>NC_138049.1:107772284-109180584 GCF_964194185.1 Rhinolophus hipposideros | reverse complement strand
CAGAAACATTTAGAATAATTCAAATTTGGCTAGGCTTGAGGAAACTATTTTGAAAAATGTAAAAAATAACAATTTGGAATTAGTATATCACCTCTAGATAGTCTTATATCTAGAGTCTTGGGAAAAAAAATTCTTTACCTCAAGTCAACATTGTTTATACCAATCTGCATATCAAATATTGAACAGGTAAATTTAAATCATTCTCAAATGTTCATAATTTCCAAAAGTAGGTTCAATTTAATGTGTTTTGGCCTCACTTAACTCTCAACTGTTCCAATAAGACTTCCTTGATCATTTATTTTAAGCTCACAGTGAGTTCTCCTTTCTTGAAAAACATAATTTATTCATTTATTCATAACACAAACTAGCACTGCAACATTTTCTTCTTTTGCTGTTTCATATGCAGAACCAACAAGATTGTCAGTTTCTAAAGTGGGGATCACTTATTTCTCTATTATCTTTTCCATTATCTAATACATTACTACAAAGAAAAGTGTTGGATAAAAATGTGTTGACTAACTTTATAATGAAGATGACAACACCCATGATAAGTGCTATCTCAAAATGTGACTGAAAAGACCATTATGTGGTTAGTATTTCTTTCCACGCTGATCCATTTTGTGTCATGCTGTGGAGCCAAGAACAAAAAAAGAAGGTAAAACAAGGATGAATTTGGAGGATGAAAGGAATACAGAGCAACATAAATTAGAACGAGGAGAATATAAGCTCCAGAGATTAGTAGAATCAATATTATTAGGTGTAGGATAAGCAGGGAATAGGGAGTTGCTAGGGTTATAAGAAAAGCAATGTATCAATTATACTGAAGCTTTTGGAAAAAGATAGCTGCTCCAGAACCAGGTCAGCCTGTGCTCCTGCCTCCACTACACTATTAACAGTCCTTGGAACATATACATGACAAAAATTGTGGCAAACACTATAGAAATGGCACTTATGGCTACATGGATAAGTGCTCAACATCTATATACAGAGGTATCTTTGATTTATCTACAGGTACTTAATTCCATTACAAAATATCTATGAAAAGCCTTGTGTTCAACTATTTCTTACATTATTACCTGCTTGCTTAATTCAATTCCTTTAATAACATTACTCTATACTGGTTGACTTTTCCTTCAGCTATATTCAGTAGAAGCTGTAATGGAATGAGGTTTGAAACTTTTCAAAAAAAAAAAGAAACTTTCAATGACTAGACCCCTCCTGCTCCCAAATCTCACTCATCCTCTTTCCAGAGGCTAAATTATCCTCACCATCGTCTTGAAGTGTACCGTGGTTCTAGAGATTCACATTCCATTCTGCCTTCCATAGACTGGAGCTGAGTACCTAGGGACTCCTTTGTAGTATCCAGAGGAGTCATTTCTTCCACAGGAACTTCCTGCCCATATGTGCCCTGTGGGACCTGGGGACAAAGAGATACATTTTGAAATTCACATAATGATCATTCATAAACCATAGCTAAATCTCAAAACATTCTTCTACTGAAATAGAACGTAAGAAGAAAATAAGTCTCCTTTGAATTCTTAAGAGCGCAATATAGAGTAAGAAGAGAAATTTTAAAACACTGGGACTTATAAAGCCAGAGCCATAAACAGAAGCTATCTCCATTAACAGGAGTTGATATGTACCCCTATGGTTTCTATTCTGAGGGATAATAATAGAAACACATTAAAGGAATCTTTCCTAAATTATGATAATTGAAAGAAAATTGTAAATATTTTTTGTTTGTTTTTTATAGTTACTGGTTTATTATAAAGGATGCAACTCAGGTACAATCAAATGGAAGATAGTTAAATGCAATAAATTAATTTTTGAATTATTTTTTCACTCAATTTAAAATATTAACCTCATTTAAAATACCTAGAAACAAATTTCTCCCTGCACTTAAGGTAATTATTTTTCACTATATGTATGTAGGTTGCCAGAAATTGTCTGTTTTCAATGTTTAGTGGTTACCAGAGGTAAGCGGGGAGGGGGATGGTAGATGAGGGTAAAGGGGATTAAATATATGGTGACAGAAGGAGAACTGACTCTGGGTGGTGAACACACAATGGGATTTATAGATGATGTAATACAGAATTGCACACCTGAAATCTATGTTAACTTTACTAACAATTGCCACCCCAATAAACTTTAATTAAAAAAAATATTGTGTTTGTTTTGTTTTCATACAGATTTTAAATGATGCACTAAGTTTGCAGACATTCCATTTCTCCTAATTGTGGAGTTTCTCGGTGTATTGGGGTGTTAGGAGGAAGTGTTGAAATTTTATTTCAATGTATTAAAAATTATTTTAAATAAGATTGCACGGAGCAATGTTTCCACCATAGAAATAAAATAGATCTGTTTTGCCTGCTAGCATCATGTTAATATTTGCTCACTGTATTTTGTTTTGGCTGCTAGGATAATATGACTAGTAAAAGAATATTCTATCTTAGGTTGGACATTTAGCATTGGGCACAGGCTGTGTCTGTGAAATCACACATGTAATGGACCTATTCTTTTGCTATCATATCAGTAATCAAACAAATACTAGCCATGAGATTCAGATGAAATCAAACTTAGGGTCAAACCAATCACTGAATCCTGAGGACCCTTGTCCCAGCAGAAAGAAAACACATTTTCCATCTGGAAACTTGAGACATTAAGACTCTTGTAATGCCGCTGATTCCTTGTTTGAAAATACAAATCCAGCCAAGAAAGGAAACTAGGAAAAGAGGTTACCATAATTTGAGTAAGTTAACTTGGTGGGAAATACTCTTCTCAGAGATAAGTATTTTCTATATTGGGTTTAGAACGCTAACTACAACTTACAAAATGTGTAAATGCAAGCATATTTGTCATTTTGCTTATGTTGATATGTAAAGCTGATGTATGCTTCTGGTGAACTACTTTATTAATATAAAATATTAAAACTGTGGGAGAAAATTCATAGCAACAACTTTTTATTGTAAAAAGTTACATATCTTATTTGCAGACTATTCTGAATCAATAGCATTACAAGGTCAATTACATGTAAATGAGTTTTAGTGTGAGAAATTAAAAATAAATACTTGGGATGGGGCATATGCAGATTATCTAATTAGGGACTAATGAGCTGTTTCAGCCAGGAAGGAATCTGACAATTGTTTTAGACAAATGCGGAAAACATTAGCACAGTGTGTTGTGGATGGAAAAATAAAAGCCAGTTAAGTTGGATAACTGTGTTGACTGAAAAGGAAATTATCCTATCCTTATACTAATCATCTAGTGTATTGTTTATAATTAAATTTCCCCAATTGTCCCCCAAATATATTTTTTTCTAAGTCATGATCCAATCATTATTTATTCATTGTTTTTGGTTATTAAACCTCTTTTGCATCTTTTAATCTAAAATAATTCCCTGCCTTTTGATATTAATTATTGACAAATAAGAGCTCGTTGTCTTATAGAATATCCCACATTAGGTACTTATTTGATTGTTTCTTCACAAATAGATTTGGTTAAACATTTTTGGAGGAATACTACATAAGTGATGCATATTTATTATGTCACATCACAGGGTACTGCTATCAAGTTATTACATTGTTGATAATGCTAAATTTGATCACTTAGTTAAGGCAGTGACCCCCAGATCTATCTATTTGAAATATTTTCCTACTATAATTAATGTCAGCTATTGGGCAATAATTTGGAACTACCGTATTTGCCGGCGTATAAGACGACTGGGCGTATAAGACGACCCCCTAACATTTCCACTCAAAATACAGAGTTTGTTATATACTCGCCGTATAAGACTACCCCCTCTTCCACACACCTTCCACACACCAAATAACTTTCAGTTTAAAATTTGCATCATACTTCTTTCTTTTGGCTGGTGCCATGATAGGGATGATAGGGGTTTGACTGGTCGACATTTTCTATGCTGTACTGTACAATGGTGCAGTATTGTGGTTGGCTGTTGGCTGTATACAAAGCCTGATTTGATTGGTCCCTGCTCCCTGTTTGCCCGCCCTGTCACTATAGCAGTCTGGTCCACCCTTGCATCAGCATCTCCCTGGGACCTCACTAGTGCGCAAGTGCGAGCTCTTCAACATTCTAACAGGCACCATGATAGCGCAAAATCGCGAATCTTCAATGCATATATAAAGAAATATACGGTAACCCGAATTTACCACACTCGCAAAATCGCACACAGCCGACCATACACCCAGTATGGTATCGCGATTCGCGATTTTGCGCTATCATATTGGGTGTATGCTCGGCTGTGTGCGATTTTGCGAGTGTGGTAAAATCGCATAACAGCAAAATCGCATAACAGCCGAGCATACACCTAGCAGCGCTGCTGATGCCTGAACGGTATGTGGAATGAAGTGGGCGGGCATCGGGAGGCCACTATGGCACGGGGCAAGCACTATGGGCAGTCTATCTGAAGTGTACCTGGCGTATAAGACGACCCCCCCACTTGGAGGCATATTTTTCGGGGCCAAAAAATCGTCTTATACGCCTGCAAATACGGTATGTAAAATGTCCTATTCCCCAATGATTTTAGCATTTATTGATGATTTTTGCTTGAATCAAATTTTATACTGGAGGTTGCAAAATGATGACTTCCTACTTTTATACTTATACATTTATTAAATAGCAAGAGCTTTCTGTCCCTTGTTCATCTGTCTGTTTCTCTTTTTGAGTATCACTATCCACTTATTTCATAACCCAGTCCATCCTTATTCCCTTTGATGCTCAAACTGTCTTAAATTTGGCCTGTGGGAGCCCTCTGATTTGGTTCCTGCATTCTTCTGACATGACCTCACTAGTTGTTTTTTTTAGCACATCCATGCTTCCAGAATAATAAACAGTTACAAGGACCACACTGTATGTTCCCTGTCTCAAACGTAGTTTCAACTCCTTTTCCCAAGAAATCTTGACTCCTTTTATAACAAATCTTATATAACAAAGATTGAGTAGGCTCACTATTAATGAGGCATCATTGCCTGTAGGCCCTTTCATGGGTAGAGCTGGTAAATGCATTTTATAAAATATCATGAATTCAACATCAACAACATAGAATTTTCCTCACCTTTCCATATTCCATATAAATCTCCCTTTCTCCCACAGTGATAAAAACAGTTCAAAACAATGTATACATAGAGTGCCTACACACATTTTAAGAAAGGAAAATACTGTATTAAAATTGTAATACTCAATATATACCAATAACAAAAGATGAATACAAGTCACGTGTATACATCTTTTTTGTACCCCTGGTATATACCATTTGCTTAACCTACAATAAACACAAAAGTTTCAGAATTACAATGCTTTGCATTATAGAACAGTTCCAACATACATACTAAGTAAAATTCAAATATTGTTGCAGCTCTATATGTCCATAGACAGTATCCTATTGTCTATCCCAGTATTCTGACAGTCTATAGTCAGAATACTGTGTTCAAGTCACTTGAATTATTTTTTCCCTCTGTTTATTTGATATACAGTTCAGTTCATTTGTTTCTGTGTTTAATCATTTTGAGTCTAAGTGTTTTTTAAATACTTAAAACATTTATATGATATCAAAAAATCAAAATATATTTTCAAAGTATTGCCTATATTCATATAGCCTGCATTTTACTATTACACTTAAAGCAAAAGATAGCTGAGAAGTGAAAAGCTCTTGTGGAGCAGCCTGTTGAACTACATCATCTTCTTCCACACCTTCCATTTGGGCTTCAGCAACACAAGGCTGTAGCTCTTGTGTAGAGAAATCCTCTGCAGGAGATTGCAGCAGCTTCTCAGCACCTTCACTCTCAATTTCAAATCCAACCTCCTTTGCAAGAGCAATCAGTACAGCTTGCTTTGATTGGGGGAGCTGTTTCGAAGGCTGAAAGCCTTTAGAATCATGAATTAAGTCAGAGACAACTTTACAGCACACCCCATGCAAGCAGGTTTTGTGACATCATTCCAGGCCTCTACAATAATGTCAATTGCAAGTTTAATGTTATTAACTTGATTCTGGAATTCAAAAAACTGTGAATTTTCATCCCGTCGATGAAATAAACATCTTGAATATTCTCCCTAAATAATAAATTTTAAAGGCAGCAATCACACCCTGATCAAGGGGCTAGGCTAAAGAAGTTGTATTAGGAGGTAAAAAGAAAACTTTAATATTTGAAGAAAGCTCAGCAACTGTTGGAGGATGGCTTGGTATATTACTGAGAATTACAAGAATTTTGAAAGGCAAATTTTTCCTCTTGTAGTATCTTTAAAATTCATCTATAAAAACATCACCTAGAAAATCAATAAATATCTGCTCTGTCATCAACGTCTCTTTCTAGACCTATACCTAGTTTTTACAATTCCTTCAAAGCTTGTGGGTTGGCAGAGTGATAAGTCACTACAGGCTTTAGCTTTAAGTCTCCCCTGGCATTTGCACCTATCAGTCAGATAATCTTTCGTTACCTTAAATCCTGGAGTTGTGTTTCCTTTTACAATGTCGGGATGGTTTTTTCTCCGACTAACCCCTGCTAAGAGCTCCATCCCCTTATCGGAGATGTCTTGCTCCACCCCCTTATCGGAGCTGTCTCCCGCAGGCACTAAGGTTAGTGACCCCTTGTCAAAACAAATGTTGAAAAAAGACACAGCTGCTAGGGACGGACATCCTAGCACCCCAGCCAGATTTAACCAATCCCTAGCGTTGCAATAGCAATAGCGCGAATCTCCCCCAAACCCAGAGGCCTTACTCTATAAAACAAAGCGCCCGACCCCGGGAAGTGCTCAGTCTTTGGAATAATTCCGCTGAGCCCACCGGCAGAATAAAGCTGTGTTCTCCCTGACCTCTGCGTGCCGCTTGAGTCTCTCAGTCCTCGCCGCTTTTTTTCCGCAACAACAAGATACAGGTTCTTGAAGGCATTTGCTACCAAAAAACACTGGTTTCATCAAAATTAAAAATCTGATCCAGGGTATGGCCTTCTTCATCAATCAAATTTCTTGACAATGGGGGGAAATGTCTTTGCAGCTTCTTCATCTGCACTCACAGCTTCACCAGAGAGCTTAACATTATGAAAAGCACAGGGGTTCTTAAAGCCATTAAACCAGCCACTACCTGCACTAAGTGAAGGCACTCCTGCAGGATTTTCAGCTTTTTATTTTTTTTTAAGTCTTCATATAATGCTAAGACTTTCTCTTTAATTTTGAGAAAAGTTGCCCAATTGCATCTTTGTTTGGTATTCAACCCACACACCTTACAAATATTCCATTTCTTCTGTTTTTTTATGCCTTGTTCTAACAGATTTTGTAGCACTGGCAGCTATTCCAGCTAAGATAGCTTTCTTCTATTTTCTCAGCATTGTCTCTAATCGTGTGCAGCACTGACTCCTTCATGCTGGTTGCACAACAATGTGACAGATTCTTTCATTTCTTTCAAAATGTTTCATATTTTTGAGGTTTTCTTCAGTTGTTAAAGATTTTCTTTCTTTATTCTCACTAGCAGAAATTTTATCACCAGCATGCTTCTGTGGCACTTGCAAATCTTTTGCTTGCTCATTTTCTGGAATACAAAAAGGTTTAGCAAACAGTGCACAAAGATGAGAGGGAACCATGGAAATAAGTACTTCCAAAACAGAGACTGTGGCCAAAAAGAGCCAAAAGGAAGGATGTGGAGGTGAATGGCATTATGTACAGTACTGTATGTCTTCACAATTTGCTGCATTCACCTATAATCAGATACTTGCATTCAGCTGCTTTTACTTGGTAGCCCAAAATATCAGCTTGCTGGGGAAACTCATGTATAAGCCAGCACAATTTCAGCATTATATTTACTCATTTCCCTATTTACCAGTATTATATAAAAGATTTTGCATTCCAGAAAAATGTGTTTTAACAGGTCAGATTGTATACATAAAACATTCATATTCACAGAATTCAGGTAAACGTATAGATAGTATTATACAAAGAAATGTAAGAGTGTTTGGCAATATCCTAGAAGCATTCCTTATATCCTTATACTGATTTGTTTTCATATATGGTAAAAGTAATGGGCATCATAAGGAGAGATCGCTAATTTAATCTCACAGTCACTAAATAAAATATATTTTCTAGTGGTAAGCAATAGATCGAGGTTTTCCATTTGGTTAAGTCATCTACTTATTTGGATCAGCTATCACTTACATGAAAACTTTTATCCCATAAACATGAATCTATTCATCTATACCAGTGATCAAGTAATAATTCCCCAAACTAGAATTTGCAGCCATAACTGTGACGTTAATCACCTACTCCACCAAATTTTCCACACAAGATGGCACTTCCAATTTCTCACCTGCTGTCTAGGTTCATCAAGCTCCCTCTCCAAATCCTCCAGCACAGTCACTACCTCCTCTCCACTCTCAGGATTATGCTCCTGGACCCAAACCTGGAGTTCCTCAGGCAGGATGGTCAGAAACTACTCCAACACCAACAGTTCCAAGATCTGCTCCTTGGTATGTATCTCTGGGCTCTGCCACTGTCGGCATAGATCCTGCAGTTGGTTCAGTCTCCCTGGGTCCAGGTGTCTCCTGATAGCAGAACTGCCTGAAGCGCAGACAAGAGAGTTCCCTGGTGTGAGGCAAATCCTTCTCTAAGCAGGATTCCTGATCCCAAACACGGTCTTCTTCTTTAACCTTTACTTTGATAACCTCCCCTTGTTCCTCTGAAGCCTGGCCAGCCAAGGCTGGGAGGGCCTTGGAGGGTGCCGCCATCCTGAATTTAGAACAGAGAGAACTCAGAAGGTTCTCGGCAATTGCGGTCTAAGCAGATGGGTAATTTTACTTGAGGTTCCCACCCAACCCTTAGTCAGAAAGTTTTCGATATGAGAAAACACTGTTAACACGGAAAAATCACAGGGGCAGTTTAAAACAAAAATCGTTTATGTGACAATATAGGGCAGTTACTTGAGCAATTCCATTTGAAGCCCATCCTCTGACAAGACCAGAAATAGCACAGAAGTACTCACTAAAAGCTTCCGATTTACAAATTGAGTGGTAGGTTACTTGCAAGTCAGAACACGAGGTTATTAAGAATACTTCGGGCCTGAATTCAGCCTGAATAAACAAGCCTGGGCGCGACCAGAGAGGTCGCTCGGCGCCCCCGTCAGCCAGGCCCCAGGAGAGGGAGAGGAGCTCCTGCCGCGCCACAAGCCGTCCGCTCCGGAGGCCCGCTTCTCTCCGCGCAGACCTCCGCGTCCCTCGGCCGCAGCTTCCGCCTCTGAGGAGCTCAGACCCTCAGAGAAGTGGGCGCAGGACAGCCTTCCCAGGCGGCGGTGGCAGCTCCTCCAACCCTCCACCTCAGGCCACTGATGCTCCCGCCGGACGGGGGAGCCACGCTAACTTCCGGTCCGCTCTAGGATTCCGGTGGTGCAATCATCTCAGTGGTCGTGGCAACGCGGGCTGGTAACGCGGGAGGCGAGTTCTCTGTAGACACTTAACTCCCGACTTACCCAATCGTAAGAGTGTGAACAGCGTTAGTGTAGAGGCTGCCCTGGGCTTTCCTGCCACGGCGATAAACCACTGTCCGCACTCACACCAGCGGTACTCAGTGCTGCGTCCTGAAAACAAATTTAGAAGGGCATCCTAAGTAAGTGAATTTGTAGGCTTCATTCCTACCTTTCCTAATGAGTTTCGCGCCACTCTCTCCTTTGCCAGTCACCGTGAGTCAGATGTGAACTGTAAGATTTATTCCTATCATTCCATTTTATAAATGGGAAAACCAAGACCCATAGAAAAGAAGCTTTCCCCTAATCCAGTAGTAGCTATTTTTGCTACTTTTGGTTCTGTGAGCTGCGACTGTAAACAGTTGTGGGAAATAGGTCCCAAAATAACTTAATAACAAGTAAAATCTGGACATGTCTTCACAGCCTAACGAGTCACTTTGAGTGGAGCAACCAGAAAGTTCCCAACGGGCTCCTGCTCCTTCACGCAGAGCCTGCTCTGCCAGGCAAGGATTCTGCCAAAGGTCTGAAAGTGCAGGAATCATTGCAAGTGCCAGACTTGATTCCTCTTCCTCCTGCCCATCACAGCCTGCACCCACCCCCCACCCCCACAGCCTTGTTAAGAAAACTCAATAAATAATAAATAAATACCCAAAGAATATTTGTTGAATTGCTTAATGCCTCCACTTCCCTATTCTCTTTCCTCCTACTTTGGTCCCTTTTGATTACTCACATCTTGCCATTTCTGATTCAAGAGGCTTTGTAGAATCAGAACATTGTTTTTGGAAATCTCTAAATTAAAAATTCTTACCCTTAGTGTCTGTGAATTGTCTTGGGTGAGTCACTTAACTCAGTGAAATTGTACATAAATTTTTTGTCTAGATGCCCGAATCATCAGATTCTCAAAGGACAGGGATGGAGGCTCCTTATTTATTTTCCTAGCCGCGATGAACCTGTTGTACTTTTGTCATCTCCCCAATCAACTGTTAAGATTTTGCAGTCAGTGATTCTGTCTTTTTCTACCTCTTTCATTTTCTGCACGCTATGATCACAGCCATGTTGACCTTAGTAGTAGGCAGCCAACATGGAGTAAACAAGACTTTTAAGTCCTCTACTGAAGGGCATTAATATTGTTTTTGTAGGCTTGCGCTTTTAATTACTAAAGTGATATACACTTGTAAACATATCTGTGTGTGTGTGTGTGCATGTGTGTGTAAATCACAAAAGTGAGTGTGGCAAAAAATGAAAATCACCTTCATCCCCAAATCCATTTCACAGAAAAATTCATGCCAAGAGTTTGGTATATATTCTTTGAACCTGTTTAAAAATGAATATATAAACTCACAAATTATGGCTGACAAAAATTAGATCATGCTGTATATTACATTCAGCAAATTGTTGGGTTTTGTTTGTTTTAAACTTAAATTCTTTCCAAAAACTACCAAGCCAACATGCAAGTACCTACATATCCCCCCTTTTTTATTAATAGCAGCTGTATATTACTTCAATTAAGTGGGTGAGCATATTTTCAAGTTTTTTGATACAGTAAAATATTACAATGAACATTCTATATTTTTAATTTTTATTATATTTCTGTAGGATGGCTTTTTAAAAGAAAATTTCTGAGATAGAGATTATTTTGATAGATATTGCCAAACTGCCCTTCAGCCTTCCGGAGATTATTTATCATGAGTCTCACTAGGTATAAATAAAATCCCTCACTTGCACAGACCCTTTCCAAGGCACTGGAAGGAATCGCCCTGTACGAAACATGTTTTTGTAAAACTTGCAAAAGTATGTTATAATGAAAATTAATTAAAACTGCTGCCTCTTTCTACTCCAACTTATTCTCAAATACATTATATACCACTTGGAGAGGCCGTATCTAATGTCTTTCTTTGTTCTTAGAAAGGACCCTCTAAATTATGCAAGCTTCAGGTCTCACAAAATCTGGATCCAACTTGCTGTCTTCTGAAAGCTAATTTATGCTCCTAATAGAAGTGATTGTCCTGAATTATATTTTGCTCATTGTCTTTTCTCCAGCAATAACAAAGTATTAGATTTGATTATCAGAGTGGTCTCATTGAATCCTGACCTAACTCTTCCAGGTTAGAGCTATGGAGTTTTCAAGGAGATATTTAACTGCAACTACAAATGCACTGTAAGCTTCTAGGTTGATTCTGTGGTGTATTAAGTAGCACTCTGAACGTGGAATCCAGTAGTTCCAGTTCAAATTTCTCTGGCACCTCTCAGAAAACCTTTCTATATACTTCCAGGGTTTACATACTTGTGGTCTTACGCAGCAGTATACCACTCTATCTAAACAGAAACAGAAGAACCAAATATTTTCGACTGGGAAATAACGGATTCCTTTAAATTCAGTTTTCATAAGCGTACAAAGTTGGCCCGCAAGGAGACTGACTAGAATGGAGCGCCACTCACAGCGACCTCGCGGACTTCTCAGGGCCCCCGCGGAAAAGCCCTAGCAGCGCACAATAGCTGTGACCGGGCTGCACCTTCCTCAAAACGTCCAAGCACAACGGCCTTCCAGACGCTCCTAAGCCTAAACCCCACGCCTGGACATGCTGAGCGTGGGGCTGGGCGCACTTTGCTCGCTGTGAACCTCATATCCTGGCTCTCTTCTCACCCCTCTCAACATCTCCATTTCACCAAGACAATTCGCTCTTGTACGCCTTTGTTCCTTCTCATTCTCCTCCTCACAACCCACCGCAAACTGCAATTGGAAACTCCCCAAGCGCCAGCAGCTGCGGAGTGCGCGAGTCCCTGCAGTCAAAGCCGTCCAGGCCTCCAGCTGGAGAGAAAGTCACCTCCCAATTCATTACAAATCGTCCTCCTTTGTCGTCAGAAAAGGATACATGTAGTGGAGGGGCCCAGGGAGGAATCTAAAAGTGTGTGGCAGAGACCAGGGATGAGGTGGATGAGGGGGTGGCGTTGTATGAGGGTGGCGGGTGAAACATCTTCAGCTTCCAGCCATTCCGCATGTCTCTCAGTTCTCTGGGGATATGGAGAAGAACCTCTGACCAAGTCTTCCCCAGAAATTGCCAAACACCCTCACACGAAGCACCCGGGAAACAGTTTCCTGAAGCTGGGACTCAGGAACAAAAAATGTCCCCCTGAAAAATTACTCTCAATGTGTAGGCAGGGAGTTGGTTGGAGATGCGTAAAGATAATCAAACGTGGAAAGTTCTGGATAGACAGTTATTTTGCTGTTAGAATGATGAGAGAAACGTGGGCAAGTGAAAGGAAAGATTTCCTTTAGCAGGACAGGATTTAAAGTAGGAAGAGACAAATATCTACATCTTGTACAAATTAATCTTTCTATGTTATAGGAGGGAACCTTTAAATCCAGTGATCTATTTTCAGATTTCTTCTTCAACATTTTTAAGTTCTCATATGTAACAAAAAAGCAATAAAGTCCTACTGTTTCCAATTCCAGTAATTCATTAAGTCAGAAATATTTCATTAGTTTGTATTACGAATTACCATTGGTTATACAGAGAATCTCTAATTAATTAAAGTTACTACGTTTATGAAAACAGGTTATTTTGAGTTCCACTATGGGTGTTTGATTGTACCAGTACCTACACTTTTATGGTCTGTGATGATGCTAATTGTAGAGGGAAATAATATTTTCTGCTTGGGGTGTTGCCTTAGCTGGAGTGGTCCTGACTTCTTTCTACTTTGTTGATGCTAGTGTGATGAGGTCTCCCCCAAAGTATCCTCTGTCTTCTGAAATGGCCTCATAGCCTTCCCTGTGTGAGAAGTTTATAATTTCACTTCTTCTTTCAACCAACACCATCTCCAGTCTGTGGCTCTCTCAGCCAATCTCAGCACTGACATCCTAACCCAAAGTCAGCACCTTAAATAGACACCAAATTTCCAACCAACCTTCCAGAACTTTATGAAATGACAGTAATAAAAGAAAGGACCACTTTGTCTTAAATATTGAAAGAGAATGTAATGATGTAATCATTATGATCACACCCACTTGTTGTAGCTCAAATCCAGTAACTCAGACTTTATTCCAAGCCTCTAAATTAAGGTAATGAAAAAAGACCTGTTTGAAAGGGTGCCTGTCAGCAAAAGAAACCATCGACAAAATAAAGAGGCAACCAACTGAATGGGAGAAGATTTTTGCAAACAGCGCCTCCGATAAGGGGCTAATATCCAAAATATACAAGGAACTCATGCAACTCAACAACAAAAAAACAACCCAATTGAAAAATGGGCAGAGGACCTTGTTAGGTCAGCTGCGGGCATGGTCAAAGTGGCCGAAAGCCAAGTCATACCCCTCTGTCAAATTAGACTCCTCCCCAGGAGCCAAGTCATTCCCCTTAGATAAATTAGACCTTTCCTGGCCTGACAGAGACTGGGGCCCCTGGTGTTTCCCAGAAAAGGCAGCAGACCGCTGGTGCGATAAGCAACTCTGGACACAGCCACTCATGCCCAATCTGCTGCTAGGGGGGCCTGTTCATTTGCCAACTCACTCAGCCAACCCCCCACCCCCAAAATCGCATATATGCCTCCCTCCCTCTACCCTGGGCACAACTTCGCCGGCCCCATCTGCGGGACCGGTGAACCTCACCCGGGAGCACAGAATAAAGCACTCAACTTGTCTCAACCCGCCTGACTAGACTCATTATCTCGCCGCCTGCCTTACAGACCTGAAAAGACATTTCTCCAAAGAGGACATACAAATGGCAAATAGACATATGAAAAAATGTTCAATATCACTAATCATCAGAGAAATGCAAATAAAAACCACAATGAGATATCACCTCACCCCAGTCAGAATGGCTATCATCAACAAGACAAATAGCAAGCTGTGGAGAAAAAGGAACCCTCATACACTGTTGGTGGGAATGCAGACTGGTGCAGCCACCATGGAAGGCAGTGTAGAAGTTCCTCAAAAAATTACAAATAGAATTACCATATGACCCAGCAATTCCTCTCCTGGGTATCTACCAAAAAACCTGAAAACATCTATACATAAAGACACGGGTGATCCAATGTTCATTGCAGCTTTATTTACTGTGGCCAAGACAAGGAAACAACCAAAATGTCCTTCGATAGATGAATGGATAAAGAAGTTGTGGTATATATACACAATGGAATACTATTAGGTGGTAAGAAAAGATGAAATAGGACCATTTGTGACAACATGGATGGATCTTGAGATTATAATGCTAAGCGAAATAAATCAAACAGAAAAAGAGAACCTTATGATTTCACTGGTATGTGGTTTATAAACCAAAAACAACAAAAGAACAAAACAAACAAATTAGAAACAAATTAAAAACTCATAGACACAGACAATAGTTTAGTGGTTACCAGAGGGTAAATGGGGAGGGGGTTGGTAGATAAGGGTAAAGGGGAGCAAATATATGGTGACGGAAGGAGAACTGACTCTGGGCGGTGAACACACAATGTGATTTAAAGATAATATAATACAGAATTGTATGCCTGAAATCTATGTAACTTTACTAACAATTGTCACCCCAATAAACTTTAATAAAAAAAAGAAAGGGTGCCTGCACCCAAGTTAACCTGGACTGGAGAGAAGGCCAAGGAGCAGCTGCTCCAGGGAGGCAAAACCAGCCACAGACAAATGAGAGAGGCTGGGAGAGAATGTGGTTGATTCTGCCAGTAACTTATGTGTTGTGTGGGTCTCCCGTTCCTTTAGAAAGCTGAAGGAAAACCCTGTGGGTGTTGACAAGAACTGCCCTTGACCAAACTTTACTCAAGTTCCTTTGAGAGCCCTCTTCTTAATTAGGTCTATCCTTGGCCTTCCAAGCCCAGTTTTAGTAAAAAATCCTGTTGAGTCCAGGTTTGACAATAATCCTGCTAAGCCAGTTCAGGTAGAAATCCCCCCACTCTTGATATCCAATCAACTTTTTCTCCCTCCACTCCCTAAGTAATCAAGATTTTTTTCAGTAATTTTCCATCTAAAGACTCCCTTATCTTTCCCATTGGCTATAAATCCCCAGCTGGCCCTGTTGTATTCTGAGTTGAGCTCAACCTCTGTTGCCTATTGCAATATAGTAGTCCCCCCGTATCCAGGGTGTGTGTGGGGGGGATACATTCCAAAACCCGTAGTGGATGCCTGAAACCACAAATAGTACCAAACTATGTTTTTTCTTATACATACATACCTATGATAAAGTTTAATTTATAAATTAAGCATAGCAAGAGATTAACAGCAATAAAATAGAAAAATTATAACAAAATAAGAGTTAGTTGAATACAAGTACTGTCATATGGCAACAGATGATCTGATAACCAGGATGCCTACTAAGTGACAATAGGAGGGCAATGTATCCAGCATAGATGTACTGGACAAAGGGATGATTCATGTTCTGAGTGGGATGGAACAGGATGGTGTGAGATTTCATCATGCTACTCTGAACAGTTCTCAACTTAAAACTTATGAATTGTTTATTTCTGGAATTTTCAAATTAATATTTTTGGACCTTCATTGACTGCTGGTAATTTTGGACCTTGGTGACTGCTGATAACTCAAATTAATATTTTTGGACCTTGGTTGACTGCTAGTAACTGAAAGCAAAACTGCAGATAAGGGGGGACTATTGTTAAATAAAGTCTTCCTTATCTGTTTAACTTCATCTGGTGCAATTTTTCTTTCACAGTTCTCTCAAAGAACTTACAGACACATCATTGGGAAATTTTTTATCGAGAGAAGAGATTTAATTCAGGATTTAAGGATGCAATCAGCTGTGTAGAGAAGGTGTGTCTAGAGCGGAGGACTGAATGTGCTAGCCAATTACCTAAAGCTATAAAAACAGATTTTTAAATCTGTCCAAGACATGAGAGATATGGCTGGGAAGACTGAATACAGGAGCAGCTTTCCCTGGCTGAGCATTTACATAAATAAAGAGAATTCTGGATGATTGAATGTGACACATAGATACCTCAGAAAGACGCAAGGCTTCCAGGTCAACATAAGAAATATCTGGATGCTTTATTAAATTAGATTCCAGAGCACACTCCATTAGGTCATAATTTAAAAGATCAAGAGTAAGATCCAGAGTTCTTCATTCACAATAAGTACTTGACACAGCCCAAAGATCACACTTCAACTATTGCTTAGTTTAAAAAAAGATATCAAATTTCAAATGACTTAAAACAAAAATTATTCTATTTTTATGAATGTAAGCAATATTTTGTTGTAATAAGAGAAATGAAAATTAAATTGCACTGCAGCATCACTTTCACCTGTTAGATTAACAGAGAACTCAAAGTTGACAGCATACTCTATGAGAGGGGGAGGGGCGAGGACTTCAGTCATTACTGTTTAAGAGTGTAGTTCAAATTCCTTTGGAGGGTAATTTGGCAACATGTACAAATATTTAAAATGTATGTATCCTAGGGCAGAGCAAACTCATTTCTAAAAATATACGCTGCAGCATTACAGACACACACATTCAAAATTTTACACATACACATCTATCTCTCTCCCCCACCCCATATATATATATTCATTGCAGCATAGTTTGTAGTAACGAAAGATGGAGGGAAGCCTAAATGTCCAACAGAATTCTGGTTAAATAATATATAGTAACCTATATGTCGAAATACTATGCATCCTTGGAAAAGAATCAGCTATCATTTTTTTGTGATGATATGGAAAACTCTTCAACATACTCGTATATTGGTTAAGGAAAAAGGGCAAGGCACAGAGCAATATGCATAGTATGTTATCTCTTTTTAAGATAAAAGATATGTTTATTTTATGTAATATAGATTCATATATGTTCAATATGATTCTGGAAAGAATTAATAACAATGGTTATTTGTGGGGAATGTATTGAGACGTTGGGGAATAAGAGTGAGCACAAAATTTTGTGCTATAGCCTTTTATACTTATGGAACCATGTAAATTTAGTGCCTATTTAAAAACTTAAAAGTAGGTGGCGGCTGGATGGCTCAGTTGGTTAGAACGTGAGCTCTCAACAACAAGGTTGCCAGTTCAGTTCCCTCATGGGATGGTGAGCTGCTTCCCCTGCAACTAAAGATTCAAAAAGGCGACTGGACAAAGACTTGGAGCTGATGGGCCCTGGAGAAACACACTGTTCCCCAATACTCCTCAATAAAATGGAAAAAAAAACTTAAAAGAAATAAAAGGGAAGAAAAATATGTATGTATTTTCCCCAACGTCTTAACAAGATGCAAATCACAAGCAGAAACTATACAATACTGACATTCTTCTCTGTCTTGCTAAAGAAGGAATCGTTGGATCTAACGGGAAATTTTGCATGGGATGTAGCTTGTTTTGTCATATCTCTAAACAGAGATATACCCTCCTCCTCAAATGCAGAGGTCCTTAGACAGTAACAGTTAACTATTTTATGGGAGGAGGTGAGGAGTGAGGGAACACTTTAAATTAACAAACATGGTGAAAATTGCAATACAATTAAAATTAAGCTGAAAATATGCAAAAATGGTTTTCTATATCCTTCAATTAATTATTCAATTGCTTCCTCAAAAGACCTGGAAACTCTGTGGTGAATATAAATATGTTTGCTGCCATCATAGGGGTCATCATCTTAAATGGTGAAAGAAAACACTATTCAAATTGTAACTTACCTTACAACTGTTCCAAGTGCTACTAAGGAGGAATGGTCGCTGAGACTCAAGAGACTATTTATTTATACTGAGAAATTGACTTCAGCAAAAGTGGGTGATTTGTGCACTGGGTAGAGAATAAGGATCTAACTCAGCAAAGATAATGCTAGTTAGGTGGTTCTCACAGAGTTTTTGGCTATGGGGCAGAGATTCAAAGAAAACCTCACAGCAAAGGTGGGACTTAAACCCAGGAGTACAAAGCACAATAGATCAGCAGTCTACCACCTAACTGTTGCCTCGCAGCAGTCTACCCATCTGTCTTCTTGCACCTGCCTCTAAAGCAAGGAGAGTCTGTGAGACGGATCCTTTCAGGGACTTTGCTTCACCATTGTACTTACACCTTATGTCTCCCTGTTGGGCCCCAGAAATATGGCTGATCAATGACGAGTAATCTTACTTCAAGCCAGGCGCAGTTGAGTGGGGACCAACAGGAGAACCCACGAGGTGGTTCAGCCCCCCAACTTCCCCAGGCTAAGAAAAGCCTCTGCCTCTGAGGCTGCATTCCTTCCCCAAACCTGCAGGGGAAGAGATTCAGTGATGTGCTCTCCATCTATTCATATGCATGTAGGTTTTGTCCCTTGGGGAGGTACATACATCCTGAGACTTATGGTTCTGCTGCCTGCAGGCAAGGGTGATTGGTTTGAATCAGTTTCCTATTATGATGCATAGGATTTACAGATCTTGAGATTGACAAGCTTTATCCTCACCTAACTAATAAAAGCTAATGTGTAGGCCCGGGCCCAGTCCTTGAGGCTGGAGTCCCTTGGTCCTGCTTGTATTCTATTCATGGCTACTTTCTTTTCTTAACCCAGCACCACCCTCCTCGCTCCCCACAACTCTCATCATGTGGGACGTGACATATACGGTGCCCAACGTGGTGCCCCCAGATTCTGGGGTCCAATTTTGGGACTCACTTGTGGGGCTCGAGAAGGAAGGTCGACTTTGAGTCAGAATACAAAAAGGTTTCAAAGAGGTTTCACGGTGCAAGGCCCAGGAGAAGTTGCGACAACTACTGGAAAAAAGTAGGGTAACTCCCGGAGAATTTAACCAAGGTAAAAGGGGAATTTTCTCTCAATGTGCAAGGCTGTGAATGTGTGAGTGTGTGTTTATAGCTCCACGGCCTCGGCTGCAGAGCTTGTGTGGGCCCTAATCTGCGGTTCCATGGTCTAAGTCATAAGCAAAATGGTGACTTAGCGCCTGACGGCCTTAACCAGCCCCGAGGTTTATATGGATGCACCTTAAGCCAAGACAGATATGAAAGTCCCACGAGGGATATGGCCAGCCGGGCATCTGAATCTGTTCTGAGTGAAAGTCTTTCTATCCTTTTCTCGGTACATAATGGGGAATGAGCGTCAAATCAGAAATTACTTTGAGAAGAACTTCTCAAAGTAATTAAAACTTGTTGTCCTTGGTTCCCAAATTTAGGGACGTTAGATTTAAAAACATGGAAAAAAGAAATACAGAAATCTGAGGAAAAAGGAGAAAGGGTCTCTGGAAACTCCCACAGTATATACCCCGTTGGAGCCCTCAGCTCCCTCCCCTGATCTGCAACCGCTGGCTTTTACAGCATGTAAATGGGATTCACCTGTGAAGCAGGAAAAGAAAAAAGCGAATCCTTTTCTTTCCACCACCTGTGCACCTCTCCCTCCTTTGGAAGGCTCTCTTGCTGCTGTCTCTGCGGTGGAGAAGGGTATAAGGCAAACTAGACTGGAAGGAGACATGGAGGCATTTGCCTTTACTGTTGGACTTCTCCTTGGTCGTTCTAATTTAACATCCAAAGGAGTTACAGTTCATACAGGTATTATTGATTCTGACTATAAAGAAAAAACTTAAAGTTATAGTCTTCTCATCTGTTCCCTGGACAGCTAAAAAGGGAGAATGGATTGCACAATTACTTTTGCTCCCATATATTCTCCCAGGAAGAGGGGAACTCAAGAAAGAAAAACTGGAGGTTTTAAAAACACTGTCCTTTAAAAGGACAGACAGAAATTTTTCTAGCAGAAAGTGTCTGCATTCTTCTCTGCCTCGGGCCAGAGGGACAAAAAGAATTTTTACAGTCCTATGTTGCAGACATTCCAATTAATTTGTGGGGTCAAGATCTACTTACAGAGTTGGCGCCCGCTGCCATCCCCTGCTCTGCGCTCTCGGCCCTTCGGCCGGGCGGTACCAAGCCCTCGTGGCTCCCCCTTGTCTCCTCCCTCCGTCCTGCCCTTCCCCGCGGGACTGCCAGCCCCCACCTTCGCCCCAGTCCCTTTTTTCTCCCTGCCGACTAGCAGCGGCAGCAGCAGGAGGAGCCGGAGCCCGGAGGCGGCGGTGGCGGGGAGCCCATGGCGTACAGTCAGGGAGGCAGCAAGAAGAAAGTCTGCTACTACTACGATGGTGATATTGGAAATTATTATTATGGACAGGGCCATCCCATGAAACCTCATAGAATCTGCATGACCCATAACTTGCTGCTAAATTATGGCTTATATAGAAAAATGGAAATATACAGGCCCCATAAAGCCACTGCTGAAGAAATGACAAAATACCACAATGATGAGTACATCAAATTTTTACGTTCAATAAGACCAGATAACATGTCTGAGTATAGTAAGCAGATGCAGAGATTTAATGTTGGAGAAGATTGTCCAGTGTTTGATGGTGGCTCAGTTGCTGGAGATGTGAAGTTAAACCGACAACAAACTGATATGGCTGTTAATTGGGCTGGAGGATTACATCATGCTAAGAAATCAGAAGCATCAGGATTCTGTTATGTTAATGATATTGTGCTTGCCATCCTTGAATTACTAAAGTATCATCAGAGAGTCTTATATATTGATATTGATATTCATCATGGCGATGGTGTTGAAGAAGCTTTTTATACCACAGATCGTGTAATGACTGTATCATTCCATAAATATGGGGAATACTTCCCTGGAACAGGAGACTTGCGGGATATTGGTGCAGGAAAAGGCAAATACTATGCTGTCAGTTTTCCAATGAGAGATGGTATCGATGATGAGTCATACGGGCAGATATTTAAGCCTATTGTCTCAAAAGTGATGGCGATGTATCAGCCTCGTGCTGCCGTGTTACAGTGAGGTGCAGACTCACTATCTGGTGATAGACGTGGTTGCTTCAGTCTGACGGTCAAAGGTCATGCTAAATGTGTAGAAGTTGTAAAAACTTTCAATTTACCATTACTAATGCTTGGCGGAGGTGGACACACAATCCGTAATGTTGCTCGATGTTGGACATATGAGACTGCAGTTGCCCTTGATTGTGAAACTCCGAATGAATTGCCATATAATGATTACTTTGAGTATTTTGGACCAGACTTCAAACTGCATATTAGTCCTTCAAACATGACAAATCAGAATACTCCAGAATATATGGAAAAGATAAAACAGCGTTTATTTGAAAATTTACTCATGTTACCTCATGCACCTGGCGTCCAAATGCAAGCTATTCCAGAAAATGCTGTTCATGAAGACAGTGGAGATGAAGATGGAGAAAATCCAGACAGGAGAATTTCTATTCGAGCATCAGACAAATGGATAGCTTGTGATGAAGAATTCTCAGATTCAGAGGATGAAGGAGAAGGAGGTCGTAGAAATGTGGCTGATCATAAGAAAGCAAAGAAAGCTAGAATTGAGGAAGACAAAAAGGAAACAGAGGACAAAAAAGCAGATGTGAAGGAAGAAGACAAATCCAAGGATAATAGTGGTGAAAAAACAGATACCAAAGGAGCCAAATCAGAGCAGCTTAGCAACCCTTGAATTTGAATTTGAGTTTGAAAGTCTCACCAATTTCAGAAAAAAAAAAAAAAAAGAAAGAAAATATTTGGAAGAAAATGTTTTCTTTTTGAAGACCGGCTTCATTTTATACTACTTTGGCATGAACTGTATTTATTTTCAAAATGGCTTGTTTTTGTTTTTGTTTTTGTTGGCAAATTTTATTGTGAGTTTTCTAATTATGAAGCAAAATTTCTTTTTCACCATGCTTTATGTGATAGTATTTAAAATTGATGTGAGTTATTATGCAAAAAACTGATCTATTAAAGAAGTAATTGGCCTTTCTGAGCTGATTTTTCCATCTTTTGTAATTATCTTTATTAAAAAATTATACTTGGAAAGAAAAAAGATCTACTTACACAATAGAAAACAAAAATTTATATACTACCTAGACAATACAATCCTCAGAGTCAACAAATTATGAGTCAAATGCGGTATCAACCAAGAAAAGGTTTAGAAAGATTTAATCAGGGAATTACTCAACCTATACAGCCCTTGTCTCAACAAAGACATAAGAGACAAAGATTTAAGTCAGAAAATCAGGAGCCTTTTATGTAGGCCACTATTAAACAGCTATGGACTCCGGTAGCCCTCAAATGGATACACAATAAGCCTCTATGGATAGAACAGTGGCCCTTCTCTAAGGAAAAACTAGAGGCATTAACAGAATTAATATAAATTCAATTAGAACAAGACCATATAGAATCTTCTACTAGCCCTTGGAATTCTCCTGTATTTGTTATTAAGAAAAAAAAACAAAGCAGGAAAATGGCAAATGCTCACAGATCTACGAGCTATAATTGAGCCCAGGCGTGCTTTACAGCCAGGGCTCCCACAACCTTCTATGATTCCAAAGAATTAGCCTTTAATAGTTATAGATTTACAAGATTGTTCAGTAATTTATTTGGTCTTTTGCAGGGCCCTCCTCAACTAGATAGCCTCCGCAACCTAATTCCTCAGGCCAACAAAGAGATAGAATTAGTTGAAAGAAAAAACCAAATTCAGGACGCTCAAGTTCAACATATTGATCCCTCTTTGCCTTTACAAATGGGAATTTTCCCTACTCCACATTCACCTACAGTGTAATTGTTCACCAAAATGACCTAGTGGAGTGGCCTTTTTTTACATAACAGATTCACTAAGTCACTTCCAAGCTATGTAGAGTTAATCTCAGAACTCATACCACGAGCTTGCACCAGAGTGCTTCATTTAAATGGACAGGAACCAAGTAAAATAGTGGTTCCCTTTAAAAAACAACAGATAACACATATAAACATTCATTCTAAATCTTGACAAATTGCTATTAGTGACTTTTTAAAAAATAATTGACAATCATTATCCAAAAAATAAGTTATTTCAGTTTCTCCTGAAAACTAATTGGATTTTACCTAAAAAACTCAGACAGGCTCCTATTCCTCAAGGCTTTACAGTTTTTACAGATAGATTTAATAATAGTAAAATAGTAATTGTATCAAAACAGACAATGGCCCTGCATATACAAAATTCTGTGCTGAATGGCACATTACTCACACCACTGGTATTCCTTACAACCCACAGGGTCAAGCCATTGTTGAACGTGCTAATGCCACGTTAAAAAACAATTACAAAAACAAAAAGTAGGAGAAATAGGGGACCTCCTACAGATACAATTAGCAAGAGCCATGTTTACTTTAAATTTTTTTAATTCATCTGGCTCAGATACCAGGCTCACTTTGGATGCACTGCAGCTGAGAGACATTTCAATAATCTCCAGAGTCCAAAACCTATGGAAAATGTGCCCATTTGGTGGAAGGACATTCAAAGTAATCAATGACATCTAGGAACTTTATTAACTTGGGGACGAGGCTTTGCTTGTATTTCTCCAGGACCTGAAGAACGACCTTTGTGGATACCTGGCCGTTGTGTCAAAACATACCATGAGCGACAGCCCACAAAAGAGAAGACATCTATAGATACCCATCCATGCCCCTAGGGTGTGGGAAGTCTCGCCTCCCAGGAGAGGAGACGCTTCCACAGCTTCGGAAGAACTATCTCATTTGAATCCACTCACAAGGGTGAAAACCCTAGCTGGAGGATTTGTTGATGCTATTGCTATTCTGTTTATTGTTTTATGTTTATTTTGTTTAGTCCTCAGGTGTGGGCAACAAGCCCTCTGATGGGTCATAAGTGAAAGAAAAATCTACAGGGTCTGTGTTTCTCATACTTCAAAAACAAAAAGGGGGAGATGTTGCCACGCAGCCTCCTACCCATCTGTCTCCTTATACCTGCCCCTAAAGAAAGGAGAGTCTGTGAGACGGATCCTTTCAGGGACTTTGCTTCACCTTTGTGCTTACACCTTATGTCTCCCTGTTTGGCCCCAGAAAGATGGCTGGTCAGCCAATGACGAGTAAAATTCCCCATGGGAGGGACAACTCAAGCCAGGCACAGTTGAGTGGCGACCAACAGGAGAATCCACGGGGTTCATAGAGGTGGGCACAGTCCCCAACTTCCCCAGGCTAAGAAAAGCCTCTGCCTCTGAAGGCTGCATTCCTTCCCCAAACCTACAGGGAAAGAGATTCAGTGATGTGCTCTCCATCTATTCATATGCATAAAGGTTTTGTCCCTTGGGGAAGTACATACATCCTGAGACTTAGGGTTCTGCTGCCTGCAGGCAAGGGTGATTGGTTTGAATCAGTTTCCTATTATGATGCATAGGATTTACAGATCTTGAGATTGACAAGCTTTATCCTCACCTAACTAATAAAAGCTAATGTGTAGGCCCGGGCCCAGTCCTTGAGGCTGGAGTCCCTTGTTCCTGCTTGCACTCTATTCATGGCTACTGTCTTTTAACCCTGCGCCACCCTCCTCGCTCCCCACAACCCTCCTCATGTGGGATGCGACACCTAACCACTTGGCTACCTGGCCAGATGTAAGTGTAGCACAATCATATTCATCATCTCTACACTTCCACCTATAGTATTATATCAAATTGCCTTTTTCTGGTTCAATCTTGACTCAATCCTCACAATCAGATTCATTTCACAGCAATGAAATTTATCTATTTTTAGATACATTTCACAGCTATGAAATGTATATATTTTTAGATACAATTCACAGCGACATAAAACTGATAAATGATGCTTAGAGTGGTTCAGTTACTTGGTATATATAAAATAACAGGTAAAACCAGTACACTTAGGTATTAAATACATAAATGCTTGTCGAACACATGAATGATTGAACACAGCCAGGGTTTCAACCCTGATTTGCTGACCCTGCTCCAGCTAGTGTCGGCATTCTCCCAGAGGCTATAGTCCTTCTGCTGCTGCATTTTGCATTTGAGGGGCCAAATTTCCTACCTCCAGTTTATAACATTTCCTGGAATTCCTGTTTTCTGGGAGACATCAGTAAACAACAAAACATGGCTCTGTGATGCTGTTATATTTGCTTCTGAAATATACTGGACTGCAAGGAGAACCCTCATTTCTCTCTCGTTTTTTTCTCTGGGGCTTGGCATTGTTCAGTCTGATATCGCAACAATAAAAAACATGGTTGGAAAAAGGTGGAAAAAAACACAAGTGCCTCAATAAGGCCATTTTGGTTCTAGAGTAAGCTGGAGTCTTAGAGCATAAGATTGGTTTAGAATGTCTACTACCACCAACACTGAGAATAGCCAGGTAGGGTAATCTCCACTAGAGCAGGATCCAGAATGCTTAGGTTCTGCTTGTGGCTCTGTCCCATTCATTATGTGTCTTTGTACAGGCCACTTCGCCAACTCCATCTCCACTCCCTCCCTCCCGCCTCCACATTTTTTCTTCCCTGGAGGAAACTGAACTTGAAATTTTCAAATAAACCCAGCATCAAGGAACCCCTTTCACTCCCTCAGGTCTCTCTGCTTTTTACATAATTTTTTAGAGAAATTCAAAGAGAAAAGTTTCTTACTTGCAAAAATGTTATTGCTTTTTCCTTCCTATGAAATCTCTACTTCTATTCTTAGCTTTAGCAAGAGTGAGCCTCTTCTTTCCCTCTCATGATCCCTTACTAAATTCTATAAACGCACCTTAAGCACGCCACTATCTACCATGGGAAGCTCACCTACAATCCATGGATAAGGATTTATTCATTTAGTGAGTCAAACAATCCTATTTATTTTTTGAATGATGTTGGTTGTTATGATTTTTCTTAAGCCTTGACTTAGAACGAGTATCCTGCTGTTCAAATCACTATGATTCACTTCTTTTTTGTCCTGCTTTCACAGTTCAAAGAAAACTTAATTTTATATCAGTAACTTCAAAACTGTTTTGCAATACAAACTTTGAGAGAGAAATTTCCCCTGTTAGATTAACAAATATTTTATTTAGATAATTTCCCTTTCAATTCCCCCCAGAGGGCAGGGATCATATTTCATTATTAACCCTATTACACCCAGTGCATTGGCATGTAGTAAGTACACAATAACTATTTTTTTAGCAAGTGAATGAATGAATGAAAAAGTCCAGATTTTTAATAAAAGAACCACCAAACATCTAAAAAGCAAGGTACACCAAGAGACTACTTTAAATTATTTGTTTGTTGGGCTAGTAAGTAACATTATAGGATTGCTGTAAGGATTGAATGAAGATGTAAAGTGATTTAAAATGCCTGGCATTTGGAATCACCATGTAAGTGCTCGGCATTATCATTATTATCATATATCAGAAAAGACAACCAGGGCCGGCCGGTGGCGCAGGCGGTTAGAGCTCCGTGCTCCTAACTCCGAAGGCTGCCGGTTCGATTCCCACATGGGCCAGTGGGCTCTCAACAAAAAAAAAAAAAAAAAAAAAAAAAAAAAAAAAAAAAAAAAAAAAAAAAAAAAAAAAGAAAAGACAACCAGCAGTGGGGGAACAAATGAACCAATAACCTGTATAGGCAATCCACAGAAATAGAAAACTAAATGGCTAAAAAAAAAATACAAAAAATCCACTTCATGAATACTTAAAGATATGCTAATTAAATAGTAATACAGTATTTTCCCCTCCATTAGACTGACAAATATTTATAAAATTAATAAATAGGTCTGGGCAAGAGTATTTGAAAGCATGTGTTTTGAAATATTGCTGTGGAAACGTGAATTGACACAAACACAGAGAATAATTTTATAAGTCCTATTAAAATTTAAAAGTTTACATTTTTATTCCCTCCTAAAACCCAACTATTAAGTATGTGTTGGGGAGATGGGAAAGGAGCAACTTCAAGTATAGTGTGTCTAGTTCTGTTATTATTATTTTGAATACATATGTAGGTAGATTGATAAAGTGTAACACATACAATTAATATATATTTACTTGGTGTTAAAAGAGTTCACCTGTAAATATTTCAAATATATTCCAATTTTTAAATCTTCCTTTTGCATTTTTTATTTGCTGGAAGACTAAAAAAAAAGAAAAGAAAAGAAAATACCACAGACCTTTTGCAACTTCTGAAAAGTCCTAACTCGTATTGACAAGAATGTATACCAATTGTCAAAAGTTTGTATCTTTAGGGTTAGAATGGGCCTCTTGCATTTCCCATATCATTTTTGTAAAGTTTTGCTTTTTATTTTAGTCTCAAGCATGTATTAATTATATAAATCAAAACGACTAAATGGGACTTCTGGTTTCTAGTCTAACATGTAAAGAGCTTCAAAGTCATCACCCCCATCTTCACAACAAGGAAAAATGCTGAAAAAACTGAAAAACAACAACTCTTCTTAGATCCATGAGAGAACTGAGGTCTCAGGGCAAATTGCTTCCCTGAAAATTGGAGAGACAGGTGGATAAAGATATTTACAATTTGGGATTTGAGAGGTCCAAGAGGGAGGATTAGGTAAATGCTATACCTACTGCACCCCAGGATCACACCAAAATTACAAATAAATTATAGAACAACCAAACTCAAGAATCATCTGAACACTAGCTGAACAGAACCCCTATAACTAAGGATATAAAGAAGAGGCCATGTCAAGACTGGTAGGAGGAGCGGAGAAGCTAAACGGTCTGACCCTAAACCCACAGAGGGAGGTTGGATGCTGGGAGGGACACCTCAGTGGCAGCGGTCCGCCCTGAAGAGGGAGGGGGTCCCAGGCCCATGTCAGCCTCCCCAGCTCGGGGGTCCTGAGCTAGGAAGAGGAGTTCCCACAGCATCTGGCAGTGAAAATCAGCAAGGACTCAATCTGCCTTTCCCAGTGGGGCAGAAGGTGGCTGGAAACCCAGATGCCCTCTTGTAGAGCCAGTACATGGACTCACTTACTGGCGAGCACTCACCTGGTCTCTGGTGGAGGAGTGGCAGCTCAGGAAGCCCAGGGACATGTGGGGAAGGATTGAACTGAGTGCCTTTGGCATGGAAGTTGGAGGGAGAGGAGCCATTGTTGCCCCTATGTGGACCCTGACACACATGTCACCTATAGGAGGGCACCATCTTTTCAGGGTAAAACCCACTGCCAAAGCACCAAGCCTGGGACCACATTGGTCTGGTGGAATCCACACATGCGCACTGCCTTGGTAATGCCCTGGGCCCCCACCCTCCACACAGCTGGTGCTACATTGCCTGGGAAACTCTTGTCTGCTGGGCTACTGGCCCCACCCCACAGGCAGAGGACCTGTGCTGCCCCAGGAAACATTTGCTGGGGTGTATTAAGCCAAGACCTGTACTACAGCCTAGACAGGTGGTGGCAGGCCTAAGTTGGGCAGTGGCTGGCCGTAGTGTTCTCGGGACATTTTTGTGGGGTGATCATGGGCCCATAACTCATGTGGGAGCAGAGACTGCACTGAATTTGTAGAAACCACCCACCACACCCCTTAGCTCCCTATAACCTTACCTCGCCCACCTAGACCTGCATTGCCAGGGGCACACTGGGCACATGGGTGACCAGCCCTGCCCTCACAAGCCATGGAGGGCATTTTAGAGCTACAGAGAATCCACAATGGCCCTGGGAGACTTTGGTTCTAGACAGTGAACCAAAAACTGCACTGCAGCCACACAGGTGGAGCTTTCAGGAATTTGCAAGTGTGAGTTGGTGGCTGGCTGCAGAGTTCTCAGGGAGCTGTTTAAGGTGGTCACAGGTGAGGCACTGGCATAAGAACTGAATCTGCATTAACTTTGTAAAACCCACTGGAACTCTACCCCACCTAGCTAGTGCTGTATTGCCAAGGGCACTCTCAACATTGGGTCAATCAGCCCAGCACTTGTACCTCAGGAGGCTCTTTCAACAGCTGGGCCTTATGGGCAGCTGGAGGCTGGCAATAGACCTAGGGAGCCCTAGGCCTTTTGCTAAGCTGCCTCAGACCCACTATTGGTGGCAGCCAGCCTCAGTTCACAGGAGGTCTACCCCATACACTCCAGGTCCAGCACAGGCAGCAGCCAACCACATATAGCTTTGAGGCTCCTATCAAGTAGCCATGGGCTGGAAACAGGCAAGGCTGAAATAGTCCTGCATAGGATCTCCACCCAAGAAACACCAGAAACAACACACCCAGAGGCCAGCCTCAGACCACACCAGACCACTACTTGGCAGGACCTATAAGTGGAATACCCCAAAGGAGGTCTCAATAGGCACAAGAGCCCATAGGGGTGAAGCCTCCTTTACAGGGGCAGCCCATACACAGCAGCTCATACATAGCCAATCCTCACAGTCAATCAGCCTGGGAGTCAATCCCACCCATTGATGCACCAAAAGTGATCAAGGCTCAACTACAACAGGAGAACACACAAAACACACAAGGGACATTCCTGGAACACACACACAGGAGATCAGGGAGACTGTGCCATTGGACCACACAGGACACATACTACATTAGGCCACCCAGCAAAGACTGAAAAATATAGGAGATCTACCTAATACACAGATGCAAACACAGAGCAGCGTGAGAAAACAAAACATATCTCAAATAAAAGAATAGGAGAAACCTCTAGAAATGGAACTAAATGGAATGGAGGAAACCAACCTACCAGAGACAGAGTTTAAAACACTTATTATAAGAATGCTTAAGGAACTTAGTGAAAATTTCAACAAAAAAATAGCAATCATAAAGAAGGACATCAAAACCATGAAAAAGAACCAGTCAGAAATAAAGAATACAGTAACAGAAATGAAGAATACACTGGAAGGAATCAACAGCAGATGAAACAGAGGATCGAGTCAGCAATTTAGAAGACTAAATAGCAGAACACACTCAATTGAAACAACAAAATGAAAAAAGAATAAAAAACAATGAAGACAGTTTAAGGGACCTTTGGGACAACATCAAGCATAACAATGTACATGTCATAGGAGTTTCAGAGGAGAAGAGAGAAAGCAAGGAAGGGATCAAGAACCTATTTAAAGAAATAATGACCAAAAACTTCCCTAACCTGTTGAAAGTCATAGACCAGGAAGTGCAGAGAGTCCCAACAAGATAGGCCCAAACAGGCCCAAACCAAGACACAGCATAATTAAAATGGCCACGTTAAAGACAAAGAGAAAATCCTAAAAGCAGCAAGGAAAAGACTAGTTACTCACAAGGGGGCTCCCATGGGACTACCAGCTGATTTCTCAACAGAAATTTTGCAGGCCAAAAGGGAGGGGCAGGAAATATTCAACATGATGAAATAAGGACCTACAATCAAGACTGTTCTACCCAGCAAGGCTATCATTTAAAATTGAAGGAGAGATGAAGTTCTTCTTGGAAGAACTTCAAGAAGAAGCAAAAGGAATTCATTACTACCAAGCCAGTATTACAAGAAATGTTAAAAGGACTTCTTTAAGCAGAAGAAAGAAGAAAACAAACAAGTAACAAACATCAAAAATATGAATAATAAAATGGCAATAACTATGTACCTATCAATAATCACTTTAAATGTAAATGAAGTAAATGTTCCAATAAAAAGACATACAGTAGCTGAGTGGCTAAGTAAATAAGACCCATGCATATGCTGTCTACAGAAGACCCACATCAGATCGAAAGACACACACAGACTGAAAGTGAAGGGATAGCATAAGATATTTCATGCAAATGAAAATGAGAAAAAAAGCTTGGGTAGCAATACTTATATCAGACAAACTAGATTTAAAAATGAAGACTATAATAAGACACATGATATAATAATAAAGGGATCAAACAAGAGGACATAAACATAGTGAACATCTATGCACCTAATATAGTAGCACCTGAAAATATAAAGCAAATATTGACAGACAAAAATGCAAAGATCAACAGTAACACAACCATAGTAGGGGACTATAACACCCCACTGACACCAATGGACAGGTCCTCCATATAGAAAATCATCATGGAAACAGTGGCCTTAAATGACACATGAGACTAGATGGATTTAATTGATATTTTTAGAGCATTTCATCCAAAAGCAGCTGAATATATGTTCTTTCCAAGTACACATGGAACATTTTCCATGATAGACCACATGTTAGGCCAGAAAACAAATCTCAATATATTTAAGAAGATTGAAATCATATCAAGCATCTTCTTGGACCACAATGCTATGAAACTGGAAATTAATTACAAGAAGAAAACTCGAAAAATACACAAACACATGGAGGCTGAATAACATGTTACTAAATAGGGAGTGGGTTAACAATGAGATCAAGGAAGAAATCAAAAGGTACCTCAAGACAAACAAAAATGAATACACAATGATCCAAAATCTATGGGATGCAGCAAAAGCAGCCCTAAGAGGGAAATTCATGGCAAAGAAAAAAGAATAATCTCAAATCAACAGTCTATCCTTACACTTAAAGAACAAGAGAAAAAACAGCAAAATAAGCCCAAGGTGAGTACACGGAAGGAAATAATAAAGATCAGATATAAATGAAACAGAGATTCCACCCCCCCAAAAAAATATACAAAAGATCAATGAAACCAAGAGCTGGGGTGTTTTTTTAAGGTAAACAAAATTGAGAAACATTTAACTAGACTCATCAAGAAAAAAAGAGAGAGAACCCAAATATATAATATCATAAATGAAAGAGGAGAAGTGACAACTGACACCAAAGAAATACAAAGAAAAATGTAAGAAAATGTTATGAGAAATTATATGCCAATAAATCAGACCATGTGAAAGAAATGGATAAATTCCTGGAAACATACAATCTTCCAAGGCTGAATAGAGAAAAAAACAGAAAATCTGAACAGGCCAATTACTACCAAGAAAATTGAATCAGTAATCAAAAAGTTCCCAACAAACAAAAGTCATTGACCAGATGGCTTTACAGGCGAATTTTACCAAACATTCAAAAAAGAATTTATGCTTATTCTCCTCAAATTATTACAAAAATTCCAGGAGGAGGGAAGGCTCCCATGCTCATTTTATAAGGTCACCATTACCCTGATCTCAAAACCAAATAAAGACATTACAAAAAAAGAAACCTATAGGCCTATATCCTTAATGAATATAGATGCAAAAATCCTCAACAAAATATTAGCAAACCGAATTCAGCAATACATTAAAAAGATCATACCCCACGATCAGTTGGATTCATTCCTGGTATGCAAGGTTTGTTCAATATCTACATATCAATTAATGTGATACACCACATAAACAAAATGAAAAATAAAAATCTTATGGTCATACCAATAGATGCAGAAAAAGCATTTGAAAAAATCCAGTATCTATTTATGATTTAAAAAAAAAAAACTCTTAGCAATGTGGGAATAGAGGCAACATATCTCTACATAATGTCAACTTATACTACAAGGCTATAGTAATCAAAACAGCTTGGTATTGGCATAAAAACAGATCACATAGATCAATGAAACAGAATAGAAAGCCCAGAAACCAATCCATGCCTATATGGTCATTTAATCTATGACAAAGAAAACAAGAATTTACATTGGGGTAAAGATAGTCTATGTAACAAATGGTTCTAGGAAAACTGGACAAATACATGCAAAAAAATGAAACTGGACCACATCCTTACTCCATATACAAGAATAAACTCAAAATGGATTAAAGACTTAAATGTAACACCCAAAACCATAAAACTCCTAGAAGAAAATATAGAAAGTAAACTCTCAGACATTACCCTTAGTAATATTTTTACTGATGTATCCCCTCAGGCAAGGGAAACAAAAGAAAAAATAAACAAATGGGACTACATCAAACTAAAAAGTATTTTTAGAGCAAAGAAAACTATCAACAGAGCAAAAAGACATCCTGGTGAATGGGAGAAGATATTTGCCAGTGACACATCTGATAAGAGGTTAATATAAAAAATTTATAAAAACTCATACACCTCAACACCAAAAAAAAAAAAAAAAAAAGAAAACAATCCAATTAAAAAATGGGCAGAGGACATGAAGAGTCATTTCTCCAAAAAGGATAAACAAATGGCCAATAGACAAATGAAAAGATGCTCAATGTCACAAATTATCAGAGAAATGCAAATTTAAAAAAAACACAATGAGATATCACCTCACTCCTGTCAGAATGGCTATCATCAATAAATTAACAAACAGCAAATGTTGGCGAGGATGTGGAGGAAAGGAAACCCTCGTGTACTGTTGGTGCAGTTGAAAATTGGTGCAGCTACTATGGAAAACAATATGGAGTTTCCTCAAAAAATTAAAAATGACACTACCTTATGACCCCAGCAATTCCACTTCTGGGTATTCATCCAAAGAAATCCAAAATACTAATTCAACAAAATATATGCATACTTATGTTTACTGCAGTGCTAATCACAATAATCAAGATATGGAAACAAACTAAATTCCCATCCATAGATGATTTGATAAAGACATTGTAGTACATTTATACAATGGAGTGTTACTCCACCAAATAAAAGGATGAAATCTTAGCAATTGAAACAACATGGATGGACTTAGAGGATAGTGTGCTATGTGAAATAAGTCAGACTGAGAAAGACAAGTACTATATGATCTCACTTATATGTGGAATCTAAAGAACAGAATAAATGAACAAACAAAACAGAAATAGACTCATGGATACAGAGAAAAAAAACTGATGGTTGCAAGATGGGAAGGAGAATGGGGGATTGAGAGAAGGTGTAGGAATTAGAAAGTACAAATTGATAGTCACAAAATAATCATGGGGATTTGAAATACAGTATGGGGAATGTAATCGATAATGTAAAGATTATATAAGATGTCAGATGTGTACTGGACTTATCAGGGGTCACTTCATAGACTATATAAATGCCAAACCACTGTGCTATACACCCGAAACTAATATAAAACAATATTGAATGTCAACTATAATTAAATATATATTTATATAGTTATGGGATATAAAGTACAGCATATGGAATATAGTCAATGGTATTATAAGAGCTGTATACGATGTCAGAGGGTTAGTAGACTTGGGGGGTTATCACTTTGTGAGGGGGATAAGTGTCTAATAATTATGTTGTTTTGTATACCTGAAACTAATAAAAAAAGAAAGATATTGTAAAAGAAAATAAAAAGGAGAGAGAGAATTATAATTTATCTGGAGCAGAATCCCTGGAGCAGAAGCTGACAGTTGACACCTGTATAAGAAAACTTAAACTGTAATTAGCGAATTGTGGGAGGCTCAGTGGTGACCTGAAAAACTTCAAGAGGGCCCTCTCCTGGGAGAGCCCCATACTTTCCTGAGTTTTACCTCCAGAAGCTCTACCAGGTTCTCACTTTGAAGATCAGAGAAAAATCCCCTCGTGCTTCTGGCAGTAAGAATGGGAAAGTAGCCATTTTGAAATATGGTAAGCACCCAATAATTATTCTTTAATGGATGAATGAATGAATGAATGAATGATTTAACCAATTAATTTAAATATCTAGATTTTTAAAATAGAAGAACCTCTAAGCACACACAAAAAAGCAAGTTACACAGAAAGCTTCCTTTACAAGCAAGAACTCCTACCTAGAACTCTTTGTTCTTCTAGCAAGGTCTGCCCTTAGGAGGATACTGAAATCGCCCCTCCCAAGAACACATAGAATGTACACCTATATTTAGAGCAATTCTCCCTGAGAAACAAGCGAGGGGCAATTGAACAGCTTCTGCACAAGAAACAAGAGAGAGACTGCCATAGATTAGGTTGGGGAATCGCGAAAGCTCTTTAGAAGCTGAGGGAACTCTCCAGGACCAGAGGAACCAATGAGTGCCATTGTTTATATTTCCCGGCACTTAGATAGCAGACAGGAGCTCTACCCATGTCTGACCAAACTGCAGGCCACTGTAGTGTGTCCGCAGCCATTCCTCTCAGAGCTAACTTCAGCAGGAACAGGAGGATGCCATGCACCATGCACTCAGGGCTGCTCCAACCAGAAATTGATCCAGCATGTACAACAGGGTGCTGCTGCACAGTTCCACTAGGCCAGACATGCACACAGTGCTGCCCTGTCCAGAGAAAGTGCAGAACTGCTGGCATGCTGCAACATGTACACACAAGGCAGGCCCACCCAGACTTGGGGTGGGCAACAGACAACTAAAACAACAGGGTACATCGTGTGAATACTGGGCAGCTACACCTGGATCAGAAGGGCAAGGAAATGTGCACACATCAGTCTACCCTGTCCCAAATCCATTCTGGCTGTGGAAAGCCAGAGCAACAGAGTGCTACCACACAGGCATGTATACCAGGCGACCCTGCCCCAAACCCACTATTTCTGGCCAGGTCATATGCTAGGCATTACGCATACCCACACAGACTCCACCAGGCCTGCCAAAACTAGCCAGCACACAGTCTACACAGAGTCAATTTCTACACAAAACCACTTTTTCAAGATTGGGAAAGATAGCTATTTAATCTAACTCATAGGAACAAACACAAAAAGTCAAACGAAATGGGGAGACAGAAGAATATGCCCAAAATGAAGGGAAAAAAACCTTAGGAGAAAAAGTCTACTGAAACAGATATAAGCAATTTGCTGATATAGAATTCAAAGAAGTAGTCACAAGGATGCTCAACAAAACTTGACAGTAGACGAGAGGAACTCAGAACTTCAACAAAGAATGATAAAACATAATAAAGAACCAATCACAGATGACAAATGCAATAATGGAAATGAAAAATTCATCAGAAAGAGCAACAGCAGATTAGTTAATTTAAAAAATGGAATGGTGACATGAAGACAGAACAATAGAAATCACCCAATAGAACAACAAAATGAAAAAAAAATTTTTTTTGAAAAGTGAAGATAGTGTAAGGAACCTATGGGAGAATACCAAGTGCTCTAACATTTGCATTATAGGGATCCAAGAAGGAGAAGGAAAGAGAAAGAGGCAGAAAGTAAATTTCAAGAAATAATGGCTGAAAACCTTCCTAATCTGGGAAAGGAAGCAGACATCCATGTTCAGGAAGCCCAGAGAGTTCCAAAGAAGATGAACCCAAAGAGGCTCACACCAAGACATCTTGTAATTAACATGGCAACAGTTAAAGATAATGAGACCATTTTGAAAGCAACAAGAGGGAAGCAACAAGTCACATATAAGAGAAACCCCATACAGCTATTTCTCAGCAGCAATTTTACAGGACAGTTGGTAGTGGCAGGAGATATTTAAAGAGCTGAAAGAAAAGAACCTATAACCTAGAATACTACACCAGAAAGGTTATTATTCAGAATTGGAGGAGAAATAAAAAGTTTTCCTGAGAAGCAAAAAGTAAGGAGTTTACCACCACTAAATTGGTTTTATAAGAAATGATAAAGGGTATTCTTTATTCATAAAAGAAAAGGCCATAACCAGAAATAAGAATATACGCTAAAGAAATATGTCACTGGTAAAGGAAAATATATAATAAACACAGTGAACCAACCACTTAAAAAGCTAATATGGAAGTTAAAGAAAAATGTAGCAAAATTAACTGTAACTTCAATAAATAGTAAAGGGATACACACAACAAAAAGATACAAAATCTGACATCAAAAACATAAAAAATGGCAAGGAAGTAAAAATGTAATGATTTTAGAATGTATTTAAACTTAGATGTCAATTAGCTTAAAATAGACTACTACAAATATAGAGGGGTATATATGCAGCTCATGGTTACCACAAACCAAAAGCCTACAAAAATACACACAAAAAAAATAAAGAGAAAAGAATCCAAAAGAAACAGTAAAGAAAACCAGCAAATGAAAAAGGGAAGAGATCAAGAGAAAAAGAAAAAAAAATAGAAAAAAGCTATAACTATAAATAATCATAAAACATTTAACAAAATGGTAATAAGAACATACCTATCAGTAATTACTTTAAATGTAAATGGACTAAATGCTCCAATCAAAAGACACTGGGTGCTTGAATTAATGCCTACAGAAGACTCACTGTAGATTGAAAGACACACACAGACTTAAAGTGAAGGGATAAAAACAGTTATACTGCGCAAATAGAAACAAAAAGAAAACTGGGGTAGTAATAGGAGAAATAGACTTTAAAACAAAGAATATAGAAAGAGACAAAGGACATTACATAATGATAAAGGGGTAAATCCAAGAAGAGAATATAACAATCGTAAATATCTATGCACCCAACATAAGAACACCTTAGTATATAAAGCAAATTTTAATGAACATAAAGGCAGAGATTAACAGTTATACAATAATAATAAGGGACTTTAATATTCCACTTGCTTCAGTGGATAGATCATCTGGACAGAGATTAATGAGGAAATAATATCTTTAAATGGCAAATTAAAGCACATAGACTTAATAGACATTTATAAAACATATGTCAGCCCTTTAATTCAGAATACACACTTTGTCACATGCACATGGAACATTTTCAAGGATAGATCACATATTAGGCCACAAAACAAATCTTGAATAAATTCAAGAAGACTAAAATTGTATCAAGTATATTTTCCAACAACAAAGGCATGAAATTAGAAATTAACTACAGGAAGAAAACTGGAAAATATTCAAATAGATGGAGCTTAAACAAAATGCTTCTAAACAGCCAATAGATCAAAGAGAAACATCAAATAGAAAATCAAAAACTACCTTGAGACAAATGAAATTAAAGACACAACTTTCAAAAATGTATGGGACACAGCAAAAGCAGTTCTAAGAGGGAGGTTCATAGCATTACAGGCCTACCTCAGGAAACAAGAAAAATTCCACATGAGCAATCTAACTGTACACCTAAGAGAACTGAAAAAAAAAAAAAGAACAAAATCCAAAGTAAGTAGAAGAAAGGAAACAATAAAGATCAGAGCAGAAAGAAAATAGAAAACAAATCAAAGAAACTAAGAGCTGGTTCCTTGAAAGGATAAATAAAATTGAAAAGCCGATAGCCAGATTTATCAAGAAAAGAGAGACAGACACAGAGAGAGCCCAAATAAATAAAATAAAAATGAAAGAAGGTTGTTTGTTTTTTGTTGTTGAGTTATATGAGTTCCTTGTATATTTTGGATATCCGAGGCACTGTTTGTAAAAATCTTCTCCCATTCAGTTGGTTGCCTCTTTATTTTGTTGATGGTTTCTTTTGCTGTGCAGAAGCTTTTAAGTTTCACATAGTCCCATTCATTTATTTTAGCTTTTACTTTCCTTGCCTTTGTAGTCAAATCATAAAATGCTCTTTGAACCAAAGGTCCATAAGTTTAGTACCTATGTTTTCTTCTATGCAGTTTATTATTTCAAGTCTTATTCTTTGTTTCAAGTCTTAATTCTTTGATCCCTTTTGATTTAATTTTGGTACATGGTGATGTTTAACAGTCCAGTTTCATTCTTTTGCACATGGCTTTCCAATCTGCCAGCATCATTTATTGAAGAAGCTGTCTTTTCTCCATTGTATGTTTTTGTGCTTCTTTGTCAAAAATTATCTGTCCATATTTATGTGGTTTTATTTCTGAGTTCTCAATTCTATTCCATTGGTCTACAAGTCTGTTTTTCTGTCAATACCATGCTGTTTTGATTATTGTTGCCCTGTACTACAAGCTGAAGTCAAGGAGTGTGATACTTCCAGCATTGTTCTTTTACTTTAGGATTGCTTTGGCTACTTGGGGGTCTTTTGTGGTTCCAAACAAATCTGATGTTTTTTTGTTCTATTTCTTTAAAAAAATACCATCGGGATTTTGATAGGGACTGCATTAAATCTATATACTACTTTGGGTAATATGGCCATTTTAACTATGTTGATTCTTCCAATCCATGAGCACAGAATATATCTCCATGTCTTTGTGTCTTCTTCAATTTTTTAAAAAAATGTATTACAGTTTTCAGCATATAGGTCTTTCACATCCTTGGTTAAGTTTATTCCTAGGTATTTTATTCTTTTAGTTGAAATTGCAAAAGGAATTGTTTTTCATGTATTTTTCTGAGATTTCAATGTTAGTATATAGGAATGCAATGTACTTTTCTATGTTGATTTTGTAGCCAGCAACTTTACTGTATTCGTTGATTTTTTCTAATAGCTTTTTGGTGGAGTCTTTAGGGTTTTCTATATACAGCATCATGTCATCTGCAAAGAGTGACAATTTAACTTCTTCTCTCCCAATTTGGATGTCTTTTATTTCTTTCTCTTGCCTGATTGTTCTGGCAAGGATTTCCAACACTATGTTGAAAAGCAGAGGTGATAGGGGACAGCCCTGTCGTGTTCCTGAACATAGAGCAAAGGGCTTCACTTTTTCACCGTTAATTATGAGATTAGCTGAGGGTTTGTCATATATGGCCTTTATTATATTAAGGTATTTTCCTTCTATACCAATTTTATTAAGTGTTTTAATCATTAATGGATGTTGTATCTTGTCAAATGCTTTTTCTGCATCAATTGATATAATCATGATTTTTGTTCTTTATTTTGTTTATGTGATATATCACATTGGTGGATTTGTGTATGTTGAACCATCCTTGTGTCCCTGGGATGAACCCCACTTGGTCATGATGAATAATCTTTTTAATGCATTGTTTCATTCGATTTGCTAGAATTTTGTTTAGGGTTTTTGCATCAGTATTCATCAGAGATATTGGTCTGTAGTTCTCTTTTTTTGTGTTGTCCTTACCAGGTTTCGGTATCAGGGTAATGTTGGCCTCATAAAATGAATTAGGGAGTACTGTCTCTTCTTCAATTTTTTGGAAGAGTTTGAGAAGGATTGGTATTAGATCCTCTTTGAAGGTTTGGTAGAATTCATTAGTGAAGCCATCTGGTCCAGGACTTTTGCTTTTGGGAAGGTTTTGGACGACTGATTCAATTTCGTTACTGGTGATTTGTCTGTTTAGATTTTCCAGTTTTTCATGGTTCAGCCTTGGAAGGCTATGTGTTTCTAAGAACTTGTCCATTTCTTCTAAGTTATTGAATTTGGTGGCATATAGTCCTTCATACTATTCTTGGATGATCCTTTGTATTTATGTGGTGTCCAGGATAACTTCCCCTTTTTCATTTCTGATTTTGTTTATTAGTGTCTTCTCTTTTTTTATCTTAGTGAGCCTAGCCAAGGGTTTGTCAATTTTGTTAATCTTTTCAAAGAACCAGCTCTTTGTCGCATTAATTTTTTCTATTGTCTTTTTGTTCTCTATTTCATTTTGTTCTGCTCTGATTTTTATTATTTCCTTTTTTCTGCTGACCTTGGGTTTCGCTTGTTCTTCTTTTTCTAGTTCTTTAAGATGTAACATGAGGTTATTTATTTGGGATTTTTCTTGTGTCTTTCTTTTTTTTCTTTTTTTGAACTAGTTATGCCTTTTTTTTAAAGCAAGCTAAACACATTGTACAGTGGTATGTTTACTTTCTTAAATGATTTTTATGGCAAATACACAATACCCTATCAAAAACTAATATTTTTCTTTTTTTGTTTGTTTGTTTTTTGAGATAGGCCTGTAATGATATAAATTTCCCTCTTAAAACTGTTTTGCTGCATCCCAGAAATTTTGGTAGAATGTATTTTCATTCTCATTTGTTTCTATGTATCTTTTGATCTCTCTTCTAGTTTTTCTTCAACCCAGTCTTTCTTTAAAAGTATGTTGTTTAATCTCCATATATTTGTGTTTTTTTCCTGCTTTCTTTTTGCAGTTAATATCCAATGTCAAAGCCTTGTGATCAGAGAATATGCTTGGTATGATTTCAATCTTCTTAAATTTGCTGAGGTTAGTTTTATGTCCCAATATATGGTCTATATTTGAGAATGTTCCATGTACACTACACTAGAAAAAAAATACCATCATTTTTTATCATACCTCATGTAATACATTGAAGAAAAAATTGAAAAAAGACACAAATAAATGGAAGGATATATTGGAAGGATTGGTAGGATTAATATCATAAAAATGTCTATACTACCTAAAGCAATCTACAGATTCAATGCAATCCCTGTCAAAATACCAATAGCATTCTTCTCAGAACTAAAACAAATAAGCCTAAAATTTATATGAAATAAAAAAAGACCATGAAGAGCAAAAGCCATCTTGAGAAAGGAGAACAAAACTTGAGATATCACACTCCCTGATTTTAAAGTATACCACAAAACTATAATAATCAAAAAAAATATGATATGGGCACAAAAATAGACACATAGATAAATGGAACTGAGTAGAGAGCTCAGAAGTAAATCCTCATTTATATGGTCAATTAATCTAAGACAAAGGGGGCAAGAATATACAATAAAAAAGAAAAATCCCAGCAAAAAAAAATCCTAGCATCTTCAACAACTGACATTGGTAAAACTGAAAAGATACATACAAAAAAATGAAAGTAGACCACTCTCTTACACCATATACAAAAATAATGTCAAAATGATATGACAACTGTAAAACCTGAAACCGTAAAACTCCTAGAAAAAAATATAGATAGCAAACTATATGATGTCAATCTTAGTAATATTTTTTAGATGTATCACCTCAATCAAGGGAAGCAAAAATAAACAAATGGGACTATATCAAACTTAAAAGCTTCTGTACAGTGAAGGAAACCATCAATAAAACAGAACGACAACCTCCTGAATGAGAGAAGATATTTGCAAATGATACTTCCAATAAAGGGTTTATATCCAAAATATATAAGGAACTCATACAACTCAATAACAAAAATAAAATAAAATTTAAAAATCCAATCAAAAAATGGGCAGAGGACATGAAGAGACATTTCTCCAAAGAAGACATACAGGTGGCCATCAGACATAAAAAGACACTAAACATCACTAATCATTATAGAAATGCAAATCAAAACCACACTGAGCTATCACCTCACATCAATTAGAATGGTTATTATCGAAAGTCAACAAAAAGCAAGTGTTGGTGAGGATGTGGAGAAATGGGAACATTTGTGCACTGTTGGTGGGACTGCAGATATGTGCAGACACTATGGAAAACAGTATGGAGATTCCTCAATAAACTAAAAATAGAACTACCATATGATCCTGCAATTCCTCTTCTGGGTATTTACCCCCAAAATATGAAAACACTAATTCAAAAAGATATGTATCCCTATGTTCAATGCAGCATTATTTACAACAGCCAGGATATGGGAACAGTTTAGGTGTCCATTGATAGATGAATGGATAAAGAAGACATGGTATATATAATGAAATATTATTCAGCATTAAATAATAATGAAATCCTGCCATTTTTGACAACATAGATGAACCTAGAGAGTATTATACTAAGTGAAATAAGTCAGACAGAGAAAGACAAATACCACTTATATGGAATTTTAAAAAATCAAAATAAATCAACAAACAAAACCAAAAGAGACTCATAGAAAAAAAGAACAAACTGGTGGTTGCCAGAGGGAAGAGTGTGGAACAATGGGTGAAAAAGGTGAAGGGGAATTTGGTCAATAATAATGTGATAACTTTGCATGGTGACAGATGGGTACTAGATTTAGTGTGTTGTTCACATTATAAGATATATAAATGTCTAATCACTATGTTTTACATCTGAAACTAATATAATATTGCATACCAGCTATACTTTAATTAAAAAATTGATAACAAAATACCACAAAATAATAATAACAATTTACTTGGTGATATAGCTTATAGATAAGTAAAATGAATAACAACGTTATAAAGGATGGGAGAGAGGAATTGGAAATACTTTGTTACAAGATACTTGGCCTACCCATTAAACAGTATAGTGATATTTAAAAGTGGAATTGGATTAGCTGTAAGTGCATATTGCAAACTCTAGGAGAAACACTATATGTTTTTTAAAAGAAGTATAGTTCATCATAGAAACAAAGGGTAAAAAAGTAGTTGTTAGGGACCGGGGGTGGGGAAAATAAAGAAAGATTGATTAAAAGGTGCTAACTTTCAGTTATAAGATGAATAAGATCAGAGTATATAATGTGTAACATGATTATATTGATAACATTTTATTATGTAATTGAAATTTGCTGAAAGAGGTAGAACATAAATGTTTTCACACACAAAAAAAGTAAATATGTGAGGTGATCGATGTGTTAATTAACATAATAAGAAGAATCTTGTCACAATGTATATTTATACCAAATCATCACATTGTACACTTTAAATATCTTACAAATTTATATGTCAATTTACCTCAATAAAGCGTGGGGTGGGGGAAAGTATAGTTCACATACAAGAAAGGAGAAAAAATGTAGTTATATAAAATGCTCAATAAAAACCAGAGAAAGCAGAAAAGAGGGGAAAATAACAAAAGCACAAAAAATAAGAACAGCTGATATAAAACAGTTACAGTTATGTTAGATAGCCCAACTTTACCAACGATCACTTTAAATGTGAATGCATCTAATAAAATGCATCTAAATGCATCAATGAAAAGACAGGAGACTGAGTGGATAAAAAACATGACCCAATTGTAAGTTGTCTATAAGAAACCCACTTTAAATACGAAGACACAGATTAAAAGACAGAGAAAAATATACCATGTTTACACTAATTTTAAGAAGCTTGAATAGCTATATTAATTTCAGACAAAGATGACTTCAAAGCAAGGAAATTAGAAGGAATAAAGAAGGAATAAATATTATTTCTAATATTAGAAGGAATTAGAAGGAATAAATATATAATGATAAAGGGGCCAATTTTCCAAGAAGACATAGCAATCTTTAATGTGTATGTGCCTAAAACAGCATAAAAATATGTGAGACAAAAACTAATAGAAGTACAAGGATACATGGATGAATACTCTATCATACAAGTAGTTGGAGACTTCACCTCCTTCTATCAGTGATGCACAAATCTAGCAGGCATTAAATCAGTAAAAACACAGTGGAACTCAACAATATGGAACACAACAACACATCAATCAACTGGATGTAATTATCTATAGAATACTTCATCCAACAACAGCAAAATACTCATTATTCTCAAAGCCACATGAAACATTAACTGAGATAGACCACATTCTTGGCCATCATATACATATTTAAAATTTAAAAGAATAGAAAACACACAATGTCTGCCCTCAGACCACAATGGAATAACACTAGAAATCAATACAGAAAGATAACTGGAAAATTCCCAAATACGTGGACATTAAACATCACACTTCTAAATAATATATGGGTGAAAGAAGAAATCTCAAGAGGAATTAAGAAATATTTTGAACTAAATGAAAATAAAAATACAACCTATCAAAATTAGTGGGATGTAGTGAAAGCAATGCTTAGAGTAAAATTTATAGCATTAAAAATTTATATATTAGAAAAGAAGAATTGTGCTGAGTGTAGTAAGTCAGACAGAGAAAAATAAATATCATATGGTTTCACTTATATGTGGAATCTAAAGAACAAAATAAGCAAATAAATGAAACAGAAACAAATTCATAGATACAGAGAACATTTTGATGGTTGCCAGATGGGAGGGAGGTTGGAGAGCAGGATGAAAAAGGTAAAGGGATTAAAAATACAAATTCTTAGTTACAAAATAGTCATGGGGTTATAAAGTAAAGCATAGGGAATATAATCAATAATATGGTAATAACTATGTATAGTGCCAGCTGGGTACTAGACTAGTCAAGGGGATAACTTCTTAAATTATATAAATGTCTAACCACTATGCTGTACACCTGAAATTAACATCAAATAATACTGAATGTCAAAAAACCATAATAATCAACCCTTATGAATTATTAGGGAAAAAAAGAAAAAAGAATATTCTGGTTAAGATGGCAGAGTAGGTAAGTGCTGTGCTCCCCTCCCCTCAAAATTACAACTAAACTACAGAAAAACCATCATTGACAACTGCCTGATGTCTAATTGAACAGAAGTCCTATAAGCATATACAGAAGAAGTCACATCCAGACTACTAGGAAAGGTGGTGACACAGAATGGGCTGGTCCCACACCAACATGTAGGTGGGTGAGTGGGATATCTCAGCTGTAGAGGTGCCACTGAGGAGTGAGGGGTCCCAACCCCACATTAGGCTCCCCAGCTCAGGCTTTCAGTGCCAGGAGGAGAAGTCCCCATAATTTTTGGCTGTGAAAACCAGCAGAAATTGTGGCTGAGTGAGATGGAGGGCTGCTGGAGTCCCAGGTGCTCCTCTTAAAGGGCCCACACATGGAACTTACTTGCTGACAGACTCACTCATTTTGAGCTCTGGCACTGGGGCAGCAACTTGAGTGGTGCCAGGGACCTACAGAAAGGGACTGAATTGTCTGGCTTCAAGATGAGGACTGGAGGGACAGCCTTCTCCCAAGCAGAAATGTTGGCAGAAGCCATTGTTCCTTTGTTGAGCCCTCTCACCACCCAGCCTGCAGGCACAGGCACAAGGGGTTCTCATATCTGCATCTCCATCAACTTAGGTAACACCATTAGCCCACCCTGGTAATTCCCTGAGACCTTGCCCCACCCAAATTGTGGGCCCACCCAACCCTTTTCCAGTGGTTCTTCCATACACATGTTCTGTCTTGAATCATGCTGCAGGCACTCCTAAAATCTCTCAAAGGTTCACAAATCCCAAATTAGCAGTATCTGGCCTTGATGTGCCTTGTATCTCTTGCTAAACAGCCTCAAGCTTGGCATTACAGGCAGCTGGCCTCAGTTTTCAATTTAGCCTCTTCAAGCCCAGACAAGTGGCAACCATTAGCAGATCACTTTGTAGCACATACCAAATGGCTGTGGGCAGGGCACAGGCACAGGCACAGGCTGACCTTGGCCTACAACAGAGCCCCTCTAAAGAGTCTCCAGAACCAACACACCCAGTAGCCAGCTTCAGACCACACCAGAGCACCACCCAAACAGCTTCACAAATGACACACCTAAATGGCAGGCTCATCAAAGACCTGCTAAAGGGAAGACTGCTCTGTATTGTCTGCCCTGAACAACAGCTCCTCCACTGTAGTCACAGCTAGTCCTCACAACAAATCAGCCTGAGGGTCAATCCCTCAAATTGGCATGCCAACAGCAACTTAATAGGAGGGCACACACAACCCACCCAAGGGACATACCTGGAGCACCCGGCTCAGATGACAAGGGAAACTGCACCACTTGGCCCCACAGGACACCTACTATATAAGGCCAGTCTACCAAGACCAGAAGACACAGCAGTTCTACCTAGTAATAAATAAGCACAGGGTGGCAACCAAAATGAGGAGACAAAGAAACATGTCTCAAATGAAAGATCAGAATAAAGCTCCAGAAAAAGAACTAAAGAAAAGGGAGAGAAGCATTCTATCAGATACACAGTTCAAAGCACTGGTTATAAGGATACTCAACGATCTCAATAAGAAATTCAACAAAAAGATAGAAAACATAGAAATGGAGACAGAAAACAAAGAACCAGACAGAAATGACAATCACAATAACTGAAATAAAGAACACAATAGAGGGAATCAACAGTAGATGAAATAAAGCAGAGGATCAAATTAGTGATTGGAATGAGAAGGTAATGGAAAACACCCAATCACAATGGGGGAAAAAAATCCAAAAATATGAGAGGCTTCTGGGACAACATCAAATGTACCAACATTCCCATCATAGGAGTAGCAGAAGGAGAAGAGAGAGAGCAAGAGACAGAGAATGAATTTGAAGAAATAATGATGGAAAACTTTCCTAACTAGGTGAAAGAAATAGACATGAGTCCAAGAGGTACAGAGAGTCCCAGATAAGATGAACCAAAAGAGGTTCACACCAAGAAGACACATCATAATTAACATGCCAAAGGTTAAAGACAGAGAGAGATTTTTGAACAGCAGCAAGAGAAAAGCAGTTAATTACCTACATGGGTGCTCCCATAAGACTATCAGCTGATTTCTCAACAGAAACTTTGCACACCAGAAGGGATTGGTATGGAATAGTCAAAGTCATGAAAAACAAGGACCTACAACCAAGATTACTCTACCCAGCAAAGCTACCATTTAAAAAAGAAAGACAGCTTAAGAGCTACCCAGACAACAAAAAGCTAAAGGAATTCATCACCACAAAACAAGTATTACTAGAAATGTTAAAGGGACTTCTTTAAGAAAAAGAAGAAACATAAAAGATCAAATATATGAATAACAAAATGACAATAACTACACATCTATCAACAATTACTTTAAATGTAAATGGATTAAATGATACAATCAAAAGACATAGGGTGTTCTTTGATATCTGTGCCTATGTTGAGTGGGGATTGTCGGTTGTGTTTTACATGTGAATGTACTTGATTTGTTTTCTTTGTTGTTGTTGTTGTTGTTGTTGTACTTGGTAACTTGATTTGTGCTGAAACTGCCCTAACAGGGCCCAGCTTAAGAGGCACAAGATTCAACATATCCAGAAGCCAACTCTGGACCAAGCCAGAGTACTACCAGCTTTGACCAACAAGTCACACACCCAGAGGGAATCCTCTGAAGGCACAAGAGCCCTTAGAGGCCAAACCTCATTTAAGTGGCCAAACCTCACCCAGCAGAACACCCTGCGGTGGGCAGAGCCAAGTTTCACAACTAGACGGCCTAGGAGTTAAACCCACCTACTCACACCAAAAAGCAATTAAAGTTCTTCTTGAACAGGACAATATACTAAACACACGAACCACCTGTGGAGCACATGCAGAGGAGAAGAACGAAGTAGTCCAAGTCAAATATAAAGGACACATACTACAAAAGATAACCCAGCAAGAACTAAGAGCTCTAGGGGATCTTCCTAATACATCAAAGCAAACACAGAGAGTCCGTCAGAATGGGGAGACAAAGAAACATTTCCCAAATAAAAGAACAGAAGAAACCTCCACTACTGGAACCAAATGAAGCAGAGGTAACCAACCTGTCAGAGACAGAGTTCAGAACACTGGTGATAAGAATGTTTAAGGAGCTTAGAGAAGACATAAAAAAGGATATAGAAATCATAAAGAACAACCAGTTAGAACTAAAAAAGGATGTAGAAATCTTAACGAACAACCAGTTAGAACTAAAGAACACAATTACCGAAATTAAGAAATCACTTGAAGGAATGACCAGCAGGTTAGATGAAGCAGAGGATCGAATCAGCGACTTAGAAGACAAGTTAGCAGAGATCACTCAAACTGAACAACAGAAAGAAAAAAGAATAAAAAACAATGAAGATGGGTTAAGAGACCTCTGGGATAACATCAAGCGCAACAACATGCGCATCATAGGAATACCAGAAGGCGAAGAGAGGAAGCAAGGGATTGAGAACATATTTGAGGTAATAATGTCTGAAAACTTCCCTAACCTGATGAAGGAAACTAACATACAAGCCCAGGAAGTGCAGAGAGTTCCAACCAGGATAAACCCAAACAGACCCACACCAAGACACATTACAGTTAAAATGGCAAAGCTTAAAGACAAAGAGAGAATCTTAAAAGCAGCAAGAGAAAGGCAGAAGGTTACGTACAAGGGAACTCCCATAAGGCTATCAAATGACTTTTCTACAGAAACATTGAAGGCCAGGAGGGAGTGGCAGGAGATACTCAAAGTGATGGAACACAAAGGCCTACAACCTAGATTGCTTTATCCAGCAAGGCTATCATTTAAAGTTGATGGAAAGATAAAGAGCTTCCCAGAAAAGAACAAACTGAAAGAATATATTACAACCAAGCCAGCATTGCAAGAAATACTAAAAGGACTTTTGTAAATAGAAGAAACATGAAAACAATTTACTACATATTTAAAAACGGCAATAACTATGTACCTATCAATAATCACTTTAAATGTAAACGGTTTAAATGCTCCAATCAAGAGACATAGGGTGGCTGAGTGGATAAGGAAGCAAGACCCTTGTATATGCTGTATACAAGAGACTCATCTCAGATCAAAAGACACACACAGGCTGAAAGTGAAAGGTTGGAGTAAGATATTTCATGCAAATGGAAGTGAGAAAAAAGCTGGAGTTGCAATACTTATATCTGACAAAATAGACTTTAAAATGAAGAACGTATTAAAAGACAAAGATGGGCACTATATAATAATAAAGGGATCAATTCGACAAGAGGACATAACCCTAGTAAACATCTATGCACCTAACATAGGCGCACCTAAATATATAAAACAGGTACTGATGGACATAAAGACAGAGATCAACAGCAACACTATCATAGTAGGGGACTTCAACACACCTCTGACAACAAGGGACAGGTCCTCCAGACAGAAAATCAATATGAAAACAACAGCCTTAAATGGTACTTTGGACCACTTGGATTTAATTGATATTTTCAGAGCATTTCATCCCAATGCTGCAGAATACACGTTCTTCTCAAGTGCGCATGGAACATTTTCCAAGATAGATCATATGTTAGGACACAAAACAAGCCTTGATATATTTAAGAAAATTGAAATCATACCAATTGTCTTCTCTGACCACAGTGCTATGAAATTAGAAATGAACTACAGGGAAAAAAACCCAGGAAGACACACCAATTCATGGAAGCTGAATAACATGTTACTAAATAATGAATTGGTCAAGCTGGAGATCAAGGAAGAAATCAAAAGATATCTCGAGACAAATGAGAATGAGAACACGACGACCCAAAATCTATGGGATGCTGCGAAAGCAGTCCTAAGAGGGAAGTTCATAGCACTGCAGGCCTACCTAAAGAAACAAGAAACATCACTAATTGACAGTTTATCTTCACACTTAAGGGATCTGGAAAAAGAACAGCAAAATAAGCCCAAAGGGAGCACAAGGAAGGAGATAATAAGGATCAGAGCAGAAATAAATGAAATAGAAACCAGAAAAACAATACAAAAGATCAATGAATCGAAGAGTTGGTTCTTAGAGAAGATAAACAAAATTGACAAACCTTTAGCCAGACTCATTAAAAAAAGGAGAGAGAGGACCCAAATTAATAAAATCAGAAATGAAAGAGGAGAAGTGACAACAGACACCACAGAAATACAAAAAAATTTAAGAAATTACTATGAGCAACTATATGCCAACAAATTTGACAATCTGGAAGAAATGGACAATTTTCTAGAGGCGCACAACCTTCCAAGGCTAACTCAAGAAGAAACAGAAAGCCTGAACAGTCTGATTACCACCAGGGAAATTGAATCAGTAATCAATAATCTCCCAACAAACAAAAGCCCTGGACCAGATGGCTTTACAGGTGAATTTTTCAAAACGTTCAAAAAAGAATTATCACCTGTTCTCCTCAAGCTCTTCCAAGAAATCCAGAAGGAAGGAAGACTCCCACACACTTTTTACGAACCCACTATCACCCTGATGCCAAAAGCAGACAAAGACACCACAAAAAAAGAAAACTACAGGCCGATATCTCTAATGAACATAGATGCAAAAATTCTCAACAAAATATTAGCGAACAGAACTCAGCAATACATTAAAAAGATCATACACCATGATCAAGTGGGATTCATCCTTGGTATGCAGGGGTGGTTCAACATCCGCAAATCAATTAATGTGATACACCACATTAACAAAATGAAAAATAAAAATCACATGATCATATCAATAGATGCAGAAAAAGCATTTGATAAAATACAGCAACCTTTTATGATAAAAACCCTTAAGAAAGTGGGAATAGAGGAATCATATCTTAACATAATCATGGCCATATATGACAAACCCACCTCTAACATCATACTCAATGGGGAAAAGCTAAAACCATTCCCCCTAAGATCAGGAACAAGACAAGGTTGCCCACTTTCTCCACCTCTATTCAACATAGTGCTGGAAGTTCTAGCCACAGCAATCAGACAAGAGAAAGAAATAAAAGGCATCCAAATTGGTAAGGAGGAAGTAAAATTATCACTACATGCAGATGATATGATACTATATATAGAGAACCCTAAAGACTCCACCAAGAAATTATTAGAACTGATAGATGAATTTAGTAAAGTAGCAGGATATAAAATTAATATTCGGAAATCAGTTGCATTTGTATATACCAATGATAAAATATCAGAAGGAGAAATTTAAAAAACAATTCCATTTACAATTGCTCCAAAGACTATAAAATATCTGGGAATAAATCTAACCAAAGATGTAAAAGATCTGTACTCAGAAAATTATACGACACTGAAGAAAGAAATGAAAGAAGACATAAATAGATGGAAACACATTCCATGTTCATGGATAGGAAGAATTAATATAGTTAAAATGTCCATACTGCCTAAGGCAATATACATATTCAATGCAATTCCTATCAAACTACCAACGACGTTTTTCACAGAAATAGAACATATAATCCTGAAATTTATATGGGACCATAAAAGACCCCAGATTGCCTCAGCAATCTTGAGAAATAAGAACAAAGTGGGAGGTATAACGATACCTGATTTCAAACTATACTACAAGGCTACAGTAATCAAAACAGCATGGTACTGGCATAAAAATAGACACATAGATCAATGGAACAGAATAGAGAGTCCAGAAGTAAATCCATGCCTATATGCCCATCTAATCTACGACAATGGAAGCAAGAATGCACGATGGGGTAAAGACAGTCTGTTCAATAAGTGGTGTTGGGAAACCTGGAGAGACACATGCAAGAAAATGAAGCTGGACCACCTCCTCACACCATATACAAAAATAAATTCAAAATGGCTTAAAGACTTAAATGTAAGATCTGAAACCATAAAATATCTTGAAGAAAATATAGGAAGAAACTTCATGGACATTACCCGGAGTAAGATTTTCACTGATATATCCCCTCGCGCGAGGGAAGTAAGAGAAAAAATAAACATGTGGGATTACATCAAACTAAAAAGTTTTTTCACAGCAAAGGAAACCATCAATAAAACAAAAAGGGATCCTACTGAATGGGAAAAGATATTTGCCAATGATATATCTGATAAGGGATTAATATCACAAATCTATAAAAAACTTACTCAACTCAACTCCAAAAAAACAAACAACCCAATTAAAAACTGGGCAGAGGACTTGAGGAGACATTTTTCTAAAAAGGACATACAGAAGGCAAGAAGACATATGAAGAAATGCTCAACCTCACTAACCATCAGAGAAATGCAAATAAAAACCACAATGAGATACCACCTCACTCCAGTCAAAATGGCTATCATCAATAAATCAACAAACAACAAATGCTGGCGGGGATGTGGAGAAAAGGGAACGCTAGTGCACTGTTGGTGGGATTGCAGATTAGTGCAGCCACTATGGAAAACAGTATGGAGGTATCTCAGGAATCTGAAGATAGAACTACCCTATGATCCATTAATTCCACTCCTAGGCATCTACCCGGAGAAATCCAAAACTCCAATTCAAAAATCTGTATGCACTCCTATGTTTAGTGCAGCACTTTACACAATAGCCAAGATATGGAAACAACCGAAATGCCCATCGGTCGATGACTGGATTAAGAAGCTGTGGTACATTTATACAATGGAGTATTACGCAGCCATAAAGAAAAAAGAAATCTTATCATTTGCGACAACATGGATGGATCTAGAGAACATTATGTTAAGTGAAATAAGTCAGAAAGAGAAAGACAAGTACCATATGATCTCACTTATATGCGGAATCTAAAGAAAAGAATATGTGTATGAACTAATCAGAAACAGTTTTGGGGACACAAAAAACCGAGAGTTGTTAGATGGGCGAGGGGGAGGGGGTTGGGGCTGGGGGGAAGGGTGAAGGGATTGGGGGGCGGCTGGTGACCACAGGATGGACTCAGGGTTTTTTGAGAATTACTTTGGGGAACTTATTCAATAGTGTTTGGGGATTTTGTTGGGTGTCCGATGGACATGTGTCCTGTTTGGGAGACCACCTCAGGGATGCTGTTGATGCCTCGTCATGGCATTGTACACCAGAGGCTGGACATTAATGAATGCCAACTATAATTTTATGTGTATAATGTGATGGCTCGGTGTGAGGTCCGGGTGGGGATGGATGGGGGGAGGGGAGTTCACGGTGTGAGGGATGTAAAAATAAAATAAAATAAAATAAAATAAAATAAAATAAAATAAAAAAGTAATAGGCAGTTAGGGACAGGACTGCAGTAGAGGACATCAAAGCCCAGATAAACAGTCTCAGAGTGAGATGGGAAAATCATGGGCAGTCTGGGACATGAAAAGGAGGGCCTCAAGGCCAAAGAGAACAGCAGCTAACAAAAAAGAAATGTAAAAAAGGGAGCTAGATGGGAGGGGCTACTGCATCAGACTGCAGAGTCAGCCAAGATACCATCCCAGGAGCAGGAAGGGGAAGTGGGTGTGGGAGCCCAACCAGCTCCTGGTAAACAACTTAAAGATCAGGGGTCCCAAGGACATATAGTCTCCAGCTTAGCTTAGTCTGCGGGGTATTCCGTTCGGATCCCCCCTCTCTTCAGAGAGCTGTACCCTTGTACTTTTCTTTTTTGCAATAAAACTGTATACTGCTTCAATTCAAAAAAAAAAAGACATAGGGTGGCTGAATGGGTAAGAAAACAAAACTCTTACATATGCTGCCTACAAAAGACACACTTCATATCAAAAGACACACACAGATTGAAAGTAAAAGAATGGACAAATATGTTTCATGAAAATGGAAATAAAAAAACAAAAAGCTTGGGTAGCAATACTTAAACCACACAAAATAAACTTTAAAATAATAGATAAGGAAAGACCCAATGATTCCACTTCTGGGTGTTTATCTGAACATAAATACAATTTGAAAAGACATACGCATCCACATGTTCATTGCAGCATTATTTACAATAGCCAAGATATGGAAGCAACCTAAGTGTCCATCAGTAGATGAAAGGACAAAGAAGAACTAGTACACATATAAAATGGAACATTACTCAACTATAAAAAAGAATAAAATCTTGCCATCTGTAGCAACATGGATGTACCTAGAGTGTATTATGCTGAATGAAATAAGTCAGATATAGAAAAATAATATCACATGATTTCACTTGTATGTGAAATCTAGAAATCAAAATAAATGAACAAACAAAACAGAAACAAACCCATAGATACATGATGGTCGCCAGATGGAAACAGGTTGAAGGGAATGGTTAAAGGGAATAAGAGGTACAAATTGATAGTTACAAAATAGCCAGAGGCATGTAAAGTATAGCACAGGAAATATAGTCAATAATATTATAATAGCTATGTATGGTGTCAGATGGGTACTAGATTTATCAGGGTGATCACTTCATAAATTATATAAATGTCTAATCATTATGTTGTACACCTGAAACTAATATAATATTGTATGTCAACTGTAATTGAAAAATAAAAAGTTACTTAAAAATATTTCTACCGAAATAAAAAAAGAAATGAAAAAATATCTAAAATCAATCATCTAAACTTCTACTTTAGGGTTCTAGAAAATGAAGAGCAAATTATATCCAAAGTAATCAAAATAAGGGAAATAATAAAAAATCAGAACAGAAATCAATGAAATTAAAAACAGAAGAACAATAGAGAAAAATAATGAAACCAAAATCTGGTTCTTCATGCCTATATGCCCATCTAATCTATGACAATGGAAGCAAGAATGTACGATGGGGTAAAGACAGTCTGTTCAATAAGTGGTGTTGGGAAACCTGGACAGACACATGCAAGAAAATGAAGCTGGACCACCTCCTTACACCATATACAAAAACAAATTCAAAATGGCTTAAAGACTTAAATGTAAGATCTGAAACCATAAAATATCTAGAAGAAAATATAGGAAGAAACTTCATGGACATTACCCGGAGTAAGATTTTCACTGACATATCCCCTCGCGCGAGGGAAGTAAGAGAAAAAATAAACATGTGGGATTACATCAAACTAAAAAGTTTTTTCACAGCAAAGGAAACCATCAATAAAACAAAAAGGGATCCTACTCTATGGGAAAAGATATTTGCCAATGATATATCTGATAAGGGATTAATATCACAAATCTATAAAAAACTTAACTCAACTCCAAAAAAACAAACAACCCAATTAAAAACTGGGCAGAGGACTTGAGGAGACATTTTTCTAAAAAGGACATACAGAAGGCAAGAAGACATATGAAGAAATGCTCAACCTCACTAACCATCAGAGAAATGCAAATAAAAACCACAATGAGATACCACCTCACTCCAGTCAAAATGGCTATCATCAATAAATCAACAAACAACAAATGCTGGCGTGGATGTGGAGAAAAGGGAACGCTAGTGCACTGTTGGTGGGATTGCAGATTAGTGCAGCCACTATGGAAAACAGTATGGAGGTATCTCAGGAATCTGAAAATGGAACTACCCTATGATCCAGTAATTCCACTCCTAGGCATCTACCCGGAGAAATCCAAAACTCCAATTCAAAAATCTGTATGCACTCCTATGTTTATTGCAGCACTTTACACAATAGCCAAGATATGGAAACAACCGAAATGCCCATCGGTAGATGACTGGATTAAGAAGCTGTGGTACATTTATACAATGGAGTATTACGCAGCCATAAAGAAGAAAGAAATCTTATCATTTGCAACAACATGGATGGATCTAGAGAACATTATGTTAAGTGAAATAAGTCAGAAAGAGAAAGACAAGTACCATATGATCTCACTTATATATGGAATCTAAAGAAAAGACTATGTGAATGAACTAATCAGAAACAGTTTTGGGGACACAAAGAAAAAACGGAGAGTTGTTAGATGGGTGTGGGGGGGGGGTTGGGGATAAGGGGAAAGGTGAAGGGATTTGGAAGCAGCTGGTAACCGCAAGATGGCCTCAGGGTTTTTTTGAAAATTAATTTGGGGAAGGTATTCAATAATGTTGTAAAGATTTTGTTGGGTATCCAATGGACATGCGTCCTATTTGGGAGACCACCTCAGGGATACTGTGGATACCTGATCATGGCATTGTACACCAGAAGCTAAACATTAATGAATGCCAACTATAATTTTATATATATAATGTGATGGTTCAGTGTGAGGTCGGAGGGATAGTGGATGGGGGGAGGGGGGTTCACAGTGTGAGTGATATAAATGATGAACGTCTAAGTATTACCTTGTCTTGTACACCTGAAACTAATAAATAAAAAAATAAAAAAAATCTGGTTCTTGGAAAATAAAATCACCAAAATTGAAAAACCACTTGGTTCTCTAAGCTAACCAAGAAGAAAGGGAGAAGACACAAGTAACTAATATTTAAAATGAAAGGCGGCCATCACTACTGAGTCCATATACATTAAAATAATTACGAAGTAATATTATGAATAACCCTCAAATTTGATAACTTTGATAAAATGGGCCAATTCTTTGAACAACACAATCTGCAAAAATTAATGGAAAGAGAAATACTTGTATATCTGAATAAGCTTATATCTATTAAATAAATTGGATCAATAATCAATAACCTTCTAAAACGGAAAGTACCAGGCCAAAGATGATCTCACTGGTGAAATTTTCCAAGCACTTAAGGAAGATTATACTAGTTCTCTACAATTTGTTCCAGTAAATAGAAGAGGGAACAATACTTACATCGTTCTATGATGCTAACATTACCCTAACACCCAAACAAGACAAAGTCATTCCAAGAAAAGAAAACTACAAACTAATATTTCTCATGAACATAGGTGTGAAACTCCTCAACAAGTTTTTAGAAAATTAAATCTAACAATGTATAAAAAGAGTTACACACCATGACGAAGTGGGATTTATTCTTGTTATGCAAAGCTGGTTCAGTATTCAAAAAGCAATTAATGCAATCCATCACATTAATAAGCTAAAGAGGAAAAATCATATAACAATAGATATAGAAAAAGCATTTGGTAAAATCCAACATCCATTCATAATAAAACCTCTCAGCAAACTAGGAATAGAGGGGAATTTCCTCAATTTTATTTTTTAAAAATCTACAAAACCTCTGAAACTAACCTCACACTTAATGATTGGTGAAAAACCATCATGCTTAATGGTGAGATGTTTTCCTCATAAGATCAGGAACAAGGCAAGGATGTCCACTCTCACCACTGCTGTTCAACATCATACTGAAAGTCCTAGCTAATGCAATAAGACAAGATAAGGAAATAAAAGTTGTACAGATTGGGAAGGGAGAAATAAAACTATTTTTGATAATAGGTGGCATGATTGTTTATATAGAAAATCTCAAAGTATTGACAAAAAATATCTTGGAACTAGTAAGTGATTATAGCAAGGTTGCAGAACATAAGGTTAATAAGCAAAAGTCAAATACTTTTCCACATACCAGCAATGAGCATTTGGAATTTGAAATAAGAAGCACAACACCATTTACATTAGCACAAAAGAAAAAAAGAAAAAGAGACAAACAGATAGATATAAGTCTAACAAGATATGTACAAGATCTTAATGAGGAAAACTACAAAACTCTGATGAGAGAAATTAAAGAGGATTTAAATAAATGGAGGGATATTCCATGTTCATGGATAGGAAGATTTGAATATTGTTAAGACATTATTTCCTCTAACTTAATCTATAGATTTAACATAATCCCATTCAAAACCCCAGCAAGCTACTTTGTGGATATCAACAGACTGATTGTAAAGTTTATATGGAAAGGCAAAAAACCCAGAATAGCCAATACAATATGAAAGAAGAAAAAAGCTGAAAGACTGCATTACCCAACTTCAAAGTTAAAGTAATCTAGGTAGTGTGGTATTAGCAAAAGAATAAAGAAACAAATGGGTCAATGGAAAGAACAGAGAACCCAAAAATAGACCCACACATAGTCAAGTTACCTTTAATGAAAGAGCAAGACAATCTAACAGAGAAAGGATATTATTTTCATTAAATTGTACTGAAACAATTGAACATCAATATGCAAAAATTTTTTAATTAAAAATTAAAGATTCTAGACACTGACCTTACACTTTTCACAAAAATTAACTCAAAATGGATAATAGGCCTACATGTGAAATGCAAAACTATAGAACTTCTAGCCAATAACATAGGAGAAAGCCTGGGTGATGTTGGGTTGTACAATAGGTTTTTAGATATAACACCAAAAGCACAACCTTTGAAAGAAATAATTGATAAGTTGTACTTTATTAAAATTAAAAGCCAACTATTTTGTAAAAGGCAATTCAAGAGAATGAGAAGATAAGCCACAAACTGGGAGAAAATATTTGAAAAATACATACCAGATAAAGGACTGGTATCCAAAATATATAAGGAACTCATAAAACTTAACATTAACTAAACAAATAACCCAACTAAGAAATGGGGGGGAAATCTGGACACTTCACCAAAGATATACAGATGGCAAATGAAACGTGAAAAGATGCTCAACATCATATTTCATTAGGGAAGTGCAAATTAAAACAAAAATTAGATACCACCACACACCTATTAGAATGACCAAAATCCAAAACACTGACAACACCAAATGCTGATCAGGATAGGAACTCTCCTGGCAGGATTCCTGGCAGGATTTCAAAATGGTACAGCCACTTTGGGAGACAGTTTGGCAGTTCCTTACAAAACTAAACATCCTCTTACCATATAAGCCAGCAATTGCACTCCAGGATATTTGTCCACATGAGCTGAAAACTCGAGCTCACACAAAACTTGCACATGGATGTTTATAGCAGGTTTATTCATAACTGCCAATTGTCCTTTAGTAGGTGAGTGGATAAATAAACTGTGCTATATACACAATGAAATATTATTCAGTGCTAAAAAGATATGAGCTATTAAGCCATGAAAAGACATGGAGGAATCTTAACTGCATGTTCATAAGTGAAAGAGGTCAATCTTACCTTTAGTCATAATTCCTAAAATAACACAAGGCAAGTCTTGTTATATACACATATTTGTTATATATTTTATTATTTTTTTAACTAGCAATTTTAGGTAATTTCTTCTTATAATGACGATATATTTGGACTTTTAAAAAATGTTTTCTATCATTATTTATTTCAGACATACATATTAGTTTTTTCCTTTCCTGTCGCGTCCAGCGCAACACGGGCAGTGAGGATGAAAGAAGGGGCGGTTTGGGTTAAGTTTTTAAGAAAGAAACAACCAGAGACTTAATGCTGTTAAATCTCTCTGAAGGCCAGGGGTCTCTCAGTCTCAGAGGACTGGAGCCCCGAATAAAGCCGACTGGAGGTTTTTATTGATGAGTATGCAAGGGAGTAACAGTGTTTTTTGGCACTGTCTGAGACTCACTTATCACATTATAGAAATAACCCAAGCCAATTATTCTAATCTTTAAACAGCCGAAGTACAAGTTCCCACAATATCTTAACTAAGGTTTATATCTTCTCAAGGTCAAGTCTCTCATATAGGAACAGCTCCGTAGAGATAACTGATCTTTGTTCTCCTCATTGTTTTTCTAACTGACAGCTGTGAGGGAAAAGCCAGAGCAGGCAACAGACTTTCCCAAGCAGGGGGAAGGGGAGCCAAGGCCCCTTCCCATACCTGTCCAAGGCAGCTCATTTGGGGTCCCCACTCGGTTCCGCCTGGCTTAGGTTGTATCTCTCGTGAGATATCTTACCCATCTTTGGATGCAAACCATCTTTTGGGGACCAGACAGAGAGACATAAGGTATAAACACAAGGATGGAACAGAGTCCCAGAAAGGCACAATCTCACAGACTCTTCTTTCCTTAAGGAAAGACATGGAGGGACAGTTGGCTAGGCTGTTGTGTGACTACACTTTATTTGTTTGGTGGGTTATTAATGTTTTATATTTTTCTCTTTTTGGAATGTAATCATTCCATTTCCATTGCTGTAGTGGATATTTTGAAGTAATAGCATGCATAATTATCTTAACAAAATATAAAAGAAAATATTGATCTCTTTCAAAAAAGTATAAAGGCTTCAGAACACTTTAGTGTCTCTTCATTCACTGTTTTAAAATTGGTAAAATTCATATAATATAAAATTCACCATTTTAATTACTTAAAGTGTGTCCAGTAGCATTTAGTGCATTCACAATTTTGTGCAAGCATTATCACTATCTGAATATTTTCATCACCCCAAAAGGAAACTTTGCACTCATTAATCAGTCATTCCCCAACCCCCTACCACTCCCCAGTACCTGGAAACCACTAACATGCCTTTTGTTTCTATAGATTTACTTACTCTACATAGTCCATATAAATGGAATTATACACTATGTGGACTTTTGTATCTGGCTACTTTCACTTTGCATAACGTTTTCAAGGTTCATCCATGTTGTATTATGTATTAATACTTCATTATTCTTTTTTTTTATTTTTGTAAAACTGGGCCATTTTAATGTTCTTTACAATAGAATAAATAGTTCTCTTGACTGCAGACATGTAAGCTGTTTGGTACTCAGAAACATCACAGTAAAGGCGGTTTTCTTGATTGATGTATAATCTTCAATAATTATAAGGAGTTACTTGTATGAACTGCTGTCAAACCAGTAAGACTGCATTTATGCATCCATCATTTTCAGGATTGTTGGTAACCTGGGCATATTTTCCCCAAATAACTTTGCCTCCTTGTGTCACAAGGCCCAACTCGCTCACGTTCACCTCAATGACTGTACCTTTGGTAATAACACCCAAAGTTGTATAAAGTGGGGATGAGGGATTCTTTTGTACACCAAGGATTGGCAGGCAAAAGGTAGCTTTCAGTTCAGGATGTGTTACATGTGCCTTCTTGAAACGTAAGCCCATTGGCCTAATGAATCTTTCATATTTAGGTGGTTTTCGAGTAAATCCATCTCCAACAAAGCAGACTTTAGTAACCATCCTCTTCCATGCTTTCTTCTTTCTCTTCCCTGTTCGAATAACTTTTAATACCTCTGTTTCTCCCTGGGCACGAACTTTGGGCAGAGGAACTTCCCATTTTCCCGCTTTTTCTTTACGTTTTTGTTTAATCATATTGGAAAGTACTTTAGCTCGGGACTGTCCCTCTCTGTCCAGTAGATAGGCAGGTACTGCTCCTTGTGGAGTCTTTTCATCATCCTTTTGTTTGGTGTTTCTCTTTTCATGCATCTTGATAGTCTTTTTCATCTGTATTTTCTCAGCATGGCGCTGTTTATGGTAGAGTTTAGCTTTGAGACCAATCATCTTTTTTGCCTTCTTTGAACGTTCATGAGCCTCTCGACCTTCCTTCTTTCTCTTTTTCTCATGGTAATCCAAACGATATCCATAGCGCTTCCGGTGTAACTCAATATGTTCGTTTTGTGGCATGGTTACGCCTGCGCAGACGCCAGGCGCAGTCCCCTGGGCGCAAAGAAGCTCTCAACTTGCGGGTCTCAGAAACGCGAGAGCCTACTCCATGCAACTGGCGACAGGAAAGGGCAATACTTCATTATTTTTATAGCTGAATAATATTCCGTTGTATGGATAAACCACATTTTGCTTATCCATTTGTCAGTTGATGGACATTTGTGTTGTTTCCATATTTTTGGTATTGTGAATAGTGCTGTTAATGGACATTCGTGTACAAGTTTTCTTTTTTTCTGAAGTGCATCATTTGGAAGTTATTTTAACAATTAATCTATCTTTTACCTTGCCTGTGTCAGGATAACCAATAAATGATTTTAAAATATTTCCAGTTATAGAATATTTACATAACATATGTAAAAGAAAAACTTTTTAAAAAGTATTCTTTATTCTACAACCCTTATTTTTTATTCATTTTTTTTGTAGCTCATCATTTCTCTTTTTATCATAATACTGATTTTCATCAGAGGTGATGGATGTAGGCAATGATAATCTATAGTTGAAAAAACTACTAGTTGAAAGGCAAAGGGATGAATCAGCTGATAATATGTGAACCTGCTGAACAACCTTACCTTTATTAGAAGTGGGAAACCCTAAATTATATGCCACCTGATGTGATTTTATAGGAAATACAGAATAACACTTATAATGTATTCTAGTCTAAAACAGCTGAATGTGAATCTAATAAAATTTCAATATCAACTACAGTTTACAAGAGACGTGGAGGACAAAGAAACATGTTAAATGACACTACAAGAATAAAATCAGCCAAATTTAGAACATAAGAAATTCTGTAGGACAAATTACCCTGTTGTATAAACAAATAAATAGCATAAAAAGTAAAAGTGGCACTGTTATATGTTGAGAGTTGTAAGTGATTTATCTACCAAAAGCAGTATGTGACCTTTTTTTGGATTATAAATCCAACAAGTCAACTATAAAAAACAAAGTCATTTTTTAAAGAGGGAACCAACTGAATGGGAGAAGATTTTTGCAAACAGTGCCTCCGATAAGGGGCTAATATCCAAAATATACAAAGAACTCATACAACTCAACAACAACAACAACAAAAATCCAATTGAAAAATGGGCACCCGAAGGACCCGAAGAGACGTTTCTCCAAAAAGGACATACAAATGGCCAATAGACATATGAAAAAATACTAAGCATCACTAATCATCAGAGAAATTCAAATAAAAACCACAATGAGATATCACCTCACCTTAGTCAGAATGGCTATCATCAACAAGACAAATAGTAACAAGTGTTGGATACGCTGTGGAGAAAAAGGAACCCTCATACTATTGGTGGGAATGCAGACTGGTGCAGCCGCTATGGAAGGCAGTGTGGCGGTTCCTCAAAAAATTACGAATAGAATTACCATATGACCCAGCAATCCCTCTCCTGTGTATCTACCAAAAAAAATCTGAAAACATTTATCCATAAAGACAAGTGTGCTCCAATGTACATTGCAGCTTTATTTACAGTGGCCAAGACATGGAAACAACCAAAATGTCCTTCGCTAGATGAATGAATAAAGAAGTTGTGGTATATATACACAATGGAATACTACGTAAGAAATGAAGAAATATGACCATTTGTGACAACATGGATGGATCTTGAGATTATAATGCTAAGCGAAATAAGTCAGACAGAAAAAGTAGAGAACCATATGATTTCATTGATATGTGGTATATAAACCAAAAACAACAAAACAAGACAAGCAAATGAGAAAAAAAACACTCATAGACACAGACAATAGTTTAGTGGTTACCATAGGGTAAAGGTGAAGGGGGGGTGGTAGAATAGGGCAAAGGGGATCAAACATAAGGTGATGGAAGGAGAACTGACTCTCGGTGGTGAACACACAATGTGATTTATAGATGATGTAATAGAGAATTGTACACCTGAAATCTATGTAACTTTACTAACAATTGTCACCCCAATAAACTTTTAAAAAAAGAAAAAAGACATTTTTACACAACTGAGAAAATTGAACAGGGACTGGGTATTAGATAATAAGAATTTTAGTTAAATTTTTTAGGTGTGATAAAGTTATTGGGATTATTTTTTTAAATCTCCTTGTGTAATAGAGATACATGTTGAAGTATTTAAAGATCACATGATTCTTGGGAGTAGCTTAAAATGATTCACCAACCAAAAGGGAGAGATGAACAAAATAAGAGTGGCAAATGTTAAACACTACTGAAACTGGTTGATATGTACATGAAGATTCATCACACTATTCTTTCTAACTTTATGCAAGTTTAAATGCTTTAATAAAATAAAATGAAAAGGCTTTTTTGATGCAAGTCTTGGTTGTAAGCTCACTATTTTAATTTGCAAATAATGTTTAAAAAGCTCTCATTCTTGAATATTAATTTGATGAGTACACAATTCTAGACTGACAATTATTTTATTTCAATACTTCTAAATTAGATTTCATTTTTCTTGGATTTTATCATGGAAGTTAGGAGCATATTAACCTTCTAATTGTTCTTCCTTTGCAGGAGATCTACCCATTCTCTCTCTGGCTGATTTAGACTTTCTCTCATCTTTGGTGTAACAAACTTTCAGTATGAGGTGTGTACTTATAGTTGTTTATCTTTAGCTTGCTTATGATACACTGTGATTTCTGAATCTATGTACAAAAATGTTCTCTCAAGTTCTGGAAAATCCCTAGTTACTATATCTTTAAATATTATCTCACCTACATTTTTTCTCTTCTTTTATTCCTAGGCTCTAATTACATACACTTGAGAATTTATTTGATTCTCAATCTCTATTGTGTATTCTTATCCATTTTCTGTGGCTCTATAGTTTATTGATTGCCCCAAACTGGGTGTCTTAAAACAACATCCATTTATTTTCTCACAGTTCTATGGGTTGGCGATCCGGGCAGAGTTCAACTGAGATGTATCATCTCTTCTCTTTGTAAGGTCAGTTAAGTTTACAATTCATTTGTGGTCACTTGGCAGGTCAGCTGGGGACTGACTGCTTCTGGATGGCCTTAATCACATATCTGACAGTTGGCAGGGGCTATTTCCTAGGGTTTATCAGTTTTCCTCCACGTGATCTCCCTAGCAGGATCACAAGGCTTTCGTACACCGTGATAGCAGTCTTCCAGGAAGGTGAGGACTGAAGCTACAAGGTGTCTTGAGACCTATGCTTAGAAGTGGCACATCATCGTTTCCATTGCATTTTCTCTATTGGTCAGGGCAGTTCAGATCCAAAAGTTCAGAGAATAAATTAGACTCCATCTCCTGATGGGAGGAGATGTGAATAATTTGTGGTCATGTTTATCATAGCTTGCTTCATATAGTTCGTGTTCTTACTATTTTTGCTGTATTTTGTATTAACATTTTTACTTTACCTCTCAGTTTAATAATTCTTTCTTCAGCTATAGCTAATATGCTATTTGGCCTTACCTACTAAGAATTTTAAATTTCAATTATTATATCTTTATTTCTTGAGTAATATAATTTTATATAATTCTATTCATTCTTCTTGCACACTCTGTTTTTTATCCTTAAAAGATTGATATATGTCCTACATAGCTATTCTATATTAGTATCTTAAAATTTCAACATCTGTAATTCTTAGGGTCTAAATCTGTTGTTTTGTATTTGCTAAACCACAAGCATAGTAATTTATCTTCTTGTGTTTGTAGTAATCTTTATTGTTGAGCTTATTGTATGAGCTTAATGTAAGACCTTAATGTAGACCTTCCTTGGGGAAATTTTATTTCAGAGAGGATATATTTCTACTTTTGCCATGAGCTAGGGGACAAAACTGACCCTGACCCACTTCTGTCCCACTACAGGTTTTGACCCATAACAATAACGTCAGGCTCAGCTCTTCCACCTGTCTGCTCTTCTGATATTAAACATTCATCCCCACTGTTGTATTTCTATTTGTATCTGGCTTTAGGAAAATTCTTATTCTCTGCTGATCCAGGTTGGCTTCCTGAAGTTCTTGCTTCCAATTGCTCTGACTCCCAAGTATTCTAGGCAGGGAGGGATCCCACATCTAGAGTTTTGATTACTAATCACTCTGACCTGTGCTCCAGGTGCTCCTGAATCACTTTGGATCCCAGGTACTTGCTTATTTGTTTAGAGCGACACCCCTCCCTGAGAATTCTCCAACTCTTTGTGAGACCAGAAATGTCACAAAGAATGTACTATCTAGGTACTAGTTGTTTATAAGTAGGAAAATCAATCAGAGCTTCTAGTCAGTCTTAATTGGTGAAGATTTTTTTTAGAAACAAAAACCAAAAGATACAAACAAATCACTGAAAATGGATAATTCTGTCATGAAAAGTGATGGCTTTCATTCAACAAAGAATGCCAAAGATGAAATTAATGGACAGATAATAGACAAGATTTTGCAATGACTAATACTAACAAGAGATTAATATATACTATATAAAAATACCCCTTGCAAAAAAAACAATTAAAAAGCAAAAATAATAAATTCCATCAAAAAAGAGGAAACACATGAGGTGGTCGGTTAACTCAGTTCATTAGAGTATGGTGCTAATAGCACCAATGTTGCAAGTTCTAACCTGATTAGGACCTAGATATCTTTGAGAGCTGTAATTTAGTTTACCACAGTGAATGTATTTTTAGACCTCCTGATATAATTCCTGGGCACATCACCCAGTGAAATTCTCCCACAGAATTTCAGGAGATACTTCAGAATGATGTAAACAAGCACAGCATCTAGTTTTAAGTTTCAAATATAGTCCTTATCTCTCTTCTTTTCTCTTCTTCACTTCTCTCATTCCAAGTATTATTAATGTGTGAGTTCTCCCACTGAAAAACCTGAGTATTTGGGCTTGGCATCGACAGTAGTTTTGACTTTCAATTCTTCCTGAACACTATTTTCCCATTCTCATAGCTTTTTTCTTCTTGTCTTCTCCTTTCCAAAATCCATAAAGAACAGTTTTACCTAAAGTAGGTTTTGGAAGTTTCTAGTTTCATAGGTAACAAAACACTTTTTTTCTTCACAAAAAATACCTGGATCCTTAATTTCTCTAAGAGCAGTAAGCTTATTCATACCACGCTTGTCAAGAAAAATGTTTAAAAACTATTTTATGTGATATGATTAATTTCATAAAGGGATCATTTATTTCCCTGTAGGTCCCCTTGTATCCTCAGAGATTCCTATAACAATGAACAATACACAGTCCCAGACATGTGGGGAGTTTTTGAGCTGGGGAAGGTAGTGCTGATCAAAGGGATGTAAATGGATTCCTTCAAGTTGAGAATCCCCAGCTTAATACAAACAACAAAAATAACAATAGCAACCATGTAATAAAAGCACATTCTGTTCCTGGTCTCAGTGAATGAAAGCTATGTGCATATCTTCTTTAAACCTCTCAACAATGCTGAAATATAAGTATTATAATTTCCAGTTTACATGTGAAGAAACCGAGATTTAGAGAGATTAAACATGTCCAACCCAGACAGCTAAGAAGTTTCCAAGGTCATTTCAACCCCAAATCTGGCAGACCGCAAGGCTCTGTAAACAAATAACTAATACTGTTTCCCTTTTCTCCCCAGGCCTGTGTTCTCTGTTGCAAAATCCAAACAGTGTTTGCTCCTGAAGAAATGTCTAACATTAGGTTTCACTGGACTTTCTCATCCAGACAGTAGAATTGCCAAGCACACCCTTGAGTAGGGTAAAGGGATCTTGCTAGTTTGCTCTGTAGGCCTCTTTTGTGTTTCCTTAAGACCTTTTTAAAACTGACTGAGCACAGAATTTAAAATGAGTATAGACTGTAGAGGATTAAGTGTACGCTATAGAACATTACTCTGTGCAAAGTGTGGAAATGAACGTGGGCCCTGTCAAAACTGGTTGTAATGGTGGTGTTGGGTCTCCTCAGAGGGAGCTGCAAACTGGAGGGACAGAGGCAAGTCTCCACTATTGGTCTTAAGGGTATGTTAGTACTTCTCATTGCTTTGTCTGCCTGAAGGACAGAAAAGAAAAAATAAAAAGAGAAAAAAGAGAACTCTCAACTAAATGCAGAAGCACTAAATCAGGGACTCAGGTCAAATGCAATTCTCTAGTACTCTGAAGATAAAATCTTATGAAAAATTGTTCATTTAATATCCCACATAAAAAGATTCCTGTTGAACTTTGAGAGTGCAAGAAACAATAATGAATTTCTCTTTTATTTCAAGGTTAATCTTGTTATCACTGTCAAATACTGTTACTTGGAAGGGAAATCTCTTCTGGAGATGAATCCCAGACAGGAAAAGGAAACTCCCATGACTGAAATAACATCTCTCTGCACATTGTTTTTGTTTTTGAAAACTTTATATTGAAATATAAAAAACATACAGAAATAAATGCAAACAAAAGAAGACAAACAAAATACAAACAAAAATCAGTAACAAACAAACAAAAATACAGAAAAGTTTCCAAATTATGCTCTCTGATTTTTCATTAAGTGAACCCATGCACGTAACCAACATCCAGATGAAGAGACTGAATATTTCAAGCACCCCAAAAGCTCCTCTCCTGTTCTCTTCTAGCCACCACCCACAAGAGGATAAATAACTTGACTTCTTATATCATACATTAATTTTGACAGTTTTTAAATTTCATACAAATAGAATTATACATTGTGTTGGTTTCTTTCACTCAACATTATATTTGTGATTTTTCCCCTAACCATTTTTTGTTTTCTGACACATATATGGGCCTGGGGTGTGGGGGTAGGGATCAGTTATGAAAAAAACAAATTCTCATTCTGGTCATCATCTCCCTTGTGCACTTCTGTTGGCAGGAACCCCAGTGTTGGGTGTTTATTTACTGGACATGAGGGCAGACTCAGCCTAGGAGAGTGGGAACAAGAGTGGCTGAGAAAATAAAGGCTACTCAAAAATGATGGGAATGTTGAAAACATACATAGGAGTCAATTTGAAGAGACTCCTGTGGGCCAAATATGGGATTACTTATGCACCAAAATAATTAATTATTGTAATCAATTATAAACCATTGAAAAAAATAAGAATCTATACAAATAATAAATTGATAAATGAAAATAATGGGAGAAGGAAGCAGGAATTCTTGTTTAATAGCATGGCAAGCACTGACTATAAATGTGGCAGGAGGGCTGGAGTTGGAAAATCATTTTGCAGCTATCATAATAAAGATTGGTTCAGACAGTGAATGTTAAATCTTAGGGAAATTTTGATGAGGACCATATTTGGAGTCTTAAATTGTTGCCCCACAAACCGGGTGATGAAAATTAACTTCACTAATGAGAAGCACATAGTCCTCACTTGTCTCCAGGTATTTGAGGAGCATACATCATGTATGCAGTATTCCGGTGGGAAATGCCTAACCCTAATCTAGCCATGAGAAAACATCAGTCAAGCCCAAGTGAAAGCCCAAGCCCAAGTGGATTTTGCAACAGAGAACACAGGCCTGGGGAGAAAAGGGAAACAGTATTAGTTATTTGTTTACAGAGCCTTGTGATTTGCCAGATTTGGGGTTGAAATGACCTTGGAAACTTCTTAGCTGTCTGGGTTGGACATGTTTAATCTCTCTAAATCTAGGTTTCTTCACATGTAAACTGGAAATTATAATATTTATATTTCAGGATTGTTGCGAGGTTTAAAGAAGATATGTACATAGCTTTCATTCACTGAGATCAGGATTCTATTAAAAATAACAATAAAAGAAAAATGACAGTATTATTCAAATAGCATGTCAATGTTATAAAAGACAAAGAAAGACTGTGGAAATGTCCCAGATTAAAAAATACTAAAAAGATATGCCATCTAAATGCAACACCTGACTTAGAGTAGATCCTGTACTCAAGGGGGAAATTGGTCACGTTGCAGTGCAGACTGTAGATCAAATATAGCTATTCTATCTATTTTTAATTCACTAAAATTCACTATAGTACTGTGGTTATACATAACTTAAGTACTTAAGTACTTAAGTCAAGTACTTAAGGGTAGATGAACACGATGTGTGACGTATTATTGCAACTTACTCTCAAATGGGAGAAAGAGGAACCAAATGGCAAAGCAAATGGGGTAATAAAATATTAACCATAGCTAAGTCTGGGTAAAATCTATACAGGTATCTTTGGTACTACTTTAATTTTTTCAACTTTTTATTAAGTTTAAAATGGTTTCAGAGGGAGAGAGGTGGCACTGGAGGCTCCCGAGAAATCAACCGCCGCGAATTTGAATCGGGTTGGGCAAGCCGTTTAAAATATGGGACGCTTCCCTCGCCTAGTCACTCCAGGAACCAATAATTCTTCGTGGCTCTGGCGTTCCCTACGGATTGGTCGCAGAGAGACAGAAGTCAGTCCCGCTGACCTGATCTAAACGACATCCCACTGCACCCGACGCCACCGGCGTCGCACAGCAGGGGCCGCCAGGGGCGTGCAGGAGGTAAAAGTTCCTCCGGTCGCGAATCCGGCCACCTCCGTCACGTGACGCCTATAGCCCAGGCTTGCGTTTCCAATTTGTCCTAAGTGATCGATCCAGGACGTCGTGAACCCGCAGGGACGTTCCCTGCCACCATCACGAAACATTCAGTGGTTTTGGGGGATTTCAAGAAATGGAGATAATTTGAGGGTCCAGTGGAGGCGGTGCTGGGTGCGTGAGCCGCAGCGCTGCGCGACAGAACCCCGTCGACTCAACCTTTGGTCCCTTCCACAAAGCTGCCCTCTCAGAGGGTACCAGGGCTGCCCAGCTGCCTGCTGCAGCCTCCGGGGGCTTTACACTTGGAAAGAGCAGGGAATGAGCCGGAAACCCGAGAGAGACAACGGATGTCTCTTTTCAGCCGCCTTCCTCGGGAATCTCATTCTGTTGCTTACTCCTGAAGCAGCTTCGCAGTCAGCTTCACAAACGGGGACGTTTACATTGAGATCTTCTCTGTAGTTTACGAAATCTTTAAAATGCAAGAGATAAGGATTATAAATCTCGAAAGAAATCCAAAGTAAAGCATTTGCAGTTGGGGGTGTAGCTCAGTGGTAGAGCGCGTGCTTAGCATGTACGAGGTCCTGGGTTCAATCCCCGGCACCTCCACCAGTTTTGAAAGGATGCCTTTGCGATGAAAGCGCTTTTCCCTTCATTTCTCCATCAAACCTGGTGTCTTCTTTCATTGAGTTTTCTGCCTGTCCATGCTACCTTCGTTGGTACCCAATTTCCTCCCCAAGAGCATTGCCACAAACAGAAATGTCTTGGATCAAATGTAACAAGCACTTCAACTAGTTCATCTGCCTGATTTCTTTGGATTCCATGCCAAAAACAGAAAAGAAGGAAACAAGATAAAAACAACACCCACAGTTTCAATTGCTTTCTTTTGAATTCTGAAGAGTTTATGGAGCAAAGAACACACTGGAGGTGGAATAGCAGAACAAAGTCCATTGATTTCTTCCTTATTAGCACCCCGCCACACCACACTTTGTTTTCTTGAATCACCAGATATGGAAGCAATGTGCCCCGGTTCTAACTGTAGGGTTGTATGCATAGGAGGGACAATAAAGTGCTGTCTGTAATAGTATGTGATGCCTTCCAAACATAAACTGAATGATACAGATTGTATGAAAATTGACTGGCTCTGTGAATTCAGACCACTGCCACCTTGCTGAGAAAACCCATTTGCAGTGTAAGAAACCAAGCATCTAAATCTTTCTTCAACAATATTTCAATCAGAGGCTTCAGTCAAGTTGGCAGAGTACCTACACGTTATGCCCACCTCCTCCCATGATCACACCAGAAAGAGAAATTAAGAAATCAATCCCATTTACAACAGCATCAAAAATAATAAAATATCTAGGAACATATTTAACCAAAGAGGTAAAAGACCTGTACTTGGAAAAATGTAATCATTGATGAAACCAATTGAAGAAGACACAAATAAATGGAAGGATACACTGTGTTCACGGATAGGAAGGCGTTAACATTGTTAAAATGTCCATACTACCAAAGCAATCTACAGATCCAATGCAACCCCTATGAAAACACCAATGGAATTTTTCACAGAATTAGAAAAAAATCATCCTAAAATTTATGTGGCACCACAAAAAAATCCCAAATAGGCAAATAATCTTTAAAAAGAGCAAAGTTGGAGGTATCACACTACCTGATATCAAGCTATACTACAAGGCTATGGTAACAAAAATAGAATGGTACTGGCATACGAGTAGACACATAGATCAAAGGAACAGAATAGAGAGCCCAGAAATAAACCCACATCTATATGGTCAATTAATCTATCACAAAGGAAGCAAGAATATATGATGGGGTAAAGACAGTCTCTTCAATAAATCGTGTGAAGAAAACTGGACAGATATATGCAAGAAATGAGATTAGACCACTTTCTTACACCATACACCATACAGTTTATAAGAATAAACTCAAAATGGATTAAAAACTTAAATGTAAGATCTGAAACCATAAAACTCCTAGAAACCATAAGACTCCTAGAGGAAAACATAGGCAGTAAACTCTTTGACATCAAGATATTGGCTGGCTGGTATGTGTATATATATATGATATGTCTTCTCAGGTAAGAGAAACAAAAGAAAAAAAATGGAACTACATCAAATTAAAAACTTTTTGCCCAGCAAAAGAAACCATCAACAAAATGAAAAGACAGTCTACTAAATAAGAGAAGATATTCTCCAATGATACATTCAATAAAGGGTTAATATCTAAAATATATCAGTAAGCTTAACAGCAAAAAAATAAAAAATGGGCAGAGGATCTGAATAGACATTTTTGCAAAGAGGGCATACAGATGGCCAACAGACATATTAAAAGATGTTTAACATCATCAGAGAAATGCAAATTAAATCCACAATGAGCTATCTATCACCTCACCCCAGTTAGAATGGCTATCATCAACAGGACAAATAGTAACAAGTGTAAGAGAGGCTGTGGAGAAAAAGGAACCCTCATGCCCTGTTGGTGGGATTGCAGATTGATACAACTACCATGGAGAACAGTATGGAGCTTTCTCAAAAAAAATGAAAGTAGACCTACCATATGACTGAGCAATCCCACTTCTTGGCATTTATTCTAAGAAATCCAAAACACTAATTTGAAAAGATATATGCACCTCTATGTTCATTGTAGCATTACCTATAATAGCTAAGATATGGAAGCAACTTGTGTCCTTCGATAGACAAATGGATAAAGAAGTGGTACATATATGCAATGGAATATTATTTGGCCATAAGAAAGAATGAAATCTTTTTTTTAATTAAAGTTTATTGAGGTGACAATTGTTAGTAAAGGTACATAGATTTCAGGTGTACAATTCTGTATTACATCATCTATAAATCACATTGTGTGTTCACCACCGAAAGTCAGTTCTCCTCCCACCACCATATATTTGATCCCTCTTACCCTCATCTACCATCCCCCTTCACCTTTACCTTCTGGTAACCACTAAATTATTGTCTGTGTCTATGAGTTTTTGTTTCTCATTTGTTTGTCTTGTTCTTTTGTTGGTTTTGGTTTATATACCACTTATCAGTGAAATCATATGGTTCTCTGCTTTTTCAGTCTGACTTATTTCGCTTAGCATTATAATCTCAAAATCCATCCATGTTGTCACAAAAGACACTGAAGCAACCAAAATGTCCTTCGATAGATGAATGGATAAAGAAGTTGTGGTATATATACACAATGGAATACTATTTGATGGTAAGGAAAGAATGAAATCCTATAATTTGTGACAACATGGATGGACCTAGAGGGTATGAGGCTAAGTGAAATAAGTCAGACAGAAAATGACAAAAACATATGATCTCACTTATATATGCAATCTAAAAAATAAGATAAATGAACAAACAAAACAGAAACAGACTCATAGATACGTAGCACAATTTGATGGATGCTAGATGGGAAGGGTTTTGGGGGGCAGGGTGAAAAAGTTAAGGGGATTAAAAAGTACATATTGGCAGTTACAAAATAGTCATGAGGATATAAAGTACAGCTTACAGAATATAGTCAATAATGTTGCAAAATCTAAGTATAGAGCCAGGTGGGTGCTAGACTAATCAGGGGATCACTGAATAAATTATATAAGTGTCTAATCACTAAGTTGTACAACTGAATTAATATAACTAAACTATAAACTAGATGTCAACTGTAATTGAAAAATTAAAAATTATAAAAGAAAATTTCAATAAAAATAAATGACTTGTCGAGCTCATTTTAGAAATAAATTTGAGTGGACAACCACTTCCACTGGCCCCTACAGAAACAAGTATCACACAATACCAACATGTCTTAACCAATGCAAAAATCAAAACTGATTTGTCTAGGCCAGAACTAGTCTGATATATTGATTGAACATATGAGAGATAAAAATGTCCTTTTTAAACTTGTTGATTTTTAGGAATTATTTTTTATTCTGGAAAATAATTTAGTGTAATATATATTTTAGTAGGTTTTTACTATCTGTACCTAGTTAAGTCACTTTAAGGTATTTTGTGGTTAAACAGATTTATTTGTTTTTCACGATAAGACAAGCATATCCATTATCTTCACTACTACTATAATGGTAGTAATCAAGGCACTTAACATGAAAAAGTAATTAGAGAATTAAGTTTTGCTTAGTAAGCGATACAACTATCTATATCTTGGTAGGATTATATATCTGGAAACCACTCCTCAAAACAGAAAAGCTACTACAATTAAAGGATTTAGTAAAGAACCTGGTTGTAAAATTCACACACACACACACACACACACACACACACACACACACACACACACGTCTGCCTATATCCAGCCTTTGGAGATCTTTGGATATCAATTTATTACTTTGAAAGCTGACAAATGAAGGAAAAGAATGAAGTATTTATACTTGATTCTTAGGTGGAATATGTTTCAGGAGACATACATAGTTGATGAGGGAAAGATTTTCTCCATAGAAGAATCAGCTAATGCATGCAGGATAAATAATAAAATTAGAGTCAACATTATGCAGCAGACATTGCTATAATGTATCCAGGTCACAAGCATCAGTGACTGCAACAAAAATGACGTGAAATTAGATGGGGAACTCTAGAATGGATGAAGCAGGCTGACAACACCTGACAATAATCATTTTTCACATCACCAAAAGTGAGAACAACACATATCATGTGCCTCTTGACATAGTAAAATAGAACATACCCAGCACCACCAATGAAATACTTGTGTTAAAAAAATTAAGACTGTGTCTCGTCAAACACATGAAAACATCTGTTTACAGTAAATATTGGTAATATAGGTGTATGTTTAATAACACCATTAGGATACAATCACTCGAATCCAGAATGTGGGAAATTCTCCTGGACAAACCAACCCTCCAGAAATAAATGTCATGAGAAAAAGGGAGGTGGAACTGACACAGATTAAAAGACATATAAAGAGAATAATAGACAATTACAACGTTTGGATCCTGATTCAGACAAAATAATTGGAAAATAAAATAAATGAAAATGGACTGAGCATTACATTATATTGGGAAGTTTTATTAATTTTACTAGCTCTGGTATTATTGCGCCAATGTTAAAAAGAAAGTTTATAACAGTTATACATAGTAAAATATTTATGATTGAAATTCATATAATGTCTGGAGTTTGATTTGTATTCCAGGGAGAAAAAAGCAAAAATAAAAACTGAGAGTTGGTAAAGATAAAATAAGAACAACAAAATTATGGTAAATGCTGAAATTATGTGGTAGGTACATGGGTATTCATTACAGTATGATCTCTATTTTTAAATGATCAACACAAAAAGTTAAAATTTTTTATATTTTATATTATATATTAAATGTGTTTTTAGTTTTTACTTTTTCAATTACAGTTAACATTGACTATTATTTTATATTAGTTTCAGGTGCACAGCATAAAGGTTAGACATTTATATAATTTATGAAGTGATCCCCCTGATTAGTCTAGTACCCACCTGACACTATGCATAGTTTTCACAATATTACTGACTATATTGCTGATGCTTTTCTTTACATCCTTGTGACTATTTTGTAACTGCCAATTTGTACTTTTTTTTTTTTTTTTTTTTTTTTTTTTTTGAAAACTTATAAGAGTTTATTTGAGCCAAACTGACGACAATTGCCAGGAAGCAAAATCTCAACAGATTGAGAAAATGCTCCGGAAAATGGCAGTTTTGCAATTTATTTTATACATTAGAATCAAAGGAAGAGGATTACATGAAGTCTATTGATGGTAGATTAAGATGGTGGGAGAAAGCAAAGCAGGGAAATCTCTGGGATTGGATAAAAAATTGGAGAGACAAATAATTCTCTTACATTGGTGGGTACAGGATAGTTAATAGCATTTTACAGCAAATGGAGATGGTAATCAGGGGACAAGAACAACTGAGGGATTCTGTAGTTTCCTGCTCTGGTGTGGTGGGTTGTGCCCTAGGGGGTCCGGAAAAAGGGATTACTCTGACATTCCAAGGTTATGTTATCTTAGATGAAAAAAAACAGGCTAACTTAAGTAAAGATTGATCTTTGTCAAAGAAGCTACAGGCCGAGGATGTGACTACTGGCCGTGACCCGCTTTCAGTTAGGAATTTTTATGTTCAGACCATCCTATGTAATTAATTTCAGTCTCTGAGTTTGTAAGGCTTGCCATGCAGGCCTCCCTTGAGCTTGTCAGGTTTAGTATATGGCCCCTTTTTTGCCCACAGTTTGAAGCGGGGAGTCCTATACTTTTAACTGTGCTGCCGTTTAACTTTCAAGCACTGTAGTGTAATTGAATTTATTCACATATTTTCAGACCATATTGGAACTCAAAAACATTCTGTGAGTACCGTGAGTACTATGAGAACCATAATTTTATCTGAAGGTTATCTACAAGATCTGACAATTAAGTTTGCGAACTTAGTGCAATGATGTTGCTAACCTTTTTTGATATTAGAGGAATATTCATTATGAATTTGTACAAATTGGACAAACAGTTAACCAAGTTTACTATTTGCAAGTGCTAAAAGGCTGTATGAATAAGTTAGATGACCTGACCAACAATTCATGGCTCTTGCATCACGACAATGCACCAGCTCACACGGCACTGTCTGTGAGGGAATTTTTAGCCAGTAAACAAATTAACTGTATTGGAACACGCTCCCTTCTCACCTGATCTGGCCCCCAATAACTTCTTTCTTTACCCACAGATAAAGGAAATATTGAAAGGAAGACATTTTGATGACATTCAGGACATCAAGGGTAATATGACTACAGCTCTGATGGCCATTCCAGAAAGAGTTCCAAAATTGCGTTGACGGATGGACTAGGTGCTGACGTCGGTGCATGGCTTCCCAAGGGGAGTACTTCGAAGGTGACTGTAGTGATATTCAACAATGAGGTACGTAGCACTTTTTCTAGGATGAGTTCGTGAACTTAATTATCTGACCTCGTATGTTGAAGGGAGGTTGATAGTGCATGGGCTCCAGGTTGAAATCCCACTCTTACTTGCTGAACAACCTTAGGCAAGTTGCTTAACTTCTCCAAGCCCCTCATGTGCAATATGGGGATAATTATTGTATTGGCCTCGAGGGGGTTTTCTTCTAACTTTTTATTTTGAGATAATTGATTCACAAGAAGTTGCAAGAATAGTATAGTGAGGTACCATGAATCCATCACCTAGCTTACTCCAGTGGTGACATCTTACATCATTATAGCGTATTATCAAAATCAGGAAATTGACTAGCACAATACAATTAGCTAGACTACAGTTCTTACTTAAATTTCACCCATTTTTGCAGGCACTCATTTTTTGGTGGGGGGAGTAGGGCTTTGTGTATAATTCTGTGACATTTTACCACATGTACATATTCGTATAATCACCACTACATTCAAGATACAAATACATGGGTTATGTACAATTACGTACGTGCTTAGCACAAGAGATAGCATACAGCAGGAATTAATTACAATTTGTACTTCTTAATCCCTTCACCTTTTTCACTCAGCTCCCCATCACTCCTCCCATCTGGCAACCATCAGTTTGTTCTCTGCAACTACGAGTCTGTTTCTGTTTTGTTTGTTCATTTATTCTTTTCTTTAGATTTATCATACGAGTGAAATCATAAGGTATTTGTCTTTCTCTGTCTGATTTATTTCACTCAGCATTATAACCTTTAGGTACATCCATGTTCTTATAGATGGCAAGATTGTATTCTTTTTTTATGGCTGGGTAATATTTCATTTTATATATGTACCACCTCTTCTTTATCCTATCATCTATTGGTGGGCACTTAGGTTGCTTCCATATGTTGGCTATTGTAAATAGCATTGCATTGAACATAGGGGGGCATATATCTTTTCGAATTAGTGTTTTGGATTTCTTAGAATAAATACCCAAAAGTGCAATTGCTGGTTCATAAGGAACTTCTATTTTGACTTTTTGAAGGAACCTCTATACTGTTTTCCATAATGGCTGTACCAATTAGTAATCCTGCCAACAGTGTAGGAGGGCTCCCTTTTCTCTACATCCTGGTTAACACTTATTGTCTGTTGATTTATTGATGATGGCTTTTCTGACTGGTGTTAGGTGATACTGTGGATTTAATTTGCATTTCTCTGATGATTAGTGATGGTGAACATCTTTTCATATCTATTAGCCATATGTATGTCCTCTTTGGAGAAATATCTGTTCAATTCTCTGCCCATTTTTTAATTGGTTTTTCTTTTTCTTTCTTTTTTTGTGTGTGTGCAAATTGTATGAGTGTTTACATATATATAAAATTTTGATATTTATCAAATGATATTTGATATTTATCAAATACCCTTTATCATATGTATTATTGGCAAATATCTTCTCCCATTCAGTAGGCTGTCTTTTCATTTTGTTGATGATTTCAAAAAAGAAAAATGTAGATTGATGGAGTCCCATTTGTTTATTTTTTCTTTTGTTGTTCTTGCCTGAGGAGATATAGCACAAATAGTATTACTAGGATTTGCAGTAAATATGGTGGAGAATTTAGATGCTGTGCTCACCTCCAGTCATGACCACATCAGTTACAAGTAAACACCATCATTGAAAATCAAATGACATCTAGCTGAAATGAAGTCCTGCAAGTACAGACATAGAGAAGAAGCCACCTCAAGACTGGTAGGATGGGCAGAGACATGGAACAGGCTGGTCCCACAATCACGTGACTAAAAATCAGAAGTGAGTTATTGGCTTGGAGGGCCCGTCCTGGAGGAGCAGGGGATCCCAACCCCACACCAGGCTCCCAGCCCAGGGTTCCAATGCTGGAAGAGTAGTCCCCATAATTCTGGTGGTGAAACCAGTGGAGATTGTGGCTGAGTGAAACAGAGGGTGGCTTCAGTCCCAGGTGCTCCTCTTAAAGGGCCTGCACACAGACTTAATTGCTGATGGAATCTCTTTGAGTTCTAGTGAGGGGACAGCAGCCTGAAAGGTGCTAGGAACATAGAGGGAAAAGCTGAATTGTCTGGCTTCAGGGCAAGGGCTGTAGGGGAAGCTTTCTCCTGGAGGGAGGAGCTGGTGGAAGCCATTGTTTCTTTGTTGAGCCCTAACCCCTCCCTGAATGCAAACTTAGGCAAATGCCATATCTGAATATCCATCAAACTGGTTATTACCTTTCATGAGCTCTGCCCTAGTGAGTCCCTGAGACAATGCTCCACCCAACTTTCAGGCATACCCTAGCAACTTCTAGTGGCTTTTTCATACAAACAACCTCTCTTAGCTCATGCTGTGGATTTTTCTAAAATCTCCCAAAGTTCACAAAACCCAAACAAGTAGTATCTGGCTTCAGCATGTCCTGCACCTCTGGCTAAGCAGCTCTATGCCCAGCATTAGTGACAGCCAGTCTTGGTACACAGACTGACCTTCAAGCCCAGCATGGGCAGTGGCCATCTGCAGATTGCTTTGTGGCTCATACCAGGTGGCCCCAGGCAGGGTGCAGGCTGTAGCTGAACTTGGCCTGCAGCAGGTTCCCTCCCAGGAGGCCCCAGGGCTAGAACACCTGGTAACGAGCTTTGGACCAAGCCAGAGTATCACCTGGCCACCTCTAAGTACAACACACACAAAGGGCAGACTGGGCAGACACCAGAGCCCCACAAAAGTGAACCCTACTCTTTACGGTCAGCCCTTGCACCATAGCTCCTCCTCTGTAATCATGGTCAGCCCTCACAATCAATCAGCCTGAGAGTCGATCTCTCCAATCAATATGCAAACAGCAACAAAGCAGACGGGCACATACAACCCAAACAAAGGACACACCTGGAGCACTTGGCTCAGGTAACTAGGGAGACTGCACCACTGGCTCCCACAGGACACCTACTACATATGGCCATTCTATTAAGACCAGATGCCTGGCAGCCCTATCTAACACATAGAAAAAACACAGGGAGGCAGCCAAAATGGGGAGACAATGAAACATGTCCCAAACAGGAGAGAAGTTCCAGAAGAAGAACTAAACAAAATAGAAACAAACAATCAATCAAATACAGTTATCAAAACACTGTTTTTTTGTTTTGTTTTGTTTTTTAATTTATTAGTTTCAGGTGTACAAGACAAGGTAATACTTAGACGTTCATCATTTATATCCCTCGCACTGTGAACCCCCTCCCCCATCCACTATCCCTCCAACCTTGCACCGAGCCATCACATTATACATATAAAATTATAGTTGGCATTCATTATTGTTTAGCTTCTGGTGTACAGTGCCATGATCAGGCATCTACAGTATCCCTGAGGTGGTCTCCCAAATGGGAAACGTGTCCATCGAATACACAACAAAATCTTTACAACATTATTGAATACGTTCCCCAAGTTAATTTTCAAAAACCCTGAGACCATCTTGTGGTTACCAACTGTTTCCTAATCGTTTCAACTTTCCCCTTATCCCCAACCCCGCCCATCTAACAACCCTCAGTTTTTCCTTTGTGTCCCCAAAACTGTTTCTGATTAGTTCATTCACATAATCTTTTCTTTAGATTCCGCATATAAGTGAGATCATATGGTACTTGTCTTTCTCTTTCTGACTTATTTCACTTAACATAATGTTCTCTAGATCCATACATGTTGTTGCAAATGATAAGATTTCTTTCTTCTTTATGGCTGCGTAATACTCCATTGTATAAATGTACCACAGCTTCTTAATCCAGTCATCTACCGATGGACATTTCGGTTGTTTTCATGTCTTGGCTATTGTGTAAAGTGCTGCAATAAACGTAGGAGTGCATACAGATTTTTGAATTGGAGTTTTGGATTTCTCCGGGTAGATGCCTAGGAGTGGAATTAATGGATCATAGGGTAGCTCCATTTTCAGATTCCTGAGATACCTCCATACTGTTTTCCATAGTGGCTGCACTAATCTGCAATCCCACCAACAGTGCACTAGCGTTCCCTTTTCTCCACATCCGCGCCAGCATTTGTTGTTTGTTGATTTATTGATGATAGCCATTTTGACTGGAGTGAGGTGGTATCTCATTGTGGTTTTTATTTGCATTTCTCTGATGGTTAGTGAGGTTGAGCATTTCTTCATATGTCTTCTTGCCTTCTGTATGTCCTTTTTAGAAGAATGTCTCCTCAAGTCCTCTGCCCATTTTTTAATTGGGTTGTTTTTTTGGAGTTGAGTTGAGTAAGTTTTTTATAGGTTTGTGATATTAATCCCTTATCAGATATATCATTGGCAAATATCTTTTCCCATTCAGTAGGATCCCTTTTTGTTTTATTGATGGTTTCCTTTGCTGTGAAAAAACTTTTTAGTTTGATGTAATCCCACATGTTTATTTTTTCTCTTACCTCCCTCACGCTAGGGGATATATCAGTGAAAATCTTACTCCGGGCAATGTCCATGAAGTTTCTTCCTATATTTTCTTCTAGATATTTTATGGTTTCAGATGTTACATTTAAATCTTTCAGCCATTTTGAATTTATTTTTGTATATGGTGTAAGGAGGTGGTCCAGCTTCATTATCTTGCATGTGTCTCTCCAGGTTTCCCAACACCACTTATTGAACAGACTGTCGTTACCCCATCGTACATTCTTACTTCCACTGTCGTAGATTAGATGGGCATATAGGCATGGATTTACTTCTGGACTCTCTATTCTGTTCCATTTATCTGTGTGTCTATTTTTATGTCAGTGCCATGCTGTTTTGATTACTGTAGCCCTGTAGTATAGTTTGAAGTCAGGTATCGTTATACCTCCCACTTTGTTCTTATTTCTCAAGATTGCTGAGGCTATCCGGGGTCTTTTATGGTCCCATATAAATTTTAGGATTATATGTTCTATTTCTGTGAAAAACATCATTGGTAGTTTGATAGGAATTGCATTGAATATGTATATTGCCTTAGGCAGTATGGACATTTTAACTATATTAATTCTTCCTATCCATGAACATGGAATGTGTTTCCATCTATTTATGTCTTCTTTCATTTCTTTCTTCAGTGTCGTATAATTTTCTGAGTACAGATCTTTTACATCTTTGGTTAGATTTATTCCCAGATATTTTATAGTCTTTGGAGCAATTGTAAATGGAATTGTTTTTTTAATTTAGCCTTCTGATATTTTATCATTGGTATATACAAATGCAACTGATTTCTGAATATTAATTTTATATCCTGCTACTTTACTAAATTCATCTATCAGTTCTAATAGTTTCTTGGTGGAGTCTTTAGGGTTCTCTCTATATAGTATCATATCATCTGCATATAATGATAATTTTACTTCCTTCTTATCAATTTGGATGCCTTTCATTTCTTTCTCTTGTCTGATTGCTGTGGCTAGAACTTCCAGCACTATGTTGAATAGAAGTGGAGAAAGTGGGCAACCTTGTCTTGTTCCTGATCTTAGGGGGAATGATTTTAGCTTTTTCCCATTGAGTATGATGTTAGCTGTGGGTTTGTCATATATGGCCTTTATTCTGTTGATATGATCCCTCTATTCTCACTTTCTTAAGGGTTTTTATCATAAAAGGTTGCTGTATTTTATCAAATGCTTTTTCTGCATCTATTGATATGATCATGTGATTTTTATTTTTCATTTGTTAATGTGGTGTATCACATTAATTGATTTACGGATGTTGAACCACATTTGCATACCAGGGATGAATCCCACTTGATCATGGTGTATGATCTTTTTAATGTATTGCTGAATTCTGTTCGCTAATATTTTGTTGAGAATTTTTGCATCTATGTTCATTAGAGATATCGGCCTGTAGTTTTCTTTTTTTGTGATGTCTTTGTCTGCTTTTGGCATCAGGGTGATAGTGGCTTCGTAAAAAGTGTTTGGAAGTCTTCCTTCCGTCTGGATTTTTTGGAAGAGCTTGAGGAGAATAGGTGATAATTCTTTTTTGAACGTTTTGAAAAATTCACCTATAAAGCCATCTGGTCCAGGGCTTTTGTTGGTTGGGAGATTGTTGATGACTGATTCAATTTCCCTGGTGGTAATCAGACTGTTCAGGTTTTCTGTTTCTTCTTGAGTTAGCCTTGGAAGTTTGTGTGACTCTAGAAATTTGTCCAAATCTTCCAGATTGTCAAATTTGTTGGCATATAGTTGCTCATAGTAATTTCTTAAAATTTTTTGTATTTCTGTGGTGTGCGTTGTCACTTCTCCTCTTTCATTTCTGATTTTATTAATTTGGGTCCTCTCTCTACTTTTTTTAATGAGTCTGGCTAAAGTTTTGTCAATTTTGTTTATCTTCTCTATAAACCAACTCTTGGATTCACTGATCTTTTGTATTATTTTTCTGGTTTCTATTTCATTTATTTTTGCTCTGATCCTTATTATCTCCTTCCTTGTGGTCAATTTGGGCTTATTTTGCTGTTCTTTTTCGTGATCCTTTAAGTGTGAAGATAAATTGTTGATTAGTGATGTTTCTTGTTTCTTTAGGTAGGCCTGCAGTGCTATGAACTTCCCTCTTAGGACTGCTTTCACAGCATCCGATAGATTTTGGGTCGTCGTGTTCTCATTCTCATTTGTCTCGAGATATCTTTTGATTTCTTCCTTGATCTCCAGCTTGACCAATTCATTATTTAGTAACATGTTATTCAGCCTGCATGAATTTGTGTGTCTTCCTATTTTTTTCCTGTAGTTCATTTCTAATTTCATAGCACTGTGGTCAGAGAAGACAATTGGTATGATTTCAATTTTCCTAAATTTATCAAGGCTTGTTTTGTGTCCTAACATATGATCTATCTTGGAAAATGTTCCATGTGCACTTGAGAAGAACGTGTGTTCTGCAGCATTGGGGTGAAATGCTCTGAAAATATCGATTAAATCCAAGTGGTCCAAAGTATCATTTAAGGCTGTTGTTTTCATATTGATTTTCTGTCTGGAGGACATGTCCCTTGTTGTCAGAGGTGTGATGAAGTCCCCTACTATGATAGTGTTACTGTTGATATCTGTCTTTATGTCCATCAGTACCTGTTTTATATATTTAGTTTCTCCTATGTTAGGTGCATAGATGTTTACTAGAGTTATGTCCTCTTGTCGGATTGATCCCTTTATTATTATATAGTGCCCATCTTTGTCTTTTGATATGTTCTTCATTTTAAAGTCTATTTTGTCAGATATAAGTATTGCAACTCCAGCTTTTTTCTCGCTGCCATTTGCATGAAATATCTTACTCCAACCCTTCATTTTCAGCCTGTGTGTGTCTTTCGATCTGAGATGAGTCTCTTGTATACAGCATATACAAGCGTCTTGCTTCCTTATCCTATGTCTCTTGATTGGAGCATTTAATCCGTTTACATTTAAAGTGATTATTGATAGGTACATAGTTATTGCCATTTTTTAAATTTGTAGTAGATTGTTTTCATCTTTCTGCTATTTACAGAAGTCCTTTTAGTATTTCTTGCAATGCTGGCTTGGTGGTAATAAATTTCTTCAGTTTGTTCTTTTCTGGGAAGCTCTTTATCTCTCCATCAACTTTAAATGATAGCCTTGCTGGATAAAGCAATCTAGGTTGTAAGCCTTTGTGTTCCATCACTTTGAGTATATCCTGCCACTCCCTCCTGGCCTTCAGTGTTTCTGTAGAAAAGTCATTTCATAGTCTTATGGGAGTTCCCTTGTATGTAACCCTCTGTCTTTCTCTTGCTGCTTTTAGGATTCTCTCTTTGTCTTTAAGCTTTGCCATTTTAACTATAATGTGCCTTGGTGTGGGCCTGTTTGGGTTTATCCTGTTTGGAACTCTCTGCACTTCCTGGGCTTGTATGTTGGTTTCCTTCATCAGGTTAGGGAAGTTTTCGGACATTATTACCCCAAATATATTCTCAATTCCTTGCTTCCTCTCTTCACCTTCTGGTATTCCTATGATGTGCATGTTGTTGCGCTTGATGTTATCCCAGAGGTCTCTTAAACCATCTTCATTGTTTTTTATTCTTTTTTCTTTCTATTGTTCAGTTTGGGTGATCTTTGCTAACTTGTCTTCTAAGTCGCTGATTCGATCCTCTGCTTCATCTAACCTGCTGGTAATTCCTTCAAGTGAGTTCTTAATTTCAGTAATTGTGTTCTTTAGTTCTAACTGGTTGTTCGTTATGATTTCTACATCCTTTTTTAGTTCTAACTGGTTGTTCTTTATGATTTCTATATCCTTTTTTATGTCTTCTCTAAGCTCCTTAAACATTCTTATCACCAGTGTTCTGAAGTCTGTCTCTGAAAGGTTGGTTACCTCTGCTTCATTTGGTTCAAGTTGTGGAGGTTTCTTCTGTTCTTTTATTTGGGACATGTTTCTTTGTCTCCCCATTCTGACGGACTCTCTGTGTTTGCTTCGATGTATTAGGAACATTCCCTAGAGTTCTTAGTTCTTGCTGGTTATCTTATGTAGTATGTATCCTTTATATTTGACTTGGACTACTTCGTTCATCTCCTCTGCATGTGCTCCAAAGGTGGCTCTTGTGTTGTGTATATTGTCCTGTTCAAGAAGAACTTTAATTGCTTTTTGCTTATGAGTAGGTGGGTTTAACTCCTAGGCTGACTGGTTGTGAGATTTGGCTCTGCCCATCGCAGGGTATTCTGCTGGGTGAGGGTTCGCCACTTAAATGAGCTTTGACCTCTATGGGTTCTTGTGCCTTCAGAGAATTCCCTCTGGGTGTGTGACTTGTAGGTCAAACACTGTAGTACTCTGGTTTGGTCTAGAGTTGGCTCTGGATATGTTGAATCTTGTGCCTCTTAAGCTGGGCCATGGTAGGGCAGTTTCAGCACAAATCAAATTTACTAAGTACAACAACAACAACAACAACAAAGAAAAAAATCCAATACATTCACATGTGAAAAACAACTGACAACCCCCACTCAACACAGGCAAAGATATCATAGAAATAAAGACAGAACAAAGCAAAACAAAACAAACAAACAAAAAACACAAACAAAACCAAGCAAAAAACAAACAAACAAACAAAAGAAAACAGAAAACAAAACAAAACAAAAAAGAAAAAGAAAGAAAGAAACGGAAAAAGGAGGAAAGAAACAAAAGGAAAAAGAAAGAAAAAGAAAAGGAGAAAAAAACCCAAACCAAACCAAACCAAACAAAAAAAAAGAAAAAAAGAAAACAAAAAAAGAAAAATGAAAGAAAGAAAGATAAGGAAAAAGAAAGAAAAAGAAAAAAAAAACAAGCAAAACAAAACAGGAAGCAGCACCAGTCTTGGTTTAAGCCCACCAAGTAATCTCCAGGTTGTCCTCTGCTGTGCCAAAGAGTCCCCTGCCTATTGCACAGGTAGTGCCGGTCACCTGGTGCCCAAAGTGTATTTGGGACTGTAGATTTAAGTGTGAGGGGCTGAGGGGCCTCGATGACTGTTTTCAGAGAGTCCGTGCAGTTTCTGCCCTTTCCTGCACGAATGCACTCTGAGAGTAGCTCCACCAGCCCTGTGCCCAGTACTCCTGAGTCTTAGGGCCCTGCTTTCGTGGGTGTGTGGGAGGGGGCAGGTGGGAGACTTCTAAGCTGCCGAAAGCTGGGAGCTGCGTCTGCTGCTTACCGCTAAACTCAGGGAGTGCTTCTGCAGTTGCCCTTGCCCCGCCCTAGGCCAGCCAGAAAGGGTGGGGGCTGGGGATGGAGGGGTCTTCTCTCTCCCAGGCCAGCCGCGTCACACTCCTCCCACAGGCCTGAAAAGGTGGTGTAGGCTGGGGGTGTGGGAGTCTCCTCTCTCCCTGTCCAGTGAAAATCCCCTCCTCCCAGCCTCTTCCAAAGGTCAGAGCTGGCTGCCAATCTTCCCAGCGCCTGAGCACAGACACCCCTCTGTAATCTGATACTACTCCTCAGTTCAGGGGTCAGTTTAAGTCTCTGGAAGGGTGGGGGTAGGGTTCGAAAAGCGTGGTGAGAGGCCCAGGTGTGGCGTCTGAGTTCTTTGTCTGCCCTAGGGCCCACGAGCTGCCCGCCCAGGCGGGAGCGATCAGCTGTGGGACGCAGGGAAAGAGCCCACCTTCTGGCCCCTGTGCTTTCCACTGCACCCTGGGCTCCCGTGGATCTCTAGAGCCCTGGGTGCTGCCTGCCTGCTGCAGCTGCGAGCACACTGCAGGGCCGCGGCTCTACCGTGGGGGGTGGGGAGCGCGCGGTGCGTTTCCTCTTGCCCTCCTCGCTCCTCCACCGCTAGCCCAGTTAACCTCCCCTAAGCAAACCTTTCACGAGTCTCTTAGCTGTTCTGCTCTGTCCTGGGTTCCGCTGTGGGTGCCGTCAGGCCGTGGTTCCGCCGTGTGGGGAGGGGTTGCGTTTCCACTTCGTGCCCCTCTCTCCTCCACCACTCGCCCAACTAGCGTACCCCAAAGCGAACCTTCCATGAGTCTCTCAGCTGTTCTCCTGGCTTCTGTGTTCTCCGCTCTGTCCTGGGAGCCGTGCTGTGGGGGCCACCAGGCTGTGGCTCCACGGTGGGGGGTGGTGGTGCGCCTTTCCACTTCACTGTCCTGCCTCCTCCTCTGCTCGCAATCAACGCGCATCTTCAGGTAATTCTTCCACGAGTCTCCCTGCTGTTCTGCGTGATGAGCAAAGAACTCCTTGATGGGTTATAAGTCCCGATTGCCAGAAAGCCTGAAGGAGAATTCAAAAAGAGCGCCCTGCTGCCGCCATTCCTAAGACGTCATCCCAAAACACTGTTTATAAGGATGCTCAATGATCTCAAGGAGAATTTCAACAAAGGGATAGGAAACATAAAAATGAAGATAGAAAACTTAAAAAATAGCCAATCAGAAATAAAGGATACGGATGGTAAAAGAGGGTAAACAGGGTAAAATATATGGTGATGGAAGAACTGACTCTGGGTGGTGAACACATAATGTAATATATAGGTGATGTGTTATAGAATTGTACACTTGAAACCTATGTAGTTTTGTTGACCACTGTTACCCTAATAAATTTTAATTAAAAAAAGAAATAAAGAATACAATAACTGAAATGAATAATACATTAATGGGAATCAATAGTAGATTCGGTGAAACAGATTCAAATCAGCAATTTAGAAGATAAGCTGGCAGAAAACACCCAAAGAGAAGAGAAAAAAGAGAAAAGAATCAAAAAACACACAAAACTGAAGATAATTTAAGGGGCCTCTGGGACATCAAGCGTACCAACATTCACATAATATGGGTCCCCGCAGGAGAAGAGAGAGAAAAGAATTCAAAACTTATATGAATAAGTAATGATGGAAAACTTCCCTAACCTGGCAAAGGAAGTAGGTATACAAGCCCAGGAAGTTCAGAGTCCCAAACAAGATGAACCCAAAGAGACCGACACCATGACACATCATAATTAACATGCCAAAGATTAAAGACAAAGAAAGAATCTTAAGAGGAGAAAGAGAAAAGCAATTAGTCACCTACAAAAAAGTTCCCATGAGTCTGTTAGTTGATTTCTCAACAGAAACTTTGCAGGCCAGAAGGGGTTTGTATGAAATATTCAAAGTGAGGAGAAGAAAGACCTACAACCAAGATTACACTGCCCAATAAAGCTATCATTTAGAATTGAAGGACAAATAAAGTTATCATTTAGAATTGAAGGACAAAGTTTCTTCCCAGACAAGAAAAAACTGAGTTAATCACCACCAAACCCGTGGTGATGAACATTACAAGAAATGATAGAGGGATTTCCTTAAGATGAAACAAATAAAAAATATGACTAATAAAATGACAATTACTACATATTTATCAACAATTACTTTAAATATAAATGGATTAAATGCTCCAATCAAGATAGGGTGGCTGAATGGATAAGAAAACAAGATCCTTACATATGCTGCCTACAAAAGACTCACTTCAGATGGAAAGGCACACACAGACTGAAAGTAAAGGGATGGGAAAAGTTATTTCATGTGAATGGAAACAACAAATAAAAATCTGGGGTAGCATATACAAAAACAAATTCAAAATGGCTTAAAGACTTAAATGTAAGATCTGAAACCATAAAATATCTAGAAGAAAATATAGGAAGAAACTTCATGGACATTACCCGGAGTAAGATTTTCACTGATATATCCCCTCGCGCGAGGGAAGTAAGAGAAAAAATAAACATGTGGGATTACATCAAACTAAAAAGTTTTTTCACAGCAAAGGAAACCATCAATAAAACAAAAAGGGATCCTACTGAATGGGAAAAGATATTTGCCAATGATATATCTGATAAGGGATTAATATCACAAATCTATAAAAAACTTACTCAACTCAACTCCAAAAAAACAACCCAATTAAAAAATGGGCAGAGGACTTGAGGAGACATTTTTCTAAAAAGGACATACAGAAGGCAAGAAGACATATGAAGAAATGCTCAACCTCACTAACCATCAGAGAAATGCAAATAAAAACCACAATGAGATACCACCTCACTCCAGTCAAAATGGCTATCATCAATAAATCAACAAACAACAAATGCTGGCGCGGATGTGGAGAAAAGGGAACGCTAGTGCACTGTTGGTGGGATTGCAGATTAGTGCAGCCACTATGGAAAACAGTATGGAGGTATCTCAGGAATCTGAAAATGGAACTACCCTATGATCCAGTAATTCCACTCCTAGGCATCTACCCGGAGAAATCCAAAACTCCAATTCAAAAATCTGTATGTACTCCTATGTTTATTGCAGCACTTTACACAATAGCCAAGATATGGAAACAACCGAAATGTCCATCGGTAGACGACTGGATTAAGAAGCTGTGGTACATTTATACAATGGAGTATTACGCAGCCATAAAGAAGAAAGAAATCTTATCATTTGCAGCAACATGGATGGATCTAGAGAACATTATGTTAAGTGAAATAAGTCAGAAAGAGAAAGACAAGTACCATATGATCTCACTTATATGTGGAATCTAAAGAAAAGAATATGTGAATGAACTAATCAGAAAGAGTTTTGGGGACACAAAGAAAAAATCGAGAGTTGTTAGATGGGTGTGTGTGGGGGGGTGGAGATAAAGGGAAAGGTGAAAGGATTAGGAAGCATCTGGTAACCACAAGATGGCCTCAGGGTTTTTTGAAAATTAATTTGGGGAACGTATTCAATAATGTTGTAAAGATTTTGTTGGGTATCCGATGGACATGCGTCCTATTTGGGAGACCACCTCAGGGATACTGTGGATACCTGATCATGGCATTGTACACCAGAAGCTAAACATTAATGAATGCCAACTATAATTTTATATATACAATGTGATGGCTCAGTGTGAGGTCGGAGGGATGGTGGATGGGGGAGGGGGGTTCACAGTGTGAGGGATATAAATGATGAACGTCTAAGTATTACCTTGTCTTGTACACCTGAAACTAATAAATAAATAAAAAAAAATCTGGGGTAGCAATACTTATCAGACAAAACAGACTTTAAAACAAAGACTATAGCAAGAGAAAAAGAAGAACATTGCATAACGATAAAAAGATCAATCCAGCAAGAAGATAAACATTTATGCACCCTTCTAAACATTTATGCACCCAACATAGGGCACCTTTTATCTCACTTTGCCTAGTTTTTATTATATAATTGTTGAATTTTCTCAAATACTTTTTCTGCCTCTATTGATATGATCATATAATTTTTATCCTTCATTTTTTGTGGTGTATTACATTAATTGATTTGTGAATATTGAACCAACCTTTCATCTCTGAAGTAAATTCCACTTGATCATGGTGTATGATGTTTTTAATGTATTGCTGCAGTCCATTTGCTAAAATTTTGTTGAGGATTTTTTGCATCTTTGTTCATCAGGCATATTGGCCTCTAATTTTCTTTTTTTTCTTTTCATAGTGTTTTTGTTTTCATAGTTTTGGAATCAGGGTAATAGCAGTGACCTCATAAAATGAGTTTGGGAGCTTTCCCTCCTCTTCAATTATTTTTTGGGTGGTGGAGAGCGGGAAAGGGGGAACAGTTTGAAAATAATAAGTATTAATTCTTGCTTAAATGTTTGGGTAGAATTCAACTGTGAAGTCACCTGTCCAGGACTTTTGTTTGTTGGGACCTTTTGATTTCTGATTTGATTTTGTTACTAGTGTGGCGAGCCAGCCGCCACGAGTCGAACAGTACCCAAAGGGGGGAGTGGGAATCAAAAAGAGACACTCACACAAATGATGATGCGGCCGGTCTCCAGGGATGCTGAAGCGCCCGGTTTATTTACCTTCACCAATTTATATCCTTTGGGTACGTGCAGTTTAACACTCACTGGCATGTTTTATCTTACAGAGAGTAAATTTCTAACTTCAAAGAAACTACAAAGTCACTACAAAACTCCCCAAAGTAATTAACATATGAAAGAGACTACCAAATGTCCTGATAGACACCAGTTATCTGTGTCCGGGGAAACCGGCCACTCCCACCTCATTCCTCAGCAACTTGCAAGCTCCCCAGGTGTTTTGCAGAGATAATGCTTTAGGAGTCGAAACAAGTTAACTGTATACTAGCCAGCTCACAAGATTCCTGAGAAACAAGAAATCATGGCTCCCCACAACTAGTAATTGTTCTGTTCAGATATTCTGTTTCTTCCTGATTCGGTCTTGGAAGATTATATGTTTCTAGGAATTTATTCATTCCTGTTGGTTGTAATTTTCTCTTGCTACTTTTGGGGTTATCTCTTTGTCTTTAACTTTTGAAATTTTAATTATGATGTGTTTTGGTATGGGCCTCTTTGGGTTCATCTTGTTGGGACTCTCTGTGCCTCCTAAACTTGTATGTTTATTTCCTTCACCAAGTTAGGAAAGTTTTCAGTCAGTATTTTTTCAAATAAATTTTATATCCCTTTCTGTTTCTCTTCTCCTTCTGTGACCCCCGTGATGGAAATATTCATCTGCTTGATGCTGTCCCAGAGGTCCCTTAAACTACCCTAATTTTTTAAAAAACAATTTCTGTTTCAATTGGGTGTTTTCTGCTACCTTATCTTCCAGATTGCTGATTTCATCTTCTGCTTTATCCAATCTGTTGTTGATTTCCTCTAGTGTATTCTTTATTTCAGTTAATGCATTCTTCATTTTGATCAGTTCTTTTTTATGTGCTCTATCTCATTGTTGAAGTCCTCACTGAGTTCATCTATTCCTCTCCCAAGTTAATTGAGCATTTTTTATAACCAATGTTCTGAACTCTGTATTTGGTAGACTGCTTGTCTCCATTTCATTTAGTTCTTTTTCTGGAGTTTGACCTATTCTTTCATTTGGGATATATTTCTTTGTTTCCTCATTTTGGCTGACTCTCTGTGTTTGTTTCAATGTATTAGGTAGATTCACTACATCTCCCAGTCTTGAAAGAATGGCCCTATGTAGAAGGTGTGGAGCCCGGTGGCACAGTCCCCTCTGGTCATCTGATTCAGGTGTTCCAGGGATATTCCTTGTGTGACCTTCATGTGCTCTACTGGTGTAGTTGGGCCTCAGTTGCTACCGTCACATTGATAGGTGGGGTTGACTTCACAGCCAGTTAACTGTGAGGGCTGGCCATGACTACAGTTGATGAGCTTTTGTGTGGGGTCTGACCCCATGGAGCAGGAGTTACTTTAGTGGGGCTTTTGTGCCAGCCAGGCCTCCTATAGATTGTGTCAGGACTGAAGTCTTTTGGGAGGGGTTCCAGTGCAAGCCAAGGTTGGCTGCCATTCGAGCTGGGCTGGCAGCCACCTGGTAGGAGTTACAACATGGTCTGCCTTTGGTAGCTGCTTGTGCTGTGTTTGGAGGGGTTTGGGAGAAGTTATGATGAAAGCCAAGGCAAGCTTCCACTTGTGCTGGGGTTGGGGCTGCTTGGTCAGAGCTGTATTACAAGCTGAGACTGCCCACTGTTTGTTCCAGGTTTGGGGACACTTGGTAAGTGCTACAATATACCCTAAGGCTGGCTACCACCCCAGTGGGACTTGCACATCTTTGAAAGCATCTGCAGTGCTCACCAGAGGCCAGCTGCCACCTTTGTGTGGTTTTCAGACCTTTGGAAGAATTTGCAGTGCAATCCAAGGCAGGCCACCACTTGTACAGAGGGTCTGGAGCCACAGGATGTAGCTGTGGCCAAGCCAGTGAGTTGGGTGAGGGAGAGTCTCAGGTAGATGCTGGGGTGGAGCAAACAGTATTAGCCAGGTTAATGGAGAGCAACAGATTTTGTGCCTGCCTGCTGGTCCACCTCGGTGGGAAGAGAACTCAACAAAGGAACAATGGTTCCTACCAATGCTTCCATCCCCTGAGAGAGTTCCCCCATCTCTGCCCTCACCCTAAAGTTAGTCAATTTAATTCCTTCCCATATCCCTTTGCTTCTCAAGCTGCTGCCTCTGTGCTGAAGCTTGGAGTGAATAGGTTTGTGTGTGAACCCTTTAAGAGCAGAGTCTCAGTGTTCTGCAGCCCTTTGTCTTTCTTGGATGAAATCTCCACTAGTTTTCACAGCCAGATGTTATGGGGACTCCTCAAAACAGGGGCCTTGGGCTAGGGAGAGCTTGGGCTGTGGTTCAGACCCCTTGCATCAGGGGGAACCTCCATAACTGAGCTATCCCTCCTGTTTATTAATCACCACACCTGCCCAGACAACATCTCTGCCCCTCCTACCCATCTGGACATGACTTCTTTACATCCTTAATTATAAGAATTCTGTTCAGCTCGTCTTCAGATGTTCTCAGTGATGGCAGTTCTATAATTTAGTTGTAATTTTGATGTGTTCTTAAGCATAGGCAAGTTCAGAGTTTGCCTACTCTGTCATCTTACCTGACTTTGCTTTTCTTAACTTATACTTTCACATTTTTATCTTCTTTCCTTTTCTTTGTATGGCTAGTGGATAGATTCCTTAATGTTCGAGGGCTTTCAAATATCACAAGAAATATTTGCTACTATTTGTACTATAGTGTAAAATTCATTAATTTTTAAAATTAATATTTAAAATATTAATAGTATTTTCTATATTATAATATGAAATACTGTTTTCACAATATATAAAAAACTAAATTCAAAAACTTAGATTTTCCTAATAAATTGAAACATTTATTTTAATATATAGCTATAAAAATTCAGGCCACATATGTTAAATTATTTTATCTTTAAATGTTGGAAATACCTTAGTACTGTGTTATTGTTAGAAAATGATCAATACCTCATACCAGTGGATCTTGAACTTTAGCGTGTATTGGGCACCAACGTTCCTGACTCTTGGGTCTGTGGTGGGGGCTGATAGTTTTTATTTTTATCAAGATCCGAGGGGATGCTAATGCTGCAGGTCCAAAAACCACACTTTGAGAACCACTGCCTTACACTAAAACCTGTTTCTAAAGTGCTGTAACATGGATTTATATTTAAATCGTCAGCATCTCTTTTACACTTTTTATTCCACAGGACACAGGTTTACTCACCCAATTTGCTGAGTGAGCTTTTCCTTCTTGGATCAGGCTGAGATGTATGCACACATTGTGGATAATTCCAAGCCCAGACAGAACCTGAGGTTGGATGCACATTACAAGATGGCTCTATATCTCAGTCCTTTACCCAGATGGACTGGCTTCTGTTTGTACTTTGACTTTATGCTACACTTTATTAATTTTTCCAGTGGTTTTCTGTAGCCACCTATGTTTCCATTTTTCCTGGTGCCAGACTTTCCAAAAGGTTCTTAATCTTAATGACTTACTTATATTCATGGTCTTGTTGGGGTAAAAAGCTGATTTTACAACTTGCTCTGAGCTGAACCTGGTCAGGTTGAGATGATGCCTTTTATGTTATTGATTTACATACATCTTCTTTATGACATTCAAGATCAGTGAAAATCATATAAGTCTTCTAAAACAATGTACAGTGTATGAAATATATTTTAGAGAAAAGTTGATCATATATTCATAAAGAAAAATACTTTTTGTGCCATGTAAGAAACACAGGTTCAGGAATGTGGCTGAGAGGTAGAGTGCATACTTTGCATACATGAAGTCTCACATTTTATTTCACATTTCATTTCTTCAGCTTCTTACTGCTCAGTTTCTATATAATAGCATTTTTAAATGCTGGATTTTGATGAACAGACATTTTTGGTTTTTAGCATTTTTGATATTTCTGAGCAATTTAAATTTTAAACAACTACATCAGATTTATTCTGGTTTAAGAGTCAAATATGCTGCTGAAAAAAATTACTTTGCTTCCCCTGCCAAAGCCACTCAAACTTTGATGGTATAAACATCTTTTGAAGGAGGTAAAAAGTGAGATGAGTAAGAGGAGACAATGGATTGGTTGTTTCTACTCCTGCCCTTTGTTTTTTCAACAACTCTTTGACCTTTGTCACAAGTTCTCTTGTCTTACCAGGCCGTAAACAAGTATTTTATTTCTCATTTCTTCTATTTTAGAAGAGATCATATTTGAAGTCAACTGCTGAATTGAAAGTACACTAGTGGTATAAGTGGGTAAACATATCACTAATTTCTAATTAGTTGATTGCCTGAAGCTAAGAATGTAACTAGAAAAAAACTGTAGGCAAAGAACAGTCTTCAGGTAAGAGTAAAGATTGGGTTAGAATTATGTAAAGGGGAGAGAAGGGTTTTTGTTAGCTTCTTTTGCTTCTTTTTGTAAAGTAGAAAAATTGCTGTTATCAATTATCATCAAGAACATAGGCTAAGAACAGTATTCTCTAAAAACAAAGGCTGAAAAAATTTGTTCTTGGAAATTATATCATAAGAATGAATCATCCCACTATTGCTTAGAATAACTGAGCCGTGTGGCTCAAATGACTTCGGCTTTGATAAAACTTTTACTATGATTTTTGACATAGAAACTCAATTTCCAACCAATTTCCAGAGTTTCAGTAACAATTTTCAGGTACCTCTTTTAACATTTGTCTTAACTCTAGTTTTAAGAAAACGTGATGTGAATCCAATTCTTAGTCCATGCCTGAAGCAGCTGCTTTACACAAAGCCCTGATTTGCTTTGATTCTATAAAATGCTGCTTTATTTAAGTTAAGTCAAATTAAATTAACCTCCACCTCACCTCCAAAATCCTATAATAACTCTGTTTTGTGCTCTGTTTGGTGAAAGCCTGTGATTCTATTTGCATTCCTCCCTTGCCTGAGCAAGTATTAAGTTAGTTTTTTACATGTTAAGATTGAGTAATTGTGATTTATTTAGCATTTTAAATATAGAAGCTGAAAATAAATATTGTGAGGTTAGGAGGTTAAGAAACAGAAGATGGTCTTTTGATAAAAATAAAATAAAATAAAATAGTTCTTGAACTTAAGATATGGAAGGCCTACTTAAGACTCAAAAAAACAACTACATAAATAAAAATACTAACTCACTTGACTGGGTCAAATTTAATATGACCTTTTGACAAACTGATAAACTAGAAATAAACTGTTTATATTTATATAACATATTATATTTATATAAACATATTAAAAATAAATAAGAAGCTTCTACAAATCAATTTCTAAAGGAAACCAATTAGAAAATAAGTAAAATAGTTTATCCTTTCTTATCTAGCTGAAAATTTCAATGAAGGTGGAACTTGTGTAAGGCAATCTTGATTAATGAATATATTAACCCAAAATAAAATATGTAATTGGGTGTTTGTGGCAGATAATCCTTCAATGTAAAGAGCACTCACTGTCAGTGCCATTTTTCTTTTTTTTACTTAAAATATTCTGAACAAGGGAATTTAATATCTTATCTGAAACTCTTCCCATTAGCCAATGGGTGTTTGTTTTGAATTCAGTCAGGCAAACTATAGTATCACTTATAGTTTTATACTTTAAATGAAACAAGGAAGGAAGGAAGGAAGAAAGGAAGGAAGGAAGGAAGGAAGGAAGGAAGGAAGGAAGGAAGGAAGGAAGGAAGGAAGGAAAATATGTCTCAAACCTCAGAGACAGAGAAAAGTTGTTCTTTTTCTAAGATTTGTCAGGTTTCTTACTCTGATATATCAGAGTAAGTTATATAATCACAATTTTATATAATTAGCTTTGCTCTGTATTATCCACTAGGAAACCTTAAGGAAAGCCTTAGTCTTCCTCCTGTGTTTCTCCCTATTCTCACAATACTACCATACTCACAACAATTCTATCACCAGCAGTGAGAAGTGGGTTTTCCCACACAAACAATTCTGTGACACTAGCTGGATGTCCTATAAATTTAACTCAATTCTGACACTATCTGGAGATAAGGTCAGATTAACACAGGTAAAGGGCTCAGTCCGATAAGACTGTCCCCACTTCAGATGCCAACTAGTAGGTACACAGTTTACCCACAACTTTTGTTCAGTGTGGCTACAAATCACAGGTTTCCATGACCTTCTCCCACTTGGATTTGATTAATTTGCTAGAATAGCTCACAGAACTCAGGGAAGCACTTACTTACATTTACCAGTTTATTAAAGGATATGATAAATGATACAGAGAAACAGCCAGATGAAGAGAAACATAAGACAAAGTATAGGAGGGTGCTGAGCATAGGAGCTTCTGTCTCCATGGAGTTGGAATGTGTCACTCTCCCAGTCTATACATGTGTTCACCAACCTTGAATCTCTATGAACCCCCATAATTTTGGAATTTTTATTGAGGCTTCCTCACATAGGTATGATCTATTACTAACTCCATTTCCAGCTCTTGTCATCTCTCTGGAAAATTGGAGCGTGGCTAAAAATTCCGAGTTTCTAATCACAGCTTCAGATGACCATCCACCATCCAGGAGCCCACTCAGATTTGCCTCATTAGAACAAAAGATGATCCTAGTGCTCTCATCACTTAAGCATTTACAAAGGTTTCAGGAGCTCTGTGACAGAAATGGGGATAAAGACCAAATATATATTTAGTATAAATCACAATAACACAGATACTCCAAGTGCAATTTCATTCAGTCATTGAAGCTTTCTTAAGTTGTCTACTGAAACATAGTTCCACCCTTCCTGTTTGCTAACTATATTTTGGAATTACTGTAAGTTTTACCTCAAATCTTCATCAAAAGATTTTGAGGAAGGAAGGAATGAAGGAAGGAAGAAAGGAAGGAAGGAAGGAAAGAAGGAAGGGAGGAAGGAAAAAAAGAAGGAAGGGAGGGAGGGAAGGAGGGAGAAAAGAGGGAGAGACAGAGGGAGGATAAATGAATTAATAAAATAGTGAGTCAACAAATAAAAAAACTTGTTTGGAGAAAATTTCACATGTGATTAATCCCTGTTATGGGTTAATTGTGTACCCCCAAAACTAACATGTTAAAGTCTGACCATCCATTACCTCAGAATGTGGCTGTCATTGGAGATAGGCTTCTTAAAGAGGTAATTAAGTGAAAGTAAGGTCATTAGGGTGGCCCTAATCCAATAAAACCGGTGTCACTGTAAGAAGAGGAGATTAGCACGTAGACACACAAAGGGAAGATCATGAGAGGACCCTGGAAGAAGATGGCCATCTACAAACCAAGGATAAAGGCCTTAGAAAAAACTAGTTCAGTCAACACGTGGTCTTAGACTTCTAACCTCAAGAATTGTGAAAAAATAGATTTTTGTTGTTTAAGCCACCCAGTCTGTGGTCTTTGTTATGACAGTCCTAGAAAACTAATACCATTCTAAATGCTATCCAGGAAACTTTAAAAAATAATAATAATAACACACATTGTTGATACTCTCCCTGGGATTCAAAAAAAAAAGTTTACATTCATTGGATATGTATTGACATTTAGCATCCATGCCCACTTTTTTCTGGTGGATTTTACACTGGAAGGGCTGGAAAGCTAAAAAACACATTTCCCAGACCCCTTTGCACCTAAGGATCTTGATACAAATGAGACTAGACAAATTATTAGATGCAGTTTTCTGAGATTTAGAAGACAGGATATCATTCTGCTGATTTTGGCAATTTTCTGCTGGGAAGCCAGATTGTACACATGTGCTTCCTCTGCAGCAGGGTTATAGGTCTAATCTCTTTAGGACTAGAGAGAAAGGAGTGGCAGAAGCAATGACCATAGTTCATGTTCTAATGTCATCACCAGCTTCATGAACTTAGGAAGCACTCAAGAAGAAAGCAGTCTTCTAGCCTTAACTTTATGTTTCTTGAATTGAAACTACAGTGATATGTTCTGAGTCTCAGTAATTTTATTAATAGCTTTTCTTGTAGATTAGCTCTATAGATAATTTTTGGTGTCAGACATGACAGTCTAGTCTAAAGCTTGTTGCTCAAAAACTTCTGATGATTTCGTTCTAATCTAATGTCCTGTTTTTAGTCCTTCCGTCTTAGAACACTTAAAGTAATCCTTTTTCCTACACTAAACTCTGAACTATGTTGCAGATTAAGAACATAATTGATGTCATCAAAATGGCGGTGTGGGGTGAGCATGTGTAAATCTCCCCTGCAATTTACAATAAATCAAACAACTATAACTCCACAAAGGACTCTCAGCAGGGCAGACAGGCAAGACTAAGACACCCACTACTGAATTCAACTAAAGGTGAGTGAATTGTGCAAGCGGGGGAGGAAGAAAGGGATAAATGCGGAGACAGTCATGTGGACGCAGGACCCAGATGTAGCTAAGTGCTCCAAGCTCCCTGCATCCCAGAACTACTGCAGCTATAGGAGAGGGAAGAACTTGGGCTGCTAGGGCTCTGGTTATGGCCCACAGGGCTGAGAGGACAGCAAATAACATGGCTGAACCCAACACTCATGGCACAGACCTCGGAGAAAAAACTGAGGGAAGAAGGCTGAAAACAGTGGTTTAAGCCCTCATTGCAGCAGAGAACTGAAGCCTTAGGCACTGAGACTAGTCAGCACTCCCTACCATCCAAGACCTCACCCCATCCCTACCAGCTCATACTAGAAGTGAAACAGTAGAGGTTTCAGATCAAAAGAACAGAATATTTGCTGTACTGAGAACTGTGATCCTCAGACACACACTCCCCAGCCAAACTAGTTTCGGCAAAGGGGAGGGAGCTGTGGAACCAGGACCAGCTGTGGTGGTGGGCGCCGCCATTGCTCTGAGCCACCTTTCACAACTCAATCTGCCCCTGCCCCACCTATCTGGACAGATCCCTGCAGGAGTAAACAGAACTGCTGAAACATACAAACTCTGAATCTGGTGCAGGAAGAGCGTCGTAACTTCAAAAGCTCTCCACATACCCACATGGACACTGTGCCCTGTGACCCAGGCAAACTATTAACAGAGGAGAAACCCGCCTTGTAGTCGCACGACAGCCTAGCCAAATGTCCCTTCATGTCTTTCCTTAAGGAAAGAAGAGTTTGTAAGATTGTGCCTTTCTGGGACTCTGTTCCATCCTTGTGTTGACACCTTATGTTTCTCTGTCTGGTCCCCAAAAGATGGTTTGCAGCCAAAGATGGGTAAGATATCTCATGGGAGATACAACCTAAGCCAGGCAAAACCGAGTGGGGACCCCCAAATGAGCTGCCTTGCACAGGTATGGGAAAGGGCCTTGCTTCCCCTTCCCCCTGCTTAGGAAAGTCTATTGCCGGCTCTGGCTTCCCCCTTGCACCTGTTTCCACTTCTCTCAACAGAGTTGTTACAGTGTGAAAGACTTGATCCTGTAAAGGTACGTAGTTTAGGTACAAAACATCCTGGGACCTTGTGCTTCAGCTGTTTACAGACAAAAGGTGATTGGAATAAACATTTTCTGTTATGAAGTCTGAGCCTCACAGACTATGTAAGAAACAACGTTGCTTTAATGTAGTTGCTTTCTTGTAGTTGTAGACCTATCAATATAAACCTCCAACTTTATTCTGGGCTCCAGTCCTTTGAGACTGAGAGACTCCTGGCCTTTGGAGAGATTTAACTGCATTAAGTGTCTGTTTGTTTCTTGCTTAAAAAGTTAACCCAAACCACCCCTCTTCACACCCTCACTACCCTTGTTGTGCGGGACGTGACACTGAATCCCAGGGAATCCCACCATTGTGTGAGAAGCTAGATTAGTGCAGAGAAAACATAGCACTACAGTGAGAGAGACAAAAAAAAAGTTGCAGTCAGAGAGAAAATAAAATATTTTACCAACAAGTACTGGAAAATGAAAAAAAAGAACTTTTCCTATCAACCTGTTGAAGAAGCCACTCCTACAGATGTCAAGGAAGAGAAATAATAAATCAGTAATTGCCATGAATAACCAAGGCAACAGGACAACTCAGAAAGAAAGTAAAAAGTCACCAGAAAAGGAACTTAAAGATATGGAAATATGTGACTTGACTGACAGAGAATTCAACATTGCAGTTCTGAAAAAACTCAATGAGATGTAAGAAAACACAGAAAGGCAGTTTAATGAACTCAGAAACACAATCAAAGAACAGCATGAGCATTTAATGGAAGAGATTGAAATTTTAAAAAAGAACCAAATAGAATTTCTGGAGATTAAGAACTCAATAGAAGAAATTAAGAATGAAATAGCCCGCTTAGGTAGTAGAGTTGACCACATGGAGGAAAGAATCAGTGACATCAAAGATAAAAACCTGGAAATGACACGGTTGGAAGAAAAAAGAGACTTGAGACTTAAAAGAAATGAAAGAACTCCACAAGAACTTTCTGACTCCATCAGAAAGAGCAATTTAAGAATAATGGTCATACCAGGAGGAGAAGAAAGAGAGAAGGGAACAGAGAATATATTCAAACAAATTGTCAATGATAACTTCCCTAACCTGTGGACAGAACTGGATCCTCAAATCCAAGAAGTAAATAGAACACCTAATTCCCTCAATCCCAACAGGCATTCTCCAAGACACATTGTATCGAGCTGTCTAAATTCAACCACAAACAAAGAATCCTCAAGGCAGCCAGGGAAAAGAAGATGGTAACCTACAAAGGAAAGCCCATTAGATTATGAGCAGATATTTCAGCAGAAACTCTACAAGCTAGAAGGGAGTGGAAACAAGTATTCAAACTATTGAAAGAGAGAAATTATGAGCCAAGAATAATACACCCAGCAAAGATCTCCTTTAGATATGAAGGAGGGATAAAGACCATTCCAGACGTACAGAAGCTGAGGGAATTTTCTAATACCGACCTGCACTACAAGAAATACTAAAGAGGCTATTCGACCACCATCAACAGGGACAATTTGTGGCAACCGAAACATAAAAAGGGGGAGAGTAAGGCCTGAACCGAAATATGGGAATGGAGAAAGTAAGCATGCTGAAGAAAATGGAATACTCTAAATATCAAACTTCCTTTTACATAAACTTAAGGGTAACCACTCAAAGAAAATCCAGAACTGAAATATATACTGTAATAAAAGAAGAAACAGAGGGAAATATTATAAAATGTCACCACAGAGAAACAATAGAGAACAACAAAAAGGCAAAAAAACAATGGAGACACAGTCTTACGAGAACACTAAAGAACATAAAATAAGCCTCAGCAAATTTAAGAAGATTGAAATCATACCAAGCATATTCTCTGATCACAAGGCTTTGATTGGATGTGAACTGCAAAAAGAAAGCAGGAAAAAACACAAATACATGGAGACTAAACAACATACTTTTATTTTTTTATTTCTTTATTTTTTTAAATTTATTCGGGTGACAATTGTTAATGAAATTACAAATTTCAGATGTACAATTCTGTATTACATAATCTATAAATCCCATTGTTTGTTCAGCACCCAGAGTCATTCTTCCATCACCATGTATTTGATCCCACGTACCCTCATCTCCCTCCCCCCAACCCCTTACTCTCTGGTAACCACTAAACTATTGTCTGTGTCTATGAGTCTTTGTTTCTCATTTGCTTGTCTTGTTCTTTTGTTGCTTTTGGTTTATATACCACATATCAGTGAAATCATAGGGTTCTCTGCTTTTTCTGTCTGACTTATTTCGCTTAGCATTATAATCTCAAGATCCATCCATGTTGTCACAAGTGTTCCTATATCATCTTTCTTTAACACCGAATATTCCATTGTGTATATATACCACAACTTCTTTATCCATTCATCTATCGAAGGACATTTTGGTAGTTTCCATGTCTTGGCCACGGTAAACAAAGCTGCAATGAACATTGGAGCACAGATGTCTTTATGTATAAATGATTTCAAATTCTTTGGGTAGATACCCAGAAGAGGGATTGCTGAGTCATATGGTAATTCTATCAAACAACATATTTTTAATGAACGACTGGGTCAAAGAAGAAATTAGAGGAGAGATTAAAACATACATAGAAACAAATGACAATGAAAATACATCCTACCAAAATTTTGGGAATGCAACAAAAGCAGTTTTAAGAGAAATTTATATCATTACAGCCCTATCTAAAGAAACAAGAAAAATCCCAAATAAATAACCTCAATTACCTCACATTACACCTTAAAGAACCAGAAAAAGAGGAACAAACGAAACCCAAGTTCAGCAGAAGAAAGGAAATAACAAAAATCAGAGCAGAAATAAATGAAATAGAGAACAAAATGACAACACAAAAGATTAATGCGACAAAGAGCTGGTTCTTTGAAAAGACTCACAAAATTGACAAACCCTTGGCTAGACTCACTAAAATAAAAAGAGAGAAGACACTAATTAACAAAATCAGAAATGAAAATGGGGAAATTATCAAGGACAGCACGTAAATACAAAGGATCATCCAAGATTACTATGAAGGACTATATGCCACCAAATTCAATAACCGAGAAGAAATGGACAAGTTCTTAGAAACATATAGCCTCCCAAGGCTGAACCATGAAGAACTGGAAAATCTAAATAGACCATTCACCAGTAACGAAATTGAATCAGTCATCCAAAACCTTCCCAAAAGCAAACGTCCGGGACCAGATGGCTTCACTGGTGAATTCTACCAAACCTTCAAAGAGAATCTAATACCAATCATGCTCAAATTCTTCCAAAAAATTGAAGAAGAGACAGTATTCCCTAATCATTATATGAGGCCAACATTACTCTGATACAAAAAACCTGGTAAGGACAACACAGAAAAAGAAAACTCAGACCAATATCTCTGATGAATACAGATGCAAAAATCCTAAACAAAACTTTACCAAATCGAGTACAAGAATGCATTAAAAAGATTATTCATCACCACCAAGTGGAGTTTATCCCCGGGGCACAAGGATGGTACAACATCCAAAAATCCATCAATGTGATACATCACATAAACAAAATAAAGGACAAAAGTCATGATTATATCAATTGATGCAGAAAAAGCATTTGACAAGATACAACTTCAATTTGTGATTAAAACACGTAATAAAATAGGTATAGAAGGAAAATACCTTAACATAATAAAGGCCATATATAACAAACCCTCAGCTAACATCATGATTAACAGTGAAAAACTGAAGCCCTTTGCTCTACGTTCAGGAACACGACAGGGCTGTCCTCTATCACCTCTGCTTTTCAACATAGTGTAGGCAGTCCTCGCCAGAGCAATCAAGCAAGAGAAAGAAATAAAAGGCATATCCAAATTGGGAATGAAGACGTTCAATTGACACTCTTTGCAGATGACATAGGCTATATATAGAAAACTCCTGAAGATGCCACCAAAAAGCTATGAGAAACAATCAACAGTACACTAAAGTTGCCGGCTACAAAATCAACGTACAAAAGTCTATTGCATTCCTATATACTACCAATGAAATCTCAGAAAAAGAAATTTAAAAAAAGCAATTCCGTCTGCAATTGCAGCTAAAAGAATAAAATACCTAGAAATTAACCAAGCCTGTGAAAGACCTATATATTGAAAACAATAAGACATTTTTTAAAGAAATTAAAGAAGACACAAAGAAATGGAAAGACATTCCATGTTCATGGATTGCAAAAATTAACATAGTTAAAATTGTCATATTACCCAGAGCAATATACACATTTAATGCAATCTCCATCAAAATTCCAATGTCATTTTTTAAAGAAATAGAACAAAAAAATCATCAGGTTTGTTAGGAACCACAAAAGACCCAAAATAGCTAAAGAAATCTTAAGAAAAAAGAACAATACTGGAGATATCACACTCCCTGACTTTAGCTTGTACTACAGGGCTACAATAATCAAAACACCATGGTATTGGCAGAAAAACAGACACATAGTATAGAACTGAGAACCCAGCAATAAACCCCCATAAATGTGGACAGATAATGTTTGACAAAGAAGCAAAAAACATACAATGGAAAAAAGACAGCCTCTTCAATAAATGGTGCTGGGAGAACTGGAAAGCCACGTGCAAAAGAATGAAACTGGACTGCTATCTGTCAGTCCAGTACCAAAATTAGTTCAAAATGGATGAAAGCTTTAAGTATAAGATTTGACACAACAAACTGCATAGAAGAAAATATAGATACTAAACTTATGGACCTTGGGTTCAAAGAGCATTTTATGAATTTGACTCCAAAGGCAAGGAAAGTAAAAGCTAAAATAAGCGAATGGGACCATATGAAACTTAAAAGGTTCTGCACAGTAAAAGAAACCATTGACAAAATAAAGAGGCAAGCAACTGAATAGGAGAAGATATTTGCAAACAGTGCCTCCGATAAGGGGCTGATATCCAAAAAATATACAAGGAACTCATGCAACTAAACAATAAAAAAAAAAAAAAATTTGAAAAATGGGCAGATAACCTGAAGAGACATTTCTCTTCATTCATACAAATGAATGAATATAATGGCTTCTAAATGGTGATTTGCTATTCATACAAATGGCAAATAGACATATAAAAAAATGCTCAACATCACTAATCATCAGAGAAATGCAAATAAAAACCACAGTGAGATATCACCTCACCCCAGTCAGAATGGCTGTCATCAACAAGACAAATAGTAACAAGTGTTGGAGAGGCTGTGGAGAAAAAGGAACCCTCATACACTGTTGGTGGGAATGCAGACGGGTGCAGCCGCTATGGAAGGCAGTGTGGAGTTTCCTCAAAAGATTGCAAATAGAATTACCATATGACCCAGCAATCCCTCTCCTGGGTATCTAACCAAAAAATCTGAAAACATCTATACATAAAGACACGTGTGTTCCAATGTCATTGCAGCTTTGTTTACAGTAGCCAAGACATGGAAACAACCAAAATGTCCTTCCATAGATGAATGGATAAAGAAGTTGTGGTATATATACACAACGGAATACTATTCAGCAGTAAGAAAAGATGATATAGGAACATTTGTGACAACATGGATGGATCTTGAGAGTATAATGCTAAGCGAAATAAGTCAAACAGAAAAAGCAGAGAACCCTATGATTTCACTGATATGTGGTATATAAACCAAAATCAACAAAAGAACAAAACAAACAAATGAGAAACAAAGACTCATAGACACAGACAATAGTTTAGTGGTTACCAGATGATAAGGAGGTGGGGGGTGGGAGATGGGGATCAAATATATGGTGATGGAAGGAGAACTGACTCTGGGTGGTGAACACATAATGTGATTTATAGATGATGTAATACAGAATTGTGCACTTGATATCTATGTAATTTTACTAACAATTGTCACCCCGATAAATAAAAAAAAAAGAAAGTGTGAGCAAATGGGAGGCAAGTCAGATCCTATATGTCTAAATCAAATATATTCTGGATCATTTCTTTTTTTTTAAATTTATTTATTGGGGTTGGATCATTTCTAATCTTTGGGTTATCATGATCTGAGTTTTTTTCTCTGTTTGTCTTAAGTTGTGTTTTGCATGTAGCATAACATGTACAAACTAGGACCAAGAGCAATGGTATTAAAACCAGTAACAACAATTAGGAGCAGACAATGTCTAATATTAGACACCTATGAGTCTGAGGTGAGCAAACATTCTAGCCAACCAAAGAACCCTTTACATGCATTATCATAATTTTTAATTAAGCTATTATGTTTTCCTCCCTCATCTACTGCTATTTGTACCTTATGATAGTTTGACTAGATGAATGAAGACTTTATTATTTCATGATCTAGAAATTCTAATTTTTCTTTTGGCCAATTAGTTTCCATAGAAATTACTTCATGGGGAGGATTAAGTTCAATTTCCCAATACATTGGACTTTCAGTATCAATATTATCGTAGGTTTTATTAATCTCAGGTAAAGTTAATTTGCCTATGATTTTAGTATTACACCAAACTCCCATAGCATTTCCTGTAAACCTGGTGTCATTAAAATAGAAATCAATATGACAAGAATTTTCTTACCCTTCCCAATAAAAATGTCCGCTTCCCATATTCCATATATTGTTGTTTGTTGGGGTGGCTATGATAGGCCAGCATTGGGTGAATTCAGAATTCCATATAGATTGGAGACATAACCATTCACCTTTTTTGATTTAATATGGCCTATCTAGTTCACATTGGAAGCATTTAAGTGTCATTCATTAATCTGATTTCTGTTAGTTGTATAACTGGAAACTGTAACTAAGGTTTAATAGGGACCAAGGCTGTAAGAACACAATGGTGTACATTACAATTACTACCTAAAACTTTCTAGAGGCCAGGAGGACAATAAGAGTTCTGTAAATAAGTTTTCTGTGCTTCAGCAGCCATTATAGAAGGTCATTTTTTTTGTTTTGTTTTGTTTTAATATACATCCACTCCAGCTTTTAATATAGTTAGTAGTCTATGTTGAGTTAGGGGGTAAGCATAATTGTGTTCTAATATTTATATATATAAAATTCCTTTCTCAGTATTTCTCTTCCAATAACCTTCTACGACTTCACTCACCGTTCTCAGTTTGTCTCCTGTTCCTCATTCAGAAGTAATCAACTTATAGGACAAACTACTTTGTTTTAACTTCTCTCAAAAACACACACACATCCCTTTTCTTCCTTCTGTAATAACACATCTTCTAAATTTTGAAATCATAAAAAATATTATTGATAATAAAGAAGTTATCTTATATGCTTTTAACAGTTATTAGCAGTTGGGCTATATAAGTACAGGGCTTGAGAAAAGCCTGAAGAACAAGTAGAACTATCATTATTACTAATATTATTAGAAGACAGTTAAAGACAATCAAACAAATTGTTATTTTAAGTTCAGTATCAATTATGTAGGTGTAGAGGCCTTCTTGATGTCTTGGGTTAGCTGTGTAACGTTGATGTCAGCTGCTTCTCAACCTTGAAGAGTCTTTGATATCCACTGATAGGTCCCTTCTGACAAGGTTGGAGTCTTTAATTGATGTCTTGTCCAATGGACAAAATTTCCTGATTGTGAGTTATAGTCTTTGAAGTCTTCATCTCCCAGGAGCACACTGAAGTGAATCAGTGACTAATTTGTTAATTTCTTTAAGATAATTGATAAGTCCTTGGTAATAATGTAAAATGTCTCGTTTTATTAAGGTTGGTTCATATGTCCCTTTGCATAATGTGAACAAGGACTAATATGAAGAAAGCCTGTGTTGAAGCTAAACAATAATGAATGCCAACTATAATTTTATATATATAATGTGATGGCTCGGTGCGAGGTCGGAGGGATAGTGGATGGGGGGAGGGGGTTCACAGTGTGAGGGATATAAATGATGAACGTCTAAGTATTACCTTGTCTTGTACACCTGAAACTAATAAATTAAAATTAAAAAAATAAAAAAATATATAAAAAAAAAGAAAGCAAAGGATTTAATAGATTTTTAGAACTAATATACTTTAATTTTCAGTGACATAGTTTTTAATTTCAGCATCCTTGCATCCTTTTTTTAGATGTAACTAGTGTTTTTCTTTTAATATGTATTTCTGTAGTAAATTACATTGGCATCAGCCAAATTTTACATACATACATATTTATAAACTGTGCATTATATATGTATGTATATATGTGTATCTGTCTGTATACAAGTATAATTTAGTTTTTGTATGTGTTGTTAGCTAATACCTGGGTAAAGAAGCATCACTTTTAGATAATAAAGGGTAATAAACCAAAAAAAAAAAAAAAAGCCTGTGTTTACCAAAAGGAATATCTCAGACTGAGAAGTACTATAAGGAGAGCTTTTGGCCAAGGGAGAGTAAAAGCTTCTGAATATTTACTTAGTTGAGTAAATTTAATTTACCATTTGTACATTCTACAAATCCAGAGGACTGGGGTTATAAGCACAATGAAAATGCTGTAAAATAAGCCAAATAGTACAAATAGATTATATCATTGGCTCGGTGAAATGAGTCCCTCAGTTACTATGTAATTCACATGGAGTTCTCTAATTGAGGATTATTTATTTTTATTTTAAATAGCTTCCCTACCATTAAGGCTGTTGCTCTCCTGCAAGGAATGTGTCAACCCAGTGAGGCAACATACAAATCATGACTAATACATATTTGTATCCTTGTGATTGATAGTGGCATTTGGATAAAATCTAATTACCACACCTCAAATGGACCTAAAGGAAGTAGGAACTGTCCTTGTGACCCATGGAGTAATTTTCCAGAGTTATATTTTTGGACAGATAGAATATCTGCTATACACTTTATGTGCTACAGTAGGGGAAGGTTTCCAATAATATTCTTTACTCCATGAAATCATCTTTCCAAGACCCCAATTCATTAGTGTATGTACATGCTAAGCTATATCTGTTTGGGTCAAAGTTCCCTCTTTTGTTGCCATATTTTCTTTCCTTTTGCAGCTGCCCATTGGAACTGTAAACGTCTTTTAGTGATTTAATAGGGCGAAGAAACATTCTCAAAACTGGATAATTTGGCTGTTTATTGCTACTGGTCTAACTGCAGTATCAGCTAAATTATTTTCTTTTCCTTCTATGATGGCAGTCTTAGAATGTCCTGGAATTTTGATAACTGCCAATTGTTTTGGTTGCTGTATGACATCTAATTTAAATTCTGCAACCTGTTTTCCATTCTAAAGAGCTGCCTTGTGGAAGTTAAGAAGGATCACTGCTTCCACAACAAGTTGTGAGCTACACTAAAGGTATAGCAACTATCAGCGTAAATATTAACTATTTGATCATTTACAAGCTCCTGTTAGATCAATTAATTCATCTTGTTGGGCTAATCTTATTTAGTAAATAAGAAACTTAAATTTATGTTTACCATGGAAGTTATTGCATATAGCATAAGAATAAATCATCCACATATTGGATTAGAGCAGAATTTCTGGGAAATTCAACATTATTCAAATCAGCTTTTAGTACCTGAGAGAAATAGGTGGGACTCTGTATATCTATGAGGCATTGCTGTCCAAGTAAACTCTGATCTTCCCAGGTGGAAAAGCAAAGAGGTATTTCCTGTCTTTCTTTTACAGGAATGCTGAAAAAGGCACTACATAAATCTATCACTGAAAAATACTAGCAATACACACAGGAATAGCTGATTATAAGGTATGTGGATTTGGAACCACAGGATATCTATAGCTCTGAGGTCCTGTGCAAATATCCATCATTTCCCATTGGGTTTCTTTACTGGAAGTATCGGAGAATTACAGGCGCTCATACATGGAATTATAATTCATCCTTTTAAAGGTAATCTTGTACAATGAGCTAATTCCACTGGTGTATCAGGCCTCAAAGGATATTGGCAAAATTTAGGTAGAGGCAAAGTATTATCCACAGTTATTTTAATAGGAGTGGCTGCCTTAATCTTGCAAATCAATTACTGGAAAAAGCCTAAGATTGTATTGGAACAGCCTGTAACAAACATTCCGTCAATATCAAGACTAGTTTCCTCTCATATAGTATCTTTTAAAATCATTATTTTCCCAATCTGATACATTTAGTCTTAAATACATTTCACTCTTCTGGGAGGATATGTGAGCATTATTAGTTAGAAAGTCTCACACTATCAGGTGAATTGTGGCAGACTTGAATAGTAAAAATAGATTTTGTCCCTTAACATTTTCTAGCTGGAGAGGAATAGGTTCTGATTGAAACAGACATTGGTTGATTAGATGTCCCTACCATTTGTACAGAAGCTTTACTCCAACGGAGAGGGCAACTTAGTCAGGTGGTGTTAACAGATAAAGTAGCCCCTGTTTTAGTAAGAAGGGGAAATGCCCTCACAGTCCTTGGAGCAGCCCTATGCTTGCTTCCATATCCTTTTTCTAAATCCTATTTAAGTTTTCTACAATCCTTAAGGTGACTTGTCTTTTTACAATAACAGCAGATTCCTCTACAGGAGTTTCCCTAGCAAACCTTTAATAATTCTGTTGCTTTGCTCTCAGAAACCAGTAGATGCATTCATTGGAATAAATTAGAAAAGACAGGATTATATTCAAATTCCTTTGCAAACTCTTCAGGATCCTAGAGAGGGTTGGGAAAATCTTTAGTAGATTTCTTAGTTCTGCCTGCATACAACAGCCAATTCCCCTCGGCCCAAGACCAGCTCCTCTCCAAAGGGAGCTGCAACAAGGGTACAGGAGAGAGATGGAGGAAAAAGCGAGCAAGTCCAGACAAGTAAAGCACACAGTGGGACAGCTGGAGCGGGGAAGTGGGATGTTGGCATTGAGCAGCTTTGCAAACCTTCTTTAGTTCAGTGACAGTGTCTAAAATGTTCTCACCGACTTCCTGGAGAGAAGGATGTCTCTCTGTACCATTTCAGGGGTTTCTATTTGCCAACTGAGGTAAGCCTATATTCCATTTAGTTTGATTTTTAAGCTGGCTTTTCTAATTGTGCACACACAAAATTTAGATGTCAAAAGAGCTCCATTTTGGCCATCTTAAGTTGATATCACTTCTAGATAAATCTTTCCATATCTGTCAGTACTTGCAAGACTCCGAGGAACTGTACATCTGCAGGAAAATTAATGGGGTAGGAGTCTGGGAGCTAGTCGGCCTTTGAGGCATGATTTCTCATGTTAATTTTTAGTTTTCTTTTGAGATCTGCAGAGTCTGAACAAATTTCTAGTGATGTTGTGTAGTGGGTTGAAGTGTGCTGCTTATGGGATGAGCTCCAAGGGGCTGTCACCACTCGAGTTGCTTCAGCCCTCTTACGTGCCTGTTTCTCTCCCCAGCTGTCTAGTACAACTGTGAGGACTCGGAGCGCTAGGTAACTAGCCTTTATTTGAGCATCCCCGGACAAGTCAAATATGTAATTACAGTTGTACTGGAATTCCTTATGGGGCCACTGCACTCTTTGAGGAGTACCCTCAAACACCTCCACATAGATTCTTAGTCACCTAAGGATACCCAAAATTCGAGCTGGAGGGAGTAAATTCCTCTTATCTTCAGAGATGAACAAATTCAGACTCATTTATTTAGTAAAAGGTTTTGTTCAGACTCGCAATAAACAATTCCAATTGAAAAGCCAAAATTAAAAACCAGCCACCCATTTTTTTTCTTCTGTCCCTGAGTTATTTTAACTCTTGTCCTTAACCTGGGTTATCTCAACCCTTAACCTTTAACGCCAACTTGAGGATTAAAAAAAAAACAAAAACAGCTCAAATAAAGTCAGGGCCTCTTATCTTAAAACAGGGAGGTCTGGAATTCCAAGTAAAACTCACCCAAGTTCACCCAATGCGAAGCAGGGAGCTGGTGGGGCACAATGGGCCCCTGCTGGTACCTAGCGGTGAATTCAGGGTGGTCCTGGGTGGGCTTCTTTGGAATCCTGCCCAACTACGACAAGTAATGTCAATGAGAAACATCCAGCCTAAGAGAAAGCTCATAAGTTTATTTGAGCCAAATTGACAACAATCGTCGGGAAGCAAAGTCTCAACGGATTGAGAAAATACTCTGCGAAATGGCGGTTTGCAGCTTATTTTATACATGGAATCAAAGGAAAAGAGTTACATGGAGTCCATTGGTGGTAGATTAAGGGGGTGGGAAAAAGCAAAGCAGGGAAATCTCTGGGATTGGATAAAAGTAAATTGGAGAGACAGGTATTTCTTTCACATAGGTGGATACAGGATTGTTATAGTTCACACAGAGATGTTAATCAAGGAACAAGAATAATAATGAGGGATTCTGTACTTTCCTGCTCTGGAAAAAGGGATTACTGACATTCCAAGGATGTCATCTTAGGTGCAAAAAGACAATAGACAGGCTCACTTAAGGTGAAGATTGACTTTATGAAGTTTTATGAAGATTCAGGCTAAAGATGTGATTTCCTGCCATGGCCCATCTTAGTTATGATTTTCTTTTATGTTCACACCATCTTATGTGGTTATTTTCAGTCTCCTGACCTTGTCAGGTTTAACCTGTGGGCCCTTTTCCATGCTCAGTTCTATGGGTTTAAGTGTTACGAGGAAATGACATTGAACTTCGGCTCTTCCTCTTCTTGAAGGAATAAATTCAATCAAGAGACAGAATTTTCTGCAGCATGAACAGCAGAAGTTTATTAGTAAAAGAGACACTCCATGACATGGAGTGGGCTGACCCAAGAGAGGGAAGCAGCCTTCCCTTACACTGCATAAGGCTTTTATTTCCAGGGGTGGAAATGCCTCCCCCTCTCCCTTCTCTTATCTCTCTCCCCCCTGAGGTGACTAGTCTTCTCTTCTCTGGCATTTAACAATGCATTTCTTTTATGTAGGGGCATGTGCAAACACACCCCTTTGATTTAGGGGCATGTGTAAGCACATCACTTAAGGGGTATGTGAAAGCCTGGAGTCCTGCTGTGCAGCTGCAAAGGGTCATGACCAAGTAGGAGGCGCAGCGAAAGGCTTTCTAACTGGCGCTAAATTTCTCCTTCTTCTGCTCATTTCTGTCTATCTACCTACCCTATCAGAAGTAGGTACAAGTTGGCTGCAGATGATTAAAAAAAACAAGAAATTTTAATAAATGTTATAAGTATCATAATAAAAAAAGTACAAGATGATAGATGAGCACCAACAGAAGCTGGTAATATAATTTAGACATAATACTGTGCACACTGCCCAGTTTAATACATTTTTGTCATTTCCTTTAATTTATTTTATTTTTGCTAGAAAAAGACTATATATATATATATACATACATATATATGTATATATTAACTGTACAAGTAGTACTTGAAAACATCTTTAATACTTTCAAGTTAATCCCAGATATTTAACATAAATAAACAATCTTATCCAAGGTAGAATGAAATAAATCTGACCAAGGCTCAATTGTAGGAAGGTCTGCAAGGTACTTGAAGTAAAATTATCATGACAATAGAAAGAAGCATAATCAGTGGGACCTATCCCAATGAGGTCCTCTCAGACATAGACTTGCCAGGGAAAGTCTATTCCCTGGTCCTCTCAGCCAGGGAATGTGTGGGTAAACTGAAAGAACAAATAGCACATGAGACCCCAGGCCAAAGGGATGCAAAAGTGCTTGACTAACAGTAGACCCAAAACAACTAAATGAGGAATATGAATATGGCTACTGGAGCATGGAGGTTTTTCATAATTGCAATGATTTTTCATTACTCTCAGGGAATGCTTCCTTTGTTGAGAATAGGGTGATTCAACATAATTCTAGCTAGCTAGTAAGTGTTATCAGTTGAATTTTGTCCCCTAAAAATTCATATCTTGAAGCCCTAACCCCTAGTACTTCAGACTGTGACCTTCTCTAGAAATAGGGTCATTGATTAGTTAAGATGAAGTCTTCCTGGAATAGGGTGGGCTTCTCTTATACAATATGACTGGTGTCCTTAGAGAAGGAGGAAATTTGGAGACTGGCATGCACACATATGAACATAAACGTAGAGATCAGGGTTATGCATCCACAAGCCCAGGAACGCCAAAGAGCCAAAAAACAACCAGTAGCTAGGGGAGGCACCAAACAGAATCTGCCTCCCGGCCTTCAGAAGGAACAACCCTGCTGACACCTGGGTATTGAATTTCTCCCCTCCAGAACTGTGAGATAATACATTTCTATTGTTAAAGACATTTAGTGTTATTTTGTTACAGCAGCCCTAGTCATCATCCTCTAAGAAAGAACTAAGTGTTTTCCTAAGTTTTGCCCCAAAGTTAATTGAAATAAATTTATTTAAAAAGGGAACTACTGTGGTGAATAAGGGGTGACAGGAGATAAATGTGAGAGATTTATATACTGTAATTTAAAAGCTGAACAAAAATTAGAGTTCAAAGGCAAGAAGGCAAGAAAAAAAATAATTTCTGAAGGAGATGGTGAAAGTAAATAAGGACTACTCAGAACTGGACTATCTGACAGATGTGTGAGAAGAAGACAGCTTTAGTCTAGGAAAAGTCTAGGAAGGAAAAGTTAAGAATAGGGGTTAGTAAGGGGTTGGGGGGTGGGTGATGAGGGTAAGGGAGATCAAATATATGGTGATGGAAGGAGAACTGACTCTGGGTGGTGAACACACAATGGGATTTATAGATGATGTAATACAGAATTGTACACCTGAAATTTATGTAAATTTACTAACAATTTTCACCCCAATAAATTATAAAAATAAATAAATAAAAATAAAAAAAAGAATAGGAGTTAGGTGGAAGCTGGGAGATAGAAGAATCAAATAGGGGTAATTGGGTAAGGGGTCACTAAAGAGGGAGTAAAAGCAAAGACTGTGAGATAAGAGCACAAAGCAAGCTGGAACCAGACAAAGGGTTTTAAGAGCAGGAAGTGAGAGAATGGGGGAAATAAGGAAAGTAGATGAGATCTAAGATTAAGGTGGGTTGGGGGGTGATTTAGAGATATGGGGACAGAGTAGGTAGATTGGGTGTGCAGGAGAAGGTACTTTGAAGGCAAATATAGAAATAAAAGGTATGTGTGGTGGTTGCAGAGTGGGGCCCTACAGAATGGGCTCAATGAAAAAATGGCTTCTAGTATAGGGAAACTGAAAATATACTTGCTTTGAAACATTTCTTTTTCTGTTTCTTCTTGCTGGCAAGCACTAGCTTCTTATAAGCTTTCTTATAAGCTTATAAGCTTTCATGGGAGAATCTCATGATCTGATCTTATTTTTTTTTTTTTTTGTTTTTTTTTGTTTTTTTTTGTTTTTTACATCATAATTATTTATTTATTGCTAACATGAATTCAAAGCAAGTATGCAGTTTCTTTTAGACTAGAGCAAATCAGGAAATCAAGACAATTGCTATCATCAAATCTTAATCTTCAGAGAACAACATCTCCACAAGGTTGGCCTGAAGACACTCAGATTCTACCAGTTTTTGAGGAGTTCCATATTTAAGTAGTGTAGGCACTGCAGTTAGTTTTAAATGTTTTCTGAAGTCATTATTTGGATCTTTCCAGTAAGGTTTTTCTCCTACTTGGCAGTAGATGAACACACATCCTTCAGAAACATGCTTTAGCCCCTCTCGGACGACTGGTTCAGCCTGCACGCAGTCGGGGCACCAGCTTTTCCCTTCGGCGTCCTTAGAACCGGTAAAGTAGGCGAAAATGGTCTTGCCTTTGTGCAGCTCCACAGCCCGGCTGAAGTCCTCGAAACCGAACACACTCACCTCCTGGTATCCGGACATCGGGAGAGCGGGCCGCGGAGCCTGTGGGTCTCCCTCCGTTGCGGGGCCCCCCTGATCTTACTTTTAAATTTAACATAGTTTTCTTTTTCCTATTTATTTATTTATTTATTTATTTATTTATTTATTTATTTATTTATTTCCCCGCCCTCCTTCCATTTTTCCTGCCCACTCCGCAGTCGGTCGCCAGTCGTGAGTCCATCAAGCTGCTCACAGCAGCTCAGGGCAGCTCTCAACAGCTGCCTGCCACTCACGCTGGCTGCCAGCAGCTCCCAGTGGCACACAGTAGCCCCTGGCAGCACACAGCAGCCTGCGACAGAACACGCCAACCTCTGGCCACTCACAGCAGCCCAGCTGGAGGGAGAGCTGCTCTTCACAATCTCAGCTGCAGAGGGCCCAGCCCAACGGTCCACGTGGGAATCAAACTAGTGACCTCAGCTGCAGGAGCTGCAGCCACCTGAGCCACCCTATATAGTTTACTTTATAATAAAAGAAATAATAATTAGATTTATAGTGGGTTTCTCATTAGTAGCACTAGAAACTAAAAGAGGATAACAATGAATAAAATGTTGTAATAACATGAATACAGTGCTAAGAAAAGACGACTTTGAGGATAAAAATTCTATATCCAGCTAAACAGTTAACCAAGAATAAGGATTAAATAAAGACTTTTTAAAATGTGCCATAAATTAAGACCTTACTTGAGATAAACGTGAAATAATTTATCCTAAGAAAAAACATGAACTGAACAAGAAGCATTGAGATGTAAAAAACAATGGTGAGCTAAACAAATGGAAAAATCTGTAGCTAATGTTTTAAAGATACATTAATTTAAATTATTATAGTAAATAATATTTGGATGACTTTAAAAAGAACTAGAGAGATCTAAAGTGTTAGCAACAATGTCATGGAAATTTGTAGGTCAATATTTATAATTAAAATGTTTAACAATCACTGTATTGTTGAACAAGAGAAATGAGATATTGATCATGCTCAGTAGATGATACACCTCTATTGCGAATCAGCACTGGAGCGACCCCAGCATTTACTGTGTCTAATGAAAAAAAGCCCAATGAATAAGTCAATGTTGACAGGTGGCAAAGCAAGACGAAACTGTAGTGTAATTTTAAGACAAAGAGGCATTCATCACTTAGTAAACTACTGAAGCATAATGTAGATATAGAGTTTAACAATCAATAGAAAATTGGACAAAGGATATAAAGACTCAATCTCCAGATAAAGAAACATAAAAGGCCAATAAATATATGAAATGTATTAAATCTCACTAGCAGTCTGAGAAATGCAAATTTGAGGAATGTTTTCATCTTCATCTATTGGCAATATTTTTAAAGTTCAATAATGCTAAGGGTTGGTAGATAGTGGGAGATAGATATTACCATAGATTGTTTTTAAGAATGTAAATGTGTACTATTGGTATAGACAGAAGTTTAGCAATGTCTAGAAAAGCAGAACGTATCCTTCCTTTAAGATTCAGCATTTCACTTTTATTTTATTTATTTTATTTATTTTTTTTATAGTTTTATTTTATTTTATTTTTACATCCCTCACACCGTGAACCCCCCTCCCCACATCCACCACCACCCCGACCTCACACCGAGCCATCACATTATACACACAAAATTATAGTTGGCATTCATTAATGTCCAGCCTCTGGTGTACAATGCCATGAACAGGCATCAACAGCATCCCTGAGGTGGTCTCCCAAACAGGACACATGTCCATCGGACACCCAACAAAATCCCCAAACACTATTGAATAAGTTCCCCAAAGTAATTCTCAAAAAACCCTGAGGCCATCCTGTGGTCACCAGCCGCCCCCCAATCCCTTCACCCTTCCCCCCAGCCCCAACCCCCTCCCCCTCGCCCATCTAACAACTCTCGGTTTTTTGTGTCCCCAAAACTGTTTCTGATTAGTTCATACACATATTCTTTTCTTTAGATTCCGCATATAAGTGAGATCATATGGTACTTGTCTTTCTCTTTCTGACTTATTTCACTTAACATAATGTTCTCTAGATCCATCCATGTTGTCGCAAATGATAAGATTTCTTTTTTCTTTATGGCTGCGTAATACTCCATTGTATAAATGTACCACAGCTTCTTAATCCAGTCATCGACCGATGGGCATTTTGGTTGTTTCCACATCTTGGCTATTGTGTAAAGTGCTGCAATAAACATAGGAGTGCATACTGATTTTTGAATTGGAGTTTTGGATTTTACCGGGTAGATGCCTAGGAGTAGAATTACTGGATCATAGGGTAGTTCCATTTTCAGATTCCTGAGATACCTCCATACTGTTTTCCATAGTGGCTGCACTAATCTGCAATCCCACCAATAGTGCACTAGCGTTCCCTTTTCTCCACATCCGCGCCAGCATTTGTTGTTTGTTGATTTATTGATGATAGCCATTTTGACTGGGGTGAGGTGGTATCTCATTGTGGTTTTTATTTGCATTTCTCTGATGGTTAGTGAGGTTGAGCATTTCTTCATATGTCTTCTTGCCTTCTGTATGTCCTTTTTAGAAAAATGTCTCCTCAAGTCCTCTGCCCAGTTTTTAATTGGGTTGTTTGTTTTTTTGGAGTTGAGTTGAGTAAGTTTTTTATAGATTTGTGATATTAATCCCTTATTAGATATATCATTGGCAAATATCTTTTCCCATACAGTAGGATCCCTTTTTGTTTTATTGATGGTTTCCTTTGCTGTGAAAAAACTTTTTAGTTTGATGTAATCCCACATGTTTATTTTTTCTCTTACTTCCCTCGCGCGAGGGGATACATCAGTGAAAATCTTACTCCGGGTAATATCCATGAAGTTTCTTCCTATATTTTCTTCAAGATATTTTATGGTTTCAGATCTTACATTTAAGTCTTTAAGCCATTTTGAATTTATTTTTGTATATGGTGTGAGGAGGTGGTCCAGCTTCATTTTCTTGCATGTGTCTCTCCAGGTTTCCCAACAGCACTTATTGAACAGACTGTCTTTACCCCATCGTACATTCTTGCTTCCATTGTCGTAGATTAGATGGTCATATAGGCATGGATTTACTTCTGGACTCTCTATTCTGTTCCATTGATCTATGTGTCTATTTTTATGCCAGTACCATCAGCATTTCACTTTTAGATGTATAACTTAGCAACTTCTTATAAGTTTATCCACAGAGATATGTACAATGATGTTTGTTACTTGTAAAGCAAAATTGGAAATAAAATGATATGTTCTTCAATAAATTATACAATTAAATTATATAAGATGTATCTCCTTCTATCATAAGGAATTTGCATTAAACACATAATGATGAATAAAAAGGATATTGTAACAAATATGTACAGTGTGACTTCAGTAAATGCTGTAAAATTTTTATAGATATACGTACAAGTAGTAAAAGATAAAAATGTAGACTGGAAGGATACATATAGACCTCAAGATGCTGGTTATTTTTATGGAGAGAGGAAAGAGAATGGAAAGTGAGGGGTAATGCTTCAACCATACTTCTAAATTATTTTCTTAGAAAAAGAAAGATCTAGGTAATAGGTACATGACATTGATTATAATATTCTCCCATGAACACATAAAAATTACAACTAAATTGGAGTACAATCAATCTGGAGAACTGTCTGAAGTCTAGCTGAACAGAAATTTTATAACTAAAGATATAAACAAGAAGCCACATAGAGACTGGTAAAAGCAGCAGAAATGCGAAACGGGCTCCAAACCTCCATATGGTGGTTGAGAATCAGGAAGGATCCTTGGCCCCAGAGGTTCCCCTGAGGAGAAAGGGACCCCAGCCCACACCAGGCTCCCCAGCCATGAATACTGGTGCCAGGAAAAGGAGTTCCACCAACATCTGGCAGTAAAAAATAGTGGAGTTTCTGACCAAACAGGTGGAATGTAAGGCTGCGGAAAATTCAGTTGTCCTCTTAAAGGGGCAGTGCACAGACTCACTCACTCACAGACACTTACCCTGAGCTCCAGCAGAGGGACAGTGATTCAGGAGATGTCAGAGACATATGGGGAGAAACTGAGTTGTGTGGCTTCAGGGCAAGAACTGTAGGGACAGTTGCCATTTTCTCTGTGGGGGGTCCCCTCCGTGCAGCCAGCAGGTGGGTGTCATCTTTCCTGTGTTGAGCTCTCCCCCCATGTTCATGGCCAAATCTGAATCTAAATTGGTCTGGTGAGCTCTGCTCACTTTACCCTGGTAACTCCCTGACACCCCGCATCACACAACTCACATACTTCACAAGCCTTTATCAGTGGCTGAACCTTATGGGGACCGACAAGTGGCAGTAGGCCTTGGGGTGTTTTGGCTTTTGGCAGATCTACCCCCGACCCAGTACAGGTAGCAGCCATCTTCAGCAGTTGCTTCTCTGACTTGCCTCTAGGTTGAGCACAGGCAGTGACCAACCATGAAACACTTTGTAGCTCCTACAAGGTAGTCCCCAGCTGGTCACAGACAGTGGCTGATCTTGACCTGTACCAGAGCCCCTCCCAAGAAGCCCAAGAACCAACATTCTTGGAGGTTAGCTTCAGACCACAGCAGAGCACCACCTAATTAGGCCCACAAGTGGCAAACCCAAAGGCTGATCTCAATAGACACTAGATCCCACTGGCACAAATCCCACTTTGTGTGTTAGCCCACACAACAGCAGCCCATAAACTGTGGATGTAATCAGCCTGAGGGTCAATCCCACCATCTGACATGTTAATAGAAATCAAGGTTCAACTATAATAGGGTACACACAATCCACACAAGGGACACTTTTGGAAGACCCAGAGCAGGTGACCAGGGAGACTATGCCAGGGCCCCACCTGGCTCCTACTACATAAGGTAACTCTGCAAAGACTGGGAAATGCAGCAGATCTAACAAGTCCATAAGGGAAGAAAACACAGAAAGGGTGCCAAAATGAGGAAACAAACAAATATATACCAAAAGAAAGAACAGAGGAAACTTCAGAAAAATAACTAAACAAAATGGAGGCAAACAACCTACCAGGTACAGAGTTCAAAACAAGGGTTACAAGGATGCTCAAGAAACTTCAGCAAAGAGATGGCAAGCATAAAAAAGAAACAGAAACCTTAAAAAAAAAAAAACAAGTCAGAAGTGAAGAATATATTAGGAGGAATCAGACTAGATGAAGCAGAGGATCAAATCAGTGACTTGGAAGACAAGGTAACAGAAAACACCCAATCAGAAGAGCAAAAGGAAAAAAAGAGTTTAAAAAAATGAGGACAGCTTAAGAGACCTTTGGGACAACGTCAAGCATAACAACATTCACATCATAGGAATATCAGAAGGAGAAGAGAGAGAAGAAGGGATTGAGAACTTATTTGAAGAAATAATGACTGAAAATTTTCCTAACCTGGTGAAGGATATAGACATACAAGCCCAGGAAGTGCATAGAGTCCCAAACAAGATGAATCTAAACAGGCCCACACCAAGACACATCATAATTAAAATGCCAAAGGGGAAAGACAAAGAGAGAATCTTAAAAGCAGCAAGAGAAAGTCAACTAGATACTTATAAAAGAGCTCACTTAAGATTGTCAGCTGATTTCTCAAAAGGAAATTTGCAGGTCAGAAAAGAGAAGCAGAAAATATTCAAAGTGATGAAAAGCAATAACCGACAACCAAGACTATCTTACTCAGCAAGGCTATCATTTACAATTGAAGGACAGAAAGCGCTTTCCAGACGTGAAAAAGCTAAAGAAGTTCATGGCCACCAAACCAGTATTACAAGACATGTTAGAGGGCCTTCTTTAAGATGGAAAAAAAAATTATTTAAGACTTTAAAACAAAGATTATAACAAGAGACAAAGAAGGACCCAGTTATCATATTTCTGGGTGCTTATCCAAAGAAACCCAAAATGCTACTTTGAGGGGACAAGTGTACCCATACGTTCATTGCAGTATTGTTTACAATGGCCAAGATGTGGAGGTAGCCTGGGTGTCCATCAATGGATGAATGGATAAAGAGATGGTTGTACATATATGCAATGGAATATTGCTTGAACAGGGAAGGGAATGGGTTCTCGCGATCTGCGACAGCATGGATGGACCTGGAGAGTATTATGCTGAGTGGAGTATGTCAGACAGCAAAAGACAAATGCATAGTGATTTCACTTATAAGTGGAATCTAAAGAACAAATAAACAAACAAACAAAACAGAAACAAACTCATAGATACAGAGAATATATTGATGGTTACCAAATGGGAGGGTGGTTGTGGATGGGTGAAAAAAGGGGAAGTGATTAAGAAGTACAAATAGTACCTGTTACACAGTAGTCATGGGTATGCAGGGTATAGTATAAGGAATATAGTCAATAATATTGTAATAACTATATGGTGTCAGATGGGTACTAGATTTATCAGGGTGATAGATGGAAAAGGGGTTTGGGGAAGGATAAAAAGGGGGAAGGGATTAAGAAGTACAAATTGGTAGTTACAAAATAGTCATGGGGAATAGGGAATATAGTCAATAACATGGTATTAAGTATATATAGTGCCAGGTGGGTACTAGAGTAGTCAGGGGGATCACTTCTTAAATTATATAAATGTCTAACCACTATGCTATACACATGAAATTAATGTAAAATAATATTGAGTGTCAACTGTAATTTAAAATTTTAAAAAGAGGGTAGGTGAAGGGGAACAAGATGTCCAAATTTCCAGGTATAAAACAAGTACATCATGGGGGTGTATAGCATAGGGAATATAGTCAATAATATTGTGATAGCGGGGTATGGTGTCAGATGGTTGCTGGACTTAGGGTGATCACTTAGTTAGGTATATAAATGTTGAATACTTATGGTGTACACCTGAAACTAATATAATATTGTATGCTAGCTATATTTTTTGATAAAAATCTTTTTAAAAGATAATACAAATAAAAGTGGGAAAGTATAGACAATGACTTGGCATAACAATGTAAATTTTCCTCACTTTGTGAAACAACCATTCCAAATAACAGAATTTTCCCTAAAAGAAAACTTTGGGGGAAAAAATAAGACCCTTTATGGATTAAGCACAGGAAATTTTATCTGAGCATATTAGCTCTCTCCAATATAATTTTTCTCTGTCTCCTACATTTATTTTAATTTTTTGTTTTTTGGTGACTAACTTATTTAGAATACCAAAATATGAATATTGCTTTTTTATGCACCTAGCACATTTGCTACTATGTTCATTACTGGAAAGCTAATCCTTCTGTTGCAATGTTAAGTGGGTAGAAACTGTAAAGTGGCTACTGCAATTCCCATATTTCAATCCTCTTCTCCTTTGATCACCTCACACTCTGTGAACTCAAAAAATGAGATCTCCATTGCTCCAGCCTCCCTTATGTCAATGGGTGGCCATGTGTCTAATTCTGGCCCAAAATATATAAGTTAATGTCTACTGGGAGATTTTGGGGAGACCCTTTTCTTTCCTGATAAAGATAATATATATGTGAATGGTGTCAACTCCTCCCCCATTCCTTCCTACCTTGAATGTAGTAATAATATCTGGAGATTCAGTATCCATCCTGTGGTTATGATGGAAAGACATTTCTAAGTGACACCTGTACTGATGTCATCGAGCTGCTGGATCCGTATTAGTAAAAGATGTTTTCCAGTTTACATATATTTTTTGACTTTATGTTCTTTTTGACATCCTGAATTTTTTTATAGTTACACTTATCTGCAGCGAACGATTTCTAGACTTTGTGCCATGTAAGAAAACTAAACTCCTTTTAGTTTGCTTTCCTATTACTTTTAGCTAAATGATTTCCTAACTGAAACAAAGGGCTCTTTTCTTCAAATATATATTCTAATATTTTTAAAATATTAAGATAATACATTTTTTAATATTATTACTCATCCACTTTTCTGATTTCTCCTATCATTTGTAATAGTAGTTTGTTGCTTCTTCATTGTTTCTTTTTAAGAAGTTTATTATGAAATTTTTCAAACAAAAAAGAAGATAGTCATATAAATAACTGCATTTGCCCATCATCATCTTGAACTATCCAGATGTTGCCATTCTTATTTAATCTATCTTAACACTTTTTTCCTCTGGAGTATTTGAAAGCAAAGTTAAAATAAATTTAAAAAAAAAATATATATATACATATATAAATATACACATATATATATGCATATACACATATATATTAGTCTTTACCACAGATGAATGTTTTCTTAAGTAACAATATTGTGCTACAAGAATCAGAAATATATTAACATATTTTGAAAGTGCTCTATTCCTCCTTAACATGATTCTTATTTCTTCATAAATGCAGGGATTATTGCTTCAGTTAGAGAACTGGCAATCTTTTGGAAGATAAAATATTACACAAGAGAATTGCAGTATCTAAAGACAAAGTGTGATAGATTAATTTTATGTGTCAATTTGGCTAGGCTATGGTGTCCAGGTGTTTGGTCAAAAACCAGTCTAATTGTTGCTTTGAAGACATTTTTTTAGATGTGATTAACATTTAAATCAATAGACTTTGAGTAAAGTGGATTGAGCTCCATAATGTGAGTGGGCCTCAGCCAATCAATTGAATGAAAAGACAGAGTCCCTCCAAAGAGGAAGAAAATATGCCTCCAGATGGCCTTTAGACTCAAGACTGCAACATCAGCTCTTTCCAGAATTTCCAGCTTGTCAGCCTGCCTTGCCGATATCAGACTTGCAGCTCCCACAATTGTGTGAGCCAATTCCTTAAAACAAATTCTCTCTCTCTCTCTCTCTCTCTCTCTCTCTCTCTCTCTCTCTCTCTCTCTCTCTCTCTTCTCTATCTCTTCTCTATCTCTCCCCCCCGCGCCTCCCTCCACATACACACACACACACACACACACACACACACACACACACACACACACTCGCACCCCAATACAAAGTAAGAAGACACTCACCTGATAAGAGCAGAGCATCTGCTACAACTCTCAAGAGAAAGTTAGCAAGAACTGAGGGTTCAAGGGAACTCCTGGACCTCTAAATCTTATTCCAATTCTCAGTGTCAGTCTTTCACCATCAGTTTCCTAAATCTCACCCAAAAAGAGGCCTAGAGAAGTTATAAATTTCACTGATTTAATAATTCAGCTACCCCCAGATTGAAGCTATACATGATAATCAGCTACCTCATATTCCCCTCAAGAAAAATGTATTCTTTTACTATGGTCACAGAAAGCCTGAGGCTTCCATTATTCCTTGTGCAGACAAGAGATATTAAAGCCTTTTTTTTTTTCATTTAGCATATCCAGTGCATAAGATATAACTGTCTTCCCCCGCCCCCATCATTCCTCTCACATGCCCTTCATATTATTAAAGGGCAGAGCAACTCATTCCCCAAAGTTTTCTTTTCAGTGGGCTTTTCATTCCAGGTGACCACAGGTGATAACCTGTTTCATGTTTCAGAGATTCTTGCCAAGTATTGTCAGATTTCCTTCCTTGAATGTTTAAACTCTCCCAGATTTGCCACATTTTCCTGAGATCCTGTTGCCTAGAATGCACTCTGGCTATAAATGTCTTTGTGAGAAGAAGTAATATAATTGGCTTCTTTCCCCTGATCTGGTTTGTTCTGTCTTTGTACCTGAAGGCCCGATATTGATAAGACCCAAAGAAGAGAGAGTACCTTTCTTTTCTACCTATACAGCAGGACATATTTCAAATTACTGAGAGGTCATTGGTCACAATTTAAGATGAAAGTGTAGAAAGACTGCCTTATACTACAGCGTAGGTCTGCTGTAACTCATTTCTCCTTAAAATGAAATACAGTGTTTCCCCGAAAATAAGACCTATCCGGACCATAAGCTCTAATGAGTCTTTTGGAGCAAAAATTAATATAAGACCCGGTCTTATGTAATATAAGACCCAGTATTATACTGTATTGTATTGTATTGTATTGTATTGTATTATATTATTATATTATATAAGATCCGGTGTTATAATACAATAAGACCGGGTCCTACACTAATTTTTGCTCCAAAAGACGCATTAGAGCTGATGGTCCGGCTAGGTCTTATTTTTGGGGAAACACGGTAAAGAGTATTCTTCACTAAATGACCTTGATTAGCATCTAATTTTTCTTTAGCCACAAGATTTCGTAGAATTTACTAAATGGAGTCAAACTCAGGGTAAGCTCCATGGAGTGCTGGTAAGTAAAAGGAACCTTTTTCTTCAATGATAAGGAATAAAGATCAGCAAATAGAAGAATTTTCCCCAGCTTTCAGCTCAATACTCATTTCTGTGTTCAGAGAAAATAGCTTTCTTTCTTTCTACATTTGCTCCTCAATATTCTTTAGGAAGAAAAACTACAGAAAATGAGGTCTGGTTTTACCTAATTAAAATAGTCATCTCTTAAAATGTTGTTAAAAACATTATTTTCCTACCAGGGACCCAGAGTCATATGATAAACTAAAACAAGTCTTAGCCCCAAGTTATCAATCTCAACTTTTCCTTTTCCATGAGGTAACTTCATTTCAGGAAATTTATTGTTTTTCCTTACTTTAAGTCTAGGTCAGAGCCTCTCAGACAATAGACATAATCTCCAAATTTACATTTGGGGGAGCAGGGCTTAGGGTATATCCCAGAAGGCCCTGAATTATTACATGATCCACTTTCTTCCCAGTGATCAGCTTTGCAAACCAGGGATCTCAGGGAGCAGCAGTTCTTATTTCATAGTCCTTGGACAACTGTAGTAAAAGAGAGAACGAGAGAGAGAGAGAGAGAGAGAGAGAGAGAGAGAGAGAGAGAGAGAGAGAGAGAGAGACTGATTTCTGTCTACTTCACAGAACTGTATGTGGAGCAATTAGTTTAAGTTACATCCCATTGGCCACCTTCCTCTGCCCTTGACTTGACCAGTCATGTATCTGTGACTGAGTGGTCAGTGTCTCTACTAAAGCTTAACCTAACTGATAAAGGAATAAACCCTGGCAGATGTACATCCCTTATGCCTCCTCCTACCTGTATAAGTATTTGGAAATAATTTAAATAGAGATTTTCTAGGCCAGTGCTTCTCAACCTTGACTGCATATTCAAATCACTGAGGACAATTTTTTAAATACCAGTGTCCATTCTATACTCCAGACAAATGAAAGTAGAATCCCTCAAAGTGAGATCCAGGCATCAGTAAATTTTAGAGCTCTGCAAGTGATTCCAGTGTGCAGCAAAGTTGGAGAACCACTGCTTCAGTTTTAAAGAAATTTGAGAGCTCAGGGAATCTATATTGATTTCTATTTTATTTTATTCCTCTCATTACCCAGCACACACCTTACCTATCAAATAAAATAATTTAGTTAAGGCACTATTCTTAAATTGTACCTAAAATGTTTTATTGGTTAAATTAAAGGAGAGACTTCTCATGTGTTGGAATAGAGAAATCTTAAAAACAATCTTCAACCAAGTTTATCATAGTCTGATAATCTGAAGTGACAACAAAAGACTACAAGGTGGAGAATGAAGCGGGGTGACGAATAATTACAATTCAGAGCAGGTTACTGGGTAAAACCCTTGGTATTTCAGAATTGCTGGCCTTGATTGTGGATAATAAGGCACTTTGAAAACATAAGGAAAAAGTCTGTGAACTATTTTCCTATTGACTTCTTAGTTGGTAGATGCTATGGCTACTATTTTAAATTAGTTCAAAGTGTTCTAATATCTTTAAAGCTATATCAGAGACACACTAGTACAGGCCAGTAATAAACAATTACTTAAACAAAAATAATTACAATTAAGGCAAGAAAAATTACTCAGTGATGACTTAGCCTGAAGTTAATAGCAACTAACAGAGTGTAAGCTTCAGGGCATCCCATTTTCACAGGCCCATTTAAGACCCACACATTAATTTTGTGTTTTTTCTTAAAGAGTCAAGTGGCACAACACTGGATCCACCCAAGGCTGTCAGATCAAAACATTAAAGAGTCTAACAGAAAGGATGATAGCCATTATTATTTTTTGGCACTGAGCTCCTGTACCTGTAAGACTTTAGTACCTCCTCCCAGTCGAGTTCATGACCCTTTGGCTTAACCACAGCCAGGCAAGGGCCTCCTACAATCCTGGAGCTGCTGGGCGGCCTGGCTGAGAAAAAAAGGACACGTGTGGGAAAGGGCTTTCTTTGGCTAACTACGTGTATTTTGTCAAAAGTCATTACCTGGTGGAACGCAGCAGTTCTCGTATATTGGTGCTTTTGTCTCAACTTCCAATCTATGACACCCTGTCACATTAGCAAGTGAAGGAAATTTAGAAAACAGTTTTCTGTGGATTTGGTTTAGAAAGAGAAGTGGACTTTTCTTTTGAGAGAATGAAAGTGAGTTATATTAGAATCAGTGAGGCAAACCCTGAGATCACAAGAGATCAGGACAGAAGTGTTCCAATCCCCCATGATGTGAACATTAGGAACTCACTGACAAAGTGTACTAAGGGAAAAGCATGTTTGTGTTGGAATGCTTCTATTTCACTTCTTTGTGTTCAATTTCTGAGAGAAATGTTATATTCTCAGAAACTAGGTTTGTCCAATATTTTCATAGTCTCTGAACTGGGAAATGTATATTTTATTTCTAGAAAGCTTCTGTTAAAATCCATCTTTCTGTTATTTGGGTCTTGCTACCTAAAAATAGAAAGATTTTTCAAAGTGAGGGAAAACCAGCATTTATTTGAGATCAATAAGAATATTCTATTCAGGAAGCACTGATTCAGGCAGAAGCCCAAACAGTGTTCCAATTAGGACACAAAGGCAATGAGTATTTATGAGAAGGGAAAGAGAGGGACAGTTACATCAGTAGGAAGGCATTTCTATTGGTGCAGATAACATAGTGATGTTAATTCTAAACAATGGTTTTAATTTTCAGTCCAGTTGTCATCATAACTGTTTTCCTGTTATCTTGTAAGCAATTTTTGGGAACAATGTTGCCCTAGGCCCAGTCCAAAGGTTATTTTGTCCTGGTTTAACATTCCAAAGGTTTGAGACATGAGATGTGCAAAGCAGTTCCTCCAGCATGGAAGCTCTGGCTCCATTTTAAAGTGACTCTATTTATTATTTCTTTCGACAGCCTAAAAATGTGAAACCAGAAATAGGAGCTCAGCCTACTGCCTCACCCCCCACCCAAAACACGAGCACCAAAACTACTGGAAAATACTAATTCGTTCGCAAATCTTCTAGTTTAGTTTACATGGATAAATGTCAATAATTTATTGTTCATGGAATAGGGACCAGTCAGTCTTGATTTCTGGGTGTGGAAGACCGCATGTAAACTCTGCTAAGGATGGAAAGGAATAAAATTTTAAAAGGGCAGTGTTACAATCATAGCTGGAGCAAATTATAAGCCCTTGGAGGCAAGATGATTAATTTTCAGATTCTACAGGAACAGGCCTGTGGTTGTAGCATAGAAGAAAGATGTTTCCTGAGTAATCAAACAAGGAAAAACTGGAGATGCTGGGGATCGAACCCAGGACCTCATGCATGCTAAGCATGCGCTCTACCACTGAGCTACATCCCCTCCTGCTAAAAGCCTTTGTTTTCTATCCTACTTTCATGAAATGAAAACAGAAATTTACTTTTTTTCCTAAAAAAAATTTAATTTGTTCTCTTGCAAACAAAAATTACAATTTTTATACCTCTGTTTCATAGGAATCTATTACCAAGTAATTCTGATTACCCTGTATTTTTCAGATATTCAGTGACTGATGAGAACACAATGAGCTCGGAAATCTCAGTAAGAAACATTCTCCTGGACCCTCCTTTTCTGAGTGTTTTTCTCTTTTTTCAAAAGACAGGCAGGACAAAAGAAAATCCTTACAGGAAAATTAAAAAATGCTTTGCCAATGACTGTAATTAACTATGAAACCTACCAAATGACACCAAATTTCCCTCCCCATTTCTGCATCGTATTCCCGCATGCCAGAAACCGCTTTCTTAGAAAACAAGAAGCTAACGGAGGGATTGCAAAAATAAATCCCTTCTCCTCTTAGCAACTGGGAGGGCTAAAAGGCAAAGATGCTGAATTGCGTCCTGCGGCCTTCTGAAACTCATTTGATGCAAGGAATACAAATCAAATCCAGAGAATACAAATCCTCAGGTCGTGTTCTGATTCTTTAGTAGGAAGTTAGAAACGCGTTGCTTCTAAAATTGAGTTTAAACCTCTACTCCAGTGGTGCTTTATTTTCTGCGGAGGGAATGGTTCTCTGAACATTCGGACCCACTTCTTTTTTTTTCTTTTTTTTTTTTAATTTATTAGTTTCAGGTGTACAAGACAAGGTAATACTTAGACGTTCATCATTTATATCCCTCACACTGTGAACTGAGGTCGGAGGGACGAACCCATTTCTCACCAAGGGACTCTCACCGAGAAGGTTTTATCCCTACCTAGTTCAGAGAGGTTACCGAATACGCTGACTTGTGAGCAAATCTGGAAGAATGGATAGGAATGCCAAGGGAAAAGAGAGGGAGAGCTGAGGGGACACAACACGCGTACAGGCTTGGAGGTTACTAATTCAGAAAGGTAGGAGTTGGGAGGAGGAGTAAGGTGGGGATGAGGCTGGAGTAGTCAGCTTGACAGGATTACACCTGCATTTCTCATTCTTTTACCTTACTAAGAGAACCTAAATTGTATTCATGTAGTAGAGATTATGGGCCCAGACAGTTTGTGTAAGTCTTGAGTGGCCTAAAATAATTATAGTTTTTCCATTTCCTTTTGCCAGTGAATGTTTTAATGGTAGGTCCGTGATCCTCTGGTGGATAGACATATTACAAGGTCTACCTAAAGACTTCAGATTTTTTTTTCAAGATAAAAAGAGAAACATGACAGGAGAGACACATTTTAGTTTAGCGTTCCTATTTGATTTTCAAGGAATGGGGTTTCTCACAACAATCTGGAATCTTAAGAGAACAGATAAAAATTATCTTTTTTGTAAATAACAATTATATTTCTAAGAGTAATGTGAAAACTGGCTTGCTGTGAATATCTATTGTGATCTACTGTTGACTAATACTCCAAAATTTTAAAAAATAAATGTTTATTATCTCACACATTCTGTGGGTCAGAAACTCCAGAGTAGCTTGACTGAATGGTTATGGCCCCAAGAGTCTCATGAAATTGAACTTCTTGTAACTGCAAGGCATGCAGTCCTCTCAAGACTTATGTCTGGAGGATCTGCTTCTAAAATGGCTTATTCCTATGTCAGTAGGAGGCCTCAGTTCCTCCTTATATATAAAGTCCGACAATTAAGTTTGAGAACTTGCCACCGTGTGCTTACATTGGCAGCACTGTACAAACAGCTCGGTAAGGTTTCATAACCTTGGCAAATCAGTGTCTCACAGCTGTGTTCACGTCGATGAGTGCCGGTATCTTGCTGAGTGGCATTCATTACTCTTGTTGCGTGCTTTTGTATGCCATGGTGAAAATGTCTGAGCTTGAATTACAGCAGCAAACAAACATTAAATTTCTTGTTAAACATCACAAGAGTGGAAGTGAAATCAGGGACACGTTAGTCCAAGTTTATGGAGATAATGCCATGAAGAGAACGGCAGTGTACAAATGGATTAAACATTTTTCTGAGGAGATAGAACGCATCACTGATGAAGAGAGGTCAGGGAAGCCAATAACGAGCAGAACTGACGAAAACATTGCAAAAATTCATTGAATTGTGTGTCAAAATTGTCAGCAAACTGTGAGAAGCACAGCAGACCAAGTAAACATCGATAGAGAAACAGTTAGGAAAATCTGAACTGAACATCTTGGCATGAGAAAAGTGTGTGCAAAATTGATCCCAAAGCTGCTTACCAATGAACAAAAGCAAAGGAGAGTTGAAGTTTGCCATGACCTTTTGGAGAAACAAGACAATGTTTTGAGCCATTATCACTGGCGATGAAACATGTATGTACCACTACGACCCTGAAACAAAGCATCAAAGTGCACAATGAAAGTCAGCCAATTCTCCATGACCAAAAAAGTTCCGTCAGTCCAAATCAAGAGTTAAAATGATGTTGCTAAACTTTTTTTATATCAAAGGGGTTATTCATTATGAATTTGTAACAACTGGACAGTTAACCAAGTTTACTATTTGGAAGTGCTAAAATGCTAAAAAGGCTGTGTGAAAACGTTAGACGACTTGAACTTTTTGCCAACAATTCATGGCTCTTTCATCACAACAAGGCACCAGCTCACACAGCACTCTCCGTGAGGAAGTTTTTAGCCAGTAAACAAATAACTGTATTGGAACACCCTCCCTACTCACCTGATCTGGCCCCCAATGACTTCTTTCTTTACCTGAAGACAAAGAAAATATTGAAAGAAAGACATTTTGATAACATTCAAGACATCAAGGGTAATACGACGACAGCTGTAATGGCCATTCCAGAAAAAGAGTTCCAAAATTGCTTTGAAGGGTCGACTAGGCACTTGTCAGTGCATAGCTTCCCAAGGGGAGTACTTAGAAGGTGACCGTAGTGATATTCAGCAACGACGTATGTATCACTTTTTCTAGGATGAGTTAGCGAACTTAAATGTCTGACCTTGTATATATAAACAGAAAAAAAGAGAACGAGTGACAACTTCTTTAAATGCAGGTTTAGTGAAATAGACACAAAGACATGACCATGTGACATCATGGAGTCACTGTGATAAGCCCCACCAACACTTAATACCTAACCTAACTGCAGTTTCTCCTATGAGTGGTATTTTAAGCCAATAAGTCTGGAATTTCCTGTTCAATACTAGAGGTGAGGGAGAAGGTGAGGGGATTAGAAAGCACAAATTGGTAACCACAAGTTGCCATGGGGATACGAAAGACATTTTGGGGAATACAATCAATAATGTTGTAAAGATTTTGTAGGGTGCCAGATGGGCACTTATCTTATTAGGGAAACCACCTCAGGGATGGTGTAGATGCCTGACCACTGCAGTGTACACCTGAAGCTGAATCTGAATAATACTACATGTCAACTATAATTTTCTAGGATGTGGAGTACAGCATAGGGAATAGAGTCAATGGAATTTCAACAGCTATATACGAAGTCTGAGGGGTAGTAGACTGGGGGGGTTATCACTTTGTGAGGGGTGTAAATGTCTAACTATTACATTGTTTTGTACACCTGAAGCTAATTAAAATTTTTAAATTAAAATTAAAAAAATTTTAAAGAAACAGAAATAGTGACGTAATCTGCCTCATAAGAGCCTCTGTTTTCCACAAAACAAGGTGACCTTGCTTAAGATAATCCACTCTTTTTAACTTTCTCATTTTGCCCCATTTCTGCTTATAAAAATCTCCCATTTTGTACAACTCTTTGGACCTCTTTTCTATCTGCTAGACGGGATGCTGCTTGTTTCATGAATCACTTAATAAAGCTAAATAGATCTTCAAATTTACTTGGTTGAATTTTTTCTCTAACACCTTGAACTCAATTTAAAAAGAGGAAATAGAAGCGATGGTGGAGTACTTTGTGGAGACAATGAGGTAAAGAAAAGGAGACATTAATTATAAACAATTGATTCAAGAATTTTTTGTCATAAAAAGCTGCAGAGATATAGTCAGTTGATCTTTAACAAAAGAGCAAAGGAAGTACAACAGCGAAAGGATTGTCTTTTCAACAAATGGTGCTGAAACAAGGTTGACTTCCACATGCAAAAAAATAAAACAACACAGACCTTATACTTTTCACAAAAATTAACTTAAAATTGGTTATAGACCTAATTCTAAATTTCAAAATTATAAAACTTGAAGATAACATATGAGTAGAAGAAAATGTAGGTACCTAAGTTTGGCCCAAACACAATCCATAAAAAAAATTGATTAATTTTTAGTTTCAGGTGTACAAAACAACATAATGGTTAGACATTTACACACCTCACAGAATGATACCCCAACAAGTCTACTAACCCTCTGACACTGTACATAGATATTACAATAGCACTGACTGTATTTCCTGTGCTATACTTTATATCCCGTGACTATATATGTATTTTTAAATTATAGTTGTTGTTCAACATTATCTTTTATTAGTTTCAGATATACAGTGCAGTGCTTAGGCATTTATGTAATTTATGAAGTCATCCCTCCAATAAGTCTAGTATCCCCAAAAAAGTCTGACACCATACATAGTTTTCATATTAGTGACCCATCCCACCAACCCTTCTCCCTTCTAGCAACCATCAGTTTGCTCTCTGTATCTATGAGTCTATTTCTGTTTTGTTTGTTAATTTAGTCTGTTCTTTATATTCCACACACAAGCGAGATCATATGGTATTTGTCTTTCTCAGACTGACTTATTTCACTTAGCATAATACCCCCTAGGTCCACCCATGGTGTTGCTAATGGTAAGATTCCGTACTTTTTTATGGCAGAGTATTACTCTGTTGTATAAATGTACCCCAATTTCTTTACCCAATCATCTATTGAGGTGCATTTTGGTTGTTTCCATATCTTTACTATTGTGAATAGCGCTGCAGTAAACATGAAGGTGAGTATATTTCTTTGACTTAGTGTTTTGGATTTCTTTGGATAAATACCCACGAGTGGAATTGCTGGTTAAGGTTGTTCTATTTTTAATATTCAGAGGACATCCATAGTGGCTGCACCAATTTGCAATCCCACCAACAGTGCACGAAGGTTCCTTTTTGTCCACAACCTCGCCAATGCTTGTTGTTTTTTTATTTATTGATGATAGCCATTCTGACAGGAGTAAGGTGGTATCTCATTGTGGTTTTGATTTGCGTTTTTCTGATGATTTGTGACACTGAGCATATTTTCATGCCTATTGGCCATCTATCTATCCTCTTTGGAGAAATGTCTATTCAGGTCTTTTCATTTTTTAATTGTTTGTTTTTTTGGTGTTGAGTTGTATGAGGTATATATATATATATATATATATATATATATATATAAATTTTGGACATTAACCCCTTATCAGATGTATCAGATGTATTGGTAAATATCTCTTTCCATTCAATAGGATTTCTTTTTGTTTTGTTGATGGGTTCTTTTGCTGTTTTAGTTTGTTGTATTCCCATTTTTTTGTTTGTTTGTTTCCTTTGCCCATGGAGATATATTGGTAAAAATATTACTAAGGCTAATATCTGAGAGTTCACTTCCTATATTTTTTTCTAGGAGTTTTATGGTTTCAGGTCCTACATAAGTATTTAATCCATTTTGAGTTTATTCTAGTATATGGCTAAGAATATGGTCCAGTGTCATATTATTTTTTTGCATGTATCTGTCCAGTTTACCCAGCACCATTCATTGAATAGGTTGTCTTGATCTCAATGTAAATTCTTGCTTCCTTTGTCATAGATTAAATGACCATATAGGCATGAATTTATTTCTGGGCTCCCTGTTCTGTTTTTATTGATCCATGTGTCTGTTTTTATGCCAATACCATGCTGTTTGGATTATTAAGGACTTGTAGTGTAGTTTGATATCAGCTAGTGTGATACTTCTAGTTTTGTTCTTCATTCTCATAATTGCTGTGGCTAGTCTTTGATGGTTCCATATAAATTTTAGAATTACGTTATCTAGTTCTGTGAAAAATGCCATTGGCATTTTGATACGGATTGCATTGAATCTATATATTGCTTTCGGTAGTACAGAAATTTTAACTATATTAATTCTTTGTATCCATGAGCATGGTATATGTTTCCATTTATTTGTATTGTTTTTTAATTTCTCTCTTCAATGTCATAATTTTCTGAGCACGGGTCTTTTACTTCCTTGGTTAAATTTATTCTTAAGTATTTTATTTTTTATGCAAATGTAAATAAGATTTTTTAAAATTTATCTTTCTAATAGTTCATTATTTGTGTATATAAATGCAATGGATTTCTGGATGTTAATTTTGTATCCTGATACTTTACTTAATTCATTGATCAGTTCTAATTGTTTTTTGGTTGAATCTTTGGGGTTGGCTATATATAATATGTCATCTGCAAATAATGACTGTTTTACCTTTTCATTTCCCATTTCGATGCCTTTTATTTCTTTTTCTTGTCTGATTGCTGTGGCTAGGACTTCAGTATTATGTTGAATAAAAGTGGTGAAAGTGGGCATTCTCATCTTGTCCCTCATCTTAAGAAAACTTGCTTTTAGATTTTCCCATTGAGTGTGATATTAGCCATGGATTTGTCATATATGGCCTTTATTATGTTGAGATAAGCACCCTCTATTCCCATTTTTCTGCATGTTGTTTTGCTTTTTTTAAAATAATAAATGGATGCTGGATTTTGTCAAATGCTCTTTCTGCATCTATTGATCTGACCATATGATTTTTGTTTTTAATTTTGTTTCTGTGGTGTATCATGCTGATTGATTAGCAGATATTGAACCACCTTACATACCAGGAATGAATCCCACTTAATCATGGTGTATGATTTTTTTTTTTAATGTATTGCTGAATCCTGTTTGCTAATATTTTGTTGATGATTTTTGTATCTATTTTCTTTAGGAATATCAGCCTATATATTTTGTTGGTTTTTGTTTTGTTTTTTGTTTGTTTGTTTGTTTGTCTTTTTGTTTTTAGTGTTATTTATTTATTTATTTTTTAATTTATTGGGGTGACAATTGTTAATGGAATTACATAATTTCAGGTGTATAATTCTGTATTACATCATCTATAAATCCCATTGTGTGTTCACCACCCAGAGTCAGTTCTCCTTCCATCACCATATATTTGATCCCCCTTACCCTCATCTCCCTCCCCCCATCCCCCTAACAAAAACTCATAGACACAGACAATAGTTTAGTAGTTTTCTTTTTTTATAATGTCTTTGTCTGGTTTTGGAATCAGAGTAATGGTGGCCTCATAAAATGAGTTTGGGAGCCTTCCTTCCTCTTGGATTTTTTTTAGAATAGTTTGAGGATAATAGGTGTTAATTATTTTTTTAATATTTGGTAAAATTCACCTGTGAAGCCATGTGTCTACATGTGGACCTGTTTGGATTCATCTTGTTGGGAATTTCTGTGGTCCCTGGGCTTGTATGTCTATTTTCTTCACCAGGTTAGGGAAGATTTTGGTCATTATTTCTTCAAATTGGTTCTCGATCCCTTGCTTTCTCTCTTTTCATTCTGGTACCCCTATGATGTGAATGTTGTTATGCTTAATGTTGTCCCACTAGTCCCTTAAACTACCTTCATTTTTTTTATTCCTTTGTTGTTGTTCTTCTGATTGGGTCTTTTCTGCTACCTTGTTGTCTAAATTGCTGATGTGATCCTCTGCTCCATCTAATTTGCCGTTGATTCCTTCTAGAGTATTCTTCATTTCAGTGATTGTATTCCTCATTTCTGACTGGTTCCTTTGTATGGCTTCTAAATCTTTTTTTATGTTATATCTTTGTTGAAATTCTCACTAAGTTTATTAAGCATTCTTATAACAAGTGTTTTAAACTCTGTCTTTGTAGGTTGGTTGCCTCCATTTCATTTAGTTTTATTTCTGGAGTTTTCTCATTTTCTTTTATTGGGGACATGCTTTTTGTTTCCTCATTCTGGGTGCATCTCTGTGTTTGCTTCTATATATTAGGTAGATCTCTTATGTCTCTCAGTATTTGCTGGGTGTCCTAATGTAGTAGATTTCCTGTGTGGTCCAGTTTCATAGTCTCCTATGTGTGTGTGTTCCAGGATGTCCGTTGAGTGTATTGTTTATATTTTCCTGTTGTAGTTGAGTCCTGATTGCCATTGGTGCATCAGTGGGTGGGATTGACTCTGAGAACTGGATACACTCACAGCACATGAGCTGCTGTGTGTGGCTGTCCCCTTAGAGGATAATTTGATCTTATGGGCCCTTTTGCCTGTTGAAACCACCCTTTGTGTATGCTGCTTTTAGTGCTAACCAGATAGTGCTCTGGCAAGATATAAAGCCGACCTCTAGGTGTGTTGTTTCTGGTGTCTCTTGGGAGGGGCTCCCATGCAGGCCAATTTCAGCCTTGCCTGTTCCTGGCCCACAGCTACGTGATAAAAGCCACAAAGCTATATGTGGTTGGCTGCTGCCTGTGCTGGACCTGGAGACATGTGGGGGTGGCCTCACTGTGAACTAAGACCAGCTGCCTAGGGTAGTATTGGGCCTCTGGTAGCTTGTCAAAAGGCCCAGGGCTCCCTAGGCCTTTTGTCACTTGCCAGCTGCCATAAGGCCCATCTGTTGGAAGAGCTTCCTCAGATGTGCAAGCTGAGCTGTTGGACTTGGTGTTGACAATGCCTTTGGTGATGCAGCAATAGCTGGGCAGAATGGAGTCCCAGGGAGTCACAGGCGTTGCCAGTGGTTTTTACAAGGTTAATGTGGACTCAGTTCTTGTGCCAGTGCCTGGCCTGTGACAACTTTGCAAAATGCCCTGAGAAGACTGTAGCCAGCCACCACTCACGTTGGGCTCACAGATTCCCGAGAGCTGCCTAAGAGAGGCTGCAATGCAAATGATAGCTCACTGCCCACCACCAAATGTTCCCCGGACTACTGTGGGCCATCTGCTACTTAAAAAGCCTTTCACAGATTGTGGGGGTGGTGCCGGCTGCTCAGTAGCCAAGAGTGGCCCTGGGCAATGCAGTACTAGCTGTGCAGGGCAGGGACCAGGACATTGTGAAGGTGATGCAAATGGGCAGATTTTACCAGACCAATGTGGTCTTAAATTTTGGATGCTTTTAATTTTAAAACTTTTACACAGAAAAAGACATTGTTAAGAGAATGAGAAACAAGCCATAAACTGGGAGAAAATATTTGCAAAACACATATTTGATAAAGGACTGGTATACAAAATATACAAAGAAATCTTAATACTCAACAATAACGCAAACCTCTCAATTTAAAAGTAGACAAAAGTATTGAACAGGTACCCACCAAAGAAGATATATAATGACTCTGGGTGGTGAACACACAATGTGATATATAGATGATGTGTTACAGAATTGTACTCCTGAAACCTATGTAACTTTACTAACAATTGTCACCTCAATAAACTTTAATGAAAAGAAAAGAAGACATACAGATGGCAAATAAGCATATGAAAAGCTGATCAATATCATTTGTTTTTAAGGAATTGCAAATTAAAACAATGGGATACTACTACAAACCTATTAGAGTGGCCAAAATCTAATACACTGACAATACCAATGCTGGAAACAATGTGGGAACAGGAACCCTCATTCATTGCTGGTAGGAATGCAAAATGATATAGCCACAGATAGTTTGGTGAATTCTTCTTATAAACTAAATATACTCTCACTATATAAAGGTCAGAGGTAAGTGCTACTTACCTCATTGCTGAATATCACTATTGTTACCTTCTAAGTACTCCCATTGGGAAACTATGCACCAATGCTAGAGCCTAGTCCACTCTTCAGAGCAATTTTGGAACCTTTTTTATGGAATGACCATCAGAGCTCTTATCATATTACCCTTGATGTCCTGAATGTCATCAAAATGTCTTCCTTTCAATATTTTCTATATCTTCAGGTAAAGAAAGAAGTCGTTGGGGGCTAGATCAGGTGAGTAGGGAGGGTGTTCCAATACAGTTACTTGTTTACTGGCTAAAAACCCCCTCACAGACAGTGCCATGTGAGCTGGTGCATTGTCGTGATGCAAGAGCCACGAATTGTTGGCGAAAATTTCAGGTCGTCTAACATTTTCACGCAGCCTTTTCAGCACTTCCAAATAGTCAACGTGGTTAACTGTTTATCCAGTTGGTACAAATTCATAATGAATAATCCCTCTGATATCAAAAAGGTTAGCAACACGTAACACCATTGCAACAAGTTCGTGAATTTAATTCAGACCTCATATAATCCAACATTCATACTCCTTGGTATTTACCAAAATGAGTTTGAAATTCACATCCATATTAAAACCCACATACAAATATTTATAGCAGCTTTATTCATAACTGCCCAAACTTGAAAGCAACCAAGATATCCTTCAGTAGGTGAATGTATAAACAAACAGTGGTAATCCATATAATGGAATGTTATTCGGTGCTAAAAAGAAATGAGTTATCAAACTAAGAAAAGGCATAGACTAGTGAATCTTAAATGCATAACACTAAATAATAGAAGCCAATCTGAAAGGGCTACATACCGTATGATTGAAACTATATGACATTCTGGAAAAGGCAAAGCTATGGAGACAATAAAGAGATCAGTGGTTGCCAGGGGTTCAGGGAGAGAGAGGATTGATGAATATGTAGGGCACAAGAAGTTTTTAGGGCAGTAAAACTTTCTGCGATGGTGGATACATGTCATACATTTGTCAAAATCCGTAGAATGTACAACACAAAGAACAGACCCTAATGTAAACTATTGACTTTGGTTAATAATAATGTATCTATATTGGCTCATCAATTATAACAAATATACCACACTAATACAAGCTATTAATAATAGAAGAAATTTGCCGGGGAAGGAGAAATAAAAGAGGATGTAGAAATTCTCTGTACTTTCTGCTTATTTCTTCTGTAAACCTAAAACTGTCCCTAAAAAATAAAGTCTATTTGTTTAAAAACAAAAGAAAGAGCAGAGATATGAAACAGTACCTAGAGGAAAATGTAGTGTCAGTGGAGTTTTGTTTTGCTTTTTTTCTTTGTTTTGTTTGATTTTGCTTTGTCTTTAGGTAAGAGTATGAGAGCATGTGTTTGTGCAGGGAGAAACTGGTAAAAAAAAATAGGAAAGAAAATAAATAATTACAGGAAAATATTCTTCATAACTAAACAGAGAGTAGGGTCAGAAACACAAGTATAACTTTCAAAAAAATGATAATATATTTTGTGCACAGTAACAGCAGAGAAGCAGAGTACATTTTTATAGATGTTCATAATGGGAAAATAAGAAGCTTTCTACCTAATTGCTTCTATTTTTTTTTACAATAATATACAAAGCTAGGGCATCAATTGAGTATGAAAGGTGAAGGGAAAAAAATGTAGGATATATTAAGAGTGAAAGTAAAAATGAGTCTGATGTGTGTTTTTCCAATACCACCAAGCAATTCTCCAGTCCTCAGTGGACACTGACTGAGTGTCCGACAAATTTAATTCAGCTTTAAAACTATCTCCTGAAATTATTGTCAGATCACACAGGTTAAGGGCTCAGTTCCACAAGAGTGCCCCCACTTCAGATGCCAATCACAAGTCCAGATTATTACCTCTGCTTCTGACTGACTGGTGTAAATTGGAAGTTCCCATGTCCTCCTCCTTGGATTCAATTAATTTGCTAAATCACCTCACAGAACTCAGAGAAACATCTACCATAAAATATATCATAAAGAATACAGATAAACATCCAGATGAAGAGGCACCTACTATGTGGTTTGAAAGAGTCTTAAGAGAAAAAACTTCTATCTCTATGGAATTGAGGTTCATCACCCTCCCAGCATATGGATGAATTCACAAATCTAACATGAAAATTTAAACCTAATTGGTCAAGAGTTTTTATGCAGTTTAGTCTCCATCCCCCACCCTCCCAGAAGCTGGTGGATAGGGCTGAAATTTGCAACCCTATAATCACTCAGTCTTTTTGGTGACCAGCCCCATCTTAACTCACTTTACTAGCATAAACTCATGTGTGCTCAAAAAAAGAACTTCTCCTGAGTAACAAAAGACATTCCTCTAATTTAGAAAATTACAAGGGTTTTAGGAGCTAATTACTAGTAACCTGGGACAAAGAACAAATATATTTCTTATTATGCCACAATGAGAAATAGCCATCTTTAAGAGAGGGAAAGTGTCACGTCTAGTGCAACACGGGCAGTGAGAGAACGAGAAGGGGTGCCTAAGGGTTAAGAAAGAAACAGAAATCAAGAAAGTTATGAAACAGGGGCCAAGGGTCTCACAGTCTCAAAGGACTGAGAGCCCCGAATCGGGCCACCTGGTGGCTTTTATTGACACACATACAAGGAAGTAGCATTGTTTTTCCTATGGTCTGTGAGTCTCATGCACCGTACAGGAAACTGGTTCAAACCAATCACCCTTGCCTGCCGAACGCCCCATGATGTATAAATAATTATTGTTTGTGCCTCCCCAGGGGACAAAACCTTTATGTTGAAAACTTACTAAGATGGAGAACCGATGTTATCACATCAAGCATCACTTCCCGAGCAGGTTGTGGGAAGGAATACAGCCACAGAGCAGAAGCTCTCCTTAGACGGGGGAAGGTGGGAGGCTGTGCCCACCTTTATCAACCCCATGAATTTTCCTGGTGGTCCCCACATCACTGTGCTTGTCTTAGGTTGTTCCTTTCTTGAGGAATCTTACCCGTCCTTGGCTACCCATCCATCCTTCAGGGCGAAACAAGGAGATGGCATAAAGGTGAAGCAATGTCCCTGAAAGGATTAGTCTCACAGACTCTTCTTTCTCTTTAGGGGTAGGTACGAGGGGACAGATGGGCATGCTGTTGTGTGACAACAGAAAAGCAAATCACTAAGGCACAATATTGGCATTGCCAAGCAGCATTGTGTACCCGTTTAATACTCATTGCTGTGAATTTAAAATGAGTCTCATAAGCATGATTGAGAGATTTTCTTTGGAAAATTTTGGCTTCTCATGATATAGGTACATAGTTAGAATTAAACTTGATAGAGGACCTTCCAAAAAAAGCCTACTCTAAGGAGAAAAGGGAAGTTGACTACAAATATTTTCAAAGAGTTTGAAGAATTGCTAGAGATGCATACTAGAGTACATGAGTGGAAAATTAGTGTATGGTTTTAAGAGATAATGTAGAGTAGCATTAAAATTGTTTGATTAGATATGTGTGGGAGGAACAGGGCAAGGTGCCTATGAAATAGGCACCTTCTTGTACTCCTATGATGCAAATGTTGTTATGCTTCATGTTGTCCCACAGGTCCCTAGACTATCTTCAATTTTTAATTCATTTTTTTCTTTTTGGTGTTCTGATTGGGTGTTTTCTACTACCTTATCTTCTAAATTGCTGATTTGACCCTCTGCTTCATCTAATCGACTATTGATTCCTTGTTGTATATTCTGATGAGACTGATAGAGACCAAAGATGTATATTTGAGAAACATCAGTTTATAAAGTGTTTTTAGAGCAATTGTACTATATTAGAAGGCTCAGGAAAAATGTATAAAGTATAAAGAAAGAATGTCTATGTATGAATTCTGTAAAACACCAATATTCAACCAAAAAAAGTATTACAAGTAAATAAGCTGAAATCAACACAAAATGTTACCTTTGAAAGACAGCGAAAGGTGTTTCAAAGGAATAATCATTAGGTCAAATACTGAAATGTCACTTTTTTAAATTAAAATTTATTGGGGTAACAAATGTTACTAAAGTTACATAGATTTCAAGTGTACAATTCTGTAGACATAAGTTTATATTGACTACTGAATACATATAGCACTGATCACGAATTCAAGCTTATTTATTAATGATGACAATTTAATACTACCTAAAGTTTTTTTTTTGAGAACCATCTATATGCCAGGCATTCTTCAAAATTCTTCACATAGATTACCTTCATTAACCATTACACCAACCAACCCTGCAAGGCAGGAAAATTTTTCTTCTTTTTTCTATTTTTTAATTAGAATTTAATGGGGTGACAATTGTTAGTAAAGTTATATAGATTTCAGGTGTACAATTCTGTATTACATCATCTGTAAATCACATTGTGTGTTCACCACCCAGAGTCAGTTCTCCTTTCATCACCATATATTTGATCCCCTTTACCCTCATCTACCAGCCACCTGCCCCCTTACCCTCTGGAAATCACTAAACTATTCTCTGTGTCTATGAGTTTTTGTTTCTCATTTGCTTGTCTTGTTTTTTTGTTGTTTTTGGTTTATATACCACATATCAGTGAAACCATATGGTTCTCTGCTTTTTCAGTCTGACTTGTTTTGCTTAGCATTATAATCTCAAGATACATCCATATTGTCACAAATGGTCCTATTTCATCTTTTCTTACCGCCGAATAGTATTCCATTGTGTAGATATAGCACCACTTCTTTATCCATTCATTTATTGAAGTACATTTTGGCTATTTCCATGTCGTGGCCACCGTAAATAAAGCTGCAATGAACATTGGAGTACATGTGTCTTTATGGATAAATGTTTTCAGATTTTTTGGATAGATACCCAGGAGAGGGATTGCTGGGTCATATGGTAATTCTATTCGTAATTTTTTGAGGAACCTACACACTGCCTTCCACAGTGGCTGCACCAGTCTGCATTCCCACCAACAGTGTATGAGGAGGGTGCCTTTTCTCCACAGCCTCTCCAACACTTGTTACTATTTATCTTGTTGATGATAGCCATTCTAACCAGGGTGAGGTGATATCTCATTGTGGTTTTTATTTGCATTTTTCTGATGATTAGTGATACTGAGCATTTTTTTTTTCATATGACTATTTGCCATTTGTATATCTTCTTTGGAGAAATATCTCTTCAGGTCCTCTGCCCGTTTTTCAATTGGGTTCTTCACTTTTTCGTTGTTGAGTTTCATGAGTTCCTTGTATATTTTGGATATTAGCCCCTTATCGGAGGCACTGTTTGCAAAAATTTTCTCCTATTCAGTTGGTTGCCTCTTTATTTTGTCGATGCTTCCCTTTGCTGAGCAGAAGCCTTTAAGTTTGATATAGTCCCATTAATCTATTTTAGCTTTTACTTCCCTTGTTTTTGGAGTCAAATTCATAAAATTCTCTTTGAACCCAAAGTCCATAAGTTTAGTACCTATGTTTTCTTCTATGTAGTTTATTGTTTCCAGTCTTATGTTTAGGTCTTTGATCCATTTTTATTGATTTTGTTACATGGTGACAGATAGCAGTCCAGTTTCATTCTTTTGCACGTGGCTATCCAATTCTGCCAGCACCATTTATTGAAGACGCTGCCTTTTCTCCATTGTATGTTTTTTGCTTCAGTATTACCTTGTCTTGTACACCTGAAACTAATAAATTAAAAAAAAAAGAAAGGTCCATATTTATGTGGTTTTATTTCTCAGTTCTCAATTCTATTCCATTGGTTTACATGTCTATTTTTCTGCCAATACCATGCTGCTTGGATTATTGTTGCCCTATACTACAAGCTAAAGTCAGGGAGTATGACACCTCCAGCATTTTTTGTTGTTGTTGTTTTTTCTTAAGATTGCTTTGGATATTCGGGGTCTTTTGTGGTTCCAAACAAATCTGATGATCTTTTGTTCTATTTCTTTAAAAAATACCATGGGGATTTTGATGGGGATTGCATTAAATTGGTATATTGCATTGGGTAGGATGGCCATTTTAACTATGTTGATTCTTCATATCCATGAGGATGGATCTTCCCATTTCTTTGTATCTTCTTCAATTTCTTTTAAAAATGTCTCATAGTTTTCAGCATGTAGGTCTTTCACATTCTTAGTTAAGTTTGTTCCTAGGTATTCTTTTCGTTGCAATTCCAAAAGGAACAAGACAAACAAATGAGAAACAAAAACTCATAGACACAGACAATAGTTCAGCGGTTACCAGAAGGTAAAGGTGGGGGGGGGGGCAGATGAGAGTAAAGGGGACAAATATATGGTGATGGAAGGAGAACTGATTGGGTGATGAACACAAAATGGAATTTATAGATGATGTAATACAGAATTGTACACCTGAAATCTATATAACTTTACTAACAATTGTCACCCCAATAAACTTTAATTAAAAAAGAAAAAGAACAGAACATCTATAGCCCTTAGAACTGGTCCCCACAGCTGCAGATACACAGTGAGACTGAATAATTCCAGTGATAGGGAAAGAGCTAAAAGGGCAAGAGAGCTGTGGGGTGGCAGCATTGAAATTTCAGAAGCTCAGAACTCTATCACCATCTACATCCTCCCACAGAGGTGGTGCCAGGAGACCTGCTGACAAAGGAGAAGCCCACCTTCCATTGCATTAAAAGCTGGAACAGCACAAGAGAAAATAGAATGCAATACCATGAGAGAAAATGAAAGGTTGCAGTGGGAGAGAAAATAAAACATTCCTGCAACCCTACTGGAAGGCAAAAGAAAGATCTCTTTATATCAACCTACTGCAGAACCCCTCCTGTTGATGCCCCCAAAAAGAAACAATAATTCATTAATTGCCACGAATAACAAAGGTTACAAGGCAGCAAAGAAAAAAGAAAGAAAACTCTCCAGAAAATGAACTTGAAAACATGGAAATATGTCACTTAAATGACAGAGATTTCAAGATTGCAAATTTCTAGGACCAGATGGCTTACTAGTTAATGCTACTAAACATTCAAAGATCTATTATCTGTCCTACTCAAATTCTTCCAAAAAGTTGAAGACACAATACTCCCTAATTGATTTTATGAGGCCAACATACCCTGATATCAAAACCTGGTAAGGATAACACAGAAAAAGAAAATTACATACCAATGTCTCTGATGAATACAAATGCAAAAATCCTAAGCAACATTCTAGCAAATCGAATACAACAATGCATTAAAAAGATTATCCATCACGACCAAATGGGGTTCACCCCAGGAACACAAGGATGGTTCAACGTATGCAAATTGACCAATCAATCAACAAAAAAATTAAAGGACAAAATTCGTATGATTATATCAATTGAAGCAAAAATAGCGTTTGACAAGATACAACATGGATTTATGATTTAAACACTTATTGAAATGGGTATAGAAGGAAAATACCTCAAAATAATAAAGGCCATATATGACAAACCCTCATCTACTATCATAATTAACAGTGAAAAACTGAAGCCCTTTGCTCTATATTCAGGAACACAACAGAGCTGTCCTTTATCACCTCTGCTTTTCAACATAGTGTTGGAAATCCCAGCCAGAGCGATCATGCAAGAGAAAGAAATAAAAGGCATCCAAATTTGGAATGAAGCAGTTAAATTGTCATTTTTTGCAGATGACATGATGCTATATATAGAAAACCCTAAAGACTCCACCCAAAACGTATTAGAAACAAAGAATACAGTAAAGTTGCCACCTACAAAATCTATGTACCACTGCATTCCTATACCTAACAATGAAATCTCAGAAAAAGAAATAAAGAAAACAATTCCTTTTGCAACTGCTACAAAAAGAATAAAACACCTAGGATAAACTTAACCAATGATGTGAAAGACTTATATATTGAAAAATATAAGACTTTTTTTTTTTTTTTTTTTTTTTTTATTAATTAATTTATTTATTAGTTTCAGGTGTACAAAACAAGGTAATACTTAGACGTTCATCATTTATATCCCTCATACTGTGAACCCCCCTCCCCCCATCCACTATCCCTCCGACCTCACACTGAACCATCACATTATATATATAAAATTATAGTTGGCATTCATTAATGTTTAGCTTCTGATGTACAATGCCATGATCAGGTATCCACAGTATCCCTGAGGTGGTCTCCCAAATAGGACGCATGTCCATCGGATACCCAACAAAATCTTTACAACATTATAGAATACCTTCCCCAAATTAATTTTCAAAAGAAAAACCCTGAGGCCAAAGACTTTTTTTTAAAATTAAAGTTTATTGGGGTGATAATTGGTAGTAAAATTACATAGATTTCAGGAGTACAATTCTGTATTACATTATCTATAAATCCCATTGTGTGTTCACCACCCAGAGTCAGTTCTCCTTCCATCACCATATATTTGATCCCCTTACCCTCATCTCTGTCCCCCCACCCCCTTACCCTCTGGTAACCACTAAACTATTGTCTGTGTCTATGAGTTTTTGTTTCTCATTTGTTTGTCTTGTTTTTTTTTTTGTTGTTTTTGGTTTATAGACCACATATCATGAAATCATACGATTCTCTGCTTTTTCTGTCTGACTCATTTCGCTTAGCATTATAATCTCAAGATCCATCCATATTGTCACAAATGGTCCTATTTCATCTTTTATTACCGCCGAATAGAATTCCTTGTGTAGATGTACCACAACTTCTTTATCCATTCATCTATCGAAGGACATTTTGGTTGTTTCCATGTCTTGGCCACCATAAATAAAGCTGCAATGAACATTGGAGCACACATGTCTTTATGGATAAATGTTTTCAGATTTTTTGGATAGATACGCAGGAGAGAGATTGCGGGGTCATATGGTAATTCTACTCTTAATTTTTTTAGGAACCTCCATAGTGCCTTCCATAGCAGCTGCACCAGTCTGCATTCCCACCAATAGTGTATGAGGATGGTTCGTTTTTCTCCACAGCCTCTCCAACACTAGTTACTATTTGTCTTGTTGATGATAGCCATTCTGACTGGGGTGAGGTGATATCTCATTGTCAATTTTATTTGCATTTCTCTGGTGGTTAGTTATGTTGAACATTTTTTCATACATCTATCTGCCATTTCTATGTCCTCTTTGGAGAAATGTCTCTAGGTCCTGTGCCCATTTTTCAATATGGTTGTTTGTTTTTTTGTTGTTGAGTTGCCTGAGATCCTTGTATATTTTGGAAATTAGCCCCTTATTGGAGGCACTGTTTGCAAAAATCTCCCATTCAGTTACTTGCCTCTGTATTTTGTCGTTGGTTTCTTTTGCTGTGCAGAAGCTTTTAAGTTTGACATAGTACCATTAATTTATTTTAGCTTTTACTTCCCTTGCCTTTGGAATCAACTTCATAAAATGTTCTTTGAACCCAAGGTCCATAAGTTTAAAACCTATATTTTCTTTTATGCAGTTTATTGTCTCCAGTCTTATGTTTAGGTCTTTGATCCATTTTTAGTTAATTTTGGTACATGGTGATAGATAGCAGTCCAGTTTCATTCTTTTGCACGTGGCTTTCCAATTCTGACAGTACCATTTATTGAAGAGGCTGTCTTTTCTCCGTTGAATGTTTTTGGCTTCTTTGTCAAAAATTATCTGTCCATATTTATGTGATTCTATTTCTGGGTTCTCAATTCTATTCCATTGATCTATGTGTCTGTTTTTCTGCCATACCATGCTGTTTTGATAATTGTTGCCCTGTAGTACTATCTGAAGTCAGGCAGTATGATACCTCCAGTATTGTTCTTTTTTCTTAAGTTTCCTTTGGCTATTCGGGTCTTTGTTGTTCCAAACATATCTGATGATTTTTTGTTCTATTTCTTTAAAAAATGCCATTAGGATTTTGATGGGGATCGATTTACTTCTGTATATTTCTTTGGGTAATATGCTATGTTATCTATGTTGATTCTTCCAATCCATGATCACAGAATGTCTTTCCATTTTTTTGTGTCTTCTTCAATATCTTTTAAAAATGTCTTATAGTTTTCAGCATATTGGTCTTTCACATCCTTGGTTAAGTTTATTCCTAGGTGTTTTTTTCTTTTTGCTGCAATTGCAAAAGGAATTTTTTTTAATTTCTTTTTCTGTGATTTCATTGATAGTATATAGGCATGCAATGGACTTTGTATGTTGATTTTGTAGCCAGCAACTTTACTGTATTCGTTGATTGTTTCTAATGGCTTTTTGGTGGAGTCTTTAGGGTTTTCTATACATAGCATCATGTCATCTGCAAAGAGTGACAATTTAACTTCTTCATTCCCAATTTGGATGCCTTTTATTTTTCTCTTGCCTGATTGCTCTGGCGAGGACTTCCAACACTATGTTGAAAAGCAGAGGTGATAGGGGACAGCCCTGTCATGTTCCTGAATGTAGAGCAAAGGGCTTCAGTTTTTCACTGTTAACCATGATATTAGCGGAGGATTTGTCATATATGGCCTTTATTATGTTAAGCTATTTTCCTTCTATACCTATTTCATTAAGTGTTTTAATCATAAATGGATGTTGTATCTTGTCAAATGCTTTTTCTGCATCAATTGATATAAGCATATAATTTTTGTCCTTTATTTTGTTTATGTGATGTATCACATTGATGGATTTGCGTATGTTGAACCATCCTTGTGCCCCAGGGATGAACCCCACTTGGTCGTGATAAATAATCTTTTTAATGCATTATTGCAATCTATTTGCTAGAATTTTGTTTAGGATTTTTGCATCTGTATTCATCAGAGATATTGGTCTGTAGTTTTCTTTTTTTGTGTTGTCCCTTCCAGGTTTTGGTATCAGGGTAATATTGTTGGCCTCATAAAATGACTTAGGGAGTACTGTCTCTTCTTCAATTTTTTGGAAGAGTTTGAGCAGGATTGGTATTAGATCCTCTTTGAAGGTTTGGTAGAATTCACTGGTGAAGCCATCTGGTCCAGGACTTTTGCTTTTGGGAAGGTTTTTGATGACTGATTCAATTTTGTTACTGGTGATCGGCCTGTTTAGATTTTCCAGTTCTTCATGATTCAGCCTTGGAAGGCTATATGTTTCTAAGAACTTGTCCATTTCTTCGAAGTTACTGAATTTTGTGGCATATAGTCCTTCATAGTATTCTTGGATAATCCTTTGTATTTCTGTGGTGTCCGCGATAACTTCCCCTTTTTCATTTCTGATTTTGTTAATTAGTGTCTTCTCTCTTTTTATCTTAGTGAATCTAGCCAACGGTTTGTCAATTTTGTTAATCTTTTCAAAGAACCATCTCTTTGTCACATTAATTTTTTTTCTATTGTCTTTTTGTTCTTTATTTCATTTAGCTCTGCTCTGATTTTTGTTATTTCCTTTCTTCTGCTGACCTTGGGTTTCGCTTGTTCTTCTTTTTCTAGTTCTTTAAGGTGTAACATGAGGTTATTTATTTGGGATTTTTCTTGTTTCTTGAGATAAGCCTGTAATGATATAAATTTCCCTCTTAAAACTGCTTTCGCGGCATCCCAAAAATTTTGGTAGGATGTATTTTCATTGTCATTTGTTTCTATGTATCTTTTGATCTCTCCTTTAATTTCTTCTTTGACCCAGTCGTTCTTTAAAAGTATGTGGTTTAATCTCCATGTATTTGTGTTTTATCCTGCTTTCTTTTTGCAGTTGATATCCAATTTCAAAGCCTTGTGATCAGAAAATATGCTTGGTATGATTTCAATCTTCTTAAATTTGCTGAGGCTGATTTATGTCCCGATATATGGTCTATCCTTGAGAATGTTCCATGTACACTCGAAAAGAATGTATAGTCTGATGTTTTAGGATGAAGTGCTCTATATATGTCAATTATGTCCATTTCAACTAATGTGTCATTTCGGGCTGCTATTTCGTTATTTATCTTCTGCTTGGATGATCTATCCATAGCTGTCAATGATGTATTTAAGTCCCCTAGTATAATTGTGTTTTGGTCAATATCTCCCTTTACTTCTGTTAGTAGTAGCCTGGTATGTTTTGGTGCTCCCTGCTTGGGGGCATAAATTCTGATGACTATTATGTCTTCCTGTTGTATAGTCCCCTTCATCATTATACAATGTCCATCTTTGTCTCTTGTTACCTTTTTTATCCTAAAGTTTGTTTCATCTGTTATCAGTATAGCTATACCTGATTCTCTCTGGATACCATTTGCTTGGAGTGTCAATTTCCACCCTTTCACTTTGAGTTTATGCTTGTCCTTGTAGCTGAATTGTGTCTCTTGGAGACAGCATATGGTTTGGTTTTGTTTTTTGATCCAGTCTACTACTCTGTGACTTTTTATTGGTGAATTCAGACTGTTTATATTTAGGGTGATTATTGATATGTGAGGATTTCCTATCATTCTATCTTTAGTTTTCTGTAAGATTGTGTCTCCATTGTGTCTTTGCCTTTTTGTTGCTGTGTATTATTTTAGTGTGGTGGTATTCTATGATGTTTCCCTCTGTTTCTTCTTTTATTACAGTATATATTTCAGTTCTGGATTCTTTTTTTTTTTTTTTGAGTGGTTGCCATTAAGTTTATGTAAAAGAAAGCTTCACATTTAGAGTATTCCTTTTTCTTCAGCATACTTACTTTCTCCGTTACCTTGTGCCAGTTCAGACCTTTGCTCTCCTCCCTTTTAGGCTTTTGTTGCCACAAATTATCCCTATTTATGCTGTGAGTTGATTTCTGCACTGCCGTAGAAAGCTGTCTTTTTTTCCTTTCTTTAAGTGTTTTTTTTTTCTTTCTTTCTTTACCCTGTATGTTATAGTGTCCTATGTTAAGTGTATAGTGTCCTATTTGGTGCAGGGGTTGCCATTTCCTGCTTCTGTTTGTCTGTTTGTAATACTACTCATAGTTTTGTATTCTTTTGCTTTTTTGTTTCAGATTGAATAGGCTCCTTCAGTATTTCTTGTAGTGCAGGTCAAGTGTTAGAAAATTCCATCCGTTTCTGTATGTGTGGAAAAGTCTTTATTCCTCTTTCATATCTAAAGGATGTGACATATTATTCTTGGCTCATAATTTCTCCCTTTCAATAGTTTGAATATTTGATTCCACTCCCTCCTGACTCGTAGAGATTCTGCTGAAAAATCTGATGATAATCTAATGGGCTTTCCTTTGTAGGTTACCATCTTCTTTTCCCTGGATGCCTTGATGATTCTTTCTTTGTTGTTAATTTTTGATAAGTTCAATACAATGTGCTTTGGAGAAAGCCTGTTGGGATTGAGCTAATTCAGTGTTCTGTATGTTTCTTGAGTTCGAGGATCCAGTTCTTTCCACAAATTTGGGAAGTTCTCTTCGACTATTTGTTTGAATATATCTCTGTTCCGTTCTCCCTTTCTTCTCTTTCTGGTATGCCCATTGTTCTTATATTGCTCTTTCTGATGGAGGTAGAAAGTTCTTATAGAGTTCTTTCACTTCTAAATCTCAAATCTCTCTCTTCTTCGATTTGTGTCATTTCCAGGTTTCTATCTTCAGTGTCACTGATTCTTTCCTCCATCTGGTCGCTCTATCATATAAGCTGGCTATTTCATTCTTCATTTCTTTCACTGAGTTCTTCATCTCCAGAAATTCTATTTGGTTCTTTTAAAAAATTTTAGTCTCTCTGGTAAAATGTTCATTTTATTCTTTGATTGCATTCCTGAGTTTATTAAACTGCCTGTCTATGTTTTCTTGCATCTTGTTGAGTTTTTTCAGAACTGCAATCTTGAAGTCTCTGTCATTTAAGTCACACATTTCCATGTCTTTAAGTTCATTTCCTGGGAACTTTTCATTCTCTTTCTGAGCTGCCTTGTTACCTTGGTTATTCATGGTGATTAGTGAATTATTATTTCTCTTCCGAGGCATCTACAGGAGTGGGTTCTGTGACAGGTTGGTAGAAAGAGGTCTTTTCTTTCCTTTCCATTAGGTGTTGGTAGAATGCTTTTTTTTTTTTTCCAACTACAGCCTTTATTTCTCTCTCATGCTGTAGTGGTATATTTTCTCTGCACTGTTCCAGCTTCTCACACAATGTGGGGATTTCCTGGAAGGTGAGCTTCTCCTCTGTGAGCAGGTTATCTGCATCTCAGGGCAATGTCTCCATTGCAGGATGCAGAGAGCTTCTGAAATTCTGAAGCTGTTCCTGCACCAGATTCAGAGACTGTGTATCTCAACAGCTCTGTTTACTCCTACAGGGATCCCCCCAAATAAGTGGAAGTGGGGGCGGAGTGGGTTGTGAGAGGTTGCTGTGATGACCACCATTAGAGCCCGTCCTGCACCCAGGGCTCCCTCCCCTTCGCCAGAACTAGTTAGGCTGCAAGTCCGTGGCTGTTGACCGCAGTCTCAGAACTGCAAATATTCTATTCTTTTGATCTGACACTGTTCCACGTCTAGCACTGGGAGGGTGGGGGTAGGGCGAGCCTGGGAGGGTCTTTAAAGCTTGGCTAGGCTCCGTGCCTAAGCCTTCCATCCTCTGCTTGGCAGTGAGAGCTTAAACCTCCTTTTCCTCCTTCTTTCCTCAGTCTTTGCTCTGAGGTCTCTGCTGTGAGCGTTGGGTTCAGTCGTGTTATATGCTGATCCCTCAGGCGAGACTGTGGGCCATAAGAGGAGCATTAGCAGTCCCAATTCTTCCCTCTCCCATGGCTGTGGTAGCTCCAGAATGCAGGGAGCTCCAGTCTGTGTCCTGCACCTGCATGGCCAGCATCTCCGCACTTCCCGCTTCACTCCTTCCCCGTTCACCCAATCTGCCCACCTTTAGATGATTTCAGTTGAGCATTTCTTAGTCCTGCCTTTCTGCTGCTCAGGGAGTCCTTTGTGGAATTATAGCTGTTCAATTTGTTGTAAATTCCAGGTGAAATTTCAAAGGACTCACCTCATGCCGCCATTTCTATGATGTCATATAATATGATGCCACCCTAGGCTTTTTGATGTGGGAAAATTTCCAGAGTCATTGAGTAATTATCCTCTAAATCGCACCTGAAGAAACTTAGCTACCAATTAGATTGCCAGAAAATCCTCACAAGGAGATTTTGATTAGTTTTTTTATTCTATTTGTCCCAAGGTACACTGAACACCAAAATTATTTATTTTCTGTGACAACATTCAGATTGTCTATGCGCAGCATTATTGAAATATTTATTCATGGGGAAATCGTTGGATGAGTCCCAAATATATGATTCTTCTAATGAAATAACAATTTATCTCAAGTGATAGAACACATTTGTACCCAATCATTATATTCAGGAAACTTGAAGCCATATGAAGTGCACTTCTAAGGCATCTAAGACCAAAGAAAAAATTGTAACTGTTTGGGTGCTGTTTTTTAAAAGTTAACAGACCAAGGTGAATGGACAAAGAGATGTGGTATATATACAATGGCATACTATTCAGCAATGAGGAAAAAGGAAATCCTGCCATTTGAAACACGGATGGACCTTAAAGATATGAGGTAAGTCAGACAGAGAAAGGCAAACACTATGATATCCCTTATATGTGGAACTTAAAAAAAAAGGGGGGGGGGGAAATCAAACAAACAAAAAAACTTGAGGAAACAGAGAGTGGAATTGTGGTTACCAAAGACTGGGGCATGGGAAAGAAGCTGATGTTGTTTAAGGGTACATACTTGCAACTAGGAGATAAACATGTCCTAGAGATCTTATACACAGTACAGGGATTACAGACAACAATACTATACTATAAACATTAAGCTTGGTAAGAGATTAGATCTTTGTTCTTTTTTAATTAAAGTTTATTGGGGTGACAATAGTTTGTAAAGTATCATAGGTTTCAAATGTACAATTTTGTAATATATCATCTATATATCACATTGTGTGTTCACCACCCTGAGTCAGTTCTCCCTCCATCACCACATATTTGATCCCATTTACCCTCATCTACCACTCCCCTCCCCATTATCCTCTAGTAACCACTAAACTGTTGTCTGTGTCTATGAGTTTTTGTTTCTTTGTTTGTCTTTTTCCTTTGTTGTTTTCAGTTTTTATAACCCACATATCAGTGATGTTCATTACAGCTTTATTTACGGTTGCCAAGACATGGAAATAACTGAAGTGTCCTTCGATAGATGATTGGATAAAGAAGATGTGGTCTATATACACAATGGAATACTATTCTGCTGTAAGAAAAGATAAAATAGTGCCATTTGTGACAACATGGATGGGTCTTGAGATTATTGTACTAAGGGAAATAAGTCAGACAGAAAAAGTCAAGAGACTTGATCTTAATTGTTCCTACAACTAGAAGAAATGATAATTATGTGACATGATAGAGGTCTTAGCTAAAACAGACACATACACAAAGTTGACAGACCAAAAGGGGTGGAGTTTTCATGTAAGGAGTTTTTATGTCATTCTCTGGAATTTGAATTCATACTCATGCTTTGCTTTGGTGTTTACAACATCTCAATTTGTTGCCATGGACAGGGAGGCTTAGTTCTATTGCTTCCACCTTGATTGAATATGAAGAATGTCCAACTAAAGTAGTTAGTAAAGGATTCAGTAATCTTTTTCCTCACGTTAAATATGTCTTTGAGGAAAATAAAGCATTGCCTTTTGAGTCAGAGAGACTGAATGGCCTAATGAATAGTGTCTGCTCCCACATTCCTAGGCAGCCAATGGTCTTGCCCAACTGCCACCTCTCACAAATTCATACATGGCCTCACACACATGGCCACACCCCCTTTACTCTCACAGCTTCTTAATCTTTAATTTCTTCCTGAAGAAAGCTAAACAAAAGATGAGATTGTTGAAGGATAGAACCCCCAAATAAAACATAGTTGAATTTCCAGAATTCATCTACATTGTATTTTTTTAAATAAATCACTCTTTCCTGGGTCAAAACTAAACACAACTTTCTCTCAAAGAAGTACCTCAGTTTGTCACATTATTTGTTTTTATTGGCATATAATATTTTGAAATTTTCATCCTATATTTTCTATGGCTTTCTCATACTACTTGGTTTTTTCATACATACTATGGCTTTTTCACCCTATCCTTTTCTCTCCTAAATTACAGAGGTGGATTTCTTTGGAGAAGTTGGAAGGGAAAAAAGTATTTCCATTTGGGCCTGAGCCTGAATATAATACAAAAAAAGCAATGGTAATAATTTGTACTACTCTTTTTAATGTTTTATCTATTTTCTTTCTCAACTTGATGAATTCCCATGGTTGGAGCATGTGAATATTTTCCCTGACACTGTGGGTATGGCAAAAAGTGGCAAAAAGACATTGTGAAACTGTACTTTGAAAATAAGGAGAGAAAGAAGAGATCCAAGACGGCAGAATAGATAAACACTGTGCCTGTGTCCTTCCATGAACACATTAAAATTACAGCTAAATTATAGAACAATCAGCCAGGAGAAACATCTAAAGTCTAGCCAAACAGAAGTCCTGTGACTAAAACTATAAAGAAGCCATGTCAAGACTGGTAGCAGCGGCGGAGACGCAAAACAGGCCCCAAATCTCCATGTGGCAGTTGAGAATCTGGAGGGATATCTCAGGTGTAGAGGCTCCCCCTGGAGGAGGAAGGGACGCCAGACCCACACCAGGCTCTATAGCCCAGAATAGTAGTGCCAGGAAGAGGAGCCCCCACAACATCTGGCTGTGGAAAACAGTGGGAATTCTGACCATACCGGTGGGATGGAAGGCTGCAGAAAACCCAGATGTCCACTTAAAGGGGCTGCACACAGTCTCTCTCACAGGCAGACACTCACCTTGAGCTCTGGTGGAGGGACACTGACTTGGGAGGCATCAGAGACTTATAAGGGGGCAAACTGAGTTGTGTGGATTTGGGGGGAAGACTGGAAGATAGTCAGCATTTTCTCTCTGTGAGGTTATTTTCCCATGCAGCCACCAGGCTGACATGATCTTTCATGTGTTGAGCCTGCCCCCACCATGGCTAAATCTGAACCTGATTGGCCTGATGAGCTCCACTGCTGCATGATGTTGACTCACTGGGACTCCACTTCAACCAACTCCCCCAGCACCAGAGGCACCTTCTCCCAAGCAGCCAGCCCCATCCACATTGCACTCTTTGTTGGAAAACTATTGGGGTCTGTAGGCCCCTGGTTGGTGGCAATTGACCTTAGTGTGCTCTGAGACCTGCTGAGTAGCTCCTATTCTGGTATCAAACCAGAATTTACATTAATCTAGTTACCACAACTCTTCCCAGTCTAGTAACTCCCTGAGACCCTGCCTCACCCAACTCATGGACTGCATGAGGCTTTATCAGTGGCTGGACCTTAAGGGGATGGCAGCAGGCATCTAGGTGTCCTGGTTTTTTATGGAACTGCCCCAGGCCCAGGACTGGTGGCTGATATCCTCGCTTTGTAGTGTGGCCTCTCCCATGCACCTCCAGGTTTAGCACAGTAAACAAACAACTGTGGGTTGTTCTGTAGCTCCTACCAAGTAGTACACAAACAGTCACAGGCAGTGGGTGAACTGGGCCAGCATGGCAGCCCCTCCGAAGAGGCCCCAGAACCAACATATTTGGAAGTTGGCTTCACACCACAGCAGAGCACTACCCAATTAGCCCTACAAAAGGCACACACAAAGGGTGGTCTCAACAGGCACCACAGCCTGCTGGGGAAAATCCCACTCAGTGGGGTAAGCCTCCTGCACAGCAGCCACTAAGCTCTGGATGTGGCCAAACCCTACAGACAGTAAGCCTAAGAGTCAATCCATCCATTAACATACTAATAGCAATCAAGGCTCAGCTATAACAGGAGGGCACACACAACCCGCACAAAGGACTCTCCTGGACCACTTGGAGCAGGTGACCAGGGAGACTGTGCCACTGGGACCCACAAGGCACCTACTATATAAGGCCACTCAGCCAAGGCTAGGAGACATAACGGATCTACCCAATACATAGAAACAAATGAACAGAGGCAGTCAAAATGGGGAAACAAAGAAATGTGTCCCAAGTGAAAGAACAGGAGAAAAATCTAGAAAAAGAATTAAATGAAATGGAGGTAAGCAACCTACCAGAGACAGAGTTCAAAACAATGTTATAAAGATGCTCAAGGAACTTAGTGAGAACTTCAATAAAGAGATAGCTAGCATAGAAACATTAAAGAAAAGAACATAGAAACCATAAAAAAGAACCAATCAAAAGTGAACTCCCATGAGACTGTCAGCTGATTTCTCAACAGAAACTTTACAGGCCAAATGGATTGGCATGAAATATTCATGATGGAAAGCAAGGGCCTACAACCAAGACTACTCTAAGCAGCAAGGCTATCATGTAAAGTCAGAGGACAGAAAAAGAGCTTCCCAGACAACAAAAAGCTAAAGGAGTTCATCACCACCAAAAAACTAAAGGAATCTTAAAGGGACATCTTTAAGATGGAAAAAAATCAAAATTATCAATAATATAATGGCAATAGATACATATATATATATATATATATATATATATATATATATCAACAATTACTTTCAGTGTAAATGGATTAAATGCTCCAATCAAAAGACATTGGATGGCTGAATGGATGAATACGAAAACATGACCCTTACATACGCTGCTTACCAGAGACTCAATTCAGATCAAAAGACACACACAGACTGAAAGTAAAGGGATGGAAAAAGATATTTAATGAAAATGGAAATGGAAAAACAAAACAACAAAAAAACACTGGGGTAGCAATACTATACCTGATAAAACAGACTTTAAAACAAAGGTTATAAGAAGAGATAATGAAGGATCCAGTAATCCCACTTTAGGGTGTGTATCTGGAAGAAACCCAAAACACGACTTTGAGGGGGCTTTTGCATCCCTATGTTCGTTGCAGCATTGGTTACAATGCCCAAGATGTGGAGGCAGCCTTGCTGCCATCAGTGGATGAATGAATAGAGAAGAGATGGTGCATATGTACAATGGAATATTGCTCGACCATGAAAGGGAATGGGTTCTGGCCATCTCCGGTGGCATAGATGGACCTGGAGGGTGTTGTGCTTAGTAGAGTTTCAGACAGAGAAATACAGATGCAATGTGATTTTGCTTATATGTGGAATATAAGAACAAAACTAACAAACAAAGCAGAAACAGACTCATAGATAGAGAGAACATTTTGATGGTTGCCACATAGGAAGGGTGTTGGGGTGTGTGGGTGAAAAGTGGGGAGGGGATTAAGAAGTACAAATTGGTTGTTACAAAGTAGTTATGGGGATGTAGGGTATACCATAAGGAATATCATCAATAATATTGTAATAACTATGTATGGTGTTAAATGGGTACTAGATTTATCAGGGTAATAGTTTGGGAAGGGGTTGGGGGGCAGGGTGAAAAAGGTGAATGGATTAAGAAGTACAAATTGGTAGTTACAAAACAGTCAGGGGATGTAAAGTAAAACATAAGGAATATAGTCCATAATATGGTAATAACTATGAATAGTGCCAGGTGGGTACTAGACTAATCAGGGTTATCACTTCTTAAATTACATACATAAATGTCTAACCACTATGCTGTACAGCTGAAATTAATATAAAATAACATTGAATGTCAACTGTAATTGAAAATTTTCAAAAGGGGGGAAAGGTGAAGGGGAATAAGAAGTCCTAACGTCCAGGTATAACACGAATAAGTCATGTAATATACAGCATGGGGAATATAGTCAATAATATTGTGATAGTATAGTATGGTGTCAGATGATTGTTGGACTTATCATGGTGATCACTTCTTTAGATATATAAATGTTGAATGACTATGGTGTATACCTGAAATTAATATAATATTGTATGTTAACTATATTTTTAATAAAAATCTTAAAGAAAGAAAAGGAGAGAAAATATTTCAACAGAACACAAAATGGCCTGTTGCTCCTATTAAAGAAAGTCTGGTTCCTGAGCACTAGCTCTGAGTCTTTCCTTGAAAAGGTAAATCTGAAAGCCAAGACATCTTAACTTGAGAAAGTATGTCTTTTGGAACTTAATTTCTCCTTTGGAAATTCCCTAATCTCTTCACAGGGAGAGGGGGTGGTCTAACATTTTCTATACTCAGGGAACCATGGATTTCACAGTCCTTGCCCAACCCGTCAGTCCACACTTTCACTGCAGTAGCTAAGAGTTTTGGATCTTCAAATCTACCACAGGATTTAGTATACAAAAGGGGGTTAACACAAAAGTTCCTGAGGATTTGGTGAGGAAGAGGCAGCTCTGAGTTTTGAAATGATTACAAAATCTTATCCTGTTTAAAATGTTGCCAAACAGAAACAAAGATACCAACTTCTCAGTTCATATTGGAAGTAAGCACAATCTTGATTGCAAAACTTGCAAAATTTGTATTAAGAGGCAAAAGAAAGTTCACATCAAATTCAATTATGTATATTGATTAAAAATAATAATATCATATTAACATGGAAGGGGGAACAAGTTAAATGATTAGAACACAAAAATAGTTCAAGAATAGAAATACATTTTTGCAATTATTTTTTGTACATTGGAATAGGAAATTGGGAAAAAATAAAAATACAGTGATGTACTTATATACCTTCTTAATCCAGGTCACAGCACTCAAACCAGTGCTTCTCAAACTTTAATACGCAAAGGAATCACCTGGAGAGCCTGTTGGCATGCGGTTTCCGGTTCAGTAGGTCTGGGATGCAGCTGACAGTCTGCATTCCTAACAGGCTCTCGGGTATCAGCTCTTTGGGTCCGAGGTCCACGCTGACCGACGGTCTGGTACATCCCTTCCCGATAGAGGGCGCATCTGTCTCAGGTAAAATTATTTCTGTTTAACTCCTGTAAGTTAACTGGCTAGTGCAATTCTCGGGTAAAAGTAAAGACAGAATAGAAGGAGAAATTGTTCCGTGAATTTTGAGATCTTTAGCCAAGTATACTTCCCGATGGAAGGATATACTTCGGCTGTTTCGGCCGAAGTGTCATTTCTGCTCATTCACTGACGAAGATGAATTTGTTTCCCAGTTTGGAAGGGAACCTTTTCTTCTTGCTAAACCTGCAGTCTGATCGTGATCAACGCGGCTCAGAAAACAAAAGCAACCACAAGCAAAACAACTGAGACGAATTGTCTGAGGGCCTCTGTTTGTCTTTTGTTCGATGTTTGCCTCATCTTTTCTTTCCTGATTTATTAATAATGCTGCAAAATGGAACCGCAGGTCCGTGCGGTGACGTGCTCGTCACGGTTCCGGAACCTCGAGCTGGTCAGCGCGCAGTCCGTCTTCTCGTTCCATCTCTCCTGTTGCTCCCGCAGCCACGGTCGATGTTGCTAAGCCCGGGGAGCAGAGACCGGTGGTAGCAATACGCGGTGAGAATGTCACTTTCTTTGTGAGCGGGTAAAAGAGTGAAACTACACTGAAGAATGAAACGCTGAAGCGTACAGCTGGAGGTGCCGGGGATCGAACCCGGGGCCTCGTGCATGCTAAGCACGCGCTCTACCACTGAGCTACACCCCCGGGCACAGCCTCGCGCGGGGAATGTGTTCAAGACAGAATCCAGCCATTTGGCACAAGTTGGTACCAAGCCAAAGTCCACTCTGCATACTTCTGCCGTTTCCGAAATTTTACATACACGTCCTATGTCACGTCTTGCTGAAAGAAGAGTAAACTGCATCCTAGGCCTGAAGCGCGGGTTGGCAGTCCTGGCGTGTGTCTGCTCCTGCCAGGCTGGACTCACTTCCCCCCGCCTGTAGAAGAGCGCGGGGAGAAACGTCTTCTCTCGAGTCTTCACTCTCTCCTTCTCTCTTTCCCGGGTGCTTTAAAGAGCTGCAAAAAGTCACAAAGCATAATGCGGGGGATACAAAACGAGAGACCACATTAGTTCCAGAGGCGGAGGGAAAACGGACGGACAAACTCGGAGCGGTCGGTGTCTGCGGCCGAGGAGAGAGCACGCGTGCGCCACGAGCGCCCCCCGGCGGGCACAGCGCTCAGCCGGGGAAGCGCAGGCCTCCCCTGCGAAGCTCGTTAACCCTTCGTCAGCCCTCCGTGCAGATGGACTGCTTCAACCACCCTCCCAAAAGCAGTCTTTCTGCGCCCAGAGCAGCCATGGCTCATGGTCCCAAGAGCGCGTAGAGGCTCCAAAGCCCTGGATGCGGATAAACTGACCGGTGTGTGTGCTCCTCGTCCATCCACCGGACCCCACGAGCTGAGGGAATGTCTCCCTCTCACCGTCTTCCTAAGGAACAGACTGAATGTGCCCTAACAGGAAATGAAGTACAGAAGGTCTGCAAGCAGCGGTTCATTGAGATTGATGGCAACGTCCGAACAGACGTAACCTCCCCGCTGGTTTGATGGATGTCATCAGCATCCACAAGACCGGAGAGAACTTCCATCCGACCTGCAACACTAAGGGTCTCTTTGCGTATTATACACCCAAGGAGGCCGAGTTCAAGTGGTGCAAAGTGAGAAAGATCTTTGTGGGCACAAAAGGAATCCCGCTTCTTGTGACCCATCCTTACCCTGGTCCCCTCATCAATGTGAACGACACCATTCATATCGATTTGGAGACCGGCAAAATTACTGGTTTCATCAAGTGTGACACTGGTAACCTGTGCATGGTGACCGGAGGTGCCAACCTGGGAAGAATTGGTGTGATCACCAACAGAGAGAGACACCCTGGTTCTTTTGATGTGGTTCATGTGAAGAGGCCAATGGCCACAACTTTGCCACCCAGCTCTCCAACATTTTTGTTATTGGCAAACACAACAAGCCATGGATTTCTCTTCCCTGTGGAAAGGATGTCTGCCTCACCATTGCAAAAGAGAGAGACGAGACTGGCGGCCAAACAGAGCAGTGGGTGAAATGATCTCTAGGTGACATGATTAGCAGAGTCTTTGTACTTAATTGAAGATAATATAGCAAAAAGAAAAAAGTAGAAGAGCGAAAAGAGGATCAATTATATGGTGATGGATGGAGAACTGACTAGGTGGTGAACACACAATGCAATATGTAGATGACGTATTACAGAATTGTACATTTTACTAACCTATCTAATTTTACTAACCAATGTCACACCAATGAGCTTAATAATTTTTTTAAAAGTAGAACTAATAAGCAAAGCATCTGGATATTTGAAAAGTCAACAAAATAGACAAACCTCTAGCCAACCTAGCCAAAAAGGGAAAAAAGTGCAAATATACAAAATTAGAACTGACTAGAGGAAATAAACATCAAAACAGATCTTTTTAAAAATCATAAGAAACATCATAACATAACTCAGCAGATGATTTGAAAACTTAGATGAAGTAAATTTTGTAGATAAATACAGCATACCCAAATTAATCCTCGTAGAGACAGAAAGTTCAAACAAATCATAACTTTAGGGGGAAAAATAGTTGAATTGGCATGCCCCCAAAGAAGGGCATCAGACTCAAATATGTTCACAAGGAAATTCTACCAAACTGTTAAATATGAGAAAATCATGATGTTACCTGATGTTCTATTCAAATCACAGAAATAGAAAAAAAAATCTTCCAATTAATTTTGTAGTGAATATAATACTCACCACAAACTTTTTCAGTTTGCACCAAAAATAAAACTACAGGCCAATTTCATAAATGAAATATATGAAACTTAATGCCAAAATCTTAAATAAAATTAATAGCAAACAGAACCCAACAGCATATTAAAAATACTAATATTGGATGTCCGAGTTGGGTTTATTCCAGAAATACAAAAATCACTCATTATTAAGGAAGACAGTGAAAAAGATTCTCTCCTTGACCAAACTGTATTCAGGGTCCCCTGAGCTCTTTTTTAACCAGCCCTTTACTTTTGGATTTCTGTTTTCATCTCTGTGTTGTCCAGTTATAACAAATATCCTGCTAAATTGGTTTACCTAGAGGGTGTATCTGTCTTAGGTAAAATTATTTCTGTTTAACTCATGTAAATTATCTAGCTAGTCCAATTCTTGGGTAAGAGTAAAGACAGAACAGAATCCCCCATCCTCCATATCTGATCACCCTTGATATATAATTGGGTTCCTCATCATCTTCCATCCATCAGGTGATGTTTGATTACCTTGGCCTGCCTTCAGTCAGGATTCTGTCAGATCGGTTTGTCCAAAATCCTACCTTACCCCTGATGTTTCCTCTTAGTGGTGTTCCATCCATGGACCCCCACCCTGCTACTCAGCTATAAGTCCCACTTACCGATGCTGTATTTGGCATTGATCCTGGCTCTATACTGAAGTCTCTTTTCCCTGAATGAAATCTGCTTTGACCACTTTAGGTACTGTCTAGCTCTGGTTTATCTTTAACAACAGTAATGTAATTCATCGTAGAGATAAAGAGAAAAAGCATACATGATATCTCCATAAATGGAGAAAAGGATTTGACAAAAGAAAACATATATTTAATATTGTAGTGGGTGTACAATATACTCCAAAAATTCATGTCCCTTTGCAATCTAAAAATTGACCTTATTTAGAAATAGGATCTTTGTTGATGTGATTAGATGAGATGAGGTCACATTGGATTAGGATGAGCCCTAAATCCAATTACTAATGTCCTTATAAAAAGAGACAGAGGGAAGAAGGCCATGTGATGATGGAGGCAGAGACTGAAGTGTGCAACTATAAGCCAAGGATTGCTGGGAGCCACCAAAACTAAAATGAGACAAAACAGGATTCTTCACTAGAGACTTCAGAGGGAGCATGGTCTGGCTGCCACCTTGATTTTGGACTTCCAGCCTAGAATACTGTTAAGAGAATATATTCCTATTATTTTAAGCAACCCTGTTTGTGGTAATTTGTTATAGCAGCCTTAACAAACTAATACAAATACACTTAAAGCACTCAATAGACAAGAATTGATAGACACTTCTCAATTATATTCAAAAACAAGCATTTCATTCATTGGGAAACACTAGAGGCTTTGCTACTAAAGGCAGGAACAAATTAAGGATGCCAGCTATTACCACTGCTATTTGTTGTCAGGTTGGAGACAGTTGTCAAAGCAATTACAAGACAGGTAAAGGCATGTTAAAGACATAAGAATTGAAAGAATCAAGGAAAACTATATTATGGTTCAGTTATGATTATATACCTGAAAAATCTCTCAAAATGAAAAAAGTTACTACAAAAAAAGGGAAAAGGAAGGAAAATTTAGAAAGAGACAAAAATTCCTGGTTATCAGCTTAACTAGAAATTTCCAAGACTTATATGAAGAAAACTATAATACAATCCTGGAAGTCACAAATATATATTAAACATTTTTAAAACATGCCATATTGCAGTAGAAAAGACTCAACTTTATGTAAATGACACTTCCTCTTAAGACAATTTATAAATTGAATGCGATCCCAATTAAAATAAAAAAGTAACATCTTTTTTCTTTCTGGAACTGAGCAATTTTTATAAAGAAGAACAAGAAATCAATAATATCCAGGAAATCCCTAAAAATATAAGAGCAAAAGCCAGGAGGAGGGCAGCAAACATTAAAGCATACCATAGAACCTCCATAATTGCAGTAGTTTGTTATTAGCACAGAGAACAGAAGTCCTATAATAAACCCAGCTGCAAATAAAAATAGTTTATAATAAGGCAGTACCTCATATCAACAAGGAAAAGATGACCTTCTTAATTCGTATTGTGGAAATAATTGGATAATCACATGGGAAAGAACAAAATTGAATCCATTCTTCTCCCTGCACACCAGGATAAATTCCAAATGTATTAAAATTTTAAGTGTTAAAAAAAGAGAAACCATACAAGTACAAAAAGACAATGTGGATGAACTCCTCTATAACCTAAGGAGTAGCAAAATTACCTAAATATGGCTTAAAATCTAAAAGCAATATTGTAAGTATTAATAAATATGATTATATAAACATTAAAGAAAAAACCTTTGCATTGAAAATCACAATAAGCAAAGAAAAATTTAAATAATAAGCGAGAAAATTTTATTGGCTATTTATATCATGATAAATGGTTTCTATTTCTCATACATAAATTAAAAATTTTAATAAAAAGGAAAAGGCCAACAAACCTATAGAAAAAAGCAATTTAGAGATATGAATAGAGTTAACAAAAAAGGAAATGCAAATAGTTCTTATCCACATGAGAAGAGTTCCCTCACAATAAAGGAAGTACATCTGAATTTATACTGATATCATTTTTCACCCATCAGATTGGTTAAACTCCAAAAGTCGGATAGCATACTCTGTTGTCAAGGTTGCAGAGAAATTCGTCCTTTCATGGACTGCTGGTAGGAAATGGAAGTGATACAATCTTAAGTGAAGGAAATTTGCAGTACTAGAGAAATTATATTTTTATTCACCCTTTGACCCATAAATCCCACTTCTAAGAAACTATCCAGACATATAATGGCAAAAATTTTTGAAAATAAAAAGGTAAGTAGATGATTAAGACTATTCAGCACATCAATATTTATCAAGCAAAAGATGGGAAATGATCTATCCTGCCTTTAACTACCTGTTGCAGAGGCTAAGTTCTGGGCAAGTGCAGTCAAGAGGTGGGGTCTCCCTTCTTTCATCCCACTCATGAAACAAAGGCTCTATTTTGTTGGGGTCCTGAGAATACTGGGACCCAAGTGCACTCACCCTAGTATAACACAGAGGTTTTATGTCAGGAGAGGAATGCCAAGAAGAACTGAGGCTATTGCCCCTTGCCATGCACCAAGCTACTAAAATAGGAGTGTCAGTCAAAGAGAAGTATGCCAATATCCCTGCCTCTAGCTGAAATGCTGAAGGGAGTCCTTTAAGTTGAAACAAAACGACAATAAAGAGCAACACAAAACTGTACAAAAATATAACACTCCCTGGTAAAGGTAAACATATAAACAAATATAGAATCCTGTAGTAATGTATTATATGTGGGTAAATCACTTTTAACTACGGTATAAAAAATTTTAAAACAAATGCATAAAAAGTAATTATAAATCTATATTAAAGGTTACACAATATAAAAAGATAATTTATGTCACCAATAACAAAGTCGAAGAGAGCAGAGATGTAAAAGATTAGAATTTTCATATGCAACTGAAGTTATTATTAGTTTAAAACATATTGTTATAACTTTAAGATGTTTTATATAATTGCAATAGTAACCACAAAAAAAATATCTATAGAATATATACGAAGAGAAATGAAAAGGGAATCAACACATGTCTATCTTAGTCAGTTGGGGCTAATATACCAGAAAACCATAGACCACATGGCTTAAACAACAAACATTTATTTATCACAGTTGAACTTCCTGGAGGCTAGGAAGTTCAAGATCAGGCTGCCTGTCAGCAGCCCCAATGTCTGCTGAGAGCCCATTTCCTGGCTTATAGACAGCTACTTTCTCAGTGTATCCACACATTGTGGTGAAGATAGAGCTTTGGTCCCTTCATCACCTTACGAGGGCATTAACCCCATCATGGGAATTCTACCCTCATGACCTCATCTAAACCCAATTATGTCCCAAAGACACCGGCTCCAAATACCATCCCATTGAAGGCTTGGGTTTCAACATATGAGTTTTGGGAGGACACAAACACACATTCCATAATAATGTCACTGCAAAAAAAGTAAATGAAACACAAAAGAAGGCAGCAAGGTAAGAAAGAGGGGGAATAACAAACTACAAGATATACAGAAATCGACAAAAGGGCAGTAGTAAATCCTTCTTTGTCAATAATTAGTTTAAATATAAATGAATTAAACACATCATTTAAAAGACATAGAGTGGCTGAATGGATTTTAAAAATCAAGATCCAACAATATTCTGTCCACAAAAAAACTCAGTGTACATCTAAGGACACACATAGGCTAAAAGGAAAAGGCTGGAAAAATATATTCCATGTAAACAAAAAGAGACCAGGGGTGACTATACTTACATAACACAAAATAGACTTTTATATAATGCAAATAAACTTTAAGACAACAACTGTCACAAGAGACAAAGAACATTAAATAATAATAAAAACATCAGTTTACCAGGAAGATATAACAATTGTAAATATATATGTACCTAACATTAGGTCACCCAGATACATGCAGCAAACATTAATAGAACTGAAGAGAGAAATAAACAGCAACATAATAATAATAGGAGACTTCAATATGCCACTTTTAGTTATGGATAGAGCAACCAGACTCAGATCAATAAGAAAACAGAGGACTTGAACAACACAATAGACCTATTTGACCTGACAGACATATACAAAAAACTCCATCCAACAACAACAGAATACACATTCTTATCAAGTGCATATGAAACATCCTCCAAGGTAGAGCATGTGTTATCTGGAAAAAAAAGCCTTAACAAATTTAAAGAAGATTGAAATCATACAAAGTGCCTTCTCCAGCCACAATGGAGTGAAATGACAAATCAATAGCAGAAGGAAAACCCACAAATATGTGGAAATTAAACATCTCATCTTTAAACAATCAATGGGTTACAGAAGAAATCACAAGGGAATTTAGAAAATATCTGGAGACAAATGAAAATGGAAACACAGTATACCAAAACTTATAAAATGTATGAAAGAAGTACTAAGAGTTGGAAATTTATAGTGGTAAATGTTTACATTAAAAAAGAAGAAAGATCTGAAATCAACAATCTAACCTCAAGGAACTAGAAAAAGAACAAACTAAACCAAAAGTTAGCAGAAGGAAAGAAATAATAAAGATTAGAGGAAAGATAAAATAGAGAATAAAAAAAAAAGAAAAAATCAACAAAATCAAGAGCTGGTTTTTTGAAAAGATCGACAAAATTGACAAACTCTTAGCTAGACTAACTAAAAGAAAAAAGAGAGAAGACTCAAATAACCAAAGTTAGAAATGAAAAAGGGGACAATATTGCTGAGATCACAGAAATAAAAAAGATCATGAGACAACTATGAACAATTATATGCCAACATATTGGATAACCAGGAGAAATGAATAAATTCCTAGAAATATACAATCTACCAAGAATGAATCATAAAGAAATAAAACATCTGAACAGAGTTATAACTAGTAAGGAAATTGAAGTGGTAATCATAAATCTTCCAACAAAGAAAAGTCCAGGACAAAATGGCTTCACTGGAGAATTCTACCAAGCATTTACAAAAGAATTAATGCCAATTCTCCTTAAACTCTTTCAAATAACTTAAGAGGGAACATTTCTAAACTTACTCTATGAGGTCAGTATTACTGATACCAAAACCAGACAAAGACACAACATGAAAAACAAACTACAGACCAATATCCCTGATGAATATTTATGCAAAAATGCTCAACAAAATACTAGCAAGCTGAATTCAACAGCATATTAAAAGGATTATACACCATGACCAAGTAGAATTTATACCTTCAATGAAGGGATGGCTTAACATATGAAAATCAATGTGATACACCACATCAACAGAATGAAGGGCAAAAATCACATGATCATTTCAATTGATGCAGAGAAACAATTTGACAAAATTAAGCACCCTTTCATGATTAAAAAAAACAACAACAACAAAGTAATAAAAGTTTATTATGTTATGACCTTAACATAATAAAAACCATATTTGAAAAGCCCACATTTAACATCAAAGACTGAAAGCTTTTCCTCTAAGATCAGGAACAAGGCAAGGATGCCCACTCTCACCACTGCTGTTCAACATAGTGGCAGAAGAACTAGCTGAAGCAGTGAGATAAGAAAAAAATGATAATAAAGGTCACCCACATTGGAAAAGAAATAAAATTATCTCTGTTCCCAGATGACATTATCTTCTATGTGGAAAACCCTAAAGACTACACACACACACACACACACACACACACACACACACACAATCTGTTACAACTAATAACAATTTCAGCAGAGTTGCAAGATACAAAATCAACACACAAAAATCAGTTGCATTTCTATATACTAAAAATGACCAACCTGTAAAACAAATTGAGAAAACAATCCCATTTACTGTTGTATCGAAAAGGATAAGATATTTAGGAATAAACTTTACCAAGGAGGTGAAGAGTTGTACATTGAAAACTATAAAACATTGTTAAAAGCAATCAAAGGAGATACAAATAGAAAGACATCCCCTCCTCCTGGATTGGAAAATTTAATATTATCAAAATGTCCATACTACCCAAAGAGATCTAAAGATTCATTGCAATCCTTATCAAATCCCAATGACATTTTTTTGTGTGCAGAAATAGAAAAATTCCTAAAATTTTTATGGAATCTCAAGGAAACTCAAATAGCAAATGATCTTGAAAAAAAAAGTTGGAGGCATCACATTTTCTCATTTCAAAATATACTACAAAGAAAGAGGATATATACTGGCAAAAAGACAGACATATAGACTAATGAAACAGAAAAAAAGAGCCCAGAAATAAACTCTTGCTTTTATGACCAAATGATTTTTGAAAAGGATGCCAAGATTACACAACAGGGAAAGGACAATTTCTTCAACAAATCTTATGGGGAAAACTGAATCTGCACATGCAAAAGAAAACAGTTGAACGCTTACATTATACCATATAAAAATAACTCAAAATGGATTAAAGACTAAAACATAAAAACTAAAACTACAAATCTTCTAGAATAAAACATAGGAGAATAGCTTCAGGACATTGGATTCAGCAATAATTTCTTGGATATGACACCAAAAGCACTGGCAATGATAGTAAGAAAAGGGAAATGGGACTACACCAAACTTAAAAATTTCTGTGCATCAAAGGATACAATCAAAAGAATGAAAAGACAATCTATGGAATGAAAGAAATTATTTGAAAATCATATATCTGATTAGGTGTTAATATCTAGAATATATAAGGAAATTCTACCACTCAACAACAAAAAATAAATAACCTAATTAAAAATTAGGCAAAGTACTTTAATATACACCTTTCCAAAGATGATACACAAATAGCCACCAAGCATATAAAAAGATGCTCAACATCCCTAATCATAAGAGAAATGCAAATCAAAACCACAATGAGATATCATCTCACACCCATTAAAATCATCATTACCAAAAGAACAGAAAATAATAAGTTTTGGTGAGGATGTGAAGAAATTGGAACTTTGGGTACTGTTGGTGGAAATTTGAAATGGTTCATTATGGAAAACAGTATACAGATTTCTCAAAAAATTAAAAATAGAACTGCCACATGATCCAGAATTCTACTTCTGGGTATATAGTCCAAAGAACTGAAAACAAGATCTCAAAGAGATATCTACACACCTGTGTTCATTACAGCATTATTTTTAATAGCCAAAAGGTGGAAGCAACACAAATGCCCAGTGACAGATGAATGGATAAAGAAAATGTGATATATATGTACAGTGGAATAATATGCAGTCTTTTCAAAAGCAAGGAAATTCTATCACATGGTACAGCATGGTTGAACCTCAAGGATATCATGCTAACCAAATAAGCCAGCCACAAAAGGACATATAATGTATGATTCCACTCATGTGAAGTATCTAAAGTAGTCAAAATCATAGAACAAAAAGTAGAAAGGTGGTTGCCAGGGCTGGGGGAGGGGAAAGGGGGAATTAGTGGGTATAAAGTTTCAAGGTTGAAAGATGAAAAAGTCCTAGAGATCTGTTGCACAACAACGTGAATATACTTAACACTACTGAGCTGTGTGCTTTAAAAATGTTAAGAGCGTATATTTAATGTTGTGTGTTTTTTATAACAATAAAAATTTTTCAAGATAGATATGTAGATAATAGATATATTAGATAGATAAATAGATAGATAGATATAGATAAAATAAGTGCACAACACAAAAACACATGGCATGCAGCTGGAAACAGTGCTTAGAGGCAAATTTATAGCTGTAAAAGTGGGATTTGTAAATTTTGGGGAGAGTCTGCAGCACAAGTTTAGGCAGATTGCTCTTTTGGAGGGTCTGAAGCACTGAGAAAAGGCTCAGACAGGACAAATGGTTGGTTGGGTTGAGAGACACTAGGGAGGAGTGAACAGTGTTAGCCAGTTTACTGGAGAGTGACAGATTTTGTACCTGTCTATGCGAGGACAGTTTGGTAGGAAGAGAGCTCAACAGGGAAACAATGGCACCTGCCAGGGCTTCCATCCCCTGCGTTTGTACCCCCAATCCCTGCTCCACCAGCCCTCACCCTAAAGTTAGTCAATTTAATTCCTCCTCATATGTCCCAGGCACTTCTCAAGCTGCTGCCCCTGTGGAGCTTGGTTTTGTGCAAGCCCTTTAAGAGCAGCATCCAGATCTCTCACAGCCCTTTGTCTCTCAGATTCAATCTCAGCTCGTTTTCAAAGCCAGATGTTATGGGCACTCTTCTTCCCAGAACTGGTGCCCCAGACTGGGGAGCCCAGTGTGGGAATGTGACCCTTAATTCCCCAGGAGTGCCTCCATAATCACCAAGATATCCCTCCCATAATCATCCCCCTTCACCTCTGGTAACTACCTTACTGTTGTCTGTGTTGATGACATTTTTTGTTTGTTTTGTTTGTTCATTTGTTGCTTTCTGTTCATATCCCATATGGTTCTTGTCCTTTCCCATCTGACTTATTTTGTTTGTTTGGGATGATATTCTCAAGATCCATCCATGTTGTCACAAATGGCAGTATTTCATCTTTTCTTATGGCTGAGTAGTAAGTATCCCATTGTGTACATGTACCACATCTTTATCCAATCATCCATCGAAAAACACTTGGGTTGTTTTCATGTCTTGGCTACCTTGAATGATGCTGCAATGAACATAGGGATATATATGTATATGTATATGTGTGTGTGTGTATATATATATATATATATATATATATATATATATATATATACAAATAATTTTTTTCAAATTTATTGGGTAGATACTCAGAAGAGGTATTGCTGGGTCATATGGTAGCTCTATTCTTAATTTTTTGAAGAAACTCCATATTGTTTTTCATAGTGGTATATCAATTTACATAGCCACCAACAGTGTATGAGGATTCTTTTTCTCCACACCTTCTCCAACTCTTGTTATTTATTGGCTTGTTGATCACAGCCATTCTAACAGGTATGAGGCGGTGCCTCATTGGGTTTTGATTTGCATTTCCTTTACAGCTAGTGAAGTCAAGCATCTTTTCATACATCTGTTGGCCATTTGACTTCTTGAGAAAAGTGCCTGTTCAGATCCTCTGCCCATTTTTTAATGGGATTGTTTGGTTTTTTTGTTGTTGTTGAGTTGTATGAGTTCTTTATATATTTTCGATATTAGCCCTTTATCAAAGGTATTATTTGCAAATATCTTCTCCCATTCAGTTGGTTATCTTTTTGTTTTGTTGATGGTATCATTTGCTGTGCAGAAGCTTCTTAATTTGATGTAATCCCATTCATTTATTTTTGGTTTGACTTCCCTTGTTTTGGGGGTCAAATTCATAAAATTCTCTCCAAGACCAAGGTCCATAAGTTTAGGACCTATGTTTTCTTCTCTGATTTTTGTTCTTTCGGGTTTTATATTTAGCCCTTTGATCCATTTTGAGCGAATCTTTGTGTATGGTACTGTAAGGAATAGAATATATGAAGGTCTGCCTGGGAACATTTGGGGATGAAAACTCTCACAGTGACTGGAAACGTGCTTGGCCTTGGAAAGATTGGCTACTGTGGGGACAGAGCCCCAAAGAGCAGTCTCCAGGCTCTCGGCCACACATGGAGGGGTGCTGGCTCAGGTAGTAGATGGTCGTCAGCTGTGGCTAGTTGGCCATCAGCTGTAACCAGTGAGCCATTGGCCACTAATATAACTGCCATGGCTTTGCTAGCAGAAAATGGGGGCTAGCAAGAAGATGGTGGCTCAGCTAGCAAGCGCGGATTGCAGCTAGCGAAGGGAGTTGGTCAGTTGGCAGAAAAGCAGACAGCAGGTTGCACGTCGTGTGAATCCAGCCTCCAGTGAGACTATAGTGGTGTGACTCCCCTACCTATGGCTCCGTGGGTGTTCCTTTTTGGCCTCGCCATATCCTGCGTTCTTATGTGGGGAGCGGGAGCAGAGACCTCACAGGCCATCCCGCATGACAAATGGCGCAGCGAGCAGGGTCTCCTGCACGACAGCTACTCTCCCAAGGACCAAGAAAATGTACAGGATGTGGAGCCTGGCCTTCGCCTTGGCGCAGGTGGGCTGAGCTCCGATACATCTAATCTCGTACCAAGGACTGGCCCCAGCTCCTAGCCAGATCCGAGACCAGTTCCTTGTGTTGCTACACGTATGCTTATTGGCTCCTTGGCACCGTTGTTTAGTGAAGTCCTCAAAACTCCAGAAAAACAGAGACAGGCACAGTTGCTCCCCGGGCCGCCTCTGCTGCTGCAAGATATTTCGCCCGTGCTGATGACTCTACTTGACTGGGATTTCGCCCACGCTGATGAAAGTCCGGTGCTGCTTCTGCGACTCTAATTGACTGGGCCCTGATGGTATGATGAATTGCCTCCTTGCTTTTTAGTGGTATGATGATATATTCCCCTAATCTCTGTCTTGTCTTACTTACTTTTGCTTTGTAATAAAACTCTTTAACCCCTTCGTCCCAGCTTGTGGTGGTGTGTCTTGCGTATCGAGCCTTGAAATTAAATCTGTGCACAGCAGTCGATAATACTTATCAATACAGGAGCCAAATAGCAGTCTAGTTTCATTTTTTTTACATGTGGCTTTCCAATTTTCCCAGCACCATTAATTGTAGAGGCTTTCTTTTCTACATTGTATGTTTTGACTCCTTTGTCAAAAATTATTTACCAATATACATGTGGGCTTATTTCTGGGATCTCAATTCTGTTCCATTGGTGTTTGTGTCTGTTTTTTTGCCAGTACCATGCTGTTTTGATTACTGTCACTTTGTAGTATAATTTGAAGTCAGTGAGTGTGATACCTCCCACTTTGTTCTTTTTTCTCAGGATTGTTTTGGCTATTCAGGGTTTTTGGCTATTCAGGATTTTTTCCATAACAATTTGATTTTTTTATTTGTTTCTTTGTTTGTTTTATTTCTTTGAAATGTGCCATTTGGGATTTTGATGGGGATTGCATTAAATCTGTATATTGCTTTGGGTAATATGATGACTTTAATTATGTTGGTTCTTCTAACCAATGAACACATTTCTTTCCATTTCTTTGTGTCTGCTTCAATTCCATTTTAATAATGTTTTGTAGGTTTCAGTGTAAAGGTTCTTCACATTGTTTTTTAAGTTTATCCCTATGTATTTGATTATTTTTGTTGCAATTGCCAATGGAATAGCTTTTTTTCATTTCTTTTTCTGAAATTTTATTGTTAGTATATAGGAATGTAATCGATTTTTGTACATTGATTTTGAATCCTGAAACTTTAATGTACAGAGGGTGCCAATACAAAGTATACACGTTTTAAGACGGAAAACTGTTTTACTCAATATACACTGATAACAAAAGATGAATACAAGTCACATTTGACTTCTGCAATTATAAGAGGTGCTCAAAGTCGTTACCATCAGCATCCAGACACTTCTAATTATGGCAGAGTAGAGCTTGAGCAACATTGACCAAAGTGTCCACTTGTATACACTTTCTTGGCATTCCCGGTATTTGTTTATTGTTTCTAATAGTTTTTGGTGGAATCTTTAGGATTATCTATATAAAGACTTATGCCATCTGCAAAAAGTGATCATTTTACTTCTCATTCCCAGTTTGGACACCCCTTATTTATTTCTCTTCCTTGATTGCTCTGGCTAGCACTTCCAGTAATATGTTGAATAACAGTGGTAAGAGTGGGCATCCTTGTCTTGTTCTTCATCTTAAAGGAAAGTTTTTAGTTTCTCACCATTGAGTATGATATTAGCTGAGGGTTTGTCATATTATTATGTTAAGGTACTTTCCTTCTATACTCATTTTATTAAGTGTTTAATCATAAATGGATGTTGTATCTTGTCAAATGCTTTCCCTTGCATCTATTTATATAATCATATGATTCATATCCTTTATTTTGTTAATGTGGTGTATCACACTGATCAATGTATGTGTTGAACCATCCTTGCATTCCTGGAATGAGACCCACTTGATCGTGATGTATTATCTTTTTAATGTATTGCTGTATTTGATTTGTTGTATTTTGTTTAGGATTTTTGCATCTATATTCATCAGAGATATTGGTATGAAATTTTCTTTTTTTAGTGTTATTCTTACCAGGTTTTTGTATCAGGGTAATGTTGGCTTTATAAAATAAGTGAGGAAGTATTGCTTCTTCTTCAATTTTTGAGAAGAGTTTGAGGAGGACAGGTACTAGATACTTTTTGTATGTTTGGTAGAATTCACTAGTGAAGCCATCTTGTCCTGGACTTTTTCTTTGGGGAAGGTTTTGGATGATTGATTCAATTTCCTTACTGTTGATCAGTCTATATAGAGTTTTCAGTTCTTTGTGATTCAGTCTAGGAAGGCTATATGTTTCCAAGAACTTGTCTATTTCTTCTAGGTTATTGAATTTGGTGGCATATAGTCCTTTATAGTATTCTTGGATGATCTTTTGTATTTCTGTGGTGTCCATTGTAACTTCTCCTTTTCATTTCTGATTTTGTTTGAGTCTTTTCTCTTTTTTCCTTAGTAAGTTTACCCAGAGGTTTGTCAATTTTATTAATCTTTGCAAAGAACCAACTCTTTGTTGCATTTAGTTTTTTCTATTGTCTTTTTGTTCTCTTTTTGGTTTAATTCTGCTCTATTTTTTTTTCTTCCTTCTACTGACTTTGGGCTTTGTTTGTTCTTTGTTTTTTAGTTCTTTTTAGGTTGCTTATTTGAGATTTTTCTTATTTCTTGAGGTCTGTAATGATATAAACTTTCCTGTTATTACCACTTTTACTATATCCAAAAAATTTTGATATGTCATATTATCATTCTAATTTGTATCTATGTATATTTTAATCTTTCCTTTTATTTCTTCTTTGACCCAATTGTTCTTTAGTAGCATGTTGCTTAATCTCTACATATTTGTATGGGTTTTTTTTTTTTACTTTCTTTTTGCAGTTGATCTCTAATTTCAAAGCATTGTGGGCAGAGAATATGCTTGGTATGATTTCAATCTTTATAAGTTTGTTGAGGCTAGTTTTGAGTCCCAACATATGGTTTACCCTTGAGAATGTTCCATTTTCACTAGAAAAGAATGTATATTCTAGCGTTCTGGAATGAAATACTCTGTAACTGTTGATTATGTCCATCTGGTCTAATGCATCATTTAAGGCCAATATTTCCTTATTGATTTTCTGTTTGAATGATCTATCCATAGCTGTCAATGAGGTATTTAAGTTGTGTTTTTGTCACTTTCTTCCTTTAGTTCTGTTAGCAGTTGCTTTATATTACATGTTTTGGTACTGTCAGGTTGGGTGCATATGTATTGAGAAATGTTATATTTTCTTCATGATTGTCACCTTTATCATTAAAAAAGGTCCATCTTGTTCTCTTATTACTTTTTTATCTTGAAATCTATTTTGTCAGTTATAAGTACTTTTCTCTGGATGCCATTTGTTTGGAGTATCATTTTCCATCCCTGCATTTAGGGTCTGTGTTTGTCCTTACAGCTGAGATGTTTCTCCTGAAGGCAGTATATAATTGGGTTTTCTTTTTTGATCTAACCTGCTATTGTGTGCCTTTTAATTGGTAAGTTCAGTCCACTTACATTTAGGGTGATAGTTGATGTATGAGGATTTTCTATGGCCATTTTATCTTTTGTTTTTTGGTGGTTTTTTGTCTCCATTGTTTCTTTCCCCATGTATTTCCCTTATTTTAGGGGTTTTTTGTTTGTTGTGTTTTGTTTTGTTTTTGTGTTCTATGATTTTTACCTCTATTTTCTTTTTTTATGTATGTGTCTCAGTTCTAGATTTTGTATGTGTGGTTACCATCAGGTTTATGCAAAAGAAAGTTGTATTTACACATTAGTCCTTTTTCTTCTTATTGCATCTTATCTCTATTCACCTGTGCAAGTTCAGTCCTTTATCCCCTTCCCTTTTATGTTTTTGTTGTCATAAATTATTTATTTTTATGCTGTGAAGTCATTTCCAAACTATAGTAGCTATTGTCTTCTTTTTTAAAATGTTTTTACCTCCTTTAACCTTTATGTTACATTTAAGTGTTTGATACCTTTTCTGAACAAGTGTTGCAATTTCCTGCTTCTGCCTGTTAGTCATCTTGCTCATAGTTTTTGTATCCTTTTTTCTTTTTGTTTCAGGTAGAACAACACCCTTCAGTGTTTCCTGTAATGCAGCTCTTATGGTGGTAAATTCCCTCAGCTTCTGATGTCTGGGAAAGTATTTCTTCTTCATACATAAAGGATAACTTTGCTGGATATATTCTTCTTTTTTTATTAGTTTCAGGTGTACAAAACAGTGTAATGGACATTTATCATTTATATCCTTCACACAGTGATAACCCCCTCCTTATCTACTACCCCTCTGACATCGCACACAGCCATTACATTTCCACTGTCTCTATTCCTAATTTACTCCACTTCTTGTAAATATATATTATATATTATATATATAATTGTAGTTGACATTCATTATTGTTCAGCTTCAGCTTCAGGTGTACAGTGCAGTGGTCAGGCATCTACATCATCCCTGAGTTGTTCTCCCTAATGAGACAAGTGTCCATCTGATACCCTACAAAATCTTTACAACATTATTGATTATGTTCCTAAAATTGACTTTCTTATTTTGGTGGCAATTTTGTGGTTACCAATTGTGCTTTCTAATCCCCTCAAATTCCCCCTTATCCCCACACCCCTCCCCTCTAGCAACCCTCAGATTTTCCTCCATGTCTCTGAGATTTGGATATTATTCTTGACTGGTGATTTTTCTCTTTCCATAATTTGAATATTTGGTTTCAATTTCTTCTAGCTTGTAGAGTTTCTGTTAAATAATCCGATGATAATCTACTGGGATTTTCTTTATAGGTTACTGTCTTCTTTTCCCTGGCTGCCTGAGAATTATTTCTTTGTCATTAATTTTTGACAGCTTTAATATACTGCCTGGTAGAAGGCCTTTTTGCATTGAGATAATTAGGTGTTTTGTTAGCTTCTTGGATTTGAGGATCTAGTTCTTTCAATAGATTTGGGCAGTTCTTGTCAATTATTTGTTTGACTAGACTCTCTTTTTTCTCCTTATCTTTTCTTTCTGGTATACCCATTATTTTTATATATGGCTCTTTCTAATGGAGTCAGATAGTTCTTATAGATTTCTTTCTTTCTTTTTACTCTTGATTCTCTCTCTTCTTCCACCTGATTCATTTTTACATTTCTATCTTTTATGTTACTAATACTTTCCTGCATCTGGTCTCTGTTTCCTTAGCTTGGTAGTTTATTCTTCCTCTCTCTCTCTCTCTCTCTCTCTCTCTCTCTCTCTCTCTCTCTCTCTTCAGCTTCAAATTTTATTTTTGGTTCTTTTTTACAATTTTAATCTCTTTGGTTAAGTACTTCTTTTGTTCATTGATTTTATTCATGAGTTCATTGAATTGCCTTTCGTAGTTTTCTAGTATTCCACTGAGTTTTTTCAGAACTTCAATCTTGAATTCTCTGTTACTTAATTCACAGTCTTTCATGTCTTTAAGTTTATTTTCTGGAGGTTTTTCATTTTCTTTGTGAATTCCCATGTTGTCTTGGTTATTCATTATGTGTGATGAATTATTTCTCTGCCTGCACATTTGTGGGAATGAAAGCTGCTTTTTAAAGAATTTTACACTTCGCTGTTTAGCAGATTGATAAGTGGAAGTCTTTCTTTTGTTTTTCCAATAGGTGGCGCTGAAACACTAATTTTTATTTTTTCTTACCAGCACTTCTGAGGTTGCTGGGGTGGTGTGGGGCAAGGTCGCCTGGGCAGTGGAAAACGCTCCCTGTTCCCTGAGGAGATGGGCATCCTGTTTATAACCAGGTCGCCTGGGTCTCAGAGCGCCATTCCTGTGGATTTGGAAGGGGGAGACCATGGGTCTCCTTTGTGTTACTAGTGCTGCCTTTCTGGAGCCAGGAGCCGCCAGCAGGACTGCTCCAAGTTGGCCCAGCTGCTTCTACCAGGATGCACAGGAATGGGTGGGTGGAGATGAAGCTGGTTTCTGCATCTGTCTGTGGTTTTGCTCTTTGTGGGTTTAACCTCAATGAGTACAGACTACTTAGGCTGGAGAGGTTTATTTCTCCCAGTCCTTTCGTGATCTGCCAAGTTAGGATTTTACTGCCCAGCAGGCCATAGAGGATGGGGTGGGCAAATTCCCCATCTGCAGAATCCTTTGTTTGATGCTGGCAGGCCTTGGAGCACAGCGAATTTTTTGCACTATTTCTCTGCCCCCAACCTTGGGCCCAACCTCAGTGTGTGCCAGCTACCCAGGCCCTGTTATTGTCTCTGCCATTCTGGTCTGGTCTGCCCAGTGGGGGCTGCACCCCAGCCCTTCACTGCTATAGTGTCTATCCACTAGGGCTGCTAGGAGTACAGGTCTGCATGGTGCTTCTGTCTCTGTCTTTTTCCTTCTCTGTCTCATCTGTTCTGTTCACTCAGATACACCCACTGTGGGGACAGAGCCCCAGAGAGCACTTTCCAGGCTTTTGGCCTCACACAGAAAGATGCTGGCTCAGGTAGTAAATGTCCATCAACTGTGATTGGATGGCCATCAGCTGTGGCTAGTTGGCCGTCAGCTGTAACCAGTGAGCCATTGGCCACTGATATAACTGCCGTGGCTACGCTAGCAGAAAATGGGGACTAGCAAGAAGATGGTGGCTGAGCCTGCAAGCATGGATTGCAGTTTGCACGCGGATTGCAGCTAGCAAGTGGGGTTGGTTGGTTAGCAGAGAAGCGGACGGCAGGTTGTGGATAGTGTGACTCCTGCTTCCTGTGTCTCCAACCCAGCTGCCAGTGAGAATACAGTGGTATGACTCCCCTATTTATGGCTCCATGGGTGTTCCTTTTTGGCCTCACCATGTCCATTGTTATGTGAGGAGCGGGACCAGAAACCCCGCATGAGTCCCCGCATAACACCCACATCTAGATGTCTCTGCAAGATGTCTCACATGTGTGAATCCTTTGTTGAATTATATCTGTCCAACTTGTAACTTCAACGGAAGAGATGGGGGAGGTCCTCTCAAGCCGCCATGCTGCTGACCCTAAATCTTCCTTTTAGTTCTTAATTTTGTTTACCATATATTTAAATTACAAATAAGATTTTGTTTTTTTATTTCAAATCTGCTTTGTCAATTTTTATAATTTTCAATTCTCCCTTCATAAATTTAAGTTTAGCTATTGTTTCTTTGAATGTAGGAAGCAGCTGTGTTACACCTTTGTCCAAAATCTGGAGTCCTGGCGATTGTACTTCTGTTGACTGTTGTTCCTGTTGATTCTCATCCATGGAATCTTGTCTCTTCACATAATGCACATGTTTAGTTGTATGTTGGACATTAAATCTGAAGAACTATGTTTCTAAAAATAATGTGAAGTCTAGGTTAATGTTTTATTCCTTCAGAGAGAATTTTCCTTTGCATCTGTCAGGTACTTGCCAGGGTGCTTGCTGGAAGTCCAGACTGCCTTAAGTCAATATCAAGGTTTGGGGTTTTATAGGCTACCCAAGTGATGGTAAGCCAACTTCAGCTTGGGAGTGGGCAGGTTACTTAGAGTTCTTCCTCAATCCTAGCAAGCAGCCCAAGTAAGGAGGCAGTGATCACCAGCTTCCCCCTTTTGGGCAGTCCTGGATTCCTGTTTTTGTCCCTTCTAGCCCTATAAGGCTGTCAAAAACATAGTTCAACTTTTTAGTCTCTGCTTCCAGATTAACAAATATCTCCAAGGCAAAAAAAAAAAAAAATACAATGCCAAGTGCTAGACTTGTCTCTGGGTTCATCTCTTCTACTGAATCTCAGCAGGCTATTCATCTCTAGTTTGTCATATTTTTGATACTTTTTAAAAAATTATTTTTATATATCATCTAACTTTTTTATTGTCTTCACCAAGAAGATTATTTGGAATTACCTAGTTTGCCATTATCAGAAACAAAGTTCTATCTCTCTTTACTTCCCATAATTGAAAACTAGAATCAGCTCCCTGAATACCAGCTGAATCCAATACACCATGGTCTATGGAATACACTCATATTCTAACAATGTGAGTGAGCTTATACCTATAGTACCTTTAGGAAAGATCAGGCTCAAATCTAGCTATTTGATTCCAAAGTGTTAAACACAATGGTAAATAGCTCCAGCAAGATTAAAAAACACACACACACACAAAAATTGGGACATTCAAGACCAAACCTATGTTTAAAAAAACAAACATGGACGGCTAGATATCTAATCCAGTACCACATATCTGAGCTACACCCTCATACTGCAGTCTTCCTACATGTTCATACAGTACCATGTTCTTATACAAAACCTGAGATAAGTATTCCGTTCTCATCTCAACAATTCACAGAATTAATATTGGAGTAAATTGTTGAAAAATAAAATTAAAAGGCAATGTTATTACATGTAAATTTTTTTAAAACATTGCAGAATCATCAAGTTTTTTCTTCACTGATTAAGTAGAATATCTTTGGCCTTGTGTCTAAGTCAGAAGATTATAGCTCAAACTCACTAGAGCCAACTTAGTTGTTTCCTTCATTTCTTTTTATCGCACATACTTATGTATCAATTTAATCATACATATTTTAAAATAAGGACTTTTAGAAAAAGTGTACTTAGTGGTTCTCCTTAAAGAAAGCTTAGCCCAAAGGAGAAGATGAGGGAAATATTGAGGCAGAGAAAAAAACTTCTCTGATTCATTACTTTTCATAAGCTATCATGACATAAAAATGGAAATTCTAAAACAGAATCCAAGCTACAGGGAACTGTTGCATGTGCTGGCTGCCAAGGTTTTCAGAGGGAGAAGTTCAGGTGAGGTCAGAAATGAGTGTGTTTAATAGATGGGGAAGCATCCAAGAACACTATGAAAGACTACATGCCACCAAATTCAATAACCTAGGAGAAATGGACAAGTTCTTAGAAACATGTAGCCTTCCTAGGCTGAATCACGAAGAATGGGAAAATCTAAATAGACCGATCACCAGTAAGGAAAATGAATCATTCATCCAAAACCTTCCCAAAAGCAAAAGTCCAGGACCAAATGGCTTCACTAGTGAATTCTACCAAACCTTTAAAGAGGATCTCATACCTGTCCTACTCAAACTCTTCCAAAAAATTGAAGAAGACACAATACTCTCTAACTCATTTTATGAAGCCAACTTTACCCTGATACCAAAACCTGGTAAGGATAACACACAAAAAAAAGAAAATTACAGACTAATATTTCTGATGAAAACAGATGCAAAAATCCTAAACAAACTTCTAGCAAATTGAATGTAACAATGCATTAAAAAGATTATACATTACGACCAAGTGGTGTTAATCCCAGGGGCACAAGGATGGTTCCACATTCGCAAATCCATCAATGTGATACATCACATAAACAAAATAAAGGACAAAAATTATATGATTATATCAATTGATGCAGAAAAAGCATTTGACAAGACACAACATCCATTTATGATTAAAACATATAATAAAATAGGTGTAGAAGGAAAATACCTTACCATAATAAAGGCCATATATGACAAACCCTCAACTAATACAATTAAGGGTGCAAAAATGAAGCCCTTTGCTCTATGCTGAGGAACACGACAGGGCTATCTCCTTTCACCTTTGTTTCTCAACACAGTGTTGGATTGGAAGTCCTTGCCAGAGCAATCAGGCAAGAGAAAGAAATAAAAGGCATCCAAATTGGGAATGAAGAAGTTAAATTGTCACTCTTTGCAGATGACATGATGCTACATATAGAAAACCCTAAAGACTCCACCAAAAAGCTATTAGAAACAATCAATGAATACAGTAAAGAACCTGGCTACAAAATCAATGTACAAAAGTCCATTGCATTCCTATATACTAAAATTGAAATCTCAGAAGAAGAAATTTAAAAAATAATTACTTTTGCAATTGCAACAAAAAGAATACCTAGGAACAAACTTAACCAAAGATGTGAAAGGCTTATATGCTGAACACTATAAGACCTTTTTAAAAGAAATTGAAGAAGACACAAAGAAATGGAAATACATTCTATCCTCATGGATTAGAAGAATCAACATAGTTACAATGGCCATATTACCCAAAGCAATATACAGATTGAATGCAATCCCCATCAAAATCCCAATGGCATTTTTTCAAGAAATAAAACAAAAAATCATCATATTTGGTTAGAACCACAAAAGACCCTGGACAGCCAAAGCAATCCTAAGAAAAAAGAACATGCTGGAGGTATCACACTCCCTGACTTTAGATTGTACTACAGGGCAACAATAATCAAAACAGCATGGTATTGGCAGAAAAACAGACACATAAACCAATGGAATAGAATTGAGCACCCAGAAATAAACCCACATAAATATGGACAGATAATTTTTGACAAAGAAGCTAAAAACATACAATGGAAGAAAGACAGCCTCTTCAATAAACGGTGCTGGGAGAATTGATAGCCACGTGCAGAAGAACGAAACTGGACTGCTTTCTGTCACCATGTACCAAAATTAATTCAAAATGGATCAAAGACTTAAGCATAAGACCTGAAACAATAAACTGCATAGAAGAAAATATAGGTACTAAACTTATGGACCTTGGATTCAAAGAGAATTTTATGAATTTGACTCCAAAGGCTAGGGAAGAAAAAGCTAAAATAAATTAATGGGACTATATAAAACTTAAAAGCTTCTGCACAGCAAAGAAAGCATCGACAAAATTAAGTGGCAACCAACTGAATGAGAGAAGATTGTTGCAAACAGCGCCTCCAATAAGAGGCTAATATCCAAAATATACAAGGAACTCATACAACTCAACAAGAAAAAAAACAAACAACCCAATTGAAAAATGGGCAGAAGACCTGAAGAGACATTTCTCCAAAGAGGACATACAAATGGCAAATAGACATATGAAAAAATGCTCAACATCACTAATCATCAAAGAAATGCAAATGAAAACCACAATGAGATGTCATCTCACCCCAGTTAGAATGGCTATCATCAACAAGACAAATAGTAACAAGTGTTGAAGAGGCTGTGGAGAAAAAGTAACCCTCCTCATACACTGTTGGTGGGAATGCAGACTGGTGCAGCCGTTACGGAAGGCAGTGTGGAGGTTCCTCAAAAAATTACAAATAGAATTGCCATACGACCCAGCAATCGCTCTCCTGGGTATCTACCCAAAAAATCTGAAAACATTTATACATAAAGACATGTGTGCTCCAATGTGCATTGCAGCTTTGTTTACGGTGGCCAAGACATGGAAACAACCAAAATATCCTTCGATAGATGAATGGATAAAGAAGTTGTGGTATATATACACAATGGAATACTATTCAGAGGTAAGAAAAGATGATATAGGAACATTTGTGACAACACGGATGGATCTTGAGAGTATAATGCAAAGCGAAATAAGTCAGACAGAAAAAGCAGAGAACCCTATGATTTCACTGATATGTGGTATATAAACCAAAAACAACAAAAGAACAAGACAAACAAATGAGAAACAAAAACTCATAGACACCGACAATAGTTTAGTGGTTACCAGAGGGTAATGGGGGTGGGGGGAAGGAGATGAGGGTCAAGGGGATCAAATATATGGTGATGGAAGGAGAACTGACTCTGGGTGGTGAACACACAATGGGATTTATAGATTATGTAATACAGAATTGCACACCTGAAAAATATATAATTTCACTAACAATTGTCACCCCAATAAATTAAAAAAGAAAAAAAAGAAAAAAGAAAGAAAAAAAGAGAACAATGCTGGAGGTATCACGCTCCCTGACTTCAGCTTTTACTACAGGGCAACAATAATCAAAACAGCATGGTATTGGCAGAAAAACAGACACATAGACCAGTGGAATAGAATTGAGCACCCAGAAATAAACCCTCATAAATATGGACAGATAGTTTTTGACAAAGAAACAAAAAAAAAACATGCAATGGAAAAAGACAGCCACTTCAATAAATAGTGCTGGAAGAATTGGAAAGCCACATGCAAGAGAATGAAACTGGACTGCTATATGTCACCATGTACCAAAATTAATTCAAAATGGATCAAAGACTTAAGCATAAGACCTGAAACAATAAACTGCATAGAAGAAAATATAGGTACTAAACTTATGGACCTTGGATTCAAAGAGAATTTTATGAATTTGACTCCAAAGGGAAGGGAAGTAAAAGCTAAAATAAATTAATGGGACTATATCAGACTTAAAAGCTTCTGCACAGCAAAGGAAAGCATCGACAAAATAAAGTGGCAACCAACTGAATGGGAGAAGATTGTTGTAAACAGTGCCTCCAATAAGGGGCTAATATCCAAAATATAAAAGGAACTCATATAACTCAACAACAAAAAAACAAACAACTCAATTGAAAAATGGGCAGAGGACCTGAAGAGACATTTCTCCAAAGAGGACTTACAAATGGCAAATAGACATATGAAAAAATGCTCAACATCACTAATCATCAGAGAAATGCAAATAAACACCACAGTGAAATATCATCTCACCCCAGTTAGAATGGCTATCATCAACAAGACAAATAGTAACAAGTGTTGGAGAGGCTGTGGAGAAAAAGGAACCCTCATACACTGTTGGTGGAAATGCAGATTGGTGCAGTCACTATGGTAGGCAGTGTTGAGGTTCCTCAAAAAATTAATAGAATTAGCATAAGACTCAGCAATCCCTCTCCTGGGTATCTACCAAAAAAATCTGAAAACATTTATCCATAAAGACATGTGTGCTCCAATGTTCATTGCAGCTTTATTTATAGTGGTCAAGACATGGAAACAACCAAAATGTCCTTCAATAGATGAATGGATAAAGAAGTTGTGGTATATATACACACTGGAATACTAGTCGGCGGTAAGGAAAGATGAAATAGGACCATTAGTGACAACATTGATGGATCTTAAGATGATAATACTAAGCAAAATAAGTCAGACAGAAAAAGTAAAGAACCATATGATTTCACTGATATGTGGTATCTAAACTGAAAACAACAAAAGACACAAGACAAACAACTGAAAGAACTAAAACTCATAGACATAGACAATAGTTTAGGGGTCAGCAGAGGGGAAAGGGGAAGGGGTAATGGGTGTCTAGAAGAGGGTAAACGGGGTGTAGTATATGGTGATGGAAAGAGAACTGACTCTGGGTGATGAATACATAATGTGAGATATAGATAATGTATTACGGAATTGTACACCTGAAATCTATGTAAATTTACTAACAATTGTCACCCCAATAAACATCAATTTAAAGGGGAAAAAAAGAAAGCACTCATAATGGCAAAGACAAATTCCTGAACTTTTCAAATTCATTGTTAGAAAAACTTTACACAAGAAGCTCTATAGTTGGCTCACTCTTGTTCATCTGCATATATCATAATCTACCCAAAAACTAAAACCATGGCCATATTTCAAATCTCCACCTTAGGCACCATTTGGATATCTACAAATGAATTTCATTCAGTTATCCAAACTTTTAGAAAACTGAGTATGTTTCAATATCTTCAAAAGCAAAACTGTATAATTTTTGGTTGAATTAAAGTCTTCTCTTCCAAAAGACTAATACTTTAACTTAGTGTTATCCAGTAGAAATTTTACAACAATGGAAATGTTCCATATATGTCTGTACTGTCCAAATGGTAGCTATTAGCCACTAGTGCAAAAGCTCTGTTACTACTGCTATTACTACTAATACTACTAATAATAATAGTAATAATAATTTTTTAAAGCTTACAGATTTTATTTTGCTACTTGGGAAATACCTTTAGCACTCTTAAATGACAGAGAAATCTGCATTAGACATGAAAATTTTAAGATTCTCCCAATTAAACATATATTTCATTGTCATTATTCTCAAAAACTCTGACAAAATAGTACAAATTCATGTTTTAGACTCAACATTTTCAAATTTTCAGAAAAGCTTTCTTTAGCTTAAAATCCCTATAAATCCTTACTATATGAAATTGTTAGCTAAATCTATAAAGTTTAGAATGATTCTTCCTCTGATAGTCTACCTTGTTACTAATGAGGTTCAGGACATACTATCCCCAAATATGGCACTTTGGCATATTGAATATTTTAAGTTGAAGGAGTTTGGGGAAATAGCAGAAGCAGAAAAGTCATTCTAACCCCTCCCTGCCTTTCTTCCCTGAAGCAGGTTCATAAAAGCTGACCTGTGAGGAAAGGAGTATACTTATCTTTGACAACAAAGGGATGCCAATAAGACCTCTAACAAACAGGCCTTGCTAAGTTCCCCCCAGTTTACTACAATTGCCTTACTTCTTAACCTATCATATTTTTCCATGTCTGTGCACTTGTTAAACAAAAAACTTTCATTGTTGAAAGGTTTTCTGAAAGAAAGTATTTATTGAGTCAGATGCTAGCCAGAGAAGGACCAGGTCCTGGGGCATAGAATCTGAACCATCATCAGCAGGGCCAGGTGGAAAAGACAAACATGTTTGTTGTCCTGGAGTGGAAGGCTCTTTTTGGGAAAGAAAGATGTAAATTGTTTTGAAAGAACTGCATTGGTTATAGATAAAGGGGTCAGAAGACAGTGAAGTGGGGCGAGTTCTGGGATAGGTGAAAAGTCCATAAGGAAGAAGTGTGTACTCCTTTGGATTGGTGGTGGGAAACAGTTCAGAAAGTTCACGTGTAAATAAGAAGCAGAGGCTGATGCGTGGTTATTCTCTTAAGATAATTGGGGAAATAACCACCTTGAAGTTAAATCAAAGTTTTCAACATACATTCAGGAAGTAAGCAGTCTTTTGTTGGTTTTGGCCTGCAGGTGTTAACTGATTAATCTCTCTTGTCTCTTCCTTCTACCATCCTGCCTACTGTAATTTAAGGCATCTCAGAATTTTGTTTTCTTGTCACACTCTTCATCAAACCTATTATAAAATATTCAGGTCTAACTATTTCTTTGGGTCTTCATCTCCTTATGAAGGATCCCGTGTAACATATAACGCATATTAAATAAATTTCTATCCTTTTCTCTTGTTAATCTGTCTGTGTCATTTTTTTTCCAGACTCAGTCAGTAACCCTAAGGTCGGGAAAACAACCCCCCCACCCCATTATAATATAATTTTGTAAGTATAGTCAAAATCTAATGTCAAGTGTACAGCCTTATGTGCAGCAGATAAAAGTACATTGCCAAAAGAGACAAAACCAGATCCACACACACATGAGTCAGAAAACTGGTCATTTTGGAGAAGACAGAATGGAAGGTTAACCTTTTAGGAATTGTTAAACACAATTCCTTAAATACTGGAGTATACACCCAGCATCACGTTTAACCTTAGGTAACAGATGCTTATGCCCTGGAGCATCTCAAATGGCACCAGGGACATACCAAGAAGTACTGAATTGACTAGCTTCAGGGCAAGGGCTGCAGGGGCAGCTTTCTTTCATACAGTAGTGCTATCAGAAGCCATTGTTCCTTTATTGGGCCCTACCCCCACCCAATGTGCAGACACAGGAGGAGCCAAATGGCTAACACCGTTTGCCCCACACTGGTTATTCCCTGAGACCCTGCCCCATCCAATTTGTGGGCCTTCCCAAGCTGCTTCCAGTGGCTTTTCCATACAAACGACCTGTTTTGGCTCATGCTCAGGACTTTCCTAAAATCTCTCAAAGGTTCACAAACCCCATCTGGCCTTGGCATGCCCTGTACCTTTTACTAAGCACGCCCAAGCCTGACACTAGCAATAGCCTGCCTCAGTTCAAAGGTTAGCCTCTCCCAGGCATCTCCAAGCCCAGCATAAGTGACAACCATCTGCAGATTACTTTGTAGCTTATGCCAAGTGGTCCCAGGCAGTTCACAAGCAGTGGCTGAATTTGGCCTGCACCAGAACCCCTCCCAGAGGCTCGAGAACCAACAACCAACTCACCTAGTAGCCAGCTTCAGACTATACTAGAGCACCATCCTCCACAAATGACACACCCAAATGGTACTGGGCAGGCACCAGAGCCCCATTAACGCAAATCCTGATCTATAGGGTCAGACCCTGCACAACGGCTCCTCCACTGTAGTCTTGGCCAGTGCACACAACCAATCAGCCTGAGAGTCAACCTCTCCCACTAACATGCCACAGCAATCAAGGCTCAACTACAACAGGAGGGCATGCACAATCCACATAAGGGACACACCTAGAGCACCCAGTTCAGGTGATCAGAAAGATTGTGCCACTGAGCCCCACAGAACACCTACTACATAAAGCCATCTACCAAAACCAGGAGACATAGCAACTCTACCTAATACAAACACAGTGAGGCAGCCAAAATGAGGAGACAAAGAAACATGTCCAAAAGGAAACATTTTTTAAAAGCTCCAGTAAAAAAACTAAATAAAATGGAAAAATGCAACCTTCCAGATGTAATGTAAAGTTCAAAACACTGGTTATAAGGATGTTCAGTGATCTCAATTAAAACTTCAACAAAGAGATAGGAAACATAAAAATGGTGATAGAAAACATAAAAAGAACCAGTCAGAAATGTAGAATACATTTGATGGAATCAAGAAAAGATTAGATGGAGCAGAGGATTAAATCAGCAATTTGAAAGATAAAGTACCAGAAAACACCCAATTAGAACAGCAAAAAGAAAAGAGAATTCAACAAAATGAGGATAGTTTAAGGGGCCCCTGGGACAACATCAAGTGTAACAACATTCACATCATAGGGGTACCAGAAGGAGAAGACAGAGAGCAAGCAATTGAAAACCTATTTGAAGAAATAATGACAGAAAACCTCCCTAACCTGGTGAAGAAAATAGAGATACAAGCCCTGGAAGCACAAAGAATCCCAAACAAGATGCACCCAAACAGGCCCACACCAAGACACATAACAATTACAATGCCAAAAATTAAAGACAAATAGAGAATCTTAAAAGTAGGAAGAAAAAAGCAGTTTGTTACCTACAAGGAAGAAAAAAGAAGTTCGTTACCTACAAGGGAGTTCCCATAAGACTGTCATTTGATTTCTCTACAGAAACTTTGCAGGCCAAAAGGGATTGTCACAAAATATTCAAATGATGAAAATCAAGGTCCTACAACCAAGATTACTCTACCCAACAAAGCTATCATTTAGAATCAAAGGATAGATGGAAAGTTTCCCAGACAAGAGAAAGCTAAAGGAGTTCATCACCACCAGTAGTGCAAGAAATGTTAAAGCGACTTTTTTAAGAAGAAGTAAAAAAAGAAGATAAAAAATATAAATAATAAAATGGCAACAACTATTATACTACCTACCTATCAATAATTACTTTTGATATAAATGCATTAAATGTTCCAATCAAAAGACATAGGGTGGGTGCTCGCTTCGGCAGCACATATACTAAAATTGGAAAGATACAGAGAAGATTAGCATGGCCCCTGCGCAAGGATGACACGCAAATTCGCGAAGCGTTCCATATTTTTTAGATCTGTACTCAGAAAATTATACGACACTGAAAAAAGAAATGAAAGAAGACATAAATAGATGGAAACACATTCCATGTTCATGGATAGGAAGAATTAAAATAGTTAAAATGTCCATACTGCCTAAGGCAATATACATATTCAACGCAATTCCTATCAAACTACCAACGACGTTTTTCACAGAAATAGAACATATAATCCTGAAATTTATATGGGACCATAAAAGACCCCGGATAGCCTCAGCAAACTTGAGAAATAAGAACAAAGTGGGAGGTATAACGATACCTGACTTCAAACTATACTACAAGGCTACAGTAATCAAAACAGCATGGTACTGGCATAAAAATAGACACATAGATCAATGGAACAGAATAGAGAGTCCAGAAGTAAATCCATGCCTATATGCCCATCTAATCTACGACAATGGAAGCAAGAATGTACGATGGGGTAAAGACAGTCTGTTCAATAAGTGCTGTTGGGAAACCTGGACAGACACATGCAAGAAAATGAAGCTGGACCACCTCCTTACACCATATACAAAAATAAATTCAAAATGGCTTAAAGACTTAAATGTAAGATCTGAAACCATAAAATATCTAGAAGAAAATATAGGAAGAAACTTCATGGACATTACCTGGAGTAAGATTTTCACTGATATATCCCCTCGCACGAGGGAAGTAAGAGAAAAAATAAACATGTGGGATTACATCAAACTAAAAAGTTTTTCACAGCAAAGGAAACCATCAATAAAACAAAATGTGATCCTACTGAATGGGAAAAGATACTTGCCAATGATATATCTGATAAGGGATTAATATCACAAATCTATAAAAAAACTTACTCAACTCAACTCCAAAAAAACAAACAACCCAATTAAAAAATGGGCAGAGGACTTAAGGAGACATTTTTCTAAAAAGGACATACAGAAGGCAAGAAGACATATGAAGAAATGCTCAACCTCACTAACCATCAGAGAAATGCAAATAAAAACCACAATGAGATACCACCTCACTCCAGTCAAAATGGCTATCATCAATAAATCAACAAACAACAAATGCTGGCGCGGATGTGGAGAAAAGGGAACGCTAGTGCACTGTTGGTGGGATTGCAGATTAGTGCAGCCACTATGGAAAACAGTATGGAGGTATCTCAGGAATCTGAAAATGGAACTATCGTATGATCCAGTAATTCCACTCCTAGGCATCTACCCGGAGAAATCCAAAACTCCAATTCAAAAATCAGTATGCACTCCTATGTTTATTGCAGCACTTTACACAATAGCCAAGATATGGAAACAACCGAAATGCCCATTGGTAGATGACTGGATTAAGAAGCTGTGGTACATTTATACAATGGAGTATTACGCAGCCATAAAGAAGAAAGAAATCTTATCATTTGCAACAACATGGATGGATCTAGAGAACATTATGTTAAGTGAAATAAGTCAGAAAGAGAAAGACAAGTACCATATGATCTCACTTATATGCGGAATCTAAAGAAAAGAATATGTGAATGAACTAATCAGAGACAGTTTTGAGGACACAAAGAAAAAACCGAGAGTTGTTATATGGACGGGGGCGGGGGGGGGGGTTGGGGATAAGGGGAAAGGTGAAGGGATTAGGAAGCAGCTGGTAACCACAAGATGGCCTCAGGGTCTTCTGAAAATTAATTTGGAGAACTTATTCAATAATGTTGCAAAGATTTTGTTGGGTATCCGATGGACATGCATCCTATTTGGGAGACCACCTCAGAGATAATGTGGATGCCTGATCATGGCATTGTACACCAGAAGCTAAACATTAATGAATGCCAACTATAATTATATATATATAATGTGATGGCTCGGTGTGAGGTCGGAGGGATAATGGATGGGGGGAGGGGGGTTCACAGTGTGAGGGATATAAATGATGAACGTCTAAGTATTACCTTGTCTTGTACACCTGAAACTAATAAAAAAAATACTAATGCTAACTTATGAATTAAAAAAAAAAAAAAAGACATAGGGTGGGAGATCCAAGATGGCAGAGTAGATTAACATGCTTGCCTCATCTGGTGAACACATTAAAATTTCAACTCAATTATAGAACAATCAACCTGGAGAATCATCTGAAGTCTAGCTGAATAGAAGTTTTATAACCAATGATATAAAAAAGTCACATGGAGACTGGTAGGAGGGGCAGAGACTCAGAACAGGCTAGCCCCAAACCTTCATGTGGCCATTGAGAATTGGGAGGAATGTCTCAGCTTCAGAGGTTCCCCGAGAGGACGTACGGACCCTAGCCTCACAACAGACTCCCCACCTCAGAGTACTGGAGCCAGAAAGAGGAGCTCCCACAACATCTGCCTGTGAAAAAGAGTGGGGATTCTGACTTACTGGGTGGGATAGAAGGCTGATAAACCCAGACATCCTCCTAAATAGCCTGTGCACAAATTCATTTGCTTGCAGGCACTCACCCTTCCACCCTTCCAGTGGAAGGACAGTGACTTGGGGGTTGTCGGACACATTCAGGGAGAGACTGAGTAGTGTGGCCTCGATGCAAGGACTGGAGATATAGTTGCCAGTTTTCAGGTTTGGAATTCTCCTGCTGTGTAGCCAGAGGTGGGTGCCATTTTTCCTGTGCTGAGCCCTCCCCACAAGCCCATGGCCAAATCTGACTCTGAATTGGCCTGGTGAGCTCTGCTCACTCGACCTTGGTTATTCACTGAAACCCCACCTCACCCAACTTCCAGAATAGGACAGATAAAGAGATTCCCAGATAAGCAAAAGCTAAAGGAGTTCATCACCACTAAACCAGTACTACAAGGAATGTTAGAGGGACTTCTTTAAGACAGAAAAAAGAATCAAAAATATGAATAATAAAATGGCAATAACTACATATATCTATCAACAATTCCTTCCGATATAAATAGATTAAATGTTCCAATCAAAAACTTAGGGTGACTGGATAAGAAAACAAGACCTTTACATATGCTGCCTATAAAAGATTCACTTCAGATTGAAAGACTATAGCGCAGATGTGAACAAAATGGCGGCGTGAGGTGAGCCACTGTAAAGCTCCCCTGGAATTTACAACTAATCGGACAATAACTCCACAAAGGACTCCCTGCACAGCAGACAGGCAAGATGAAGAGGCCCACTACTGAATTCACCTCAAAGTGTGCAAATCGCACGAGCGGGTGAGGAGGGAAGGGAGAAGAGCGGGTATGGAGCTGCACGGGCGCAGGACGCAGACCTACCTCAGTGCTCCGAGCTCGCTGCATCCCGGAACTACCGCAGCTGCGGGAGAGGGAAGAACTCGGACTGGTAGGGCTCCGCTTATGGCCCACAGGGCTGAGGGGGCAGCATATAACACGGCTGAACTCAAGCTCACGGCAGAGACCTCGGAGCAAAGACTGAGGGAAGAAGGCTGAAAACGGTGGTTTAAGCCCTCACTGCCGAGCGGAGAACGGAAGCCTTAGGCACTGAGACTGGCCACCACCTCCCTACCCTCCCAGACCTAGCCCCACCCCCAACTGCCCGGTGCTAGAAGCGATAAAGTAGCAGTGTCAGATCAAAAGGACAGGATATTTGTTGTTAAGAGAACTGTGGACCACAGACACAGATTCACAGCCCAACTAGTTCTGGCAAAGGGGAGGGAGCTGTGGAAGCAGGACCAGCTATGGTGGCAGTCGCCGCCATTGCTCTGGGCCATCTCTCACAACTCATGCCGCCCCGGACCCCACCTATCTGAGCGGATCCCTGCAGGAGTAAAGAGAACTGCTGACACATACGGGCGATGATCTGGTGCAGAAAGAGCTTTAAACTTCAAAAGCTCTCCGCATCCACACAGGGACGTGGCGCCGTATGACACAGGGGAACTGTTAACAGAGGAGAGGCCCAACTCCCAGGGAATCCCCCCATTGTGTGAGAAGCTGGAATAGTGCAGAGAAAACATAGCACTACGGTGTGAGAGAGAAAAAAAAGGCTGCAGTTGGAGAGAAAATAAAACATTCTACCAATAAGTATTGGAAAACAAAAGAAAGACCTCTTCCTATAAACATGTTGCAGAAGCCACTCCTGTAGATATCTAGGAAGAGAAATAATAAATCAGTAATTGCCATGAATAACCAAGGAAACAAGACAGCTCAGAAAGAAAGTGAAAAGTCTCCAGAAAAGGAACTTAAAGATATGGAAATATGTGACTTAAATGAGAGAGAATTCAAGATTGCAGTTCTGAAAAAACTCAACGAGATGCAAGAAAACAGAGAAAGGCACTTTAATGAACTCAGAAATGCAATCAAAGAACAACATGAGCATTTTACGAAAGAGATTGAAATTTTAAAAAAGAACCAAATGGAATTTCTGGAGGTTAAGGACTCAATAGAAGAAATTAAGAATGAAATAACCAGCTTAGGTAGTAGAGTTGACCAGATGGAGGAAACAGTCACTGACATCGAAGATAGAAACCTGGAAATTACACAGATAGAAGAAGAAAGATACTTGAGACTTAAAAGAAATGAAAGAACTCTACAAGAACTTTCTGACTCCATCAGAAAGAGCAATATAAGAATAATGGGCATACCAGAAGGAGAAGAAAGAGAGAAGGGAACAGAGAATATATTCAAACAAATTGTTGATGAGAACTCCCCAAATATGTGGACAGAACTGGATACTCGAATCCAAGAAATAACAGAACACCTAATTACCTCAATCCCAAAAGGCCTTCTCCAAGGCACATTGTATTAAAGCTGTCTAAATTTAACGCCAAAGAAAGAAAACGCAAGGCAGCCAGGAAAAAGAAGACTGTAACCTACAAAGGAAAGCCCATTAGATTATCATCAGATTTTTCAGCAGAAACACTACAAGCCGGTAGGGAATGGAACCAAATATTCAAACTATTGAAAGAGGAAAATCATGAGCCAAGAATAATATATCCAGCAAAGATCTCTTTTAGATATGAAGGAGGGATAAAGACCTTTCCAGACATCCAGAAGCTGAGGAAATTTTCTAATACATGACCTGCACTATAAGAAATACTAAAGGAGGCTATTCGACCACCATCAACAGGGACAATTTGTGGCAACCGAAACATAAAATGGGGGAGAGTAAGGCCTGAACCGAAATATGGGAATGGAGAAAGTAAGCATGCTGAAGAAAATGGAATACTCTAAATATCAAACTTTCTTTTACATAAACTTAGGGTAACCACTCAAAAAAAATCCAGAACTGAAATATATACTGTAATAAAAGAAGAAACAGAGGGAAACATCATAGAATACCACCACACAGAAATAATAGACAACAAAAAAAAAGGCAAAGAAACAATGAGAACACAGCCTTACCAGAAAACTAAAGATAGAATGACAGAAAATCCTCACGTATCAATAATCACCCTAAATGTAAATGGACTGAACTCACCAATAAAAAGACACAGAGTAGCAGATTGGATCAAAAAACTAAATCCAACCATATGCTGTCTCCAGGAGACACATCTCAGCTCCAAGGACAAGCATAGACTCAAAGTGAAAGGGTGGAAAATGACACTCCAAGCAAATGGTACTCAGAGAAAATCAGGTGTAGCCATAATGATATCAGATGAAACAGACTTCAGGGTGAAAAAGATAACAAGAGGAAAAGATGGACATTTCATAATGGTAAAGGGGTACAACAAATGGTACAACAAATGGTACAACAAGAAGACATAACAGTCATCAATATTTATGCCCCCCATCAGGGAGCACCAAAATATACCAAGCAACTACGAACAGAACTAAAGGGAGAAATTGACCAAAACACAATTATACCAGGGGACTTAAATACATCATTGACAGCTATGGATAGATCATCCAAGCAGAAGATAAATAACGAAATAGCAGCCCGAAATGACACATTATATAAAATGGACATAATTGACATATATAGAGCACTTCATCCTAAAACATCAGACTATACATTCTTTTCGAGTGTACATGGAACATTCTCAAGGATAGACCATATTTTGGGACATAAAAGCAGCCTCAGCAAATTTAAGAAGATTGAAATCATACCCAGCATATTCTCTGATCACAAGGCTTTGAAATTGGATATCAACTGCAAAAAGAAAGCAGGAAAAAACACAAATACATGGAGATTAAACCACATACTTTTAAAGAACGACTGGGTCAAAGAAGAAATTAGAGGAGAGATCAAAAGATACATAGAAACAAATGACAATGAAAATACATCCTAGCAAAAGTTTTGGGATGTCACGAAAGCAGTTTTAAGAGGGAAATTTATATCATTACAGACCTATCTCAAGAAACAAGAAAAATCCCAAATAAATAACCTCATGTTACACCTTAAAGAACTAGAAAAAGAAGAACAAGAGAAACCCAAGGTCAGCAGAAGAAAGGAAATAACAAAAATCAGAGCAGAAATAAATGAAATAGAGAACAAAAAGACAATAGAAAAAATTAATGTGACAAAGAGCTGGTTTTTTGAATAAATTAATAAAATCGACAAACCCTTGGCTAGACTCACTAAGAAAAAAGATGGAAGACTCTAATTAACAAAATCAGAAATGATAAAGGGGAAGTTATCACGGACACCACAGAAATACAAAGGATCATGCAAGAATACTATGAAGGACTATACGCCACCAAATTCAATAACCTAGAAGAAATGGACAAGTTCTTAGAAACATATAGCCTTCCAAGACTGAATCATGAAGAACTGGAAAATCTAAACAGACCAATCACCAGTAAAGAAATTGAATCAGTCATCGAAAACCTTCCCAAAAGCAAAACTCTGGGACCAGATGGCTTCACTAGTGAATTCTACCAAACCTTCAAACAGGATCTAATACCAATCCTGCTCAAACTCTTCCAAAAAATTGAAGAAGAGTCAGTACTCCCTAACTCATTTTATGAGTCCAACATTTCCCTGATACCAAAACCTGGTTGGACAACACACACAAAAAAAACAACTACAGACCTATATCTCTGATGAATACTGATGCAAAAATCCTAAACAAAATTTTAGCAAATCGAATACAACAATGCATTAAAAAGATTATTCATCACGACCAAGTGGGGTTGGTTCATCCCCGGGGCACAAGGATGGTTCAACATCCGCAAATCCATCAACGTGATACATCACATAAATAAAATAAAGGACAAAAATCATATGCTTATATCAATTCATGCAGAAAAAGCATTTGACAAGATACAATATCCATTTATGATTAAAACACTTAATAAAATAGGTATAGCAGGAACATACCTTAACATAATAAAGGCCATCTATGACAAGCCCTAGTTAATCTCAAAATTAATGGTGAAAAACTGAAGCGCTTTTCTCTACGTTCAGGAACACGACAGGGCTGTCCCCATCACCTCTGCTTTTCAACATAATGTTGGAAGTCCTTGCCAGAGCCATCAGGCAAGAGAAAGAAATAAAAGTCATCCAAATTGGGAATGAAGAAGTTAAAATATCACTCTTTGCAGATGACATGATGCTATATATAGAAAACCCTAAAGACTCCACCAAAAAGCTATTAGAAACAATCAACAAATACAGTAAAGTTACTGGCTACAAAATCAACGTACAAAAGTCCATTGCATTTTTATATACTAACAATGAAATCTCCGAAAAAGAAATACAAAAAACAATTCCCTTTGCAATTGCAGCAAAAGGAATAAAATACCTAGGAATAAACTTAACCAAGGATGTGAAGGATTTATATGCTGAAAACTGTAAGACATTTTTGAAAGAAATTGAAGAAGACACAAAGAAATGGAAAGACATTCTATCCTCATGGATTGGAAGAATCGACATAGTTACAATGGCCATATTACCCAACGCAATATACAGATTGAATGCAATCCTCATCAAAATCCCAATGGCATTTTTTAAAGAAATAGAACAAAAAATCGTCAGATTTGTTTGAAACCACAAAAGACCCTGAATAGCCAAAACAATCTTAAGAAAAAAGAACATACTGGAGGTATCACACTGCCTGACTTTAGCTTGTACTACAGGGCTACAATAATCAAAACAGCATGGGATTGGCAGAAAAACAGACACATAGACCAATGGAATAGAATTGAGAACCCAGAAATAAACCCACATAAATATGGACAGATAATTTTTGACAAAGAAGCTAAAAGCATACAATGGAGGAAAGACAGCCTCTTCAATAAATGGTGCTGGGAGAACTGGATAGCCACATGCAAAAGAATGAAACTGGACTGTTATCTGTCACCATGTACCAAAATTAATTCAAAATGGATCAAAGACTTAAGCATAAGACCTGACACAATAAACTGCATAGAAGAAAACATAGGTACTCAACTTATGGACCTTGGGTTCAAAGAGCATTTTATGAATTTGACTCCAAAGGCAAGGGAAGTAAAAGCTAAAATAAATGAATGGGACTACATGAAACCTAAAAGTTTCTACACAGCAAAAGAAACCATCGACAAAATAAAGAGGCAACCGACTGAATGGGAGAAGATTTTTGCAAACAGTTCTTCCAATAAGGGTCTAATATCCACAATGTACAAGGAACTTATGAAACTCAGTAACAAAAAATCAAACAACCCAATTGAAAAATGGGCAGAGGACCTGAAGAGACATTTCTCCAAAGAGGACTTACAAATGGCAAATAGACATATGAAAAAATGCTCAACATCACTAATCATCAGAGAAATGCAAATGAAAACCACAATGAGATATCACCTCACCCCAGTCAGAATGGCTATCATCAACAAGAGAAATGTAACAAGTGTTGGAGAGACTGTGGAGAAAAAGGAACCCTCATACACTGTTGGTGGGAATGCAGACTGGTGCAGCCATTATGGAAGGCAGTGTGGAGGTTCCTCAAAAAATTACAAATAGAATTACCATGTGACCCAGCAATCCCTCTCCTGGGTATCTACCCCAAAAATTTGAAATCATTTATACATAAAGACAGGTGTGCTCCAATGTTTTTTGCAGCATTGTTTACGGTGGCCAAGATGTGGAGGTAGCCTTGGAGTCCATCAATAGATGAATGGATAACCAAGTGGTACATATATGCAATGTAATATTATTCAGCCATAAAAAATAATGAAATTTTGCCATCTGCAACAACATGGATGGATCTAGATGATATAATTATGCTGAGTGAAATCAGTCAGACAAAGAAAGCAAATACCATAGGGTCTCACTTATATGTGGTATCTAAGAAACAAAATAAATGAACAAACAAAACAGAAACATACAGAGAATGTTTTGATGGTTGCCAGATGGGAGAGGGATTGGATGATGGATGAAGGCAGGGAAGGGATTAAAAGGAATAAATTAGTATTTACAAAGTAGTCATGGGGATGTAAAATATAGCATTGGAAACATAGTCAATAATTTTGTAATAGCTATGTATGGTGTCAGATGGGTACTGGATTTATTGGGGCGATCATTTTGTTGTTATGTAAATGTGTAATCGCTATGTTGTACACCTGAAACTAATGCAATATTGTATGTCAACTGTAATTGATATACAATGTTTTTTTTAAAATAATGACAATTTTTTAAATAAATATATATAAGTAATAAATAAATAAAATTAGACAAGCTTCAAGTCAGTCAGAGAAGAAGGCTAGAACTTACTAAACACAATAAGAGCTATCTATAGCTGAAGCTTGCATCATACTTCAAAAGTAACTCTAATTAGTTAGGAATAATGAGGCAAACAAACGTATATAAAGTATTAGAAAAGGAGGGAAGGGACAGGAAAAAGGGGTGGGGAAAGAAAGTAGCGGGAGGCTGTAAGGGGTAGAGAGGTTGGTATTGAAATCCACAGAAAAGCTTTCCTCTCTTCGGGTTTGTTCTTTGACCCTGGAACAGCTCAGAAAACGAAGAGTTTTAAAGAAAATTTCCTGTGGATTTCACATTTGTTTTCATTTTATCTTTCTGTATGTCTTGCTCGTCCATAGTACAACATAACTGTTGTAAGCTTGTTAATATGGTGCCTCGCTTGCTTTTCGAATTCTGGAATCCGGAGCAAGTTGGTACTTCTTTTTATCTTTTCACCTGTTGGTGCAGCTACTCAGGGTGGTGTCAAGGCTCTGAATTTAAAAGGCTAATTAAGCTGAAATACAGTCCGTTTGTTTTTCTGGTTGTTCCCGTGAGTTAAAAGTACTGCAAGACAAGGAAAGAACCAGGAAACAGGCAGCGCCAGACATGTTCCCTGCAAATGACGTGCCCGAGAAGGTCTAGAGCAAAAGTAAAATTTGGGGGGGAAAATGGAGGTGCCGGGGATTGAACCCGGGGCCTCGTGCATGCTAAGCACGCGCTCTACCACTGAGCTACACCCCCTAATGCTTAAGGTCTTTCGAAATATTTCTATGACTTTTATCTAACGTTTTGGTGCCAGCAAGAGTTTTATCTTGTTAAATTCAATCTTTAAATTTTCCTATACTGGATAGTGCCTTGCGGCTAAGCTGGGAGAAGGAAAACTAAACATAATACCTAAAGTCCCCATCTGGTCCTGAGATCTCCCACTGATTCAGCTCCTCAGACGCTCTCCCTACCGCCACCTTCTGGCGGGGAAGGCGGCAAGCCTGCTCGGCCAAAGCCAGGGAGAGGTCTGAGATAAAATTTCTCTGCTTAAAAACGTTGCCATAAAACCCAATAATACAAGAGGATAAAAAGAAGAAAACCCTAAATGCTGCCTTGGGCATTTAAGTCCCGGTGGGAGGGAAGGCTAGAGAGGAATTGTAGATGGGCTCAGTGGGTCTCAGCCCCCACTCTGGTAATCTTCCCTTGCCCAGCCTCGCCGGGAGGACCCTCGTAGCAGAAGAGTGTCCAAGAAAAATGGGTAGAGGGCTGAGAAGTGACATTTGGGATTTGCGGAGAAGAATTCATAAATGAAATTTATGAAAAACAAAGGAATGAACTTGCCCCTGGGCTCATCTTGCACCCTAGTACCATTACGGCCCTGGAACTTCCTTAGAAGACCCAAAGAAGTACCATTTCATCCCAACAGATTTTTATTCAGTGTTATTTTCCAGTCTCCCTCTGCCCTTATGGAACTATTCCATGTACACAGGCATCGCTTGGAGTCCTCTTTGAACTTCAAAGGACCTTCGTTTGTCTGGAAGAACTTCTAAGACTTCCCAGAAGTCACCCCAGAAGAAGGATTCTCAGACTTGTAGACTAAAAACAGGGAATAGAAAAGTGATGTCTCATCTAGAAAAAGCACTAGGTAACCTTAAAAATAAAAAGCCACAGTGAAAGACAACAAACGTTTGTTTGAGATCAAAGAATTGCAATCCTCAGAGGCACTGATTCAGGCAGAGACCCAAACAGTGTTCCAATAACGAGGTGAAGGGAAGGGGGTTTTATGAGAAAGGGAAGGAAAATAATTACATGACTAGAAGAAAGAACTTTCTATTGGTGATAATAAACAAAGTTATTCTTTAGCTATTGTAAAAAAAATAGTATAAATAAAGCCACTTTAAAATGGAGTCTGAGCTGCCGTCCCAAAGAAATTACCTTGCTTGTCTTACTCCTCAACCTTTGGAATGTTAAAACTGGACAAAATAACCTTTGAATTAGGCCTAAAGCAACACTGTGACCCAAACAATGTCTGTTATGACTACCAGACTAAAAATTAAAGCCATGTTTTAGAATTAATGTTATTATACAAGATTATCTGCATCTATTGAAATTCCTTCCTTCTATTCATGTAATTATTTCCCTTTCCCTTCTAATAAATACCCCTTGCCTTCACCATCTAATTGGAACACTATTTGGGTTTCTGCCTGAATCAGTGCTTCCCAAATAGCCGTTTTTGGGGATCTCAAATAAAAAAATGTTGCCTCTCATTTTGGCCTTTTATAAGCATGGCTGTTTACAGATTCTAAAAAATGTCCATAATTATCAGCTCTTGTGGTCAGGATGTATACTTTCCTGTTAGTTTTACAAGAAGTTGTTTAGAAGATAACGTTGGTTTGGCCCAGTCCAAAGCTTATTTTGCCCAGTTCTAACATTCCAAAGGTTCAAAAAGTAAGCTGTGAAAGGCAGTTCTTCTGGGATAGTGTCTCCCATTCCATTTTGAAATGGCTCTATTTATATCATTTTTCACAGTAGGTAGGTATCACGACAAAAAATATGCAGGCACTAATGTGTGAGAGGTGGGGAATAGCTATGGAATGAGCTCTTAAGTTATCATGTTCTCCCCAAAAATTAAACATTTAACTCAGAAGACAGAACATGCGTGCATATGCTCAATATATTGCGAAAACTCCAAAACATATGCAGTGTATAACCCTACTCATCAGATCTTCAGGGAAGATGAAAGCCAAGCAGGTGATATACTGGGAATGTGATTTGGAGGTAAGTAAATTAACATCATGTTCTGAAGATTGCAGAGGCATTTTCGGGTATGAGCTCCTTTGATCTTTACAAAAAGCATTATGCATCATCATGGCTGATATGAAATGAGAGGTTCAGTGATGTTTATCAAATTGCTATGAAGTATGCCAACTGATGGTCATTGGTACCAATTCAGTGCCAATAGGGATCCCCAACTTGGGGTGTGGTGAAAAAGGAAACTACTTGGTGCAAACAGTTCAGTTGTGACACAGCACAGCTGTGAGAACAGTTCACTGGTATTACAGCTCAATTAAGAGATACCATAGCTATGAAACAGCATGGCTGTGAGGCAGCCCTAGGTCAAGGTGGCCTTGGGGCGAGGCAGCCCTGGGGCAAGGCCCCTCACCCACCCGACAGCTCTGCTCTGCACCCCACCAGTCTGGTCCACTCTGCCCTGCTGTTTCGCCTGCTCTTCTCTGTTCTGGCCAGACATCTTCAGTGTTTCAGCTCCAGCCTGGGAAAACAGAGCCTCTTTTGGAAAGGAAAAGTACTTTCTCTGATCCACAGGGCAGCTGACTTATATAAGCAGAAGTCACTGCTCCTGACCCCTGATTGGTCTAGCCTCATGCCAATGAGGACTTCAAATCCTCACAGTTTGATTGGTGCAAAAGGCATTGTTTTGATTGGTCAGAATGGAGCTGCTCTGATCTGGTCAGTGAAGATGCTGATGGGGCATATAGCTGTCCACATCCAATTGGACAGGGAAAGCCTCAGTCCTATTGGTTGAAATACAATTCCAGGAACCCCTTTATAAGGGCTGACTCAGATGGCAGAAACACAGTGCAGGTGGGCAGTTCAGTGCAGGTTTCTCCTTTGTTTGGGTGAGAGGCCCCTGTTCAGAAACAGCTGCTAGGCTCTGCTTTTAAATTTCAGCCCAATTAGCCACCAGAAGCCTTTCTTGGCAGGTATCTTTTTTCTCTACGTCTTGACTTATCTAGTGGCAATCTTGAGTTATTTTCTCTTAATATCATACAATATACACGTGTGCAAGTATACATATACACACACCCTATTTAGTGGGTTATTTCTAAGTCACACTTTGTGTTTGAAGGCAAGTATGCAAAATGTAAGTTAGGGCCTCAACAAATCTTGTATGACTATTATTAATTACTACATTGTCAAGTTATGTCAGTCTACTGTCATATCTCCCAGGGAGAAAAGTTACCTTTCTTCTTTCTTCTCAGCTCTATTTACCTCTAGGGATGAGTAGTCTGTGAGTCTTGAGTGCTGTGGCCTTTGTAAAGTTCCCCTTACTTTCCAGCCTGAATAAACAGTCCATAGGGTCTTCCCATAGTGAAGAGAATACTGTGCTACATTTTTTCTCATGTACAAAAGGCCCAAAGTCTCAACATCTCTGATGAACTCTTTTTTTTCTCTGTTGTTCACTAAATGTGCAGTGTCTAGGTATGGATAGCCAAGCTGTTGCATCAGTAAATATATTGTATAAGAATCTTCCCAGTGCACTGAAATTTCATAATACATTCATTTTGCTAGACAGACATTTGTTAGATCTTCTTGTGGTAAATGCTGGCTAGCTGTTCACCAAACTGGCCTCTCTTCTTCCTGGGCACACAAGTAGACCACATTTCCCAGACTCCTTTGGAGTTAGGTGTGACCATATAACTGAGTTCTCACCAATAGAATGTAAGCAGATGTGATTTGTTTTTCTTCCAGGGCTGAACCATAAAAACATTTCTTAACCAATCTTCCAAGTTCTTTCTCTACCTACTGTCTTAATGAGTAGGCAAACTTAGAAATCATGTGTTGAAAATGATAAGCCACATACTGCAAGGAGCTGGGTCCCTGACCCATTGTTTGAAGGACTGCCCCTATTGATTACCCCAAGCTTTTCTCTATGTGAATAAGACATTTGTTTGTTTTGTTTTGTTTAAGCCATTGTATATTTAGATTGTTTGGTTTTACATCAGTTATCATGATCTTAACTTATTCACGTTTTAATCTGTAAATTTCTGGCCCTAATTCTAGGAAATTTATATATATATATATATAATTTATATATATATATATAATATATAATTTATATATAATTTTCTTCTGTTTGTTATTTCATCTCCTTTTCTTATTTTCATTTCTTTTTTCTCAGTTAGAATTCCTATTGCTTGTTGAACTACCTGGAATCACCCTCTAATTTTCTTTCCACTTCTTTTTTTTTTTTTTTTTTTTTTTTTTTTTTTTCTATTAATTAATTTATTTATTAGTTTCAGGTGTACAAAACAAGGTAATACTTAGACGTTCATCATTTATATCCCTCATACTGTGAACCCCCCTCCCCCCATCCACTATCCCTCCGACCTCACACTGAACCATCACATTATATATATAAAATTATAGTTGGCATTCATTAATGTTTAGCTTCTGATGTACAATGCCATGATCAGGTATCCACAGTATCCCTGAGGTGGTCTCCCAAATAGGACGCATGTCCATCGGATACCCAACAAAATCTTTACAACATTATAGAATACCTTCCCCAAATTAATTTTCAAAAGAAAAAACCCTGAGGCCATCTTATGGTTACCAGCTGCTTCCAAATCCCTTCACCTTTCCCCTTATCCCCAACCCCCTCCCACACACCCATCTAACTACTCTCGGTTTTTTCTCTGCGTCCCCAAAACTGACTCTGATTAGTTCATTCACATAGTCTTTTCTTTAGATTCCATATATAAGTGAGATCATATGGTACTTGTCTTTCTCTTTCTGACTTATTTCACTTAACATAATGTTCTCTAGATCCATCCATGTTGCTGCAAATGATAAGATTTCTTTCTTCTTTATGGCTGCGTAATACTCCATTGTATAAATGTACCACAGCTTCTTAATCCAGTCATCTACCGATGGGCATTTTGGTTGTTTCCATATCTTGGCTATTGTGTAAAGTGCTGCAATAAACATAGGAGTGCATACAGATTTTTGAATTGGAGTTTTGGATTTCTCCGGGTAGATGCCTAGGAGTGGAATTACTGGATCATAGGGTAGTTCCATTTTCAGATTCCTGAGATACCTCCATACTGTTTTCCATAGTGGCTGCACTAATCTGCAGTCCCACCAACAGTGCACTAGTGTTCCCTTTTCTCCACATCCGCGCCAGCATTTGTTGTTTGTTGATTTATTGATAATAGCCATTTTGACTGGAGTGAGGTGGTATCTCATTGTGGTTTTTATTTGCATTTCTCTGATGGTTAGTGAGGTTGAGCATTTCTTCATATGTCTTCTTGCCTTCTGTATGTCCTTCTTAGAGAAATGTCTCCCCAAGTCCTCTGCCCATTTTTTAATTGGGTTGTTTGTTTTTTTGGAGTTGAGTTGAGTAAGTTTTTTATAGATTTGTGATATTAATCCCTTATCAGATATATCATTGGCAAATATCTTTTCCCATACAGTAGGATCCCTTTTTGTTTTATTGATGGTTTCCTTTGCTGTGAAAAAACTTTTTAGTTTGATGTAATCCCACATGTTTATTTTTTCTCTTACTTCGCTCGCGCGAGGGGATATATCAGTGAAAATCTTACTCCGGGTAATGTCCATGAAGTTTCTTCCTATATTTTCTTCTAGATATTTTATGGTTTCAGATCTTACATTTAAGTCTTTAAGCCATTTTGAATTTGTTTTTGTATATGGTGTAAGGAGGTGGTCCAGCTTCATTTTCTTGCATGTGTCCGTCCAGGTTTCCCAACACCACTTATTGAACAGACTATCTTTACCCCATCGTACATTCTTGCTTCCATTGTCGTAGATTAGATGGGCATATAGGCATGGATTTACGTCTGGACTCTCTATTCTGTTCCATTGATCTATGTATCTATTTTTATGCCAGTACCATGTTGTTTTGATTACTGTAGCCTTGTAGTATAGTTTGAAATCAGGTATCGTTATACCTCCCACTTTGTTCTTATTTCTCAAGATTGCTGAGGCTATCCGGGGTCTTTTATGGTCCCATATAAATTTTAGGATTATATGTTCTATTTCTGTGAAAAACGTCGTTGGTAGTTTGATAGGAATTGCGTTGAATATGTATATTGCCTTAGGCAGTATGGACATTTTAATTATATTAATTCTTCCTATCCATGAACATGGAATGTGTTTCCATCTATTTATGTCTTCTTTCATTTCTTTCTTCAGTGTTGTATAATTTTCTGAGTACAGATCCTTTACATCTTTGGTTAGATTTATTCCCAGATATTTTATAGTCTTTGGAGCAATTGTAAATGGAATTGTTTTTTTAATTTCTCCTTCTGCTATTTTATCATTGGTATATACAAATGCAACTGATTTCCGAATATTAATTTTATATCCTGCTACTTTACTAAATTCATCTATCAGTTCTAATAGTTTCTTGGTGGAGTCTTTAGGGTTCTCTATATATAGTATTATATCATCTGCATATAATGATAATTTTACTTCCTCCTTACCAATTTGGATGCCTTTTATTTCTTTCTCTTGTCTGATTGCTGTGGCTAGAACTTCCAGCACTATGTTGAATAGAAGTGGAGAAAGTGGGCAACCTTGTCTTGTTCCTGATCTTAGGGGGAATGGTTTTAGCTTTTCCCCATTGAGTATGATGTTAGCTGTGGGTTTGTCATATATGGCCTTTATTATGTTAAGATATGATCCCTCTATTCCCACTTTCTTAAGGGTTTTTATCATAAAAGGTTGCTGTATTTTATCAAATGCTTTTTCTGCATCTATTGATATGATCATGTGATTTTTATTTTTCATTTTGTTAATGTGGTGTATCACATTAATTGATTTGCGGATGTTGAACCACCCCTGCATACCAGGGATGAATCCCACTTGATCATGGTGTATGATCTTTTTAATGTATTGCTGAATTCTGTTTGCTAATAATTTGTTGAGAATTTTTGCATCTATGTTCATTAGAGATATCGGCCTGTAGTTTTCTTTCTTTGTGGTGTCTTTGTCTGCTTTTGGGATCAGGGTGATAGTGGCTTCGTAAAAAGTGTTTGGGAGTCTTCCTTCCTTCTGGATTTTTTGGAAGAGCTTGAGGAGAATAGGTGATAATTCTTTTTTGAACGTTTTGAAAAATTCACCTGTAAAGCCATCTGGTCCAGGGCTTTTGTTTGTTGGGAGATTATTGATTACTGATTCAATTTCCCTGGTGGTAATCAGACTGTTCAGGCTTTCTGTTTCTTCTTGAGTTAGCTTTGGAAGGTTGTGCGCCTCTAGAAAATTGTCCATTTCTTCAAGGTTGTCAAATTTGTTGGCATATAGTTGCTCATAGTAGTTTCTTACAATTTTTTGTATTTCTGTGGTGTCTGTTGTCACTTCTCCTCTTTCATTTCTGATTTTATTAATTTGGGTCCTCTCTCTCCTTTTTTTAATGAGTCTGGCTAAAGGTTTGTCAATTTTGTTTATCTTCTCTAAGAACCAACTCTTGGATTCATTGATCTTTTGTATTGTTTTTCTGGTTTCTATTTCATTTATTTCTGCTCTGATCCTTATTATCTCCTTCCTTGTGCTCCCTTTGGGTTTATTTTGCTGTTCTTTTTCCAGATCCCTTAAGTGTGAAGATAAACTGTCAATTAGTGATGTTTCTTGTTTCTTTAGGTAGGCCTGCAGTGCTATGAACTTCCCTCTTAGGACTGCTTTCGCAGCATCCCATAGATTTTGGGTCGTCGTGTTCTCATTCTCATTTGTCTCAAGATATCTTTTGATTTCTTCTTTGATCTGCTGCTTGACCCATTCATTATTTAGCAACATGTTATTCAGCCTCCATGAATTGGTGTATCTTCCTGGTTTTTTTCCCCTGTAGTTCATTTCTAATTTCATAGCACTGTGGTCAGAGAAGACAATTGGTATGATTTCAATTTTCTTAAATTTATCGAGGCTTGTCTTGTGTCCTAACATATGATCTATTTTAGAAAATGTTCCATGAGCACTTGAGAAGAACGTGTATTCTGCAGCATTGGGGTGAAATGCTCTGAAAATATCAATTAAGTCCAACTGCTCCAAAGTATCATTTAAGGCTGTTGTTTCCATATTGATTTTCTGTCTGGAGGACCTGTCCCTTGTTGTCAGAGGTGTGTTGAAATCCCCTACTATGATAGTGTTGCTGTTGATCTCTGTCTTTATGTCCATCAGTACCTGTTTTATATATTTAGGTGCTCCTATGTTAGGTGCATAGATGTTTACTAGGGTTATGTCCTCTTGTCGGATTGATCCCTTTATTATTATATAGTGCCCATCTTTGTCTTTTAATATTTTTTTCATTTTAAAGTCTATTTTGTCAGATATAAGTATTGCAACTCCAGCTTTTTTTTTGCTTCCATTTGCATGAAATATGTTACTCCAACCCTTCACTTTCAGCCTGTGTGTGTCTTTTGATCTGAAATGAGTCTCTTGTATACAGCATATACAAGGGTCTTGTTTCCTTATCCACTCAGCCACCCTATGTCTCTTGATTGGAGCGTTTAATCCATTTACATTTAAAGTGATTATTGATAGGTACATAGTTATTGCCATTTTTAGATTTGTAGTAAATTGTTTTCATCTTTCTCCTATTTACAGAAGTCCTTTTAGTATTTCTTGCAATGCTGGCTTGGTTGTCATAAATTCTTTCAGTTTGTTCTTTTCTGGGAAGCTCTTTATCTCTCCATCAACTTTAAATGATAGCCTTGCTGGATAAAGCAATCTAGGTTGTAGGCCTTTGTGTTCCATCACTTTGAGTATCTCCTGCCACTCCCTCCTTGCCTTCAATGTTTCTGTAGAAAAGTCATTTGATAGTCTTATGGGAGTTCCCTTGTATGTAACCTTCTGCCTTTCTCTTGCTGCTTTCAAGATTCTCTCTTTGTCTTTAAGCTTTGCCATTTTAACTATAATGTGTCTTGGTGTGGGCCTGTTTGGGTTTATCCTGGTTGGAACTCTCTGCACTTCCTGGGCTTGTATGTTGGTTTCCTTCATCAGGTTAGGGAAGTTTTCTGACATTATTACCTCAAATATGTTCTCAATCCCTTGCTTCTTCTCTTCGCCTTCTGGTATTCCTATGATGCGCATGTTGTTGCGCTTGATGTTATCCCAGAGGTCTCTTAACCCATCTTCATTGTTTTTTATTCTTTTTTCTTTCTGTTGTTCAGTTTGAGTGATCTCTGCTAACTTGTCTTCTAAGTCGCTGATTCGATCCTCTGCTTCATCTAACCTGCTGGTCATTCCTTCAAGTGAGTTCTTAATTTCGGTAATTGTGTTTTTTAGTTCTAGCTGGTTGTTTGTTAAGATTTCTACATCCTTTTTTAGCTCTAACTGGTTGTTCTTTATGATTTCTATATCCTTCTTTATGTCTTCTCTAAGCTCCTTAAACATTCTTATCACCAGTGTTCTGAACTCTGTCTCTGACATGTTGGTTACCTCTGCTTCATTTGGTTCCAGTTGTGGAGGTTTCTTCTGTTCTTTTATTTGGGACATGTTTCTTTGTCTCCCCATTCTGACTGACTCTCTGTGTTTGCTTTGATGTATTAGGAAGATCCCCTAGAGCTCTTAGTTCTTGCTGGGTTATCTTATGTAGTATGTGTCTTTTATATTTGACTTGGACTACTTCGTTCTTCTCTGCATGTGCTCCACAGGAGGCTCGTGTGTTTAGTATATCGTCCTGTTCAAGAAGAACTTTGATTGCTTTTTGCTTGTGAGTAGGTGGGCTTAACTCCTAGGCCGTCTAGTTGTGAAACTTGGCTTTGCTCACCACAGGGTGTTCTGCTGGGTGAGGGTTGGCCACTTAAATGAGGTTTGGCCTCTATGGGCTCTTGTGCCTTCAGAGAATTCCCTCTGGGTGTGTGACTTGTAGGTCAAACTCGGTAGTACTCTGGTTTGGTCCAGAGTTGGCTTCTGGAAAATGTTGAATCTTGTGCCTCTTAAGCTGGGCCCTGGTAGGGCAGTTTCAGCACAAATCAAGTTACCAAGTACAACAACAACAACAACAAAGAAAACAAATCAAGTACATTCACAAATAAAATACAACCGACAATCCCCCCTCAACATAGGCAAAGATATCAAAGCAATAATGACAGAACAAAGCAAATCACTACAAGCAGAAAAAAAAAAAAAGGAAGTACCAAGCAAAGCAAAACAGAAAGCAGAACCAGTCTTGGCTTAAGCCCACCAGGTAATCTCCAGGTTGTCCTCTGCTGTGCCAAAGAGTTCCCTGCCTATTGCGCAGGCAGCGCTGGTCACCTGGTGCCCAGAGTGAATTTGGGAGTGTAGACTTAAATGCGAGGGGCTGAGGGGTCTGGATGACAGTTTTCAGAGAGACCATGCAGTTTCTGTCCTTTCCTGCACAAATGCACGCTGAGAGTAGCTCCACCAGCCCTGTGGTCAGTATTCCTGAGTCTTAGGGCCCTCCTTCCATGGGTGACTTATAGGTCAAACCCGGTAGTACTCTGGTTTGGTCCAGAGTTGGCTTCTGGATATGTTGAATCTTGTGCCTCTTAATCTGGGCCCTGGTAGGGCAGTTTCAGCACAAATCAAGTTACCAAGTACAACAACAACAACAACAACAACAAGGAAAACAAATCAAGTACATTCACCTGTAAAATACAACCGACAATCCCCACTCAACATAGGCAAAGATATCAAAGAAATAAAGACAGAACAAAGCAAATCACAACAAGCAAGGAAAAGAAAAAAAAAGAAGAGAAAGAAAGAAAAAAAAGAAAAAGAAAAGAAAGGAAAAAAGAGAAGAACAAAGCAAAACAACACAAAACAAAACAAAAACAAAAGCAAAAAAACAAAAAAGCAAAACAAAACAAACAAACAAACAAACAAAAAAAAATCACCAAGCAAAGCAAAACAGAAAGCAGCACCAGTCTTGGCTTAAGCCCACCAGGTAATCTCTGGGTTGTCCTCCGCTGTGCCAAAGAGTTCCCTGCCTAGTGCACAGGCAGCGCTAGTCACCTGGTGCCCAGAGTGAATTTGGGAGTGTAGATTTAAATGCGAGGGGCTGAGGGATCTGGATGACAGTTTTCAGAGAGACCATGCAGTTTCTGTTCTTTCCTGCACAAATGCACACTGAGAGTAGCTCCACCAGCCCTGTGCCCAGTACTCCTGAGTCTTAGGGCCCTCCTTCCGTGGGTGACTTGTAGGTCAAACCCGGTAGTACTCTGGTTTGGTCCAGAGTTGGCTTCTGGATATGTTGAATCTTGTGCCTCTTAAGCTGGGCCCTGGTAGGGCAGTTTCAGCACAAATAAAGTTAGCAAGTACAACAACAACAACAACAAAGAAAACAAATCAAGTACATTCACAAATAAAATACAACCGACAATCCCCACTCTACATAGGCAAAGATATCAAAGAAATAAAGACAGAACAAAGCAAATCACAACAAGCAGAAAAAAGAAAAAAAAAAGAAGAGAAAGAAAGAAAAAAAAATAAAATAAAAAAAATAAATAAATAAAAAATAAAAAAAAAATAAAAAAATAAAGACCACCAAGCAAAGCAAAACAGAAAGCAGCACCAGTCTTGGCTTAAGCCCACCAGGTGATCTCCAGGTTGTCCTCCGCTGTGCCAAAGAGTTCCCTGCCTAGTGCGCAGGCATCGCTAGTCACCTGGTGCCCAGAGTGAATTTGGGAGTGTAGATTTAAATGCGAGGGGCTGAGGGGTCTGGATGACAGTTTTCAGAGAGACCATGCAGTTTCTGTCCTTTCCTGCACAAATGCACGCTGAGAGTAGCTCCAACAGCCCTGTGCCCAGTACTCCTGAGTCTTAGGGCCCTCCTTCCAAGGATGAGTGGGAGGGGGCGGGCGGGAGATCTCTAAGCTGCTGAAAGCCGGGAGCTGCGACTGCCGCTTACTGCTGAACTCAGGGATTGCTTCCGCGGTTGCCCTTGCCCCACCGCAGGCCAGCCAGAAAGGGTGGGGCCTGGGGATGGAGGGGTCTCCTCCCTCCCAGGCCAGCCACTCACACTCCTCCCGCAGGCCTGAAAAGGTGGTGGCTGGGGGTGTGGGAGTCTTCTCTCTCCTCGTCCAGCGAAAATCCCCTCCTCCCAGCCTCTTCCGATGGTCAGAGCCGGCTGCCAATCTTCCCAGCGCCTGAACGCAGACGCCCCTCTGTAATCTGACACTGTTTCTCAGTTAGGGGTAGTTTAAGTCTCTGGAAGGGCGGGGGGAGGATTCGAAAAGCTCGGTGAGGGGCCCAGGTGTGGCGTCTCAGTTCTTTGTCTGCCCTAGGGCCCACGAGCTGCCCGCCCCGGCGGGAGCGATCAACTGTGGGACGCAGGGAAAGAGCCCACCTCCTGGACCCTACGCTCTCCGCCACACCCTGGGCTCCCGTGGGACTCTAGAGCCCCGGGTGCTGCCCTCCACTTTTTCTGTGAGCACGCTCCTCCCCCCCGCTCGCCCACCTAGTGCACCTCAAAGCAAGACTTCCACGAGCCTCCGTCCGACCTGGGAGCCGCGCAGCAACGCTGCACGGGCCTGTGCTCCGCTTCCAGGAGTCTGCGCTCCGTAGTCCCGGCGCCGCCCTCTTTCCACTTCTTTGTTTTTCTGTTTTATTCTAAGAGATTTCCTCGGCTTTATAGAGTCATCAACATGTGGAACTTCCTCATGGAAAGCTCCTTGCCAAGGCCTGAAGGAGGATAATAAGAGGTAATGATTTCATCCTACATGCTCTTCTGCTGCTCCGGTTCCATGTGAAGGGAAGAGAGAAGGCAATTCTTAGATACTTCTAACTAGATATTTTAATTTTTGATTTGATTTGTTTTGACTCCTGTTACGCATCTGTAAATGTATTCGGCAAGGCTGAAGATACTGAGGGTATTCAAATCATGTGGAATTCTTCCAAGTAACTTTTCTGTTATTTCCTTCTTCTTACATAATCACCTGTTGAAATAACTTTCTAGGCCCAGGATGGAGCCACTCCTGCTCAAGGTGCCACATCAACAAACTGAAATTTAGATAACTTTTATAACCTGTAAATGTTTTATTTGACCAGAAACACAATATACCCAGTCAGCCAATCCCCAAATGCCAAGTCGAATGTGGGCCTTCTCACCCCAAACAAGGCTGACTATGTGGCCCCAGCTAATCATATGTTTTCTGGTTTTTTTCTTCCTTATTCTTTATTTTTTATGATAGCTTTCTGCTCTCTATCCCATTTTGCAGTTCTCTGAAAGGAGACTGTCCACTTCGTGAAGTGAAACAATGAGTTTGTTCATATCACCTAAATTCTCTTCTTTAATAATTTTTCACACACTAGAGAAGCAAGAATTAGGCACCATTTGAATACAGCAATTCCACATGGAGCTATTAGTCTCCAGGTTCCAGAAAGCTTCCATTTACACTTATCTCACTCTCCAAGATTTGTTTTGTTTTGTTTTTCACTTCCTCTTTCCATGATGTAGTGGAAAGGTGGAAAGGGCAGATATTTTAGACCTCAAAGGTGGATTCTGATTGGGATCAAAATGGAGGCGTGAGGTGAGCCTCTGTAAAGCTCTCCTGGAATTTACAACTAATCGGACAACAATAACTCCACAAAGGACTCCCTGCACAGCAGACAAGCAAGACAAACAGGGCCAATACGGAATTCACCTAAAGGTGGGCGAATCGCGCGAGCGGGGGAGGAGGGAAGGGAGAAGAGAGGGGATGGAGCCGCACGGGCACAGGACGCAGACCTAGCTCAGTGCTCCGAGCTCGCTGCATCCTGGAACTACTGCAGCTGCGGGAGAGGGAAGAACTCGGTCTGCTAGGGCTCCGCTTATGGCCCACAAGGCTGAGGGGGCAGCATATAACACGGCTGAACCCAATGCTCACGGCAGAGACCTCGGAGCAAAGACTGAGGGAAGAAGGCTGAAAACTGTGGTTTAAGCCCTGTCGTGCAGGGTCTCAGCTCCCACTCCCCGCCCAAGAACGCAGGACACGGTAAGGCCAAACAGGAACACCCACGGAACCATAGATAGGGGAGTCAAACCAATATATTCTCGCTGGCGGCTGGGCTGGAGACACAGGAAGCAGGATCTACATAATCTGCCTAATAGCAGTCCGCACTTGCCAGCCACCATCTTCTTGCTAGCCCCCATTCCTCCTCTGCTAGCGTAGCCACAGCCGTTATATTAGTGGCCAATGGCTTACGGGTTACAGCTGACGGCCAACTAGCCACAGCTGCTGGCATCTGATCACAGTTGATGGCCATTTACTACCCGAGCCAGCACCTTTCTATGTGAGGCCGAGAGCCTGGAAACTGCTTTTTGGGGCTTTGTCCCCACACTCCACCCCTACAGGGTCTCGCCTCACAATCTACGCGACAAGCGTCTTCTGCGAGGGGCCCTGTGCACGGAGCCTGGAGGTGAATGCACTATCCTGAACACAGCCAGGCTCTCTGGGCACAGCCAGGGTTTCTCAGGGCACCACCAGTACTTCTGGGCACAGCCAGACTTCCTGGGCTTCTTAAGGTACCACCAGTCTCCCCGGGCACAGCCAGGGTTTCTCAGGGCACCACCCCAGTACTTCTGGGCACAGCCAGACATCCTGGGCTTCTTAGGGTACCACCTGTTTCCCCGGGCACAGCCAGAGTTTCTCAGGGCACTGCCACTCTCTCTCTGGGCCTCTCGGGGTACTGTGCTGGAACAACAGCGGCTCACATCAAGGTGCTTACATATTATCAATGGCGGCCAGTCAAGACACAAAAGCAAACATTCTCGCCAGTCCCACTACATGGTGGTATGTTCCCAAACAGTCAAGTGTCCATTAAATTAGGGATGGAAGGCAATTCCCCATAGTCCATAGTCATTCGCCAGGGCTGTCCTGGGGGTGAGGGATGACCTTGACCTCACCCTCATCTCCCACGGAGGACTCAGCAAGCATTTCCTCCTGTGACTAAAAGTCCTGCATCCGGGCTGCCTCAGCAAGCAGTTCCCAGCCCACAGGGCGGCAACAACCTTCGCTTTGTCCGCTTTCTCCACTTTCTCCGGCCTCTGCTGGTTGGGGAACCATCCACGTCTTTCCACCCCTCCACGGGAATCGAGCTCTCCGGCAGCTGCTCCTCCTGGTCTTCCTCAGACTGAGCTTTCATACGCACAAACTCCTCCACTGCCCTTCGGAAAGCTTTGGCCAGCACCGTATCCTGCCGGCTACGCCATATGTCACGCAGGGGACCCTGCTCGCTGCGCCATTTGTCGTGCAGGGTCTCAGCTCCCACTCCCCGCCCAAGAACGCAGGACACGGTAAGGCCAAACAGGAACACCCACGGAGCCATAGATAGGGGAGTCAAACCAATATATTCTCACTGGCGGCTGGGCTGGAGACACAGGAAGCAGGATCTACATAATCTGCCTAACAGCAGTCCGCGCTTGCCAGCCACCATCTTCTTGCTAGCCCCCATTCCTCCTCTGCTAGCGTAGCCACAGCCGTTATATTAGTGGCCAATGGCTTACGGGTTACAGTTGACGGCCAACTAGCCACAGCTGCTGGCATCTGATCACAGTTGATGGCCATTTACTACCCGAGCCAGCACCTTTCTATGTGAGGCCGAGAGCCTGGAAACTGCTTTTTGGGGCTTTGTCCCCACAAGCCCTCACTGCCGAGCGGAGAATGGAAGCCTTAGGCACTGAGACTAGCCGCCCCTCCCTACCCTCCAGAGCTCGCCCCGCCCCCACCTGCACGGTGCTAGAAGCGATAAAGTAGCAGTGTCAGATCAAAACGACAGGATTTTTGCTGTTCTGAGAACTGTGGACCGCAGAAACAGATTCGCAGCCCAACTAGTTCCGGCAAAGGGGAGGGAGATGTGGAAGCAGGACCGGCTGTGGTGGTGGTCGCCGCCATTGCTCTGGGCCACCTCTCACAACTCACCTCGCCCCTGGTCCCACATATCTGGGTGGATCCCTGCAGGAGTAAACAGAACTGCTGACACATACGGGCTCTGAATCGGATGCAGAAAGAGCTTTGGAACTTCAAAAGCTCTCCGCACCCCCACAGGGACGTGGCGCCCTATGACCCAGGCGAACTGTTAGAAGAGACCCGTCTCCCAGGGAATCCCCGCATTGTGTGAGAAGCTGGAATAGTGCAGAGAAAACATAGCACTACTGTGTGAGAGAGGAAAAAAAGGCTGCAGTCGGAGAGAAAATAAAACATTCTACCAACAAGTATTGGAAAACAAAAGAAAGACCTCTTCCTATCAATCTGTTGCAGAAGCCACCCCTGTAGATGTCTAGGAAGAGAAATAATAAATCAGTAATTGCCATGAATAACCAAGGCAACAAGAAAGCTCAGAAAGAAAATGAAAAGTCTCCAGAAAAGGAACTTAAAGATATGGAAATATGTGACTTAAATGAGAGAGAATTCAAGATTGCAGTTCTGAAAAAACTCAATAAGATGCAAGAAAACACAGAAAGGCAATTTAATGAACTCAGAAACGCAACCAAAGAACAACATGAGCATTTTACGAAAGAGATTGAAATTTAAAAAAAAAAAAAAAACCACAAATGGAATTTCTGGAGATTAAGGACTCAATAGAAGAAATTAAGAATGAAATAACCAGCTTAGGTAGTAGAGTTGACCAGATGGAGGAAACAGTCACTGACATCGAAGATAGAAACCTGGAATTACACAACTGGAAGAAGAAAGAGACTTGAGACTTAAAAGAAATGAAAGAACTCTACAAGAACTTTCTGACTCTATCAGAAAGAGCAATTTAAGAATAATGGGCATACCAGAAGGAGAAGAAAGAGAGAAGGGAACAAAGAATATATTCAAACAAATTGTTGATGAGAACTTCCCAAACTTGTGGACAGAACTGGATCCTAAAATCCAAGAAGCAAATAGAACACCTAATTACCTAATGCCAACAGGTCTTCTCCAAGGCACATTGTATTGAAGTTGTCAAAAATTAACGCCAAAGAAAGAATATGCAAGGCAGCCAGGGAAAAGAAGACGGTAACCTACAAAGGAAAGCCCATTAAATTATCATCAGATTTTTCAGCAGAAACTCTACAATCAAGAAGGGAGTGGAACCAAATATTCAAACTATTGAAAGAGAGAAATCATGAGCCAGAATAATATATCCAGCAAAGATATCCTTTAGGTATGAAGGAGGAATAAAGACCTTTCCAGACATCCAGAAGCTGAGGGTATTTTCTAATACATGACCTGCACTACAAGAAATACTAAAGGAGGCTATTAGACCACCATCAACAGGGACAATTTGTGGCAACATAAAAAGGGGGAGAGTAAAGGCCTGAACCGGAATATGGGAATGGAGAAAGTAAGCGTGCTGAAGAAAATGGAATACTCTAAATATCAAACTTTCTTTTACATAAACTTAAGGGTAACCACTCAAAAAAAATCCAGAACTGAAATATATACTGTAATAAAAGAAGAAACAGAGGGAAACATCATAGAATACCACCACACAGAAATAATAGACAACAACAAAAAGGAAAGGAAACAAGGGAGACACAGCCTTACCAGAAAACTAAAGATAGAATGACAGGAAATCCTCAGGTATCAATAATCACCCTAAATGTAAATGGACTGAACTCACCAATAAAAAGACACAGAGTAGCAGATTGGATCAAAAAACTGAACCCAACCATATGCTGTCTCCAGGAGACACATCTCAGCTACAAGGAGAATCATAGAGTCAAAGCGAAAGGGTGGAAATTGGCACTCCAAGCAAATGGTACCCAGAGAAAATCACTTGTAGCCATAATGATATCCCTCACTATCTCTACGTATGACCCCAACCAGCAGCATCCCCACAGAACTTGTTAGAAATGCAAATTCTTGACCCACCCCAGACCTCCTGAATGGGAAACTCAGGGTGGAGCTGGGCGATGTGAATTTTGGCTAGCTTTCTAGGAGATTCTAACACATGCTACAATGTGAGACCGCTGGGCTGGAGAAAAGGATGTGTGGCAGACAGGTAAGACAAACAAGCAACCGGGACGGTACAGCAAGCCTCTTTCCAGAAGCTGCTCCTGCTGGCCGCCCCGACTGCAATCCGGCGCTTTCCTCCCTCCCCCGCCGCCCGCGGCGCTCGAGTGCTGAGTTGGCGGCCGAGACGGGCTGCCCCGCCAATACCCGGCGCGGAGGTGCTGGTTCGTCTCGTTCCCGCTCCGCACGTCCCGCTTTCCCTTCTAGTCTAGCCAGGCCGGCCCTCAGCCCCAAAACCACCCAGGCCCGGAGCCGCCTCCCTTCTCGGACCAGCTCCCCTCCCCTCCCCTCCCCTCCCCTCCCCTCCCTCCGGCCCCGCGCACGCCGCAGCACGGACGAGCTCGCGTGCGCCAGTGTTGGGGGCGGGGCCAAGGGCCGGACGGGAGTCGGGCCCCTCCCCGCCCCTTGGGCGGAAGGCGGAGGACGTCACCCCGGCTTAGCGTTCTCGGAGGCTCTTTGCTAAAGTTCCTGGCCTCGGGGCACCCGGCCTTACCCGCTCGCTGTCCTTCACACCTGCGGGAAAATCCTCCGGGTGTCATTTTCGGAGAAGCTCTGCCACTGCCGCTCAGGACGCGGCCTCTGTTTTTAGGATGCTGTTCTTTCTACCTACCAACAGTGTAGCCGCAACCCGTGCTTTCTAATCAATGAAAATAACAAAATACTGGATATTCTTCACAAGGAAAACGCTAAGATAAATATGGCACTAAGTGGTAAGCCACGTGGTAGACACTTAGAACTGAGTTTCCAGTCTTCAACTTTTCAGTGGAAGACAGTGGTGGAACCCATAATTAGAAGGCTTTTATTATGCTCACTTATTTTTTAGGATGAAATCTTAAAATTCATATTAACAAGGCACCCCACATTTATTATATTGATAGGGTTTTTCCTCAGTGTTCACTTTTCTGAGTATTCATAAGGAGTGATCAAATGGTTGTCAGACACTTGCTATTAGGGATATTTTCCCCTCTGTGGTACACAACTGTTTTAGACAGCTCCATATGCTGTAACAAAATACCATAGTCTGAGTAGCTTAAACAACAAGCATTTGTTTCTTACAGTTCAGGAAATGGGAAGTCTGAGATCAGGGTGCCAACACAGTCAGATTCTGGTGAGGGCCCTTTTCTCCATTACAGACTGCAATAAGAGGTATCTCATAGTGTCCTGGGGGTAAGGGGGAGTCAGGGGATGTGGCATTGGGAGCTATTTCTCTGTTCTCTGACCTCTTCTTACATGAGCACTAATCCCATTCAAGAGGGCCTCACCCTCATGATCAGTTACCTCCCAACAGTCCCACCTCCAAATTCCAGCACACTGGAATTAGCGTATCAACATATCAATTTGGGAGGACGCAAACATTCAGTTTGCTCAATGATTATATCATCAATGAGCAGTAAACAAAAGACTAGAACCCAAACTTCTGATTTTTATTTCAGTGTTCTTTGTACAAAGCACCCCCAACCTCTAATACCTTAACACCTTCAACACTTCACATCCACCTTCCCTGATTCTTTTTCTCCTTAGCACTCCTCTCTATGTAATACCGTTTTTCCCCGAAGATAAGACTTAGCCGTACAATCAGCTCTAATGCGTCTTTTGGAGCAAAAATTAACATAAGACTCAGTCTTATTTTACTATAATGTAAGACCCGGTCTTATTTTACTATAAGACTAGGTATAATATATAATATAATAATATAATAGATAATTAATATAATATAATATAAAATATAATATTATAATATAATTAATATAATATAATATAACATAATACTGGGTCTTATATTAATTTTTGCTCAAAAAGATGCAGTAGAGCTGATTGTCTGCCTAGGTCTTAGTTTCGGGGAAACAGGGTGGATGGTATCTTTATTGTCTAGTCTATTTCCACTAGAATGTAATCTCCATGAGGGCAGAGATTTTTGCCTGTTGTATTCATTACTGGCACATAGAAGGCCCTAAAATATTTGCTAAATGAATGAATATGTATTTCTATTTATTCACTCTTGAAAAAGCATACCCAAAAAACCTGAAAGCATTTATCTGTAAAGATATATGTGCTCCAATGTTCACTGCAGCTTTATTTACGGTGGCCAAGACATGGAAACAAACAATGTGTCCTTTGATAGATGATTGGATAAAGAAGATGCGGTATATACACACAAGGGAATACTACTCTGCCATAAGTAAAAGATGAAATACTACCATTTGTGATAACATGGACGGATCTTAAGCTTATTATGCTAAGTGAAATAAATCAGAAAAAGTCAACAACCATCTGACTTCACTGATACGTGAGATATAAAACTGAAAGCAACAAAGGAACAAGACAAACAAATAAAGACACAAAAAAAAACTCAGACACAGACAATAGTTCAGTGGTTACCAGAGGGTAGGAGGGGAAGGGAGTGGTAGAGGAGGGCAAACAGGGTCAAATATATGGTGATGGAAGGAGAACTGACTCTGGGTGGTAAACACACAATGTGATATATAGATGATATATTACAGAATTGTACACTTGAAACCTATGTAATTTTACTAACCATTGTCACCCCAATAAATTTTAGTTAAAAAAAGAAATATATATATATATATATATATATATATATATATATATATATATATATATATATATACACATATAGTTTAAACAAAAAAGAAAGAAAAAGAAAAAGCACAAAACCTGAAAGTTTGAAGACAAAGAATCAAAACTCAGTATGGAACCAAATTGTCTATTATGAGAGGGACGATGGGAAATAGGCTAGGAAGGAAAACAGAATAAATAGAAGGACATCTCTGGTCAACTGGCAACATCAGATGGAAATTTTGAATAGAAGCAAGTCTTCAGGGCAGGAAAAGCAGGTATTAAATTCTTTCTGTCTGGTTTCCTAGTGGTGGCTGTGAATCATGTACTTAAAGACCTTCCAGTTAAAGTGGAGACCTGTGGCTCCTACTGTTTTGTGAGGCTGGGTAGAAAGGAGGGTAGATTCACCTAAAGCACTTAAAGCAAAAGTCAGGAATCCAGAGTAACTAAATCCTTAGTAAATCGCAATTCTAAATGTTGCTTTTGCTAACAAGTTTAGATGAAGGAAAACCTCTATTTTCCTTCCATTTTCTTCTTTCATACTGGATTGAATCCTGCACCTTCTCTTGTAAGGAATGTACTGGGGAGGTTCACTTTTTAACTGGGTTGCTGAGGGCAAGAACTTGAAACATGGTGACCTCTGTGTTGTTTCATGGGTTCTGCCTCCTTCCAGGGCATTTCCTGGGTTTAACAGGAACCTAGAAAAATTCGGTAAATATGGATTCATAAGGATGTCAATATGAACACTAGAATGAAAAATCTTAGACATAAGAGAATAATGCATGAAAAATCCTAACAGGGACAGAGCAAACATTTTTTTTGTTGCTGTTTAAAAAATAACTATTTAATTTGCAATTCTATAGGTTAGCAATTTTTGCTTGGGCTCAACTGGGCAGTTCTTCTGGCCTCTACTGGGCTCACTTATATGTTTGAGGTCACATGATTGCCATCTATGGACTGGTGGTCTAGGATGGTCTCAGCTGGATGGCTCATCTCTGGCCCAAGTGGTCTTTCATTCTCCAGTAGACAATCCTGGGTTTGTTCACAAGGCAAATGGGCAGGGTTCATTGAGAGAAGGCAGAAGTATGCAAAGCCTCTTGATAGGCCTAGTGTACCTAGAACTGTCACTCTGTTATCTTTGCTACATTTTATTGACCAAAGTATGTCCAAAGACTGGCCTAGATAGAATCAAGGGTGGGAAGCTAGACTTGAAGAGAGGACCTGTCACATCATATTGTAGAGGGCATGGGTACCAAGAGGGTGGACAAACGGGGCTATATGTTCAAACTCTCTATCTGGTGTGAAATGATTTCATATAGAAAGATTGGAAACATCAAGCAAAACATGGACTCCAAATTACAAAATTATTAAAGCTGTAATTATACAGGTGATGATGGTAACAATAGGAGGCAATGTGCATGTTCTACTAGGAAGACTAATGAGAAGGTTGGGAGATGGGTGGGACTGAGGTACCCATGGTGATACTGGCCGCCTGGCACATGCTCAAGCCCAGTTCCATTTTTGGTGCCAACTGTAGGAGGAGAGAGCAAACTTTTCCATTCCAAAGATAGATACAAAATCAAAACTAGTTGCTCTATACTTGATTAGAGAAAACTGAAATTTGCCCACTCTTCAATTGCTGGGTAGATGCCTCCCCCATGACAGAGATCTAAACCCCTTCCCTGAGAATAGCTCACATTCTCTCTCTCACCTTTCTCCTGGATCATTCAGCTCTTTCCCTAAATCTTCCAGCACAGTCACCTGTTCTCCACTCTCAGAATATTGCTCCTGTACCCAGGATTGGAGCTGTTTGGGTAGGATGGTCAGGAAGTGCTCCAGCACCAGCAGCTCCAGGATCTGCTCCTTAGTGTGTGTCTCAGGCTGCAGCCACAGGTGGCAAAGCTCCCAGAGCCCACAGCCCAGAGCCAATTCAGGAGCCCAGGTATCTTTTGATAGCAAAACTATCTGAAACACTGGCAAACATCTCCCTGGCATGGGGTTTCTTCCTCTGATTGCTGGATTCCTATTTCCAGGTATGTTCATCTTCTTCCACCTTCAAATCATAAGCTCTACAGGAACACAGAGGGACAAAGTTCCAACTTCACTTGGCTTCATGGTCTGCTAGGGTGAAATAACAAACTCTCTCTGTTGAGAGATATTCCCCTTGAGGTTCCTTCCAGTGTGGTAAAAAAGTAGGAAACTACTTTGATGAACAGGACAACCTAGATGCCAGATATATTCTGACTTAGGAAATGGCATAAGAAATCATGATTACAAAATGGCTTAAAGACTTAAATGTAAGATCTGAAACCATAAAATATCTAGAAGAAAATATAGGAAGAAACTTCATGGACATTACCCGGAGTAAGATTTTCACTGATATATCCCCTCGCGCGAGCGAAGTAAGAGAAAAAATAAACATGTGGGATTACATCAAACTAAAAAGTTTTTTCACAGCAAAGGAAACCATCAATAAAACAAAAAGGGATCCTACTCTATGGGAAAAGATATTTGCCAATGATATATCTGATAAGGGATTAATATCACAAATCTATAAAAAACTTACTCAACTCAACTCCAAAAAAACAAACAACCCAATTAAAAAATGGGCAGAGGACTTGGGGAGACATTTCTCTAAAAAGGACATACAGAAGGCAAGAAGACATATGAAGAAATGCTCAACCTCACTAACCATCAGAGAAATGCAAATAAAAACCACAATGAGATACCACCTCACTCCAGTCAAAATGGCTATTATCAATAAATCAACAAACAACAAATGCTGGCGCGGATGTGGAGAAAAGGGAACACTAGTGCACTGTTGGTGGGACTGCAGATTAGTGCAGCCACTATGGAAAACAGTATGGAGGTATCTCAGGAATCTGAAAATGGAACTACCCTATGATCCAGTAATTCCACTCCTAGGCATCTACCCGGAGAAATCCAAAACTCCAATTCAAAAATCTGTATGCACTCCTATGTTTATTGCAGCACTTTACACAATAGCCAAGATATGGAAACAACCAAAATGCCCATCGGTAGATGACTGGATTAAGAAGCTGTGGTACATTTATACAATGGAGTATTACGCAGCCATAAAGAAGAAAGAAATCTTATCATTTGCAGCAACATGGATGGATCTAGAGAACATTATGTTAAGTGAAATAAGTCAGAAAGAGAAAGACAAGTACCATATGATCTCACTTATATATGGAATCTAAAGAAAAGACTATGTGAATGAACTAATCAGAGTCAGTTTTGGGGACGCAGAGAAAAAAACGAGAGTGGTTAGATGGGTGTGTGGGAGGGGGTTGGGGATAAGGGGAAAGGTGAAGGGATTTGGAAGCAGCTGGTAACCACAAGATGGCCTCAGGGTTTTTCTTTTGAAAATTAATTTGGGGAAGGTATTCTATAATGTTGTAAAGATTTTGTTGGGTATCCGATGGACATGCGTCCTATTTGGGAGACCACCTCAGGGATACTGTGGATACCTGATCATGGCATTGTACATCAGAAGCTAAACATTAATGAATGCCAACTATAATTTTATATATATAATGTGATGGTTCAGTGTGAGGTCGGAGGGATAGTGGATGGGGGGAGGGGGGTTCACAGTATGAGGGATATAAATGATGAACGTCTAAGTATTACCTTGTTTTGTACACCTGAAACTAATAAATAAATTAATTAATAAAAAAAAAAGAAAAAAAAAAGAAATCATGATTAGAAAAAATAATAATAAAATTATTTACTTACTACCAAAAGACAATTTCCAGAATAGTTGTCCATAAGCAAAGAAAGCTTGTAAGAGACAATAGATCTTAAATCTGGATTCCCAGATAATGAAAGATTCTTGCTTTTCTGCTTCCTGAAGAATTTGATTCCCTTTGGGTCTCTTGTGTTGATTTTAATACTTGGCCTCTAAAACCTGTAATAAATGTTCATTGTTTTCCCTAACTTTCAATGTACTCAATAACCAGGTCACAGTCTAATTTTGATTTTCTACTGTTTTTATGGATGAAGCAATGGATTAAACTTTTCAAGAAAAGGCTGGTAGAATTTTAAAACTTGCAGAGCAGAAAAACATAATATTCCCTCTGCCTGTCTAAATTCTTGGCTGGGACCCTGTGACGAAGGATGGATTAATAAGAGAAACACAAAAAGTGTTTTAACATGTACATCTCATATATACATGGGAGATACCCAGGAGAAAATAAGTAACTCTCAGAGATGGCTTAGAAATCAGGCTTAAAAACCATCTTCATTTAAAAACAAAATAAAAAGGGTAGGGCAAGGCCAGAAATGGAGAGTGACAAGGAAAAGTGTGATAAACAAGACTAAGGTTTGTTGACTTCTGGTCAAGATGGCAGAGTAGGTAGATGCTGTACTCAGCTCCTCTCATGACTGTACAAAAATTATAACTAAATTATAGAACAACCATCATTGAGAACCACTAGAAGACTAGCTGAACAGAATTCCTATGACTAAAGATTTAAAGAAAAAGCCATGCTGAAACTGATAGGAGTGGTAGAGACACGGAATGGTCAGGTCACACACTCACAGTGTAGTGGATAAGATTTAAGAGAGGTATCTCAGCTATGGAGTTACTCCCTGAGGAGCAAGGTGGCCCAGCCCCATACTAGGCTCCCCAGCATGGGGCAGTAGTGTGGGAAAGAGAAGTCCCCATAAGACATGGCTGTGAAAATCAGCAAGATTAGTGTCCAAGAAAGACAAAAGGCTGCTAGACATTTAGGCACTGCAGGTCTTAATGGGCACACGCACAGACTCATTTGCTCACAAACTCACTCACTCAGAGCTCCAGCACTGGGGCACCCACTCATAAAGCAGCAGGAACATATAGGGAGGAACCAAATTGACTAGCTTCAGGGCAAGAGCTGGAGGGGCAAGAGTCAGGGCATCTCTCTCAAGGATGGAAGAGTTGGCAGGTCCCATTGTTCCTTTCTTGTGCCCTTCCTTGACACAACCAGGCACTATTGTTTCTTTGTTGAGCCCTGCCCCCACCTAATTGGCAGGCACAGGCGGGCTCCAAATCTGAATCCTCCATTTACCTGGCTAACACCGTTTTCCCCACCCTGGTCATTCTGAGAGCCCACCCCTTCAACTATCACACATGGTCCAAACTCAGCGGCTTTTCCAAACAAATATCCTGCCTCAGTTCATGCTGCAGAATTTCCTAAAATATCTTCAAGGTCCACAAACCCTAAACAACCACCAGCTGGCCTCAAGCCCTATACCTCTTGCTAAGAGCCCAGCACTAGTGGCAGACACCCTCATTTCACAGCCTCTCCTAGGTTCCTCCAAGCTCAACACAGGCAATTACCAAATGCAGATTACATTGTAGCTCCTACCAGGTGGCCACGGGCCAAGCATAGGCAGTGGCTGACCTTGGCCTGCACCAGAGCTTCTCCCAAGAGGCCCCAGAATCGGCACACAAGTGGCCAGTTTCAGACCACACCAGAGAACAATCTAACCATATCCACAAATGACATATCCAAAGGGCAGACTCAACAGGCACCAGAGTCTTTCTAAAGTGAATCCCATGGGATCAGCCTTGCCAACAGCTCCTCCGCTGTTGTCATGGACAACCATCACAGCCAGTAAGCCTGAGGGTCAATCACACCCACCTGCCAACAGCAGTCAAGGCTCAACTTCAACAGAAGGGCACACACGATACACACAATAGCCACCTCTGGAGCAACCGGCTCAGATGACCAAGGAGACTGCACCACTGGGCCCCACAGGACACTTACTACATAAGGCCACTCTGCCAAGACTCGGAGACACAACAAATCTACCTAATGCATAGAAACAAACACCACATAGCCAAAAAGATGAAACAAAGAAACATGTCCTAAATGAAATGGAGACAATGTACCAGATACAGAGTCCAAACCACTGGTTATAAGGATGCTCAATGAACTTAGGGAATGAGTAGATGAACTCAATGAGAACCTAAACAAATAGATAGAAACTATAAAAAAAAACAACACAGTACAAAATGAAGAATACAACAACTGAAGTGAAAACTACATTAGATGGAATCAAGAACAGATTACATGAAGCAGAGGCTAGAATCAGTGATTTGGAAGACAAGGTATCAGAAAATACCAATCAGAAGAGCTAAAAGAATTTTTAAAAACAAGGATATTTTAAAGGATTTTAAGGACAACATCAAGTGTACTAACATTCAAATCATAGGGTACCAGAAAGAGAAAAGAGAGAGCAAGGGACTGAAAACATATCTGAAGAAGTGATGTCTGAAAATTTCCCTAACCTGGTGAAGAAAATAGGCATACAAGCCCAGGAAGTGCAGAGAGTCCCAAACAAGATCAACCCAAACAGGACCACATCAAGACACATCATAATTAAAATGCCAAAGATTAAAGACAAAGAGAGAACCTTAAAAGTAGCAAGAAAGAAGCAGTCAGTGATATACAAAGAAGCTCCTGTAAGACTGTCAGCTGGTTTCTCAACAGAAACTTTGCAGGCCAAAAGGCAATGGAAGGAAATACTCAAAGTGATGAGAAATAAGAACCCACAACCAAGATTACTCTACCCAACAAGGCTATCATTTAGAATCAAAGGAGAGCTAAAGAGTTTCCCAGCTAAGAAAAAAAGTAAAGAAATTTTAGTTTTTAACCATCAAACCGTTATTACAGGAAATGTTAAAGGGATTTCTTTAAGAAGAAAAGATTAAAAATATGAATAAGAAAATAAAGGAAAGCAAAAATATTCTCACTGACAAATGTAAACAAATAATAAAAATAGTTGATCAACCAACTATAAAGCTAGTACAAGGATGAAAGGCAAAAGTAGAAAGATCATGTGTAAGTACAACAAATTTAGGGATATTTTATAGATGTAAGGCAAAAAAAAAAAAAAACACTATCTCTGTGTCCCAGATTTCAGATCATTTTTAAATTTTATGCTGTAACCTTTGACCAACTTCACTCTCCTTAGCAAGCATATCAAAGATTTCTAGCTGATGATCATCTGTGTTCCTTAAAATGAAGCCATAAATATTTTTGTTAGCAACAGCCAGAATGGCATGACAACTGAGAAAAAATATCAAACTAGTAATAGTATCAATTATAAGGAATCATCTATCACATGACCACAAGGAGGTATGCCCTCTAGCACTACTACATTCATTGTCATTTTGTCATATTAATCGTTAGTACCTGAGGAGAAAAAAGTATTGTCACAGGGGTCTTGTAATGGAGAATAATTTGCACAAAACTGCTGGGCTGTCAGTCTGATTCAGCCTAATCTACCCACAAGTAAATTACACTATAATAAATTCTGTTATATTCTATGGTGTTGCCTGCTCTGCCTTTCAGTCAGAAGATTGTCATTATGGTGACCATTCAACTTTTGTCCCACCATCAGATAGATATACACACAAAAGAAGTAAAAAAAAAAAAATGACAAAAGCATAAACAGGAAAGAGGAGAGTAAAAATCATAATAATTTTAGAATGTGTTTAAAGTTAAATGACAACCAAATTAAAATAGACTGCTATAAACATAGCTTGGTATATAGGAAGCACATGGTAACCACAAAACAAAATCTATGAGAGATATACAAGAAATAAAGAGAAAGGATTCCAACACAACACTATAGAAAATCACCAACATATAAAAGAAGAAAGCAAGAGAATAAGAAAGGAACAGAGAAGAACTACAAAAACAATCAGAAAAGAATTAATAAAATGACAATAACTACATACCTATCAATAATTACTTTAACTTAAATGGATTAAATGCTCCAATCAAAACACATAGGTGGCTGAATGAATGAAAAAAAAAAAGACCCATACATGTGCTACCTATAAGAGACCCATTTCAGACAGAAAGAAACACACACTAAAAGTAAAGGTATGGAAAAAGATATTTCATGCAAAACAAAGGGAAACAAAGCTTGGGTGTCAATACTTATATCAAACAAAATAGACTTTAAAACAAGAGCTGTAACAAGAGACAAAGAAGGGCATTTCATAATGATACAGGGATCAATCTAAGAGGACATAATTGTTGTAAATATCTATACACCCAGCATAGAAGTGTCTAAATATAAAAAAGCAGATATTGACTGACATAAAGAGAGATATTGACAGTAATAGTCATAGTAGGAGATTGTAACACCTCTTTAACATCAATGGATAGATCATCCAGACTGAAAATCAACAAGGAAACAGTGGCCTTAAATAACACGTAAGACTAGATGGACTTAATTGATATGTTTAGGACATTTCACCCCAAAACAGCAGAATATTCATTTTTCACATGGAACATTTTCCAGTATAGACCACACGTTAGGACACAAAATAAGTCTCAGTAAATTTAGATTTAAATGATATCAAGCATCTTCTCCAATCACAATGATATGAAAGTAGAGGTCAATAGTAGAGGTCAAGTAGAAGAAAAGTGAAAAATATACAAACACATGGAGGCTAAATAACATGCTACTAAACAATGAATGAGTTAACAATGAGATCAAGAAAGACATCAAAAGATAACTTCAGACAAATAAAAATGAAAATACAACAACCCAAAACCTGTGGGACACTGCAAAAGCAGTCCTACTCAGAAATTCATAGCAATACAGCCTACCTCAAAAATCAAGAAAAACCTCAAATAAACAATCTAACCCTACACCTAAGAGAACTAGAAATAGAAGAATAAACAAAGCCCAAAATGAGTAGAAAGAAGGAAATAATAAAAACCAGAGTGGAAATCAATAAAACAGTGGCTAAGAAAACAACACAAAAGATCAATGAAACCAAGAGCTGGTTTTTGAAAAGATAAACAAAGTTGATAAAATTTTAGCCAGAATCATGAAGAAAAAAAAGAGAAATGGCCAAAATAAATAAAATCAGAAATAAAAGAGCAAAAGTGAAAACTGACACCACAGAAATACAAATGATTATAAGGAAATACTACAAACAATTAGATTCCAACAAATTGGAGAACCTGGAAGAAAAGGATGAATTCCTAGAACCACGCATTCTTCCAAGACTGAATAAGGAAAAAACAGAAAATCTGAAGATATCAATAACTAGTAACAAAATCAAATCAGTAATCAAACTCCCAACAAACAAAAATCCTGGACCAGATGGCTTCACAGGTGAGTTTTACCAAACATTCAAAGAAAAATTAATACCTATGCTTCTCAAACTATTCCAAAAAATTCAAAAGGTGGGAAGGCTCCCAAACTCATTTTATGAACGCAACATTACCCTGATACCAAAACCAGAAAAAGGTATATATATATATATATATATATATATATATATATATATATATATATATATATATATATATGAGGTCTGACATTTAAGTGTGCTAACTCATCCTAGAAAAAGTGCTCCATACCTCATTGCTGAATATCACTACAGTCACCTTCTAAGTACTCCCCTTGGGAAGCTATGCACCAACGCTAGCGCCTAGTCCAACCTTCAAAGCAATTTTGGAACTCTTTTTCTGGAGTGGCCATCAGAGCTCTCGTCGTATTACCCTTGATGTCCTGAATGTCATCAAAATGTCTTCCTTTCAATATATCCTTTATCTTTGGGGAAAGAAAGAAGTCATCGGAGGCCAGAGCAGGTGAGTAGGGAGGGTGTTCCAATAAAGTTTGTTTACTGGCTAAAAACTCCCTCACAGGGCTGGCCCGATGGCTCAGATGGTTAGAGCGCTGTGCTCCTAAGGCCGAGGTCACCAGTTCAATTCCCGCACGGGCCAGTGAGCTGCGCTCTCTACAGCTAAGATTGTGAACAATGGCTCTCCCTGGGGCAGGGCTGCTATGAGCAGCCAGATGTAGGTGTGGGCTGCTCTGTGGTGCTGTGTGCCCAACAGTGCCATGTGAGCTGGTGCATTGTCATGATGCAAGAGCTCCTTTGGGACCATTTTTTCACACACCTTTCTCATGCCAAGATTTTCAGTTAAGGTTTTCCTAACTGCTTCTCTATCGATGTTTACTTGGTCTGCTATGTTTCTCACAGTTGGCCTATGATTTTGATGCACAATTCGATGAATTTTTGCAATGTTTTCATCAGTTCTGCTTATTACTGGCTGCCCTGACCTCTCTTCATCAGTGATGCATTCTCTCCCCTCAGAAAAATGTTCAATCCATTTGTACACTGCCTTTTCTTCATGGCATTATCCCCATAAACTTGGACTAACATGTCCCTGATTTCACTTCCACTCTTGCCAAGTTTATAGAGAAATTTAATGTGTTTGTTCATTGCTCTAATTCAAGCTCAGACATTCTCAGGACGGCACACAAAAACACCCAACAATAATGAACGCCACTCAGCAAGACACGACCACACGTGGACATGCACACAGCTGTGAGACACCAATACACGAAGGTTATGAAACCTTACTAACCTGTTTTTAGAGTGCTGCCAATATAAGTGCATAGAGGCAAGTTCTCAAACTTAATTGTGTGTGTGTGTGTGTATACACACACACACACACACATATATATGCCATATCCCTAATGAACACATATGCAAAAATCCTCAACAAAATATTAGCAAGCTGAATTCACCAATACATTAAAAATATCATACAACATGATCAAGTGGGATTTATTCTCATGAATCAAAACTAGTTTGATATCCACAAATCACAAATCAATTAAATGTGATACACCACATAACAAAAAAGAAGGATAAAAATCATGTGATCATATCAATAGATGCAAAAAAATCATTTGACAAAATCCAACATCCATTTATGATAAAACCTCTCTGCAAAGTGGGGATAGAGGGAACATACCTCAATATAGTAAAGGTCATATGTGACAAACTCACAGCTAACATCATACTTAATCGTAAAAAGGTGAAAGCTTTTTCTTTATAACCAAAAAAAAAGACAATGATGCCCACTATCACCACGTTTATTCAGCATAGTTTGGGAAATCCTAGCCATAGCAATCCAGCAGAGAGAAAGAGAGAAAGAAAGAAAGAGAGAGAGAGAGAGAGAGAGAGAGAGAGAGAGAGAGAGAGAGAGAGAGAGAGAGAGATAAAGAAAGAAAGAAAGAGAGAGAGAAAGAGAGAAAGAGAGAAAGAAAGAGAGAGAGAGAGGGAGGGAGGGAGGGAGGGAGGGAGGGAGGGAGGGAAGAAGGGAAGGAGGGAGGAGAGAGGGAGGGAAGGAGGGAAGGAAGGAAGGAAGGAAGGAAGGAAGGAAGGAAGGAAGGAAGGAAGGAAGGAAGGAAGGAAGGAAGGGAGGGAGGGAAAAAAAAGAAAGACAAGTCATCTGAACTGGAAAGCAAGAAGAAAAACTTTGCAGATGACTTGATACTATATAGAGAGAATCCTAAAGAATCCATGAGAAAACTATCAGAATAAATGAATTTAGTAAAGCAGCAGGATACAAGGTTAATATTCATAAATCAGTTGCATTTTTTACAACAATAACAAACTATTAGAAAAAGAAATTAAGAAAACAATCCTATTAACAATTGCATCAAAAAGAATAAAATACCTAGGAATGAATCTAACCAAGGAATTAAAAGACCTCTATTTTGAAAACTGCTCATATCAGACATTGAAGAAGATACAAATAAACAAAAGCATATACCATGCTCATGGATAGAAAGAATTAACATTGTTAAAATGTACATAGTACCCAAAGCAATCTATATACTTAATGCAATTCTTACCAGTGGCATTTTTTCACAGAAATAGAACAAAAAATCCTAAAATTTACATGGAGCCACAAAAGACCCCGTTAAGCCAAAGCAATCTTGAGAAAAAAGGAGCAAAGTTGGAGGTATCATGCTACCTGATATCAAACTATACTACTAGACTATAGTAATCAAAACAGCATGGTACTGGCATTAAAAAAAAAAAAGGCACAAAGTCAATGGAACAGAATAGAGAGCCCACAAATAAACCCCATGCCTATATGGTCAATTAATCTATGACAAAGGAGGCAAAAATATACAGTGTAGTAAAGGCATTCTCTTCAATAAATGGTGTTAGGGAAACTGGACAGACATATGCAAAAGAACAAAACTGGACAACTTTCTTACACCATAAACAAAAATAAGCTCAAAATTGATTAAATACTTAAATGTAAGGCCCAAAACCATAAAACTCCTGGAAGGAAATATTGGCAGCAAACTGTTTGACATTGCTCTTAGTAATATTTTTTTTTAGACATGTTTCCTTGGGCAAGGGAAACAAAAAAATAATAATAAAGAAATGGGACTACATCATACTAGAGAAGTCATGTACAGCAAGGAACCCATCAACAAAATGCAAAGAGAACCTACTGAATGGGTGAAGATATTCACCAGTGACATCTAATAAGGGGTTAATATACAAAATTTATAAAGAATTCATACATTTAACACTTCCTCCAACCCCTTTCCCCGCCAAAAAAAAACCCAGTCTAATTTAAAAATGGGCAGAAAACCTGAATAGACATTTCTCCAAAGAGGACATACAAATGGCAAATAGACATATGAAAAAATGCTCAACTTTACTAATCCTCAGAGAAATGCAAAATAAAACCACAATGAGATGCCCTCTCACTCCTGTCAAAATGGCCATCATCAAATCAACAAACAAGTGTTGGTGAGGATGTAGAGGGAAGGGAACCCTAGTGCACTGTTGGTGGGATTGCAGATTGGTGCAGCCACTATGGAAAACAGTATGGAGGTTCCTCAAAAAATTAACAATAGAACTACAATCCCGCTTCTGCATATTTATCCAAAGAAATCCAAAACATTAATTTGAAAAGATATATGCACCCTATGTTCACTGCAGCATCATTTACAAGTACCAAGATATGGAAGCAACAGGTGTTCATCAATAGACAAATGTATAAAGACGAGGTGGTACATATATACAATGTAATATTACTCAGCCATAAAAAAAGAATGAAATCTTGCCATTTGTGACAATATGGATCAATCTAGTGGGTATTATGCTAAGTGAAATAAGTCAGGCAGAGAAAAGCAAATACCATATGATCTCACTTACATGTGGAATCTGAAAAACAAAATAAATGAACAAACAAAACAGAAACACACTCATAGATGCAGAGAACATATTGACGGTTGCCAGAGAGGAGGGTTGTTGGGGGGGAAGGGTAAAAAAAATGAAGGGATTAAGATGTACAAGTTGCCTTTTATAAAAACAGTCACAGGGATGTAAAGTACAGCATAGGAAATACAGTTAATGATATTGTAATGACTGTTTATGGTGGTGTCAGGTGGTGTCTAACTTATTGGGATAACCACTTCTAACTTATATAAATGTCTAATCATTATGTTTTACACCTGAAACTAATATAATATTGTATGTTACATTGAAATTTTTAAATTTTCAAGAAAAAGAGTAAGGTTTGTTATGAAGATTTGAATCTGTGCTTTCTCCATTGTTAAAATTTTCTTGTGAATTGAGTCATCCTTCTCTTCCTGGTACAGAAAGAGAGACACCTTACAAAATGGTTTTCTGTTTTCAGAAAACTTCTAGTTTGTTTTCAGAGCTTCTTCTGTGTCTGTTGTTTCTCAAAATAATATTTATGACAAAGAAGCTAATTTTAGGGTGGTATATTTGGCCACCCTTCAAATTCATGCCTTGTTCTGATTTCCTTTCCTTATTGTAATCTCTTGATATGACCAAATTTTGAAAAAGAATTATGGTTTTGTAACCTTTCCCTCCATTGTATGTAAGTACATCTTCCAACACTCTTGAGCTGTCCAGATCAAACTCCCTTCTCCAAGAAGTTCCTTCTGGTCAAAAACTACATTGTATACTTTACCTTTAATTCCCCTCTTGGATTCTGTCAACTGATATAGGTTATAGGTATGAAGACTCCAGCCAGTCCCAGTGTTAAGTTGCCTTTAGCTCAAAACAATCTGCATATCACAGAGGAATAATTTGGGATGACTCATTCTGGATCCCCACACTCTCTCCTCCTTATACTGATGCCTTAATTTATCACTTCAAGGAAGGTTAGAACTCCCTGTTTGCTTCACGGAGTTCATCGTATGTTTTCTCAAACAATTAAGTAACATTGGGAGGTTGGGGTCTCCTTGGAAGTTTCAGAAGAAAGGAAATTTAACAGACATTTCCTATATCCCTTCTCACAGTTAAATGCCATTTGAAAAGGGACATGTTAAGAAGTGAAAAATTTCATTAGTTTTATAAAAGTTTTCAGAGGATAATTAACTTTTATTCCATGAAAGAGTCAGAAATGTAAACATTGCAGGATGAAGTAGGGTAAATCCAACCACACAGGATGGATTTTGGATAAGAAACCATACCTTCCTTAGTGAATTTTGAAAGGAATTTGTAATCTCCTTCTCTTTCTTTAAATAATCTGTATTTATTTTTCTTGTTGGAGAAAATAGTTTTGTGGAGGTGAAATGTGCAGGAGAGTATCCGGGATTCCAGAGCTAAGGGACTGGCAGGAAAAGGAAGAGGTGAGAGAAAATGAGAAAAGGGGGAAAGGAAGTAAGAAACAAAGAAGAAGCTTTCACAGAAGAGATTACTAGGTCAAGATCAAAGGTCATTTAGTTTGGTGGCTAATACTTCAAACCACAAACGATTGCATTAGGTAGAAATTTTAGTCATTTTTCCTTCTCTTTCTCCTTTTCTTTCTTGTCATCACTACCTTCATGTTATGAAAGTAAAAATACCCCAAAAAACTTACATATGAAGAACTTGCATGTAACATAATGTAAATTTCATAGACTTGTTCAAAAAATGTTTACTATTATTACAAACAAAAAGAACACTGATTGACTGGAGAATTACTCTATTTTGCCGTGTATAATGGGCACTTTATGGCCACATTTGTGAGGGAAAAATAAGGATGTTCATTATATGTGGGTAGTACTAATTCCATATCTATATACATGTTGTTAATTCTTTTATTTATGTTTAAGATTTAAAAGTGTAACTCTAGAAATAAATAATGACATCCATATGCAAAATAGTACACTGGAATACAATAATAGGTTTTGTTGAAATTATGATGATCTTGCAATGAGGAAGAGCTCTTGGCCTTTTATGATGCGTAAATACCATAAATTTGTTACAGGTACATACAATTTCTTGTACCTTGTATTTGTTCTCGTGTTTGTAATTATTTGTTACATAAAATTTCTTGTACCATAATATGTTAAAAAATAAATGCTAAAATTCCTTTATAATACAGAAAATAAGTACCTAAATGTAGACAAGTAAAATTTTGAATTAAAAAATTAAAATGAAAGATTTTTTTCTCTGAAAGTTTGGGCCAAAATCCTGGGTGCACATTATACACAGGAGCGCATTATACATGGCAAATATGGTATTTCAAGTTGGAAAGTTCTTGCTGAGATGTGGTGAGATAGATGCCTAAATTCTCCACTTTTTAATAAATTCAACTCTAAATCCGAATTCTATGTGATTGTATTAGCTAAGTAGGGAATGTTAAACTACAAAATCTTAACTTCCATGGCTAAAAGTCTTTTTGTAAGTAATGGTTTGTTGAGCCAAAAATGCTAGCCAAAAGACCAGTCTTGGGCATGGAGTCTAAACCACCAGCAGCATGGCTGTGTAGGAAAGCCAACATGTCCATCGTCCCAGAGTTTTACAAGCATTTTTTATACATCAAGTAAGGAGAAGGAAGAAGAAGGAGGTAGTCTGAAAGAATTTACATGAGATATTGGTAAAGGAGTTGAGGGAGCTGAAGCAGGGCCAGCTCTAAACCAGCAGAGTTCACATAATGTCTGCTCCTGTGGATTAGCTGGGGCAGCAGTCCAGAAAGCCCACATGTAAACACATGGAGGCTCCTGGAATTAGATGGGGACTGGCTAAAATAATCTACAGAAATAGCCACCTGGAAATTAATCCAAAATTCCAACAGGCAAAAAGGAATGTGAGAAATCTTTTGTTAACTGGTCAGCAGGCATTAACAGGCTAGCAGTGCTATCTCTTTCTCTCGTTCTCTGGCTTTTGTAATTCAATTTAGAACATCTCAGAATTTTCTCCTTGTCAGGAAGAAGAATGTGTTTAGTTTTGAAGGTCATAATCCCATCGTTCTCTCATGTGAGTTGTCAGAAAAAATTGTGAGTTCAAGATGGGGGTGGGGGGGAAATCCCACTGTCTAAGATAACAGTCCTAGTCAAATATTGCGTGGCTTAAAAAACATAAGTTAGTTTATTTCTTATAGTTCTGGAAGTTGGAAAGTCCTGATTGGGTTCTTGTGAGGAAGAAAGAGGCTGGTTGCAGAAGGCTGTGTTTGTTGTGTCCTCACATGACAGAAGTAGAATGAGGAAGCAAGCTTTCTCAGTATTCCTATAAGGACACTAATCCCATTCATGAAGGTTTTATCCTCATAACCTCATCTAATCCTAATTACCTTCCAAAGAACTCATCTCCTAATGACATTACATTAAGGGGTAAGGTTTCAACACATGAATTTAAGAGGGGCCACAAACACTCAGTCTATAAGAGCAAATTCCATTGATTTTGAGCTGTCTTACAACTCTTTAAGATGTAGAAAACTGATAATAGTGCAAATCATTTTCATCCACAGAAGTACAAATGGTGTCCAATGGAATGGAATTTATCATTACTGTGGAAATTGAAAGTTTAAAAAAAATCTGTTTCAGGGCCGGCCCGGTGGCTCAGGTGGTTGGAGTTCCATGCTCCTAACTCCGAAGGCTGCCGGTTCAATTCCCACATGGGCCAGTGGGCTCTCAACCACAAGGCTGCCAGTTCATCTCCCGCAAGGGATGGTGGGCTGTGTCCCCTGTAACTAGAAAACGGCAACTGGACCTGGAGCTGAGCTGCGCCCTCCACAACTAAGACTGAAAGGACAACAACTAGACTTGGAAAATAAAAGTCCTGGAAGTACACACTGTTCTCCAATAAAGTCCTGTTCCCCTTCCCCAATAAAAACCTTAAAAAAAAAAAATCTGTTTCTAAATTTATTTCAGCATTCCAGATTGTCTATAAATGAGTGGTACTTTGAATTTTCTTTTGAACCAATTGTAACACCTCACTGGTTGCTACATTACTTCATGAATTAGATAGTCTTTGACACATACTCATTTCTGTTTGTACGAAAGTCATAATTTTACCTTTTTTAAAGTATCCTTTATCAATTTGGTAACAATTGAGGCATATACACCAGTGGCAGAAACAAATGTCAGCTTTGTGGCTGGTAAATGGAAATTGCAGGACATGGTTTGGATCTGAAGCTAGCTTGGATGGGCTTTCTCTACACCTTTTTCCCATATCTAGGCCTGGAACCACGTAAACACACTCACCCGGCAGCTCTGCGAAGGCACAGGTACTCCCAAAAACCACCAGCGCAAAGGGCTAAGGGAGACCACAGAAGCTGAGTATTAATGCCACCCAAAAGAGAAATATGGGTCAAAGAAGGTAAACTCTTACTGACTTACTCAAATGGCAAAGAAAAGAGTGAATGAGGGCTGAATAATTCCCAATAATTCCAAGAGGCACTTGTGAGTAAAACAGGAAGAGGAAATCTCCTCTTAAAAAGTAGTATTATAAAAATTTAGTAATTGTGTTTTCTTTTTTTTTTAACTAAAATTAACCTTTTAAATTCCAACATGACAGTTATACGAAAAATCATTTATGATAGTGTCCTTGTTACCTTTTCTTCTAGAAATTTCTGGGGAAACAGCTATCTCCTCTCCCTCATACTATCTTCCTCTCTTTTTCTAACTCTCCCAGTTCTCCAGAACAAACTACAAATACTTCCAGTGTCTTCAGAGACACACTTGTCTGGTACCCTGAAAATGATTTTATGAGGACAGTGGATACACATGCATGTGTCATATTGCTCTGTACACTTATGTATTTAATAGTATGATAGAAATCTTGTGAGAATTAGTTTCACTTCCCCTCCCTAAGCTTTTATATTTCATTTCATATTTCACCTACCCACAGTTAATTTAAGGACTGCAGGGAGCTGAGCCTATTTGGTAGTAGTTGAAACCATTTGGTTCCAGCCACCTGAATTCAGAATGTGGCTTCTCAAATGGAACAATTGGATCTTGTCCATAATACATGTTTCCTGAGAATTTTATTGTCAACTAAACCAGTTTTCTTTCCACCTGTCCAGTCTCTCACATTTTGACTATTAGGATAAAATTAATAATAAAATGAGTACAGTCATGAGTAGTTATAATGATGGAGAAATATATAGTCATGCAGATATGAATCTTCAATAGCTGGCATTAAACACTTAGTCTCAAGATACAAGATTTACATGCTTCTCCTGACATATAAAGAAATCTTGGAATGTGGTGCTCCTGAGGCACAACCAAAGTCATTTAACTGGAATATAAGCAACATAATAGCAGAAACTTATTTTATTATTTTTAAAATTTATTTAATTTTGTATTCAGTTCTATCCTATCCCATCATATTGTATCCCATCTCCTGTTTTTACTGCCACAGCCCCAGGGCTGCATCCCTGGCACATGAACACACCTTAAATATTTACTGGATGAATGATAGAAATAACTTAAATGTTCCCACCCCACCCCCCAAAAAAAGTGGACAAATGAAGTAGGATATATCTATCCTGTGGAATGATTTGTGGTATTTCCTTTGTAAGGAAAAGAGTTTAAGTGTTCCCACGGAAAGAACCTAAGATATATTAAGTGAAAAATTTGTCAGAGAATGGTGTCTTGGTACGACCACATTACTGTAAAAAACAAAATATTTTTGAATACATACATGCAAATGCAGACAAAATAGAACAGTAAGACACAATAAAATATTGATACATTTGGAGGAGGAAGGTATAGCTTTCATATTTTGTAGTCAGTTTTGACTGAAGAGACAAAGCAATAATTATCAGATGCCACTGTGAGTGTGAATATGAATAATTTACAAAGGAAATGTTTGAGAACTAGTTTCATGATTTTTGAAAATACCGTGTTTCCCCGAAATTAAGACCTAGCCAGAAAATCAGCTCTAACGCATCTTTTGGAACAAAAATTAATATAAGACCCAGTATTATGTTATATTATATTTATTATGTTATATTTATTATATTATATTATAGACCCAGTCAGGTCTATAATATACCCAGTTGGGAATATAATGTAAAATATAACAGACCCAGCTGCGAATATAACATAATATGACATAATAAATATAATACAACACAACATAATACTGGGTCTTGTATTAATTTTTGCTCCAAAAGACGCATTAGAGCTGATTGTCCGGCGAGTTCTTAGTTTGGGGGAAATACGGTAGAGAGGAGAGCAGTGGATCAGTGCAGGATTTCTTTACAGAAAGGACTGAGATTGGTGGGTAAGCGCAACCGGAAATACTCAGGGGAGAGCCTCGGTGGGAAACAAACTGGGCGGGTCACGTGCAGAGGCAGAGAGAACAGGAGATCAGCACCCCGTTCTCCTTCAGCATCACAAGGGGTATCCTGCCCTAATTCTCGAGGTTTCCAGGTTATCTCGCGATGTCTCAGAGAGGTCACCCTCTAGTAATTTGCTTCTTATCAAGCGTCTTTGCCCCAAATCTCGCAGCTTCCAAGATGTCGCGATGCTTCCGTTTTTACTACTTTTGGTAACAGTGAGAAAATTTTTTAAGTCAATTTTTACTCTATGGGTCAGTAAGTTATAAATGCGTATTGCCCCACTCAATATACGTATTTATTTTGAAAAACAAAGGGGGAAAATGATGTGTCAGAAGTGGGATTCGAACCCACGCCTCCATTCGGAGACCAGAATCCCCAGCTGGGGAAGCAGAGCTTGAGTCTGGCGCCTTAGACCACTCGGCCATCCTGACACCTTGTCTCAGGGTGCAGACTTTTCACTAAAATAGATATCCAGGAGCAACGCCTCTGTGAGGTATGTTAAAGTGTCGATGTCAGTGTTGCTGGGTAACAGACCTGAACGGGAAAAGGCCACCTGTAGGTTGAAAAAGGAGACTGCAGGGAGTAGAAAAATGTTACTGCATAAAACTGGACACAACTGTCTCGCGGGCCTTACAACTGTCATTCCTATCTCGAGAACGGAGTGCAAGCACTTCCTGTGCCCAGACAGCCCGTATTTCGGGAAGGAAGGAAGAACATCAATCCGCCTAGATCGTTTGGTCGACTTTCCAGCCGCCAGTCCTCATTGAAATCTTGAGCGTTAGCCTCGCCCTACGGTTTCTTTGCATTGAAGGAAAAAAGAAAAAAATTAACACCACGACCCTGATTCTGTGGCGTGGCCCTCTTTTGTCTCCTCTGTTTAGGTTTCCTCTGTCCCCAGAACTGCCTTACCACTGTTTGAGAAGAGTTTCTTTGGGCCGTGGCAAGTGACACGGGGAAAGAGCCTGGGAAAGGCGGCGCGGGACAAGACGTCTCCCGCAGGTGCAGGTGCCACGAGGCCAGTCTCTGCCGCAGGCGCGGACCTGCCCCCAGTCCAGAGAAACTTCCGAGGCATTGGGCTCGCCCCCTGACCTCCCTGGTCACTCTGAGGTAGTCCAGATTTCAAGTTTTAATGGCATCCGTCGCCAGGCCTGGGGTAACAATGAAGGTGTTGAGGGGATGTGGCGGGGCGAGAATGAGGAGGCCGTGCCGCATCTCCTTACGCAGCCTTTCCAGCTCTCCCTCAGCTTTGCGCTAAGTAATCTGAGCGCTGGGTCTGGAAGGTGCGAGCTCACATATTTTAATGGAGTCTTGAAACTAAACAATCAGAAATGATTCCTCCAACTACACTGACAGCCCTTAGGGATCAGGTAAGCAGTGCTAAAATAATCTCTGTAGGCCCAACGCCTGCCCGGGACGGCGCCTGGCATACATGGTAGGGGCTCAATAAATATATTTGACTCACTTGCTTCAACTGCTGTATTTTGGGCCCTGAAGTTCAGAGTAGAAACATATAGATTTGAGAATTTTAACTAGGTTTTGTCCCGATGGATTAATTTCTGTTATTTATTAACACACAAAGGTTTTCCTTTCTTTTTTAGTAATGTAAAGGTTAGGTCTCTTTTCTGCTTATCCAAGAAATAATTTGCTATGTTTTCTTTCATAAGCTATAGTTCTACTGGAAGGAAGTTGTTCCATAAGTGATTCCCAACATGGCGATTGTAACCTCTTCAAATTTTATAATTTTTTTTCCCTAATAGCAAAGTACTGCACATAACCCAGATTGCAATGTTATTGAACACTAGATTATTTCTAACTTTTCATTTTTATGAGCAATATTCTAAAGAACGTCCTTGTTTAAATATTTTCAAATACCCATAGTTATTTCCTTAAATTTTCAGAAGTGGAATTGCTACATCAAAGTTTATCCAGTTTTAAAAGCCTTTCATACGTAATGTCCAACTGCTTACCAAAAGAAATGAAGCAATTGAGATATTCCAAACCTGATCAATATTGAATACTATAATTAAGCAACAAAACAGTTTAATGGGTGAAAAATGGGAAGGCATTGTTATATGACTTTATTAGTGAGGTTCACATTCATGTTAAAAGGATATTTGTTTCTTCCTCCATAAATTACTTACCAAATGTTTACTGAGGTGTTCATTCATCTTTCCTTATTAATTTGAAACTCATTATATGAAAGATGAACCTTGTGATAGTTTCTATTTACAAGAACCCAGGTAGAAATTCCTTTTACTAACAAGGTTCCCATTAAGTCCCTTAATCATTTAGTCAATTTCCATGTCATAGAAACTATAAGCTATAAAATTAAAAAGGTTCCCATGTCAATCTTTAAAAACCAAAGTGTGGCACACATTTAGTGTCCTGGTAATATTATCATGCTATACATTTACTTATATTCCAGGTCATTTTTTGTTCCATCCTTATTTCTTTCTTCCTTTATGTATGCTAAATTCCTGCTACCTCGGTTTAGCTTTATGTTTTAAATGGCTTGAAGTTCTTTCTGGAATAAGATGAGATACGAGGTGTGATCAAACAATACGGTGAATGTTTAAATAAAAAAAACTTTTACTAGAGTAAGACACATTGCCATTAATCCCTCTCAAAACACTCCCCCTTGCTTCAAACATACTTATCCCATCATTCTTGCCACTTTCTGAAGCAGTTCTGGAAGTCCTCTTTCATGAGTGTCTTTAGCTGCGCTGTCATGGCTGCCTCAATGTCCTGAATCTTTCTGACTTTGGGGAAAAGCCAGAAGTTGCATGGTGCCAGATCCAGTGAATAAGGTGGTTGAGGACACATTGTAATGTTTCTATTTGATAGAAATTGCCACATACCAGAAGCAATGTGTGACATGGAACATTGTCATGATGGAGAATGATTTACTGCACACTTTAAAACACACCTTCTCTCAAACATAGCTCACACCCGACTAATTGAACTGAACAAGTTGAAACTTGTCACACAGTTACTAAGGTTCCACATGCCAATGGAAAGATCTCTGCCTTTCCATTGGAGTGCTGATCTCGGCATCAGCACTCATCGTATTTTGTGATCACATGGAAAGTCTCCGTGTCACACATCACTTCTGGTATATGGCAATTTCTGTCAAATAAAAACATTACACTGTGTCCTCATCCACCTTTTTCACCAGATCTGGCATCATGAGGCTTCCGGTTCATCCCCAAAGTTAAAATGACTGTGAGAGGTAAATGTTTTGAATCAATTCAGGACATTGAGGCAGGCAGGACAGCACAACTAAAGACACTGAAGAAAGAGGACTTCCAAACTGCTTCAAAAAGTAGCAAGAATGATGGGATAAGTATGTTTGAAGCCAGGGAGAGTATTTTAAAGGGAATTAATGGCAATGTGTTTTACTGTAATACATTTTTTAATTTAAATATTCACTGTATTTTTTTTATCACACCTAATATGTATTTTTACATTTACTAACAATATTTATTGTGCCACAGGACTTACCAGAGGTCATCCTACATTTTTATGGAAATATCTTCTACAAGAGAATTATTTTTAAGTAACAGGGATGGGGGTGAAAATTGAGATGAGGCTATATTCAAATTGGTATTGACCATATATTGAAGTTGTTGAAGTTGGGAGATGGTATGGAGGGTTCACTGTGTATTTTCTCCATTTTTGTGTTTGTTGAAAGGTTTCCACAGCAGAGTTCAATAAGGCGTGAGGGTGGGGGAAATCACCAAAAGCATGTTAATATTTTGATATATTTTAGTGTGTTTTTTTTTATGTGAAGGTTGAAAAATATAAAATCTCTCTAAACTAAAAGAAGTTAATATCTTTTTTCTATTGCATTCTTCTGTGTATCACAAATCCCAGAATGGGTTTGGCAATTGTATCCCATACTATTATCCAGATACATTCTGTATGTGCTGTGAATGAGGAATCTTAGAAATAGAGGAGTGTACCTCAAAATGTTACCCTCAAATGCCCTGGTTACATTTCAAACTTCAAATGCAAAATTAAGCCCACAAACCAGATCTGAGAAATTTGTAACTAAGCTAAAAATAAAAGGGCTTTCAAAGTGAGAAGCAACAAGCATCTTTGATATCAAAGAGAATAGTTATTCTGGAAGGACTGATACAGTCAGAAGCTCAAATAATGTTTCCATTAGAAGACAAAGGCAAAAGGTATTGAAGAGAAAGGGAAGGGGAGTAATTACGTCAATAGAAGAAAGGCATTTCCATCTTACAGAAAAGCTTACATAGTGATGCCAATTCTAAACAATGTTCATTTTTCAGTCCAGTAGTCTTAACTGCTTTCTTTTTATCTTTGCACAGTCACTTGGGCCTAAAGATTGCTTTAGGCCCAGTGCAAAGGTTATTTTGCTGTTTTAACATTTTGGAGGTTTTAGGCATAAGACATATAAGGCAGTTCCTCTGGGATGGCAGCTCAAACTGCATTTATTATTATTTTCTAACACTCTCCAAAAAGAAACGGGTAATATAACTGGGAATTACTGTCAAATTCAAGTACAGCGGATCCTCAAATAATGTCATTTCATTATGTTGATGAGATGCCATAGGGAACTTAACTCGTTTATATCTTAAACCTATGGTTAAAACTGGCTTCATGGTTCAGTCGGATCCCGGCAGCAGCTGCAGCGGTTCTCATCTTTTCTGGCTCTCCTTGCTGTCGCCTTTTTGCTTCCGGAAACATGGCCTCTGGTGTGGCTGTCTCTGATGGAGTCATCAAAGTGTTCAATGACATGAAGGTGCGTAAGTCATCGACACCAGAGGAGGTGAAGAAGCGCAAGAAGGCCGTGCTCTTCTGCCTGAGTGAGGACAAGAAGAACATCATCCTGGAGGAGGGCGAGGAGATCGTGGTAGGTGATGTGGGCCAGACTGTAGACGACCCCTACCTTTGTCAAGATGCTGCCGGACAAGGACTGTCGCTATGCCCTCTATGATGCAACCTATGAGACCAAGGAGAGCAAGAAGGAGGACCTGGTATTTATCTTCTGGGCTCCTGAGTCTGCACCCCTTAAGAGCAAAATGATCTATGCCAGCTCCAAGGACGCCATCAAGAAGAAGCTGACGGGGATCAAGCATGAATTACAAGCAAACTGCTACGAGGAGGTCTAGGACCGCTGCACTCTGGCAGAGAAGCTGGGGGGCAGTGCTGTCATCTCCCTGGAGGGCAAGCCTTTGTGAGCCCCCTCCAGCCCCCTGCCCGGAGCATCTGGCAGCCCCAGACCTGCCCATGGGGGTTGCAGGCTGCCCCCTTCCTGCCAGACCGGAGGGGCTGGGGGGATCCCAGCAGGGGGAGGGCAATCCCTTCACCCAGTTGCCAAACAGCCCCCCCACCCCCTGGACCTTCCTCTTCCCTCCACCCCTGACAGTTCTGGCCTTCCCCAACCGCTTTTGATCTTCTGATTATTCTTGGGTTGAAGAAGACCAAGCTCCCCCCAGGCACCCCAGTTTGGGGGTGTGTTTTTTTTAACGACATCCCGACTCCCCACCTGTTCCTCCATTTCCCAAGCTGCCAACTTCTAACCGCAATAGTGACTCTGTGCTTGTCTGTTTAGTTCTGTGTATAAATGGAATGTTGTGGAAATGACCCTTCCCCATGCCGCCTGGTTTCCCTCCCTTTTTCCAACTGGTCATGGCCACTCACGGAAGTAGGACCAGTGAGGAACCTTCAATTAAATTAAAAAAAAGAAAAATAAAACTGGCTTCATTATATGTAGTTTTTCTGACACTCAACCACATTAAATGAGGCCTTAGTGTATCGTTTGCAGTTTGAAATCTAAGCTATTTCATTAACATCCTAGCAAAGCCAATGTCCCAAAGACAATCTACACTGGTTTTGTTGGGCTTTCTCATTGTTCTTCAGAGACTTCAGATAGAGGAATTTCTGGGTTAAAAGAGGGGCAGGGGATTTTAGTGATTTAATACATAAACAAGTACATTTATTGCAGGACTGATACTGACCTCTCAGTCTCAAAAAAAAGGGCACTGATGAAGAAATGTAGACGCAGGATTTCGGCTTCCTCTCAGACCCGTGGTCCATGTTGTCTCCAGCAGTACACAATGTTCCACTCAACCACAAACCATCTTTTGTTGCTCTCTCTAGTTTTCATGTGTTTTTTTTTTCCTCTTAATTGACTTTAACTTTTCCATAAACAAGCCATGTTCTCTCTATTCTCCTCAGGATCCAAGTTCAGCTGGGGCATCAACACTGCTTAACTGTATATTTATAGAGTCAAAGAACCATTCTTTCATTTGTGAAGAGGCAACCCACCTACCATTGATACACTAAGTACTTTATGAATTTTGTTTTTTATTTTGCTGGGAGATGAGTGCTTTCCATCTCTTCTTTGGGATCACAGATAACATGGAGGGCCGGGGCCATGTTGTGTTTCCTTACTCTCTGAACCTGTCCCTGCTAGGTCCCACCTACTCTTGGGGAAGATGCTCTTCTCTGCCTGCCGGGCCAATATCAGAAGTTTAAAACAAGAGAAGCTGGAGACACAATATTCCTAGGGCAGCAAAATAACTAAAGAGAGAGGAATTTTTGATGTCCTAATGCATAATTAAAAATGTCAGATGTTTTGAGGAAAGAACCCAAAGAGGAGCCTAAAGAATACTACTGGGACCCATGTCTGCCGTAAGGGCCCAAATCCTGATTTAATGAATTCAAATGTTGCTTACTTACCTTTCTGCTAATGAGTAAATTTAGAATCATTTACAGGTTCATATAGATTCATCCAAAATGGCAGGGTTTTAAAAAAATTAAACATTTATATGCCTATGAATCCATCACAAGAACCAGAAGATGACCAACACAGTAACCTACCCTCCCTTTCTCCCCATTGGTAACCACAATCCTGTCCATATAGAAAGGGTCTCGTAAGGTAATGTAGTCTGACTTTTCGCTATTTTTAGGAAGAATCACTGTTATAGTATATCCCCATTCACACTGGAAGTAGCTTTGTTGACTCCAACAAGGTAACACATCCCTGCCCAGCTGCTAATAAAAACGCAGGAAGACGCCGTTCCTGACACAGTAGACACTTCCTGTTGCACTGGGGACAAAGCAGGCCCAGCATGTGATACTCTCAGTTAGCCTAGACAGCTGCATCACTCCCACCACGGCCAAGTCCATCCAAAGGGCACCTTTTCTTGGACTGTTACAAGTAAGGTGCCTTCTTTGTGGGTCCTAATTCTTCCTCCCTGTCCCAATGGACTAAATTAAGTCAAAGTGCAATGCAATTTTGATTGGTACTGTTCACCCTGTTTTCCAGTTGCAGACCCTTTAGAGTAGAGGGACTCACTGTTAAAGGCAGGTATCCCACGTACCAGCACTCCACGGTTCCGTCTCTGCTCTGCCTTCCATGCAGAGAAGCATACCCACATATCAGGTAGGAACCCAATCCTACCAAGACCCAGAAAACAATGTAAACAACACCCATGTTCACTTTGTTTTCACCCAGAATAGAACTAAGAACCCGTGTGGGAGCTTCCTCTGTGATCTGCCTCAGGCGTCTGATGCCAGGATGCCTTGTGATACAATGCCACGGGGTGGAATTGTCCTTTGATGGTACACATTAGAAAGGTCAATCTCTCCAACCCCCTAAGAGGAAGGAAGAGACAAGTCAATAGCCGTAACTGCTTTCTTTTTATCTTTGCACAGTCACTTGGGCCTAAAGATTGCTTTAGGCCCAGTGCAAAGGTTATTTTGCTGTTTTAACATTTTGGAGGTTTTAGGTATAAGACATACAAGGCAGTTCCTCTGGGATGGCAGCTCAAACTCCATTTATTATTATTTTCTAATATTCTCCAAAAATAAAAGGGAAATATAACTGGGAATTACTGTCAAATTCAAGTACAGCGGATCCTCAAATAATGTCATTTCATTATGTTGAATCCCTAGAATACTGCCCCAAAATCCTTCCAGGGATGATATATGACTGACCATTAAAACACAAATGTGACTGGGAGGGGATCTAGGAACAATGGACGGTGTCAGGCAGAAAATTATCCTGGGTGATGTCCATCCAGCACCAGGATACACTTTTCATTAGAATGAAGTGAACAGACAAAGCCTTCAGGCAAAGAGCAAATTGATTAGAACATTTTATCATAACAGAGGTGGGGCCATTTCCCACCATTTATTGTAAAATAATTGTTAATGAATCAAAACACATATAGGCCTCTTTCATGGAGCTTGTGAATCAGGAATAGAGGAACCTCTCCCAGAAAGAAAAACTGGGATAAAGGGGGCCATGCTGACAGGGCTTTGTAGTTCCACTTTAGGTCCTTAGAAAGGAGCACCAGTCCAGAAATGACAGCAAATACAATCGCTGGGGGACTGAATCAGAGGAAGCCAGACTGAGCCAAGGGATTAAGTATCTGAATGGCCTTCCAAATCCAATTATCCATATTCTTTATCCCCTCCAGTAATGTACAAAACTAAAAAATGTGATACACTAGAGATGGACATCTGGTTTTTATTTCTGAACAATCTTGATGCTTCTCATACATATCATAATTTTCACAGGAAGGGAGAGGATGACAGAGAGAATATGGACATCCCATCTCCCACTGCTGGGGCATGGAGAGTGGTAAGGACATCCAGCTATAATGGACAGGAAGTGGCAAGGCAACAAGATGCCTTATGCTTGGGTTAAGACTATGGCCGGCAGCCATTCTGGCCTGTGTTCACCTCAAGGGGAGGTCTCCATGGAATGACCATGATTCCCAACGTGGCCAGAAAACCCATCAATCCCACTCATGGGGCAGATGATGAGAGGAGCTGCACTCTTCCCTCCCGAGTAACTCAGACTGAAGTAGGGCCGGACAGGCCCACAGAAGGTAGCATGAGAGAAAGTAAAGGTGTGACACCTCTCTGTCACATTGTAGAAGGAGACCTCGCCAGCATCATAGTCCAAGAAAATCCCCACCCGCTGCAGAGGGGTCCGCAGGGGGAGGGCAGTCATTGGGGAGGTAAGAGCCCAGTATTCTTTCCCATACCACAAGGACACTGCCCAGAATCCATTCTGGGGAGCCGAGGTTACTCCTCCTTTTCTGCACACTGAGTCTTCACAGACACCTATGGTCCACTTGGCTTTGTCTCCCACCTCTACCTCCCAATAATGTCTCCCAGCGATGAAGCATGGTGAGCCCAAGACACAGGGAAACAGATTGAACCGCTCAGGGTTGTCGGGTAGGTCCTGCTGGAGGTAACTGTACCGCACTTGTCGCAGGTTATCGGAGAGGATCAGGCTGGGGTAGGCAGTGTCCGGGTCTAGAGTCACATCCACTGCAGAGACAGAGGGAACGGGAAGGTCAGTCAGCTGAGGGCAGGGAACCCACTCCAGAACACTCAGCTTTTCTCCTACCTGCCTGAGAAGACGATAAGAGCTCCCCATTATAGGCTTCAATCATCTCATGAATATATGTCCTGAATTTAACAGTCAAAAGAATGACTATTTGGATTAGCTGCTGACCTTTTGAAACTAGGATATATGAAAACACTGAGACTTTTATCTCCATTCCCTTTCTTTCACATCTTATGCCACAACATCCATTATAAACTGAATTTCCCAAATAAATTGTCTTGGAATTGTGGATGAGGGACTGGGAACCTGAAACAATTTGCCCACCTTTCAATTCACTCTTTTATAGCCTCCATTCCATGAGATCTTTGTTGAACACATCCAAACCCCGTTCATCTTCTTCTAATATCCAATGCATGACCCACATCTTCCTCAGAAAGTTGTTGTTCACCAGCCCATGCCATTTACACTTTCCTTTTCTTAAATCTAAAGCTGTATCACCCACGCCACATACTCTGGTATTTGGTATTACAGCTTCTTGGAATCATGTGGATCTTCCCTGCCTAAAAGTGTTGATATACATGCTCTTGTTTGCTCTTCACATTTTGTTCAGGAGGAAGACTGCCAAACATTATCCCTCCAATCAACTGCTCAGGTGGGTTACATTAATCCCACAAAAAGTTCATGACAGGCAACTGGTAGAAGTGACCAAGAACCTCAGATGGTCAGCTCTTGGTTCAACAATCAGTCACCCATTGCTTTCTCATGTCATGGGTACATCTCACACCTCCAATCAGACACTCAACTCCAAAGGTTAGACAGCGTCTTGTGTTCTTTTGTTCCCTGTATAGTACCCTACACAGCGTTAGACAGTGTAGGACATAAACAAGGTATTCAATTAATATTTGTTGAAAAAATTAAATATGGATCATCGCTGGTGAGCACCAATGAAAGAAGATCTGCTGTATGTAGAGTCCCTCCCTTCATGAAAAGGAGCTCACACCACAGAAGATGGCATGTGACTATGAAAAGGACATACCTCAGATGTGAGTACCTCTGGGAACACAGATTTGCCCAGTCTCTCTGAACCTTAGGTGAAGGTGATGGTCAAGGGGAGGGGGAGTTTCGACTCTTGTCCCAGGGCACAGAGATGGCATGACACAAGATTCCTGGACTCCCAACTAGCACCCAGAATGAGTGGAACTCAGTCAGTTCTTTTTCACAAACCGCATGTTGCCCGGAGGCTGGGCAGGCTGGGTAGCGTAAGAGTGTACTAACAGTACTCTGCTTATTGGGAACTTCAGTTTCTGCTCTAGAACTCTTCACAGCACCTGAGCTTGACTTCTGATTTCAAAGGTCCATGGCTTCAGCTCTGAAGCATTTTAGGAGGCAAAAATATTGTAAACACATAGAAACAAGCAATTTTTTTTTTTAATGGTTGTTATCACTTTTACACATGTAACCTAAAGGATCCAAAATTAGGCAATTTCTAAAATCATTCACAGTAGTGGTTAGGTTCATAAGGATTCTTCCTTTTCTATATGGTTTTTTGCCTATCACCTACCTGAGTATAACTGAGCCTCTCTTAATTCTGAAACAACAAAAGAGAAAAGAAGTTACAAAAGTCATGTAAGTATTTTCAGGAAATTCCGACTCAGGGAGCTTTGGTCAGAGTCATGGTAAAGCAGTGGTCTCCATCAGAAACCCCAGGACCCCTGCTGTCAGTCATGCACTGATGTCTTCATACAATACATGACTCCATTATCTAGCCAAGAGATTTAAGGGAAGAGGGACTGGGAACTTTGGGTAGAAGAATAACCACATGCCTGGCATTGGTAGCCTATTGGGTCAAACCGAGCCAAGATCAAGGATTCCACCCTCCAGTGTGCAAGCTGGCTCTGCAAGGGGAAACACGGTTCTAAGTCCACATCACACACAACTCTTGGCTTTCATAAACCACCTCTGTTCTAGGGGCTGGGTGGTTTGAGTGACACCCACTACCATGCTGAGGCAAACAAGACCATTCACTTAAAAGGCACTTTAAAGATGACAAAATATTTATGCAGATATGTTCACAGTTAGCCTTTTAAGTGGCAGGAGAAGAGAAGAAGTAAATGAGAGCCAAATCAAGGAAGGTCATGTCTGAACTAATGGCTTCTGGCATTATCCACTGTATTAAGTGGAATTTCTCCCTGTTTGTTTTGCTTATGCACATGTGAGTGTCCCCTGAATCTATGTAGGTAGATACCCACAACGTATGTATCCGAAAAGATACAATGCAAATAGGGATTCAGGATACAATAACATAGGAAATTATCAAATATCATGGGGAATTGTAATTTGCAATAAATAAGGGATTACCTACATATAAGGATTTCAGATTCCACCAGACCGCCTAGGAATTTTAGCATTTAGTATGTAGCCAGTTCCTAACTGAATGTATGAGCAGAAAATTTTATATTTGTAAAAGTTTTCCTGAATATCTAGAATACTTTATTTAATAAACATAAGTATAGGATTTATTATGAGTCAGGCTCTATTCTGAAGGCTTTAGAAATTGAACGTAATTTAATTTACAACCTTGTGAGGTAAGAACTATTATCTTCCTCATTTTACAGATGAAGAAATTATAGACATACCTCGTTTTATTGCGCTTCGCAGATATTGTGGTTTTTTTTACAAATTGAAGCCAAGACCCTCCACCAGCAAAAAGATTACGACTCGCTGAAGGCTCAGATGATGGTTAGCATTTTTTAGCAATCAAGTATTTTTAAATTAAGGTATGTACGTTGTTTTCTTAGATATAATGCTATTGCATACATAACAGACTACAATAGAGTGTAAACACAGCTTTTATATAACTGGGAAACTAAAACAATCATGTGACTTGCTTTATTGCAAAATTCACTTTACTGCGGTGGTCTGGACCCAAACCCGCAATACTCCGAACTATGACTATAAGGTGCAGAATCCTTACTAAGGCAAAGCTGGGCCGGGACCCCAGCAGCCTCACTCCTGAATCCCATTCCCAACCACTTCCCTCAAGGCTCTGCCTCGGTCAGTGCTGCTCACGTCCTCCTGCACTGGTCTGCACCTATACCCATGAGCAGGAGGAACTCGGCAGATTATAGCTACGAACACTGGCTCAAATGAAACACAGCTAGGATAGTTTCTGTCCATTCGCTTTTCCAATTAAAAAATCAAAATCAAAATCACACTAATTCTGGATTAATTTTGGATTGCCTATTTTTATCCTCATCAATGTAGATTGAAAACTGAGTGCATTTGTTAAAAGACTTCAAAGTGAAACAAGAGGCTATTAACTGAAAAAAATTAACAAAGCAAAAAGGAAAGTGTCAAATACCAGCGAAGGCTGGCCTGCGCATATCCCCTTTTCTCCTTTCCCCACTTTGAATACAGATGTTAGTCTTCCCGTGAAACTTCAACATCAAAAGCCCATTAAGTAGATAAATTTACCTTGGATTTTCTCCATATCTGACTGCATTTTTTCTAAGGGGAGAAAAAAAGATATTCAGTTTGCATCCCACTATCTGGCTGGAAAACGTATCCTGTCTGGTAATACACAGATATTCACAGCATAAATCCATTTCCCATCATAGATCCCTCTTCACATTACCTGTAAACTGCTTCAGACTCTCAGTCATGAACAGACATTTTTGGGCAAAAATATGTATTTTCTCTTGCAGATCTGGAGGTGTGATCCAAGGTTCAGGGATCCTGATTCTTTCAGCCCTAAGTTTAAAAGAGAAAAAGAGAGTGAGTCCCTTCCCCAACTTTATGACCGTCCAGGGGCTAGGACAGGACCTGAGCTAAACTGGCTACAGAGGTCAAGTCTTTAAAAGCAATCACTAGGCCTCTTCCACATGCTCCTCCTAGTCTATGATCCTCTAGACCAGAGAAGGGGAGACGTCTTAGTCATTTTTTTCATCCCCCAAAGCACATAGCTCATGGCTTTTCAAATGGCATGTCCTCAAAAAGATTTACTGAATTAAACTGAATTTAAGGCCAGAAAGCACTAGATTCCATGACAAAGCCCTTGGTGTTCATGGTGGGCAATGACCCAGAATCCTCAGGTTCCTGAATATGGTGAGAATGATACCTTTAGACAGATGGGTACTGTCTGGACAACATCCAACTACCCACACCAGCAAGGAGTTTATGGCAAAGACTGCTAGTTGCCTATCCACAACTGTTCCTTCTCCCATCTTCCAAACTTTACTGGGTTCATGGCTGCCCAGTCTAGATGTGACCCTGTGACAACAGAGTTCTGGCCAATGAGAGGTAAGAAGTATCTTGTGGTAATTTAGGAAGTCTGCTTAAAAAGAAATGTGATGTGATGAACATTCTTCTTGATGTTGGCATCCTAGCAACTATCGTGGACTCTAAGAATGAGGACTATACCTTGGGGATGGCAGAAGAGTGAATGGAAAGAAACCCGAGAGTCTGATGATCACTGGAGCCACCAGACCAGCCCTGGGCACCGTTATTATATGGTGACAAAATTTTTGTTTAAACCTTAAGCCAATGAAACTTTGGGTTTCCTGTCTCATATGGCCAAACCCAAACTTTAATGTCACAAAGTGCCAGGATCTAAGGGATCTATGTCTCTACTTTAGGTCAGAATTAGACTGGCATCAAAAAGTAATAAGGTAGTATTTTTGTTGGGGTCATCTGGCTGGGACAGTTACAAGTACCAACTCATCTCCATCCAAGGGGCCTTTGAGAAACTCAGTTCTATCACCATGCCTCTAATCACATAGCCCTCCGAAGCAACCTCCTGCATATATGAGGCCCTCCCCCATCTCCTCAGATGTTCCCACATAATCAAGCTGCATTTCCTCTGGAGGGTTTTCACCACTGAGGATTTTCATCAGTTTCAAAGGTCAGCTCTCTCAGTCAGTTTCCACACCTGTAGGTACTCCACTAAACATTACGTCCCCAAAGCCTTACTGACTCACTGTCGCTATCTGTCTGCCGACACAACTTCGCCAAGAATTGGGCTTCTTGCCCACTTTGAGCTCTCCCTGCTCAGTCATGTCCCAACTCTGGGAGCTCTTTCTTCCTCAATTTCCATCTGATGATACAGTAGAGAAATAATGAGAATAAGAGCCCGAATCCAGGTAGCTATCACTAATTACATAACTAAGCTGGTCAAAGGCCATATTTTCCCCATTACAGGAAGTAGGGGGAAAAAATGAAAGAAAAAGGATTCTGAAATGATTAGGAAGCAATAACCAACTGTACTTTGCCCAAGTACCTGTAAGTCCTCTACCTCCTCATGGAAGTGTCCTCACAAACCACTAGCACCTTCCCAAATGAGCCCCTACTCCACTCCCTCACCCCCACAATCTGTCAGTAATCCCTGAGTTTTAATGAGAAGATCTGTGATCCATCTAATTTCTTTGCACACTACTGACTCTTCAGGGACAGGCAGGGTATGGTGTCCATTTGGCAAGCTGTCCATCTCAGGCTCTGGGCTCCTTTCGGGATTTGTAAATATGCGGGAGACAGTCTTGATTTAACCCTGGGGAGAGAGAAAACTGTACCTGCTCAATGTATCCCCAATGTCCTATAAGAGAAAGGAAAAGGATAACCATGAGAAGTCGTTTATAACTTCAGTTTTATTTCATGGAAATTTGTTGAAAACCCAACTACAGGCTGGGGTCCTCCTCCGGCTACACTGGTCAAGGACCTCAAGACTTCTAATTTACTAACTCAAGCATCCCACCCATGGACCACAGTTGTCCAGCTTGCTTCCTTTGACTTCCTATTGTGAAATAATTTCAAATACACAAAAAAGCTCCCAGTGTATTCTTTTCCCCAGATTTATCCAATTATTATAACCATATTTATTGTCAGGACCAATTGCCAGATCACTGTTTACATTATATCCCTTTGCTCCTTTATACTTCTGTATTTCCTAAGTACATTTTCTTATATAACTACAGTACAGTTATCAATGTTCAAGAAATTGAACATTTATACAATGTTTATCTAATCCATAGTCCATATTCTAATTTAACCTACTGTCTTAATAACGTTCTTTACAGCTATTCCTCTTCCCACTCAATTAATCCAGGATCGTTCATTGCCATTTAGTTTTCATGACACGTCTTTAATCTGGAACAGTTCTTTAGAATGGATTTGTCTTCCATGACACTGGCACTGGTTTAATACAGAATAGTTAATTTATAGAATGTCCCTCCATTTGAAGGTTTGTCAGATACTCCCCTCATGACAAAATTCAGGTTGTGCCACTGTTGACTAGCATATGTTGTGTCCTTCTAAAAATTCACAATATTTGCTTGACCCTTATTGGTGGCATTTTGATGAGTGTATAGCTACTTTTCCTTTTGTAATTAACAAGTAACCTATAAGTGATACTTAAAAATTATGTTAATATTTCAAGTCTTATTAAACTTTCCCTCCTTAGATTTAGCACCCATCAATAATTATTGGCTGAATTCTGATCGTTTCCAATTGGTTATTTGCTAGCTTCAAAATTCCTTCTATATTACTTAGTCGACATTCTACTGGAAAGAATTTTCCTTTCTTATTTATTAGTATGGACTCATAGATTCTTATATTACTCAATGGGTTATAACCCATCACTGTTTTTATTTTGGTGCTCAAATTATCTGTGACTTGGTTGAAGAGAGTTTCTGTCACTCATTCTTCTATCCCCTCCCATTCCATTCTCCCCATCCTCATATTTTCTGGTGTATCCTTCTAGTGTTTCCTTTGCAAAAACAAGCCAGATACATGTATTTTCTAATTATTTCTTTCTTTCTTGCTCTATGTATTTTGCACTTTGATTTTTTTCATTTAAGACCATAACCTGGAAACCACTTTGTATCAGTTCATAGGTATCTTTCTTATTCTTTTTTAGTTGCATAGTATTTGTGTGTGTGTGTGTGTGTGTCTGTGTGTGTCTGCACAAATAACTGACTCAACCAATCTAGGTTTGAAAGTTCAGATGTTTCCAATATTTTTCAATTGCAAACAATGTTACATCAGGTAACCTTGTGCATATCTATTTTTGTACATATTTTCATAATTGGGTGTATCTTCAAGGTAAACTCCGACAAGGATTCTTTTTCAAAGTCTAACTGCATATGTAGTTTGGCTAAATACTGCCAAAATGATTTACATTCTTACCAACATATGAGATTGTCTCTCCCACATCTTTGCTAGTAATATACTGAATTAAGAAAATTTTCCTATTCTAATGGGTAAGAAATGGTATTTTAATGTGGCTTTAATTTCTCTCTCTTATTAAAAGGAGTACAGTAGAACATTTTTTCACAAGTACTAGTCAAATTTTGTTTCTTTTGCAACTTGACTGTTCATGTCTATAGCTCATTTTCTATAGAATTTGTCTCCCCCTCCCTCAATTTTTAAAAGTTCTTTGTGTGTATTTCTTATGCTATTACCAATTGCTTTAATTATATAGGCTTTGTAGTATGTCTTAATATCTAATAGAGCCAGTTCTCACCTTGAAGTTCTTCTTTCAGTGTTTCCTAGCTATTTTTGTGTGCTTATTTTTCTATCTGAACTTTTCTATCGTTTTGTCTAGATCCAGGAAAAAAAGTGGTGTATTTTTATTGAGATTACATTAAGTTTATAAATGAACTTATGAAGACAATTTGATGATGTTGAGATGTCTTATCCAAGAACAAATAATGTTTTTATTTGCTCAAGTCTATTTTGTTTTTCAGGAGTGTTTTGTAATTTTCCCCATGCAACTTTTTGCACATTTCTTATAAGTTTATTCCCAGGTATTTCTTTTCTTTTTAAATTGGAAATGAGGTTTTCTCTTCTAATAGCTGTTATCTGTGCATATGAAGACTACTGATTTCTGTATGTTAATCTTATATCCTGCTGCCTTACTGAATTCTTTTGTTTTAACACTGATTCTTTAATTTACAATTATGTATTATAGCATCTCCAAATGGGATAGTTTAACCTCTTTCCCAATTCTTGTACTTGTAATTGTTTTCTCTTATCTAACTAAACTGGTTAAAACCTCCATTATCATGTTAAACAGAGGTAGACAACACGTGGGTTTCTTGTCCTATTCCTGACCTCAGTGGGACTACCTCTAATATTTCCCCAGTAAGCAAGGTATAGCTTGCCTTTCCAGTGACTTACACCACAACCCTTCTTTGGTAATCAAGACCCTCTTCCCCATGGAGTCCATGTTTCCTCTTTCTTTCTCTACTTTTCTCATCATCCGTTTTGATTTCATGGTTCATCTGTTCAAAAACATTCTCACAAATACCTTCTACCTTAAAAAAATGTTTTAAGATCTCCAGGGCTCACTTTGGGAGTATATATTCTCAAATTGGAACTGTGTACAGAAGTTTAGCATAGTCTCTGCACAGAGATGATGCTGAAATTTCTGAAGCATTTCATATTTTTCATGTTTCAGCAGCACTATTCACAATAGCTAAATGGTGGTAACAAACCAAATGTACATCAGCTCATGAATGCATCAGCAAAATTTGGTATGTATCCATCCATACAAAATTTGGTAATAATCCAAATGGATCACTCAGCCACAAAAAGATGAAGTACTCGTGAGTGCTACAATATGGATGAACCTTGAAAAAAGTATGCCAACTGAAAGAAGACAGACACAAAAGGCCACAGATTTCAGGATCCTCTTACAGGCACATCCACAGACACACAGCAGGACTAGTGGTTGCCAGTGGGTAAGAATGGATGAGAGATGGGCACAGGTTTCCTTTTGTGGTGATGATAGTGCTCTGGAACTAAACAGTTGTGATGACTGTTGTTGAGTTTACTAAATGCTACTGAGCTATACAATTTGAACTGGTTGAAGCAGTGGATTTATGTTAAGTATATTTTATCACAATAAAACAAACAAACGAAAAAAACAGAAACAAAAAAACCTCAAGTCCATCTTGTAAAGCCAGAATCCTGGGTCAGCCCAAATACCTGCCTCCCTATGCCTGTGAGCAGTCATGGTCTAAGACAGCAAAGCAGACAACAGAGCAGACTGTTCCCAGTATAAACCAAAGTTCAACAACTAAGTACTACATCTTACAAACCAACTGGCTTTCCTATACTCTGAAACAATAATTTCAGAACTTTCCAACATTCTTCAAAGCCCTTATTTTCCCTAAGTCCTGCTTAGCAGATGATCTTGCTGTCCAACTTCAAAATTGAATAAAAGTCACCAGGTTTTATACCAAACCTTACAACCTGCCTGCATCTCTCTCCCTCTTCCCCCTTTCTTCCCCTACAACAGAGAATCTTCCAAAACAAACTCCCACACACCCGCTCCAGTTCCCATTTCCCCTGCCTTCTCAGGAACCACACACTGGTGATTAGTCCATCAGTTTTACAGCTTCGATGATTTTCCCCCTTGTTCCTTACAACATAAGCTCTCCTCCCTGCATTCTTCCAAAACATTCCACTAGCTTCTTTAAGCATCCCTCCCCATGAAGCCCCATAATCCTTATCTCATCTTCAAGTATTTTCTTACATCTCCTTCAGTCTTAACATCATCACTCTTGCAGTCTCCATTCACCCTACCCAGTCACTGCAACTCTTCCTGACACAGCTCCTGCCCAACTTGCTCCATGGTGGTGGTTCTACATGAGGTCAGCAATGGCCGTGTTTCCAACGCGAGTGGCTATCAGCACTCATATTATTTGACCTCAACTCTCTTATCTATTCCCATCTTCCTGAAACATTCTTCCTTCCTGATTACTGTGCCTCTCTGGTCCCTTGTTCCCTTTGCAAGCCCTTTCTTCTCCCCTTGACAATGAAATGCTGGTGTTCATTAAGGCTCAAAGCTAGGCTCTCTCTTCTTACTATTCTAAAGGAGTTGGTGAACTTTTTTGAAAAGGCCAGAGAGTAAACATTTTAGGCTTTGTGAGCCATACAGTCTCTGTCACAACTACTCAGCTCTGCTGTTGTAGTGGAAGAGTAACAACAGACACGACATAATGAATAAACATGGGTAGGTTCCAATAAAACGTGAGGATAATAAACTTTGAATGATTTCACATACATAAAATAACAGTCTTCTGATTTGTTCCATCCACTTAAACACATAAAAACCCTACTTAGCTCACAGAACATACAAAAACAGGCGACGGGCCATAATTTTTAATGGCATTTATCAACACCTATGATACTTGCTTGTCCGCTTCTTTGTCTGATCTCAGCATTAGAATATAAATCTCAGGAGAGCTTTTTCACCACTTAACCCCAGTACCTAGAACAGTGCCTGACCCAGAGCAGACAATTCATATGCATTGAATGAACACATGACAGACAGGCATTAGCTCACTTCCTAGGGTCTTGCTGGATTCCCTCACCTGCAGCTTTGTCACCTGCACTATAAAGGTTAAATCACAGGACTCCTTGGCCTGACCACTCCTGCTCAAGTGCTCATTGTTTTGTGGTTGTGGTAATGCACCTGTGTGTGCTGAAATTACAGGACATTGGAGAGCGGCACGTGGGCCAAACCCCTCATTATATAACGAGCAGATGAGGTCACTGAGGCTCAAGGTTGTCAAGAGCCTTGCCTATGATCAGACCACTTGTCAGTGCAAGGCAAGCCTGGGCTTTAATCTTCCTCCCCGTCCTTTCTGTGAGACAGTGAGACTGACTGGTCCATGTTGTCAAGCAGAGCTTCTGTGATCGCACACGTTCTCCTTGCGACACGCCCAACAGAGAGACTGGTGTGAGCCCTTGCTGTTCCCACAGAATTGACAGGTGAGCAGGGGCCTGGATGCTGCCTGGAGAGAAGCTGGCGTTTCGGCGGGGGCTCTATGCCTTCCCTACCTGCAGGAGCTCCCTTGTGGGCTGCTGCTGCTTCTCCTCCAGCTGCGCGATCAGGCTGCTGAGGTGCGAGATGTTGCACGAAAACTGGGTGATGGCACCATTGATGCTGTTGTAGATGGCCAAGTCTAGCTCCTCCAGGCGGGCGAGGAGGCGGTACTCATGCTCCTTCAAGGAGTGATACAGCTGCTCAAACTCCCAGATGATCTTCTCCCTCTCCATCTGGGTCAGGCTCTGTGCAGGCACAGGGCAGGGCAGTGAAGAGAAGAAAAATTAGCTTCCAGAGCCCTTCACATTTCTCCCCCCACTACCCACCCCCAAGACCTCATCACTTCATCCAGTATATTAAAACAAGCACCTTATTCACTCATTTTTTCCATTCTTTACTGACTGGTTGTATAATGGCCGAGGACTGAATTACCCCAGTGATAATCCAGACACAGTCCCTACCCTCAAGGTACTGAGTCATGTGAGCTGGGTTCATGAGATATATGTAATCACGAATGGATAAGCAAAGACAGGGTGACAGCCTATGGTGGGAGAAGTTGGTACAGTCTTCACAGTCTTGTAGAATGAATGGAGTTCACCATGTGGTCAAAGACCAGGAGAGCTTTTCAGGCAGAAGAAATGACCCAGGCAAAGGAGTGGGGAGAGGAGGCATCGGTTCTGTCTGGCTGGAACAACTGAGTGCTGACGGAAGAGGCCAGAAAGGGTAACAGACCAGAACATTCCTTGCCTGGCAGGCTAAGGGGGCCAAGGACTTTACTGCAACTGGGAGCCATGAAAGACTGTCAGGGAAGTGACATAGTCAGATATGTGACCTGAGGAGGATGCTTTGGGACACTCAAACACAATCTGTACAACAAACCTTGTTTAATAACCTTGATGGCTTCCCTTAGGCCCTTCACATGTAATCTATACCCTCCATCGGGCCTTCAAGGGTGTTAATTAGTGCAGATTTATTTGCCAAAGTTTCTCTGCCCTCCCTTCTCTACCCCACCACCCACTGACAGGGCTCTATTAACACTTTGTTCTAAACAAAGGATTAGCAAACTCCCTTTGTTTACTCTCTTGCAGTGAAGGTCTATTGGAACACAGCCACACCTACCATTTACATACTGTCTTTAGCTGCTTTTGAGCTGCAACAGCAGAGTTGAATAGTTGGAACAGAGATGACATGGCCCACAAAGCCAAAAAAATTTACTATCTGGTGGTCCTTTACAGAAAGCTTGCTGACCTATTTAAACTCAACTCCTGAGAACCTTCCCTTGCTAACCAGCCCTCTAACCACCCTTCTTAAGCACTCACAACACCTTTGTTTACAGATCATTTTTATAGGCTCATACCTCTCCTTAGCTGGGTTAAATCTTTCAAAGACATAAATGATACAATATCTTAGAAACGGAAATCTTATCCAGATAGGGGGACAATTCTGCTGTCATGGGATTCTTTTTTTTTTTTTAATTGTGGAATATTGGGGAACAGTGTTGTTGTTTTTTTGTAGAGGGTGCAGCCCAGCTCCAAGTCAAGGCATTGCTTTCAATCTAGTTGTGAAGGGCGCAGTTCACTGGCCCATGTGGGACTCGAACTGGAGACCTTGATGTGTTGAGCACCACGCCCCAACCAGCCACCCACCTGCGGCTCAGCTCCAAGCCATTGTTTTCAATCTAGTTGTGGAGTGTGCAGTTCACCCGCCCATATGGGAATTGAACCACCAACCTTATTGTTAAGAGTTCGTGCTCTAACCAACTGAGCCATCCGGCTGCCAATGGGATTGTTTCTTGATTGCAGGACAAGTAACCTCCCTGCCCTACTCTCCCCAATCACTTGATTCTTCAAGTAACAACCAAAGAAACCCACACACCATTGAAAAAGAGGGTAGTACTAGCCTTGCTGAAGAACAAGTCTAATCCAATCTATCCATTTCACAGATGAGGAAGGCCTACAGAGGTTATATTCCTAAGTCCAGGTGCCCTGATGATCAGAGAAGGGCTATCTCCCCTCGTTGACAATCCTCCCACAGAGGAGAGGCCATGTACATAATGATATGACTCCACTCAAGCTCACTAGAAGATTCTCCACCCATCAGACCTACTTTCAAGCAAGGAAAGCTGAGGTCTCAGCTTGTGTGGGCAGAACAAGTGGTGGCATTTGAGGGCATCATGGGAATAAGTTCCCTGTCCACAAGTTCTCTGCTACACCTTGGCCAGGCTGACAAAATTTCTCACAAAACAGTGTTATATACTACTGGTCTAACAGTTTGCTTTTCATATGCAAATACTCCTAATGGGAAGCAATTTTTACTATTTTATTTATTGTTCAAAAAAATGCTTAAAAATCTAGATGGTGGACATGTAAGTGTTTATTATAAAAGTCTCTACTTTTTGTTTTGGTTTTCAAAACAAAGCCCCCAAATATCCCTGTCAAAAATTAGCACATCAGCCATTCGTTAAGGCTTTAGGAGACTAAAAGAAGGAAACAAAGTGAAAAGCTCAGAATTGAAGTGTTGTCAAGAAAGGGAACACTCCAGCAAGAAGCAACAGTGGGGCTTATGCAATGCCACTGTCAGCATGTGTCTGCAGAAGGGTACCAAAGGAGGCTGGCTGTGCCCAAGAATTTCACCTATGTCAGCTCTGTCAAGGATCACCCGTGATCGAAAGAAAGCTAGTAGTTTAAACTTTTGATAGGTCAGCTCTCCAGGGTTCCCAACCTTAGCTCTTCCATCCTTTCCCCCAAAAATATGGGAATGCTCGGTTCTCCAGATTAGTTCCCAACTGCCATATGGACTTCCCCACCTTCACCTTGAAGTCTGGAAGACTTGACTGGACAACGTTAAGCCTTACAAAAGAAGGGGTAACCAGCAGAAGTGATATTATTTGTGAATCCCAAAGACGCTTACTTACCAAGAGCTCAGCTCGTGCCTGCTCCCCCTGTGCACGACGCCTCTTCTTTAAGTCTTTCACTCTTTTTAGGTGGTCCAGCTGGTTCTGGATTTGCTCCTAAGAAAAGCAAAAACAGTTGGGAAGTTCAGGATTAGGCAGATCTTAGCATCAGCATGGCTCTTCTGCTTATCACACATGCAACTCACATTCCTGAAGCCAAGTCGGGGATTAGAGCCTGTCCTTGGACCACGTTGCCATCACCAGGGCACAGGGGGTCACCACACCACTCCTTTGGCAGGTTGTGTGTAACTTAAACTGAGGCAACCACCTGCCCCTGGAAGGATACCTACTGCGTGGCCTAGTGGACAGGCGACAGTACTAGGAGGCTTGGAGTTAAATTGTAGCTCTTCCACAGTAGCACACTGAGGAAATGACTTCCTTTCCACGTTACTGTTTAGCTATGCTAGTCTGTTGGTTCAAGAGTTCACAAGGGGCTCCATCCACATTTTAACTTAATCTTCATAACTGTGTTACCTCCTATGAGTTTCAAAGTGGTTAAATAACTTGAGCAGTAAACAGTTGTGTTCTTTTCCCTGCGTTTCTGGAACAGAACGGAGCACAGGAAGCGCTGGGGAAATGCTTCTAGAGTAGGGGCATCTACCTGCTAGGCGGGTATACAGCCAGTTAATGTGTCTGAGATCAACTAGGAGGCGACAGGAGTACGAGCGTCTCTGAGGCTGGCTGATGTGCACGTGGTTTTACACGCATCTTTTATACGGGGGTGGGGAGGGCTCTGTGGGCTGTCTTTATGTGCCCGTGAGCCGGTAAACAGAGGCAAATAAGGAAAGGAGAGTGGGGGCAGAGGGGGGGCTTCTGGCGTCCTCGATGTACAGGTTTTCCTCCCAAATCTGAGTGCCGAAGCTCTGCAGCGGACAGAGAGGAAATGACGGCTGTGAACCACACGACCTGCTCAGCCATTTTCTAGGCGGAAAAAAGGAAGCCTCTTCGGATCTCTCCTCCCTTTGTCCGACACGCGCTCCCGCCCCTTCCCGCGCGGCGCGCCGGGCCCTCACCTTGAAGCCCTCCACCGCCTCCTCCAACGGCAGCACACTGTGGCCGCGGTGCTCACGGGAGCGGTCGCACACCACGCAGATGGGCATCTGGTCCTCCTCGCAGTACAGCTTCAGGGGCTCGCGGTGTTTCTCGCACACGCCCATCTCGCCTCCGGGCCCCGACGGCCGCTCGGTGCGCAACTGCTTCACCAGCTGGGTCACGTTGGCCAGGTGCCGGTTGGGCCGCATGTGCCGCTGCGGGAAGGTCTCCCGGCACTGCGGGCACGACACGTTGATTTCCGCCGCGCCCCAGCAGCGGGTGAGGCACGCGCAACAGATGTTGTGGCCGCAGTCGAGCATCATGGGCTCGGCGAAGTACTGCAGGCACACGGGGCAGGTGGTCTCCTGCTGTAAGCACTCGGCCACGCTCCCGGAGGCCATAGCGCGGGCCCGCGGGGGCGCACGGGCATGGGCCCCGGAGCCCAGCTCTGCGCGGCGCCCAGCTCTAGAGCGCGCCCTCCGGTTCGCTGCCTCTGGGCGGCGCGGGGCACAGAGCGTGGCGGGCGGAGGGCGGCGCCTCGCGGGCCCAGATCCCAGACGCGCCTGTGCACTAGCCCGCAGAGCGGAGGGGCGGCCCGCAGCGCCGCGGTGCCCGGCTCGGGGAGCTCGCCAAGGCTGCGGCTCCGCTGAGCCCAGCCGCTGAGCGATCCGGGCGTCCCCGTGGGACTCGAGCGCCAGAGGCAGGACAACGTGGCCGCGTCGGAGCGGATCGCGGCGGCCGCGCACACCCCACCCGGCAAGAGCGGAAGAGGCGGCTCCGAGGGCGGGGCTTGTCCGGGCCTCTCGCCACCGGCGTGATTTCGTGGCCTCTGGGCCTGGACTCTCCTCCGGGGGAGGACGGGGGAGGCCTGGCCGCCCGCCCTGGGGCGGGACGCGTAGGAGCACGAGCCTCGGTGACCGGTAACAGGCATTGGGTGTCTGCGGGGCGCGGCGGTGACAGAGTAGCCCCTGTCTGCACGCTCCGAGTTTCCGCGGCCCCGGGCCTGGACCCCTAGTCTTTGGCTGGATTTCCTCTCTGCTCAGGACTCAGCTCCGGCGAGAGCAAACTGGCTCTGCGTTGGTGTGGGAAGGACTGGAGTAGCCGACCTAGCCCCACCCGGTTTGTGAGGCGCTTTATTAAACAACTCCATTCACAGGCACTCGCAATTTTGTTTCAAAAAAGAAAGGCTTAATCAGACGGCAACATTCCTGTCGGACAAAGAGTCAGATAAGCCCAGTTCAACTACTTCCTAATCAGATCGTTTTCTATTCTGAGTCTGTTTCCTCTGGTGAAATGGGAATAACTGCACCGCACCAAGGAGGGAGACTTCATTATGTCTTTGCATGTTTAACCGTAAGGACGTTTACCCGCTGCATAGAGTTGTGGTGACTAGGACTTAAACATGCTTGTTCCTTCCCAAAGTATTGGAAGCTTCGCAATCCTGCGGTGACCTGGGCTCTTCATTGTCCAGTAGATTTACAAATTTTTTGGGTTTCTCCCTCATTCCTACCTTGGTATTTCTTAGTTTCCTTTGCTGTTTTCTCAGTGTTGTCCTTCATCCTCTAGATCTGATTGAATTTAGACAGCCTTGCTTTGCTTTCTCTCTCAACTTGCCTCTGTTCCTTTTCATGTCCATTACTACACTTTGACCTAAATTATTTCAAATGTCAGTTTGCAAATGTTTGTTAAGTGAATTAGTAACCGAATGAATGCATACATAACCGCAAGGGAGAGAATCATCCTTAACAGCCCACTTTCATTTAGTCACTTCTCACACAGAAATCTTCAAAGCTTTTTTGCTTCCAGGACATTGTTCAAACCTTTGAGCATGGGGTTCAGTCTGAGCACTTCTGGCCTCCAACATCGGCTGCCATTCACAGTCTTCCTACAATGCTACCAGCCCAGCTCTGGCTCAGGCTGTGCTCACCACAGTCCTCTCCAGGGCCTACTCATGAGTCCTTCCTTGGAGCTTAACCTAAACAAGTGGGTCTCATCGATCTCTCTCTCATCATCCTCCAAGGCTCACATAACACCTCAGATTCTGATATTTGGTTATTTTCCATCTTAAGATTTTTTTTGACTTTGCTTTGAAATTCTTACCTATTGTTAAGGTTAGTTTAGAACAGTAAGTGATGTGTGCTCTCACATTGTCTAATGTACTTTATGAATAAGGAAACAGAGGTCAGGTCCTTAAGTGGCTCTGTGAGGACAGAAGCTCCTCTCCAGCCCTTCTATGTTCTCTATTACACCTTGTCCAGAGCTTTACTCATATTGGCAGTACTTAAATGCTTGTTGAATTATTAGACAATAATTAATGATTCTACTGTCACATTTTATGCATACTTCTTTGTAACAGTTATTTATTCATTCATAAAATGACAGGTACAAACACAAATGCCTGCTGGAGACAAGAAGAATTTAAATGAGCAGGTCAAATCAATAGGGAAAGATGGGGACTGTGACTAACTGGAGGACAAATGTCCCTCCTGAGAGGCAGCTCATTTCTATTTAGCTGAAGATGACCATTGAGAATGCGGGCCCAGCCTATTGCCAGTTTTCAGATGTTCAAGAGATGACAAAAATCTTATGTGAAAATTTTATATGAAATTTATTATTAACTAAAAATTGTAGAATCATCTATGCAAGATGAAAATTGGTCTCCTGCCCTCCAGTTTGGGACTTCTGGTACAGCTATTTATTTTAATAAGTGTCTATGAATCTTAACACAACATGAAAGGGACTATTGGTGACAATTTTATAGCCAGTCTCCACTCTTTACTTAAAATTTTGTTCCAGGTAGCAATATGTCCAGCTGAAAGATACTTGCCAGGCCCCTTTGCTGCCAGTATTATAGTAAATTCAAAAAGGCAATTCTACAATATGCAACCTTGTCTGGCTGGTTATGGATATTCCTAGGAACACCCTTACCTCACCCAGAGCTTCTTTCACATTTCAACAGTCTTAAGATTGTGGGTAGCCAATGATATCTACGAGGTAGTTTTTGGATGGGAATTTTGAGAAAACTTCTTAAAGTCTACTCAGCTGAGAAGTATGCCCTTTTTAAACTTACCCCTTCCAAGTGCTTCTAGCCTGGAATGTGCACATGATGGCAGGAGCTCAGGCAGCTGTCCTGGACCATGAGGCAATCTTGAAGATGGAAGGCAGCACTAACATGATGTAGTGAAAGGTAAAGAAGCCTGGGTCCTTACTCACTGCAGAGTGACTTCATCCAAATTTCATCTATGTGAGTGAGACTAAAGCCTCTGTCTTGTTTAAGCCACTTATTTGGATTGTCTGTGTATGCAACAGAAACTAAACCTATCTGATAAAATACTATTTTTATTAATAAAACGTTTTATTTTAAAATGAATTCCTACCTACCCCCTCTACACAACCTATCTCCCCTAGAATACCAGTGATTTCTAAGAGTATGGGCTAAATCCAGAGGACACTATTCAGTCTGCATCTTATTGTTTCTGAGGCATTTGATACTGTTGACCCCTCTCTCCTTGGATTGGTTTTACTTCCTGGCACCAAACTGAGAAGGACCTAATGAGGCCTAAGGTATTTCTGCTTCCTCTTACTGTCTTTTATCTGCCTTTACCAAGTGATACTAAAGTTAGTCTGGGAAAACAAAAAGAATGGTCAGGAAAAACACAAAGCTACAATAATTAAAGTAACAATAAGCTAGTAGAGCAAAGGGACAGAATAGTAACTAAGAAGTAGGCCTAAATGTGAATAAGAATTTAGTAAAAGATGAAGGAGAAATTGCAGGTTGGTGTTACACATTCAGTAAATGACCTGAACAACTGGCTAGTTGGGGGAAAAGATAAAAAGATCCCATCTTACTTCTTATACCAAAATATATTCTAGGTCAATGAAAGATTTGAATTAAAAAAAAACGAATCCATAAAAGCTCTTTAAAAAGAACACTGATTGATTAAAAATAATAAATCTTGGGCCGGCTGGTGGCTCAGGCAGTTGGAGCTCCGTGCTCCTGACTCCGAAAGCTGCTGGTTGGATTCCCACCTGGGCCAATAGGCTCTCAACCACAAGGTGGCCAATTTGATTCCTCTAATCGCAAAAGGGATGGTGGGCAGCGCCCCCTGCAACTAGCAACGGGGACTGGACCTGGGCTGCGCCCTCCACAACTAAGACTGAAGGGGCAACAACTTGAAGCTGAACTAAGATTGAAAGGACAACAACTTGACATGGAAAAAAAAAAAAGCCCTGGAAGTACACACTGTACCCCAATAAAGTCCTGTTCGCCTTCCCCAATAAAATCTTTAAAAAAATAATAATAATAATAATGATAAATCTTATTGTCTGGAAGTTCTTTCCAAACATGATCCCAAACCCAGAAGCCACAAATGGATAAATTTGATTACATAAAAGTAAAAATCAAATGACTTCTATACAAAAAAAGTAGCTCTAAACAGTCAAGCAATAAAGGAAAATTGGGAAAAGTTATTTTTAGCAAATAAAGACAGGATGAATTTCTTTGAGAGACAAAATACTTTCACAAATCTAAGTAAAAAGCAGGCATGAGGAAGTACAAAGGATATGAACAGATGGTACGGGAAAAAGAAAAAATGGTTAATAAACGTGAAGAGAGATCCAACTCACTATTAATGAGATAAAATTATGTGGTATCGCTTTTAATTAATGAGATTAGTAAAGATCAAAAAACTCAATAATAGTGTTGGTGAGAATGTGAGGAAATAGGCATTCCAGTCCACTATGGGAATGCTAATTGGGAGAACATTATCGAGAGTAATTTGGCAATAGCTCATATTTTTAAATGCACAAACTTTTTGAACCATTTGCTCTACTTCTCTCCCATCTGCACAAAAGTGCTTGATTATATAAGGATGTCATTATAGCATTGTTTGAATTTGTGAAATACTGAAACCAACATAAATATGCTTTAGTAGGGGACAAGTTAAGGAAAATACTATGCAGGGTGCTTTTAATAATTATACAAGGACAACAGGTAGAAATAGGATATGTTCCAGATAAATTGGGACAAATCATCACTCTTTGAAGACCCCACTCAAAAGGCTCTTCTACTGCACAGCTTCCACGTAAGTATCATTGGCCACTGCAAAGGACATTGGGGAGTGTAGTCTTCCACTGAGCACGTTGCTAACCAAGATAAAAATCAGGGTTCGTAAGCAAGGAAGGAAGAATGTGAGAATGACTAGTCATTAGCAGTTTGTGTCACAGGCCCTGAATTAGCACTACTTGTGACATGAATTTCACAGTTTTTTGAAACAACTCCTCTTGGCTTTCACACTTCTCTCCAAAGGCACTCAAAATAGTATGTGAAGCCTGGCTAGGGCCAAATCCTCTTCGTCCTCATCTTTTCCTAACATCTTCCCTCTGCCAAAACTCAAAAGTCTCCACAAAACAGACCTGAGAAGTGGATACCCCACGGTGAGCCCTCCATTAGCATAAACTGTCAGGTGTGCTGAGGGACCCACCAGGAATAACAGACATTCCTATAACTGGTGAGATCCCAAGTTTTTAGAGGTTTCCTTCCAGGAGAATACAAAGGCCAGAACTCTTTTTTTTTTTTTTTTTTTTTAGTTTTATTTTATTTTATTTTATTGTATTTTTACATCCCTCACACCGTGAACCCCCCTGCCCCCATCCACCACCACCCCGACCTCACACCGAGCCATCACATTATACACATAAAATTATAGTTGGCATTCATTAATGTCCAGCCTCTGGTGTACAATGCCATGACCAGGCATCCACAGCATCCCTGAGGTGGTCTCCCAAACAGGACACCTGTCCATCGGACACCCAACAAAATCCCCAAACACTATTGAATAAGAGGCCAGAACTCTTTAGGTGAGGCTAATTCCTTGCTATACAAATACCATGAATACAAGATGAGAAAACCTTCACAAACACATTAGAAATCTCTCAAACTTAGTATAGGAAAAAATCCTACTCTTTTGTGATTAATTTTACCCCAACTTGAAAGAGCGTTTCAGGGTAGCTTGTAAAAGGAGACAAAGAGGGAAAGACAACAGTGCCTTCCTTTTCAGTTTCTTGCCTTTGCTCTCTAATTGGTAATGGAGGTGATGGATGGCTGGGGAGGGGGTGCAGAAAGCAAGGTGGAGGGGACCGCTAGGTCCACAGCTAAAGAAACTTGGAGAAAAGTGATCAAAGGACTCTCACTAACCTGGAGGCATGTCTGCTTTGGGGTGAGAAGTTAGTGGACCTTTTGTATCTTTTGGATTTTATATCATGTGCATACCTTACTTATACAAAAACAAATGAATTTTCAAGTATTTAAATAAATTTTCAAGTATGTAAAGCACTCCTGTGCAGGGAAATGGAGCTCTGAAATTTTTTCTAATAGTAAAAGAAACATGAGGTATCTCATTTTCACATAGTGGCCTGTCCATCCTAAATCCTCTGAAATTTTCCATTATAAGACAGCATTTATCTTGCTGTTTTCAAATGTATTGACTATTTAAATCTAGATTTTTGTCTAGTTGAGACTACATGAGAAAAACAAGGAGAACCAAAGTAAAAAAGAAAACAGCAAAGAAAAAAATAATGAAACATGTATTTAAAAATTATGGTACATACTACACTGTTTTGTCATTAAAAAGAATATATGTAATGATGTGAAAAGACATCCCACTTATGTTAAAAAACAGATTGCAGTACATTATATAGAATGAATTAATCCTTGTAAAGTAATATACTAATGTACATACTGTAAAAAATATCTAGAGGAAATCAACCAAATGAATAAAAGTGAATAAAAGTGTGATGTGTTGCAAGGACTGGGAAGAGGAGATAGAGTTTGAGTGACTTTTACTTTCTAGGTTATATATTTCTGCAACATAAATTTTATTTTTACTACAAGTGTGTGTTATTTTGTAAACAAAATAAGCACAGATAATTTAAAAGTTACGAAAGACAGGGGTAGTTAGAGTCAGGTAAGAGACTGCAAAGGGTTACAAACAAGAACTCAAGACATACGCTACCCTGAGACATTTTGTTTTTTCAAAATTTAAAGTGCTTATGTTTTATTTATTGTATGGTTATACTCCTTCAACCACCTCAAATCCTTTGTGGATTTCTGTAAAAGCAATAATAAATAATCTATTGGGAGGATATTGGTAAACCACGAGAATCTGACTTGCAATAAGTTTAGCAGTGAATATGTGGAAGAAAATTTAGACAGGAAATACTGATAAATTTGGCCAAATAAATTCATGAGAAAAAGCAATAGTAATAAAATTGGCTATGGAAGACAGACTCTGAGTCCTGAATTCTTGTAAGAGGGAGGGCCATTGAAGCTTTGTGAGCATAGCAGTGACCTATTGATGGTCTGGGTTATAGTAAAGGCAATATAAGTCAGGAGGATTGATTTGGAGGCTATTGGCAATAGTGGTACAAGCAAAAGGACATTGGTGTGTGTGGAAAGCGCTAATAGAAACAGAAGAATAGGCAGATAGGCAGGATAAAAACCAAGATACTCAGTGCCATTCTCCTGAGCTATTTCTAAGTAGAATGAAACTGAAACAGACAAGGAGAGAAACATCTTAAAGCAGGGAAATAAAGAGGCATGCAGTAATGAAGTGAGCTAGAAAAGGAGAAAGGGAGAGATGTAGGAGAAAGAGATAGAGGGAGAGGGAGAGAGAGGGAGGAGAGAAGAACATCTGATAAAGGAAAAGGATCTGCCTGCACTTTGGGAAAGAGAAGTTCTTTTGCACAGGTGTGGCTTTGTAATTTTCTGACTATCTCCCAGCAAGCCCACCAAAACAGAACCCAGATGGCAGCCTCTCAGAATGGACTGCTATGGATCCAGAGGACTGAACATAAGTAGGGGGGAAAAATCAGCGTACTTAAGAATAATTGATTTGCACCAATCCTTTTCTCATTCTGGAGAAGGAGATATGAGCTATTTATGTAATAGATACCTATTTAGAAGCTATTATATATTGGGCTCTATCAGTTAAGGCACAAAATCCTTCTAGATCCTGCCTGGGGAAATTATTAAGTGAATTGTCTCAGGTCACATAGTCAGTGAATGACTGCCAGGACTGGGTTCTGGGTAGACTGGCTCCAGGGTCAGAACTAACCAGTACACACATGACCTCTCTTGATCTAACCCAGGTTTCTGCCAGACACTTTTTATTTTACTCAGGTAATACTGTCCTTGAAAAATGTGATTATCTTTAGTCATTTAAATATTTCTTTTTGAATTGGTAATTTGCTTTCCAACATTTAACTGTATTCAGTTTCCTAAGGATCAAATCTTTGGAGACAGTGGAGGAAAAGCTAATCTGACCCCTCCTTTCAAACAGCAAGGGACTGTGTTGAATACAGGCAGTTGGATATGAGCAGAATGCTTGGTAAACACCCTAGAAAAGATTCCTGCCCTTATGGAACTCACTGGAGGCTGGGTGGGGTCAGGAATGGTCACTATCTCCAAGATAGTCACCATTAGTTTCTTCCCTCCTTGTATGCACATGACATTCCATAATGGAGAGGTGCAGTCTATTCCCTTGAATCTGGGCAGTCCTGTCACTGCTCTGACCAATAAAGAATGGCAGTGATTCTACACCAGTGCTGGTCCTGGCCTGGAAGCGGGCTGACCTTCTCTGCCTTGGTCTCTTAGTCTGCTTGGGCTACCATAACAAAATACTAGATTGCGTGGCTTAAACAGCAGAAATTTATTTTCTCAGTTTATTTTCTGGAGGCTGGAAGTCCAAGGTTCAGGTGTCAGCAGTCTTGGTTTCTCCTGAGGCCTCTCTTCTTGGATTGCAGAGAGCCACCTTCTCTCTGTGTCCTCACAAGGCCTTTCCTCTGTACACACTCAACCGTGGTATCTTTTCCTCTTCTTATAAGGACACCATTGGATTAGGGCCCCACACTTATGACCTCATTTAACCTTAATTATCTCCATAAAGGCCGTGTCTCCAAATGCAGTCACATTGTGGGTTAGAGCTTCAACATGGATTTTAAGGAGACACAACTCAGTCCATAACAGTGTTCCACTACCCTACCGTGGGACTCTATGGAGGGGAGGGGCTCAATTGAGCCCATCTTTACAGCCACCCCTCACAAGCATTAGATATGTAAATAAGGAATAGCCCAACTGTCAGCTGGTTGCATTCTGAGTGGTGGGTCAATGTCACACAGGACAGAAGAATCACACCAATAAGCCATAAGTTTGGAAGCGTTTGACACCTAGTACGAAATAATTAGAATAAGGAGTGGCATTAAGTTATTAAACAAATATATGGTTACTAATTGGGATTAGTGCTATGAAGGAAGAGACAGGATCCTATGAAAAAGAGTAACAGATTGGGGAGGAACGGCATCCTGAACAGCAAAGGAGAAATTATCGAAGGAATGGAGTATGTTGGGCCTAAGGAAGATTACAATGTCTTTGTGAACTCGGGAACCATTTCTCTTCCCTTCCTGGGCTGAACTTCAACAAGTAGGTACCTCTGCTTTCCTTGCAGGCAACCCACTTCCTCCAGAATCAGCTTCTTATAAAACTTTCCCTGTCTTCCCAAGAGTACAATTTCTTCTTTTGATATCTTCAGAGATCACAAATATATAGCATCGAATTGACATTGAATAAAAAAATTGTCTTACAATTTTAACATTTTCGAGGTAAAAAATGCATAAAGTGCACAGGATTTCAGTGTAGAGCTTAGTGAATTGTTAATAAAAATGAAGAACGTTTTCAGCCTCCCAGAAAGCTCCCTCGTCCTGCTTCCCCATTAATACCCACCCCTCCGAGGTCACTCAGAAAAAAATCGCTATTCCAAATTTCTAGAAACATTGATTAATGTTGCTTGTTCTTGAACTTTATATAAATAGTCATGCAGTAAGAACCTCTTTGTGTCTGACTTTTTTTTACTCATGATGTCTGTAAGAATCATTCTTACTTATAGCAGTCATTCATTTTTTTTCTGCTGTGTAGTGTGATTCACTGCATATCACTATTTAATAATTTTGCCATTGTGAGTATTCAGTTGCCTTCAGTTCTTGTCTGTTATGAATAAAGCTGCTCTGAACATTCTTCTCTATGTCCATATATAGACAAGTGCACTCAGTTCTTAGAGTGGAATTGATGGATCACAGGATACTATATGTTTAATTTTTTAGATACTGCCAAACAGTTTTCCAAAGTAATTGCATCCTGTGTCTTTGCTTACTTTTCTAAACTTTTATTCCTAATTCAACACCAGCTTTTTGACACTCTTTTTATGTCAAACACAAGAGGCAAATATGTCAGTTTCATTTTCCTCCTTGGAAACATTCCTCTGTTAGTCTTCCTTCTGCTCCACTCTAGACGACTGTTTTCTAAGCAGTAGGCATCCTGGAGCTCATCTTCACCTTTTTTCCTGTATTAGGTGCCCTATTACTGGACTTCATGTCTTCCTTTTTCTGTTTAATTCACTGGTGAAACAATTCCTCAGAAGCTTTCCAAGAAAGGGGTCATGAGAGGTAAATTTTTTGAGAGCTTGTAGGACTAAAAATGTCCACTCACATTTGATTGGTAGTTTGGCTGGGTTCAGAAATCTAGTATGGAAATAATTGTCCTTTATGGAAATTATTTAGAAGGCATTGCTTCACTGTCTTCCAGCTTTCAGTGTTGCTGTGAAGAAAGATTCCATTCTGAATCGTAACCCTGTTTATACGAGCTTTTTGTTTTCTCTGTGGAAGCTTTTAGGATCTTCACTTTATCTCTAAGATTCTGATATTTCATGATGATATGCTTTGATGTGCACCTCTTGTCACACATACAGGGTATTTAATGGGCCTTTTTAAATCTGGAGATTTATGGTCTTCAGTTCTGGAAAATAATCTTGTGTTATAGCTTCACCTGCTTTCCTTTATTTTCTCCTTTTCTCTTCCTGGAAGCCTTGGTAATTTGATGGCATATCTTTTACTATACAGCCTTTTATTTTCTTATCGAGTCTCTCCTACTTTCCATGTCGATCCTACACTTTTTAGGAGATTTCTACTTTATTTTGAAATTCTTTCTAAAAAATTTCTGCCATCAAAATATTAATTTTAAGAACTACCCATTTTTTTCCTTTCACGAATGCAACATATTTTCTCACCTCACTGAGGATTTATTTATAATTTTTTTAAAAATCCAGTTTCTTGCATTGTATTTGTTGCCGCTTAGTTCCTTTTCCCACCTCTTGTCTATATTAGCCCTTGTCTTTATTGTAGAAAAATTTTCATAAACATCTGGTGATTCTTGGTTGTCGTTTATATTTAAATTGAGGAACTAAACTCCCGACGTGGAAGCTCTGTGGGGGGGGACCAAGCTTGTAGACCGAAGAGTCTTGCGGACCGCGTGGAAACCCGGCCTTTCTTTGGGAGACCTTCCAACGTCAGTGTTTATGGTTCTTTATCTCTGGGATAAAATTCCACTGATAGACCTAAATCTCCTGCCGAATGCAGACAGAGCGGCGGTAAACTGGGAGTCTGGCGGGGCCAGGGACTGGGGACCTGGGCTCAGTGCCAACATCCCCGTCACGCCTCTCTGCTTTTCACTCTGGCGCTTCTTTCTTTTTCCACTCCAGAGCGGGCCAGGCCTGCTCCTCACACCAGCATCCACTCTTCACGGTCACGGCCCCCAGACCCCACCCACCTGGCACCTCCCCCGCGGATACTAACTCGCCGGTTTTTCCCCTGCGTCTACACGGGCCACTCACTTCTTTCCGCGGAGCTCCCACCAATTCGGCTGGTTTGAAGGCGTCTTCTCGGGAACAGAGCCCGCGCTGAGTGTTCTCTGGTCGCGGATAAAAGGGGTTCTCTCTGGTCCAGTCGGAAGTCGTGGCGAGTTCTTAGAATTCTCTGCTCCGGTGCTCCAGGGCGTGCAGGTCCGGGCAGAGGAAAGGGAGAGAGGGAAACGCCCAACTGGGGCCCACTGAGGCAGGCCACGCCAAGTGCAAAGTTCCCGACTCCAGTGAGAAAGGAGATTTACATGCCCATTCTTGGAGAAATTTTTTTAAAATTTATTTATTGGGGTGACAATTGTTAATGAAATTACATAATTTCAGGTGTACAGTTCTGTATTACATCATCTATAAATCCCATTGTGTGTTCACCACCCAGAGTCAGTTCTCCTTCCATCACCATATATTTGATGCCTTTTACCCTCATCTCCCTTCCCCCCACCCCCCTTACCCTCTGGTAACCACTAAACTATTGTCTGTGTCTATGAGTTTTTGTTTCTCATTTGTTTGTCTTGTTTTTTTGTTGTTTTTGGTTTATATACCACACATCAGTGAAATCATAGGGTTCTCTGCTTTTTCTGTCTGACTTATTTCGCTTAGCATTATACTCTCAAGATCCATCCATGTTGTCACAAATGTTCCTATATCATCTTTTCTTACCACCGAATAGTATTCCGTTGTGTATATATACCACAACTTCTTTATCCATTCATCTATCGAAGGACATTTTGGTTGTTTCCATGCCTTGGCCACCGTAAACAAAGCTGCAATGAACATTGGAGCACACGTGTCTTTATGTATAAATGTTTTCAGATTTTTGGGGTAGATACCCAGGAGAGGGATTGCTGGGTCATACGGTAATTCTATTTGTAATTTTTTGAGGAATCTCTACACTGCCTTCCATAGCGGCTGCATCTTGGAGAAATTTTAAACTGAAAAACATTAAATGACTTACAGTGAGAGCACATTTGTAGCAACTGAAGAGGTCAGTGATTAGGGTGGTGTTCGGCAGTGTCAGGATGGCCGAGTGGTCTAAGGCGCCAGACTCAAGTTGTGCTTCCCCTGCTGGAGGATTCTGGTCTCCGGATGGAGGCGTGGGTTCGAATCCCACTTCTGACACGAAGAGTTTTCCTCCATTTTAATCTCGAATCACTAATCTCAGCTGTTTATTTTGTTTTCATTTTTCTCTCCACCTTTTCCTTTTCGATCCTAATGACTGACGGTCAGTGACATCTGTCCCCTTCCTTGTCAGTAGGACTAAAAATGTCCTACTGTTGGTTGCTACTTAATCACAGATCACGTTTTGCCCTGTATTCTGATTTATTCAATTGGCCCGTTTACTGACAGCTCATTATCCCGGGGGTGTCCTGGGAGAAAAATTATACTGGTTAAAACAGATGGACCTGTACACAGACTCGGCAATTTACAGACTTGTCCCGAGCTTACTGACACGATGGACTGGAGTCTCCTGTTTTGCCTCGCTACCAGAGCTGCTCAGAAATCTAAAGGCTGGAATTGAAAGCAGCTTGGCTGATACTATCGCGTGATTGTAAATGAGGTGAGAAAGAAAAACGGAAGGTTCCACCGAGATTTGAACTCGGATCGCTGGATTCAGAGTCCAGAGTGCTAACCATTACACCATGGAACCCACTTTGGTGAGCTTTTACCCACTATCGTCCTAATACTTCTTTACGTCTGCTTTTTTTCTGAGAGAGACGTTGGTTTAAATGAAAGTTCTGCCCCATCTTAATTAATTTAAAAGTTTTTTTTTTTTTTTTTTTTTTTTTTTTTTTTTTTTTTTTAAGATGGATCTCTGCATTTCTCAGCCTCAGGGCGAAGGAAAAGTCCAACACAAGGATGGGAGCTGGGCAGGAAAAGGTTTTCACGGATTGCTTTCACCGAGCCTAGGTTCTTCTACAGTTCTTTCCTTGGATGTCAGGGACAAGGCAGGATCCTGATTCGAGAATACTGTCACCTCTGGTGATTTTGATTTTGCCATTATTTCCAACCCACGCAAGGGCAAGTTAGATTTGAATCTCACCGTTCAAAAGGAAGATCTTACCAAAATGAAAATATAACACCTTTCTACAGTTTCACTTATTCATTCTAGGATACTTGCAGAATCAACTTTTAAAAAATAAATGAATGTATTAAATGAAGGTCTGTTATATGTTGGATACTTCTGGGTGGTGAAACTACAATGATGAAGTCAGTAAATGTCACATACAGGTAGGTGCTCATTAACCTTTTGTTAACCGAAATAATGAATTGCAGGGCTATCAGGCGTTGGTGACCGTTTTCGAGAGGGTGCGCTCGGGTGTTATCCCCAGTCTTTTGGAAATAGAAGTGGTAGGAGTCGAAGAACCCGACCTGAAGCCTGTGAGAGCTGTCCACGTTGGACATAATAAAGGAACGTAGACTGCGCCGCAGAAACCGCCCTTAGCAGGGACGGGATTCAAACTCACGACTCCGAGGGCGCTGGAGCCTTAAGCCAGCGCCTTAGACCGTTCGGCCACACCACCGCCCGCTGGTCGCCCGCTGACCTGCACTGCCGCCGAACTACTCGTCGCTCCTTTCCGGTCCTGTCTCGCTTCCGGTTCCACCGCCGCTGGGTGCCCCCCCCACCCACGGCTCCTCCGGCGAGTGGGGGAGGCCTCGCCCCCCGGGCATGCCGAGAACCCCCTGACCTGCCGGGCACCCGCCGATTCGCTTTCTCGCGGCTCCCAGGTTGCCTCTACAGACCGAGAGTTCCAGGGGACGTTGTGGGTTCTAGATCCGCTTGGACCGCAAAAAGTAACGCTCCGGACTTCAGGACTGAGCAAGTCCGGGCGTTTGGTTTTAGCCCGGGAACTGCTAGGCAAGGAAAGAATCCTGAGACCCTCTTTCCCCCACCTCCATCCATTTTAGGGGACCGAGCGCCTCAACAGAACCTCACGAGGGAGCAAAAGAGTGCAGCCCCAGCTGTTTGTCCTGGGTGCCTTTCAGAAGGCGGCTGTGTCCGCAAGCCCGGGGCACACCCGAACAGAACTCCCTCAACGGCCGGGCTCGGTCGCGCTCCAAGCGCTTGAAATCTCCGCCGAAAAGTCCGCGGGGCAAACAGGCGTGGGCTGACAGTCGGCCCTCGTCTTGTTCTGCATGGCTTTGTCGTCTAAACTTTGGATATTTTAGATGCGAAGTAAATCAGTTCCATTTTATTTTGAAATACTGTGACTCAGAACTTAAAATGATTCGCTTATAATAATGTTGGTAGAGCCTTAGGGAGCTGCCGAAGCTCAGTCGCCTCCTTAGCGCAGTAGGCAGCGCGTCAGTCTCATAATCTGAAGGTCCTGAGTTCGAACCTCAGAGGGGGCAGTAATTTTCTTTCTTCAACCTAAAAGATGCAGACAATGAAAGGAGTAAACAAATATTTCTTCTTTCTCAATTTTTTCGGTCGAAAGAGTACACTAAGACTTAAAAAAAACACACACACACACAAAAACGAGGAAATTGCTTCGATGAGACTGAACGGGTAATTTTCTCTTTAGCCCAACCATGTAATGTTCCGTACAAAATAGTGATTTTCATTAAGAATTAAATATTCCAAAATTCTTCCTTTTTAAAAATACCAATTATAGATAAAGCTAGGAGATATTTTTCAAATGCCTTTGAGATATGCTTGGCAATTGTGTTTGTTACAAAAACAGCGTCTAGAAATTCACTGGTTGGGAGGGACGAGGGGATGGAGGCTTGTACTGCGGATGTGGAAGGTGTAGCACGATGTACAATAACCTTTATTAATTACTGATTGTTTATCTTTTGCCATTATTCTGGAATTGCTTACCACCAGATCACTAGTGGCATCCTACATGAAAAAGAGAAAAAGTTTCCCCCTTGTCTCATTGCATTGGACGTCTTTTCCTACTTCAGGGCTGTTGACTGGATCTCTTAAGTCATACAAACGAGAAGGTGAAGGAAGGAGTAAAAAGAGAAACAAGAAGTGAAGAAACAAGAAGTGATAGAGAGTCAAGATAACCACCTGACTCAAATAAAAATGAACAAGATTGATATTTAATAACCTGCTCTTAACATCTGTGTTTATCAAGTGGGAAGTAGTCAACAGTTATTTGTTGAGCACCTACTGTGTGCCACACACTGTTCAAAGCTGTGTCTCTCCCTATTAATCTGTTCCCTCTCAGCTTCAAATCCATCCTTATAGACTCTTTAAGCAGCACTTTAGATTACAAGACTTTGTGCCAGAATCATATTATTTGCCTCTTAATCCCATTTAACTAAAAAAAATAAAGCCAAAGTGAAGTTACTACATTTGCTTTATAAAGGATATGGTTGGCCATTTGTAGAAGCAATCTACTTATGAGTTGGTTGGTAAATGTGTCGCTGAGGAATCTTTTCTGGATATCCAAACCAAGAAATGTACCAAGGATGAAAATTAAATAGAACTAAAACTTCTCATCTAACCAATGGGATTGAAACCTTGTTTAGGAAAATAGAATGCTATGATTAGACTCCGTGTTTCCATCTCTGCCTGAGGCAAATCACATAAGCCAACACAATTTTAAGTGAGCTTGGGTTGGCTTGGCACCAGACCACCATCGCTTGATATCACAGCTATTAATATTTTATTACTTCTGTTGCTGTTATTACCGTTGCACAGAGCAACCATCTAATGTTATTTGCTTTCCAATGTAGAGTTTATTTTACATGAGAGACAATATGCTGATCAACCACCAATATAGCTATAATATGTTCACTCTGGCTTGGATGCCTCAGACATTCGGTTATTGCGAGTCAGGCCTGCAAACCTGTATAATTCTGGGTGAACTAAAAAATACTTTCTGATTCTACATAGGAGACGAATATATTTTTGAATGATAATGACTCCAATGAGGATCAAGTATTCCTAAGGGGCTGCCTGAACAGCCAGGCCACCTATGTTTTTGGCCTCTCCCAAATCCTTAACTGTGTCAGATGCAGACTCCTGGAACCAGAGGCCACGGGTCCAAAAGACATTGTTAAGATGTTCTCTATTGTATGTCTCTTTAAGTCTGCACCAGAATGACCTGTTGAGGGAGCTGTCCTAAAATACAGACTCTCCAGAGGTCCAGACATTTTGCAGGAGCAGTCCAAAGATTGCCCTTTCTTTTTCCAGCACAGACAGACCCAAAGAGGTACAGCCTGCAGAAACAATGCCGATAGCTGTCTCCTGAGGGAATTACTGCAAAAATCCAAGTTTGAGATGTTGATTGCCTAGAATAAGATAGTGATAAGGAACATGGAAGGAAAAGAATAACATTTAATAGGCTAATTAATTCATTGATTTATCTGTATTGTTTGTCAGATACTGTGCTAGGCACTGGAAATACAGGAGTGGATAAAACAGACCCAGTGATGACTCTCATGGAATTTACAATTTAAAGGGGTGGGTCGGAAATAGACAATAAAGGTGTTAAACAAATAAAAGGACAAGGCAACTTCATATAGAAATAAGTGCTTTGAAGAAAATAAAACAAGTTGAGATGATGTGATGGAAGACTGGGGAGTGAGAGATGTAAAGGTGTGTTAGTTTCCTAAGACTACCAACACAAATTACCACAAACTAGGTGGCTTAAAACAACAGAAATTAATTTCCTCACAGTTTTGGAGGCTAGAAATCCAAAATCAAGGTATTGACAGGGCTGTGCTCCCTGTCAAGCCTCTCGGGAAGAATTCTTCCTTGCCTATTTCCAGATTCTGGTGGTTGCTAGCAATCCTTGGTACTCACTGGCTTGTGACAGCATAACTTCAGTCTCTGCCTCCATCTTCACGTGGCCTTCTTATAGGACACCAGTCACTGGATTTAGGACTAACCCAAATCCAGTATGATCTCATCTTAATTTAACTAAGTGCATCTGCAAAGACTCTATTTCCAAATAAGGTCACGTTCTGAGGTTCCTGGTGGACTCATGTTTTTGCAGAACAGTATTTAGCCAGCACAGATGGGAAACCAATTAGGACCAGATTACGTATGGAGGCCCAGGCAAGGAGGTCTCATGTATATGTGATGAGGAAACAACAAGACTTGCTGGGAAGATTGAATATATCAGGTTTTCATCTATCTGTCCATTTTTTTCAATAAATGAAGTTGCACCAATAGAAGGATACTGTCCCAAGAAGGAATAGAAATCAGAGGAACTTGGACAAAAGAGCTTGTCCATTGGAAAAAGATGACTATAACAAGTATATCACACATAAAGAACTAAAGAAATATATCTATATCTATATATTGTTAACCTAAATATAGGAAGGCCTTTCAAAGTAAGAGGTTACAAGTGTTTATTTGAAATCAACAACAATAGCTATTTGGGAATCATTAATTCAGGCAGAAACCTAGATAATGTAGTGATTAGGAGACAAAGGCTATGGGAATTTATGAGAAAAGGAAGGACAGCAATTACCTCAATAGAAGAAAGACATTTCTATTGGTGCAGGTAACATAATAACAGTGACATTAATCCTAAACAATGTTTTTAATTTTCAGTCCAGTAGTCATTAGTCCAGGAGTCATACTAACTGCTTTCCTGATACCTTTGTAAGCAAATCTTTGAGGCACAAGGTGTTCTAGGCCCAGTGCAAAGGTTATTTTTCCCTGTTTTAACATTTCAAAGGTTTGAGGTATAAGACGTGCAAAGGAGTTCCTTGGGGGTGGCAGCTCCTGCTCCATTTTAAAGTGGCTCCTTTATTCATTCCTAAGGATGTATGTCCCCTGATGTTCATTGCAGCATTATTCACAGTGGCCAAGACATGGAAACAAGCAAAGTGTCTTTTGATAGATGATTGGATAAAGGAAATGTGGTATATATACACAATGGAATACCATTCTGCCATAAGAAAAGATGAAATAGTGCCATTTATGACAACATGGATAGATCTTGAGAGTATCATGCTAAGTGAAATAAGTCAGATGGAAAAGGACAAGAACCATGGTTTCACTCATGTGTGGGCTATAAAACAGCAACAAGCAAACTCATAGACACAGACAACAGAAGGGTGCTTATCAGAGGGGCGGGAGAAAGAGGAAGAGTGAAGAGGGTAAAGGGGGTCAAATTCATGGTGAGGGAGGGAGACTAGACTTGGGATGGTGAGTATCCAATGCAATATACAGATGACGTATTATAGAATTGTACATTTGAAATTTATGTAATGTTATTAACTAGTGTCACCCAAAAAACAAAAATACAAAAAAAAACTTTCATATTATTGTTTACAATATCTATACCTCTACTAATCAGGAGGAAGAAAGTTTAGCCTTAATCTTTTTGACAACGTACAACATCTATTCAGTCCAATGACCGAGTGGTAGACTTAATGGCAAATGAGGAGCCAAAAGCGTTACTGCCCCCTCTGAGGTTCGAACTCAGGACCTTCAGATTATGAGACTGACGCGCTGCCTACTGCGCTAAGGAGGCAGGTGCTCTCCGGCTCCCACCATACATTTTTAATACTAGAGTTTGCTTAAAGTTTCTAGGTTACCTTCACCTCAAATTTTGAAAGTGAAATGCTGCCATGGAACGTCTTAAAAGCACAACAGCTTCTAAAACTTGATTCAGATGAAGAAAGTCGCTGTTGATCCCACTGCCTTCGCGCCCCTCGATCTGAGCCGATGACCTCCACCTTTCGTATCAGAAGAAAAATCTGCTAAGCTTCCTACCGCGAACCTGCGCGTCTCCCCACACCGGCCCCTTTCTGTGTCCGCGTGAGAGGACACCCCCTGCTTCCTGCCTCTCCCTGCCCACTTCCCTCCCAGAGGTGGCGTCTCCCACTAGTATTTAAACGCACTCAAGTGTTTGCCCTCTCAAACAGGTCTCTTGGCCTCGGCGCCCGGGTCTGTGGCCCTCAGCCTGTCCCCTTTGCTCCCCCTCAGGTGGATTTCTCCTGAAGCCGGCTGTCCCCATTTAAAGAAAAGAGCTCCGCAATTCCCCTCGCACGTGCCGCAGGCTGCGGTCCTCCGGCCTCTCAGGCGGTCCTGCGCGGCGACCCGTCGCTCTCCAGGACACCTGCGCTTGGTGCAGACTCGAGCGGCAGTCCCCGGGACGGCACGCCGAAAGCCCGCGTCGCCCACTGTCTCGGTCCGCCGGGAATGTCCGGGCGTCAGCACGGAAGTCCCACCTCCCGGGAGCCCCTCCCGGGGTGAAAAGCGCGGTGTTGCGGACGTCCGCGGTGGGGCGGGGTCTGCGGACAGCGAGGATCCCCCCGAGGGCGGGGGTAGGAGCCGGCGCCCCCGCGGGGCTGAGACCCCACTGGCGCCGCCGTCGCAGGCCACGCCCCCTCCGACTTCTGCGCTGTCAGTCGCTGTTGTGTCCCTGGCAGCTGACCACGACAGCTAGTATTTTCGGTTCCCGACAATGGGCCATCCAGTCTACATCACTCTGAGTGATGCAACTTAAATGTGCGAAGAATTTTGTAGTCGTGAGCGTTAGCAGCTTTGCTCAGACTGCAGATTAACTATTGGGCTTTATGTCGAAATAGCTCTGGTTTAATTTTTACCATTGCGAATATTAGGACCATGTTTTCTGAATTTAGTTAATGACAATGAGAACAATTACCCCGTGAACGCCAGCTCCACCCACACATCACTGAAAAAGTATAAATGACTTCGTTATTTTAATGACACATGGGAGGACAGACACATACAACAGGATTAGGAGGTAAATAACCCAAACAGAGAGTCCTGCACAATACGTGGAAAAAGATTTGGAATTGGGCATGGAGGTGTGACAATGGAGAGGGACACTGAATCTCCCAAGTCCTAGATGAGACAGGCAAAAAGTTGTGAATCGAAGGTTTTGTCTCCGTAAATGACACCAATGCTCACACTGGAAAATAGTAGTCTACATAACACAAGAAAAGAGCACGCATGCTCTTTGTGATTGTTCTATTCCGTGATTTAGGGGGTACAACCTGCTGGCAAACAAAAGGGGGTATTTCGGCCCCAGGTACTGGCCCCGTGCAGTGTGGAGCTGATTCTGTCAGTTGACCTCACTCTCTACAATACATCAACTTCAAGTGATGCCTCAAATGACTGCAACCAAAATGTTTCCCCCAGCTCTTCCTTACTTTAATTTGAAACATGGCATTGAAAATCCTCTTTTCAATTTGTATAAAGAGTTAATGAAACCTCCAGATACATAAAACAAACTACTGTTGATATCTTATTCAAGTACAAACTGGACCTTGTTCATCTGCATATTTGGCAGACAGCGCAAATGTAAATTTTGGCAAATTCCATTTCTTATCAAAGAAAATTAAAAGATCTTATCTGCTAAATTTCCTGCAGACCGTATACACAGCACTGCTAAACAACATTGTGGTTTGCACAATTGTGATATGGAGGCTTTCATGGTTTATTCAGGTTTATGGTCACTTTTTAGTTTCTTCTAAATGGGCAGAAGAACTTACTGAGATTTTTCGACTTTATGGAAATGAGAGGACACAGCACCTTAGGCATGTGCCTACACCATGGCTATCATTGTGCGGGCCACAGGAAAAATAAAAGTTAAAATATTGTCCTACTAAAAAAAAATATATATATATATATATTGTCCTACTGTAAAACCTTTATTTTCAAAGTGTGGAATTAGAAGACTGACCCCTAATTTGGAAATACGTTAAGAATGTGAATGGAGAAAAGCACCACAGTAAAATGGAAATTTATCTGCTCTTTCTCCAATATTGTTTGATGTTATGTTATGTAGATTGTGACAAAAACTCATACACTGGAAAAAAGATTCATGGGGGAAAGGGGCACGGGAGGAATAAGACTGCTTCTGAATGAAACAATAATTTTAAAAAAAATTACCAGAAAAGGGCAGCCAAGTAGGCAAAGTTAAACAGGAATTTCTCAATTTCTTTACTAAGAAATTTGGAATCAAAGTTTTATTTCAAGAGTTCAATTTACTGCTGTGCTTTTTATCTAGATGAGGAGAACTAGAGAAGAAGCAGATTTGGAGAGTGGAGAGGAAATCAGGAAATCTTTGAACATGTTAGTTTGAGATGCCTTTTAGACATTCAGTGGAGATATCAGTTGTATAACTGGGTATGCTCAATGGAGAGGTGGAGTTGGAGGTTTAAGTTTGGGAAACATCGGGGGAATAGATGATCAGGGGAGTCCATGTGGGGAGAGAGTATACACAGAGAATATATGAGGATTCAGGTATGGACCCAAAAGAACTCCAACATTCAGAGATTGGGAAGAAGAGATAAAGAAGGAACTACATTAAGTAGAAAGAAAACCAAGAGTATGATGTTCCAGGAGGCAAGTGAAGAATGTGTTTCCATAAAAAGGGAATGTCAACTGGACTAATGCTACTGAAAAGCTGAGCAAACTGCTGAGTGGGAATTGACCAAATGGGAGTTGACCACCGGCTTTCACAAGATGGCAGCTGCTAGGGTTTGACAAGGACATTTCAGCAGAGTGGATGGATAAAAGTTTGGTTTAGAGTGGGTTAAATAGAGGAGCACAGTTAGGAGTGTTCTCTATCCATTTAGCTATTCAGATTCAGATTTGGAGAAAGTGGTGGTGTGTTTGATTTGACCAAAGGTTGGGAGTGAGGCAGAGGAGATGAAGGTTATGCAAGCTAGTAATGTTGGAAATTAATCATGAAATCTAAGTGGTAAAAATAGGGAAGTAAAGATGTGAGGAGAAAAGGGGTGCATTAAATAACTTGCCAGAGAGCAAGAGAAAATGAGCTAAAAAGACTAGATGTGGTGGTCAGTATAATATATGAATGAAATTTACATCTTGGGTTAGTACCTGCAGTTTAGGTTAATTGCAAGGTCAAAGGTAGCATGTTTTACTTTTTTTTTTCTCAAAGTTTATTGGGATGACAATTGTTAGTAAAGTTACATAGATTTCAGGTGTACAATTCTGTATTACATCATCTATAAATCACATTATGTGTTCACCCACCCAGAGTCAGTTCTCCTTCCATCATCATATATTTAATCCCCCTTACCGTCATCTACCACCCCTCTCCCCCCTTATGCTCTGGTAACCACTAAACTATTGTCTGTGTCTATGAGTTTTTTTTTTTTTCTCATTTGTTTGTCTTGTTCTTTTGTTGTTTTTGGTTTATATACCACATATCAGTGAAATCATAGGGTTCTCTGCTTTTTCTGTCTGACTTATTTAGCTTAGCATCATACTCTCAAGATCCATCCATGTTTTCACAAATGGTCCTATTTCATCTTTTCTTACCACTGAAAAGTATTCCATTATGTATATATACCAAAACTTCTTTATCCATTCATCTCTATCGAAGGACATTTTGGTTGTTTCCATGTCTTGGCCACCATAAATAAAGCTGCAATGAACATTGGAGCACACGTGTCTTTATGTATAAATGTTTTCAGATTTTTTTGGGTAGATACCCAGGAGAGGGATTGCTGGGTCATATGGTAATTCTATTCGTATTTTTTGAGGAACCTCCACACTGCCTTCCATAACGGCTGAGCCAGTCTGCATTCCCACCAACAGTATATGAGGGTTCCTTTTTCTTCATAGCCTCTCCAACACTTGTTACTATTTGTCTTGTTGATGATAGACATTCTAACTGGGTGAGGTGATATCTCATTGTGGTTTTCATTTGCATTTCTCTGATGGTCAGCGATGTTGAGCATTTTTTCATATGTCTATTTGCCATTTGTATGTCTTCTTTGGAGAAATGTCTCTTCAGGTCCTCTGCCCAGTTTTCAATTGGGTTGTTTGTTTTTTTGTTGTTGAGTTGCATGAGTTCTTTGTATATTTTGGATATTAGCCACTCATGGGAGGCACTGTTTGCAAAAACCTTCTCCCATTCAGTTGGTTGCCTCTTTATTTTGTCGATGGTTTCTGTTGCTGTGCAGAAGATTTTAAGTTTGATATAGTCCCATTCATTTATTTTAGCTTTTGCTTCCCTTGTCTTTGGAATCAAATTCATAAAATGCTCTTTGAACCCAAGGTCCATACGTTTAGTACCTATGTTTTCTTCTATGCAGTTTATTGTGTCAGGCCTTATGCTTAAGTCTTTGATCCATTTTCAATTAATTTTTGTACATGGTGACAGATAGCAGTCCAGTTTCATTCTTTTGCACGTGGCTTTCCAATTCTGCCAGCACCATTGATTAAAGAGGCTGTTTTTTCTCCATTGTATATTTTTTCTTTTTTGTCAAAAATTATCTGTTTGTATTTATATGGTTTTATTTCAGAGTTCTCAATTCTATTCCATTGGTCTATGTGTCTGTTTTTCTGCCAATACCATGCTGTTTTTGGGTAGATACCCAGGAGAGGGATATACGGGTTATACGGTTATGGGTTATACGGTTATGCTGTTTTGATTATTGTTGCCCTGTAGTACAAGCTAAAGTCAGGGAGTGTGATACCTCCAGCATTGTTCTTTTTTCTTAAGATTGCTTTGGCTATCGGGGTCTTTTGTGGTTCCAAACAAATCTGACGATTTTTTGTTCTATTTCTTTAAAAAATGTTATTGGGATTTTGATGGGGATTGCATTAAATCTGTATATTGCTTTGGGTAATATGGCCATTTTAACTATGTTGATTCTTCCAATCTATGAGCATGGAATGCCTTTCCATTTCTTTGTGTCTTCTTCAATTTCTTTTAAAAAGGTCTTATAGTTTTCAGCATATTGGTCTTTCACATCCTTGGTTAAGTTTATTCCTAGGTATTTTATTCTTTTTGCTGCAATTGCAAAAGGAATTTTTTAAATTTCTTTTTCTGAGATTTCATTATTAGTATATAGGAATGCAATGGACTTTTGTACGTTGATTTTGTAGCCGGCAACTTTACTGTATTCGTTGATTGTTTCTAATAGCTTTTTGGTGGAGTCTTTGGTAGCACGTTTTTCAAACTGTAGGTTGTGATGCCTTTTGTGTGTCATAAAATCAATTCAGTGCATCATGAGTAGAAATTTTATTTTAATGAAAAGAATAGAATGCAAAATGTCAGAGTGCATTGCAAGTATGTAAGGGTTTTGATGTAAACTATATAGTTCTTATTATGAATCCCACTAGAAAAAGTTTTTAAAACAGTGTAGGGGAGAAAGAAAAACATCTTTAAAAATGAAAAGTCTAGGACTTGGAGGAGGTGTGGTGGGACAGGAGTCAAGGGCAGAGGGAATCCACAGCTCCCTTGCATACCTGAAACCCATTTGCTAGACAAGGTTTGAGAAGCTTTGCTGTGTATCCTCTGCAGAGAAAGGAAAGGAAAACACCATAGGATTTCTCCTTATGATTTTAGGAGGGTGCAAAGTCCTAGAAGTTGGCTTCCGACAGAACAATGCAGGCAAATTTATTGAAACTGTGATTTTTTTTTATTAGTTTCAGGTGTACAAAGCAACATAATAGACATTTAAACCCCTCATAAGATGATAACCCACCCTTCAAGCTACTACCGCTCTGACATCTTATATAGCTGTTACAACACCATCAACTATCTTCCCTATGTTGCACTCCACCTCCCATGACTATATATATGAAACTGTGATTGTTAAGCATAAAGAAACTACAGTTCTCAAATTCAGCAAAGCATTCATATTTCTTTCCCAATTTGACAAGAACACTGTCCTAGATTTAATCCTGAAATATTGTTTCTGTTACTATCCTCTTATCATTCTTTTTTTAATCCTCCTTTCTCTCCTCATTCTCCTACCTCCTTCCTCAGTTTCTAACATCCCTAAATTCTGAGTCAATTCTCTTCAAGTATGCTAATAATTCCCAACACAACATCCTCATCTTCTCTTTAGCCTTCCTTTCATTCAACTTCAAATCCAGTTTTGCTGACATTGGAGACTTCAAAACATTTTAGCATCTGCACGGACAACTGTGTTAAGGGTCCAGATTCAAGATCTGTCATTCTCATTGTTTTCTCTCTGGTTTTCAAATCCCACTTCTCCATAATGAAAGCATCGTCTTGGAGAAGACCTGCACCTCCTTAGATGGCAAGGGAATGACATCAACACACCAGCATTGTTTTCAATCCTTCCTTTGTTTTACTTCCCACATTCTACCTACCAAGTCCTGTGAATCTGACAAGAGAAAAAATTTGAGATGTCCTAAACTAAATTACAGCAAGCCAGAAAGTGGAAGGAAGAGACAGGAGAGATTAATCAGTTGATAACTGCAGTCCAAAACCAAAAAAAGACTGCTTACAGTCCAGACTCTGTGTTGAAACTTTGAACTAACTTCCAGGTGTGTATTTCTGCTATTATCTAAAGGGAATATTCAATGACCAGAGGCTATTTCATCCTGCTTATGCATGAAATTTCCGGACTGTTGCCCACAACCAATCCAAAAGCATCAAATACTTCTTCCTTACAGACTACACACATATCCCAGAATTTTTTCTGCTTTACCTTTTCCCTCCCCCTTTGTTTATAGCCAATGTGAATTCTTTCTAAACAACTTACATCTTTCTTCTCCAAACTCATTCCATAAAAATCAATCCCAGGACTATGGACATGTTTGTCTTCTCCATCTAGCTCTGCTGCTGTTGGTTCATACTGCAGGCCTCAGGACCAGGTCCTTTTTCTGGTTAGCATATGGCTCAGTAAACTCTTTCAGAAAGAAACTTTTGTTCTTAAATGTTTTTGTTTAACAAATTCTACTTCATCAGGATTTCCTGAATCTGTCTCCTTTATTCCACTGCCAGATTACTACCACTGTTTTACTTCACTTTTTCCCTCCTCCCTTTCCCTCAATGTCTTCCCTTGATTACTGCAATGACCTACAATCTGGTTTCTTCACTTCTAGCTTTGCTCTCCTCCCATGTTTCTGTACACAAGCTGTCACACACAGGTGCAAAAGACTCGTGTAGAGAAGGCTGACGTCTGACCTGAGCTCTGAGAGCCAAGCCATGAATCCTTTAAGAGAGACATTTTCCCTTTTGCGTACTTCATCAGCCCTGAGGATTGCCTCTGTATAATTCACCCACAAAAGTGGGTCATTATTACATATTTTTCACAAAGGCACTCTGTGTGATAACCTTGGTCCTACTTCTGCAGTACTAGAAGGACAAGATTGCAAAAATACCCATTACACTGACCTCTGTGTTTAGAAGGACACTTCTCTGTCTTCCTATAGCCCTTGAGATAAAGTTCAAAGTACTTCACATTGTCAAGATAAAGCCCACAATATGTTCTCATTATCTACTAATATGTAACAAAGACTTTCAAAACATAGTGGCTTGTGGTACACAGAATGACGGCCCTTCTACTAAACCCTGGAACCTGAGAATGTTACCTTACATGATAAAAAGGACTTTACAGATATGATTAAGTTAAGGACTTTGAGATGAGCAGATGATCCTAATCACAAGAGTCTTTAAAAGTGGCAAGGGGAAACAGAAGAGTAGGTCACAGATGTGATTTGAGAAGGACTTTACCCACCATTGATGGCTTTGAAGAGCCAAGGAATGCAGCAGCCTTTAGAAGCTGAGAATGGCCACTAGCTTATAGCCAGCAAGAAAACTGAGACCTCAGTTCTGCAACTGCAAAGAACCAAACTGTCAACAATCTGAATGAAAAGGAAACATATTTTGCCCTAGAGCCTTCAGAGAGGAATGCAGCCTGCTAACACCTTGATCTCAGTGTGACAGACCATACCTGACTTCTGACCTACAGAATTCTAAGATACTAATATATTTGTGTTGTTTAAAGCCAATAGTTTGTGGTAATGTGTTACGATAGCAATACCATGTTTCCCTGAAAATAAGACCTCGCTGGATAATCACCTGTAAGGCGTCTTTTGGAGCAAAAATTAATATAGTAAAATAAGACTGGGTCTTATATAATATAAAATAATAAAAGACCAGGTCTTATATTAATTTTTGCTCCAAAAGACGCATTACAGCTGATTATCTGGCTAGGTCTTATTTTTGGGGAAACAGGGTAGAAAAACGTTTGATTATCTTTCTTGATTCTGTGGTTGACTGGGCTCACCTGGGCAATTCTACTCCATGTGATGTCAGGAAGAACTCCAGTCCTCTGAGGATTTCATTGGGCTGAGATGTCCAACGTGGCTCATTCACATGACTGACCATGGCAGCTGGTGTTTGTGATCTGCTGGGGGCTCTGAGGCTGTTGCCCAGAGTCCTAGCCATGGCCTTTCCATGTGGACACAGTACGGTGACTGGATTCTGAGAGGGAGCTTTCCAAGACTGAGCATTCCAAGATACCAAGTTAGAAGCTGGAAGTGTTCTTATGACTCTGGACTGGAACTGTCCCAGTGTCACTTCAATTACATTTTATTAGGTCAGGGAAGATTCACTATGGCAATGTGCTACACAAGGGTGTGATTACTGACAGACATGCTACACTGGGATCAGTTTTTGGAGACTAACTACCACACAAAGTAACTCTTCTTTCCTTTGCAGCCTCATCTTCACCTTATTCCTCTTGGCCCATGCACCTTTGGTTCTCTCTGCTCAGGTCTAATTGATAGGGTAGGTAGATAGATGGGAACGAGCAGGAGGAGAAATTTAGCCCCAGTTTGAAAGTCCCTCACTGCAGTTTCTACTTGGAGTCAAGACCCCCGGCAGGATACCAGGCTTACACATACCCCAAAGGGATGTGTTTGCACAGGCCTCTAAATCAAAGAAATGCATTGCTAAATGCCAGAGAAGGGAGGACTAGGCACCTCCCGGGGAGGAGAGATAAGGAAAGGGAGAGGGGGGAAATAAAAGCCCTAGAAATAAAAGCCCTCATGCAATGTAAGGCGAGGTTGCTTCCCTCTCTTGGGTCAGCCCACTCCATGTCATGGAGTGTACTCTCTTTTACTAATAAACTTCTGCTGTTTATGCCGCACAAAATTCTGTCTCTTGATTGAAGTCTTTCCTTCAAGAAGAGGAAGAGCCGAGGTACAGCATCATTTCTCGGTAACATAATGGAACTAGGAACTAGTGATTTTCCCAGAGATAGCATCAGATTCCACAAATTAACAGCTCAGTCTCACAAGACTGCCCTTCATCAGATGCCAATCAAAGTCCAGGTTCCCACCTGGGCTTCTGATGGACCAGCCCATCCCTTGGTTTCAGCCGTACAAAAAAATTAAGTATGCATAAGCATAAGACTTAAAAAAGAAGACAGGAAATGTTCATAATCAGTTATGTGGCTGGAATTATCGATAGCTTTTGTTTGTTTATTTTTATGTTAATATTCTAGTATCAGAATGCTGGCTGTGACTGCTAAAATAAACGAAAAAGTGTAGAACCATTAGGTTCCAAAGTGTCAACAACCTTGTCACTTGCAGCATAAGCCGCTGATCAGCAGCATTGGCTTAACATGGGAGTTTCCTAGAAATGCAGAATCTCAGACCACATCCCATACACACAGTATTGGAACCTACATTTTAGCAAGATCCGCACGTGATTTCCTAAGGCATTGGACTTTGTAAAGCACGCTCAACAGTCTTTTACGTATTAAGTTTAAGGTTATTTGTTTAATCGACTTTTTTGCAAAGATCCGGAGGACCACATGATAAAGGTTCTCATTCACTTCTCTTCCAGTGCTTTCTGCGTCTCTTCAGCTCGTTCCTACCAGCCACTTCTGGAAATCTACAGGGGGCAGTGGGCTGGGGCACCGGAATCACAACCCCGGCAGAGCTGCGCACCGCAGCCTCCAGGCCCCTGGCGGCGCTACCAGGCCTCGCACCCGCTCGGTGGCGCACCCTTGTAAGCCCAGCTCCGGCTGAGCCTGGGGCCGGCGATTCATGGGTGTCCTGGATTCGGAATACAGCTCTGTGTAGAGCGGGCGCCCACAGCACCAGCGTGGGGCTCCCGCGGAAGCCGGTGGTATCGGGTGCTGTAAGGAGGGGCAGACCTGGCCCAGGACGGACACTGAGCTGGTCAGATTTCCCGGGATGGCCGGTAGTGGGACCGGGCCTGCGAGAGACACCTGCGGTTTCGGTCGGGCATCCTCCGAGACTGCGTCTCTTTTAACTTCCCCTTTCAGGATTTTCTGTTTTAAAAGTGTTATTCCCCAGCACCATTTTAACACACAGCAGACCACCTGACTTCACCAGTGGGGCAGTGTGCATACTACTGTTAAAAGATTGTGGGGACAGAGTCCCAGAGAGCAGTTTCCAGGCTCTCGGCCTCACGTGGAAAGGTGCTGGCTCAGGTAGTAGATGGTCTTCAGCTGTGACTAGTTGGCCATCAGCTGTAACCAGTGAGCCATTGGTCACTGATGTAACTGCTGTGGCTATGCTGCTTGGTGAGTGGAGTAGAGTCGGTCGGTTGGCAGAAAGCGGACAGCAGGTCGCAGGTCGTGTGAACCCAGCCTCCAGTGAGACTATAGTGGTATGACTCCCCTACGGATGGCTCCGTGGGTGTTCCTTTTTGGCCTCACCATATCCTGTGTTCTTGTGTGGGGAGCGGGAGCTGAGATCCGGCAATGACACCCCGCATGACAAAGATAAACTGATGCATGGTAAAAATTTAAGAGTTTCTGAGAGCAAAACTGGATTTCAATCAGGCAGCATCTAATCTAGTACATTGAAAGAAGCTCCCGAGGAGGAGATGTAAAAAATGAAAGATTTAGAGGCAGAAGGGAGTGGGAACAAGGAATTTATTGTAGGCAAAAAATGTGGTGGTTATTGTAAGGAACTTTCCTGTAGGAGGTGGCAGGGGTCTATGAGGCAATTCCTGGTTGGTTGGTTTAAGATTCCATTTCTGGGAGACCCAAAACTGTAATTAAGTCTTGGTATGCTGACATGGGGCTTAGCATAACCTACTCCATTTTGGGCCCATTGTCTTTCTTTCCTTAAAAACAAACCAAAAAAACACTACCATATGATTGATCTTTAGGTTTTGCATGTAAGGAAGGGTGTTACTGGAAGTCAGCACCGTAAGAAACTCTTAGTGGCCTATTATCCTGGGGATTTCTCAACCCTGTGCTGGGGTTTTCCCCAAAACAGTAAGACTGAATTGCATTTTGTAAATACAGCTGCATAAGAATTGCATTGCATGACAACTATATAATTCAAGACACATTTGCAACAGGTCAGAACTTCAAATTTTTTTACATACTTGTCACACAAAGACCTGTACACAATGTTCTGACTGGATTGGACAAAAGACCTAAAAAGATGTTTGACAAAAGAAGATACACAGATAGCAAATAAGCACATGGAAAGGTTTTCAACATCATAAGCCACTAGGGAAATGCAAATTATAACCACAATGAGACGTCACTATATACCAATTAGAATCACTAAAGTTAAACTAGTGACAACATCAAATGCTGATGAGACTGTATATTTTGCTGGTGGGAATATAAAATGGTACAGCCACTCTGGAAAACAGTTTGGCAGTTTCCTTAAAAACTAAAGATGCAAATACCATACTGCCCAGCAGTTGCATTCCTGGGTATTTATCCCAGAGAAATGAAGATTGATGTTTACACAAAAACCTTGTAAAAAAAATAATATATATGAATACCAATGATGTTTTTCACAGAACTAAAACAAATAATCCTAAAATTTATATGGAACCATAAAAGACCCTGAATAGTTACAGTAATCCTGAGAAATGAGAACAAAGTAGGAGGTATAATGCTACCCGACATCAAATCATACTACAAGGCTATCGTAGTCAAAACAGCATGGTACTGGCATAAAAACAGACACATAGATCAATGGAACAAAATAAAGAGCCAAGAAATAAATTCATACCTATATGGACATTTAATCTATGACAAAGGAAGCAAGAATTTACATTGGGGTAAAGACAGTCTATTTAATAAATGGTGCTGGGAAAACTGGACAGATACATGCAAAAACATGAAACTGGGCCACCTTCTTACACCATATACAAGAATAAACTCAAAATGGATTAAAGACTTAAATGTAAGACCCCAAACCATAAAATTCCTAGAAGAAAGTATAGGAAGAAACCTCTTAGACATTACCCTTAGTAATATTTTTACTGATGTATCCCCTTGGGCAAAGAAAGCAAAAGAAAAAATAAACATATGGGACTACATCAAACTAAAAAGTTTTTTCATAGCAAAGGAAACTATCAACAAAACAAAAAGACATCCTAGTGAATGGGAGAAGATATTTGCCAATGATACATCTGATAAGGGGTTAATATCCAAAATTTATTAAAAAAAACTTATACAACTCAACATCAAAAAATCAAAAAACCCAATTAAAAAATGGGCATTTTTTTAGAATAGACATTTCTCTAAAGAGGACATACAGATGGCCAATAGACATATGAAAAGATGCTCAATGTCACTAATCATCAGATAAATGCAAATAAAAACCACAATAAAATAGCACCTAACACCTGTCAGAATGACTATCATCAATAAATCAACAAACAACAAGTGCTGGCAGAATTTGAGGGAAGGGAACCCTCAAACACTGTTGGTGGGATTGCTGATTAGTGCAGCCACTATGGAAAACAGTATGGAGATTCCTCAAAAAATCAAAAATAGAACTACCTTATGACCCAGGAATTCCACTTCTGGGTATTTATCCAAAGAAATCTAAGAAAACACTAATTCAAAAATACATATGCATCCTTATGTTTATTGCAGCACTATCTATGCACAATAGCCAAGATATGGAAATAACTGAAATGCCCATCAATAGATGACTGGATAAAGAAATTGTGGTACATTTATAAATGGAGTATTACTCTTCTATAAAAAAAAATTAAATCTTACCATTTGCAACAACATGGATGGATCTAGAGAATATTATGCTAAGTGAAATAAGACTGAGAAAAAAATACCATATGATCTCACTTATATGTGGAATCTAAAGAACAGAATAAATGAGCAAACAAAACAGAAATAGACTAATAGACACAGAAAAAAACCCGAGGGTTGCTACATAGGCAGAGGGTTGGGGGATAGGGGAGAAAGTGAAGGCATTAGAAAGTATAAATTGGTCGTCACAAAAGAGTCACGGGGATGTGAAATACAGTACGGGGAATATAAACAATAATGTAAGGATTGTGTAGGGTGCCAGATGGGTACTGGACTTGGCAGGGGGTCACTTCATTGAGTATGTACACGCCTGACACCTGTACAGGTGCTGTACACCTGAAGCTGAAATAGAAATAATATTGCATGTCAGCTATAATTGTGTATGTGTGTGTGTGTATAATATATATATATTTTACTCATGATACCATATATATATATATATATATATATATATATATATATATATATATTCGTGGGATGTAAAGCACAGCATAGGAAATATAGTCAACGGTATGGTAACAGCTTTATACTATGTCAGAGGGGTAATAGACTTGGGAGGAGGTTATAATTTTGTGAGGGGTGTAAATCATTACGTTGTTTTGTAAACTTGAAACTAATATAAAAAATAAAAGTGAAAAACAGTAATAATAATATAAATGGAGTCACTTTAAAATGGAGCTGACTACCGCCTTGCAGGTCTTATGCCTCAAACTTTTGGGATGTTAAAATGGAAAAATAACCTTGGACTGTGCCTAAAGCAACATTGTGTCCCAAAGAATTATTTGCAAGGATAACAAGAAAGCAGATATTATGGCTAAGGGGACTGATGCTAGTAGACTAAAAATTAAAAAAACAACAACTTTGTTTAGAATTAGCATCACTGTGTTATCTTATCTGAGCCAATAGAAATACCTTCCTTCTATTGATGTAACTATTCCCCTCCCTTTTCCCATAACTATCCCTTGCCTTTGTCTCTTAATTGAAGTGCTATTTGGGCTTCAGCTTAATCTGAGCTTCCCGAATAGCTATTTAAAAAAAAAAATCTCAAATAGATGTTTGTTGCCTCTTACTTTGAAAGGTCTTTTAATTTTAGGTAAACAACTTGGACACAAATGTTTATAGCAGCTTTATTCTTATTAGTCAAAAACTGGAAACAATCCCAATGTTGTTCAACAAACATTGAACATGTTCAAACAAACTGTGGTATATCATATGACAGAACACTACTCAGCAATAAAAAGGAATAAACTATTAGTTCACTCAACAAGCTGGATGAATCTCCAGAGAATTCCTGTGAGTGCAAAAAGCCAGTCCCAATAGGTTACACACTACGTGGTTCCATTTATATAACATTCTTGATATTACAAAGCTATAGAAATGGAAAGCAGATTAGTGTTTTCCAGATTTAGGGGGGGGGGAAACAAGAGAGAAGTGGGTGTGGCTATAAGAAGGCAACAAGAGGGATCCTAGTGGTGATGGAATTTTGTATAACTTGACATTAATGTCAATGTCCTGGTAGTGATATTGCTCTTTAGTTTTGTAAGATGTTACCATTGGGGGCAACTAGGTAAAGGGTACACAGGATCTCTCTGTATTATTTCTTATAACTGCATGTGAATCTACAATTACTAAAATTTTTAAATTTAATTTTTTAAAAAGGAGGGCAGCACACTGAGCAGTAGCTATTTCTAAAGAGTTCTTGGAAGAGGGAGAGAAGGGAAAATGAAATGGAGCAGTCAGAGAGTACAGAGAAGAATGGGGGAGAGTTGAGTCCTAAGGTCCAAAGAAAGATTCCTTCATGAAGGAAGGGTTGTCAATAGCTTGCGTCCTGCACAAAATTAACTTTAGTGCCAAAACAGAACCAAGACATTTGAAAGTTGGGAAGTTGATGATAATGGTCTCCTGAGATTGGAAGGCAGATCTCAGCTGATGAGCAGCTGATGAGACAAGGAGTAGGAGACAAATACCCCTCTTGCAATAAGTTGGGTGGTGAATGGAAATAGAGTCTGGGGAAGAAGAATGAGGACAAGGCAGGAGGGTGTGTGTTCTGTTGTCTAAAGATGGAGATCTAGGCACTCTGTAGTTTGCAGAGAGGCAGGTAAGGGACAGAGAGATCAAAGACACAATGGAATGGGGAGAGGGGTCAAAAGGTCAGATGAAGTATTAATTAGCCTTGGAAAAGAGGGAAAACTTTTCCTCTGAGTAGGAAAGAAGAGGTTGGGATATGGGAGCTAGCAACTTAGCTTTTTGTTGCAGTAATTTCCTTCAGTTCTCTTGCCTTGAATCTCAGTCCAGAGTTCCGCAGAAGTCCACTTACTCGATGGATACTTCCTGAAGGGCCATGGAATTGAGAATAAAATGTAATTCGTATACCTCATATTAATCTTTTCTATATCTATCTGGAGGGCTGGTCTCCTTTGCATTATAAAATGGAAGAGAATAAGATTAGGGGTAAGGGGGATCATGAAGTAGAAATGAACAGGAGAAAGGAATCCTTTGGAGCCCTTGACTTTATCTTATGGTTATTGGAATAACTCCATGGGAATGAAGAAGGGGTAGGTTTGGAGAAAGAGGAACATGATATAAGTGGAACAGAGCCCGAACCAAGAAAGAAGATACTAAATATTTTAAAGAAGGGGAAGTGGCTTTACTTTAGCTCGTTTAGCTCCGCTTCCTTTATGCAGTGAGATATCAAGTTCCACTCCTCGGCCTCTACCCGAACAGTCGTTTTATTGCACCATTTATTGCACAAGACACAATTATCTGGTGTCTTTATGAGTTTGAGAAAAACGTTGCCCCTTTGCTTTGACTCAGTGGATGTGTTTGTGGGGGGTGGGTTCAGTTCAGCATCTCTGGTCGCCGTCTGGGCGTTGCTTTTCTAGAGACGCCCGGGTGGGGCCCGAGTCTTGGGGGGTCTGTCTGTGGGTCTGGCGCTCTCCCAGCCGAGCTACGACGGTCGGTTCCCCCACCCTCGGTGCTTTCGCATAAAGTCTAATGGCTTTATCATTTACGACTTTTACTCACCAGATATTAAATATTTATTTAATAAACACCATGACAGGCGCTTTGAGAGAACCAAAAATAAATTGAAGAAAAAAAAAAAAAGGTTTCCGTCTTGGAATGACTTACCAATTTACCAATTTATGAGGAGAAAGAAAAGAAGACAATTACCAATTAATGTCATTGGAACTGCCACGACGATTTAGTTAAATCTATAGCTGACTCCCGGTGGAATCTGCACGTCCAGAGCAGAGAAAGAGGCTCCACGCAGCTGCGTGCCTCCAGATTTCTCCTTCTTTGACTTTGCCACACCTCGCTGTTCTCCAGGTCTTACGGGTTGGTGCAGAACAGGTGGTCCAAACAAAAATGGACGTGATTTTGCGCCAACTCGCTGGGAGGCGGAAAAGGAGAACTGCGTTTGTAGGAGGAGCGCGCTGGGCGCTTCCCTGGTGGTCTAGTGGTTAGGATTCGGCGCTCTCACCGCCGCGGCCCGGGTTCGATTCCCGGTCAGGGAAACGGTTGCTTTTTCACTCCCCGCAAAGGGCGCGACAGTTTTGGTATTCCAGGCGCAACCTGATAAGCGATGTGTAAAATGTGTCTGGGTTCTTGAGATGGGGACTGTTGAAAGGCCGTGGTACACAATACCGAAGGAGACCTGCCGTCACAGAACAGGCGAGCGGCCGGCGCGCTCAGGCCTCGGAAGGCAGCTGGGAGAGGCGGACCTTGTCGCTCCCGTGTTTGACGGGGCTCGGCGCCCCTGGGCCCACTGGCTTCCGCGGACACTCTTGGGACACACTCCTTTGTTACTCGGCTCGCCTAAACGGCAGCTACAATTTACTGCTTATTGTTGCCTTCTCATTTCTTATAAAAGAGCGCTGCACGTGTGGCCTCTCCTCGAGCCCCCACACAAAGAGCGCGATGACTCTGGGGTTACCTTACTCACGGACGGGGTAGATGCTTTTATGATCGTGTTAAATGAAGTGGAACTCTTTTTCTAATTATTGGCACAGTCCCTGCTCTCCCTCACCCCTCACATATAAATTTATCAGTTCCCAAACCTCTCTGAGCTGGGCGCTCCTTTGTCATCTTGCCAATACTCTCCTTGAATTAATAAACTTTGCCACATATGTAAGATCAATATGACTAAGAAATTTTGTTTTGACATAAGCATAAAAGTAATATAGTTTGTCAAATTACTGTATATACTGAAGCTATTCTGTGTCTTTCAGTCCAGCGTTTCACAGGAAACCAACCCTCTACGCCTGATGGCCATCACTTCTGAACACTATCCTCTTCTCACGACGTCATATTTGGTCTCCTCTATATGTAGCAAGAACCCTTTGCTTCATTTCTTTTTATGTCTCAGATTTTAGGGAGTAGTCTTGTTCAGAACCCTGAATATGTTCAGTGGGTTTTGTTTGTTTTTTAAACTTTCCACATAAAACTAATTGGACTACAGACAAGGGATTCTTCTTTGAAAGCTATGCAGCTTTTTTCCTTTTTCTGTTATGAGCTATTACTCATTCTCCTTCTTTTCACTTACCAGACTGCTACCTGATTATTTGATGACTCAAAGAGAAAATGGCAAAAATATAACAAAACCAAATCCACGTCAACACAAGAGAAAGAACAGAGAAGGTGGATGGGTGCTAAAAAAAAGAGAGAGACAACAGTTGGGGTCAATAAATCAATTGTGAATATTGTAGATTAGCACTACACTAGTGGCACTAGTCTTTATGGAAGATGAAAAATGAGCAAGACACAATCGTATTTCTTAACATCCCTAAACTCCAGTTTCTCATCTGTAAATGAGAATAAACACATTTTTTGCATAGAGTTGCTATGAGGAGTAAGTGAACAGAATCCTGATGCCCACTTGTTGATATAGTCACTTTCTCACAAATTACTTCATTTTTTTTGTTATACTTGCCCCCCTACCACTTAGTTTACCATGCAGGAGTGCAAACACTAGAGAGAGAAAATTGGTCCCTGGGTCGACGGCTTTGATAGGTAACATTGAAGCTGATGAAGCTTTGAACCAATTAGCACCTAGCAGAAGGGCACTCTTGCTCTGTGTCTCTGGGGGGTTAAAATTGTCACAAAGTGGTCAGTCTCCATCAAGCTCTGGCCATTTTGCCCTCAGAGATCCAGAGCTCGTGGGAGTATGGAGACCTGAGAGTAGAGAACTTCTGTTGTTGGGAGGGACTGAGAGAGAGAGAAACAGATAGAACTTAGACCGCCATAGTAGGTGAGAAAAGAGGCTCCCAGCTTAGGATATGTGGAGGAAAAGGGGAAAGCGAGCCTTTGCACAGGAAAAAGAGTAGGGGGAGACTATGTTGTTTCTGCTCTCGAGAATCCTTTTCTTAGTCATTTTCCTAAGGTAATCTCCCCAAGAATAACATCTGGTAATTGGTAAAGTATTGCAACTAAGGATGATGAGATAATACTGAATCAATTTTTGACTTTTTTTTAGGAGGAAGCGGAGGAGGCCATGTCAAGACAAAGCAGAGAGAGATTTGTAGATGCTGACCTTGAAGACTGAAGAGATTTGGCCACAAGCCAAGGCATACTAGCAGCCACTGGAAGCTGAGAGTCAAGGAACTGAATTTTTCTAGAGTCCCCAGACCTCCACCCTGATTTTGGTGGGTGATACTGATTAGACTTCTGGACTCCAGAATTGTGAGAGAATAAATTTTTGTTGTTTTAAGCCACAAACCTTGTAGTACTTTGTTACAGTAGCCACAGGAAACTAAAACCCAGGAACTATGCAATAAATTTCATATGAGCAATTCCAGTACTACATTTGTAAGAAAGCCTAGTTTTCATTGGAATATTCAACAAAAATATTTATCAGCATCGAATATCTTGGAGATGAATGGCAAAACAAATAGAAACTCCAGCATTAGCTAACTTGTTTTATTATTTCTGACAGAATCTGCACAATGTGTTTTAATTGAATGACACTCTCGTCTGAGTGAAAACTTTTGGATCAGAGAGACCCATGCACTCCTGTCTGCACTAAGAGAAATGTACGCAGCGAGCGCCTTTGTCAGAGTATCGCATTAGATCATAACAGCAAGGATACTGTTAAAGGATTTGAATGTTGGAGTTTCAAAAGGAACAAACCAAAGCCCTTGGTCCTGGAGGCATTTCTGCAAGGACCAAGTCCCGGAATGTTTACCTCCCTAACAGCAAGTGTTACCGGGAAATAATGCTATACCTCAATTCTTCCCTTCTTGAAGGAAAGAATTCAGTCAATAGACAGTTTTTGTGCAGTATAAAACATCCAGAAATTTATTAGTAAAAGAGAGTACACTCCAAAACATGGAGCAGGCTGACCCAAGGGAGGGAAGAAACCTTGCCTTACATTGTGTGAAAGCTTTTATTCCTAGGGATGGAATTGCTTCCCCCTCTCCCTTCTTTTATTTCTCTTTCTCCCCCTGAGGTACCTAGTCCACTCTTCATTGGCATTTAGCAATGCATTTCTTTGATTTAGGGGCATGTGCAAACACACCCCTTTGTTTAGGGGCATGTGTAAGCACATCCCTTTGGGGTGTGTGAAAACCTGGAATCCTGTTGGGCTAGTAAGGTACTGGTGGTCCTGACAAGCAGGGTGTCTTCTCTGGCTTTTAACAATGCACTTCTTTGATTTAGAAGTATGTATACACCAGGAATTCTGCTGGGCAGCTGCCAGGGATCTTGATCCAAGTAGGAGCTGCAGCGAGGGGCTTTCTAACCAGGGCTAAATTTCTCCTTCTGCTCATTTCTATCTATCTACCTACCAAATCAGATCTATTTTAGTTACTTTTCCACTATGGCCTGTATTTGTTCAACCTAAAAGCATTTCAGTTGTGCTACTTCTTTGGGTCTTCATTTCCTTTTGAGAGCTCACATATCATGTAACACGATATGGGAGAGCTCCGTCACTACAAAAGTTTTAAGCTTCCCTCACTATAGAAATTTTAAATCTCCTTTTCCCTAGTTTCTTAGCCCTGGGTTTGATTACTGTGGGGACAGAGCCAGGAGTGCAGTTTCCAGGCTCTCAGCCTCATGTGGAAAGGTGCTGGCTCGGGTAGTAAATGGCCATCAACTGTGATTGGATGGTCATCAGCTGTGGCGAGTTGGCCATCAGCTGTAACCAGTGAGCCACTGGCCACTAATATAACTGCTGTGGCTACACTAGCAGAAAATGGGGGCTAGCAAGAAGATGGTGGCTGAGCTAGCAAGAGCGGCTTGCAGTTAGCAAGTGAAGTTGGTTGGCAGAGAGAAGTGGATGGCAGGTTGTGGATAGTGTGGCTCCTGCTTCCCGTTTCTCCAACCCAGCCTCCAGCAAGCTATGGTGGTATGACTTCCCTATCTACGGTCCGTGGGTGTTCCTTTTTGGCCTCACCATATCCTGCATTCTTATATGGGGAGCAGGACCAGAGACCCCGCCTGATGCCCCGCGTGACACATGGCGCAGTGAGCAGGATACGGTGCCTGCCAAAGTCCTCCGAAGGGCAGTGGAGCAGATTGTGCGTATGAACACAGTCTCAGGAAGACCAGGAGGAGCAGCTGCCGGAGAGCTGGACCCCCGTGGAGGGGTGGGAAGACATGAACAGTTCTCCAACCAGCACAGGCCTGAGAAAGCAAAGGTCATTGCAACCGTGTGGGCTGGGAAGTGCCTGCTGAGGCAGCCCGGATACAGAACTTGTAGTCCCAGGAAGAAACACTTGCTGAGTCCTCCATGGGAGATGAGGGTGAGGTCAAGGTCATCTCTCACCCCCAGGTTGGGGAGGACTTGGAGCCCTCGCCCTGCAGAGAGAGCACACATTGTGGGGCCAACGCACAGACCTGGCAAATGACTGTGGACTATGAGGAATTGCCTTCCATCCCTAATTTAATGGACCGCTTGACTGTTTGCTTGGGAACGTACCACCATGTAGTGGACCTGGTGGATATTTGCTTTTGTGTCTTGACCCACCACCGTCGAGAATATGTGAGAGGCCCTGGCTGTATCCAGGGGGTCTGGTTGTGCCCAAAGAGGGTGGCAGTGCCCTGAGAATGCTGGCTGAACCCAGGAAGTCTGGCTGTGCCCAGAGAATGGCAGTGCCCTAAGAGGACCTGGCTGTGCCTGGGGAGACTGGTGGTACCCTAAGAAACCCAGGAAGTCTGGCTGTGCCCAGAAGTACTGGTGGTGCCCTGAGAAATTCTGGCTGTGCCCGGGGAGACTGGTGGTACCCTAAGAAGCCCAGGAAGTCTGGCTGTGCCAGAAGGACTGGTGCTGCCCTGAGCTCCCTGGCTGTGCCCAGAGAGGCTGGCTGTATCCAGGATATTGCATTCACCTCCAGGCTCCTCGCACAGGGCCCCTCACGGAAGACGCTTGTCGCGTAGATTGTGAGACGAGACCCTGTAGGAGTGGAGTGTGGGGACAGAGCCAGGAGTGCAGTTTCCAGGCTCTCAGCCTCATGTGGAAAGGTGCTGGCTCAGGTAGTAAATGGCCATCAACTGTGATTGGATGGCCATCAGCTGTGGCGAGTTGGCCATCAGCTGTAACCAGTGAGCCACTGGCCACTAATATAACTGCCGTGGTTACGCTAGCAGAAAATGGGGGCTAGCAAAAAGATGGTGGCTGAGCTAACAAGAGTGGATTGCAGTTAGCACGGCAGATTGCAGCTAGCAAGTGAGGTTGGTTGGCAGAGAGAAGTGGATGGCAGGTTGCGGATAATGTGGCTCCTGCTTCCTGTGTCTCCAACTGTTGTGCAGGGAGGCCTGCAGGACCTCTAGACCCACTCCCCACATAAGAATGCAAGATATGGCTAGGCCAAAAAGGAACACCCACAGAGCCACAGGTAGGGGACTCATACCACTATAGTCTCACTGGAGGCAGGATCCACACGACCTGCAACTGCTGTCCGCTTCTCTGCTGCCAACCAACTGACCAACCAGCGCAGCCGCGGCAGTTATATCAGTGGCTAATTGGCTAACTGGTTACAGCTGATGGCCAACTAGCCACAGCTGATGATCATCTACTACCCGAGCCAGCACCTTTCCACGTGAGGCTGAGTGCCTTGAAACTGCTCTCTGGGACTCTGTCCGCACACTCCACCTCTACAGGGTCTCGCCTCACAATCTATATGAAAAGCATCTTCCATGAGGGTCCCTGTGCCATATTAGCCTACAGGCACCTACGGATGGAAAGAAACAGTAGTCTTAGGAACGAACAAGGGCAAATCCCTTTCATCTCGGCAAGATACATACTAGCTTTTTGTCCTGGGAAAGGAGGGTCGCTGCCACTGGCACATTTCCCAGTTTGTGGTACCATACCTTTATGGTAGTGCTTGGGGTCCCTTGCATAGTTTCAACATGTAACAGAACGGGAGACCCCATAATAGGCCATAGTAACAGCACATAGGTTCCCCACAAAATCATCCCGGTTTCGGGACCTCCGTATACTACAGTCACTTGTGGTGGCCACTCAGCCACCACCCCTGGCGTCATTTGCAAATCATGAGTCAAACCGGCCCCCCATGAGGCTATCAAGCCCAACCACTGATATTGGGGGCTTTTGACCTGCCAGGGCCAAGTCCATTACTGTTGTTCCCCTGCTTTCAAGCATGTGGGTGCTGGCAGCAAAATGTTTCCATTTCTGCCGTAGCCTGGCTTTAACAGAGTCTCACTGGTGGTAACTTGTAATTGAATGGGAGTGGCCGTTCGATGTAGCAGAGCTTCTACTGGTGCGGGCCCTCCCTTCCGTGGTCTCTCATTCAGGACTCTCAGGACAGTCCCATAGACGTGAGGCCCAGTCACACATCGTGGGAGGGTGTTTTGACACCCGGAGACCTTGCTTCAAAAGGCCATTATAGCGTTCAGTCATGCCAGCTGCTTGTGGGTTATGCGGAGCATGAAACAACCATTGCACGTCCATCCTGGCAGCCCAGCGCTGCACCTCTTGCCCCGTAAAATGGGTACCCCTGTCACTTTCAATGATTTGGGGGCGTCCATAGAGGGCGCACAGCCATGTAAGAGCGACCATTGTATGCCGCTGATTCGCAGCCGGACACGGCCAAGCAAACATCAACCTCGTAGCAGTGTCCACTGCTGTGAATGCGTATATCGCATTGCGGGCCTTAGGCAGGGGTCCAATGTAATCCACTTGCCAGCGAGTGAGGGGCACCCTCCCTCACGTAATCTGCTGTGTCTCCCAGGGGAGCCTCCCCCTTTGGGGGCTGTTCTGGACACAGACGGCACAGTCATAGCAGGCATCTGCTATCTCCTGCCATTTCAAAGGCAGACCCCAGCGTCTGCTCACCTGCCACATGGTTCGGCTTCAGGCATGCTGCAATTTCCTGTGCAGCCAATGGGCCACATCAGTGGCAGGGGCCCGTTCTAACCATCGGACCCGTGCTAGGGCATCTGCTTCATCATTACCTGGGGACACAAGGGGGAGTGACCTGTGACATGCATTAGAGTCACTGCCTTTCTCTGCCCTAGGTCTCAGAGGTCCTGCCACATGGCTTGACCCCACAGTGGACGGTGTCCTACCAACCAGTTTTGGTGTTTCCATGTAGGGAGCCACAAGGTTAGGCCCCGGAACACTGCCCAGCTGTCAGTACAAATAACTAGGGGCCCAGGCTCGTGGCTGATTACCATCCACACAGCCCGTAATTCAGCCCACTGGCTGCTCTGGCCCGTCCCAGTATCAAACCAAATGGTGTCCGTTTGGGGCTGCACACCAATAGCTGTCCAAACAGCTGCAGCCCCTCGACTAGAACCATGGGTAAACGAGGCATCTTCAGTACTGGGGGTTGTCCTTCTTTGTAGGGCGAGGGTTCCAAGTCCTGCAGAGCGCTGGGCTCAGCCTGGGCTACAAGCTCCACAGGCCCCAGGACCTGTTGTAGCTCTGTGCTCAAAGGGCTTGAACTAAGGGTGCTACGTTGCTCCAAGTAAGCACCCCACTTGGCAAGGGTGGTGGTCTGTGCCACCCCATTTTGGGTCCCTGGGTCCACGTACGACCCACCCCTGGACAGGATAGGTTGTTCGAACCAACACCCATGCCATTCGTGTAATGGCCTCTGTGGCCACTAGGGCTGCGTACACAGCGGCCAGCTGTTTCTCTATTAGAGAGTAGCGGACTTCCGGTCCTTTCCATAATTGGGACCTAAATCCCACTGGCAACCGGAAACACTCCTGCCGTTGCCAGAGGCCCCAAGCTTATGTGAACATCAAGTTCAAATGGGCGGCCAGGGTCCACTACTTGCAGAGCCTGTGCCTGCTGCACTGCCCGTTTCATGGCAACGAAGGCTTGCTCTATAGCCTCTGTCCAATCCCATGAGGCCCCCCTTTTTTTTATGTTATACAAGGGCCTTGCCATTTGTGCAAAATGGGGTACAAACACCCGCCAATATCCTAGCAGACCCAAATACGTCTGCAGTTGGGAGACTTTGGTCGGCCGGGGAAAGGCTTGTATTTTGTCAATAATCGCCTCAGGTATAACCTTTGTCTTACCCGACCACAAAACACCCAAAAACTTGATGGATAAGCCAGGGCCTTGGACCTTTTCCTCATTCACCGCCCAGCCATGTGACTTCAGGTGGCAGAGAAGAGAGGGAGCTGCTTGCTCTAAATCTGAAAGAGAATCAGATGTTATCATCAACATAATGAAACAAGGCCACAGAGGACGGGCGATCCCACTGTGCCAAGTCCTGGGCCACGATCCCATGGCAGATAGTGGGGCTGTGCAAGTATCCTTGTGGAAGGACTTGAAAAGTCCACTGCCGCCCGTCCCAAGTAAAAGCAAACTGCTCTTGACACTCGGGTGCAATGTCAATGGAGAAAAAAGCATTGGCCAAGTCCATTACATAGTGATATGTCCCCAGGCTGACAGTCAGACGATCCATTAAATCATGTATTGAAGGCACTGCAGCATGCAAGGATGGTGTCACCTTATTTAACTCCCTATAGTCCACAGTCATTCGCCAGGTCTCATCTGGCTTCTTGACAGGCCATACTGGGGAGTTAAAGGGACTGTGCGTTGGCCTCAGAATATGTGCCTTCTTCAATTCCAATATTGTACGACCAATCTCCTCCTGTCCTCCTGGCAGGCGGTACTGTCGCACTGTAACCACACGCCAGGGCTGTGGCAGCACTTGAGGATGATGATGAGCATGCCCGTGTGTCACCGCTTTCACCACCCAGATCCGGAGACGGAACTCTCCTACCGATGTCTGTAAGCTGAGGCCATGCAGCACATCCACCCCTAGAATATACTCCGGAATGGGGGAAACATAAACCTTGTAGGTATGAGGGGGAAGCCTCCCTACACCCAGTGGTAAGGAAACAGCTTTTATAATCACAGTCTTTCCCCCGTAACCATCAATGTAGATTGCTGGTCTGGGGAACAGTTCTGGGTTCCCATAAACAAGACTGCGGTCTGCACCAGTGTCAACTAGGGCCAAAACCCTCTGCACATTAGAAAGGGACCAATGTATGGACAGTTCCACGTGGGGTCTCCGGTCCATGCTTGTCCCCTCTGACCGGGTACCTTGGCCCCACCCCTAATCAAGCTGAAAGGAGTCGGCCTCAAGTGGCTGCATGAAGTCCTGGAGGGAAACAGGTCACACTTTCCTAGACTTCTCCTTTAGGCTTCTCCGGAATTGCTGTTCCGGACACAACTGTTTCCAAAGTTTCAACAAGAGTGCATTGGGTTGTGGGTCTATCTTCTCCCGATCGACCCCTGCTGCCACGAGATCACGCCACATCTGTGCGCACGTTACTCTCTGAGGCCCGCGACCTCGCCCCTTTACCTTTGGTTTGGGCTTCCAGGTCTCAACTGCTTGGACCTCCTGTTTTAACTTCCTTTGCCTCCAGATTTCAACATCCCCTAGGGTGGCCATGACAGTTGTAACTTCATGGATCCGCCGCCCCACACAGGGCGTGAGAATGGCAACCAAGGATCCAAAAGCACTCACAGGTGCAGTATCCAAAACCAGATTTCATGCTGGCTGTAAAAAGCTTGTCATCCGGCCCCTGCATATTATGGTTGAAAATAGCATGTCTCATACCCTTTTACGGATGATTTGAGTAAGTTCCATATATGACTGCCATTGACTCACAGTGTCTGGCAGCTCACCAGCCTGTCCCCATACTGTGTGTACCGCAGCAGTGAGCCACTCCATTAGAGTGTGATTGCCCTGGTTTTGGGCCAACCTATGGCAGTTCTGTAACCTTTCTGGCAGGGACAGAATGACTGTCACGAAGGCTAGCTTTCCCATCTCGCCTGGGGAGCAGAGAATGTTGTCTGCTCCCTCGTCCCATAAATGTAGTAGCCAAGCTGAGACTGGCTCTCCAGGGCTCTGTCTGTACCGCCTCCCCAGCTCCTGCAACTCAGTGGGAGTGTAAGGGGTGTAGGTCGTGAACTCAGTCACAGCTGGGTTGCCTGCAGCAATGCCCCCAGGGCCCAAAGGTTGCTCACGTTTTACCCTTTGCTTCAAGATTGGCGGGGCTTGGGGGTTGGGAGCTACATTGTCTCCACTGGCTTCCTCTGCCTCTGCCTCAGAGTCACCACTGTGGGGCCCCTCTTCTAACAGGCGGACCTGAGCTTCCAACGCTTCCCAACCTGGGCCATTTCATTAAGCGTACTTTCCCTGTTGAGACTCAAGGCCGAGGAACATCCAGCCCTCGCAGCTGGCTGTAGCCTTCTCCTCCTCCGGCAACCGCTCAGCCAGAGCCTGCAGGGGCCTCTCCATGCTGGCCGGAGAGCCATCCATGTCCTCCCACCCCTCCTTGGGGGTCCAACTCCTGAGAACAGTGGCCACCGGGCACCACACACTGTCTGGGGGCCACCTGTCCTGCTGCCCAGAGTCAGACACCATTCCTACCTGGCCGGAATCCTGCTCGCCGTGCCAGGTGTCTGAGTGGGTGGTGGCCTTGGTGTAAGATGTCCACAACTCTGTCCCCACAGTGGGGTCCCCTGTTCTGTTACATGTTGAAACTATGCAAGGGACCCCAAGCAATGCCATAAAGGTCTGGTACCACAAACCGGGAAAAGTGCCAGTGGCAGCGACCCTCCTTTCCCAGGACAAAAAGCTAGTATGTATCTTCCCGAGATGAAAGGGATTTGCCCTTGTTGGTTCCTAAGACTACTGTTTCTTTCCATCCGTAGGTGCCTGTAGGCTAATATGGCACAGGGACCCTCATGGAAGATGCTTTTCATATAGATTGTGAGGCGAGACCCTGTAGAGGTGGAGTGTGCGGAAAGAGTCCCAGAGAGCAGTTTCAAGGCACTCAGCCTCACGTGGAAAGGTGCTGGCTCGGGTAGTAGATGATCATCAGTTGTGGCTTATTGACCGTCAGCTGTAACCAGTTAGCCAATTAGCCACTGATGTAACTGCCGCGGCTGCGCTGGTTGGTCAGTTGGTTGGCAGCAGAGAAGCGGACAGCAGTTGCAGGTCGTGTGGATCCAGCCTCCAGTGAGACTATAGTGGTATGAGTCCCCTACCTGTGGCTCCGTGGGTGTTCCTTTTTGGCCTAGCCATATCCTGCGTTCTATGTGGGGAGCAGGACCAGAGACCCTGCAGGCCGCCTCGCATGACGAATGGCACCATGAGCAGGGTCTGTTGCATGACAATACCCCAGCAAGATTGCCATTCCTAACAAAAGAAGTCAACACAGTCTTCCAGGGGATCTCGGGACCCCTTCCTCTCATCTAGATAAGATAGGGTGAGAGTTCCATGAATCCCACAATAGGTAGGGACAGCTCTACACCCCTGCCCAGCAGGAAAAAGGTACAGAAAAACAGACCTTCTGTCCCTCAACTTCCCATAGAGATTTTATGGGCATCACATCTCTCAAGGGGAAAACTAGGCAGGCAGTTAGAGATAGGCATCTGGTCTCTGCATTCCTGCATAACCCATAGTATTCAATTGCCTAAAAGACTTCCTCTCTTTGTCCAAAACTTCCCCCTTTTCATCGTAATTATCTACCCCTGTGAGGAACAAATGGGTACAAAGTACCCAGCTAGATTAAAGGCCACTCACATATGCGCAATCTGAAAAGATGAGGTAATAGCCTCTTGTCAATCAGGTGTCAATCAAGTGGTCCCACACCTGCAAAGGAACAGTCCATTCTAAAGAAAAAAGGATAAAAACTCCAAGTCCTCGCCAGTCAGAGCATTTTGAGCCTCTTCTTTTTCTTGGCCCGCTCCAAACTTGTTGGAGTGTACTTTATCTCCTAATAGTGTCACCTTGAGCCTCTTGAGCCATTTTCTAGTGCTCTGGTCCGCTTCTATTTCTTTGAAATGTACTATCTCTTCTAATAAACTATTCTTTCACCACTTCATTTCTGTGTCTCGTTCAATTCTTTGCTTGAGATGCCAAGAACCTGGACATCGTGCCAAAGAGGACTCACTCTCTGGTAACACTTATAGTAACTTTGTTTGCTTTTCTCCTGTTCATCTGTCTTGTCAGGCCTTGCTGAAAACCCTGAGGGCAGAGGTAAAATTTTGCCTCCCTAACATCTCTGGCCCAATAGTCTTTCGTCTTCCACTAGCAACCTGAAATTGTGGCAGGCTAATTTGTTATTTTACAACTATTAAATTGTTCATAGTTCTTGATAGTTACATGTCATCAGGCATAGAAAAGGAGACAGAAACTACTATTTTCACTTTTATACTTTGGTGTTTAAGTTGTTAACACTTAGGTGTTTAACTTTCAATTCAAAATTAAGAATTACAATGTTGCAAAAAACAAAAACAAACATTGGATACTATGAGAGCATAAAATAAGTTTATGATAAAATAACATATTCCCACTGCTATTTCCTTACTTGTCCTTTTCTATTTTAGACACTTGTCTTTTCTATTTTAGAATTTGAGAATTGAGCTCTGGTACTTATTATTCCATAACTAATTCCCATTGTGGGGACAGAGTCCCCAGAGAGCAGTTTCCAGGCTCTCGGTCTCATGTGGAAAGTGTGACAAGGAGGTCAAGAAAAGAAAAAAAAAAAAAAACCGTGCCTCAATTCACTTTAGGCAATCTACTTAACAATGGAAGATAAGCAGGTCAGAGCAAAAGTGCCGTGGGAAATTTTCGGCCACCCGAACATATCTTCCGTTAAAACCATGTACCCAGTTAAGCTTACCCCAAAACTAGATATCCTGTTGCTGCAGCAAAGATAAGCAGATCCTGTTGCTGCAGCAAAGATAAGCAGAACATCCCCTTACCCCTGGGAACATCCCCTTAAGGAAACCTACCCCTGAGAACATCCCCTTAAAAAATAATAATAACCAGCACCCCTTTTTTCTCCAAGACACATAAATCAGAAAAAGGACAAGTAACAGAAAAGAATAAATAGGGATGGGAAACAGTGCTCAGGGCTCTCGCTCACTGCTATGTCAGTGGAGGCTTGAGCCCAGATTCGAATCTGTAATAAAGGCCTTGTTAATTTGTCCAATTCGGCTCCGTGGTCATTTCTTGGGGACTCGCTCCGTAACATTTGGAGGCCCCAGCGAGATCGCCACCGGGATGCCCTGGAGCCCCCTCCTCAAGGTTGGAGGGAGCCCAGAGGCTCCCCTATAACCACCTAAATTCCTGAATCAACGACCAGCGGAGACTCCCTCCGGACCAACTAGCTAGCGGCGCCGGGTAAGTCAGGCCTCTGTCATTCCTGTTTTGTTTTGTTTCTGGTTTGGTACGTACCCTGAGTGGTGGACGTTTGGAAGGCGGGACGCCGCGGAACTTCCAGTCCACAGCCTAGACGGTGACGACCGTCGAGGTCCTGGTTTGGGCAGATTGGGGCTCCAGCCGCCCCAGTCTCCAATCTCAATTCTGTCAACTGTCGTGTTTGTGGACAGCTTTGGGATTCTGGATCTGTCTTTGTGTTCTGTGTTGTCTGAGTGTCTATTGTCTTGGCGCGCAAGCGAACATGGGTCAGGGAAATTCACAAGCCAGGGGATTGAGTCCCCTCGACTGTGTTATTAAGAACTTTCAAAATTTCGGGAGGAGGGCAGACGGCTACAGGGTGCCTGTGGACGCCTTCTCTCTCCGGAAATTCTGTGAACTAGAGTGGCCCACTTTTGGGGTCGGGTGGCCTTCTACGGGGACCTTCGATCTAGATTTCTGTTACAAAATTCGGCGAATCACTTATGGGAAGACCGGCCACCCCGAACAAATTCCCTACATAGATATCTAGATTGATATTGTAACTGACAATCCAGGTTACCTGAAGGCCTGTGATTGCCCTCCCCAGAAATCGGAAAAAAAAAAGCGAAAACGATCAGTTCTGTTGGCTAAGTCCCCGGGCCAGACAGAGAGACCCAGGACTGAACAGCCTCTTCCTGCCCCGCCGGTTCTTTCAGCCCCAGGGGAGGATCCCGTCCCCCATCGGCGGCCACCCCCGTGCAGCGGCGGCGCCTGTCCGGGGAGTTGTGGGGGAGCGAGGAGGGGGGGATCCGTCCGGGTTCCTCCCGGCCCGCTCTACCCGTCTCTGGCTGGCCTCAGTGGGGAGCGGGAACCCCGGGGCGCAGGTCGAGGGAGCCAGATTTAGACTGGCCCGGCTGGGGAATCGAGTTCGCCTGGTTCTTCCACTGGGGAAGGGAGCCCTCTAAGCCCCCGTAATTCTTTAAGTTCCTCGCACACCCGTTCGGGGGCACTTTTTGGAGAGGCTCAGGCAGTTCCTATTTTACCCCTCTGGGAGGTGGGAAAAACTGGCCCGGGAGGGGTCCCGCTACGGACTTATGTTCCCTTCACCACTTCTGACTTATACAATTGGAAAAATCAGAATCCTTTTTTTCCCCAGAACCCCCAGGGTCTTATTGTTCTCCTTGAATCGGTATTTTTCGCCCGCCAGCCCGCGTGAGATGATTGTGGCTGCTGCTGAGCGCTCTGTTCGCCGAAGAGGAGGGAGTTGGGACCGAGGGGAGAAGGCGGGTTCTTGGTGCCCGCGGGCAGCCTTCCGCTCACCCTGATCAGGTGGAGGCTGTCTTTCCCGCACCCGTCCTAACTGAAGCTGTAGTTCATTGGTTAGAGGAGGGGCTTTGAGCCATTGCCGCCAGGTTCTTTTCAGGGGTGTCCGAGCTGCGGCTAGGAGACCCACCAGTCTATCTGGGGTGACCGGGGTAAGGCAGGGGCCGACTGAAAGCCCGTTGGCGTATCTCGAGAGGCTATGTGAAGCTTACCTGACTTACATGCCTATGGACCCTGACGCCCCAGCCAATCGGGCGGCCCTTGCAGTCCAGTTAGTAGCCCAGTCAGCCCCAGATATTAGACGCAAACTACAGAAGTTAGAAGGCTTCGAAGGGAAGTCTCTGTCTGAGTTGCTGGCCGAGGCCCAAAAAGTTTTTAAAAATAGAGAAGACCCATCTCAGGTCTTAAACCAAAAAAATGGCTAAAGTCCTACTTACAATATAGAAAGAAAAAAAGGGACGAGGGAGAGACAAGACGCCTGGCCAGGAACAAAGGAAAGAGCGGGAACAACTGGGGAAAAACCAGTGTACATACTACAAAAAGATCGGCCATTGGAAGAGAGAGTGCCCTAAGAAACCCCAGAGTGGGAGGGACAGAGCCGCCCCCATCCTAGTAAAAGAGACAGACTGGGAGGGTCAGGGCTCCCCTACCCCCCAGGAGCCCCGGGTAATGGCTGAATGTGGGGGAAAAGCCCATTGACTTTCTGGTAGATACTGGGACAACCCACTCTGTTTTGCTGAAACCTGAAGGACTCCTCTCGAAAGAAAGGGTGCTCATCCGAGGGGCCACTGGGAAGTCCAAATCATATCCGTGGTCCCGAGCCTGGGTCTCCAATCTCGGGGAAAAGACAGATACCCACTCCTTTTTAATTATCTCCGAGTGCCCCGAGCCCTTACTCAGGGGGGCCTTCCCCAAAACCTGGGTTCGTTGGGGTATCGTGTCTCTGCCAAAAAGGCCCAGCTCTGCAGGACGAAGTTCACCTATCTGGGTTATCTTATCCAAGAGGGGAAGCGCACTTTATCCCGGAGCCGGATCCAGGCGATTCTCCAAATCCCCACGCCACGGACTAAGAGGCAAGTACGGGAATTCCTTGGGGCCGTGGGCTATTACAGACTCTGGATCCTCGGGTTTGCTGAGATCGCCAAGCCTCTGTACGCAGCAACCGGGGGAAAAGAAACAGACCTCAAGTGGACAGAAAACAAAGAAAAAGCCTTCACCGCACTCAAGACAGCCCTGGTGAGTGCCCCCGTCCTAGCTCTCCCTGACCTGGAGAAGCCCTTCCAACTATTTGTGGCTGAGTCTAAGGGGATCGCAAAAGGAGTTTTGACCCAGACCTTGGGGCCCTAGAAACGCCCCGTGGCTTACTTATCTAAGTGACTGGATCCCGTAGCTGCTGGCTAGCCTGGGTGCCTCCGGGCCATCGCTGCCACTGCCTTCTTGGTAAAAAAAAAAGCCTCTGAAACTAACGTTTGAGCAGAACCTCCAGGTCACTGCCCCTCATGGTATTGAGGGCTTACTGCGGTCTCCACCAGAGAGGTGGCTGTCAAATGCCAGAGTGACCCAATACCAGGTCCTCCTGTTAGATCCACCTCACGGCAGGAGGAAAGGACATTAAAAACTCCCAGGAAATCCTGACCCTACTGGCCTCCATCTGGGGTCCTACTGCAGTAGCAGTCATCCAGTGCCGGCAGCACCAAAAGGACAAATCAATAGTGTCACAGGAAAACAGGTTTGCCGACCGGACAGCCCGAGACGTCGCCAAAAGACCAGTAGGGTCCCTACAAGTCCTGAGCCTCCATGAGGTCACCCTCCCTCCGGGCCCGTATTACACACCAGAAGAAAGGGAATTAGGATATAAACTGGGAGGAACCGAAACAGAAAAAGGATAGATCCAGTTCCCAGATAAAAGGACCTTACTTCCTCAAAGCTTGGGCAGACTAATCGCCGAACAGATCCACAAAAGTATGCATCTAGGTGGTACCAAGCTCGCAGAACTCTTGAGAAAAAAATTTTTTCATAAAGGGACTCTATAAGATGACCCAGGACATCGCAAGGAGATGTCAGACTTGTGCTCAAGTGAACTCCAACCCTACTCCCGTCAAGGAACCTGGGCTCCGGTTTAGGGGAGGGTCCCCAGGTGAACATTGGGAGTTAGACTTCACTGAGTTGCCACCAGCCAAAGGAGGGTACAAGTACCTCCTCGTCATGGTAGATACTTTCTCAGGATGGCCAGAGGCTTATGCAACCAGACAAGAGACAGCCCAGGTAGTAGTTAAACAATTGGTTTCTGAAATTCTCCCTCGGTTTGGCCTACCGCTATACTTGGGATCTGACAATGGCCCGGCGTTCACCGCCCAGGTCACCCAGTTATTGGCGTCCACCTTAAAAATTAAGTGGAAACTCCACTACATATATAGACCACAGAGTTCTGGCCAGGTAGAAAGGATAAATCGGACTCTTAAGGAAACCCTAACAAAATTAAAGCTGGAAACTGGCGGTGATTGGGTAAGTCTTCTCCCTTTCGCCCTCCTGAGGGCCCGGTGTACTCCGTATACCCAGGGTTTTACTCCTTATAAAATAATGTTTGGGCATCCTCCTCCACTCCTACCCCGGTTGGGGAAAAACAGCTGGGGGCCATCAAAAACCATAATCTTCTTAAGTCTTTACAGGCTCTCCAGGTAGCACGGAACACAGCTCAAAATGTGGTGTGTGGAGAAAAAGACCCGGAGACTTCCAGCCCAGTGAGGACTCCTGTTATTAAACCTGGTAAATTAGTCTGGGTCAAAAAGCTCAACCCAGGCCAGCTTAAACCCAGATGGACTGGCCCATTCACGGTGATCCTGAGCACCCCGACTGCGGTTAAGGGACGGTCCCGACAACCAGCTCACAACATCGACCAGCCGCCTATAGGGCCTAGCGAATGTGAGGGAAAAAACGACTTCTACTGCGCTGCCTGAGGCTGTGTCACCCTAGCCCCTTGGACCACGACCGACCAGCACCTAAGATTCCGGAGGGTCGCTCGCCACGGGGGCTCCAGACGCACCGGGGACCTGTCAGACCCCCTCTCCAGGGACTCTCCTAAAACACGTCTGCCCGTGGGGAGCCCACCCAAAACTACCTCTTGACGACCTGCAAGGAGAAGGCACATGCCTTTTCCCAGCCAACTTTCGCATAGAGGATTCTCCTTATTCATCCTCCTGTGTTCAGACCATCATCCTTCCAGAGACAGAGACCGACGGGGAAAATGTCCTTCTCGTCGCCCCCGAAGGGACTTGGTGAGCCTGCACGGAGGGTATCACCCCTTGTGCTTACCTCCCTGCTATCATAAACAACAACTCTTTAGGACTCTGTATCCTTACCCGTATTCTTCCTCAGGTCTATTATCATTCTGGTGAAGCGGGTAGAGAACATCTAGGGTTAGAGCCCCATAGGGCCAAGAGGGCCCCAGTCCTAATCCCACTCTTGATCGCATTGGGTGTCGCCGGTTCCACTGCGGTCGGTACTGCCTCCCTCGTTAAACAAGACCAAGATTACTGAGAGTTAACTAGACAAGTGGACTTAGACCTCAGTACCCTTGAGGAAACGGTTACAAAACTTAAAAGCTCTCTGAGCTCCCTTGCCGGGAACAGTTACAAAACTTAAAAGCTCTCTGAGCTCCCTTGCCGAGTTTGTTCTCCAGAAGAAAAGAGGCCTCGACCTCCTTTTCCTTAAACAAGGAGGACTATGCCTCGCCCTGGGGAGAAGCCTGTTGTTTCTATACTAACCATTCTGGGGTCATAAAAAAAGTCTTAGCCAGCTTAGACGGAGACTCAAGGAAAGAGAGGAAGAGCGAGCCAGGCAAGGAAACTGGTATGCGAACCTATTTTCCTGGTCCCCATGCCTCACTACTCTCCTTAGTGTGGCCGCTGGGCCCCTAGTTCTCCTCATCTTAATAGTCACTATCGGACCCTACATATTTCGATCTCTAGCCAACCTAGTTCACTCTAGGGTCCAAGCTGTCAAGGTCCTCATGGTTCGTACTCACTATCAAAACTTAGCCCTAGATGACGCTAACTTCCCAGAAGAAGATCGAGAATCAATGATTTGATTCCCGGGTAAGACCAGTAGGGAATGTGACAAGGAGGTCAAGAAAAGAAAAAAAAAAAAAAAAACCGTGCCTCAATTCACTTTAGGCAATCTACTTAACAATGGAAGATAAGCAGGTCAGAGCAAAAGTGCCGTGGGAAATTTTCGGCCACCCGAACATATCTTCCGTTAAAACCATGTACCCAGTTAAGCTTACCCCAAAACTAGATATCCTGTTGCTGCAGCAAAGATAAGCAGATCCTGTTGCTGCAGCAAAGATAAGCAGAACATCCCCTTACCCCTGGGAACATCCCCTTAAGGAAACCTACCCCTGAGAACATCCCCTTAAAAAATAATAATAACCAGCACCCCTTTTTTCTCCAAGACACATAAATCAGAAAAAGGACAAGTAACAGAAAAGAATAAATAGGGATGGGAAACAGTGCTCAGGGCTCTCGCTCACTGCTATGTCAGTGGAGGCTTGAGCCCAGATTCGAATCTGTAATAAAGGCCTTGTTAATTTGTCCAATTCGGCTCCGTGGTCATTTCTTGGGGACTCGCTCCGTAACAGAAAGGTGTTGGGGGGGGGTAGTAGATGGCCTTCAGCTGTAACCAGTTAGCCATCAGCCATTGATATAACTGCTGTGGCTACGCTAGCAAGTACGGATTGCTGTTAGCAAGGGGTTGGTTGGTTGGCTGAGAAGCTGATTGCAGCTAGCAAGTGGGGGGTTGGTTGGCAGAGAAGTGGACAGTGGATTGCGGGTCGTGTGGCTCCTGTCTCCTGTGTCAACTGTGACTGCGTTGGTTGGTTGAGAGGGAGAAAAGTGGACGGCAGATTGTGCATCGCGTGGATTGTACTTCCTGTGTGTGTCTCGCACGGCTGCCAGCAGGACTGCTAGCAGTACCCCTTGTTGGGGTACTGGCGTCATATGTTTGCTCTCTGTGTCTCCAACACAGCCGCCAGCGAGAATACAGTAGTATGACTCCCCTATCTATGGCTCCGTGGGTGTTCCTTTTTGGCCTCACCATATCCTACATTCTTATGCGTGGAGCGGAGCTGAGATCCTGCATGACACCCATCTTCTATCCTCTCAGCACAATATATCTTTTCATACTGAGACATGTAGTCTCAATATATTTTGTTTTTCTGTGAAATTTGATCATATTGGATTTATTAGTGGCCTTATCTTTTCATTTGATTCGTTTTATAATTACACATTATTCCCTAATTCTCCAACATTACTGTGAAACTCCTAAATATTCCCTTCTAACTAGTCAAATGCGTTCATTATCATTTCTCGCTGGAGGCCTTCCTCCCAGAGATCTCCATCGTGCTGCAGTCTGGACTGTTTGCTGCATTTAGAATCAGGGTTTACTTTTGCCTCCTTCCTCTGCTGTAAATAAAGTCTGTTTCTTGGATTCCATATCTTTTTTTCTTCTCTTGACTTTACTCATTTGTTTGGGTGGAGCTTATGATAAAATATACATGGGAGGTAAATTTTTTGAGAACTTCCATGTCTTTAAAATATTTTTATTTTACCTTAGACTTGATTATTTGATTAGACATAGAAATCTAAGTTACAAATAATTTTTCCTTTGGATTTTAAAGGCATTGCTCCATTGTCTACCATCTCCAAGTGCTATTTTTAACTATTCCAATTCTACTCTATTTGGAAGCCCTGAATTGCTTCTATAGATACTTTTTGCTCCTTATGTTATAGTTTACATATTCAAAAGCATATTCATCAAGTATAAAAGTGTAGAAGCATAAAATTTAAATGAACACTTTTGTACATATCCTTCAAGATCTAGAATAACACTGTTCAGTATAGTAGGTACTAGACACAGGTGTCTATTTAGCACTTCAAATGTGGCTTGAATGACTGAGGAACTGAATTTTTAATTCTAATTGGCTTAAATTTAAATTTAAAAGAGGATTCTCTGTTGTGTTATTGGAAAACTTTTAAGTATGTTGGGGACAACTTGGCTTTCTGAGTCTATTTTTTCAACTGTAAGTTTTATGAAATCCAAATAGAGATCTAACTACAGTATTTCTACTGAAAATTTAGTAAAAACTGAGATGTGCTGTAAAAGTAAAATACATGGTTCAACATTCACAAATCCATCAATGTGATACAGCACATAAACAAAATAAAGGACAAAAATCATATGATTCTATCAATTGATGCAGAAAAAGATTTGATAAGATACAACATCCATTTATGATTAAAACACTTAATAATAAAATTGGTATAGAAGGAAAATAGCTCAACATAATAAAGGCCATATACGACAAGCCCTCAGCTAATCTCATAATTAATGGTGAAAAGCTGAAGCCCTTTGCTCTACGTTCAGGAACATGACAAGGTTGTCCCCTATCACCTCTGCTTTTCAACATAGTATTGGAAGTCCTTGCCAGAGCAATCAGGCAAGAGAAAGAAATAAAAGGCATCCAAATTGGGAATGAAGAAGTTAAATTGTCACTCTTTGCAGATGACATGATGCTATATATAGAAAACCCTAAAGACTCCACCAAAAAGCTATTAGAAGCAATCAATGAATACAGTAAAGTTGCTGGCTACAAAATCAACGTACAAAAGTCCATTGCTTTCCTATATACCAACAATAACATCTCAGAAAAAGAAATAGAAAAATCAATTCCTTTTGCAACTGCAGCAAATAGAATAAAATACCTAGGAATAAACTTAACCAAGGATGTGAAGGATTTATATGCTTAAAACTATAAGACATTTTTGAAAGAAATTGAAGAAGACACAAATAAATGGAAAGACATTCCGTGCTCATGGATTGGAAGAATCAACATAGTTAAAATGGCCATATTACCCAAAGCCATATACAGATTTAATGCAATCCCCATCAAAATCCCAATGGCATTTTTTAAAGAAACAGAACAAAAAATCATCAGATTTGTTTGGAACCACAAAAGACCCCAAATAGCCAAAGCAATATTAAAAAAAAGGAACAATACTGGAGGTATCACACTCCTTCCTCTCTCTCTCTCTTTCTCTCTCTCTCCCTCTCTTAAAAACTTAACCCAAAGCCGCCCCTTCTCGCACGCTTACTGCCCATGTTGCGCTGGACGCGACAAGCTAGAACATTAATAAAGACTTAGTAAAAAATGCATCAACTTCTGCATTTCTCTCCTGTCCCATCACACTACCTCCCACTATGCTAAACTCTGTGTTTATCATTCCTTTACTCGAACAAATAATTTACACTTATGAATATATCACTAATCAATGTATTATTTTGCTTGCTTGTTTTGAACTTTAAATAATGGTACCAAACTGTATGTTGTCTTCTGGGACTTGTTTTTTTCACTAAACATGATATTTTTACTCTTTACCTGTATTATTGTCTATAGCTATATTCCTGTTTATTGTTGAGAATATTCCATTATCTAAATATGGAGAAACTTGCTTTTCTATTTACTGTTGATGAATATTTGGGTTGTTTTTGAGCTTTTGCTGTTATGAACAATTTATGCTATGAAAATCATTGTATACGAATGTTGGTGCTTATGTGCAAAAATTTCCTCAGTGTACATACATACCTTAGAATGGAACCTGTGGGGACAGAGCCCCAGAAAGCAGTTTCCAGGCTCTCGGCCTCATGTGGAGAGGTGCTGGCTCAGATAGTGGATGGCCGTCAGCTGTGGCTGGTTGGCCATCAGCTGTAGCCATTAAGCCATTGGTCACTGATATAACTGCTGCGGCTACGGAGGGGAGCCGAGGAGAGTGAAGGAGGAGACTGAAGGAGAGTTAAGGAGAGTCGAGGAGACTTGGTCGGTTGGCAGCAAAGCGGACAGCAGGTCACACGTCGTGTAAACCCAGCCTCCAGTGAGACCATAGTGGTATGACTTCCCTACCTATGGCTCCGTGGGTGTTCCTTTTTGGCCTCACCATGTCCTGCGTTCTTATGTGGGGAGCGGGAACAGAGACCCCGCAGGCCGCCCCGCCGGACACCCCGCACGACAGAACCTTGTAATGAATTGTTAGGTTATAAGTAAATTTCAACTTTATGAGATGATATCTGTTTGTTTTTCTCTCCCCACCTCCGGTTCAAGCCGTTGTTTCTCAGTCTAGTTGTGTAGGACACAGCTCCCTGGCCCATGTTGATATTATGAGCCTTGTGCTCCCTCTGGCTGAGAGGCTGCCAGCCGCTCATGTCAGCACACAGTAGCCCAAGCCAACCTCCGGCTGCTCACAGCAGCCCAGGTCCAGGGAGAGTTGTTCACGATCTTGGCTGTCGTGGGGGGGCGCAGCTCACTGGCTCATGAGGGAATTGAACTGACGACCCTGGCATTAGGAGCATGGCGCTCCAACCACCTGAGCCACCAGGCGGCCCCTGTTTGTTTTTCAAAGTGGTCGTATCAGTTTACACTACCACTAGTAAATATCATCCTTTCCAAAAACCTAGTGATGTCAGTTTTCTGATCTTTGTCTATCTAGTGTGTACCTCACAGTATATCACTGTAGTCTAAATTCCTTGATTACTGAGATCGAACACACTTTCTGTGCTTGGTCCTCATTCTTTTTCAATTTTCTATGAAATAATTCTTCATGCTTTTTACCTATTTTTGAATTGTCTTTTTCTTTTTGATAAAGGAGTTTTTATATTAGGTTAAACCATATTAAATTACCACCATTCAACCCCTAAATATGGCAGCTCATATAATCCAACTTAAAATATTTTAGATGATAATTATTTGTCAAGTATATGTATTACAGATATCTTTCTTCAATTGATGAGAAAATTGTTTTCACTTTCGTTATGGTGATCTTGATGAAAGAAATTCTTCATTTTAATCCAGTTGAATTTATCAGCATTTTTTATTTAAAATTAACCATTTTTGGTGTCTTGTTTGAGAAGTCTTTTCTTGACCTGAGGGCATACAAATATTATCCAAACTTACTTGTAATAGAATAAAATTTTGCCTTTCATGAGTCTTGGCTATTCTTGGCCAAGAATTATATTACACTTCAATATACATTTTACTTTTATTTTATTTAAAGGAGGGCACAGCTCACAGTAGCCCATGTGGGGATCGAACACATAAACTTGGTGTTATTAGCATCATGCTCTAACCAACTGAGCTAACTGGCCACCCCTCAATATACATTTTAGAATCAATTTATCAAATCCACAAAAATGCATTCTGGACATTTTTACTTGAATCTATTGATCAATTTTGGGGGGGAAGTGACATCTGTATAACACTGAGTCTTTCTTTTTTATTGATTTGTATTAAATTTATTGGGGTGACATTGGTTAGTAAAACTGTATAGGTTTCAAGTGTACAATTTGATAATACATCACCCATATAATGTATTGTGTGCTTGCCACCCAGTGTCAGTTCTCCTTCCATCACTATATATTTGACCCCCTTTACCCTCCGAGTCTTTCAATCCATAAACAAGAATAGTCTTGGCCAGGAAAACCCAAGTCAGTCTTGAGGAAGAATAACAAAGGAATAGGACTAACTCTGACAGATGTCAAGGTATTTTAACGGTATAGTAATTAAGCAGTTTGGCATTGGTGTAAGACTAGACAACAGAGCAATGGAACAGACTTCTAGTCTCCAGCATCACCAGTGTGTCTTCAACATAACTATTGTCTTCCTAGTGTCATGGTCCTGACACCTACTATAAAATTTCCAGCTGTCCCTAATGAACATAGATGCAAAAATCCTCAACAAAATACTAGCAAATCGGATTCAGCAATACATTAAAAAGATCATACACTACAATCAAGTGGGATTCATTCCTAGTATGCAAATTTGGTTCAATATCCACAAATTCATTAATGTGATACACCACATTAACAAAATGAAAAATTAAAATCATATAGTCACAGCAATAGATGCAGAAAAAGCATTTGACAAAATTCAGCAGCCATTTATGATAAAAACTTTGAGCAAAGTGGGAATAGAGGGATCATAACATAATAAAGGTCATATATGATAAACCCACAGTTAACATCATACTCAATGGGGAAAAGCTAAAACCTTTTCCTTTAAGATCAAGAACAAGACAAGATTGCCCACTTTCACCACTTTTATTCAACATAGTTCTAGAAGTTCTAGCCACAGCAATCAGATAAGAAAAAGAAATAAAAGACATCCACATTGAAAAGGAAAAAGTAAAATTGTGATTATATGCAGATGACAGGATACTATATATAAAGAACCCCAAAGAATCCACCAAAAAACTATTAGAACTGATAAATGAATTTAGTAAAGAAGCAGGATACAAAATTAATATTCAAAAATCAGTTCATTTATATATACCAATAATAAACTATCAGAAGGAGAAATCAAGAAAACAATCCCATTTACAATTGCTTCAAAAACAATAAAATACTTAGAAATAAATTTAACCAAAGAAGTAAAAGACCTGTACTTAGAAAATTATAAGACACTGAAGAGAGAAATCAAAGAAGATACTAATAAATGGAAACACATGCCGTACTCATGGATAGGAAGAATTAATATAGTTAAAATGTCAGTACTATCTACGGCATTATATAGATTCAATGCAATTCCTATCAAACTACCAATGACATTTTTCTCAGAAATAAAACATATAATCCTAAAATTTATATGGAACCCTAAAAGACTCCAAATAGCCACAGCAATCTTGAGAAATAAGAACAAAGTTGGAGGTATGCTACCCGACATCAAATTATACTACACGGCTATAGTAATCAAAACAGCATGGTACTGGCATAAAAACAAACACATAGATCAATGGAACAGAATAAAGAGCCCAGAAATAAATTCATTCCTATATGGTCATTTAATCTATGACAATGGAAGCAAGAATTTACACTGGGGTAAAGACAGTCTATTTAATAAATGGTGCTGGGAAAACTGGACTGAAACATGCAAACAAATGAAACTGGACCACCTCCTTATGCCATATAGGAGAACAAATTCAAAATGGATTAAAGACTTAAATGTAAGACCTGAAACCATAAAAGTCCTAGAAGAAAATGTAAGGAGTAAATTTGCAGACGTTACCCTGAGTAATATTTTTACTGATATATCCCCTTGGGCAAGGGAAGTAAAGGAAAAAATAAACATAAGGGATAACATCAAACTAAAAAGTTCTTTGTTCACAGCAAAGGAAACCATCAATAAAACAAAAAGGCATCCTACTGAATGGAAGAAGATATTTACCAATGATAATTCTGATAAGAGGTCAATATCCAAAATGTATAAAACACTCATTCAACTCAACACCAAAAAAGACCAAAACCAACCCAATTAAAAAATGGGCAGAGGATAGGAAGAGGTATTTCTCTAAAGAGGACACACAAATGGCCAACAGACATACGAAAAAAATGCTCAACCTCACTAATCATTAGAGAAATGCAAATAAAAACCACAATGAGATACCATTTCACCCCAGTCAAAATGGCTATCATCAATAAATCAACAAATAACAAGTGCTGGTGAGGTTGTAGAGAAAAGGGAACCCTTGTGCACTCTTGATGGGATTGCAAATTGGTGCAGCCACTATGGAAATCAGTATGGAGATACCTCAAAAAACTGGAAATGGAATTACCTTATAACTCAGCAATTCCACTCTTATGTATCTATCCAGAGAAATCCCAGATGCCAATTCGAAAAAATATATGCACCCCTATGTTTATTGCAGCACTATTCACAATAGCCAAGACATGGAAACAACTGAAATGCCGATGGGTAGATGACTGGATGAAGAAATTGTGGTACATTTATACAACGGAGTATTACTCAGCTATAATGAAGAATGAAATCTTACCATTCACAATGATATGGATGGACCTAGAAAACATTATGCTAAGTGAAATAAGTCAGAGAAAGGCAAATACCATATGATCTCACTTATATGTGGAATCTAAAGAACTAAATAAACGAGCAAAGTAAACAGAAATATTCTCAGAGATATAGGAGAAAAACTGTGATGGTTGGTAGATGGGAAGAGGGTGAGGATGAGAAAGAAGGGGAGAAGATTAGAAAGCACAAATTGGTAACTACATTATTGCCACGGGGATATGATAGTTTGGGGAATATAATCAATAATGATGTAAAGATTTTGTAGGGTGTCAGATGGGCACATGTCCTATTAGGGAGAACAATTCATAGATGGTGCAGATGCCTGACCACTGCACTGTACACCTGAAGGTGAAGCTGAATAATATTGTATTGTCAACTATAATTATATATATATATATATATATATATATATATATATATATATATATATATATATATATATAGTCACGGATATGGAATACAGCATAGGGAATAGAGTCAATGGAATTGTAATAGATATATATGAGGTCAGGGGGCAATAGATTGGGGGACGGGGATTATCACTTGTAAGGGGTGAAATGTCTAACTATTATTGTTTTGAACACCTGAAACTAACAAAAAATAAATTTAAAAAATAAAAATTGACAGCTGAATCTCAATCCTGTTGTAAGAAACCCCAAATTACTAGCTTGAACCCCAGGAATCTTTTGGTATTTCCTGAATGTTTAAAATGACATTGTGAGAAAGCACTATGAATTCAGATATTTCACCTAGTGAAAAAAATAACAAAAACTTTTGTCTTGAAAAATTTTGAAGAACTACCTTGTGAACAGTGGGTTAATCTTTTTCTGCAATTAGCCCAGGACGTAGAGCTAGAATCCATGGGTACAGCAACAGAAACACATTTCTGGTTCTAATTCTGAAATCCGTATCTTATCCTTCCTGTAAAAATCGAATGAAATGAGCATTCTCTACTTCTTTTGTGAAGGTAAAGTGAAAACAATCTCATAGTATCAATCAGTTTGTGGTGAAATTTTTCTGTCTTTGCCAAATATATGTATTTACGTTCTAAATGAGATCAGAATTGCTGAGACTTGGGGAACTACATTTAGAATGTAATTAGGTTAAAAAGGTGGTTTAGCTGGTGATTTTTCTATGTAAATCATAACTAAACCAATAGTTCTTGTTTAGTAACTCATCAGAGTTAGAACTACAAAAACTTTAGGGTGTCAAGAAACACTAACATGTTTTATAATTCAACTAAGCATCTGATCTTTGAGTTCCTCCTACCAAACTTATGAAATTATGGCAGAGTCTATGTCAGTTTAGGGTCCCTTTTAAATGTACAGACTTTTCCCCCAGGTAAAAATCCTGAAATTTCTTCAGTGCTTTCTCATAATGTCATTTTAAATGTTCAGGAAATATCAAAATATTCTTTGAATTCAAGCTAGTAATTTGGTGTTTTGCAGGATTGAGTCAGTGGGAGTTTCTAAGACAAGTGTCAGGATCATACCAATATTTTAGGAAGACAAATTGTCATGTTGAAGATGGAATCTAGAAGTATTCTATTTGGGCTCAATATGGAGGCTTCTCAACTTTTACAGCTCACCACCACTTCCAGTTAACTGGTGTTTCAAGAATATGACTCTTCAATAAACAACACAAAACATCAATGGACTGATGCTCCAGGAATTGTCCAGAATTTAAACTGGAATTGAAACCTTGCCAGATTCTGTTAAAAAGACCGAAGAAGTGATATGAAGGGATGCACTGTAAGGTTCTTAGGACTTTGAGTCCAAAATCCAAATGCATACATTAGCCTGTGGGTGAAATAAACATCCTGAACATGTACACACATTTTCCAAAAGCATGTATCTGCTGTTATGATTAACAAAACCTCGGATTCGCCAGAAGAGCACATTTTGTCATCAAACATTAACACACAACCATATTGTGTGTATATATGGGGAGAGGCTTTCAGGGAAGTTTTTTTGATCATCAATAAAGGGTCCTCAGACTCAAAAAAGTCTGGAAATCCACTGCCCATTCTCCAGACATATCCTAAACTCTGTTCTTAAATCATGTTGTATCATCTGAAAGCCACATATCCAGAGTTTCATCCTTCATAGAAACATTTTCACTGAGTTATATCTTAAATGTTTTCATGTTGGCTTTCATCAACAAACTATAAGAAGTGGCCATACAAAGAATAGGCTCTAATTTCCTGTAGAAACTGAACCTCAGGAACAATGTTTTAATCTGTCCTTTGTATAATAAACTATGTAATTCCCTTTGGAATTTGTTACTAGGAAATTGCGTCTCTTCTCCTTGTCATTCATCATTAGATAATGTATAACCATTTGCCAAAATGTTTTCTGTAAAGCAAGAGTCCATGAAGATGCTCCTCCAAACAGGATTCTGTCGTTATTACTTTCGGAAAGCAATGCTTTTTATAGCTCCTTTGTTTAAGATTCAGAAAGAACATTAGCTTATAAGCCCTGACAAGTCTTTAAGGGAATTAAAAAACCTCACATAAACAGCATTTCTCAAACTTTTTATTTAAAAAAAATTAACCTGTAACACACCTTTGAGAAATGCTCATCCCTTTCTTTATCAGCCAGGGAACTTAGAACTAAATTTAATTCTCAATTATGGTCATTTAATTTTCAATTATGGTTAATTAAGCTGATACACATTTACATCTTCTAGGAGTTTCAATTTCATTTTAACAGCCTTATTGTATGTGGGTAATTTAATCGTCTGCAGTAACATTTGAAAGAGAAAGGATGGATGTTAAGAGACACAGACTTGAATAGATGTAAATTTATTAATACATTTGAAAGACATTTCATGTCATGCAAATAGACATAGCACATATTTATGAAATCAACACCTTGAAGAAGTTTTGATGCATTTATAACAAAATGGGGCAGGTTTCAAGCTCTTTCTGTATATAAACCGCTGCTTGAATAGTATACAGCTGACTTCTACTTATCCGTAACTTTTAAATCTGCTGTTGCCCTGCCTTTCCCCTAAGTCTCAGCAATTCTGATCTCATATGGATCCCATATGGAGAAGTATCATTCAGGCTTTAAGTTAAAACAAAACAAACAAAACCTTGTTAAAAATGACTGACGTTTATCAATTAAAAAAATGTTCTCTGTTGAACTGAGGTATAGCTTCATAGCCAAGACACATGGTGCAGGCATGTGGAAACTGCCCGGGTAAGTCGAAGCTTGCAGGAGGCATTCGTGTAGAATTTACTAATTAAGTGATCCTGAGAAGGTTTCTTAACCTTTTTGGGCTTCAATTCTTCCTCATCCCAGAGAGGTGTTTTATGGATTAAATGAGTTAAAATTGTAAAGCCCTTAAGAGTGCCTGGCATGTGGCAAGTATAGGTAAGTATTTAATATTATTATTATTTGTAGACAAAGCCTTGGAAGTGAACATGCTCACTGAAGAAATATGAATAAGAAGGTCAAGGACAAAGGTTTGGGGATCTCACAATTAGGGGCCAGGTAATCAGGAAGAACCAATACGGGAGACAAGAGGAACCAGTCTAAGGAGTAGAAGGAGAAATGAGACAGTGTAAATACCAGAATCATTACTCTCAGGTGTTGGTGGCCAAAAAATTGAAAAGGTCTAATGAAAAGGTCTGAGAAATAGTTACTGGAGAGAGGGATTTCCCAATCTTATCAAGTCTGTGAATTCCCCATACTCTATGTTTTCTTTCCTTATGTCCAGTTGAGCTCACTCTGAAGGCTTTCCCACACTCCTCACATTCATATGGCTTCTCCCCTGTGTGGATCCTTCCATGCAGGGTAAGGGAATACTTAAGCTGGAAGGCCTTCCCACGCTCCCCACATTCATATGGCTTCTCCCCGTGTACATGACCCGATGCACACCGTGGCACGTCCTGGTTTTGAAGGCCTTCCCACAGTCCCTGCATTTGTGAGGCCGCTCCCCACTGTGAGAGGTTCCGTGTCGGCAAAGAGCTGATCTACTACCGAAGGCCTTCCCACACTGGGTACAGTTAAAGTGTTTCCCCCCCATTTGGAGAAACACTTTTTATCTGGTGCACAGAAAGCTGACTTTTGGTCTTCAGTGCTTTCCCACACTCATTACACACATAGGCCTTCTCACTGGAGTGAATTCGTTCATGGACAATTAGGTTGGAATGACAATGGAAGTTTCTACCACATTTGGCACATTCACTGCGCTTCTGCTCTGTGACAGCTCTATTACGTGGTATACCGTTTGAGTTTGGATTGAAGTTTTTTCTAAGTAACTTCTGGTTCTTTACTTTCTTGAAGGTCACTTTCTCGAAGGTCACTTTCTCACAGTTTTCTTTCTCTTCAATCAGTTTCTCCCTCATAGGCATTTGCCACTGATTATCAAATTTGACATCTTGTACAGAAATTTCTCTAACCTCAGGATCGTGGGAAACAACTTTTAGGAGACTTTTAATTTCACCCATTGACTTCTCCATTTTCAAAAACCTTCTGTTCTGAACTTGCCTTCTCATTTTCAGGCCTTGTATTGTCAACTGATAATTAAACAAGAAAATAGAAAATAAAAATGTGGGAGAGGGGATCAAAATGGCGGCGTGAGGTGAGCCTCTGTAAAGCTACCCTGGAATTTACAACTAATCGAGCAACAATAACTCCACAAAGGACTCCCTGCACAGCAGACAGGCAAGACGAATAGGCCCACTACTGAATTCACCTCCAGGTGGGTGAATCGCGCGAGCGGGGCAGGAGGGAGAGGAGAAGTGCGGAGACGGAGCCACGCGGGCGCAGGACACAGACCTGGCTCAGTGCTCCGAGCTCGCTGCATCACGGAACTGCCACAGCTGCAGGAGAGGGAAGAACTCGGACTGCTAGGGCTCTGCTTATGGCCCACAGGGCTGAGGGGGCAGCATATAACACGGCTGAACCCAACGCTCACCGCAGAGACCTTGGAGAAAAGACTGAGGGAAGAAGGCTGAAAACGATGCTTTAAGCCCTCACTGCCGAGCAGAGAATGGAAACCTTAGGCACTGAGACTAGCCGCCCCCGCCCTACCCTCCCAGAGCTCGCCCAGCTCCCACCTGCCCGGTGCTAGAAGCGATAAAGAAGCAGTGTCGGATCAAAGGACAGAATATTTGCTGCTCTGAGAACTGTGGACCGCAGACACAGATTCGTAGCCAAACTAGTTCCGGCAAAGGGGAGGGAGCTGTGGAAGCGGGACCAGCTGTGGTGGTGGTGGCTGCCATTGTCTGGGCCACCTCTCACAACTCACCCCGCCCCTGGCCCCACCTGTCTGGGCGGATCCCTGCAGGAGTAAACAGAACTGCTGACACAAACGGGCTCTGAATCTGGTGCAGAAAGAGCTTTGGAACTTCAAAAGCTCTCCGCATCCCCACAGGGACATGGCAACCTATAACCCAGGCGAACTGTTAACAGAGGAGAAGCCTGTTTCCCAGGGAATCCCCCCAATGTTTGAGAAGCTGGAATAGTGCAGAGAAAACATAGCACTACTGTGTGAGAGAAGAAAAAAAAGGCTGCAGTCAGAGAGAAAATAAAACATTCTACCAACAAGTGTTGGAAAACAAAAGAAAGACATCTTCCTATCAACCTGTTGTAGAAACCACTCCTGTAGATGTCTCAGAAGAGAAATAATAAATCAGTAATTGCCATGAATAACCAAGGCAACAAGACAGCTCAGAAAGAAAGTGAAAAGTCGCCAGAAAAGGAACTTAAAGAAATGGAAATATGTGACTTAAATGAGAGAGAATTCAAGATTGCAGTTCTGAAAAAACTCAATGAGATGCAAGAAAACACAGAAAGGCAATTTAATGAACTCAGAAACGCAATCAAAGAACAACATGAGCATTTTACGAAAGAGATTGAAATTTTAAAAAAGAACCAAGTGGAATTTCTGGAGATTAAGGACTCAATAGAAGAAATTAAGAATGAAATAACCAGCTTAGGTAGTAGAGTTGACCAGATGGAGGAAAGAATCAGTGACATCGAAGATAGAAACCTGGAAATTACACAACTGGAAGAAGAAAGAGACTTCAGACTTAAAAGAAATGAAAGAACTCTACAAGAACTTTCTGACTCCATCAGAAAGAGCAATATAAGAATAATGGGCATACCAGAAGGAGAAGAAAGACAGAAGGGAACAGAGAATATATTCAAACAAATTGTTGATGAGAACTTCCCAAACTTGAGGACAGAACTGGATCCTCGAATCCAAGAAGCAAATAGAACACCTAATTACCTCAATCCCAACAGGCCTTCTCCAAGGCACATTGTATTGAAGCTGTCTAAAATCAGCAACAAAGAAAGAATCCTCAAGGCAGCCAGGGAAAAGAAGACGGTAACCTACAAAGGAAAGCCCATTACATTATCATCAGATTTTTCAGCAAGCCAGGAGGGAGTGGAAACAAATATTCAAACTATTGAAAGAGAGAAATTATGAGCCAAGAATAATATATCCAGCAATATCCTTTATCCTTTAGGATATATATCTATCATAAAAAAATATATATATATCCTTAGGATACATCTTTTATATCCTATCATATCTATATCCTTTAGATATGAAAGAGGAATAAAGACCTTTCCAGACATACAGAAGCTGAGGGAATTTTCTAATACATGACCTGCACTACAAAAAATGCTAAAGGAGGCTATTCGACCACCATCAACAGGGACAATTTGTGGCAAGATAAAAAGGGGGAGAGTAAAGGCCTGAACCGCAATATGGGAATGGAGAAAGTAAGCGTGCTGAAGCAATGGAATACTCTAAATGGAATACTCTAAATATCAAACTTTTTTTTACATAATCTTAAGGGTAACCACTCAAAAAAAATCCAGAACTGAAATATATGCTGTAATGAAAGAAGAAACAGAGGGAAACATCATAGAATACCACCACACAGAAATAATAGACAACAACAAAATGACAAAGAAACAATGGAGACACAGTCTTACCAGAAAACTAAAGATAGAATGACAGGAAATCCTCACGTATCAATAATCACCCTAAATGTAAATGGACTGAACTCACCAATAAAAAGGCACAGAGTAGCAGATTGGATCAAAAAACTACACCCAACCATATGCTACCTCCAAGAGACACATCTCAGCTACAAGGACAAGCACAGACTCAAAGTGAAAGGGTGGAAAAAGACACTCCAAGCAAATGGTACTCAGAGAAAATCAGGTGTAGCCATAATGATATCAGATGAAACAGACTTCAGGGTGAAAGAGGTAACAAGAGACAAAGAAGGACATTTCATAATGGTAAAGGGACTATACAACAAGAAGACATAACAGTCATCAATATTTATGCCCCCAATCAGGGAGCACCAAAACATACCAAGCAACTACTAACAGAACTAAAGGGAAAAATTGACCAAAACACAATTATACTAGGGGACTTATATACATCATTGACAGCTATGGATAGATCATCCAAACAGAAAATAAATAATGAAATAGCAGCCCTAAATGACACATTAGATAAAATGGACATAATTGACATATATAGAGCACTTCATCCTAAAACATCAGACAATATATTCTTTTCGAGTGTACATGGAACATTCTCAAGGATAAACCATATATTGGGACATAAATAAGCCTCAGCAAATAAGAAGATTGAAATCATACCAAGCATATTCTCTGATCACAAGGCTTTGAAATTGGATATCAACTGTGAAAAGAAAGCAGAAAAAAACATAAATACACGGAGATTAAACAACATACTTTTAAAGAATGACTGGGTCAAAGAAGAAATTAGAGGAGAGATCAAAAGATACATAGCAACAAATGACAATGAAACACATGTAACCAAAATTTTTGGAATGCAGCGAAAGCAGTTTTAAGAGGGAAATTTATATCATTACAGGCCTATCTCGAAAACAAGAAAAATCCCAAATAAATAACCTCATGTTACACCTTAAAGAACAAGAAAAGGAAGACCAAGTGAAACCCAGGTCAGCAGAAGAAAGGAAATAACACAAATCAGAGCAGAACTAAACAAAATAGAGAACAAAAAGACAACAGAAAAAATTAATGTGACAAAGAGCTGGTTCTTTGAAAAGATTAACAAAATCGAAAAAACCCTTGGCTAGACTCACTAAGATAAAAAGAGAGAAGACACTAATTAACAAAATCAGAAATGAAAAAGGGGAAGTTATCACGGACACCACAGAAATACAAAGGATCATGCAAGAATACTATGAAGGACTATATGCCACCAAATTCAATAACATAGAAGAAATGGACAAATTCTTACAAACAGATAGCCTTCCTAGGCTGAGCCATCAAGAACTGGAAAATCTAAACAGGCCGATAACCAGTAACGAAATTGAATCAGTCATCCAAAGCTTTCCCAAAAGCAAAAGTCTGGGACCAGATGGCTTCACTAGTGAATTCTACCAATCCTGCTCAAACTCTTCCAAAAAATTAAAGAAGAGTCAGTACTCTCTAACTCATTTTATGAGGCCAACATTACCCTGATACCAAAACCTGGTAAGGACAACACAAAAAAAGAAAACTACAGACCAATATCTCTGATGAATACAGATGCAAAAATCCTCAACATAATCCTAGCAAATCGAATACAACAATGCATTAAAAAGATTATTCAACACGACCAGGTGGGGTTTATCCCCAGGGCACAAAGATGGTTCAACATCTGCAAATCCTTCAATGTGATACATCACATAAACAAAATAAATAATAAAAAATCATGATTATATCAATTGATGCAGATAAAGTATTTGACAAGGTACAACATCCATTTATGATTAAAACACTTAATAAAATAGGTATAGAAGGAAAATACCTTAACATAATAAAGGCCATGTATGACAAGCCCTCAGTTAACCTCATAATTAATGGTGAAAAACTGAAGCCCTTTGCTGTACGTTCAGGAACACGACAGGGTTGTCCACTATCCCCTCTGCTGTTCAATATAGTGTTGGAAGTCCTTGCCAGAGCAATCAGGCTAGAGAAAGAAATAAAAGGCATCCAAACTGGGAATGAAGAAGTTAATTATCACTCTTTGCAGATGACATGATGCTATATATAGAAAACCCTAAAGACTCCACCAAAAAGCTGATAGAAACAATCAACGAATACAGTCAAGTTGCTGGCTACAAAATCAATGTACAAAAGTCCATTGCATTTCTATATACTAACAATGAAATCTGAGAAAAAGAAACACAAAAAACAATTCCCTTTGCAATTGTAGCAAAAAGAATAAAATATCTAGGAATAAACTTAACCAAGGATGTGAAGGACCTATATGCTGAAAACTATTACACATTTTTGAAAGAAATTGAAGAAGACACAAAGAAATGGAAAGACATTCCGTGCTCATGGATAAAATGACCATATTACCTAAAGCAATATACAGATTTAATGCAATCCCCATCAAAATCCCAATGGCATTTTATAAAGAAATAGAACAAAAAATCAACAGATTTGTTTGGAACCACAAAAGACCCCGAATAGCCAAAATAATCTTAAGAAAAAACTATACTGGAGGTATCGCACTCCCTGACTTTAGCTTGTACTACAGGGCTACAATAATCAAAACAGCATGGTATTGGCAGCAAAACAGACACATAGACTAATGGAATAGAATTGAGAACCCAGAAATAAAACCACATAAATGTGGACAGATAATTTTTGACAAAGAAGCTAAAAGCATACAATGGAGGAAAGACAGCCTCTTCAATAAATGGTGCTGGGAGAATTGGATAGCCATGTGCAAAAGAATGAAACTGGACTGCTATCTGTCACCATGTACCAAAGTTAATTCAAAATGGATCAAAGACTTAAAAGACTTTTAAGCATAGGACCTGGCACAATAAACTGCATAGAAGAAAACATAGGTACTAAACTTATGGACTTTGGGTTCAAAGAGCATTTTATGAATTTGACTCCAAAGGCAATAGAAGCAAAAGCTAAAATAAACAAATGGGACTATATGAAACTTAAAATCTTCTGCACAGCAAAAGAAACCACCGACAAAATAAACAAGCAACCAACGGAATGGGAGAAGATTTTTGCAAACAGTTCATCTGATAAGGGTCTAATATCCAAAATATACAAGGAACTCATGAAACTCAACAACAAAAAAACAAACAACCCAATTGAAAACTGGGCAGAGGACCTGAAGAGACATTTCTCCAAAGAGGACATACAAATGACAAATAGACATATGAAAAAATGCTCAACAGCACTAATCATCAGAGAAATGCAAATAAAAACCACAATGAGATATCACCTCACCCCAGTCAGAATGGCTATTATCAATAAGACAAATAGTAACAAGTGTTGGAGAGGCTGTGGAGAAAAAGGAACCCTCATACACTGTTGGTGGGAATGCAGACTGGTGAAGCCGCTATGGAAGGCAGTGTGGAGGTTCCTCAAGAAATTACGAATAGAATTACCATATGACCCAGCAATCCCTCTCCTGGGTATCTACCCAAAAAATCTGAAAACATTTATACATGAAGAGACGTGTGCGCAAATGTTCATTGCAGCTTTGTTTACGATGGCTAAGACATGGAAACAACCAAAATGTCCTTCGATATATGAATGGATAAAGAAGTTGTGGTATATATACACAATGGAATACTATTCGGCAGCAAGAAAAGATGAAATAGGACCATTTGTGACAACATGGATGGATCTTGAGAGTATGATGCTAAGTGAAATAAGTCAGACAGGAAAAGCAGAGAACCATATGATCTCACTGATATGTGGCATATAAACCGAAAACAACAAAAGAACAAGACAAACAAATGAGAAACAAAAACTCATAGACACAGACAATAGTTTAGTGGTTACCAGAGGGTTAGGGCGGTGGGGGGAGGGAGATGAGGGTAAGGGGGATCAAATATATTGTGATGGAAGGAGAACTAACTCTGGGTGGTGAACACACAGTGGGATTTATAGATGATGTAATACAGAATTGTACACCTGAAATCTATGTAATTTCACTAACAATTGTCACCCCAACAAATTAAAAAAAAAAAAAAACAAAAGAAAAATGTCAGATGTGCAGAGAAAAGGAAATAAGTGAGATGGGAGAGGTGAAGCAGCCTGAAGAGTAAATGACTTTCCCATGCTGGAGAAATTGCTAACATTACGGCAAACGTCAGGAGAGGTTGAAGTAATGAAAAATACTAAGATATTTCCAACTCAGTAAACTTTATAAGTCTTTACAAATGTACTTGTCCTCTAGCATCTCCTAGCTTAGTGAATGGCAACTTCATACACCCAGTCACTTAAGACAGGAACCTGGAAATCATCTTCAATTCCTTCTCATAGTTACTCAACTAACATTTTAGAAATTCTACCTGTGAAATGCGCTGCAGAGGGGGTGCTGGAGTGCCAATGAAGTCCACTTTTAGGGACCTGTCTGCTTCGCTCTGCAGAGTGGGCCCAGGACAGCCACACTTCTGCAGTGGACCTCTGCCATCTAGTTAGGGCAGATTAGATATGGGTAACACCTGACCAAAACCAGGTCAGGTTCTCTCTTCTTGGAATTTGGGCTCACAATGTGAGAGCAGGTTAGGCCAGGTTCTTAAGATAGCTAGATCTCCAGCACTTCCATCTGAGACGAGTGGTGGTGGGTGGCATACTGTATGGGGGAGGGAATGATCTGCCATCTGGACTGAGAAGCGAAGGTCAATCTGCCAAGAAAGAATAATGAAGCAGACCTGCCCAGTAGCAGAGAAGACAGCTCCAGAGGAGGACCTGGTGCTATTCCAGTCCCTCCCTTAGCCTGACGTACACCCGCCCTTAGGCTCCATGACATACCCTGACAAAATAAATTCTTGTTCTTTTGCTTAAGCTAGCTTGAGTTAATTTCTGTGATTGGCAACCAGAGTCCATATCAGTCGCTTACTATCTCTTAACCCTATCTCTCCTCTTCATTTCCACTGCCATTGCATTCTCCCTAACTTCAGTACCCCTCAAACGTCCTTTAGTCTGGTTCCCCTTGAATCCATCCTCTATGCTGCTTCCAGATTATTCTTTCTAAAAATCAAATCTAATAATGTCAGTCTCTAGCTTAAAATACTTCAGTGGTACTCCATAGTTAACCAGCAGACAGGAAGTAAAGCACACATTCAAGAGGCCCAGTTCTGCAGTAGGACGGTCTAGGTTTGAAGTTTAGCTCTGACACTGAATAGTGTGCCAACTTGGGAGGATGCCATAACTGTCTCTGTGCCTCTGTAGCTTTATCTATAATGGAATATAGACCACCCATGATAATTAAATGAGTCAATGTATGTGAAGCACTTGCAACACTGAAGTAAACTTAATCAGTTTTAGCTATTATTATAAGAATAATGTTCAAGGTCAGTAGTTTATAAAACTACTGATCTTCAGTCATGATCTTGCCCCTATCTACTGCTCCTATACTTTTCCCACTGGTTACCCCAAGTCCTTTGTTCTGGTCATACTGAACTATTCATATTCACAGTTCACATTCTTTTACTTCTCAATACTCTCTTACATGTTATTCCCTTTGCCTGGGCTGCCCCTCCCCTAAATCATCTCATTTATGCCACATGACTTAGTTCAGTTGTTATTCTTTTTGTAGTCTTGCGGTCCCCAGGTCAGATTTAGATGCTTCTCTTCTATGTTTGTATATACGAGTATATATCTCTATAGTACAGCATACTGTACTCTATAATCACTTATTTACTTACCTGCCTTCCACCTAGAAAATACGCTTCTAAACGGCAGAGCCCATGTCTTATCTAACTCTATATCTCTAGTACCTTGCACAGTGCCTGGTATACAACAGTTGCTCAATAAATGTTTGTTGGATGGGAGGAAAGGAGGAAGGAAGGAAGGGTAGGTATTGTGATAGGGTAGCTGGAGTTGGCCTATAAACAAAGGACAAATTATTTTGAAGGACAAATACAGCAAACAGTTGTTGAATGAGGCACTTGTAATCTTTCATGACTGACTAGACAAGATGGCCAGGAAGAATGGAAAAACAAAGTGAGAAAAAGGTAGAACCAGATATAGAAATAGAGAGAGCTTAGTGAAAAGACAGCCCTGTGGGGAGAGATGAGTGTGACTTTAGGTATATTACTTTCTAGATGACAATGGGATATCCAAATAAAAACCAGGCATTAGAAACATGAGACTGCTGCCCAGGAAAGAGGTAAAGGTTAGCATTATCAATGTGGCGGGTATCTATATCAGAGCTAAGAGTCGAAGGCATGAGAAAAACTAACTTTTCAATAAGAATAGAGAAAGACAAGGGTCAAAGGCCTAGGACTCTAAATGGTAAAGGTCCTGAAACAAAAATGGAGGCAAAAAAGCAATGTTCTCTGACCATCTGAGTGAATGACACACAGAAGGGAGATGAATTCTCTAAGCTTTTTGTGAGGACCAAATTGCAAAAAGCCTGTTAGGTTGCAAAGACCCAATTAGATAGTGACAAAATAATTATCCAAACAGTTTGTTGTTTGTTTTCTCCTTAAGGTGTCCTAAATGAATTTCCTTCTGGGCCCTTCAGGATGGATGCCCCACCAGAGAATATTCGATAACCATTTTGTCACATGGAACATAAGAGGGGACTGAAAGCTTCTCTATCACTCACCTGCGCAGGAGCAGCTCAGGAACTCCCTCTCCTGTGTGTCCTCAGCATAGGACTTTGCCCCTCGCTCCAGCTGGGAGATTAAAGGAGGTTTAGGCAATGGGAATCCTGGTTGTAGAGAAGGAATAAGACACTGTATAGAGCCACACAGAACTGTGCTATTACTGGCTGTGACCCCTCTGTTTGCACACAGAAACAGGAAGGAAATGTCCATTTGGGTAGAGAAAAGGGTTTAGGGACTTTCTCAGAAGTCTTAGAAGGGCAAAGAAGGAGATTCTAGGAGAAGGTCACTTGGCTGTATGTCCCTGTTCTTGTTAGGAGGATGAGAGTGTGCAGCGGGCAGGTGTCTGTTCTGGGCTGCAGGAACAAGTTCACAACTAGGAGCTGAAAACCGAACACCTACAGGAAAACGAGGCTCAAGGAAGAAGAATCCAGGGAGAACGGGAGCTAAGTGACTTTTTACCCAGGAGGAGTCTCATTCCAAAGAATCAGAAGACAGCAGCTCGGTTAGCCAGATGGAGGCAAATCAAAACTCTGGTTTTGGGGGGAAGTTCTGACGATAAAGAATGAGGGCTCTGGCTTTCAATATGAGACCCTATATAATCAATAAATAAAAGCAATTAAGAGATAAAGGAAAGGAGAAAGTACTAAGCCAAGTCAGGGGAGCCCATACCAAGCGAGGCCATGTTTCCATAATTTTCCAACATCACATCTTTATATAAGTGCCTCTGTGTGTGGGTCAGGCTCTGCCATTCCCCGTTACTGAAGCTCACAGCTACATCCTCGAACGTCACTGGCTCCTGAAACAGTATGTTCCTGCCATCCTGCAGAAAACCCCCTAGTTCTCCCAGGAAACAGAGGCTGAAGAAAGGAATTTGTAGGGAGACAGTTGACAGACGTGAATGGTGGGCACCATTTGGCATATATTTGGGGATGAGGTGAAAAGGAGCATAGGCTTTCAATAGCAAAAAATAATGAAACAAGACATGACCCACGAATGATGTGTCACCCAACAAAATATTCCTGATGAGAGGGAGCACCTGGATTTGGGAGGGAATGCCATGAAAATAAGGCCAGATTTAGAAGGCAGGACCTATTTTCAGGAAGGATGGAGGGGGCCTTCGCTCACTTGGGCCTGGCTCATCGGTGTGACAGTTACTCCTGGCAGGTTTCCTCGGCTTCCATCTTCGGCAAAGGCAGGGTATCGAGTTGGTAGAGCTGAGAGAAGAGAAATAAGCCAGGAGTCAATTCAGCACAGTATTGATGAAACCTGCTTTTATCCTCTCTTCCCTAAATGTAGAAGCTTCTGAAGCTTTAACTTGGGGTTACATCTACCGTTACAGTACCCTCCTCCTCCACCATTATTCTCTAGTCCCAGTTTCGTTTGTGCATATGCTCTGGCCCCAGCCAAGCTTCCTGTTAAGTGCATGCTTCCTGTCTCTCTCCTACTGCAGCCTTTCTCTGGTCGGTTTTCATCCTACAGTAACCTTACCACCCCCCAAAGATCCCTATCACTGACTTCCATCTTGTATGATAACATGTCTCCCTGTAGTTGAAGGTTTAAGTCATTTCCTCCAGAAAGACCTGGGGTGGGGATGGGGGGAAAGGAAAGCAGGGAACATGAGAAAAGAACTATCCAGGGATAGACCCAAAGCTTATTTTTTAAGGTAACTTAATGGCTAGTCTACCTCGTTAGTTTATTAGAAAAAATTATTTTCCTTGTTCTCATTAGAAAATTACTTTCCCTTTTTGATCTGAGTCTTTCCCTATTAATTCCCTAGTATTAAGCCATTCTCCACATACCAATGTAGCATAACACTGACAGCTTTTTAAAATGCAAACTAAACTTTCTCAGAGTATGTAAGTGTCTGGGTATCATTCATATGGACCAGGTGAGAAGTACTGTTTCATATTACTAATTAATGGGGCCCTATTTATTTGGTGCAGGCCAGCTCAATCCTTCTGTAGCTTCATGTTTACGGTGACTTATCTTTCTTGATAGTTCATCAACATATCCCCTAGTCCAAGTCTGAAAGATTTCTTTCTGGTCTGAAGATACCAGCAGGGTCAGTCACCTATTGGTAAGACTCTAGAATCACCCCTTGGCCTCAGGCCCCCAAAACTATCACTTCAACTTTACCAAAACCCCAATTTAGGAGGAAACTGGCCTCTTCCCACAGAAATCTCCCAAGAAGACTATTTTTTGGTCTAGACTACCCTTAGCTTTTGACCAAGAAGACTAAGGCTGTGTTTCAGTCATTGTGGATTCCATACAGTTTTTCCACTGCCTTACTCTGTCTCAAAAAGTTCCAAACTCACCTGGACAGCACAGGGCTCAGAGAAAATACGTGGTTTGCTCTGTAATGTTAAATAACAGTTCTTTCCCTTATAACATCAACAAACTTAAACATCCCAATTGTTTGGTTTTTTTTAATCAACATTTTATTATGGGCATTTAAAAATATACAGCAAAGTTGAAAGAACTATACAGTTATTCTAACCATTACATTCCACAATTAACATTTTGTAATATTTGCTTTATCATATCTGCCCACCTAACTACACGTCTCTGTCCATTAGTCCTTTTCATTTTTGTTGTCTTCCAAAATAAAGACATCAGCACATTTCACACCTAGATGCTTCATCATAATATCATTAACTAGTGTCAATATTTGTTTACATTCTTGTTTTTGGAGTAAAATTTACATACAGTAAAATGTACAAGTCTTAAGTGTAAATTTGGACAAAGCATACCTCTATTTAACCTTACGCCCTCCAAATACATCCCAGTTGGATTTTTAACATATCCTCGTCACAAATTTGGAAGATTTTGTCAACTCACAGAGGTTTCTTTTCTTTTTTTTTAAAGTTCACAACATGAATAAATGGTTTTAATCGTGGTAAAAAACACATGACATAAAATTTACTATCTTAACCATTTTCAAGTGTACAGTTCAAGTGTTAAAAATACTCACAATGTTGGGTATTAGAGCTTCAGAGCTTTTTCATCTTGCAAAACTGAAACTCTAAACCCATCATACAACAACTCCCCAGCCCCTGGCAACCACCATAGTGATTCTTAAGCTTTATATTTTAGCTTCAGAATTTGAAAGGTCAGTTTCTGCACTCAAGTTAAAAATGAACTTGGGAGACAGGCTACATGCTCAAATAATAACATGAAATTGTATTAGTCAACTCAGGCCACCGTAACAAAATACTACAGACTGGGTGGGTAAAACACCAGAGATTTATTTCTTATTGTTCTGGGGGTTGGAAGTCTGAGATCAAGGTTGTGGTACGAGCTCTCTTCCTGGCTTGACTTCGCTCTTTGTTCTCACATTGGGGAGAGTGAGAGCTCTAGCTAGTCTCTTCCTCTTCTGCTAAGAACACTAATCTCATCATGGGGGTCCTACCCTTATAATTTTGTCTAAACCTAATTACTTCTCAAAGGCCCCAAAGGAAGGCTCTAAATATTATCACATTGAAGGTTAGGGCTGCAACATATGAATTTTGATGGGACACAAACATTCAGTCTATAACAAAACTATTTGTAAAAGCAGTGTATAGATATTATCTGGAACAAGATTAATTCACTTATATTACATGTTATGTAATTATAAACTTTATGGTCCTGAAAATCACCTATAGGAAGATAATTCAAAGTCTTTTGAGAGAAGAGGACCAGGAGACTCAGGTCAGATGTGAACCATAAGAGTATATATATTTTTATATTTAAAAAAATAAAATAAAATGAACATCCAATTTAAATAATATTCAGTATTTTCTACTTTCTACCTCTCCTAAATTTGTAATAAATATGTTCTAGATCATTAATTTTCGTTTGATTCCTTAAAAAGTAGAAATTTCAGGATTTCTCCTCTGGAAGTTCCAATGATATACTTAGAAATACATTTTCTTTTTTTTTTAATTTGCAGGTAAAATATACTAAAAAGCCTGCTTTTGGGGTGCCAAGGTGCCTAGTCCTCTGTCCAAAAGTCTATGCCTTTCATTCTGATTTTATGTCTCCAGAATTGCTTATACCACCGCCTGGATCACACCTTCATCAGCCACCTCCATACAAATCTTATTACTTCTTTCTTCACATATGCCATGCCACCAAAGAGCATTCCTAAAGCCCACCCTCACATTTCCCCATCTTTTTATTTTTATTTTTAAGTTTCATGACAAAACTTTTGCTCCTTCTTTAACCACTGCTTTATCTTCTATTTCTCAAGTATCTATACTATAATTTTAAAACCTCAGGGTTCCAAAAAGGTTTACATAAATAAAATTATACACATACTCAAATTTTACATGCTGGTAAAATTGTGGTAGGATAGGAGTTACTGAATTACATCATAAGTAAATATATGCGAACTGTTTATCATATATATGGAATTGTGCATATAATAACTGACTGGATGCATTCAATTTCTTTGATAAATTGCTTTGTAGAATCTTTTATGAATCTTTATTTTTTCCAAATTTAATGTAAGATGAGGGCATTTCCAAATTTAATGTAAGAAACTGAGTAATTTAGTTCCTCTATACTGATCCGAGCCTAGTATAGAAATAACAGAAGATTCAACAATGAGCCGACTGCCAGGCCCCGGGAAGCAGCCCCCACCCATTCTGTGTCCCTGTTCCATTCTCAGCTGCCACGACTCCTCATATAACCTGTGTGCCTCACCTTTTTCCCATGGGAGACGGGTGTCAGGGGTCCAAAGCAGCTAGCCCAGTGGTCCTGGACTCCCATCTGACACAACCTATTGCAGGGCACAGAATAAGTTCAATGAGGTTACGGAAGGGAAAGAGGAAAATATATGGGGAGCTGCAGTCAACTATAGAGTGTCCATGGAAATCAACTCTTAGAAATAGCTCAGGGGAAGAGAAAATCAAGGACTCAGTCCCTGACATACCTTATGAAAAACAGAAATGGTATCCAATTACTTTCTATAACTAAAAAGTCTTGATATCACCAGGCCATCCAGGAAAACTAATATCCAGGAAAAGAAGACTTCCACAAGGTCAGCCCAGGCCCACCAGCTCTCTCACTTTCCTCTTTTCCTGGACTCATCTCTCTTCTTCCTCCTTGTGATATTCTGCAGACCGTCTTCTTACCTGCTGCATCTTTTTATCCAGCTTTGTTTTATGGTCTTCCACCACTGTCCTGGTTTCTTCTCTGCTGGTTGGATCTAGTTCCCAGTGTCAGTTCTGGCTTTGCCTAGACAAAAAATATTTGAAGTGGCTCTTGTGGATGCCAGCCTCCTTTGGGGAACACAAGCCAAAGGGCCATTCCTGACCCACAGGGTGGCTTGGCTATTTGGCTTGATATCTCCAACATTGTCCTGGATTTTGGGTTCAGTAGCAGCATTAAGCTAACTATGATCTCACATCTTGTTTTCTTGCATATTCAACGAAGTAAAAAGTGGACCATAGCAAAAAAAAAAAAAATATGTCACTGAGGATGTGAGCCATCTATGAGAGACGAGGGAGCACAGGCAGACAAACTGAAAATGTTAATATATCCAGAATACAACCTCCAATGCCACCACCCCGGTCCAAACCACCATCACCTGCCCTCCCCATCCCCCTTATCACTGTAGCCTTCTAACTCATCTCTCTGCTTCTATCCTTACCTTTCGTCTGTCTCTTCTCAACACAGCAGAGTAGTTTGTTTAAAACTTAAGTTGGCCCATTTCATTGCTTTGCTTAAAACCCTCCAGTGGTTCCATCTTAATCAAAATAAACAGTGGTATACAAGGCCCTATAGAATGTGCCCATTACTTCTAACCATCTATGTTGCTTATTCAAAATAAAAGCTGAAGTCCTTACAGTGGCATATTGTCTACAGGACGTGCCCATTGCCTCTCCTACTATACCCCTCCCCCCATCCTCTTCAGTCACACAGACCTTTCTCTTCCCAGCTTAGGCACATTTCCATCTCAGGGCCTTTGCACTGGCTGTTCCCTCCACCTCAAGCTATCCTCATGGTAAAATAACTGGTTGCCTTCAAGTGTTTGCTTGTATGTCATCTTCCCAAGGAGACCTACTCTAGTTGCCCTATTTAAAATTGCAACCTACCCGTTCCTTCCGGTCCCGATATTCTTTACCTTGCTTTACATTTCCTCTATTTTTTTCCTCTGTCTCACTTTCCGACAAGGTGTATAAGGTACTCATACATTACGTCTATTGTTTGTCTATCGTCGGTCCTCCACTCACTAAAACGTTGGCTTCTAGGCTCTTGAGGATTTTTGCCTGTTTTTTTTCACGGCCGCATCCCCAACGTCTAAAAGAGTGCCTGCACTGTTAGGCGCTCAGTTAGGAACTGGCTGGATGAATGAATACACGGTTGGATGCTGAAGAGAAAAATGAATGAAAAGGAATGGATGAGCGGATGAGGAGTCGCCCGGAGCAAGAAGAGCACGGGGGTTGAGGACCCCAGACGGCCGGCCCGTCTCCGAGGAGCACGCAGCGGCCGCAGCTGCAAAGCCCCGCCCCTCCCTCCGCAACCCTGGTGCTCCCGGGGCGACAGCGGCGCCAGGCTCCGCTCCGCCTGCCCCGCCGCCGGTTCGGACCCCAGCGGCAGCTCGGGAGCCCCTTGGCTGGGTTCAGACCCCCCCACCACGGCTGCCAGCACAGACCTTCCTGCTAATAGTCTCCCCTAGAAATGACAAAGTAGACAAGTCTAGGCTGGCTCCACTTCCTGGTGCTCCAACAGTCACTTCCGGGGACTTTCTAGGAAGCGCCTCACCTCGCTGGTGGCGCAGTTCCCTAGACACGCCCCCGCCCCGCCCCCGCCCCCGCCCCCGCCCCGCCCCCGCCCCGCCCCCGCCTGCCCGCAGGCCGCTTCAGCCTTCCAGAGTTGCACACGTTGTGAGGCGTGCAGGGCCGCTGTGGCGGAATCTGTTCATGGAGGGATGGCTTGATGGGAATGGACAGAAATTTTGTCATGTAAATACTGGGGTGGCAAAAAAATGTATTCACATGACTTGTATTCATCTTTTGTTATCGGTATATATTGAGTTTTGTAATTTTAATACAGTTTTTGCCTTTCTTAAAATGTGTATACATTTGTTCTCACCATCTGTATATGAATAAGCTACTTTTAAACATCAACTAAGAATACAAAATAATTAAATGCTTTTCTAATTAAAAAATTCATTATAAAAAATGGAAGGCTCGCAAAAGCTGAGAGTGTAATGAGCCCCCATATACTCATCACTTGGATTTAACAATAAATAAGATTCTGCCACATTTGTTTCATGTTGCCTCCCTTTTTCTTCCTGAAATATTTTAAAGTAAAAGCCAAATGTTATTTCAATTTTATGCTCTTCAGAATGCATCTCTTAAAAAACACGGAAAATTTCTAACAGACACATGCCTTTATCCCATCTAAAAATTAAAATAATTCCTGGTTACCAGCTAGCACATAGAGTTCTTACTCAAGTGGACTCAAAATATAAAATAAGCTTCTTTTTTTGAATCAAGATCTAGCATCTGCGTGCTTTATTTGGTCATTTCATTTTCTTCAAATGTAGAATTGTTCATCCTTCTATCTCCCTTCCCCTTACCCCCCACTGAATAAATTGGGTCATTTTTCCTGAATGTTCCATATATTGGATTTGTCTGTGTCATTTATTTTTATTTTATTTTTTATATTAGTTTCAAGCGCACAAAACAACATAATTATTAGATATTTACACCCCTCCCAAAGTGATAACCCCCTCCAAGTCTACTACCCATCTGACATATATAGCTATTACTATACCACTGACTATATTCCCGATGCTGTACTTTACATCCCGTTTATATATATATATAATATTATAAACATATATATTATAAATATAATATATATATATATATATATATATATATATATATATATTCGTTTAAAACTCTCCATCTGCTTCAGGTGTACTGTCCAGTGGCCAGGCATCTACACAATCTATGAAGTGATCCCCCGGATAAGTCTGGTATTCATCTAGCACCCTATGTAATCTGTACAACACTATTGATTATATTCTGCATACTGTATTTCACATCCCTGTGACCATTTTGTGTATTTGTGTCCTCATTTAATTTGTTTCTCTAGCCTGTATTTTCTGTTAACTAGATGTTAGTTAGCGCTTCAGGTTTGATTAAAGTTTGGTTTACCTTTATAGGTAAGAATTCTTAGGTGGTGCTATGTGCTTCTTTTTGCATTATATCTGAAAGCATATAATGTCTGATTGGTTCACTCTTTGTGATGCTAAGATTGATCGATGAGTTCAGCACTTCATAGTTGAATTCCTCCCTGTGAAGTTCCCCATCAATCTTTATTTTGATGGTTTCATCCACTGATGATCTTTGCCTGAATCAACCATTTCATTAGAGGTTGCAAAATTGTGATTTTTCTAATTCAATATTTTTTTTCACATTTATGAGCTAGAATTCCTTTGTAAAGAAGGATTTTCTCTCATCAATCTATCTATTCAGGGTTATTTGGCTACCCTGAAATATAGTCCATACAAGAAAGACAATAAATGCTTACATTTCAATTTAATCGTCAATATTCAGAGTAAGTAGTTATGCCCTAGGTACTGTGACTAATGATGTGTTAGCCATCCTTCAGAATGACATTGAGCATTGCCTTAAAGTTCATAGCCTGTGTAGCACCCTTCCATATTATACCAGGATTGGTTTATGTGACCAATTGAATATGGCAGAAGTGATGTTATGTTACTTCTAATACTAAATATTAGCTTATTAAAGAAACTGGCTTCTATCTTGGTCTCTTTTTCTCTCCCTCTCTCTCAGATCACTCACTCTGGGGGAAGCCAGCTGCCATGTTGTAAGGAGTTGCCCATATGAAGAGGAAGTGAGGCCTCCTGCCAAAAGCCATATAAGTGAGTTTAGAAGTGGATCTTCTAGCACTCAGTCAAGCCTTCAGATGAGTACAGCCCAGATCGATGTCCTGGCTGAAACTTTACATTAGCACCAGAATCAATAGCTAAGCTGCTCTCAGATTCCTGATCTGCAGAAACTGTGCATGTTAATAAATATTTGATGTTTGATTCTGAGGTAAAGAGTGAAGATAGGGAAAATACAAACAAGTCACTTTAACCAAGCTGTTGAATTATTATTAACATTATGAAGGTTGAGGCATAAGGAAATAATTCTTTTTCTTGTCTTAACTAGCCTGGGAACTTAAGCTTTTGCACTATCCAGCCCTATATAAATTCCTGGACATTTATTTACCTACAGACAAACCTCTGACTACCCCCTAAAGACTGGGGATGTGACCAGACCTCCTAGTGCCTATCCTCCAGACCACCTGGCATCCATCATCCAGACCATCTGACTGATAACCATCCTGGACCAATCCTAGGGCTAAGAAAGCAGGACTGATTATTCTCAAGAATGCACTTTTTCTTAACTTTTCTTTCTTCTTTGGAACACTTCCGGATTTTGCCTAGCTATGTTTCCAGTTTGCAATCTCTAAGACCCATGAATAAATCTTTGTCATTTATTTCTAGCCAGAGCCTCTAGACTTTTTGAATTTATTCGACAATTCTAAATTTGGGGGTAATTTGTTACACAGCAATTGATAACTAATTTTTTTTGTTTTCTCCTTTTGATCATCATTATGAACTCATAGATTTTAAATAAACATTCAAGGAGTTGTAAACAATTACTGTCATCATTATTATTAGGTTGGTGCAAAAGTAATTGTGGTTTAAAAGGTTAAAAATAATTGTAAAAACTGCAATTACTTTTGCACCAACCTAATACTGTTATTTGTTTGTTTATTTTTGATGTTGAAATGATTCTTTCATTGGCCAATGGAAGTACCTTTATTTTGTCTTCTGTGTCCTTTGCATCTAACTATAAGAGTCTAATGGCTTTTTGCTTTCTGCAGGACAAGATGTTTCAGGTTCATTTTGTTTATTTCCTGATCCATTTCTCCAATGAAATCAGGCATTTTTCCAAGGAGTTTTGGTTCCTTTCAGTGGGGAGAATGATTGCATATCTTTGTGAATGGTCATGGTTAACCTCTTTTAAATTTATCAAAATGAAATCAAATTTACTTAATTATGAGATGGAATCCTGACTATCCCACTTAATACCTTTGTGCATGACACCCTAAGCAAGGTATACCTCATGCCCCAGTTGTTTTATCTGCAAAATGGGTCCAGGGGAAATACTTAATTTTCAGTATTGTTATGAGGATTAAATGAGATAATAGATAGAAATCATTTAGCACATTTCCTGGCATCAAAGACAAAGGAGGTAGAAAGTACTTGGCACATCAGTTATAAAGTGTTGTTATGGAAATTGCACCAATGTTACATTCAGAAGACCTGATTCCTGGCTTTGCCACTCACTAGCTTGATATTTTGGGCAAATCACTTAACTCCTTTGGATCTGTAAAATGGTGACAATAAATCCTTCACTCACGAGCTCATTGTGAGGATGAAAACACAATATATTGTATACAAAAGTGCCTGCTGGCTCATAATAATTGCCAACCAATGATCGTTATACACAAAATTCCTTCAATTCTCCAATTTGATAAAAATTTATCTTCCTCTTCTAAAGGAAATTGAGTTTGATTAGACTGATCCCTGAGGATACTAAGTCCCTAATTCTGTAATCGAGTCCAGTGAATACAGTGGAAAGGCACTGAGCAAGGGGCTGCAGAAAAGAGGCTATGCATGATCACCTGCCACCCAGGCTGAGTGGGTAGAGTCTTTCTTCCTGATATCACTTTACCTAACAATTCTAATGTCCAATTCACGTATATTCATAGGGTACATTTATGAGAGACTTTGCTATAACCTTTGCTGAGATTAATATACTTTACTTCCACAGCAGACCCTTAATATACTACTTTAATAATCCAGTCCAATTGAAATATGATTTATTTACACTATTTTTTATTAACCCCAATTGCTTATAAATGAGCACCTAAAACAATTAATTCTGGAATTTTGCCAGGGATCCACATTAAGCTCTTCAACTTGTTAATTCCACCATTCACCTTTTTTACTTTTTAAAAATTTGGATATTTGCCAGTCTATGGCATCGGTCTCACTCCTTAAAAGTGGACTTCTAGGGTCTTGCAGCCAATCTCTCTGGCATTCAGAATCCTTCAAGCGATTTTATCTGGGTATGAAGGCTCGCACTCACTTAAGGTAAGTAGTTATTCTTTCACCATCTCCTTATATGTCCTGAAATTTAATTTCCTCAAGTTAATGTTGGTCCTACCATTCCCAACTGAAGGTCATGATCCTTGATGGAGAAGTCAAAGCCTGAGTGGTATTAAGTAATCCTACAGCCCCTCTGCCATCTGTTGAAATTACCAAATTCATCTTCTGGGGCTTTAGAAAAAAAAAAAAAGCAACATTTCAGGTATTCAAAGGAATAATAAAAGGAACACTCGACATCCAGTTTAAGACATAAATATTACAGATACAATAAAATCCCTTTGTCTATTCCTCCCTTCTCAGGTTAACTATGATATTGATATTGATGTTATTATTCCCATGTGTGTTTATATACTTTAGTACATATATAGGTAGCCACAAATAGTATATAATATAATTTACAGGTTTTACTAATTTTATCCAAATTGTTTCACTTAACATATCTTTAAAGTTTGAAAGGCTTGATTTAAGTTTAATATTTTTTGGCACAAATACTTCATAGGAGTTACTATGTACTTTATACTCGATTTATGGTTTTGAGATTTATCCTTAATGAAAAATGTAGTCCTAGCTCATTCATTTTAATTGTTACAGGTCTTTTTTCATTTTCCTTCCAATAATCTTGTTAATTATCTTGATTATTTTTCCAGTTCCAGTCAGAACTTTACCAAACATTTGTTTTTTGTCTTTGACTTTATGGATTTTATTTTGTTTATATTGGCTGCCTTTTTGAAATAACTTTCTTGGCGTTTTCCCTTCTAAAAAGATAATACCCTATAATTTGATGCTAGAGGATTCATATTTTAGTGAAGGAAAGAACAACCTAAAAAGTACTTCCTCAAACTTTTAAATATATATTTTGTGCTTAACTTTGTTACTTATATTTTTGAATATTTTCATTCAAGTTTCTGATGGTGGTCACTATATTGAAATATAACATAATCAAAATATATTCTAGAAAATACCATATATTGGAAATATAACATTTTAGAAAATACAGCATACATTATATATAATACATGCTCACGGGACTTCATAATCCTAAAAATCATAACGAAATTAAATGTATGTGACCCATAGTTCTCTTTTAAATAAAGCTACTGATAAGAGGCAAATGCTGATATTACTCAGAGACGCTTTGCAGCAATTTTTTTTTTCAGACCCATTTAAATTCATTCATTTAACGAGTGTTTCTTCAGTAACTGTTCTAAGAGCTTGGGATACATGAATGAACAAAACAGTTCAAGATCTCTGCCTCGTGGAGCTTACATTCAAGAAATTATGATTAACTCGTGCTTCCATTTTCTTTGTTATCTCTCTTCATATACTGAAGAAGATAAAATTTCATATTCAAGCTAGCATGTTCTCCAAACGTGGCAACAGTCCCAAACTCTCTAAGTTCCGACTCCCGGCCAGCTCTCAGGGTTTGCTCGGTCCTCCGCGGGTCCCAGAAGGGCGAGCAGGGAGACCGGGAATGGAAAGGCGCTGTGTGCGCTGCGGGGCTCTGTCTCCGGTCTTGGAGTCGAGGCTGGGATTTCTTCCATTTCACTAAGGCCGCGGAACGGGGGTGTGCCTTCAGTCCCCTTCGGCCCTACAGCGAGGAAGGCAGGCCTAGCTGAGGCCTGGGGCATGGTTGTGAGGCCGGCGGGGTCCTGGCGGGAGCCTCCGTGGGCCTTCGCGGGAGGAGCAGGGCCTGCGGCAGTGGGTACAGTGAGTTGGGATGTGTGGGATCCAGCCTGCATAAGCATCTTTTTTTTTTTTTTAATCTCTCCAAGTCTGTTTTTCTTTCTTCCCCTTGCTTCTTCTTTAAGTCATCCTTCAATATTAAAAATTTAAAGTTTTACTTGGCAAACAGTTGACTGTAGTGGTCAGGCCTCATTCTCAGTGCTTTTTTTTTTTTTCTTTTAAAGATTTTATTGGGGAAGGGGAACAGGATTTTATTGGGAACAGTGTGTACTTCCAGGCCTTTTTTCCAAGTCAAGTTGTTGTCCTTTCAGTCTTAGTTGTGGAGGGTGCAGCTCAGCTCCACGTCCAGTTACCGTCTTTTTTTTTTCTAGTTGCAGGGGGCACAGCCTACCATCCCTTGCGGGAGTGCAGGGATTGAACTGGCAACCTTGTGGTTGAGAGCCCACTGGCCCATGTGGGAATCGAACAGGCAGCCTTCAGAGTAGGAGCATGGAGCTCTAACCGCCTGAGCCTCCGGGCCGGCCCCTCTCAGTGCTTTTTATGTATTAACTCATTTAATTCTCAGACAACCCAGTGAGGTAGGTGCTATTACTAACCTAATTTGTAGAGAGGCAATTTGAATCCTAGCGAGAATAATAAACTTGCCCATGGTTACATAGCTAGTACGTTGAGGATAGGAAGCCCAAGCTGTCTGGTGCCAGCATCTGTGCTCTTACCGACAACACCAGACTGTTCTTACCAACCCTAAAATTCTGATCAGAGCTTTCATTTTCTTCCTCTGTGCCAATTGCTTTTCTCTTCTGGCTGCTCAGTTCTTCTGTGATTTTTAATTGTTGATGTGATACTGCTCCCATTCATGGCCTCCTGTCCTCCTCCTCCTCCCATTCCTTTGGGCTCCCCCTCCTCTCCCTGCCCTTTGCTTGCAGGCCAATACCTGAAATGCAGAGTGGAGCCCCTGCACTTTACTGGTCTCTAAAGCCGTACTGCTAATGGGAAAAAAAAAAAAAAAAAAGAAGAAGAAGAAAAAAGGCGGAGCAGATACTTGAAATGTCAGTCACCCTGAAGAAAGCAGTTATTATTATTTTTTTCTTTTTTTTCTTTTTTTTCTTTTTTTTTCTTTTTTTAAATTTTTATTAGTTTCAGGTGTATAAGACAAGGTAATACTTAGACGTTCATCATTTATATCCCTCACACTGTGAACCCCTCTCTCCCCATCCATTATCCCTCCGACCTCACACCGAGCCATCACATTATATCTATAAAATTATAGTTGGCATTCATTAATGTTTAGCTTCTGGTGTACAATGTCATGGTCAGGCATCCACATTATCTCTGAGGTGGTCTCCCAAATTGGACGCATGTTATTTTTAACTGGTGCTCACAGCCTTTGGCTCCCTTGAGGAGGCCTGTTTTGAGCAGCAGGCCCTGGATGTCCCACCTGGAGAGAGACAGGACTGGATGAGAGTACATGATTCACCTAGCAGAGATGAAGAGCAAAATCTAGATGGAGAAGAGGTAAGAGGAGGCAATGTCTCCACTGGCCAGGGGAGAGAAACAATGAAACGTGGTTTTCTTAAGGGCTAAGGAAGGTAGTCCTACCATAGGCAGAAAGAACAGAGCCGCAGGAGGGAGGGGAGGGGGAAGAAAGAAAAAATGAGAGGGGAAACAAAGAAGAGAGGAGATAGGATCATTCCTAAGAAAAGGTGCAGCTACAACTAATTGTAATGGATTATAACATTGTTAGCATTTCGGGCAGGGAAAAATCTCCACCCCCTGTGCCACCATGACAGTCCCTTCAAGGGGAATCCCACCTCCCCACAGGAAGAAGTGGTCATCAACAGTAGGGATGCCCTGGGAACACCTGCGATACCACCCCTGAATATTTTACACCCTCATCCAAATATAATCCTCAGTTTCTTTGTTCTTCTGGGCAGTTGCCTTTTTCCTGGCTTGCCCACTCTCACATCATCTTGAATAAATAAATTATCTTTTCTCTTTTAACAAAATCCTCAGCTTGTTTGGCTTTACTTGTATGTATTAATATTTTGGTATATCCTGGAATTTCTTCTCATGACATTTACCAAGAACCCTTTCGATCTCCGGTAACAGTAGTGGCAAAATTCCTCAATTGATATACTTCCTCAACCTCTTCGATACTCACTATATTAATAGTCTTTATAATTGCATGGTTTTATAGGAAATGATATATGAATCCTCTGTCTTTATCTAAAATTAAATGAGAATTTAATTTTTCCCTTTGTCTGCAGTTCAGTGAGATTGCTCCTTCATAACTTTTTTGGGATTTAAATTTTAATATCTGAATAACCTTTGATTGGCCCTTTTGATGACCTTCCTACATCTAGTTTCCATCCAGTTCCCTGGAAGGATAGAACTTGACATGTGAGAAGATTTTGGCATCAGCCCTTGATTCACCAGTTATCCAACATTGGCCCATAGTTGGTTCATTCAGCCTGAAAATGTCATCTCCTTTTCCTGGGTCCTACAAAATACAGGTGGGGAACTATTAATCATCCTTCTACTTATGAAGAGAGTTCTGGCAGTCCAGTAGAAAATGAGCTGGAGCATGTCTTCCAAAGGATGATATCAAGAACTGATCATTTTTAATGTTATACATATGAATATTTTAAAAATAGACCTAAGTGAATATTGGGCATGTTCCAAGTGACTGAAAGCCACTCCTTAGCTTTTCCTGAAGCAGCTCAACTCTACTGTGGCTCTGGAGACTGGCCATCTTATTTCCTAGCACAGGAGTCAGCAAACTATGGCCTGTAAGCTAAAGGGGACCCACCACCTTTTTTTGTGTGAGAACTAAGAGCGGTTTTCACATGACTGAAAAAAATTTAAAAAATTATAATATCTTGTGATGTGAAAAAGTGCAAATTATAAAATTTCTAATTTCAGTGTCCATAAATTTTGTTGGAACACAGCCATGCTCATTTCTTTTTTTCTTTTTTCTTATATTGGGGAAGAATGTGTTTTTCCAGGACCCATCAGCTCCAAGTCAAGTTGTTGTTTTCAATCTAGTTGTGGAGGGCACAGCTCGCTGGCGCATGTGGGAATCCAACAGGCCACCTTGGTGTTATGAGTACTGCGCTCTAACCAACTGAGCCAACCGGCTGCCCCGCCCATGCTCATTTCTTTATGTATTGCTTTCATGCTACAATAGCAGAGCTGAGTAGAGACTGTAATGGCCTGTAAAGCTGTACAAATTTATTATCTGACCCTTCATAGAAAATGTTTGCAGATCATCCTCACCCTAGGATACTCCATAGCCCAGTCTTAGAAGTTGCTATGGAGATTGAACTCTCTGGTCTCAGCTGTTCCAGGACTCTGTTTATAACTCTGTTCTTACCGTCTCCCACTCTCAAAGCTCTCTCTGGACATGGTGATCAATCAAGAAGGGGACAAGGAGGCCAGTTTCTAAGGCTATAGCTTGGGGCAGTGCTTAGGGTCTTCCTGGGTCAAAATCCCCAAGTCCTCAGAACTTGCTTGCATCCAAAACCTGTATCTACTCATGTACCATTAGAAAGCTCTCGATGGGTCTGCAGACTGTTTTCCTACCTATAGCAAACAGCAGAAACTCTCTTCCCAGGTCATCCTCATGCTTACAGTTCTCTCCACAGGAGGCTTGCGAAGGCTTGTCTCTTACCTGGCTTGACAGATTAATTTAGACAGGTGTTGCCTACTTAGGACTCTGGAACAGGGCTGTAATGGAGAAAACCTAAGCCTCTGGGTGAAGATCAAGAGAGACATGTTGTCTCATCTTCTACTAGGGGCTGCCATTAATGGGAGATAAGGTGAGAACAGAAATAAGAAGGAGGAGTGAGGAGAGGTGAAGAGCTACATGGAACTTCATGTGTGATCATAGTGTATCCTCATAACAGTGCTTAAGATAACAAGGTTCAGGGAGGTGAAGTCAATTTTACTTGTGTGAACCGTAGTTCATATAGTTCTAGAGGCAGAGCCAAACTTGAACTCCTATTTCTCTGCTTCCAAGGTTTATGCTCTTTTTACTGATTTCATAGTATTTGGTATTTGCAGAGGGTGAGCTGTTCACCACTGTTTTAGGTCTTTTTCTTCCCAATTTATAGTTGAATTTGGGAAGCAACCCTCAGCTGGTGATGTGCATTATTTGGAAAAAGTGCAGACAGATTAAGAAAAGTTAAATGTTTCTCCATGAGTTGAGTAAGAGGAAAAGTGTAATATGAATGGGAATACCAAAAGTGCTGAGTGGGAATACCACAAACGACCATGATTTGATGGAGTCACCCCAGGTGGATGAGTTAGAGTGGAGAAAATGTGTGCTTGTGAGTGTGTGTGTGTGTGTGTGTGTGTGTGTGTGTGTGTGAAGGGGTGAGGGTGTTGTAGGAAAGAGAGGGGTGAGAGGTTTGAGAATATGCTATAATAGAAAAATCAGATTTGAACTACCTCAGGGCAACGGGCATGGATTTTTTACTAATGTTTAGTAATGAGGTCCTGCTTACTCTACTTTTAATGAAGGAATTAGCTACATAGAAGCCTGTGAGACACTGAGATTGAAAAATGCTTGGCAAGTTTTCCTGTTTATCCCTTTTATTCAGTGAGAGAAATGGAACATAATGACAACGCATAGAAGAACAGTTGTACCTAAAACCTTTTAGCTCTTCACTGTTGCAAGACACTAGTTTTAAAGATCAGCCTGTGGCTTATTGAGAAGAAAGGAAACTAGCATAGATGTTTGAGGGCTGAGCCAATAAATCGATGCCATGGTTTCCTTGTTGAAGATAAATCAGGCTGAGCTATAGTGAAGGCCATGGGAGGATAGTCAGCTGGAGGAGTATCACCTTGGCAATCTCAGACTTTTTGTGGCATTGCACATTTTGAATACTGGTACTGTAAACCAAGGTTCATTGGTGCCAATTCAATGTCAACAGGAATACCCAATTTGGGATGTACTGAAGAAGGAAACTATTCGTGCAAACAGGTCAAATATGATGAAAAATGTGAGAAGAGCATGGCTGTGGAACAGCACTGCTGTGAGGCGGCCTTGGGCAAAGTGGCCCTCAGGTGAGGCCCCTCTCCTGCTAGACAGCTCTGGTCTGGGCTGGTCTGCCCCGCTCTGATCTGGTCTGCTTTACTCTGAAGCAGTTGGTGAGACATCTTCAATGTTACAGCTCCAACCAGGGCTGAAATGTAGTCTTTGATGGAAAAGGAAAATGTGCTCTCTGAGCCAGAGGGAAACTGACTTATATAGACAGAAGTCATCTCCCTCCCCCAATCCCTGATTGGTCCACCCTCATTCAAACGAGGACTCAAATCCTCACAGTGATGATGCTAATGAGGCTATAGCTGCACGGCTCTGATTGTTTGGGGAAAGTCTCAGCCCCGTTGGTTGAAATACAATTTTTAGGAACTCCTTTATTAGGGCTGGCTCAGATGGCAGAAACACAGTGCAGGCAGGCAGTTCAGTGCAGGAAGCAGGCAGATCAATGCAAGCTTCTCCCTGAAGCAAGGCTTGGGTGAGAAGTCCCTGTTTAGAAATGGCTACAAGTTTCTCTCTCTCTCTCTCTCTCTCTCTCTCTCTCTCTCTCTCTCTCTCTCTCTCTCTCTCTCTCTCTCTCTAATCTGAGCCCAGTTTGCCACCAGGAACCAGGAGTCCTTGGTAGGTATGTTTTCTCAAGGTCCACAGTACTTTTCGTGGTGCTCTTGAAGGGATAATAAATATCTACTGTTTTATTTTCTGTGCTCTGTCATGTACTGATATGACATAGACCCTATCTATTTAAGGAGCCGGGCTGCTCTGGGTGAGAGGCGCGGGATAGAGTCAGCCTTTACCTCTTCCTCACCTGCCTTGTACATGAATTTCCAAGGCCTGTCAATTTTGCCTTTTAAATAATTTTCAACTCTGCTTTGCTTCACCCCAGTTCAGGCTTCTATCATCTTTAACTGCCATTACTGAAAAGCCTTTCATCTTGAGAGAATGATTTGTGTGTATGTGAGCTTATACACACACACACACACACACACACACACACACACACACACACATATAGTGTGTATATAAGTAAACTTCTGCTGAATTCCATTTTTGTTTTTTTATTTTGCCAGCTTTCTAATTTTAACATGTTGGCTCATTTTATGAAGGCCTAGACGTGAGGCGTTCAGGTTAATTTCAGTCTGTATAGGCATTTAGGACAGTGGTTATAATCTTTTTATTTGGTGAAGCAGTTGTTTTCAAAGGTATGACTTTTAAGAACCTGATAAAATATATGGATTTTCTGCAGAAAAAAATGCATACAGGCATGCATATACCATTTTGCATATAATTTAGGGTGAGGTCACATACAAGGTCTATTCATGGGCCTTGACCAAGAGATAACAAGCAGTTTTTTCTGCAGTCTAAAAACTGCAGAAAGTTAATTACTAACTTGATAAAATCCCACATAATTTTGCTCTTAATTTTCACCATAGTCCCTTATAATTCCAGTTATATGTATAGTTATACTGAGGAACATGGATTCTAAGGGTAGAGAAGGTAACTCAGAATTTGATATCTCTCTGTTTCCACTGAATATCTTTATCTTAGATAAGAAAAGGGGCTGAAACTTTGGTCTTAAGGAAGTTTCCAGAAAGCTAGCCATATCGAATGAAATCAGTTTATTAAAAGACATTTATTGAACAATAACTATGTGCCAAGCAATGTTCTAGTGTGGGGGATACAACAATATACACAATAAAGTTCCTGCCCTCAGGGAGCTCATGTAGTATAGCGGGAGAGACAGAAAATAAATAAGTGTTTATCTGTATACAAGGTTGGACAATTAGGTTTGCAAACTCATCCTACAAAAAATGCTACACACCTCATTGCTGAATATCACTATAGTCACCTTCGAAGTGCTCCCTTTGGGAAGCTATGCACCGATGCCAGTGCTTAATCCACTCTTCAAAGCAATTTTGGAACTCTTTATCTGGAATGACCATCAGAACTGTCATTGTATTAATCTTGATATCCTGAATGTCATCAAAATGTCTTTCTTTCAATATTTCCTTTATCTTTGGGTAAAGAAAGAAGTCATTGGGGGCCAGATCAGGTGAGTAGGGAGGGTGTTCCAATATAGTTATTTGTTTGCTGGCTAAAAACTCCCTCACAGATGGTGCTGTGTGAGCTGGTGCATTGTTGTGATGCAAGTGTCTTGAATTGTTGGCGAAAAGTTCAGGTCACCTAACTTTTTCACTCAGCCTTTCAGCACTTCCAAATAGTAAACTTGGTTAACTGTTTGTCCAGTTGATACAAATTCATAATCCCTCTGATATCAAAAAAGGTTAACGACATCATTGCAACAAGTTTGCGAACTTAATTGTCCAACCTCATATAGAAAAAAAGCAGGGTAAGAGTGATGAGGTTAGGAGAAGATGGCATGGTACATGTGCCTGTTCAGGTAAGATTGTCAGAAAGTCTTCTCTAAGGTGCAGTGGAGGGGCCTTATGCCCAAATAACGGTGAAGCCATAATGAAACTACGTGGTCAAGGTGTTTGCATTTGCTTCTGCGTTTTGCTATATTTTCATAACATATTACTTTGTTGTTGGAAATATAATTTTTAAAAAATCCTCATGGGATTGAGGGAATTCTGGTCAAAATGGTGGACTACGTAGATGCTGTGCTTACTGCCTCCCATGACTACATCACACTTAAAACTAAATTATAGGATGACCAACCTGGAGGACCCTCTGAAGGCTAGGTAAACAGAAGTCCTATAAATAAAGGATACAAGGAAGAAGCCATGTCGGGACTGGTAACAGGGTCAGAGATGCAAAACATGCTGACCCCATACCCACATGCATTGGTTGAGAAACTGGAAGGATAACTCAGCTGAAGAGGTCCCCCCTGGAGAAGCAAGGGGTACCAGCCCAAAGCACCAGTGCTGGAAAGAAGAGCTCCCACAACATCTGTGAAAATCAGTGGGTATTCTATCTGTCCAGGTGAGACAGAAGGCTGTTAGAAACCCAGGCATCCTCTTAAAGGGCCCAGAAAGATTCTAGCTTGCAGGCACTCACCCTGAGCTCTGGCAGAGGGACAGTGGCTTGGGAGGAACCAGAGAAATACAGAGAGAAACTGAGTTATGTGGCTTAGGGCAAGAGCTGCAAGGACAGCTGCCATTGTCCCCGTGTTGAGCCCTTCCCTCATGGCCAAATCTGAATCTGCATTAACCTGGTAAATACCACTCGCCCCCATCCTTGTGACTCCCTGAGAATCCACCTCACCCAACTTGCTTACCACCAGAGGCTCTTTCAGTGGCTGAGCATTATGGGCAATTTGAAGGTGGCAGCATGCCTTAAGGAGCACATTTGCTTAGTGGTCCCAGGACTGGTACTGGTGGCAGCTGGCTTTGTTCACAGTGTGGCCTCTCCCACATGCCTCCAGGCTCAGCATAGACAGGTACCAACTGTGGATTCCTCTGTAGCTACTACCACATAGGCTGGGACACTCACAGGCAACAGCTGACCTTGGCCTGCACCCAAGGCCCTCTCAAGAGACCCCAGAACCTGGGAAGGCTAGTTAGCTCAGTTGGTTAGAGCATTGTGCTCTTAACAACAAGGTTGCTGGTTTGATCCCACATGGGCCACATGGGCCACTGTGAGCTGTGCCCACCACAACTAGATTGAAACAACTACTTGACTTGGAGCTGATGGGTCCTGGAAAAACACAAATAAATAAAAGTAAAACAAACAAACAAACAAAAAAAAAAAAACAGAGAGAAAGAGACCCCAAAACCAACACACCTGGTGGCTGGCTTCAGACCTCAACAGATCACCACCTGATTAGCTCCACAAGTGGCACACCCAAAGGGTGGTCCCAGCAGGCACTAGGCCTGCTAGGGAAAATACTGTTCATGGGGTCAGCTCTAGCACAACATTTCCTACACTGTGGTCTTGGCCAGTCTTCACATCCAGTCAGCCTGAGGGTCAATGCCACTCACAGATGTGCTAACAGCAATCAAGACTCAATGACAACAGGAGGACACACACAACCCACACAAAGGAAACTCCTGGAGCGCCCAGCTCAGGTGACCAGGGAAACTATGCCACTGAGCCCCACAAGAAATGTATTACATGAGTCCACCCTGCTAAGATTGGAAGATGTAGCAGATCTACCTAATACATAGAAACAGGGACAGGCAGCCAAAATGAGGACACAAACATGTCCCAAATGAAAGAATAGGAGAAATCTCCAGATAAAAGAACTAAACAAAATGGAAGGAAGCAATCAACCAGATACAGAGTTCAAAACACTGGTTATAAGGATGCTCAAGGAACTTAATGAGAACTTCAACAAAGAGATATTAAGCATAAAAAAATGACATAAAAACCATAAAAATGAACCAGTCATTAATGAAGAATACAATCACTGAAATGAAGAATGCACTAGAAGGACTCAACAGAGATTAGATGAAGCAGAGGATTGAATCAATGATTTGGAAAGCAAAGTAGCAGAAAACACCAAATCAGAACAGAAAGAAAAAAAAAGATTTTAAAAATGATGATAGTTTAAGGGACCTATGGGACATTATAAAGCATAATGACATTCACATCATAGGGGTACCAGATGGAGAAGAGTGAGAACAAGGGATTGAAAACCTATTTGAAGAAATAATGACTGAAAATTTTGCTAAGCTGGTGAAGGAAATAGATATACAAGTCCAGGAAGTGCAGAGCGTCCCGAACAATATGAACCCAAAGAGGCTCACACCAAAACATATCAGAATTAAAATGCCAAAGGTTCAAGAAAGAGAATCTTACAAGCAGCAAGAAAAAGGCAGTCAGTTATCTCCAAGGGAGCTGCCATAAGACTGTCAGCTAATTTCTCAACAGAAACTTTGCAGGCCAGATGGGCTTGGCACGAAATGCTTTAAGTAATGAAATGCAAGGGCCTACAACCAAGACTACTCTATCCAGCAAGGCCATTACTTAAATTTGAAAGAAAAAGAGCTTCCCAGACAACAAAAAGCTAAAGGAATTCATCACCACTAATCCAGTATTACAAGAGACTTCTTTAAGAAGAAGGAAATTTTTAAAAAAGAACAGAAATATAAATAATAAAATGCCAAGAAACACATAAATACAATAACCACTTTAAATATAAATGGATTAAATGCTCCAATCAAAAGACAAAAGGTAGCTGAATGGATAAGAAAACGAGACCCATACATATGCTATCTACATGAGACCCACTTCAGATTGAAAGATAAACACAGACTGAAAGTAAAAGGATGGAAAAGAATATTTTATGCAAATGGAAACAGAAAAAAGCAGTTGGGGTAGCAATACTTACATCAGATAAAATAGACTTTAAAACAAAGGCTATAGTAAGAGACAAAGAAGGACATTTCATAAGATAAAAGGATCAATCCAGCAAAAGGATATAGCTATTGTAAACATTTATGCACCCAACATAGTAGCAACTAAAACCATAAAGCAAACATTAATTGACATAAAAGGAGAGACTGACAGTAAAACAGTCATAGTAGGGGATTTTAACAACCTATGACATCAATCAATATATCTTCCTGACAGAAAATCAACAAGAAAACAGTAGACTTAAATGACACATTAAACCAGATGAATGTAATTGGTATTTTTAGAGCATTTCACCAAAAAGCAGCAGAGTATACCCAATTTTCAAGTACACCTGGAACATTTTCCAAGACAGAGCACATGTTAGGCCACAAAACCAGTGTCAATAAATTTAAGAAGACTGAAATCATACCAAGCATCTACTCTTTCCACAATGGTATGAAACTAGAAGTTAATTACAAGAAAAAACTGGGAAACACACAAACACATGGAGGCTAAATAGCATGCTATTGAACAATGAATGGGTTAACAATTAGATCAAGGAAGAAATCAAAAGATAACTTGAGACAAATGAAAAAAACCACAATGACTCAAAATCTATGGGACATGCGAAAGCAGTCCTAAGAGGGAAATTCATATCCATATAGGTCTACCTTAAGAAACAAGAAAAATGTCAAATAAACAATCTAACTACACACCTAAATGAATTAGAAAAGAAACAGCAAACATAGTCCACCATGAGTAAAAAGACGGCAATAATAATGATCAGAGTAGAAATAAACAAAATAGAGTCTAAAAAATCAATACAAAAGATCAATGAAACCAAGAGCTGGTTCTTTGAATATATAAACATTTGATAAACTTTTAACCAGACTTATCAAGTAAAAAAGAGAGGACTCAAATAAATTAAATAAAAAATGAAAGAGGAGGGACTGGTCTGGTGGCTCAGGTGATTGAATCTCTGTGCTCCTAACACCGAAGGCTGCCTGTTCAATTCCCGCATGGGCCAATGTGCTCTCAACCACCAGGTTTCTGGTTCAACTTTTTGACTCCCACAATGGATGGTGGGCTGCGCCCCTGCAAATAACAATGGCAACGAAACCTGGAGCTGAGCTGTGCCTTCCACATCTAAGATTGAAAGGACAACTTGACTTGGAAAAAGTCCTGGAAGTACACACTGTTTCCCAATAAAATTCAGTTCCCTTTCCCCAATAAAATCTTTTAAAAAAAAATGAAAGAGAAGTGACAACTAACACCACAGAAATACGAAGGATTATAAGAAAATACTATGAACAATTATATACCAACTAATTGGACAATCTGGAAGAAATTGATAAATTCTTAGAAACATACTATCTTCTAAGGGTGAATCAGGAAGAAACACCAAATCTGAACAGACTAATTACTAACAACAAAAATGAATAAGTAAATAAAAAAACTCCCAACAAACAACAGTCCTGGACCGGATGGCTTCACAAGTTCTTAGAAACATATAGCCTTCCAAGGCTGAACCATGAAGAACTGGAAAATCTAAACAGACCGATATCCAGTAACGAAATTGAATCAGTCATCCAAAACCTTCCCAAAAGCAAAAGTCCGGGACCAGATGGCTTCACTAGTGAATTCTACCAAACCTTCAAAAAGGATCTAATACCAATCCTGCTCAAACTCTTCCAAAAAATTGAAGAAGAGTCAGTACTCCCTAACTCCTTTTATGAGGCCAACATTTCCCTGATACCAAAACCTGGGAAGGATAACACAAAAAAAGAAAACTACAGACCAATATCTCTGATGAATACAGATGCAAAAATCCTAAACAAAATTCTAGCAAATCAAATGCAACAATACATTAAAAAGATTATGACCAAGTGGCATTTATCCCAGGGACACAAGGATGGTTCAACATTCGCAAATCCATCAATGTGATACATCACATAAACAAAATAAAGGACAAAAATCATATGATTATATCAATTGATGCAGAAAAAGCATTCGACAAGATACAATATCCATTTATTAAAACACTTAATAAAATAGGTATACAAGGAAAATACCTTAAATAATAAAGACCGTATATGACAAACCTCAGCTAATCTCATAATTAATGATGAAAAACTAAAGCCCTTTGCTCTACCTTCAGGAACACGACAGCCGGTCCCCATCACCTCTGCTTTTCAACATAGTGTTGGAAGTCCTTGCCAGAGCAATCAGGCAAGAGAAAGAAATAAAAGGCATCCAAATTGGGAATGAAGCAGTTAAATTATCACTCTTTGCAGATGACATGATGCTATATAGAGACAACTCTAAGGACTTCACCAAAAAAGCTGATAGAAACAATCAACGAATACAGTAAAGTTGCCGGCTGCAAAATCAACATACAAAAGTCTATTGCATTCCTGGGGCCGGCCCGGTGGCTCAGGTGGTTAGAGCTCCGTGCTCCTAACTCCAAAGGCTGCCGGTTCGATTCCCACGTGGGCCAGTGGGCTCTCAACCACAAGGTTGCTGGTTTGACTCCCACAAGGGATGGTGGGCTGCGCCCCCTGCAACTAGAAACGGCAACTGGACCTGGACCTGGAGCTGAGCTGCGCCCTCCACAACTAAGATTGAAAGGACAACAACTTGAAGCTGATCGGCACCCTCCACAATTAAGACTGAAAAGGCAACAACTTGACTTGGGAAAAAAAAGAAAAAGTCCTGGAAGTACACACTGTTCCCCAATAAAGTCCTGTTCCCCTTCCCCAATAAAATCTTTAAAAAAAAAAAAAGTCTATTGCATTCCTATATACTAACAATAAAATCTCAAAAAAAGAAATAAAAAAATTCCTTTTGCAATTGCAGCAAAAGAATAAAATACTTAGGAATTAACTTAACCAAGATTGTGAAAAGACATATATACTGAAAAGTATAAGACACTTTTAACGGAAATTGAAGAAGACACAATGAAATGGAAAGACATTCCGTGCTCATGGATTGGAAGGATCAACATAGTTAAAATGGCCACATTACCTAAAGCAATATACAGATTTAATGCAATCCCCATCAAAATCCCAATGGCATTTTTTAAAGAAATAGAGCAAAAGTCATCAGATTTGTTTGGAACCACAAAAGACCCCGAATAGCCAAAGCAATCTTAAGAAAAAAGAACAATACTGGAGGTATCACACTCCCTGACTTTAGCTTGTACTACAGGGCTACAATAATCAAAACAGCAAGGTATTGGCAGAAAAACAGACACACAGACCAATGGGATAGAATTGAGAACCCAGAAATGAAACCACATAAATATGGACAGAAGATTTTTGACAATGAAGTTAAAAACATACAATGGATAAAAGAAAGCCTCTTCAATAAATGGTGCTGGGAAAATTGGAAACTGATGTACAAAAGAATGAAACCAGGATGCTATATGTCACCATGTACCCAATTTAACTCAAAGTGGATTTAAGACCTAAAAATAAGACCTGAAACAATAAATTGCATAGAAGAAAACATAGGTACTAAACTTATGGACATTGGTCTTAGAGAGGATTTTATTAATTTGACCTCAAAGACAAGGAAAGGAAAAGCTAAAATAAATGAATGGGACAATAACAAACTAAAGAGCTTTTGCTCAGCAAAAGAACCCATCAACAAAACAAAGTCAACCAGCCAAATGCAAGAAGATATTTGCAAACAACACCTCTGATAAGGGGCTAATATCCAAATATATAAAGAACTCATACAACTCAACAACAACAAAACAAATTATTCAATCAAAAAATGGGCAGAGGACATGAATAGAAACTTCTCCCAACAAGACATACAGAAGGCCAACGGATATATGAAAAGACGTCAACTTCACTAACTATTAGGGAAATGCAAATTAAAACCACAATGAGATATCACCTCACACCTATTAGAATCACTATCATCAATGAGGAAAATAGTAAAAAGTGTTGGAGAAGCTGTGGGAAAAGAGGAACCCTAATACACTGCTGGTCGGAATTTAAATTGGTGCAGTCACTATGGAAGGCAGTGTGGAGGTTCCTCAAAAAATTAAGAATAGAATTACCATATGGCCCAGCAACCCCTCTCCTGGGTATCTACCCCCCAAATCTGAAAACATTTATCTGTAAAGATGTATGTACTCCAATGTTCATTACAGCATTATTTATGGTGGCCAAGACATGGAAACAAACAAAGTGTCCTTTGATAAATAACTGGATAAAGAAGATGTGGTATATATACAAAATGGAACACTACTTTGTATATATACACGATGGAATAAGATGAAATACTGCCATTTGCGACAACATGGGTGGATCTTGAGATCATTATGCTAAGTGAAATACTGGTCAGACAGAAAAAGTCAAGAACCATATGACTTCACTCATATGTGGAATATAAAACTGAAGGCAGCAAAGGAACAAGACAAACAAAGAACAAAAACTCATAGATACAGACAATAGTTTAGTGGTTATCAGAAGGCAAGGGGGAAGGGGTGGTAGATGAGGGTAAAGGGGATCAAATATATGGTGATGGAAGGACAACTGACTCTGGCTGGCGAACACAGTGGGATTTACAGATAATGTAATACAGAATTTATAGATAATGTAATACAGAATTGTACACCTGAAATCTATGTAATTTCACTAACAATTGTCACCCCAATAAATTAAAAAAAAAGAAAAAAGTATTCTTTTTAAAATTAGGAAAAATACAGTAACATTAAAAATGTTTATATTTTCAAACTCAGGAGAAATGGATCCTTTTTTATTAAGAGCTGGAAAAACCCTGGATTGAATGACTGATATGATAATGTTCTTTCCTTTCTTTTATTTTATGAAATAAATATTAAGAATACTTAAAAAAATGTAATTTCATGCACCTTGTCAGGCAGTTCTGTTAATGTTTTTGGTATATGTACCTGCTTTGTAAGCCACCATGTTTTTAGGGATTCCTTCCTTCCTTCCTTCCTTCCTTCCTTCCTTCCTTCCTTCCTTCCTTCCTTCCTTCCTTCCTTCATCCTTTCCCTCCCTCCCTCCCTCCCTCCCTCCCTCCCTCCCTCCCTCCCTCCCTCCCTCCCTCCCTCCCTCCTTCCCTCCCTCCCTTCCTTCCTCTCTCCCTCTCTTTCTCTCTGTCTTTCTTTCTTCCATCTTTCTGTCTTTCTTAAATTTATTGGAGTGACATTAGTAAAATTAGATAGGTTTTCAAGTGTACATTTTTACAAAATGTCATCTATATATCACATTGTGTGTTCACCACCAGAGTCAGTTCTCCTTCCATTACCATATATTTCACCCCGTTTACCCTCTTCTACCAATCCCCTCCACCCTCCCTCTTCTTCAATTTTTTTTGGATGGATCTTGAGATCATTATACAAAAACTCACAGACACATGCAATAGTTTAGTGGTTACCAGAGGGTAAGGGGAAGAGGGGATAGTAGAAGAGCAAAAACTCATAGACACAGACAATAGTTTAGTTGTTAACCGAGGGTAAGGGGGTAGGGTGTGATAGATGAGGTTAAATGGGGTGACAGAAGGAGAACTGACTCTGGGTGGTGAACACACAATGTGATATATAGATGATGTATTATGGAATTGTACACTTGAAACCTATGTAATTTTACTAACCATTGTCACCCCAATAAATTTTAATAAAAAATAATTAAATAAAAAATTTTAAAATGTCTTATAGTTTTCAGTATATAGATTGGTCACCATCTCTGTTAAGGGTATTCCTAGGTATTTTATTTTTTGTTGCAATTGCAAAAATAATTTTCCCCCCTGAGATTTCATTGTTAGTTACAGGAATGCAATGGAATTTTTATTGGGGATTATTGGGGAACAGTGTGTTTTTCCAGGACCCATCAGCTCCATGTCAAGTCATTTTCAATCTAGTTGTGGAGAGCAGAGCTCACTGGCCCATGTGGGAATCGAACCAGCGACCTTGGTGTTATGAGCCCTGCGCTCTAACCACTGAGTGAACCAGCAGCCCCATAATGGATTTTTGTACATTGATTTTGTAACCGGCAACTTTACTGTACTCATTTATTGTTTCTAATAGTTTTTTGGTGGAGTCTTTAGGGTTTTCTCTATAAAGAATCATGTCCATCACCATATATTTGACCCCATATACCTATGTAATTTTGCTAACCATTGTCACCCCAATAAATATGAATTTTAAAATAAAAAGAATCATGTCATCTACAAAAAGTGACAGTTTAACATCTTCATTCCCAATTTGGATGCCTTTTATTTCTTTCTCTTTCCCGAATGCTGTGGATGAGACTTCCGGTAGTATGTTGAATAACAGTGGTGAGAGGGGGGAAATCCTGTCTTGTTCCTGATCTTAGAGAAAAAGTTTTCAGTTTTTTACCATTAAGGATGATATTAACTGAGGGTTTTATCATATGTGACCTCTATTATGCTGAGGTACTTTCTTTCTATACTCATTTTATTAAGTGTTTTAATCATAAATGGATGTTGTATCTTGTTAAATGCTTTTTTGGCATCTGTTGAAATGATCACGATTTTAATCTTTATTTTGTTTATGTGGCATCATTGATCAATTTACATATATTGAACCATTTTTGTGCCCCTGGAATGAATCCCACTTGGTCATGATGTAAAATCTTTTTAATGTATTCTTGTATTTGATTTACTAGTTTGTTTTTTTAATTTTTGCATCTATATTCATCAGAGATATTGGTTTGTAGTTTCTTTTAGGGTATATTTTTTACAAGTAGTGCATTCTATTTATCTGAGGGTATTGGTGAGATTCCAGAAATACTTTCCTTCTTTAATCTAGCTAAGGAATATCTCACTCAATTAATAAAAAACTTTACAATGATAATTATTTTTCTTTATATCATTTTTTCTTTTTCCCTTGAGGATTTTAAAATTCTATCTGTGAGAGCAAAAGACTTCATGTAATTAAATTGTAGTGTTCCATAACCGCTGCACCAATCTGCATTCCCACCAACAGTGTATGAGGATTCCTTTTTCTCCACAGCCTCTCTAACACTTGTTATTATTTGTCTTGTTGATGATAGCCATTCTAACTGGTGTGAGGTGGTATCTCATTGTGGTTTTTATTTGCATTTCTCTGACGATTATTGATGTTGAGCATTTTTTCATATGTCTATTAGCCATTTGTATGTCTTCTTTGGAGAAATGTCTATTCAGGTCCTCTGCCCATTTTTAAATTGGATTGTTTGTTTGTTTTTGTTGTTGTTGAGTTGTATGAGTTTCTTATGTATTTTGGATATTAGTTCCTTATTGGAGACATTGTTTGCAAAAATCTTCACCCATTAGGTTGGTTGCCTCTTTATTTTGTCGATGGTTTCTTCCGCTGTGCAGAAGCTTTTAAATTTAATATAGTCCCATTCATTTATTTTAGCTTTTACTTCCCTTGGTTTTGGAGTCAAATTCATAAAGTCCTGTTTGAACCCAAGGTCTATGAATTTAGTACCTATGTTTTCTTCTGTGCAGTTTATTGCTTTGGTGTTCATTGCAGCTTTGTTTACAGTGGCCAAGACATGGAACCAAAGTGTCCTTCAATAGATGATTGGATAAAGAAGATGTGGTATATATACACAATGGAATACTACTCTGCCATAAGAAAAGATGAAATAGTCCCATTTGTGACTAAATAGATGGATCTTGAGATTATTATGCTGAGCGAAATAAGTCACACAGAAAAAGTTGAGAAATGTATGATTTCACTGATATGTAAGATATAAAATTGAAAGCAACAAAGCAACAAGACAGAAAAATAAAGAAACAAATTCTAATAGACACAGAAAATAGTTTAGTGGTTACCAGAGGGTAAGGGAAAGAGGGAGGTGGTAGATGAGGGTAAAATGGGGTCAAATATATGGTGATGGAAGGAGAAGTGACTCTGGGTCGTAAGCACACGATGTGATATATGGATGATGTTTTACAGAATTGTACACTTAAAACCTATGTAATTTTACTAACCAATGTCACCCCAATAAATTTTAATTAAAAATTGTAATATTAATGCATTCTATGGAAGTTTCTTTGTTTTATGGGAGATAAAGCAGAAAACCAACAGACTCCCAAAGAGATTTAATGATATATTGAACACATGTAGGAGACAGGAGAATGAAAAAGAGGTAACTCTACTATGAGGCATGTAGCCTAAGGAATTAATCATATATATGCACCAATATGTACATGGGTTAAGATGTTCATCAAATAATTGTTTAGAAAAATGACAATAAAAAGAGAAACATTTAAATAGGGAATGGGTTACATCTACCCGGAGAAATCCAAAACTCCAATTCAAAAATCCGTATGCACTCCTATGTTTATTGCAGCACTTTACACAATAGCCAAGATATGGAAACAACCGAAATGCCCATCGGTCGATGACTGGATTAAGAAGCTGTGGTACATTTATACAATGGAGTATTACGCAGCCATAAAGAAAAAAGAAATCTTATCATTTGTAACAACATGGATGGATCTAGAGAACATTATGTTAAGTGAAATAAGTCAGACAGAGAAAGACAAGTACCATATGATCTCACTTATATGCGGAATCTAAAGAAAAGAATATGTGTATGAACTAATCAGAAACAGTTTTGGGGACACAAAAAACCGAGAGTTGTTAGATGGGCGGGGGGGAGGGGGTTGGGGATGGGGGGAAGGGTGAAGGGATTGGGGGGCGGCTGGTGACCACAGGATGGCCTCAGGGTTTTTTGAGAATTACTTTGGGGAACTTATTCAATAGTGTTTGGGGATTTTGTTGGGTGTCCGATGGACATGTGTCCTGTTTGGGAGACCACCTCAGGGATGCTGTGGATGCCTGGTCATGGCATTGTACACCAGAGGCTGGACATTAATGAATGCCAACTATAATTTTATGTGTATAATGTGATGGCTCGGTGTGAGGTCGGGGTGGTGGTGGATGGGGGGAGGGGGGTTCACGGTGTGAGGGATGTAAAAATAAAATAAAATAAAATAAAACTATAAAAAAATAAATAAATAAATACTTCATAAAATAAAAAAAAAATAGGGAGTGGGTTAAATATAGCATACAGCCATTAAACTGGTTTTCCATATTGATCTACTTATGACATTATTTTATAAGAAGAGAGTTTATTGATCATTATGCACAGTGATATTGCAATGTCATATAATATCTACATATATATATATGCATAAATAGAAAAATGTCCTGAAGTACATTTATAAATAGTACAGTATCAATTCTGATAGATTTATGGTTTATTTATAATTTTTCTTTATCTCCATTTTGGAATTTTTTTACAAATAATATGCAACCTTTTAAAATAATACATATTTGAAAAAACACATATAGAGAAAGGTGAACAATTGTTGACTAAGCTTCAGGACTGCAAAATATAGCACTAACATAGTTTGTGTTATCAATTCCAGCTTTGCACTGGAAGAGAATAGATACATGAACTTTGAAAACAAACAAACAAACAAACAAAAACTTTCATGTATATATATGTCTAGATATTATAGATAAAGCCATCAACCCAAAATAGTGATATAAAAAATACTTCCTCATTACTCAGAAATTGCTCATTTCCATTGTTATCAGAATGTGTACTTTCATTTACTTCAAAATTGAGGGAACTGGTCTAATTTTGTTCTCTTGTGAATTATGAGTCTTTCTTGAAGAAAGTGACATTATCCTCAAATGAGTCAGACCTCCAGATCTGCTAGGTCTGTGATTTATGTACTCATACTTTTGAATTTTTTCTGTTCTACTCATTTTTTTCTGTGTGAAGGACCCAGGAACCATCTCCTGCCTACCTCTGTTAAAAAAAAGGTCAAATTTCTACAGATCAGAAAAGGAAATGAATTAATACAAGTATCTCTAATAATGGAAAATCAGATTCCTAATGACTATCTCATTAATGAATTATAGTAGTATTATGCTTATTTTTATAGATGATACATATAAACACACACTCACATTGGGAAATAAAACATTTTCAATGAGTAAAGGCAAAAAACATGCTTTGAATCAGGCAAATATTAGATTGAATCACAGCTTTACTACTATTTATTTGACAAACCTCAAGAAAATTAATCTTTCTTAAATATATTGTCCTAATTGATAGAATGGGGACAATGTGGCATAGCTAGAACAGTTGTTTGATACTGTTAAAAGAAAAATGTATGGGGCCAGCCTGGTGGCTCAGGCGGTTGGAGCCCTGTGTTCCTAACGCCGAAGGTTGCTGTTTCGATTCCCACAAGGGCCAGGGCCAGATGGCTCAGTTTGATTCCCACAAGGGATGGTGGGCTGCAACTAATAACGGCGATGGGACCTAGGGCTGAGCTGAGCCCTCCACAACTAAGATTGAAAGGACAACAATTTGACTTGGAAAAAGTCCTGGAAGAACACACTGTTCCCCAATAAAGTTCTGTTCCCCTTACCCAAATTAGATAAAATGAAATGAAATAAAATAAAATAAAAAGACTGAGTTCAATAAAGCTTTAATTTAGAAAATCAATCTTGTACACACATATATCTTAGAAAAAAAGAAAAAGAAAAATGTAATTTAATTAAAATTTTAAAAAAGCCTATGTTCAGAAAAACTATCTTTTAAAAATGAGGGTGAAATAAAGACATTTCCAGATAAACTAAAAACTAAGAAAATTCAAAAAAAAGAAAAATGTATATAATGCACCTAATACTTATTAGGGACCAATTAAATGGTGGTAAAAGCTATTATAATAGTTAATAGGAAAGGAAAGTTAATATGGATATGCAATATAGATAAGAAATTGGAAGTTCATTGGAAATCACATACATACATTATTGATGTACTCTCTCATAAACAGTCAGCTTACCTGACAACTGTCTGAAACCTATTTGTTAAAAGCCAATGTTAAATTATTCTAGCCAGGCCCCAATCTAACTTCTATTTCAGAAAAATTTACTAAAAACTGCTTTAAAATAACACTTGAATTGGAGTGATTGAATATCCTTAGATTCATAACATCTTACATTTTGAAGAATTATATTTTGTGAAGAATGTAAAGAATAGAAAATTTGAAAGGGAATTCTGGGAAGAGATCAGATTCACCTTCTTATAACCTAAAACAGAATAACAATATCTTTTATTTGTATGGTTTTCTAGAGTTTAAAAATGGCTTTTAAATACATCTTTCTCTGAGCAAATTCTTGTTTTGACAGCACCTTCCTCAGAGATGCTTTCATGGCTTCATTCCGTAAACTGTAGATAACTGGATTGAGTGTTGGAGGTAGCACAGTATAGAATATGGAGAACATGAGGTCCATACCTGATTGTGAATCTGAAGGGAGCCTTAGAAACTCGAAGCTTGCAGCTGACAGGAAGAAGGTGACTACAAATAGGTGTGGCAGACAGGTAGAAAAGACCTTGATCCTGCCCTCAGCTGATGGGATTCTCAGCACTGTAGAGAAGATGTGAATGTAGGAAAGCACAATGGAGATCAAACACATAAATGCTGTTGAGGTGGTGAATGCAGCCACTGCGATCTCATTAATGAATTCATAAGAACAGGCTAGTTTCAGCATCTGAGGCACATCACAGAAGAAGTGGTGAATGACTCTCTCCCCACAGAGAGGTATGGAGAAGTTAACAGCTGTGTGCATAAGTCCAGAGAAGCCTCCAGCAATCCACACAGCTATCACTGCATGCCTACAAGTACAGGGATCCATAATGGTCTCATATTGCAGTGGTTGACAGATGGCTACATACCGGTCATAAGACATCACTGTGAGGATGGCCACTTCTGATGAGGCCAGAGCTATGAAAAAGAAAACCTGAAGAATGCACTGACCAAGAGAAATGTAACCATTGTCCATAAGTGAGTTTACAATGGACTGGGGGACTGTGACAGAGATGAAACAGAGGTCCAGAAGAGAGAGATGCTTCAAGAAGTAATACATAGGGGAATGGAGGCAATGGTCCAATGTAGTTATGGTGAAAATGAGGAGGTTGCCTGTCAAGGCCAGCAGGTACGTCACCAAAAACAGCAGTCCATGTAAAATCTGAAACTTACGGTCATCAGAAAACCCCATGAGGATAAATCCACTCATTGAGGTCAAGTTGGCCATAGTTAATCTGAAGATAGCAAGTATGATTCTGTTTAGGAAGCCAAAAAGAGTAGGAAAAATGTATGATATTTAATATATCTATATATCAATTAACTCAATGTACTCAGCATAGAGCTACTGAAATCAAGATTAATTCATCCCTGTAGTGATTAGGTAACATTTGATGCAGAAAAATCTTAAGTCATTATTCAGATATAGAACTCCTAAATGTGATCAACAGCTTCACGTAAGTTGAAAAGTTATTAGAATTTCCTGGAGCAGTTTGGATCATCAAAGATGAGATTTTTTTTTGGATCTTACACATTTTATTTAAATGTCAAAAATGAAAAAAAAAATTCAGCACTATCTTACTCTAGGGCAAGAGTTTGTGCATCATTTGAGACATTCACTTTATAATCCAATTTCTCAAATTTTCTTTAGCATCTCCTTTCTTCATAGAACTGAAAAAAATTCTACAGCATTGGTGAAGAAATCAAGAGGCAGTCCCCAAGCTCTAACAGATGACACCCTTATGGAGAAAAACAGACATGCCTGAAATAATAGGACAAGGTCACTTTGGTGGAGTTGTGAAGTAAACCATGAAAACACCAGGTCTACAAGGAAACACTGGGGTCCCCCAAAGGAACACAGTATTTTCCCAGTGGTTTGTATAGTGTCTGGCCCATGATACATTTCTCCTGGCTTCTCCCTTTAATTTCTTCCTGGTGATGTGGTGATTCATTCTTTCATGCTGGCTTGGAAGCCTGCATGAAATATTCCAGAGCAAAATAATATAGAATAAAGAAAGTAGATAATGCAGAGGCTTGTCAGCCCCATTTATCAAGTACGTCACGTACAGCAACATACAGAACCTTTTTTAAAAATTAAAGTTTATTGGGATGACAATTGTTAGTAAAGTTACATAGTTTCAAATGTACAATTCTGTAATACATCATTTATATATCACATTGTGTGTTCACCATCTAGACTCAGTTCTCCTTCCATCACCATGAATTTGATCCTGTTTACCCTCATCTATCACCCTCTCCCCAAAATTGATGGAGGTGATGGAATTCTTTGCCCTCAACAAAGTCAGTGAAAATAATACTGGACACTACTATCATTCCATCTTATATATGGTACCTTAGTATTAAAATGATGCATTATAATTTCCTTTGTAAACCATCTAAAATGAAGTTGTTTATACTACCTTGGATCTAGGAACAGATCAGAAGCATACTTAGGGGAGATATTAACTTAAAGGAGAATCAGATTCCTTGTCCCTGAAAAGCACTTAATATTTTTAAAATATGAAATTTTAAAAACAACTTCCCAGAGCAAACTTGAATAGTTAAAATAACTATCAAAATTGTAACATGCAGATGCTGATACTACTTACTAAGCATTAAATCCTAAGTTTTAGGACTTGATAGATCTTGCAACTAATTGATGATACCTTGTCCTTTTAATTTTCAAACACTTGGATGACTGGTATTTTTACATTTTTGATCAAATTCATTTGAACAAATAAGGAGACTTTCCAAAAAGTATTTAATTCTTACTATATGATAGTCAAGATGCTAGGTAATGGAGTATAAAATATTATGTCTCGAGAAGAACTGGATCAAAATGGCAGCGTGAGGTGAGCCTCTGTAAAGCTTCCCTGGAATTTACAACTAATCGAACAACAATAACTCCACAAAGGACTCACTGCACAGCAGACAGCCAAGACAAAGGGGCCCACTACTGAATTCACCTAAAGGTGAGAGAATCAAGCGAGCGGGGGAGGAGGGAAGGGAGAAGTGCGGAGATGGAGCCGTGCAGGCGCAAGACACAGACCTAGCTCAGTGCTCGGAACTCACTGCATCCCAGAACTACTGCAGCTTTGGGAGAGGGAAGAACTCGGACTGCTAGGGCTCTGCTTATGGCCCACAAGGCTGAGGGGGCAGCATATAACACAGCTAAACCCAACGCTCACGACAGAGACCTCGGAGAAAAGACTGAGGGAAGAAGGCTGAAAATGGTGGCTTAAGCCCTCATTTCCGAGCAGAGAACGGAAGCCTTAGGCACTGAGACTAGCCGCCAGCTCCCTACCCTCCCAGAGCTCACCCAGCCCCCACCTGCTAGTGTTAGAAGCGGAACAGTAGCAGTGTCAGATCAAAAGAACACAATATTTGCTGTTCTGAGAACCATGGACTGCAGACACATTTTCGCAGCCCAACAAGTTCCGGCAAAGGGGAGGAAGCTGGGGAAGTGGACTGGCTGTGGTGGTGGTCGCCGCCATTGTTCAGGGCCACCTCCCACAACTACCCCACCCTTGGCCCACCTATCTGAAGGGATCCCTGCAGGAGTAAACATAACTGCTGAAACATACAGGCTCTGAATCTGGTGTAGAAAGAGCTTTGGAACTTCAAAAACTCTCCACATCCCCACAGGGACATGGTGCCCTATGACCCAGGCGAACTGTTAACAGAGGAGAAGCCCATCTCCCAGTGAATCCCCTCATTGTGTGAGAAGCTGGAATAGTACAGAGAAAACATAGCACTAATGTGTGACAGAGGGAAAAAAAAGGCTGCAGTCAAAGAGAAAATAAAACATTCTCCCAACAAGTATTGGAAAACAAAAGAAAGACCTCTTCCTATCAACCTGTTGCAGAAGCTACTCCTGTTGATGTCTACGAGGAGAAATAATAAATCAGTAATTGCAATGAATAACCAAGGCAACAAGACAGCTCAGAAAGAAAGTGAAAAGTCTCCAGAAAAGGAACTTAAACATATGGAAATAATGTGACTTAAATGACAGAGAATTCAAGATTGCAGTTCTCAAAAAACTCAACGAGATACAAGAAAACACAAAAAGGCAATTTAATGAACTCAGAAACACAATCAAAGAACAACATGAGCATTTTACAAAAGAGATTGAAATGAAAAAAACAAAACAAAAGGAATTTCTGGAGATTAAGAACTCAATAGAAGCAATTAAGAATCAAATAACCAGCTTAGGTAGCAGAGTTGACCAGATGGAGGAAAGAATCAGTGACGTCAAAGATAGAAACCTGGAAATTACACAGATGAAAGAAGAAAGAGACTTGAGACTTAAAAGAAATGAAAGAACTCTACAAGAACTTTCTGACTCTATCAGAAAGAGCAATATAAGAATAATGGGCATACCAGAAGAAAAAGAAAGAGAGAAGGGAACAGAGAATATATTTAAACAAATTGTTGATGAGAACTTCCCAAACTTGTGGACAGAACTGGATCCTCGAATCCAAGAAGAAAATAGAACACCTAATTACCTCAATGCCAACAGGTCTTCTCCAAGGCACATTGTCTAAAATAAACGACAAAGAAAGAATCCTCAAGGCAGCCAGAGAAAAGAAGACGGTAACCTATTAAGGAAAGCTCATTAGATTATCATCAGATTTTTCAACAGAAACTCTACAAGCCAGAAGAGAGTGGAACCAAATATTCAAAACAAGAGAAATTATGAGCCAAGAATAATATAACAATAATATATCCAGCAAAGATATCCGTTAGATATGAAGGAAAATAAAGACCTTTCCAGACATACAGAAGCTGAGGGAATTCTCTAATAAACGACCTGCACTACAAGAAATACTAAAGGAGGCTATTCAACCACCATCAATAGGGACAATTTGTGGCAACATAAAAAGGGGGTGAGTAAACGCCAGAACCAGAATATGGGAATGAAGAAAGTAAGCGTTCTGAAGAAAATGGAATACACTAAATATCAAACTTTCTTTTACATAAACTCAAAAAAAATTCAGAACTGAAATATATACTGTAATAAAAGAAGAAGCAGAGGGAAACATCATAGAATACCACCACACAGAAATAATAGACAACAACAAAAAGGCAAAGAAACAATGGAGACACAGCCTTACCAGAAAATTAAAGATAGAACGACAGGAAATCCTCACATATCAATAATCACCCTAAATGTAAATGGACTGAACTCACCAATAAAGAGACACAGAGTAGCAGATTGGATCAGAAAACTAAACCCAATCATACGCTGTCTCCAAGAGACACATCTCAGCTACAAGGACAAGCATAGACTCAAAGTGAAAGGTTGGAAATTGACACTCCAACCAAAGGGGACCCAGAGAAAATCAGGTGTAGCCCTAATGATATCAGATGAAACAGACCTCAGGGTGAAAAAGATACCAAGAGACAAAGATGGACATTTCATAATGGTAAAGGGGACTATACAACTAGAAGACATAACAGTCATCAATATTTATGCCCCCAATCAGGGCGCACCAAAATATGCCAAGCAACTACTAACAGAACTAAAGGGAGAAATTGACCAAAACACAATTATACTAGGGGATTTAAATACATCATTGACAGCTATGGATAGATCATCCAAACAGAAGATAAATAACGAAATAGCAGCCCTAAATGACACATTAGATGAAATGGACATAATTGACATATATAGCGCACTTCATCCTAAAACATCAGACTATACATTCTTTTCGAGTGTACCTGGAACATTCTCAAGGATAGACTATATATTGGGATATAAAATCAGCTTCAGCTAATTTAAGAAGATTGAAATCATACCAAGCATATTCTCTGATCACAAGGCTTTGAAATTGGACATCAACTGCAAAAAGAAAGCAGGAAAACACACAAATACATGGAGATTAAACAACATACTTTTAAAGAACGACTGGGTCAAAGAAGAAATTAGAGGAGAGATCAAAAGATACATAGAAACAAATGACAATGAAAATACATCCTACCAAAATTTTGGGGATGCCGCAAAATCAGTTTTTAAAGGGAAATTTATATCATTACAGGCCTATCTCAAGAAACAAGAAAAATCCCAAAAAAATAACCTCATGTTACACCTTAAAGAACTAGAAAAGGAAGAACAAGAGAAACCCAAGGTCAGCAGAAGAAAGGATATAACAAGAATCAGAGCAGAACTAAATGAAACAGAGAAGAAAAAGACAATAGAAAAAATTAATGTGACAAAGAGCTGATTCTTTGAAAAGATTAACAAAATTGACAAACCCTTATCTAGACTCACTGAGATAAAAAGAGAGAAGACACTAATTAACAAAATCAGAAATGAAAAATGGGAAGTTATCACAGACAACAAAGAAATACAAAGGATCATGCAAGAATACTATGAAGGACTATATGCCACCAAATTCAATAACATAGAAGAAATGGACAAGTTCTTAGAAACATGTAGCCTTCCAAGGCTGAATCATGAAGAACTGGAAAATCTAAACAGGCCGATATCCAGTAACAAAATTGAATCAGTCATCAAAAACCTTCCCAAAAGCAAAAGTCCTGGACCAGATGGCTTCACTAGCGAATTCTACCAAACCTTCAAAGAGGATCTAATACCAATCCTGCTCAAACTCTTCCAAAAAATTGAAGAAGAGTCAGTACACCCTAACTAATGTTATGAGGCCAACATTACCCTGATACCAAAACCTGGTAAGGACAACACAAAAAAAGAAAACTACAGACCAATATCTCTGATAAATACAGATGCTAAAATCCTAAACAAAATTCTAGCAAATCGAATACAACAATGCATTAAAAAGATTATTCATCACGACCAAGTTGGGTTCATCCCAGGGGCACAAGGATGGTTCAACATTCGCAAATCCATCAATGTGATACATCACATAAACAAAATAAAGGACAAAAATCATATGATTATATCAACTGATGCAGAAAAAGCATTTGACAAGATACAACATCCATTTATGATTAAAACACTTAATAAAATAGGTATACAAGGAAAATACCTTAACATAATAAAGGCTATATATGACAAGCCCTCAGCTAATCTCATAATTAATGGTGAAAAACTGAAGCCCTTTGCTCTACGTTCAGGAACACGACAGGGCTGTCCCCTATCACCTCTGCTTTTCAACATAGTGTTGGAAGTCCTTTCCAGAACAATCAGGCAAGAGAAAGAAATAAAAGGCATCCAAATTGGGAAAGAAGAAGTTAAATTATCACTCTTTGCAGATGACATGGTGCTATGTATAGAAAACCGTAAGGACTCCACCAAAAAGCTATTAGAAACAATCAAAGAATACAGTAAAGTTGCTGGCTACAAAATCAATGGACAAAAGTCCATTGCATTCCTATATATAAAAAATGAAATCTCAGAAAAAGAAATACAAAAACCAATTCCTTTTGCAATGCAGCAAAAAGTATAAAATAACTAGGAATAAACTTAACCAAGGATGTGAAGGACCTATATGCTGAAAACTATAAGACATTTTTGAATGAAATTGAAGAAGACACAATGAAATGGAAAGACATTCCGTGCTCATGGATTGGAAGAATAAACATTGTTAAAATGGCCATATTACCCAAAGCAATATACAGATTTAATGCAATCCCCATCAAAATCCAAATGGCATTTTTTAAAGAAATAGAACAAAAAATCATCAGATTTGTTTGGAACAACAAAAGACACTGAATAGCCAAATAGATCCTGAATAGAACCATGCTGGAGGTATCACACTCCCTGACTTTAGCTTGTACTACAGGGCTACAATAATCAAAACAGCATGGTACTGGCAGAAAAACAGACACATAGACTAATGAAATAGAATTGAGAACTCAGAAATAAAACCACATAAATATGGACAGATAATTTTTGACAAAGAAGCTAAAAGCATACAATGGAGGAAAGACAGCCTCTTCAATAAAGGGTGCTGGCAGAATTGGGTAGCCACGTGCAAAAGAATGAAACTGGACTGCTATCTGTCACCATGTACCAAAATTAATTCAAAATGGATCAAAGACCTGACACAATAAACTGCATAGAAGAAAAGATAGGTACTAAACTTATGGACCTTGGGTTCAAAGAGCATTTTATGAATTTGACTCCAAAGGCAATGAAAGTAAAAGCTAAAATAAACTAATTGGACTATATGAAAGTTAAAAGCTTCTGCACAGCAAAAGAAATCATCGACAAAATAAAGAGGCAACCAACTGAATGGGAGAAGATTTTTGCAAACAGTGTCTCTGATAAGGGGCTCATATCCGAAATATGCAAGGAACCCATGAAGCTCAAGAACAAAAAAACAAACCACCGAGTTGAAAAATGGGCAGAGGAGCTGAAGAGACATTTCTCCAAAGAGGACATACAAATGGCAAATATACATATGAAAAAATGCTCAACATCACTAATCATCAGAGAAATGCAAATAATAACCACAATGAGATATCACCTCACCCCAGTCAGAATGGCTATCATCAACAAGACAAATAGTAACAAGTGTTGAAGAAGCTGTGGAGAAAAAGGAACCCTCATACACTGTTGGTGGGAATGCAGACTGGTGCAGCCATTATGGAAGGCAGTGTGGAGGTTCCTCAAAAAATTACGAATAGAATTACCATATGACCCAGCAATCCCTCTCCTGGGTATCTACCCAAAAAATCTGAAAACATTTATACATAAAGACACGTGTGCTCCAATGTTCATTGCAGTTTTGTTACGGCGGCCAAGACATGGAAACAACCAAAATGTCCTTCGATAGATGAATGGATAAAGAAGTTGTGGTATATATACCCCATGGAATACTACTCAGTGATAAGAAAAGATGATAAACCAAAAACAACAAAAGAACAAGACAAAAAAATGAGAAACAAAAACTCATAGACACAGACAATAGTTTAGTGGTTACCAGAGGGTAAGGCGGGTGGGGGAGGGATATGAGGGTAAAGGGGTCAAATATATTGTGATGGAAGGAGAACTGACTCTGGGTGGTGAACACCCAGTGGGATTTATAGATGATGTAATACAGAATTGTACACCTAAAATCTATGTAAATTTACCAACAATTGTCACCCCAATAAATTTAAAAAATAAAGAAGGAAAAACAATATTATGTCTCATTGTGACTTTTCCAATGAGAATAAACAATTCTTCATTATTTTTCTCTAGGGCTTGAAATATATTAGCTAGTGAGGGACTATTTCTTAAAATATGTGTAAGTGACCAACCAACTGAAGAAATAAAACCTTAATACCAGATGTAACATTATTGTTAGGGAGGTATTACTTTTTATGTTAATTGTGCTATTAGGTTGGTGCAAAAGTAGTTGCAGTTTTTACAATTATTTTTAACCATTTAAACCACAATTACCTGTGTACCAACCTAATATTACAGAATTATAAGATTACTCTGTGTATCAGTATCACTCTGCTAACTGATTTTTACTTCTTTTTAAAAAAATCTGTGGATTTTTTTGAAAGATCAATCCATGTTCACTGAGTTTCTTGACCACAAGCCAATTCCTTCACCATTTCTGTCCACTTCTTTACCTTTGACATGGTATGTGCATATAAATACTAAGAAAATATTAATTTAATTGAATATATACATGATTGGTTTCACTTCTTTGTAGACAAAAAGTTATCAAGTTATTCCATCAGATATTGTGGTTTATTCCATTTGTAAATCTTTACGCAATGGAAAAAGGTTGAAAATCACTTGAGTGAGCAACTTTCTGTTTTGGTGTAATTTATTTTGAGAAGTCACTGAAACTAACTTTTCAGAAACATCCTGTCAACAGCTTAGAATTTGGGTTGGAAGGACATAAAACTGAAGAATAAAATATTGCCAGAGATGATGAAGGTTTGAACTAATGAAGGTTTGAACTAAGTGCAACAACAAGAAGTAATTAGTATAAGAAATAATAAGCATACAAAATCTTGATACCTGTAGTCGATGGATGTTCAGATGAAAGAGAAGTTGTTCTATTCTTTGAAACAGATAACAGTAGGGAGATGGTTGGGAGAAGAGATGAGTTCTGATGGGAAAGACCCAGTCTGAGGTGGTTGTGTGCCAATCATGAAGTTGGGTATGAGAATATCAAACTCAGAAGACCTATGGTGGTGCTTGAAACACAATCAGTTCAGAAAGAGTGTGCAAATCATGTAGAAAAGCAGTTAACCTTCCTCTTTTAATGGAACTTACAAGAACATTATTGAGTAAAAAGAAGGACTAAAAAGAAGTCTGAGGATAAACTTTTAGATACCATTAAATGTACAGAAGAAGACTCAGTCAAAAGTCTGAGAAAGACTATTCACAGAGGAATAGTGAAAATCAGCAGTGAGGTGCATCATAGAGCCAAAGGAAGAGAGATGGTTTAGAAGAAAATTCTGTGCAATAGTGTCATATATTTAAGAAAAGAAATTTAAAATAACAATAAGAACACATTGAATTTAACATTGTAAGAACATTTGCGGATTTGTTAGAGCCATTAGGAAGACTCATAGGTACAGAAGCATGATAAAAATAGCTCAAAAATGAATGAATAAGATGTGAGAGGAAACACAGAAATTATGGATTGTTGTCATCAGGAACACAAGTATACATTTCATAATATATGGAGAAGTTTCACTCACCAGCGTTGAACTAGTCAGTAGAAACAAATCTCATTTAATCCTTAGATTGAACATATTTATTCTAGAATCAAGCTGGTAGATCAATCTTTGAAATTTTCATACAAGATTGAACAGGGAACATTGATCCAGGTACATTTTAACTTCCCACTAAGCCCAAGATACCTGAAATGAAGCCACAGCTTTCCAGGCACTAGGGGACAGTATATTTGGTGTTTCAGGTAAACACTTTGAGTTCAAAGCATGAGACTTTACGGAGCTTTTCCTCAAGGAATTGCCTAGTGGAAAGTAGTTAATTATGTTTGTTTAAATGAATCCATGCATTCCAGGGAAGGAAAAACATATACTGTATATAATTATTTTCTATAGTATAAGTTCAGACAAGTTTCTTCAGTAAGATTTTTTTCCCTCTATTAAAAACATTGGTTTAACTGGTTACAAATAAAATCACGTGTGCTTGTACAGATCTCATATCAAAAAGGGAATATTTGTAATTGTTTATATAGACTTATACATAATTACATAATCAAATAATCTTAGAGTTAAAATAATACTTACAGGTCATTGAGTCAAAGCTTTTCTTTTTTCCTTTTTTTGAATTAAATTTATTGGGGTGATGTGGTTAGTAAAATTGCATAGGTTTCAAGTGTACATTTCTATAATACATCATCTATAAATCACATCGTGTGCTCACCACCCAAAGTCAGATCTCCTTCCATCACCATATATTTGACCCCCTTTACTCTCTTCACCATCCCCCCTCCCCTCTTACCTTCTGGTAACCGTTTAACTGTTGTCTAGTCTATGAGGTGTTTTTTTTGTTTATTTTTCAAATTTTCCCAATTTAAAATTTATTTATTTTTTTTTGAAGTACAGTGAAGAGTTTTAATCTCTGAACGAAGAATATTTAAAAACAAAAAGCCACTAGAACAAAACAATAGATAGCAAGCTAAACAAGACTCAGAGTAATTTTCTTGTCTGTGTGAAAAACATGAAAGAATTGGTACCTCTAAGAAAATATTTCCTTTGTAAATGTCACTTTTCTTTAGAAATCTTTTAAAATATTTTTTTATAGTTTTATTTTATTTTATTTTATTTTTACATCCCTCCCACCGTGAACCCTCCTCCCCCCATCCACCACCACCCCGACCTCACACCGAGCCATCACATTATACACATAAAATTATAGTTGGCGTGGATGCCTGGTCATGGCATTGTACACTAGTCTATGAGTTTTTGTTTCTTTCTTTGTCTTGTTCCTTTATTGCTTTCAGTTTTATATCCACATATGAGTGAAATCATATGGTCCTTCACTTTTTCTCTTTGACTTATTTCACTTAACATAATAATCTTAAGGTCTACCCATGTTGCCAGAAATGGCAGTATTTCATCTTTTATTATGGCAGACTAGTATTCCATTGTGTATATATACCACATCTTCTTTATCCAGTTATTTATCAAAGGACACTTTAGTTGTTTCCATGTCTTGGCCACTGCAAATAAAGCTGCAATGAACATCAGAACACATATATTTTTACGGAAAATTTTTTCAGATTTTGTGGGTATATACCCCAGTGAGGGATTGCTGCATCATATGGTAATTCCATTCTTTATTTTTTGAGGAACCTCCACACTGCACCAGTGGCTGCACCAGTCTGCATTCCCACCAACAGTGTATGAGGGTTCCTTTTTCTCCACAGCCTCTCCAACACTTGTTACTATTTGTCTTGCTGATTATAGCCACTCTAACTGGGGTGAGGTGATATCTCACTGTGGTTTTTATTTGCATTTCTATGATGATTAGTGATGTTGAGCATTTTTTCATATGTCTATTGGCCACTTATATGTCCTCTTGGGAGAAATGCCTGTTCATGACCTCTGCCCATTTTTTAATTGTATTGTTTGTCTTTATTTCTTTTTAATTTTTTTAAAATAATTGTTGCATTTTTCAATTACAGTTGATATACAATAGTATATTAGTTTCAGATGTATAACAGTGATTAGACATTTGTATAACTTACGAAGCGATCACCCCAATAAATCTAGTACCCAACTGATATCATATATAGTTATTATAATATTACTGACTATATTCCTTATACTTTACCCTTCATCCCCATTACCATTTTGTAACTACCAATTTGTACTTCTTAATCCCTTCACCTTTTTCACCCTGCCCCTAGACCCTCTCCCATCTTTTACCCCAACAAATCTAGTATCCCTCTGACACCATACATATGTATTACAATATTATTGATTATATTTTTTATGCTATACCCAACATCCCCATAACTACTTTTATATATAAAATTATAGTTGGCATTCATTATTGTTCAGTTTCAAGTGTACATTACAGTGATCAGGCATCTACATCTTCCCTGAGGTGGTCTCCCAAATGGGACACTTGTCCATAGGATACCCTACAAAATCTTTATAACATTATTGTTTACATTCCCCAAATTAATTTTCAAAACCCCGTGGCCATCTTGTGGTTACTGACTGTTTTCTAATCCCCTCACCTTCCCCCTTATCCCCACCCCCCGCCCATCTAACAACCCTCAATTTTTCCTCTTTGTCTCCAAAACTGTTTCTGATTAGTTCATTCACTTATTCTCTTCTTTAGATTCCGCATATAAGTGAGATCATATGGTACTTGTCTTTCTCTGTCTGACTTATTTTACTTAACATAATGTTCTCTAGATCCATCCATGTTGTTGCAAATGGTAAGATTTCTTTCTTCTTTATGGCTGCGTAATACTCCATTGTATAAATGTACCACAATTTCTTAATCCAGTCACCTACTGATGGGCATTTAGGTTGTTTCCATGTTTTTGGCTATTGTGTATAGTGCTGCAATAAACATAGGAGTGCATAAATTTTTGAATTGGAGTTTTGGGTTTCTACGGATAGATACCTAGGAGTGGAATTGCTGGATAATAAGGTAGTTCCATTTTCAGATTTTTGAGATACCTCCATATTGTTTTCCATAGTGGCTGCACCAATCTGCAATCCCACCAACAGTGCACAAGCGTTTCCTTTTCTCCACATCCGCGCCGGCACTTGTTGTTGATTTATTGATGATAGCCATTTTGACTGGGGTGAGGTGGTATCTTATTGTGGTTTTTATTTGCATTTCTCTGATGGTTAGTGAGGTTGAGCATTTCTTCATATGTCTGTTTGCCATCTGTATGTCCTTTTTAGAAAAATGTCTCCTCAAGTCCTCTGCCCATTTTTTAATTGGGTTGTTTGTTTTTTGGAGTTGAGTTGAGTGAGTTTTTTATAGATGTGTGATATTAACCCCTTATCAGATATACCATTGGCAAATATCTTTTCCCATTCAGTAGGATCCCTTTTTGTTTTATTGATGGTTTCCTTTGCTGTGAAAAAACTTTTTAGCTTGATGTAATTCCACATGTTTATTTTTTCTCTTACTTTCCTGGTGCGAGGGGATATATCAGTAAAAATTCTACTTTGGGTAATGTCTTTGAAGTTTCTTCCTATATTTTCTTCTAGGAATTTTATGGTTTCAGATTTTACATTTAAGTCTTTAAGCCATTTTGAATTTATTCTTGTATATGGTGTGAGGAGGTGGCCCAGCTTTATTTTTTTGCATGTGTCTGTCCAGGTTTCCCAGCACCATTTATTGAATAGACTTTCTTTACCCCACCTTACATTCTTGCTTGCATTGTTGTAGATTAAATGGCCATATAGGCATGGATTTATTTCTGGACTCTCTATTCTGTTCCATTGATCTATGTGTCTGTTTTTATGCCAGTACCATGCTGTTTTGATTACTGCAGCCTTGTAGTATAATTTGAAGTAAGGTATTGTTACACCTCCCACTTTGTTCTTATTTTTCAAGATTGCTGAGGCTATCTGGGGTCTTTTATGGTCCCATATAAATTTTAGGATTATACGTTCTATTTCTGTGAAAAACGTCGTTGGTAGTTTGATAGGAATTGCATTGAAGATGTATATTGCCTTAGGCAGTATGGACATTTTAACTATATTAATTCTTCCTATCCATTAACATGATATGTGTTTCCATCTATTTATATCTTCTTTCATTTCTTTCTTCAGTGTCTTATAATTTTCTGAGTACAGATCTTTTACTTCTTTGGTTACATTTATTCCCAGGTCTTTGGAGCAATTGTAAATGGGATTTTTTTTAAATTTCTCCTTCTAATGTTTTATTATTGGTATATACAAATGCAACTGATTTCCGAATATTAATTTTGTATCCTGCTACTTTACTAAATTCATCTATCAGCTCAAATAGTTTCTTGGTGGAGTCTTTAGGGTTCTCTCTATATAGTATCATATCATCTGCATATAAGTCTTCCCTCCTTCTGGATTTTTCAGAAGAGCTTGAGGAGACTAGGTGATAATTCTTTTTTGAACGTTTTGTAAAATTCACCTGTAAAATCATCTGGTCTAGGGCTTTTGTTTGTTGGGAGATTGTTGATTACTGATTCAATTTCCCTGGTGGTAATCAGTCTATTCAGATTTTCTGTTTCTTCTTGAGTTAGCCTTGGAAGGTTGCACACCTCTAGAAAATTGTCCATTTCTTCCAGATTGTCAAATTTGTTGGCAAATACTTGCTTATAGTAATTTCTTAATTTTTTTTGTATTTCTGAGGTGTCTATTGTGACTTCTCCTCTTTCATTTCTGATTTTATTAATTTGGGTTCTCTCCTTTTTTTAATGAGTCTGGCTATAGTTTTGTCAATTTTGTTTATCCTCTCTAAGAACCAACTCTTGGATTCATTGATCTTTTGTATCGTTTTTCTGGTTTCTATTTCATTTATTTCACTCTGATCTTTATTATCTTCTTCCTTGTGCTCCCTTTGGGTTTATTTTGCTGTTCTTTTTCCAGATCCCTTAAGTGTGAAGATAAACTGTCGATTAGTGATGTTTCTTGTTTCTTTAGGTAGGCCTGCAACTCTATGAATTTCCCTCTTAGGACTGCTTTCACGGCATCCCAAAGATTTAAGATCATCGTGTTTTCATTTTCGTTTGTCTCAAGATATCTTTTGATTTCTTCCTTGATCTCCTGCTTGACCAATTCATTATTTAGTAACATGTTATTTAGCATCCAAGAACTGCTGTGTCTTCCAGTTTCTTTCCTGTAATTCATTTCTAATTTCATAGCACTGTGGTCAGAGAAGACAATTGGTATGATTTCAATTTTCTTAAATTTATCAAGACGTGTTTTGTGGCCTAACATATGGTCTATCTTGGAAAATGTTCCATGTGTGCTTGAGAAGAAAGTGTATTTTTCAGCATTAGGGTGAAATGCTCTGAAAATATTGATTAAATCCAAGTGGTCCAATGTATCATTTAAGGCTATTTTTTCCATATTGATTTTCTGTCTGGAAGACCTGTCCCTTGTTGTCAGAAGTGTGTTGAAGTCCCCTACTATGATAGTGTTACTGTTGATCTTTGTCTTTATCTCAGTCAATAACTGTTTTATATATTTAGGTGCTCCTATGTTGGGTGCATAGATGTTTACTAGGGTTATGTCCCCTTGTCAGATCAATCCCTTTATTATTATGTAATGTCCATATTTATCTTTTAATATGTTCTTCGTTTTAAAGCCTATTTTTCAGATATAAGTATTGCAACTCCAGCTTTTTTCTCATTTCCATTTGCATGAAATATCTTACTCCAACCCTTCACTTTCAGCCTGTGTGTGTCTTTTGATCTGAGGTGAGTCTCTTGTATACAGCATATACAAGGGTCTTGCTTTCTTATCCACTCAGCCACCCTATGTCTCTTGATTAGAGCATTTCATTCGTTTACAGTTAAAGTGATTATTGATAGGTACATAATTATTGCCATTTTTAAATTTGTAGTTAGATTGTTTTCATCTTTCTACTATTTACAGAAGTTCTTTTAGTATTTCTTGCAATGCTGGCTTGGTGATAATAAATTCCTTTAGCTTATTCTTTTTTTCTTTTTCTTTTTTTTTAAATTAAATTTATTGAGGGGACAATTGTTAGTAAATTTACATAGATTTCAGGAGTACAATTCTGTATTACATCATCTATAAATCCCATTGTGTGTTCACCACCCAGAGTCAGTTCTCCTTCCATCGCCATATAGTTGATCCCCCTTACCCTCATCACCCACCCCCGAGCCTCTTACCCTCTGGTAACCACTAAATTATTGTCTGTGTCTATGAGTTTTTCTTTGTCATTTGTTTGTCTTGTTCTTTTGTTGTTTTTGGTTTATATACCACATATCAGTGAAATCATAGGGTTCTCTAATTTTTCTGTCTGTCTTATTTCACTTAGCATTATACTCTCAAGATCCATCCATGTTGTCACAAATGCTCCTATATCATCTTTCCTTAACGCCGAATAGTATTCCATTGTGTATATATACCACGACTTCTTTATCCATTCATCTATCGAAGGACATTTTGGTTGTTTCCATGTCTTGGCCACCGTAAACAAAGCTGCAATGAACATTGGAGTACACGTGTCTTTATAGAGAAATGTTTTCAGATTTTTGGGGTAGATACCCAGGAGATCGATTGCTGGGTCATATGGTAATTCTATTCCTAATTTCTTGAGGAACCTCCACACTGCCTTCCATAGCGGCTGCACCAGTGTGCATTCCCATCAACAGTGTATGCGGGTTCCTTTTTCTCCACAGCCTCTCCAACACTTGTTACTATTTGTCTTGTTGATGAAAGTCATTCTGACTGGGGTGAGGTGATATCTCATTGTGGTTTTCATTTGCATTTCTCTGATGATTAGCGATGTTGAGCATTTTTTCACATGTCTATTTGCCATCTGTATGTCCTCTTTGGAGAAATGTCTCTTCAGCTCCTCGGCCCATTTTTCAATTGTGTTGTTTGTTTTTTTGTTGTTGAGTTTCATGAGTTCCTTGTATATTTTGGATATTAGCCCCTTACCGGAGGCACTGTTTGCAAAAATCTTCTCCCGTTCAGTTGGTTGCCTCATTATTTTGTCAATAGTTTCTTTTGCTGTGCAGAAGGTTTTCAGTTTCATATAACCTCATTCGTTTATTTTAGTTTTTACTTCCATTGCCTTTGGAGTCAAATTCATAAAGTGCTCTTTGAACCCAAGGTCCATAAGTTTAGTACCTATGTTGTCTTCAATGCAGTTTATTGTGTCAGGTCTTATGCTTAAGTCTTTGATCTATTTTGAATTAATTTTGGTACATGATGACAGATAGCAGTCCAGTTTCATTCTTTTGCACGTGGCTCTCCACCTCTGCCAGCACCATTTATTGAAGAGGCTGTCTTTCCTCCATTGTATGCTTTTAGCTTCTTTGTCAAAAATTATCTGTCCATATTTATGTGGTTTTATTTCTGGGTTCTCAATTCTATTCCATTGGTCTATGTGTCTGTTACTCCGCCAATACCAAGCTGTTTTGATTATTGTAGCCCTGTAGTACAAGCAAAAATCAGGGAGTGTGATATCTACAGTATTGTTCTTTTTTTTTTAATATTGCTTTGGCTATTCGGGGTCTTTTGTGGTTCCAAACAAATCTGATGATTTTTTGTTCTATTTTTTTAAAAAATTCCATTGGGATTTTGATGGGGATTGCATTAAATCTGTATATGGCTTTGGGTAATATGGCCATTTTAACTATGTTGATTCTTTCAATCCATGAGCACGGAATGTCTTTCCATTTCTTTGTGTCTTCTTCAATTTCATTCAAAAATGTCTTATAGTTTTCAGCATATAAATCCTTCACATCCTTGGTTAAGTTTATTCCTAGATACTTTATTCTTTTTGCTGCAATTGCAAAAGGAATTTTTTTTTCTATTTCTTTTTCTGAGATTTCATTGTTGGTATATAGGAAAGCAATGGACTTTTGTATGTTGATTTTGTAGCCAGAAACTTTACTGTATTCATTGATTGTTTCTAATAGCTTTTTGGTGGAGTCTTTAGGGTTTTCTATATATAGCATCATGTCATCTACAAAGAGTGAGAATTTAACATCTTCATTCCCAATTTGGATGCCTTTTATTTCTTTCTCTTGCCTGATTGCTCTGGCAAGGACTTCCAATACTATATTGAAAAGCAGAGGTGAAAGGGGACAACCTTGTCCTGTTCCTGAACGTAGAGCAAAGGACTTCAGCTTTTCACCATTAATTATGAGATTAGCTGAGGGCTTGTTGTATATGGCCTTGTGGGGACAAAACCCCAAAAAACAGTTTCCAGGCTCTCGGCCTCATATAAAAAGGTGCTGGCTCGGGTAGTAAATGGCCATCAACTGTGATCAGATGCCAGCAGCTGTGGCTAGTTGGCCGTCAGCTGTAACCCGTAAGCCATTGGCCACTAATATAACGGCTGTGGCTACGCTAGCAGAAAAGGAATGGGGGCTAGCAAGAAGGTGGTGGCTGGCAAGAGCGGACTGCTGTTAGGCAGATTATGTAGATCCTGCTTCCTGTGTCTCCAGCCCAGCCGCCAGCGAGAATATATTGTGGTTTGACTCCCCTACTTATGGCTCTGTGGGTGTTCCTTTTTGGCCTTACCGTGTCCTGCGTTCTTGGGCGAGGAGTGGGAGCTGAGACCCTGCATGACAAATGGCGCAGCGAGCAGGGTCCCCCGCGTGACAGGCCTTTATTATGTTGAGGTATTTTCCTTCTATACCTATTTTATTAAGTGTTTTAATGATAAATGGATGTTGTATCTCATCAAATGCTTTTTCTGCATCAATTGATAGAATCATATGATTTTTGTCCTTTATTTTGTTTATGTGATGTATCACATTGATGAATTTGCAAATGTTGAACCATCCTTGTGCCCCAGGGATGAACACCACTTGGTCGTTGATGAATAATCTTTTTAATGCATTGTTGTATTCGATTTGCTAGAATTTTGTTTAGGATTTTAGCATCTGTATTTATCAGAGATATTGGTCTGTAGTTTTCTTTTTTTGTGTTGTCCTTACCAGGTTTTGGTATCAGGGTAATGTTGGCCTCATAACATTAGTTAGGGTGTACTGACTCTTCTTCAATTTTTTGGAAGAGTTTGAGCAGGATTGGTATTAAATCCTTTTTGAAGGTTTGGTAGAATTTACTAGTGAAGTCATCTGGTCCAGGTTTTTGCTTTTGGGAAGGTTTTTGATGACTGATTCAATTTCTTTACTGGTGATCAGCCTGTTTAGATTTTCCAGTTCTTCATGATTCAGCCTTGGAAGGCTATATGTTTCTAAGAACTTGTCCATTTCTTCTAGGTTATTGAATTTGGTGGCATATAGTCCTTCATAGTATTCTTGGATAACCTTTGTATTTCTGTGGTGTCCGTGATAACTTCCCATTTTTCATTTCTGATTTTGTTAATTAGTGTCTTCTCTCTTTTTATCTTAGTGAGTCTAGATAAGGGTTTGTCAAATTTGTCAATTTTTTCAAAGAACCAGCTCTTTGTCACATTAATTTTTTCTATTGTCTTTTTGTTCTCTGTTTCATTTAGTTCTGCTCTGATTTTTGTTATTTCCTTTCTTCTGCTGACCTTGGGTTTCACTTGTTCTTCTTTTTCTAGTTCTTTAAGGTGTAACATGAGGTTATTTATTTGAGATTTTTCTTGTTTCTTTAGATAGGGCTGTAATGATATAAATTTCCCTCTTAAAACTGATATTGCGGCATCCCCAAAATTTTGGTAGGATGTATTTTCATTGTCATTTGTTTCTATGTATCTTTTGATCTCTCCTCTAATTTCTTCTTTGACCCAGTCGTTCTTTAAAAGTATGTTGTTTAATCTCCATGTATTTGTGTGTTTTCCTGCTTTCTTTTTTCAGTTGATATCCAATTTCAAAGCCTTGTGATCAGAGAATATGCTTGGTATGATTTCAATCTTCTTAAATTTGCTGAGGCTAATTATATGTCCCAATATGTGGTCTATCCTTGAGAATGTTCCATGTACACTACAAAAGAATGTATAGTTTGATGTTTTAGGATGAAGTGCTCTATATATGTCAATCATGTCCATTTCATCTAATGTGTCATTTAGGGCTGCTATTTTGTTATTTATCTTCTGTTTGGATGATCTATCCGTAGCTGTCAATGATGTATTTAAATCCCCTAGTATAATTGTGTTTTGGTCAATTTCTCCCTTTAGTTCTGTTTGAGATTCCTTGGTATATTTCGGTGCTCCCTGATTGGGGGCATAAATATTGATGACTGTTATGTCGTCTTGTTGTATAGTCCCCTTTACCATTATGAAATGTCCATCCATCTTTGTCTTTTGTTATTTTTTTCACCCTGAAGACTGTTTCATCAGAAACATTATGGCTACACCTGATTTTCTCTGGGTACTATTTGCTTGGAGTGGCAATTTCCACCCTTTCACTTTGAGTCTATGCTTGTCCTTGTTTCTGAGATGTGTCTCTTGTAGACAGCATATGGTTGGGTTCAGTTTTTTGATCCAATCTGCTACTCTGTGTCTCTTTATTGGTGAGTTCAGTCCATTTACATTTAGGGTGATTATTGATATGTGAGGATTTCCTGTCATTCTATCTTTAGTTTTCTGGTAAGGTTGTGTCTCCATTGTTTCTTTGTCTTTTTGCTGTTGTCTATTTTTCTGTGCAGTGGTATTCTATGATGTTTCCCTTTGTTTCTTCTTTTATTACAGTATATATTTCAGTTCTGGATTTTTTTTGAGTGGTTACCCTTAAGTTTATGTAAAAGAAAGTTTGATATTTAAAGCATTCCAGTTTCTTCAGCACGCTTACTTTCTCTATTCCTATATTCCAGTTCAGGCCTTACTCTCCCCCTTTTTATGTTTTGGTTGCCACAAGTTGTCCCTTAGATGGTGGTCTAATAGCCTCCTTTAGTATTTCTTGTAGTGAAGGTCGTGTATTAGAAAATTCCCTCAGCTTCTGGATGTCTGGAAAGGTCTGTATTCCTCCTTCAAGTCTAAAGGAGATCTTTGCTGGATAAGTTATTCTTGGCTCATAATTTCTCTCTTTCAATAGTTTGAATATTTGGTTCCATTCCCTCCTAGCTTGTAGAGTTTCTTCGAAAAATCTGATGATAATCTAATGGGCTTTCCTTTGTAAGTCACTGTCTTCTTTTCCCTGGCAGCCTTGAGGATTCTTTCTTTGTCTTTGATTTTAGACAGCTGCAATACAATGTGCCTTGGTGAAGGCCTGTTGGGATTGAGGTAATTAGGTGTTCTATTTGCTTCTTGGATTCGAGGATCCAGTTCTTTCCACAAGGTTGGGAAGTTGAAATGATTTGTTTGAATATGTTCTCTGTTCCCTTCTCTCTTTCTTCTCCTTCTGGTATGCCCATTATTCTTATATTGCTCTTTCTGATGGAGTCAGAAAGTTTTTGTAGAGTTCTTTCATTTCTTTTAAGTCTCAAGTCTCTTTCTTCTTCCTTCTGTGTAAATTCCAGGTTCCTATCTTCGATGTCACTGATTCTTTCCTCCATCTGGTCAAGTCTACTACCTAAGCTGGTTATTTCATTCTTAATTTCTTCTATTGAGTCCTTAATCTCCAGAAATTCCATTTGGTTCTTTTTCAAAATTTCAATCTCTTTTGTAAAATGCTCATGGTGTTCTTTGATTGTGTTTCTGAGTTCTTTAAACTGCCTTTCTGTGTTGTCTTGCATCTCATTCAGTTTTTTCAGAATTGCAATCTTGAATTCTCTGTCATTTAAATCACATATTTCCATATTTCTAAGTTCCTTTTCAGAGACTTTTCACTTTCTTTCTGAGCTATCTTGTTCCTTGGTTATTCATGGCAATCACTGATTTACTATTTCTCTTCCTAGACATCTACAGGAATGGCTTCTGCAACAGGTTGATAGGTATGCGAAGAGCTTTTGAAGTTCCAAAGCTCTTTCTGCACCAGTTCAGAGCCGGTATGTTTCAGCAGTTTTGTTTACTCCTGCAGGGATCCGCCCAGATAGGAGGGGCCAGGGGCAGGGTGAGTTGTGAGAGGTGGCACAGAGCAATGGTGGCAACCACCACCACAGCCAGTCCTGCTTCCACAGCTCCCTCCCGTATTCGGAACTAGTTGAGCTGCGAATCTGTGTCTGTGGTCCACAGTTCTCAGAGCAGCAAATATTCTGTCCTTTGTTCTGACACTGCTACTTTATCGCTTCTAGCACCGGGCAGGTGGGGGCGGGGTGAACTCTGGGAGGGTAGGGAGGGGCGGCTAGTCTCCATGCCTAAGGCTTCCATTCTCCACTCGGCAGTGAGGGCTTAAACCACTGATTTCAGCATTTTTTTCTCAGTCTTTGCTCCGAGGTCTCTGCCGTGAGCGTTGGGTTCAGCCGTGTTATATGCTGCCCCCTCAGCCCTGTGGGCCGTAAGTGGAACCCTAGCAGTCTGAGTCCTTCCCTCTCCCGCAGCTGCGGTAGTTCCGGGAGCAGCGAGCTCGGAGCACTGAGCTAGGTCTGCGTCCTGCATCTGCGAGGCTCCGTCTCCGCACTTCTCCTCTCCCTCCTCCCCCGCTCGTGCGATTCACCCACCTGGAGGTGAATTCAGTAGTGGGCCTCTTCGTCTTGCCTGTCTGCTGTGCAGGGAGTCCTTTGTGGAGTTATTGTTGTCCGATTTGTTGTAAATTCAGGGGAGCATTACAGAGGCTCACATCACGCCGCCATTTTTTCCCCTCTCCGGAAGCTCTTTATCTCTCCTTCAACTTTAAATGATAGCCTTGCTGGATAAAGCAATCTGGGTTGTAGGCCTTGTTTTCCATCACTTTGAGTATCTCCTGCCACTCCCTCCTGGCCTTCAATGTTTCTGTAGAAAAGTCATTTGATAGTCTTATGAGAGTTCCCTTGAATGTAACCCTCTGTCTTTCTCTTGCTGCTTTTAGGATTCTCTCTTTGTCTTTAAGCTTTGCCATTTTAACTATAATGTGTCTTGGTGTGGACCTGTTTGGATTTATCCTTGGTGGAACTCTCTGCACTTCCTGGGCTTGTATGTTGGTTTCTTTCATCAGGTTAGGGAAGTTTTTGGATATTATTACTTCAAATATGTTCTCGATCCCTTGCTTCCTCTCTTCACCTTCTGGTATTCCTATGATGCGCATGTTGTTGTGCTTGATGTTATCCCAGAGGTCTCTTAAACCATCTTCATTGTTTTTTATTCTTTTTTCGTTCTGTTGTTCTGTTTGGGTGATCTCTGCTAACTTGTTTTCTAAGTCGCTGATTCGATCCTCTGCTTCATCTAACCTGCTGGTCATTCCTTCAAGTGAGTTCTTTATTTCAGTAATTTTGTTCTTTAGTTCTAACTGGTTGTTCATTATGATTTCTACATCCTTCTTTATGTCTTCTCTAAGCTCCTTAAACATTCTTATCACCAGTGTTCTGAACTCTGTGTCTGATAGGTTGGTTACCTCTGTTTCATTTGGTTCCACTTGTGGAGGTTTCTCTGTTCTTTTATTTGGGACATGTTTCTTTGTTTCCCTGTTCTGGCTGACTCTCTGTGTTTGCTTTGATGTATTAGGTAGATCCCCTAGAGTTCTTAGTTCTTGCTGGGTTATCTTATGTAATATGTGTCCTTTATATTTGACTTGCACTACTTCATTCTTTTCCTCTCCATGTGCTCCAAAGTTCACTCTTGTGTTGTGTATATTGTCCTCCTGGCTTTTGTGTTCTCTGTTGCATCCTGGGATCCCCTGTGTCTCTGCAGCTGCGGATGCTGGCCGCGTTTCCACAGCCACAGATGTGGGCCACGTCTCCACAGCCGAAGGTGAGGGCTGGGTCCCCACAGCCACAGATGCAGACCTCGTTTCCAACGCCGCAGATGCGGTCTGAGTCCCCACAGCCACAGATGCTGGCCATGTCTCCACTCCGCTCCCTTCCCTCTTCCCCTGCTCGCCCAATTTGCCACCTGCAAGTAATCCTTGCACGAGTCACTTAGCTGTTCTGCGTGATGAGCAGAGAATCCTGTGATAGGTTATATATCCCGTTTGTGATAAGATCCAGAGGAGAACTCAAAAAGTGTGCCCCGCTACCGCCATTCCTATGACGTCCCAGCCTGACTAGTATGTTTTTGTGAGGTAGTTTATAGCCAGGGAATATAAAACTTTTTAAATTTTTATTTAATTTATTGAGATGACATTGGTTAGTAAATAAGATAATTTAGCTTTCAAGTGTACTATTCTGTAATACATCATCTGTATATTGCATTGTGTGTTCAGTGCCCAAAGTCAAATCTCCTTTCATCACCTTATATTTGACCTCCCTTACCATCTTCTACCTCCCCCATCTCTCTTTTTCACTGGTAACCATCCTACTGTTTGTTGTCTGTGTCTATGACTGTGTTTGTTTGTTTGCTTTCTGTTTTATATCCCACATATGAGTGAAATCATATAGCTCTTGACATTTTCCATCTGACTTATCTTGCATAGCGAGATATTCTCAAGATGTGGTACATATATACAGTGGACCACTACTTAGCTATAAGAAAAGATGAAATGCTGTCATTTGCAAAAACATAAATGGGTCTTAAGAATATATGCAAAAGTTAAAAAAAATAAGACTAATAGATCAAACTTGTAAATCATTGTTTTCTCGCGTTAGAATATTTTTCACCTTAAGTTTTTCCATCACTCTTCACTGTCCAAAGAATCCCACTGTTTTTTCTCTTTACCTAGAGTAAGTTCTACTTGTACTGATTATGGCCTCATTGTTATTTATCATAACAGAATAAGACTAAGTTTTATGGCAAAATAACATATTTAAAGTCAGTGTCTCTAAATTTTTTCATGAATTTCCCTTTGCATGTTTCTGTCTTTTATGCTTTTGACCTACCTAAATGTCTCTTGATTTCACTTGCCTCTCAGGCTTTAAAAAAGCCTTTGGTGGATGACACAATTGGACAATGAATGTTGAAAGATAACCAAATCAACATATGTTGATTAAAGTCAATTCATGATAGTAGTGGCATTTTTTTAGAAAAAGGGATCATTTCTACTTTACTTTGGATTCATTTAGAAATAATCTATACCAGATATACTTTCTAAACTTTCTAAGTATCTTTTTCTCTAGCTATTATACCATTTTCTCCCTTGAGACTAAGTTAACTCATAGTTAAGATTAGGGAGAAAAATGACACAATTTGGTCGGAGTCAATATTGCAAAACAAATATTCCCATAAATGGGTAAGTGCCAAGTAGTGATCACCAAGAGTTGATTGTTCTTGGTCCTGTTCCAACTGTGAATTTTAATGCACTTGATACACTGTTCTCTCATCACTTCCATTTTTGATATCTTTTTTGAAAAGCAAACACATTCATCCTTGCTTCTTAGGTCTTCTTTTCAGAGATCATCTTGTCTTCACCCAAAACTCCTTAGTTAGTGCCCTTCTCAGGGAAGCTTTCACATCCTTGTTCCTTAGTGTATAGATACACTAAGTGTATCTATTGATAAGTGTATCTATTGATCTATCGAGTGTAGGTGTGACAATTCCATAGAAGAGAGCCATGAGCTTCCCCCATCATGAGAATAACTAGAGGGAGGCTGGACATACATATTGATGGCTGTGAAGTAGAAGAGGGACACCACCAGCAAATGTGAAGCACAGGTGTTAAAGGCCTTCCAGTGACTTTCAGCAGAGTGGATTCTAATTACTGCCTGAGCAATGAGCACATAAATGCCCAAGATGAGGTTGAGTGGTACCAGAAGTAGTAAAGCCCCCAGCACATTGAGCTCAGCTTCATTTACACGAGTATCAGCACAGGCTAGTTTCAAAAGAGCAGGCACTTCACAGAAGAAATGGTCCATCACCCTCTGTCCACATCTTGGGGCCACCACTGTGAGAGTGGACTGGACAAGAGAGTTAGCAAAACCACTAATCCAGGTTCCAGCAGCCATATGGATACAACGTCTCTGGTTCATGATGATTAGATAGTGAAGGGGCTTCCAAATAGCAGCATAACGGTCAAAGGCCATGATGGCTAGAAGTATGCATTCAGTAGAGCCCAAGGCTAAGAAAATATAGAGTTGAGCAACACAACCGCCATAGGTAATGGTCTTTTCTGGTCTCCTAAGGTTGACTAGCATCTGTGGCACAGTGCTGGTAGTATAGCAAAGGTCTAGAAGGGATAGATTTGAGAATAAAAAAGTACGTGGGACTATCAAGCTGGGGATCCAGGTGAGAAATTAGGATAATGGAGATATTACCAAATAGGGCAAAGATGTAGACCACCAGAAAGATTACAAAAAATGGTGTCTCCAGCCCAGGATGGTCAGAAAAATCCCAACAAAATAAAATAATCTAATGAACTCTGATTGTTGATCCACATATTGGCACTGATAGGTGAAATTCTAGCCAAGATCTCTAAATACCCACTGCCAGGCATGGGCATTAATGGTGAAAGGAAACCAACTAGAAACCAGAGATGCTGAGATGAAATTCTCTTTTTTGTTGTAAAATGCAACTATATCTTGGTTATGGTAAAATGTTGAGTCAACATTTTTAATGTAACATTGAAAGGTTATTGAGAAAAGAATGAAGAGAATACCAGGAAAGTGCTTGGGATATTTTGCTTACTTAATGAGAGTCTTCTGACTAGCTACTCACTCCTTTTGGATTTTGATGACTTCTCTTCTACAAAGTTTCAGTAGAACTACCCTCAACCTTATATGTCATAAATATTTAATGGAAACAACAGAATATAGATTAATATAGATTGGGAGAACTCAGAGTTTCCAAAATATAGGTCGAACAAAGAACAGCATGAAGAAGGCAAAAGAATCATCAGTTGTGGACAGAGCCAAGGCAGCTTGGCATCTTCATTTTCCTCAAACTGATCTTGGTCAGAAACATCATGGGAACTGGAGCACTTTATAAAATTTGCACGATAATAAGATGGAGTGTCATGATTCCTTTTATCCTTTCCAAGCATTAATACTGATCCTATTCAGAAATTTTTTAAAAGGGGAAAAGAAACAAAAAAATTAAACAAGAGAACATACATACACAATGATCAGGCCTCAGAACCTTGCTTGCTGTGAAAATGCTACTTTGAAAACATCTGGATAAATTTGGTGGAATTTTAACCGCTAACTGAAATCACCAGAAAGAGTTTCAAACATTTGGCTCCCTGAAATTTTGGGCTGTATATAAATTTTTAATCCCTCAGGACCAGTACATATGCATTTAAACATTCCCCCCCTTCTTTGTTCTCATTTATTATTTGTTACTTACTATTTCTACCATCTGAGGCACCTCTGCACTACTCTTCCCCCATCCAAGTCACACAATTTCTTTATTATAAAATTTCTGAAGAATAACTCCATTTTATAAAACCTTAATTTTTTTTTACTATGACTCATATTATAGCAAATTTGCCTTATTTTTCTGTAGTTATTTTATAAAAAGCATTTTCCGTCTTCATTTAAATCCTAGTCATTCCATTTACTAGTTGCGTGACTTTGGAGATGCCATTTAATTTTTGAGCTTCAATTATGCTCATCTTTAAAATTAACATAATTATATCTATCTCAGAGGATTAAATTATGTAAATTACATCTATAACTCAGTTCTTTTCATATGCTAAAAATTTGATAACTATTAATAAATATGATTTATTTCCTTGATGAATTCTCTAAAATATTGTAATTTCCTTATTTTTGTGAATCTATACACAATGTATAATGGTATTTGTAATAAACAGATAATTAAGAAATACCTACTGAGATATAGCAAACATGATGTGACTGCTAGGAAAACAGCCCAGGAACCTCTGATTTTTTATTTTTGTGATCCTCTTAGTTGTCCTTACATTATATTCATCTTGTGCCCCTAACTTAGTAGGAATAGTGGACTTAGTTTTTCAGGTCTATTTTTTATGTTGGTGTCATTGAGTTATAGAATTACATAGTGTGGGGGAAATGAGTGACAGTGAGAAACGATAGGGAGAAGCACTTGTTTCACAGCCCAAACCTCAGAATCACTAAATCCAAAATGAAGCTCTATTTATCTCACACTTCTAACTTCTTTGCTTTATTTACAGACCCACAATTCTTTTGGTACCAGAGCATAATCATTATCTTTGAATTGTAATTGCCCATGTGTCATTCAGGTTGTCAACCTGGACAATTCTTCTTTAATATGTTCTCGTGTATCCCACTATTAAATCAGTACCTAACCAAAAATACTAGAGCCGACAAGTAGAAAAACATTTCAATGTTTCATGGTCTCTACCTTTCAAACTAGTCTTTCCACTTAGAATTCCTCTCTCATCTTAAAGGCATCCCAGCATGTTTTGAGAATAATCTTTCCTTAGTGAAAATCTGATTATACACAAGTCAACTCAAAATTCTTTAGTGATGCAGTCGCTATGGAAGGCAGTGTGGAGGTTCCTCAAACAATTAAGAATAGAATTACCATATGACCCAGCAATCCCTCTCCTGGGTATCTACCAAAAGAATTTGGAATCATTTATACATAAAGACACGTGTGCTCCAATGTTCATTGCAGCTTTGTTTATGGTGGCCAAGACATGGAAACAACTAAAATGTCCTTCGATAGATGATTGGATAAAGAAGTTGTGGTATATATACACAATGAGTACTATTCTGCCATAAGAAAAGATGAAATAGGACCATTTGAGACAACATGGATGGATCTTGAGATTATTATGCTAAGTGAAATAAATCAGACAGAAAGTCAAGAACCATATTGTTTCACTTATATGTGGGGTATAAAACTGAAAACAACAAATAGAAAAGACAAACAAGTGAGAAACAAAAACTCATACACACAGACAATAGTTTAGTGGTTACCAGAGGGTAAGGGGGTTGGGGGGTGGGAGATGAGGGTAAGGGGGATCAAATATATGGTGATGGAAGGAGAACTGACTCTGGGTGGTGAACACACAATGGGATTTATAGATGATGTAATACAGAATTGTACACCTGAAAATATGTAATTTCATTAACAATTGTCACCCCAATAAATTAAAAAAAACACAAAAAGAACTCATAGACACAGACAATAGTTTAGTGGTTACCAGAGGACAACGGGGGAGGAGGATGGTAGATGAGAGTAAAAGGGATCAAATATACAGTGATGGAAGGAGAACTGACTCTGGGTGGTGAACACACACGTGATATATAGATGATTTATTACAGAATTGTACACTTGAAACCTATGTAGCTCTTTTTTTTAAACAATTGTCACCCAGTAAACTTTAATTTAAAACATATTTAAATGAAAATACAAGGTTCTACAGGTAAATAACATTAGTAGTAACATTGTATTTTCCCATAACTTCCTTCATAATAAAATCATATACAACAAGGATTTGCAAATACCAGAATGTTCATATCAAACTTTCCATAAGCATGTATAATTAATTATATATGTATACATATAAATTATAGTTGCTTTTATATATATGTATATATATACAATCCTCCTCACATACACGTTTGTTCTGTTCTCATAATAATCTTCTAAAGCAAGAATAATTTTTTAATAATAGGAGAAACTCAGACCCCAGTGGGTTACAGGACTTGCCCACGTATGTAAACCTAATATATTCAGAAGGAAAGATTTGAATAATATATGATTTTCATAATTCTATTGTTCTTCTCTCAAACAAAAATGTAAGTGGCTGTGGAATCAACATATTTTCATTAAAAAAAATTTTGACTTATGTTCTACCCCTCAATTCTCCATTTAGCCTACCTTAGGAAGCAACCAATGACCCAGCAAGGTGACCTCTGATGTTTGACTATCCTTCTCTCCCCAAACCTCTGCTGTATTTACCTGTTGCTGGGTTGTCATCCATTAATTTGTTTAGTTTGTGACAAAGAGATGGGAGTAATGGAAGGCTGACCTCTGACACAAACATAATACCCAGATACTGGTTTGCTGTTGGGATTTTTTTTCTCAGTTGTATAGAATATCAACCAAGCTTTCTATGACCTACTGAAGTGTCAACTTCAAGAAACTAACTCCAATTTATGGCCATCCATAGAATCTGGTGATCCACTGGGAGTTTTCCTAGGAATTTTCATGCCATTACTGTCTTGATCCCATCCTATTCAAGTCTCTGAGATTCAGCCTAATTAACATCTGTTGCCACTAACATGTCCAGGAGAGAAAAACCAGAGGGACTACTAGAAGGTGAGATAACCTGAAAAGTAATTAGGAAAGTGTTTCCAACAAAGTACAAACTTTGGGCATGCAAGTTCGGAGTCATCTCAGAGAAAAACAAATCAATTTCAGGAAGACTTGAATTTAAGGATTGTCAAGATGATTTTTATAATATAGATTATAAAATAGGTAATATTACCCTTTATATATGTTTATTCTGAGAAAAATAGGACAACATCATACAATTGTGAAAGTAATCTTTTTAAAATATGATTTTTATGTTTTCCCCCAAATGGCTACTCATTTTCACTGTATACATATATTTATTATATAAAACACTTAATAAACATAAAATATATATTAATTCATTTGATAATCATAGCCACTGCATCAATTAGGGGAATACATTTTAATCATTCATATTTAGCTGGTGACAATTCCAAAACTCAGAAAAATCAAATAACTTGTTCAAGATCACAGCCAGTAGACCAGTAACAAAATTAGTGCTTCCAAATTTGATTTAGTCTTTCTTCCTCCAAATTGTTTAACATTATTGATCCAGACTCCTCAGCTTGAATATCACAATTTAAATTCAACATATGTTTTTGTCCAGCATCTCCATTACATTAGCCTTTCTTTTTTTGTTTCACAACATCTATGGAGTAGCAGAAAAAATAATGGACCTGAACCTACTAGGATTGCTAGGATAAATACCAAATCTGTGATCTTGGACAAATAACCCCAAATGTCAGACTTCACACTTCTTTCTCATAAAAAAGTCTGGTTATTAAAATTTCTCAATTGTTCTCAAATTATCATATGAAACAAAGTTCATAGGGTTTCAGAAATAAATCCAAATGTGCATGACGATTTACTTTATCCTTAAGGTGGAATTTTATATCATCAGGAGAACTTTTCAATAGAATGTGGTTGTGCCAACTTATTTAAAATTTATGACAAAACTACATAAATTAAATTCCTAACTTTAAATTAATTTCAAAACAATGAAAAATTTAAGTGCAGAAACAAGATAATATCATGCAAAAGATCTACAATCACACAAAATTAATATCCCAGAAACCTTAAAATGATTTATATATTTGATACATAAGAGTAAAATTTGTGCAGAGAGAAGTAGAAAACAAAAAAGAAACAAAAAAGTGACAAACTTAAAAAAATTGTGAAAAATGTGAAAGGCAAAAGGCTAAACTCTTTTATATATAAATGTCTATTATAAATCAGTATGGAAAAAACCAGTGATCCAATTGAAGCCACAGCAAAGGACCAGGACAGAAACTTTTATATGACTTTCAAATATAAGATAAAAGTGTTTATCCTGGAGCTGGATCCCCGAAAATATACTGTCAGCTGCTGCGGTTGCCACCATTCTCAGGACCCTCATCATGACAGGCCTGCAGCTGCTCACCTTGTCTTCTCTGCTGTGCTGGGTCTTAGCTGACATTCGCTGTCACTCCTGCTACAAGGTCCCTGTGCTGGGTTGTGTGGACCGGCTGTCCTGTCGCCTGGAGCCAGAACACAAATGCCTGACAACAAATGTGTACCTCGGTAATATCCCTTCTTTAGTGGGGAGAGGAGACTCTATGGGTGGCGCTGAGACCCAGCTGTGGATGAGGCTGAGATGGAACAGAGAATGACAGCAGTGATAACATTTGGCCAATAATCATTATGTGCCAGGCCTCATTCTACGTCTTTACATAAATTGTTTCAATTAATGTTCATGACAACCCTATAAAGTAGGAAAGCAGCCTCAGAAAGAGACAATAATGGGTCCAAGGCCGCACGGCCAGCAAGCAACAGGACCAGGATTGGCTTGAGGGGCCAGGGTGTAAAGAAGGGGAAAGCCAGGACAGAGTTAGGAAAGAAGAAGGCTGGGTGGGTGCACGCGGTGGGGAGGTGGACACAGGCATGCCAGCTGCCCATTCCAGCTGACCCCATTGCCCACTCTTACCCCCAGGTAAGATGTGGGTTTTCTCCAACCTTCGCTGTGGCACAGCAGAAGAGCCCTGTCGGGAGGCCTTCAACCAAACCAGCCACAAGCTGGGGCTGACCTACAACACCACCTGCTGCAGCAAGGGCAACTGCAATAGCCCAGCGCCCCGGCCCGCGCCAGCCCTGGCCCTGCTGGTCCTCACCTGCCTGGCTGGCCTTGGCCTCTGGCTGCTGCACTGAGATGCGCTCCATGGCTGCCCCTCCTCCCACATGCCTTACCTGAGCCTCTCTCCCTGTACCCAGGCTTCCCACAGTGGTCTCCCCCTAGCTACCGTTGCTCAGAGTAACATTTCTCCGGACCCTTCACATTTCTTTAATTAGACAGTGGTCTCTTACCCATCATTCTACTCCACGCCCTCCTCTCTGCTTTTCTCGAGTCCCTTTCCGTTTCCCTCTAGACCATTCCAGATCCCCCATTGGCCCCTAGAAGGGCTCCCCACATTGTGCCCTGCACTGTACTGTGCCCTACTTGGAGAGGGATTGGGACCTGGGCCTGAAAATGGGCTTCTGTCCTGTCCCCAGTGAAGGCTCCAATGACCTCACTGTATGGGCTGATTCCCCAAACCCTGGCTGCCATTCGTATGCCATCCCCTTTCCATTCCTGTGTCTGAAATAAAAGATAAAATTGTTTATCCTTATACATACAAGAAATACGTATTAAATCACAATGGGATACAATTTTTACTTATCGAATTGTCCAAGAGAAAAATATTTTATGTCATGTCGAAGATCCACTTTGCTTAGCCTTTCTTTTTTTTTTCCTTTTGAGAGGTTTTTATTTGTTGATCTCTGTACTATGGCTCCATTTGACAAGTCTGTTCTGCGTACCCCACTGTGACTGTTTCTTTTTTTCAATTAAAATTTATTGGGGTGAGAATGGTTAGTAAAGTAACCTAGGTTTCAGATGTACAATTCTGTAATACATCACCTACATACTGCATTCTGTGTTCACTATCCAGAGTCAGTTCTCCTTCCATCACCATCTATTTGATCCTGTTTACTCTCAATCTATGACTCTCCTCCCCTCTTACCCTCTGGTAACCACCAAACTATTGTCTGTGTCTATGAGTTTTTGTCTTTATTTGTTTGACTTGTTCCTTTGTTGCTTTCAGTTTTGTATTCCCCATATCAGTGAAATCATATGGTTCTCGACTTTTTCTGTCTGACTTATTTAGCTTAGCATAATAATCTCAAGACCCATCCATGTTGTCACAAATGGCACTATTTCATCTTTCCTTATGGCAGAATAGTATTCCATAGTGTATACATACCCCATCTTCTTTATCCAGTTATCTATCGAAGGACACTGGTTATTTCCATGTCTTGGCCACTGTAAATAAAGCTGCAATGAACATTGGAGCACATATATCTTCACAGATAAATGTTTTCATATTTTGGGGGTAGATACTGAGGAGAGGGATTGTTGGGTCATATGGTAATTCTATTCTTAATTTTTTGAGGAACCTCCACACTGCCTTCCATAGCGGCTGCACCAGTCTGCATTCCCACCAACAGTGTATGAGGGTTCCTTTTTCTCCACAGCTTCTCCAACACTTGTTATTATTTGTCTTTTTGATGATCGCCATTCTATCTCGTGCGAGGTGATTATCTCATTGTGGTTTTTATGTGCATTTCTCTGATGATTAGTGATGTTAAGCATCTTTTCATATGTCTATTTTCATATGTCTATTGGCCATTTGAAAGTCCTCTTTGGAGAAATGTCTATTCAGGTCCTCTGCCCATTTTTTAATTAGATTTGTTTGTTTGTTTGTTTTATTGAGTTGTATGAGACACAAAGAAATGGAAAGGCATTCCGTGTTCATGGATTGGAAGAATCAACATGGTTTAAATGGCCATGTTACCCAAAGCAATATACAGATTTAATGCAATCCTCATCGAAATCCCAATGACATATTTTAAAGAAATAGAACAAAGAATTATCAGATTTGCATGGAAGCACAACAGACCCCAAATAGCCAAATCAATCCTAAGAAAAAATAATAATACTGGAAGTATCACACTCCCTGAACTCAGTTTGTACTACAGGGCAACAATAATCAAAACAGTATTGGCAGAAAAACAGACGCACAGACCAATGGAATAGAATTAACAACCCAGAAATAAACTCACAGATAATTTTTTACAAAGGAGCCAAAAACTTATAATGGAGAAAAGACAGCCTCTTCAATAAATGGTGCTGGGAGAATTGGAAAGTCACGTGCAAAAGAGTGAAACTAGATTGCTATCTGTCACCATGTACCAAAATTAACTCAAACTGGATCAAAGACCTGAACATAACATCTGAAACAATAAACTACATAGAAGAAAACATAGGTACTAAACTTATGAACCTTGTGTTCAAAGAGGATTTTATGAATTTGACCTCAAAAGCAAGGGAAGTAAAAGCTAAAATAAATGAATGGGATTATATTAAACTAAAAAGCTTCTGCACAGCAAAAGAAGTCATTGACAAAATAAAGAGGCAACCAACCAAATGGGGGAAGATTTTTGTAAACAGCACCTCCAATAAGGGGCTCATATCCAAAATATATAAGGAACTCATGATTTAGCCTTTTAATAAAGCATTTTAGAATTATATATCATATGCAAATATTAGCATGTCTATTGTCACAGTAATTTTATTTCTAGACCTTCACCTGACAGATATTTCCACATATGCGTGGAGGGATGGAGGTACAAAGACCTTTACTGAGGCACTGTTTGCATTAGAAAAGGGCTACAAACATCAAAAATGACCACCAGTCTTGAAGTTGTTAAATACATTTTTACAATATAATTTTATGCACTCATTAAAAATAACGAGGCAAGTCTGTATCTACAGAATTGGAATGGTTTCCAAAATATATTCTTAAGAAGAAAAAAGTTGCAGGGAAGTATTTATAAGCTACCACAAGATGTTATCTACCTATTCTCATATCAAGATGCATATATACATAGATATACATATAAAAATACACTTGCAAATACCCCACAAATGCTATGTGTACAGAATATCTCAAGAAGATACAAGGCCAGCAGTGCTGAGAAGAGTGAGTCAAGAGGGAAGTTGTAGGAGATGGGGTCAGGAGAGGAGAGTTATGTGGGCATTTGGGGGCCATTGTAAGAAATTATGCTTTTCTGTGTATAAAACAGACATTCCTGGCTTTAAGCAGGGCAGTAAGAAGTGACATGATTGTGGACCCTGAGAAATAAGATACCTACTAAAAAGAGCTCCCAATGACTAACTAGGCTCAAATTAAAACAGATCCTAGCAGCCATTTCTACACTGGGACCTCTCACTGCAAACCATGCTTCAGGGAGAAGCCTACACTAACTGTCTGCCTGTACTATGTTCCCGCCATCTGAGCCAACCCTTATAAAGCAGTTCCTGGAATCCTATTTCAACCAATAGGACTGAGACTTTCCCCATCCAATCAGAGCTATGTAGCTTTATCCTCATCAGCATCTTCACTGACCAATCAGAGCAGCTCCATTCTGACCAATCAGGACAGTGATTTTTGGACCCATCAAACTGCCAGGATTTGGAGTCCTCATTTGTATGAGAAGAATAGGTGTTAATTATTTTTTGAATGTTTGGTAAAATTCACCTGTGAAGCCATGTGGTCCAGAACTTTTGTTTGTTGTGTGCTTGTTCATTACTGATTAAATTTCATTGGTAGTAATTGATCTGTTCAGATTTTCTCTTTCTTCTTGATTCAGCCTTGGAAGGTTGTATGTTTCTAGAAATTTATACATTTTTTCCACATTGTCTAATTTGTTGGCATATAGTTGCTCATAGTATTTTCTTAAATTTTTTCATAGTATTTTCTTAAATTTTTTTTGTCATTTCTCCTCTTTCATTTCTGATTTTACTTATTTTGGTCATCTTAAAGTTTATTATTCGAACTAAATGAGATATGGTGCACTAAGTGCTAAACATAGTATCATTCCACAAATGTTTATTGTTTTTAACATTAACTTTATGTTAATACTGTAAATTGTTAATAATAATTTATTTCCTGAATATCAGGAAATCCCAGTTGTCTCTGTGACCCATTGCTTAAAAACTCTTTCTTGCAAGAGGGGATTAAACTATAAAGATTTATTTTTAATGAAAATACGAAATTTCTCAAATTAACATTTTAAACTTCAACCTTAAAAAAAAAAACAGAAAAATAAGAGATCCAAGATGGTGAATTACGTAAATGCTATGCCTACTGCACCTCAGTATCATGTCAAAATTACAAATAAATTATAGAACAATCAACCTCAAAAATCATCTGAACACTAGCCGAACAGAACCCCTATAACTAAGGATACAAAGAAGAGGCCATATCAAGACTGGTAGGAGGGGCAGAGATACAAAATGGGCTGACTCCAAACCCACAGAGAGAGGTTGAATGCTAGGAAGGACACCTCAGTGGCAGAGGTCCCCCTTTAAGAGGGAGGGGACCTCCACTCCCACGCCGGGCTCCTCAGCCCAGGGGTCCTGTGCTGGGAAGAAACGTTCCCACAGCATCTGGCAGTGAAAATCTTCAAGGACTCTGCCTCCCTTTCCCAGTAGGGCAGAAGGCAGCTGGAAACAGATGCCCTCTTGTAGAGCTAGAATATTGACTCGATCACTCCTGGACACTCACCTGATCTCTGGTGGAGGGATGGCAGCTCGGGTGCTCAGGGACATGTGTGAAGGACTGACTTGTGGTGGCTTCAGCACAACAGCTGGAACGATATGAGGCATTGTGTTCTTTGTGTGAAGGCTGACACACATGTGGCCTACAGGAGGGTGCCATCCTTTCAGGGTTAAGCCCTCCCCCAAAGGGCCAAGCCTGGGACTACATTGGACTAATGGAATCCGTGCATGCACACCATCTTGGTGATGCTCTGGGTCTCCCCTGCCCCCCACTCCAGCTGGTGCTACATCGCCTGGGAAACTTGACTGCTGGGCTGCTGGACCCACCCAAGGGCAGTGGAAGCCTGTTTAAAGCTCGCAGAGGGCCTGTGACAACCCAGGAAACTATTGCTGGTGGGTGGTAACCCAAGACCTGAGCCACAGCATACATGGGCGGTGATGGGCCTGAGACTGGCGGTGGCAGACTATAGTGTTCTAGGGGCTTTTTTTTGTGGCGTGGTCCTGGGCCCAGTACTGGTGCAAGAGCCAAGGCTGCATTCGTTTTGTAGAAACCACTGACCACACCCCTTAGCGTCCTGGAACCCTACTCTGCCCACCTAGAGCTGCATTGTCAGGGCACTCTGAGTGCCTGGGTGGCCAGCCCTGCCCCACAAACCACAGAGGGTTTTTTTTACAGCAGGGGACAACCTGAAATGGCCCAGGGAGATTTAGGTGGTGGACAGTGACCAAAAATCTCAAAAAACTGCACCACAGCCACTAGGGGGCAGCACTCAGGAATTAGCAAGCCTGAAGTGGTGGCTGGCTGCAGTGTTCTCACTGCGCTGTGCAAGGTGGTCACAGGCCAGGCACTGGTGTAAGATCTGAATCTGCATTAACTTTGTGAAAACCACTGGTCACATCTCGTAACTCACTTGAACTCTACCCCACCTCGCTAGTGCTGCATCACTGAGAGCTCTCTCAACACCAGGTCAACCAGCCCAGCACGCACACCTAAGTAGGCTCTTTCAACAGCTGGGCCTTATGGGAAGCTAATGGGTGGCAATAGGCCTAGGGGTGGGCCTTTTGCTAGGCTGCCTCCAATATTGGTGGCAGCAGGCCTCAGTTCACAACGGGGCTACCCCCACATGTCTCCAGGTCCAGCAGAAGCAACAGCCAATAAGCCACATATAGCTTTAAAGCACCTACTAGGTAGCCATAGGCTGGTAACAGGAATGGCTAAAATTGCCCTGCACAGAAGCTCTGCCCAAGACAACACACCCAGAGGCAAGTTTCAGACCACAGCAGAACACTACCCTGCTAGTCCCACAAATGACATGCCCAAAGGGTGTCTCAACAAGCACAAGAGCCTGTGGGGACAAGTCTACTCTGAGGGCATCAGCCCCCACAGAGCAGCTCATAAACTGTGGGCATAACCAATTCTCACAGTTAGTCAGCTTGGGAGTCAATCCCACACCCTGATATACCAAAAGCAATCCAGGCTCAACGACAACGGGAGAACACACACAACACACAAGGGACTTTCCTGGAACACATGCACAGGAGAGTAGGGAGACTGTACAATTGGACTATATAGAGCACATACTACATAAGGACTCCCAGCAAAGACTGAGAGACATAGGACATCTACCTAATACATAGAAGCAAACACAGAACAACAGCCAGAATGAGGAAACAAAGAAACATGTTCCAAATAAAACAGGAGAAACCTCCAGAAATGGAACTAAATGAAATGGAGGCAACCAACCTACCAGAGATAGAGTTTAAAACACAGATTACAAGAATGCTTAAGGAACTCAGTGAGAATTTCAACAAAGAGATAGCAAGCACAAAGGAGGACATGGAAACCATAAAAAAGAATCAGTCAGAAATAAAGAATACAATAACTGAAATGAAGAATACACTAGAAGGAATCAACAGAAGATTAGATGAGGCAGAGGATCAAATCATTGATTTAGAAGACAAGATAGCAGAATACACACAATTGGACAAGGAAAAGGAAAAATAATAAAAAATAATAAAGATAATTATAAATAAATAAAGTATAATTATATAATTATACATAAATAAAATAATTATATTTATAAATAATTATAATAAATAAAATAATTATGAATAAATAAAATAATAAAGATAATTAATAATTATAAATAAATTTATTTCTAATAAATAAATAATAATAGTAAAAAACAATGAAGATATTTTAAGGGACCTGTGGGACAACATCAAGAGCAACAACATTCGCATCATTGGAGTATGAGAAGGAGAAGAGAGGGAGCAAGGGATCGAGAACCAATTTGAAGAAATAATGACTGAAAACTTCCCTAACCTGGTGAAGGAAATAGACATACAAACCCAGGAAGCACTGAGAGTTACAAACAAAAGGAGCCCAAACAGGCCCACACCAAGACAATTCATATTTAAAATGCCAAATGTTAAAGACAAAGAGAGAATCCTAAAAGCAGCAAGAGAAAGACAATGAGTTACTCACTAGAGAACTCCCAGAATTCTATCAGCTGATTTCTCAACAGAAACTTTGCCAGCCAGAAGGGAGTGGCAGGAAATATTCAAAGAGATGAAAAACCAAGATCTACAACCAAGACTATTCTACCCAGCAAGGCTATCATTTAAAATTAAAGGAGAGACAGAGAGTTTCCCAGATAAGAAAAAAAACTAAATGAATTCATTATCACCAAGCCAGTATTACAAGAAATGTTAAAAGGACTTCTTTAAGCAGAAGAAAGAAGAAAACAAACAAACTAACCAGCAAAGATAAAAAATATGAATAATAAAATGACAATAACTATGTACCTATCAATAATCACTTTAAATGTAAATGGATTAATTGCTCCAATCAAAAGACAGGGATAAGAAAACAAGACCCATAAATATACTGACTACAGGAGACCCACCTCAGGTCCAAGGACACACAGAGCCTGAAAGGATAGGGATGGAAAAAGATATTTCACACAAATGGAAATGAGAAAAAAGCTGGAGTAGCAATTCTTATATCGGACAAAATAGACTTTAAAACAAAACTATAATAAGAGGCAAAGAAGGACATTACATAATAATAAAGGGATCAATCCAATAAGAGGACATCACCTTAGTAAATATTTATGCACTTAACATAGTAGCACCTAAACATATAAAGCAATTATTGACTGATATAAAGAGGGATGAACAGTAACACAATCAGAGTAGGGGACTTCAACATGCCACTGACTCCAATGGAGAGATCTTCCAGACAGAAGATCTCCAGACAGAAAATCAATAGAAAAAAAGAGGACTTAAATGACATATTAGACCAGATTAATTTAATTGATATTTTTAGAGTATTTCATCCCAAAACAGCAGAACATACATTCTCTTCAAGTCACATGGAACACTTTCCAAGATAGACCACATGTTCGGCCACAAAACAAGTCTAAATAAATTTTAAAAGATTGAAATGATATCAAGCATCTTCTCTGACCATAGTTGTATGAAACCAGCAATAAATTAGAAGAAAAAAATTAAAAACACACAAACATATAGTGATTAAATAACATGTTACTAAATGATGAATGGGTCAACAATGAAATTAAGGAAGAAATCAAAAGATAACTTGAAACAAATATAAACAAAAACACAACAATTCTATGGAAAACAGTGAAAGTAGTCCTAAGAGGGAAATTCATAGCAATGCAGGGCTACCTAAAGAAACAAAAAAACCCTCAAATCAACAGTCTATCTTTACACTTAAGGGAACTGGAAAAGAACAACAAAATAAGCTCAAAAGGAGTACAAGGAAGGAAATAATAAAGATCAGAGCAGAAATAAATGAAATAGACACAAAAAAATATATGTTATATAAGACCCGGTCTTATTTTACTATAAGTAAATAGTAAAATTTATTATGAGACCCGGTCTTATAGTAAAATAAGTAAAATAAGACCAGATCTCATATTAATTTTTGCTCCAAAAGACACATTAGAGCTGATTGTCTGGCTAGGTCTTATTTTTGGGAAACACGGTATTGTTATACAGATATTTACTATTTCTGTTAACCTTTCTTAATTTCTGATTTTACAAGGTTCTCTCTGTATCATTTCCCTTTTGTCTGGGGAACTTCTTTTTAGCAATTATCTTAGTAATGTTTTTCTGGACACAACTTCTCTTAGTCTTCCCACATATGAGAATACTTACAGCTCATATCATTCCTGAAGAATATTTTCACTGGACATAAATTGTACGTTGATTTTTTTCCTGCACTGTAAAAATGTTGTTTTCATGGTTTCCAATGAGTAATGTGTAGGTATTCAAATCACTACTCATTAGTTAATACGTTATTTTTACCTTGCCGTTTTCAATATTTTCTCTTTAATTTTTATTATTTTAATTGTCTGATTATAGATTTTGGATGGGGGGAGTTGACCTTATTTGGTATTCTCTAAGCTTCTTGTATCAGTAGACTTACATCTTTTACAAAACGTGAGAAGTTTCTCATTATTATTTCTTCCAAAAATGTTTTCAATATCACACACTTTCTCCTTTACCAGCAGGACTCCGATGACAGCAATGTGAGCCTTTTGTTATGGTCTCACAGATTCCCAAAATTCTGTTCACTTTTTCCAATATACTTTTTTCTCTATTGCTTAGATTGGATAATTTTTGCTGACCTAAATTCAAGTTGACTGTCTTTGCTTTGTCATCTCCATTCTGCTATCAAGCCCATCCAATAGTTACATATTTTGATTGTTGTAGTTCAAAAATTTTCATTTGTTTTTTCTTTTTATTTTCTATTTCTTTGCTAAGACTTTTTATTATTCCATATATTTTATGAGTGTTTTCAATTGCTTGTTCAAGTATTTTTATATCTGTTTTAAATTCTTCGTTAGATAATTCAACATCTGTGTCCTCTCAGTGTTGGCATCCATTGATTATATTTTCCTATGTAAGTTGAAAAATTTTGTTGTTTTTTTGTATGCTGAGTAATTTTGGATTGTATCTTAATTGTTTTCAGTGTTACATTTTGAGATTCTGGTTCTTGTTTAAGTCCTATGGAGCATGTTGATACTTTTGTTTTAGCAGGCAATTAATCTGGTTAAGGTCAAGCCTCAGATTTAACCTGCCTCTTGTGGGCGGTGGTTGTAATGTTAGTTTAATTTACAAAGGTTTTGCAATGTTTTTCAGATCTGTCCCATCGGCTGTCTCATTTAGTAGTAGTCAGTGTGGGACCTGAAAGTTCAATTCTCAAAGTTTTTGCTATGCTATTAGTATCAGATCCATGCATTTGAAATTTGCTATCTCTCTTTTATCTCCCTGATAATATCTGTTTCTGTGGGGACCCTTTTTTGGTTCTCTGGCTAGAAACTTGAAGCTCTAGTTACCTTCCTCTGCCATGCACTTTCTTCCTTTCTTCTTCTTCTTCTTCTTTTTTTTTTTTTTACTTAAAGTTTATTGGGGTGACAATTGTTAGTAAAGTTACTTAGGTTTCAGGTGTACAATTCTATAACACATTAACTCTATATCACTTTGTGCTTTCTACATTGCACTCAGTCTGAGGAGAAGCAGTAGTCAGAGACAGAGAGAAAAAAAAGTGGAGCTGGTTCCACTCTCATTGAACTGCAGCTCCACAGAATGGAGAGCTTTCGCACTGCATCAGAAGTTTAGCACTTACGGGTTCTTTTCCCAACTCAGCCACTGTTACTGTTGCCACAGAATAGTCTGGGTATGAAAAAGGAGACAAAGAAAAACAACATAATCTGTAACTTAAGCTCTTATATGGGTCTTTAGCCGGACAGTGTTTATATTTGAACTGCAGCATTAGCTTTCCCTGGGTCTCCACCCTTCAACCAACCCTTCAGATTTTGGATTTACCAGCACCAATAATCACATGAGCCAATTACTTAAATAAATATCTCTTTATATATACATCCCATTGGTTCTGTTTTCTGGAGAATCTGGGCTAGTACAGAGTTTGATATTCTTCATCCTGAATATTAGGAATTCCTTTCTTGTTCCTTAAACCAGATGTAGAGGGCTTCTTATAGAGCTCTCTCAGACTATGGTATGGTGTTAACTGGGTTACTTCTGTGTTTTTGGATGTGTTTAGCTCAAGCTGAGGTATTCTGGAAAGAATGTATAATAAACGTTGCCAAGTTGGGGGTTCTTTGAATTCTAGTTTTCTTCCTCACTCTACATGCCAATACCGGGGGTGATAAAAAAAATGTACACATTTTAAGAGATGTTATCTATGTATTACTTTTTGAAGTTGAATTGAATCATGGTAGCAATGTGTAGTATGACATTTCCTCTAAAGATAGCATTAATCAAATGAATGCTGGCGTCATTCATTACGTTCCAATTTTAATACAATTTTTTTCCTTTCTTAAAATGTGTATACACTTTTTTGGCACCCTCTGTATTTACTTTTCATGGTGCTCAAAATAGCTTCTCCTTTCATTCTGTTTAGGTTTTATAGCTGAATTTAGTGAGAAAGATAGAGTGAGTTTGTTCATGCCATCATATTGCAAACTAGAATCTGTGTTTGAAATTTGATTAACAATAAGTGAAACAAAATAGTCAGTGCTTATTTCTTTCAGACGCAGTTGACAAGAGAAAAATTCTGAGATATCCTATATTAAATTGCAGTAGGCTGGAAGGTGGGAGGAAGAGACAAGGGAAGTTAATCAGTTAGCAACTGCAGGCCAAAGTCAACAAAAGACTGTTCACATTCCTGAATATGTGTTGAAGTTTTGAATTAACTTCCAGACAGCTATTACCTATCCCAGAATTTTCTGTTTCACCTTTTCCTGCCCCCTACCCTCTTTTATGTACATCCAACGTAAATTCTTTCAAGACAACTTACATATTTATTCCCCAAACTCATTATATAAAAAAGTCCCATCAACCCGAGAACGGTGCACAAGTTTTTCTTCTCCACCCAGCCCTGCTACCAGTTGTTCAGATTACATGCCTCAGGACCTTGTACTTTTACTGGCTTTTTTCCATATGAGTCAAGTACTATTACTGTCTTTTTTACAGATAAACAATTCAGCCACAGGATTGTTAACTGGCTTTCTTAAGGTCACATATGAATGATTGGTAGGCCACTGTTCAAACTCAAACAGTCTGAATCTAAAAGTTCTATTATTAACTGATGTATATATTTCATTAAAGCTTAATAGCATGGTTTATTGTTTTCATGGAAAAATGAAAAAGAATGAAAAATCAAATCAGTCTAATTTGGAGTATTTCATTAGATAATTCCATCTCATTTAAACACAAAACAGAATTTGATATTTTAGAGTTTGAATTCTTTCTGCTAATACAAAGAGTAGTTTAGAATAACTTTGGAGGTCCTTACAGTATTTATTTTCTCTATGAGACTCCAGATTATGGCAGTCATGATTCTGTACTAAAGACATGATCACCAAGATCTGTACTAGGAAACAGATCATTCTTTTTGCATAGAGCAATCAGAAGCTGCTTAAAGCCATCATTTTGCAGTTTCTAAGCAATTAAATATGGTCTCCTTGGATATTGGTTGTTATCAAGCAAGGTCTTGTTCTACCAAGGTCACTTGGGGGCTTATTAGAAAGCTTGTAGATAATTGTATTATTAAAATGTTATAAATGTTTTCACAAAATCAGTAAGTACATAACTGCTTAAGTGCCTTAAAACTATTTTCTCTGAAGAACAAGATAATTGATAAGGGCATACATACTAAACACTTTCACGGTTGTCTCTAGAGGTGCTAGCTTTGTCAAGCAGTCACTGGTGATTCTATCTCAATTTTGCCTCATGGTTTTAATGATTACACATCTTAACTCCTGTAAGAGGCCTCTGGAGGCAGGCCACTTAACAAACAACAATGAGATAAACTTTCTTCAAAGTTTAAGGCGTCCTCAGGGAAAAAGAGATAGGTAACTGCCAACAAAACACTACTGAACTGTAAAGTACGAAGAGTCATTAGAAAAGGAAGACACTATAGGAAAAGAGGTTGTTTACTTTTTCTCTAAGAGCCACTAACCCCAGAATGAATGAGAACTGGATTTATGTTAATATTAACTCTATTCATGCAAGCATTTGTTCTCTTATTCACTTATTTTATTCAGTTAGTTATTCTCATGTACTAGATCATTGTTATGATGGCCTTCCATATTCAAAATTCTAACTAAATCACAAATTGAAGACTTTTTAATTTTTTAGTCTGGTAGTCAGGATGTCTGCTTTCCTGTTAGCTTTGCAAACAGTTGTTTGGAATACAGTGTTGCTTTGGCCTAGTTCAAAGGTTATTTTTTCCAGGTCAAACATTCCAGAGGTTTGAGAAATAAGACATGCAAGGCAATTTCTCTGGGATGGTGGCACTGACTCCATGATGAAGTGCTGTTTTTATTATTTTTCACAACATACACAAAAATAAGACCAAGAGTTATATGCTGCTTTAAGGCCGATTGGGAAACTAATTTTTTCTTTACACTCACATCTTAGAATTATTTGCATGATTGTCTCATTCTATCTTCACTCAAACCCTGATGCAAATTCATATCAGATGAGAATATATGCCAGGTAAAATCATGAGATCATGAGTACAGTGAATGTGATCCATGTATCCTGTATATTTTCAAACAATATTAAAGAGTAAGGCATTACAGTTCTTAGTTTGAAAATACAAGTATGACCAAATAGATCTTGACACCAGAAAATAGCAGCATGAGTAGTGCTCCTTGATCTCTCACCTTGAAGTTACAATTTGAACAGCTATAATTCAAAAAATGATTCCCTACACAACACGCAAGCAGGTCTGAGAGATCCACTCATCGAAACACCTGAAGGTAGGTGAATCAGAGCAAATGGGAGAAGGGAAGGAGGAAATGTAGAGATGGGACCCATGGCATGCAGCCCAGAGCTCACTGCAGTCCGGAGTTCATTGTAGACCCGGGAGAGGGAAGAATTCAGGCCTGCAGTCCTGCCTGAGAGATCAGCATATAACACAGCTAACCCGGCAATTGAAGCACAGACCTCAGATCAAAGACCTAACCAGAAGTGTGAGAACAATGGTTTAAGGCCTCACTGCCAGGCAGAAAACACAAAACAAAGACACAGAGCCTGGCTTCCTCCCCTCCACCCTCCCAGAGCTCACCCCACCCTGACTCTCAGTGTCAGAAGCTGGCTCCAAAAGAAACTGTAACCAAGTCAGATTAAAGAACAGAATATCTACAACCCTGAAAACTGGAATGATGATCTGGCAGCCACAGACTCACAGTGCAACTAATTTCAGTGAAAAGGAAGGAACTGTAGGGGCAAGACAGCTGTGGGCTGGTAGTCACCACATCTCGGAGCCATAAACCTGCCACCACCACTCACAACCCACCCCATCTCCACCATTCTGGGCAGACCCTGAGGTGGTAAGCAGAGCCACTGAAATACGCAGATTCTTCATCAGGCTGCAGGGGCAGCACTGGGGATTCAGAAACTCAAAACTCTATCACCCACTGAGACTAAGGTGACCTGCTCACAGAGGAGAAGCCCACCTTCCAGATCACCCTCCATCGAATAAGAAGTCAGAACAGTGAACACTACAGAAAATAGAACACTACAGAATGAGAGAAAATAAAAGGCTTCAGTGGGAGAGATAATAAAACATTTCAGCAACACCTACTGAAGAGCAAGAGGAGGATCTTTTTCAACCTACTGCAGAACCCACTACTGTAGGTACCCAGGAAAAAGTAATAATTCATTAATTGCCACGAAAAACCAAGGTAACAAGGCAGCCCAAAAAGAAGATGAAAACTCTCCAGAAAATAAACTAAAAGACACGGAAATATGTGATTTAAATGACAGAGAAATCAAAATTGCAGTTCTGAAAAAACTCAATGAAATGCAAGAAAACACAGGCAATTTAGTGAACTCAGAAACACAAAAAACAAAGTTAACATTTTACCAAAGAGATTGAAATAAAAAACAGGACGAAACAAAACAAACAATCTATTAGAAATTCTGCAGATAAAGAACTCAATAAAAGATATGAAAAAAAATAGCCAGCTTGGACAATACAGCTGACCAGATGGAGGAAAATATTACTGATATTGAAGATAGAAATCTGGAAATGACACAAATGGAAGAAGAGCGAGACTTGAGAATTAATAGAAATGAAAGAATTCTACAAGTAGTTTCTGACGCCATCAGAAAGAGCAACATAAGAATAATGAGTATACCAGAAGGAGAAATAAGGGAAAAGGAGACAGAGAGTATATTCAAACAAATAGTTGACGAGAACATCTAAATCTGTGAAAAAGACTGGATCCTCAAATCCAAGAAACAAACAAAACACCTAATTACCTCAATCCCAACAAAGCTTCTCCAAGGCTCATTATATTGAAGCTATCAAAAACAAATGACACCACCTCAGGGATGCTGTGGATGCCTGGTCATGGCATTGTACACCAGAGGCTGGGCATTAATGAATGCCAACTATAATTTTTTGTGTATAATGTGATGGCTCGGTGTGAGGTCGGGGTGGTTGTGGATGGGGGGAGGGGGGTTCACGGTGTGAGGGATGTAAAAATAAAATAAAATAAAACAAAAAAAACATTTAAAAAAAATGACAAAGAAAGAATTATCAAGGCAGCAAGGAGGCGGGGGGGGGGTGGAAGGGGGCGGGAGGAAGCAGTAGCTTATAAGGGAAAGCCCATTAAACTATCATCAGATTTTTCAGCAGAAACTCTACAAGTCAGAAGAAAGTAGAATCAAATATTCAAACTATTGAAAGAGAGAATTTATCAGCCAAGAATAATATATCCAGCCAAGATATTTGTTAGATATGAAGGAGGAATAAAGACCTTTCCAAACATGCAAAAGCTGAGGGAATTTTCTGACACATGATCTGCATTACAGAAGTACTGAAGGAGGCTAAAAAGTCAAAAGAATACAAAACCATGAGCAATATTATGAACAGACAGACAGGAGCAGGAAATGGCAACCCCTATACAAAATAGGACTCTATACATTTAAACATAACAAAGGATAAGGATAAAAAAAACATTAAAAATGGGGAAAAATTCAAAATGGCTTAAAGACTTAAATGTAAGATCTGAAACCATAAAATATCTAGAAGAAAATATAGGAAGAAACTTCATGGACATTGCCCGGAGTAAGATTTTCACTGATATATCCCCTCGCGCGAGGGAAGTAAGAGAAAAAATAAACATGTGGGATTACATCAAACTAAAAAGTTTTTTCACAGCAAAGGAAACCATCAATAAAACAAAAAGGGATCCTACTGTATGGGAAAAGATATTTGCCAATGATATATCTGATAAGGGATTAATATCACAAATCTATAAAAAACTTACTCAACTCAACTCCAAAAAAACAAACAACCCAATTAAAAAATGGGCAGAGGACTTGGGGAGACATTTCTCTAAAAAGGACATACAGAAGGCAAGAAGACATATGAAGAAATGCTCAACCTCACTAATCATCAGAGAAATGCAAATAAAAACCACAATGAGATACCACCTCACGCCAGTCAAAATGGCTATCATCAATAAATCAAAAAACAACAAATGCTGGCGCGGATGTGGAGAAAAGGGAACGCTAGTGCACTGTTGGTGGGATTGCAGATTAGTGCAGCCACTATGGAAAACAGTATGGAGGTATCTCAGGAATCTGAAAATGGAACTACCCTATGATCCAGTAATTCCACTCCTAGGCATCTACCCGGAGAAATCCAAAACTCCAATTCAAAAATCTGTATGCACTCCTATGTTTATTGCAGCACTTTACACAATAGCCAAGATATGGAAACAACCAAAATGCCCATCGGTAGATGACTGGATTAAGAAGCTGTGGTACATTTATACAAGGGAGTATTACGCAGCCATAAAGAAGAAAGAAATCTTATCATTTGCAACAACGTGGATGGATCTAGAGAACATTTTGTTAAGCGAAATAAGTCAGAAAGAGAAAGACAAGTACCATATGATCTCACTTATATGTGGAATCTAAAGAAAAGAATATGTGAATGAACTAATCAGAAACAGTTTTGGGGACACAGAGAAAAAAACGAGAGTTGTTAGATGGGTGTGGGGGGGGGTTGGGGATAAGGGGAAAGGTGAAGGGATTTGGAAGCAGCTGGTAACCACAAGATGGCCTCAGGGTTTTTTGAAAATTAATTTGGGGAACGTATTCAATAATGTTGTAAAGATTTTGTTGGGTATCCGATGGACATGCGTCCTATTTGGGAGACCACCTCAGGGATACTGTGGATACCTGATCATGGCATTGTACACCAGAATCTAAACATTAATGAATGCCAACTATAAATTTATATATATAATGTGATGGCTCAGTGTGAGGTCGGAGGGATAGTGGATGGGGGAAGGGGGGTTCACAGTGTGAGGGATATAAATGATGAACGTCTAAGTATTACCTTGTCTTATACACCTGAAACTAATAAATAAATAAATAAAAAAGTAACATACATTAGTACCATTCAATAAATTGCTTTCACCAAACATTAAGTTCTCATAGTCAAACTTTAGACTCTCGAAATGACAAGATGAGATGTCAGAGGGTTCCCAAATGCCTTTTTTCCCTGTTGAAAATCTTCAAGTAACTCATATCTGCATTTAGACTAGGTTTCATTTATTTTAAAAAGTGAACATACTCTGAATTTGAAAGTGGCATATCTCTTTCCCTCTGCAGTTCTGCTTGTTTTTAAGACTTACAAAGCGTGTCATACTTTATGTAGTCTTCTTGGTCTAGTTTTTTTTTCATTCAATAGGTTGCTAGTATATTGATCCATATTGTTGCTTGTAGGTATAATCCATCCATTTTTACTGCTAATGATACTCTACAATTCAGTTATGTGTTTCCCTATTACTAAAAGGTATTTGAGTTGCTTTAGTTTGGCATGTCCATTTTCAATTTGGATAGGTATTGTCAGATTGCCCTTTGAGAGTGGACAAGGTTTTATTGTTTGTTTGTTTGTTTGTTTTCCTTTCCAACCTTCAACAAATGAGAATTCACAGTAACATTTTCATTGGGTTTGGCTGGCATTTCTGAAGCAATATTCTGGATCTCATAGTAGTTTTACAAACTCTTTCATTGGCATTATTAGAGAGATGCGAAAGGGGCCTCTGCTTTCGCAGAGGGAGGACTCAACTGGGGGCAGTGACTAGTCCAATAGCACCTATCACTAGGGCCGAGTTGGGAGGTTTGTAGATATCTGAGACATTTGTTTAATAACCTGGCAATATCTCCATAGAGTGATATTTGATCTTGGTTGGTTTCCTGAATTTGATAAAAAGGCAAATGAGAAGAGATCTTTCTGTTCTGCCTCTGAAACAATTTCCATATCATGACCCAGAGGGGAAAAAAGATTGATAATGTGGTAGAAAGCAAGGAAGAGGTCAGGTCCCAAGAAGAAATCCTACCTGTGATCAGCTAAGGGGCACCAGATATCTCGAACAGTCCTCACCCTGGCTTTTGGCTGGGAGGAAATTTCACATAGGAAAGGAGGAGAGAGAGGAGAGGGAAGATCAGAGTCCAGATTTTTTATTTTGTTACTTGAAAGGACACTGTTTCTCAGAATCCAGGTCCTCTTTGGGTAGGGAATCCCCTGAATTATTTTTTCCTGGAGGGATCACAGGATTGTCCTTAGAGTAACTCTATGCTGGAAATCCCCAGCTCCAGTGGGCAGTTCCTCTATTTGCACGTGGAGTTGCATGGCAGTCACAGTTTGAACACTCACACTCCTGGGTTAGCAGTTCTCATGTACATTTGCAGCAGGCTGTGACCTCCCTCCAGGCTCTGGGCCTGCAATCACAGGCTCTTTGCTCACCTCTGCCAAGTAGGGAAATACACGCTGGTCCAGTCTGCGTGTGCCACCCAGGGATATGCCTGAATACATATAGGTCCTGAAACTCTCTTTGCTCTCACTCATCCTAAGACCCCTCGTACCCTCTGCTGTCCTTTAGCTCTCTGTATTCCTTCCCCCAACTAGTTCCCTTAGCAGCTACTACTAAAATGACTGTGGGTGAGTTAGCTTCTTTCTTATCAATAAGGATACTGACGCTTACCTCATTAGAATGCTAGAACAGTTAATGAGTTTCCGTTTAATAATGTCTTGTGCAATTTCTGAAATATAATAAACACTCACTAGTTTCCATTTTTATTCACTTACTTATTCATTCATTTAGTAAATATTTATTATTTACAGTGCCAGACAGCTTGTCCAAGAAGTGCTGAAGATACAAGTTAATGGAGACACAATCCTGACCCTCAATATTCCTACTCTTTAATGGGAGTAAAGGACAAGTAAGCAGATAATCCCATTGCTGGAGAAAAGTGCTCCAAGAGGCTTTCAGAGAGAGTATGAAAGGACAGAAGAGCTGCTACTTACATTGAATATTCTTATAAATTTCATGGAGTTGGGGGCAGAGTTGGAGGGAAAGGCGTGCTCAGTGACCTGGTGGCAGAGAGTTTGGCATGTTCAAGGGTATGCAGGGAGTTCAGGGAACCGTGCATGGAAGCAGCTAGATGTACAGCTCTGCAGCTCAGATCTGGGCTGTAAGGTATAGATCTGAGGGCATCAGCAGACATATACTATTACTGGGAAATGTCATTCCTGGGCTCTCCTTCCTGGAGCTTCTGGCTAAGGGTCTTTGCTTCCCCTGAGAATGAACTGGCCCCAAGATGGTGTAGGCTACTGAGGCAAGAATGGAAAACAAGGAAAAGGTACGAGAAGAGAGTGATTTAATTCTAAACAGCTTTAAACATCTACTCTCCTTCTTCTTTCCCAGAAGTGACGTGAAGATCTGAGAGGGTAATGGGTGCAGAGAAAATTTGAAATGTGAAAGCCCCTTTAAAAAGTTTACTTAAGTGCTGCAATAAACATAGGAGTGCATACTGATTTTTGAATTGGAGTTTTGGATTTCTCCGGGTAGATGCCTAGGAGTGGAATTACTGGATCATAGGGTAGTTCCATTTTCAGATTCCTGAGATACCTCCATACTGTTTTCCATAGTGGCTGCACTAATCTGCAATCCCACCAACAGTGCACTAGCGTTCCCTTTTCTCCACATCCGCGCCAGCATTTGTTGTTTGTTGATTTATTGATGATAGCCATTTTGACTGCAGTGAGGTGGCACCAGAGGCTAAACATTAATGAATGCCAACTATAATTTTATGTGTGTGATGTGATGGCTGGGTGTGAGGTCAGAGGGATGGTGGGTGGGGGGAGGGAGGTTCACAGTGTGAGGGATGTAGATGGTGGGCGTCTAAGTATTACCTTGTCTTGTACACCTGAAACTAATAAAAAAAAAAATCAGAAAAAAAAAAAAGATAAATAATGTCCCAATATTCTTACAGGTTGCATTTGTCTATGAATACCTATCAGGGGTGAAATTTACTTATGCTTACCCATCCAAGTGTTTGGGGTTGAAACTCTTTAGAACAGTTTTAATTACCTCTAATAAAATTTTATTCAATCTGAAAAAAAAAAGTTTACTTAAGTCAGGGCACATACAGCTTTTACTTTCTCTTTTCCCAGGCCCATCCCCCCATCCCTTTGCTGCTGCAGGGCTTCCTGTTTCTCACCCTCAACCTGATATGACATTTTCTGCCTAGTCACTGGTGATGTTTCAGAATACCCAAATCCTATTGGACAGTGGGTGCAGACCAGCCCTTTTCTGCTGTGTTGCAGCCAAAGGTCCCAATCTTGGTTTCTAAACACGGAACAATAGGAACCTGGAGAGGTATCTGAAAGGAGAACAGAAGGAACAAAGATTTCCTGCCTATTCCAACAGCACTCTTCCTTCCCCCTTCGTACTCATTCTATGTGTTTAAAGAAGCATGCCTAACCCCACAAAATGCTTTCAAATAATAATCAGCTTTTCCAATTTTATTAACTGATTATCTAATAAGAGCTTCACATAGAGAAACATAGTTCATGATAAGCTTTTTGAAATATTGGAATATGCTCTTGGATCCCATTACTTTAGGTAGGTACTTCTGTGAATCCAAGTTCTGCCAGATGGAAAAATATGGGATCACTTGTGATCCATCCGTGAATGAAGGCACAGTAAAGGCATCAGTGCAAACACAGCAAACAAATTTGATAACTTGGCATTTTTACGGGCTTTTTACTTTGAAAAATCTGGAGAACTTTTATAAATGTTTTTTTTTAATGGGTTTTTTGGCAAGGTCCTGAGAGTTGGGGATAAGGAAGTGATTAGTCTGGAATGGTAGGAGGATCAAGAGTGACTGAGTGAATTCCCTGAAGACGCACAGCTCATGCAATGCTTTGTCCCCGTCCATATCTCAGGAGGTGGGGAGTGAGCAGCACCTGTAGGTATGTCTGAGATCACAGTAGTGAGGAGTATCCCGGAGTGAAGGTGGGCAAACAGAGGCACTGTGGTGTGAGGGTGAGTGTGTGATTGTTTTAACGTGTGGACGGTGGGAGTCAGCCTTTGATTGTTGGCTTTGGAATGTTCTCAAGTCATGGTGGATTCAGTTTGCAGTTCCCAGGACAGGATAGGAAGAGTGATAGAGAGCTCAAGACCGGGAATCTAAAGGGCTTTGTAAAGGAGGCTTTATAAATAAAGTTTTGTGAGGCTGGAAGACACTTAGGAATTCTTTCCACTCATCTCATTTGATAAACCAGAAAACGAGTACCTAAAATGGTGGACAGACTTGCCCAAGGTAATGTAGTAAGTGGCTCCCATCAGTGGGACTGATCCAGGGTTATTTATCCTATGTCTTCTCAAGTCATGCTTCACACATCCTGCCAGGATAGTGTGAACAGGCTGCTCACTCCACACCAACTCTGACTGTCCCCTCCTGGGTGGTCCTGCTCTCAGGAAGAAACCTGACTGATGAGGGCTCTTAAAAGCAGCAGCAGAAGACCACCAAGCATCAAAGGTCTTTAAGCCATTGAAGCCCAAGGCTGCAGGCTGGTCAGTCATAAGCCGGGACAGGAAGTGGCGGGTTGTTGATTAGGGAAAAATTCTCAACAGGGAAGGACCATCCCATATTTGGAAGAAGGAGGGCAAATGGATTGGCTGACAGGAGAAGCGCTTGATCAGAAAGCATTTTTGTTTTTTGACTCACTCCAGCGAAAGTGAAAGAAAATCCATGAGACCATGCAAGAACAAAGAGCACAAGAAAGCTGACACAGGTAGGGGATTTCCAGCTCAGCCTCTTGCATATAAGCGGGCGCCGTCCTTCTCCTCAGCCTCTGTTTTCTCGGTCTCTGGTTCCTGCTGCTCCCTTCAGTGCAGAGATGGCTTCAACCCTCTGTGTAAGTTGGGATTTGACAATGGGGGTAGGGAAAGGGAAAGCACCTCGAAGGGATGGGGATCTCAGGAATGGATGAGGGACAGTGCCCGGGGAGACATGGTGGCTGGGAAGGCTTCTTGAGGGGATGAGGTAGGCATTGATATCTACAGAATGTGGGGGAACTTTCTGTGAAGAGAAGCTGGTCATTTGGCTCCTGAGTTCTCTTTTGGGTCAGATCTTGGACCGGCTGTCATGAGGGATCAATGGTAGGAAGTGGGAGTATGCTTTGTGCTCAACGGGGCTGGCAACACTTGAAACTGGAAATATTGTCTTAAGCCTCTTTTTCCTTATCTTGTTTAGGGACTCATGACTTAAACTTGAACTTCCTTCTCCTCCCAAAAGGGACGTTCACACAACTCATTTATCTTGAGTTGTTAATGACCTGACACACTACCTTATTTAAGAACATAAACACTATGAAGAGAACCTGGAATGGAGGCAATGCTTAGCACAGGAGTGACAGTCCAGTGAAGAAATGTCTGTGACCTGTAAATTGGGGAGATATGTTTGAATGGAGCATGAGGGAGGTACCACCAGGCTTTCAAGTGACAACATAGGGGTTAGCTTCCCCATTTTTCAGATTACTGAAGTAAGATTTAGATATAGTCCTTACCTGCTGTGAGTGAGGCCCTGTTTTAATTAAAGGATGAAATTATATTCTACAATAGATAGATATAAAAACAGGGAAAATACAGAAGAAAAAGTAACCTCGAACACAGTGTCACGGTACTATGTATTAGGTTGGTGCAAAAGTAATTGCAGTTTTTGCATTTTTTTTTTTAATTTAAACCGCAATTAGTTTTGTACCAACCTAATAAGTTATTATTATAAAGCAGTGAGACATTAAAACAGAAACAAACAGTACGGAGAACATGTTTGCTTCTAACATGGACATGGAGGGCAGTCCCGCGAGTTTCCCCTTAGGTGCCAAATCTTGGAAATTCTCTTTGGGAGTTATTTTTAGAATCTGGCATATACCTTTGGATACTCTGTAGTTGTATTTATTTTTTGACATTTGACAAAGTTCATCTGGGTAGGAGGCAGGTGAATATGGTGGGAAATTATTAATGATGTTTTTTGGACGAATGAGAGGTATGATTATAAGGAATAAGACTGCCTTTCTTGTTTGTGTTATAACCTGGAAATTCAAAAAGAGAAGCTCCAAGAGAGGGAGGGACACAGCTTGTTATAAATCAGCCAGAGGACCAGACAGGCAGTGAAGGGCAGGAGAAACTAAGGAGGGGGAACAAGGGGTATACAACGGGGCAGGCGTTCCTGGTAACTGTCTCTTGGCACCTCATTGTCCAGGTGAATGTCCGTTCTCAGGAATGGGAACCAATGACCTTCACTGCCAACTTGGATGACAGAGTGAAGAAGATCAATGAACATGTGCGGTCTCAGACCAAGGTTCCTGTGCAGCAGCAGGTCCTCCTGCTGGGCTCGAAGACCCTAAAGCCCCAGAGAAAGCTATCATCTTACGGCATTGACAAGGAGACCACCATCCACCTCACCCTGAAGGTGGTGACGCCCAGTGATGAGGAGCTGCCCCTGTTTCTGGTGGAGTCAGGTGATGAGGGGCAGAGGCACCTCCTCCAGGTGCGAAGGTCCAGTTCAGTGCCCGAGGTGAAAAAGATGATTGAGACCAAAACTGCTGTAACCCCTGAGAAACAGATTGTGACTTGCAATGGAAAGAGACTGGAAGATGGGAAGATCATGGCCGACTATAACATCAGAAGGGGCCATTTACTCTTCTTGACATACCACTGCATTGGAGGGTGACCACCCTGGGGATGGGGTGATCTCTGGAGCAAAGGAGCTTATTTCCTTTTCGTTCTTAACTCACCAACCACAACCTTTGATGATTTCTCAAAATTAGCGAGAAAGAGGTAAATAGAAAGAGTAGATTTCGAGTGGGGAGTCAGACTGCAGGATACTTTTTAACTCTATGATTCTTCTATTCTAACATAATTGATTAAGTGGCAGGATTGTGTATATTACTGAAAACAGAAAATAAAAATTTAAGGCACATTAGAGGTAGCATTCAAAGCCAGCGTGCGATTCAGTCCTTCCTTGGTTCCCTCTGACATATAGAAAAACTTCTATTTCCTTTCTTATCCGACAACGTAGGAAGTTTTAGGCTGGGATCCATGTTCTACTAATTTCTGTGTTTCCATCTATGTTTAAACCAGGGCTTCGTCTATCATATCACATGGTAATTGTTGAACGAAATTGGATTTCTCCTTGTAGAGAACAATGAAACGGTTTACTATGAAATGAATTAATTACATGATTACAATCTAGTCAATAAAGAATTTAGAAATTCAATTAAACTACTTTCTGTCGCCTTATTTAAAGCTGGTTGGTATGAAATGAAACCTGGCACCTTGCCCCCTTACCTGTCTCATACCCAGTGAAAATTGTTGTTATTTCTCGGGATTATGGTGGGCATGGAAATATATTTTCCCTGGGAACGTACAGATTTTGGGTCTCTAGTGGGGGATTCTTGGGGCCAGATTGCTTCAGAAGAGAAAGGACTTTCTGAAAGGTGGGGGATTGTGGACCAGTGTCTGTCCTGCCTGTCTTACGGCCTCGCAGGTCTTCTGTAGGTTGGGGGCATCTGTTTGGGTGACGGAGGTGGGGCTTGGTGTCTGGATTGACCCCAACACTCTGCCCACGTTCTGGCTGATAGCTTTTTCCTTTCTGCTTCCTTTAGCACCAGGTTCTTTCTTGGGAACTCGAGTCGCTTTCTCCATCTTACTCCCTTCAATTACTTGTGTCTTACTGTCCCTCTGTCATGTCCCCTTACTGGCCACATGCACGTTTTTCTCACAAGCTGAGACATGCCCACCTTCTTCGCCACTAGTCTAGTCCCTTCTTATCTTTAAAACTTGCCCAAGAACCACCTCCTTGAAGAAGAGTTTCCCAACTGAACCCCACCCAGTATAAAGTACACGGATGGGCGTTCCTCCTTAAACTTATGGGTCAAGTGCTCTGTGGTGGGCCCAAGTCATCTGAGTAGGTGGGCATTAGCTTGGGACGATTTCCCGATATCAGAGACCGTGGCTCCTGTAAGGCAGAGTCTAAGATTTCCTTGTCAGTTTGGGAGACTCCTGTGGCAGGCACCGTGGAGACACAAGAACAGGCTGTCCGGCTGTCAGGTGGGGACCCAGGCGTGTCCACCGCTTTCCTCTGGTCCCCGCTGGACCGCATGCCCCATACGGCGCGGGCCGCGGCACCATAGGAGGCAGGATGCCCGCGGCCGGCACGGAGCGGATGAGCACGCGGCGGCGACCATCCAGCGCTCGCTCGCGTCTCGGCAGCCGCCGCCGCCACAGGCCAGCTGGAGCTACGCGGGCAGCTCGCTGACGAAGGGATCCACCCGGCGGGCGAGCCCGGCGCCGGCGCCGGCGCCGCCAGAAGCGCCGTTTGCGGCACAGAGGTGGCGAGGCTGCGGGGCCCGGAGGCGCGGGCCAGCGCCCCCGAGCGGCGTGGAGGCCGGGGCGGGGCGCGCTGCCGGCGGCACACGGCTGTGGCGCCCCCCAGCGCCGGCACCCGCTCAAGGTGAAGCCGCCTCCGCCCGGGCCTCGTGGCAGCGGAAGTGGTCAGCGGCGTGTGCGGGCGCGGGCGGCGCCCCGCCAGCAGCCGGGGCCGAGCTGTCAGTCAGAGTCGGCAGAAAGCCGAGAAGGACAAAGACGACCGGCCGAGGGAGGGCCCGTCTGAGAAGCCCAGCAGGAGCGAGCGCTCCTCTGCGCTGTGTCTGGCCTCAAGGAGGAAAGCTCCCAGAGTGTTTGGAAGGACGAAATATAAAAGGGTGACATTACCCCTTGCAAGCAAAGGAAAACCCGGGCATGTGGAGTGTGTGGGGGAAGGGATGGAAGTCCGCACAATGCTCAGCTATCGATTGTAATCTCATTTACAAATCGAGATCCTTAGTTTAGGGAGATAGCCATATATTCGTATACTTCAGTGGCTGTATTCAACAGGTTCTATGAGGAAGGTAGTAGATTCTCCATCTTATAGGTGAACGAACTTAGGCTCAGAAAGCCTACATTGTTCCAAGGCCATCGCTAGTGAGTAGCCGTGTGGGACTTGTACTCTCTGATTTCCACATCAGTGGTGTTTCAACTGCTTCCCTGGTCCTGGTTGTATTCCTACGGGCCAAAATAGAAATCTAATCTTTCTCCCACATGATCACCCTTCAGGTATTTGAAGACAGATTTTCTGTGCCTCAGTCTTCCTTCTCTGAACTGTGTAGTGCCTATAAACAAGTGCAATATTCCAGGCTTGGTGTCACCGGTACTTTGGAAGATCTGAACTTATCACCTTCTTTATTTCAGGTGCTCTACTTCTATTGATACAACCCATTATACTGCTGACTACTAAGAGCTCCTCTACGGTGAGTCTCTCTTCCAGGCTGCTTCCAATGCCTGTGCCCCTCCAGTTTACAATCTAATGTGATGGTCATGATCGACACAGACCAGCACATGTGAACCAACCTTTAAATAAGAGTCGTCTGGGTCGAGGAAAGAACACTAAACTGGAAGTCAGGAGGACTGGGTTCCACCTAGCATGACTGCCGTTGCTGAGTTACTTGATATGGGGAACTCACTTCATTTCCATTCACCTAACTTTTTTCTTGTTTAAAAGAAGGAGTTTGAACTTGATGATCTCTAAGATTCCTGTCCTGCCTTCCCAGCTGTAATTTCAATAAATGTTTTCCAAACAAATATGAGGGGGACACAGAGCCTTTTAGCCCTTGAGAGTGATGCTGGATCTAATTTCCTAATTGTACAGAAATCATAACGATAGATGTGATGGATAAAGGTCACATACAAATCTGTCTACTGCATGTTTCCTGACAGATATCATTATATAGATAACTTATTTTAAACATATTCACTGTTTTTAATTTAGAAATCATAATCCCGACCTACCCTCCTCTAGGTACAACCGTTAGCGTTAAGGTGAAGCCATGTAATCTGGTGCAGGAAGTTAAAAGCTACTGCCAAACTGCCTCGGTTAGAATCCAGAGTCTATCACTTAATAGTTATGTGATCCTCAGAAGGCTTCCTTTTCCTGCCAAGCGCATTCTGCTGGAGCAGCAAAGTCCAATGCTTTATACAGGCTGCAGGTGCCGGATACTGTTTCTTGAGAAAATGAAACAAACTAAAGAGGTGACTCACATTGTATCCTTGAGGGGGTTGTTTCCCTTGGCTACCTAATCATGACCACATCAAAATTGCAATCAAGTTAGAGAACAACCATCATCAAGAATGGCCTAAAGTCTAGCTAAACCGAGGTTTACTTCTAAGGACATACAGAAGAAGCCGCCTTGAGACTGATAGGAGGGACAGAGATTTGGAATGAGCTGGTCTCACAGCTGTGTGACTGTTAAAAATCTGGAGGGACATCTCAGCTGTGGAGGTTCCCCCCCTCCCCCTGCCTCGAGAAGAGCAAGGGGTCCTAGCCCCATACCAGTCTCCTAGCTCAGGTTTCCAATGGTGGGGAGAGAAATCCCCATAACTTCTGGCTGTGAAAACCAGCAGAGATTGGGGCTGAGATGGAGGACAGCTGCAGTCCCAGGCATCCCTTTGAAAGGAACCATGCACGTACTTACTTGCTGACAGATTCACTTGGTCTGAACTCCAGTGCTGGGGCAGCAGCTCAGAAGGTGCCGGGGACATACAGAGAGGAACTGAGTTGTCTGGCCTCAGGCCAAGGGCTGGTGGAGCAGCTTTCTCCTAGACAGATGTGCTGGTAGAATCCATTGTTTCTTTCTTTTTCGTTTTTTATTGGGGAATATTGGGGAGCAGTATGTTTTTCTAGGGCTCATCAGTTCCAAGTCATTGTCCTTCAATCTAGTTGTGGAGGGCACAGCTCAGCTCCAAGTCCAGTCGCCATTTTCAATCTTAGTTGCAGGGCGTGCAGCCCATCATCCCATGCGGGGATTGAACCAGCAACCTTGTTGTGAAAAGCTCACACTCCAACCAACTGAGCCATCTGGCTGCCTCTCCGGCAGCTCAGCAGCAGCTTGTTGTCTTCAATCTAGTCTTGGAGTGTGCAGCTCACTGACCCATGTGGGAATCGAACCAGCAACCTTATTGTTAAAAGTTTGTGCTCTAACCAACTGAGTCACCCAGCTGCCCAGAATCCATTGTTTCTCTGTTGAGCACCCATCCTTTCGGCATGCAAACAGGGGTGGCCACCATATCTGATTCTCCATCAACCTGGTTAACACCATTTGTTCACCCCACCCTGATGATTTTCTGAGATGCAGCACCATCCAACTTGCAGACCCACCCCAAGCCGCTTTCAGTGGCTTTTCCATACAGTCTGTCTTGGCTCATACTGTAGACCAGGGGTGTCCAAACTTTTTTCACCAAGGGCCATATGCGGTAGAATACACAAACAGCCGGGCCACTCACTCAAGGTGAAATACGTATTGCCTCACCTGGTTTATTTAAGTAAACTAAATCAATCAGCCTACAACACTGCTTTTCATGAATGGGATTTGTTTTTTTTTTTTGTTTTTTTTTTTAGAACAAAAAAGGTTGGCAGTTCATTCTCAAAACAGCTGCCTCTGATTGCTTCTGGATGGTGGTCCCTCTTGACAGACCTGGATGGGGTGGGGATATAAAATAAATTATATACTCTATTTCAAGCTTGTTATGCAAATAAGTTTGTATTGTAAACAGATCAACTAATATTTGTTTTAAAAATGCTATCAACATAAAATGATTACATTTATTAAGTAATAGGACTTAATAACACATGGAATGTGTAATATATTTTGAACTCAGGGGAACACGGTTGCGCTCAGTGGGAAAAATGAAGTTACTCTTTGGCCTGCAGGATTGCTGGCAGGTCCAGAGTCAGTTTTGTGGTTGAGATGCAAAGGATGTCACACAGATGGTCATTGGTCATTTTGGTTCTCAATCTGCTTTTGTTCAGCCTCATCAGAGAAAATGTTTGTTCACATATGTATGTTGAGCCGAACAGACTCATCATTCTTTTTGCGTGGAGTCTCACCAGAGGAAACGTGGCTTCTTCCAAGCTCCGGTAGAAGTCAGGTAAGGAGAGAAGCTGATGTTGATTCTTCAGAGAATCATCACACTGCATTTCTATAAGTTCTAATTGCAGACTCTCTTCTGCTTTTTCTTCATTTATCATGAAGGTAGTCACGAACAGCTTGATATCATTCTCAATGGTAGAAAAATCTTGGAAGCGCTGAGAAAATTCTGTCATGAGAGATGTGATCACAGACACATATTTCCCCTTTTTATCAGAGAGATAGGCTTTTGGAAACACAGATCTGATTTCGGACAGTGTGTGGAAGTGCGCGACATTGGAGGTGCGCAACTGTGCCTCAAACAGTCAGGGCTTCACACAGAATGCTTTCCTGTGTGCGTGAAGCTGAGTTGGTCTTTGCCTTGTAGGTTTTTGTTGAGTGTGTTGAGGTGTTCAGTGAGATCAACTAAAAACGCCAGGTCTGCCAACCATCGAGAGTCACTCAGCTCATGAAGAGGTCGGTCCAATTCTTTCAAAAACTGGTCAATCTCTGATCTCAGAGAATAAAACCACTGAAGCATGGAGCCGCGACTTAGCCAGCGCACTTCTGAATGGTAGAGCAGGTCCCCATGTTCAGCATCAACGTGAGGTAAGAAAGTTTGAAATTCTCTGTGGTAGACTGCTCGTACTCGAATTATGTTTACTGTTTTCACAACAGTGTTCATCACGTCGCTAAGCTGTACTGTCTTGGCACAGAGTGCTTCTTGGTGGGTGACACAGTGCATTTTACCTGCCTCACCTCTGCTCTCCTGCACCTTGGCGCACTCCATAGAGACCATTCCTTTACGCTCGCCTGTCATAGCTGGAGCGCCATCCGTTGTAACTCAACACGACTTGTCCCATTTAAGTCCTATCTTGTCAATTGCATTTGACACAGCTTCAAAAACATCTTTACCCGTTATTGTGGTACTTAGACTGCTGAGATCAAACAGCTTCTCCATAATGCAAAAGTTATTGTCAACTCCCCGCAAAACAATGAATAACTGTGCGGTGTCTGGGGCTTCTGTGCTCTCATCACATGCAATGGAGTAGAAATCAAAAGCACACGTTTTGTCTGACAGTTGATGTTTTATGTTGGCTGACAAGTCTTCGATTCGCCGCACAACTGTGTTTCTTGATAGGCTAACGCTGTCAAATTCTTGACTTTTTTCTGGGCACATTATTCCTGCGACTTTAGTGAGACACTGTTTTATAAATTCACCATCTGAAAACCCTTCCCATGCTGGGCAATGTGTTGAGCCACCTCATAGCTGGCTATTGCAGCATTTTCTTGAGTTTTTTTGGCACAGGAAAAATACTGTTGTTGAGCTAGCAAGATAGTTGTCATCTGCTTAACCTTCAGTTCTCGTTCGACACCAGTGTAGGACATGTAGGTCTGATGTTTGATTTCGTAATGTCGTCTTACATTGTACTCCTTCATCACTGCGACACTCTCATTACAAATCAAACACACACTTCCCCTTGACTTCCATAAAGAAGTATTCATTTTCCCACCATGTCTGAAATTTTCTACACTCATTTGCTATCTTGCGTTTCTTTGGTGTTGTCATTTTCAGTGCGCTGTGGCAAAATTTTTCTTTCCTTAATTTTGTTTTATAGAGGAACTGCCTAGTAGCTCCACCTAGAGTTAAAACCAAGAAATGCAAATGGCGGCAGCTGGGCACTCTTTTTGAGTCCTCCTCGGGATCTTGGTGTAAGCGACACATATAACCCATCAAGGAGTTCTTTGCTCATCACACAGAATAGCTGGGAGACTCTTGGAAGAATTACTTGAAGGTGCATGCTAATTGCGAATGGGGGAAGAGACAGGACAGCGAAGTGGAAACGCACAGCCCTCCCCACCCCCACCACCCCCCATGGTAGAGCCGGGACCCTGCAGAGCGCTGCTGCGCGGGAGCCCAGGGCAGAACAGTGAACACAAAAGCCAGGAGGTGGGCTCCTTCCCTGCCCACCTCCTGGTGGATCTCCCCGCAGGGGCGAGCAGCTATTGTGCTCTAGGGCAGACAAAGAACACAGATTCAACACCTGGGCCCCTCCCCCCCTTTTCCAATCCTACCCCCGCCCTTCCAGAGACTTAAACTGACCCCTGAACTGAGGAGTGGTGTCAGATTATAGAGGAGCCTTAGTGCTCAGGCTCTGGGAAGATTGGCAGCCAGCTCTGACCCACGGAAGAGGCTGGGAAGAGTGTGATTTTTGCTGGGCTAGGAGAGAAGAGACTCCTACACCCCCAGTCACCACCTTTTCGGACATGTGGGAGGAGTGTGACGCAGCTGGTCTGGGAGAGAGAAGACCCCTCCTTCCCCAGCCCCCACCCTTTCTGGCTGGCCTGGGGCGGGGCAAGGCCAACTGCGGAGGCATTCCCTGAGATCAACAGGGAGAAGAGCAGAGGCAGCTTCTGGCTCTCAGCAGCTCAAAAATCTCTTACCAGCCCCCCGCCCCCTACACACGGACGAAGTGTTCTAAGTCTCAGGAGTACTGGATGTAGGGCTGGTTGTGCTACTCTCAGCGTGCATTAGTGCAGGCAAGGGCAGAAACAGCACTGACTTTCTAAAAACTGTCATCCAGACCCCTCAGCCCCTCGCCTTTAAATCTACAGTCCCAAATTCACTCTGGGCACCAGGTGACCGGCGCTGCCTGCACAATAGGCAGGGGACTCTTTGGCACTGAGGAGGACAACCTGGAGATTACTTGGTGGGCTTAAGCCAAGTCGGGTGCTGCTCCTTGTTTGCTTTGCTTTGTTTTTTTTTTGTTTTTTTCCCCTTTTTTCTTTTTTTCTTTCTCTTTGTTTTGTTTTGTTGTTTTTTTGTTTGTTTGTTTTCTTTTTTCCTTGTTTGTTTTTTATTTTTTTATTTTTTTATTTTTTATTGTTTCTTTGTTTTGCTTTGCTTTGTCTTTATTTCTTCGATATATTTGCCTGTGCTGAGCAGGGGTTGTCGGTCGTTTTTACATGTGAAGGTACTTGATTTTTTTTCTTTGTTGTTGTTGTTGTGCTTGATGATTTGCTTTGTTCTGAAACTGCCCTACCAGGGCCCTGCTTAAGAGGCACAAGATTCAACATATCCAGAAAACAACTCCAGACCAAACCAGAGTATTACCGGGCTTGACCTATAAGTCACACACCTATAAGTCACACACCCAGAGGGAATTCTCTGCAGACACCCATAGAGCCCATAGAGATCAAACCTCATTCAACTGGTCAACCCTCACCCAACAGAACACCCTGCGGTGGGCAGAGCCAAGTCTCACAACTAGTCAGCCTAGGAGTTAAACCCACCTACTCACAAGCAAAAAGCAATTAAAGTTCTTCTTGAACAGGACAATATTCACAACACAAGAGTCACCTTTGGAGCACACGCAGAGGAGAAGAACAAAGTAGTGCAAGTCAAATATAAAGGACACATACTGCATAAGATAATCCAGCTAGAACTAAGAACTCTAGGGGATCTACCTAATACATCAAAGCAAACACAGAGAGTCAGTCAGAATGTGGAGACAAAGAAACATATCCCAAATAAAAGAACAGAAGAAACCTCCACAACTGGAACAAAATGAAGCAGAGGTAAACAACCTATCAGAGACAGAGTTCAGAACACTGGTGATAAGAATGTTTAAGGAGCTTAGAGAAGACATAAAGAAGGATGTAGACATCATAAAGAACAACCAGTTAGAACTAAAGAAGGGCGTAGAAATCATAATGAACAACCAGTTAGAACTAAAGAACACAATTACCGCAATTAAGAACTCACTTGAAGGAATTAACAGCAGGTTAGATGAAGCAGAGGATCGAATCAGCGACTTAGAAGACAAGTTAGCAGAGATCACCCAAACAAAACAACAGAAAGAAAAAAGCATAAAAAACAATGAAGATGGTTTAACAGACCTCTGGGATGACATCAAGCACAACAACATGCGCGTCATAGGAATACGAGAAGATGAAGAGAGGAAGCAAGGGATTGAGAATATATTTGAAGTAATAATGTCCGAAAACTTCCCTAACCTGATGAAGGAAACCAACATACAACTCCAGGAAGCGCAGAGAGTTCCAACCAGGATAAACCCAAAAAGGTCCACACCAAGACACATTATAGTTAAAATGGCAAAGCTTAAAGACAAAGAGAGAATCCTAAAAGCAGCAAGAGAAAGACAGAGGGTTACATACAAGGGAACTCTCATAAGACTATCAAATGACTTTTCTACAGAAACATTGAAGGCCAGGAGGGAGTGGCAGGAGATACTCAAAGTGATGGAAAACAAAGGCCTACAACCTAGATTGCTTTATCCAGCAAGGCTATCATTTAAAGTTGATGGAGAGATAAAGAGCTTCCCAGAAAAGAATAAACTGAAGAAATTAATTAGCACCAAGCCAGCATTGCAAGAAATACTAAAAGGACTTCTGTAAATAGAAGAAAGATGAAAACAATCTAACTACAACTTTAAAAAATGGCAATAACTATGTACCTATCAATAATCACTTTAAATATAAATGGATGAAATGCTCCAATCAAGAGACATAGGGTGGCTGAGTGGATAAGGAAGCAAGACCCTTGTATATGCTGTATACAAGAGACTCACCTCAGATCAAAAGACACACAAAGGCTGAAAGTGAAGGGTTGGAGTAAGATATTTCATGCAAATGGAAGCGAAAAAAAAGCTGGAGTTGCAATACTTATATCTGACAAAATAGACTTTAAAATGAAGAACATATTAAAAGACAAAGATGAGCACTATATAATAATAAAGGGATCAATCCGACGAGAGGACATAACCCTAATAAACATCTATGCACCTAACATAGGAGCACCTAAATATATAAACAGGTACTGACTGACAAAAAGACAGAGATCAACAGTAATACTATCATAGTAGGGGATCAACACACCTCTGACAACAAAGGACAGATCTTCCAGACAGAAAATCAATATGGAAACAACAGCCTTAGATGATACATTGGCCCACTTGGATTTAATTGATATTTTCAGAGCATTTCATCCAAATGCTGCTGAATACACGTTTTCTCAAGCGCACATGGAACATTTTCCAAGATAGATCATATGTTAGGCCACAAAATAAGCCTTGATAAAATTAAGAAAATTGAAATCATACCAATTGTCTTCTCTGACCACAGTGCTATGAAATTAGAAATGAACTACAGGAAAAAAACTGAAAGACACACCAATTCATGGAGGCTGAATAACTTATTACTAAATAATGAATGGGTCAAGCAGGAGATCAAGGAAGAAATCAAAAGATATCTCGAGACAAACGAGAATGAGAACACGACGACTGAAAATCTATGGGATGCCGCAAAAGCAGTCCTAAGAGGGAAATTCATAGCACTGCAGGCCTACCTAAAGAAACAAGAAACATCACTAACTGACAGTTTATCTTCACACTTAAGGGATCTGGAAAAAGAACAGCAAAATAAGCCCAAAGGGAGCTCAAGGAAGGAGATAATAAAGATCAGAGCAGAAATAAATGAAATAGAAACCAGAAAAACAATACAGAAGATCAATGAATCCAAGAGTTGGTTCTTAGAGAAGATAAACAAAATTGACAAACCTTCAGCCAGACTCATTAAAAAAAGAGAGAGAGAGGACCCAAATTAATAAAATCAGAAATGAAAGAGGAGAAGTGACAACAGACACTGCAGAAATACAAAAAATTTTTAAAAACTACTATGAGCAACTATATGCCAACAAATTTGAGAATCTGGAAAAAATGGTCAATTTTCTAGAGGTGTACAACCTTCCAAGGCTAACTCAAGAAGAAACAGAGAACCTGAATAGACTGATTACCATCAGGGAAATTGAATCAGTAATCAACAATCTCCCAACAAACAAAAGCCCTGGACCAGATGGCTTTACAGGTGAATTTTTCAAAACGTTCAAAAAAGAATTATCACCTATTCTCCTCAAGCTCTTTCAAAAAATCCAGAAAGAGGGAAGACTCCCAAACACTTTTTACAAAGCCACTATCACCCTGATCCCCAAATCAGACAAAGACACCACAAAAAAAGAAAACTACAGGCCGATATCTCTAATGAACATAGATGCAAAAATCCTCAACAAAATTCTAGTGAACAGAATTCAGCAATACATTAAAAAGATCATTCACCATGATCAAGTGGGATTCATCCCTGGTATGCAAGGGTGGTTCAACATCCACAAATCAATTAATGTGATACATCACATTAACAAAATGAAAAATAAAAATCACATGATCATATCAATAGATGCAGAAAAAGCATTTGATAAAATCCAGCAATCATTTATTATAAAAACCCTTAAGAAAGTGGGAATAGAGGGATCATATCTCAGCATAATAAAGGCCATATATGACAGCTAACATCATACTCAATGGGGAAAAGCTAAAACCATTCCCCCTAAGATCTGGAACAAGGCAAGGTTGCCCATTATCTCCACTTCTATTCAACATAGTGCTGGAAGTTCTAGCCACAGCAATCAGACAAGAAAAAGAAATAAAAGTCATCCAAATTGGTAAGAAGGAAGTAAAATTATAATTATATGCAGATGATATGATACTGTATATTCAGAACCCTAAAGAGTCCACCAAGAAACTATTAGAGCTGATAGATGAATTTAGTAAAGTAGCAGGATACAAAATTAATATTCAGAAATCAGTTGCATTTGTATATACCAATGATAAAATATCAGAAGGAGAAATTAAGAAAACAATCCCATTTACAATTGCTCCAAAGACTATAAAATACCTGGGAATAAATTTAACCAAAGAAGTAAAAGACCTGTACTCAGAAAATTATAAGACACTGAAGAAAGAAATGAAAGAAGACATAAATAGATGGAAATACATTCCATGTTCATGGATAGGAAGAATTAATATAGTTAAAATGTCCATACTGCCTAAGACAATATACATATTCAACGCAATTCCTATCAAACTACCTATGGCGTTTTTCACAGAAATAGAACATATAATCCTAAAATATATATGGGACCATAAAAGACCCTGGATAGCCTCAGCAATCTTGAGAAATAAGAACAAAGTGGGAGGTATAACGATACCTGACTTCAAATTGTGCTACAAGGCTACAGTAATCAAAACAGCATCGTACTGGCATAAAAATAGACACATAGATCAATGGAACAGAATAGAGAGTCCAGAAATAAATCCATGCTTATATGCCCATTTCATCTACGACAATGGAAGCAAGAATATATGATGGGGTAAAGACAGTCTGTTCAATAAATGGTGCTGGGAAACCTGGACAGACACATGCAAGAAAATGAAGCTGGACCGCCTCGTTACACCATATAAAAAAATAAATTCAAATGGCTTAAAGACTTAAATGTAAGATCTGAAACCATAAAATATCTAGAAGAAAATATAGGAAGAAACTTCACAGACATTACCCGGAGTAAGATTTTTACTGATATATCTTTTTGTGCGAGGGAAGTAAGAGAAAAAATGAACACATGCGATTACATCAAACTAAAAAGATTTTTCACAGCAAAGGAAACCATCAATAAAACAAAAAGCGATCCTACTGAATGGGAAAATATATTTGCCAATGATATATCTGATAAGGGATTAATATCACAAATCTATAAAAAACTTACTCAACTCAACTCCAAAAAAACAAACAACCCAATTAAAAAATGGGCAGAGGACTTGAGGAGACATTTTTCTAAAAAGGACATACAGAAGGCAAGAAGACATATGAAGAAATGCTCAACCTCACTAACCATCAGAGAAATGCAAATAAAAACCACAATGAGATACCACCTCACTCCAGTCAAAATGGCTATCATCAGTAAATCAACAAACAACAAATGCTGGCGCGGATGTGGAGAAAAGGGAACGCTAGTGCACTGTTGGTGGGATTGCAGATTAGTGCAGCCACTATGGAAAACAGTATGGAGGTATCTCAGGAATCTGAAAATGGAACTACCCTATGATCCAGTAATTCCACTCCTAGGCATCTACCCGGAGAAATCCAAAACTCCAATTCAAAAATCAGTATGGACTCCTATGTTTATTGCAGCACTTTACACAATAGCCAAGATATGGAAACAACCAAAATGCCCATCGGTAGACGACTGGATTAAGAAACTGTGGTACATTTATACAATGGAGTATTACGCAGCCATAAAGAAGAAAGAAATCTTATCATTTGTCTTTGATTTTAGACAGCTTCAATACAATATGTCTTGGAGAAGGCCTGTTGGGATTGAGGTAATTAGGTGTTCTATTTGTTTCTTGGATTCCATGATCCAGTTCTCACCACAAGTTTGGGAATTTGCTTAAATATATTCTCTGTTCCCTTCTCTGTTTCTTCACGTTCTGGTATGCCGATTATTCTTATATTGCTCTTTCTGATAGAGTCAGAAAGTTCTTGTAGATTCCTTTCATTTCTTTTAAGTCTCAAGTCTCTTTCTTCTTCCATTTGTATAATTTCCAAGTTTCTATCTTCGATGTTACTGATTCTTTCCTCCATCTGGTCAACTCTACTACCTAACCTGGTTATTTGATTCTTAATTGCTTCTATTGAGTTCTTAATCTCCAGAAATTTTATGTTTGTTTTTTTTTTACAATTTCAATATCTTTTGTAAAATGCTCATGTTGTTCTTTGATTGTGTTTCTGAGTTCCTTAAACTGCCTTTCTGTGTTTTCTTGCATCTCGTTGAGTTTTTTCAGAACTGCAATTTGAATTATCTGTCTATAAGTCACATATTTCCATATCTTTAAGTTCCTTTTCTGGAGACTTTTCACTTTCTTTCTGAGTTGTCTTGTTGCCTTGGTTATTCATGGCAATCACTGATTTACTATTTCTCTTCCTAGACATCTACAGGAGTGGCTTCTGCAACAGGTTGATAGGAAGAGGTCTTTTTTTTGTTTTCCAGTACTTGTTGGGAGAATGTTTTATTTTCTCTCCAACTGCAGCATTTTTTCTCTCTCTCATATGGTAGTTCTTTGTTTTCTCTGCACTATTCCAGCTTCTCACAAAATGTGGGGGCTCTCTGGGAGACGGGCTTCTCCTCTGCTAATAGTTCACCTGGGTCACAGGGCACAGTGTCTGTGTGGGTATGCGGAGAGGTTTTGAAGTTCAAAGCTCTTCCTGCACCAGATTCAGTGCCAGTATGTTTCAGCAGTTGTGTTTAATCTTGCAGGGATCCACCCAGATAGGTGTGGCCAGGGGTGGGGTGAGTTGTGAGAGGGGGCCCTGAGCAATGGCGACGACTACCACCATAGCCGGTCCTGCTCCCACAGCTCCCTCCCTTTGCCAGAACTAGTTGGGCTGCGAAACTGTGTCTGTGGTCCACAGTTCTCAGAACAGCAAATATTCTATTCTTTTGATCTGACACTGCTACTGTTCCACTTCTAGCACTCGGCAGGTGGGGGCGGGGCAAGCTATGGGAGGATAGGGAGGGGGCGGTAGTCTCAGTGCCTCAGGCTTCTGTTCTCTGTGGCAGTGAGGACTTAAGCCACCATTTTCAGTCTTCTTCCATCAGTCTTTGCTCCGAGGTCTCTGCCGTGAGCGTTGGGTTCAGCTGTGTTATATGCTGCCCCCTCAGCTCTGTGGGCCATAAGCAGAGCCGAAACAGTCTGAGGTCTTCCCTCTCCCGCAGCTGTGGTAGTTCCGGGATGCAGCGAGATCGGAGCACTGAGCTAGGTCTGCATCCTGTGCCCACGCAGCTCTGTCTCTATACTTCTCTCTTCCCTCCTCCCCGGCTCGTGCGATTTTCCCACCTTGAGTTGAATTCGGTAGTGGTCCTCTTCATTTTGCCTGTCTCTGCGCAGGGAGTTCTTTGTGGAGTTATTGTTGTTTGATTAGTTTTAAATTCCAGGGGAGCTTTACAGAGGCTCACCTCATGCCGCCACTTTGATGACGTCTCTCTCAATTCCTGTATTTTAAAAAATTATTTATGAGTTCTTATTTCTCCTGGTTTTGCTTTAAACTCTACCCTCTCCTGATACCACTTCTTTAGAACTGTTTCAGACAAAGCAAACTACAAAGACAGTGAAGAGAAAAATTAGTGGTTGCCTAGGGTTGGGAGGAGAGAGGGATGAATAGGCAGAGCACAAAGGATTTGATGCCATGAAATTATTCTGTATGAGTTTATAATGGTGGATACAAGCCACACAGTTGTCAAACACACACAATGTACAACACCAAGTGTGAACCCTAATGTAAACTGCAGCCATTGGTTGTTAATGATGTGTCAATGTAGATTCATTAACTGTACAAATATATACCATTCTGGTGTGAGATAGTATGGCGAGTCTGTGCCTGTGTAGGGCAGGAGGTACATGGAAACTCTATGTGCTTTTTGCTCAATTGTACTTGAACCTAAAACTGCTTTAAAAAATAAGGTATATTTAAACAGAAAAAAAAGGGGGGGAAATATGTCTCCATAACCCTAAATATACACTAAATGACAATCTTGTAATCTCCCTCTCTCCTAATTATGAAAACTCTCCAATCTTTATATATATATAAGTGCTCAAAGAAGTTTTTTATAGGATTACCATATAACCCAGCAATCCCTCTCTTGGGTATTTACCCAAAAAATCTGAAATTATTTATCCTTAAAGACATATGTGCTCCAATGTTCATTGGAGTTTTGTTTACAGTGGCCAAGACATGGAAACAACCAAAGTGTCCTTTGATAGATGAATGGATAATGAAGAGGTGGTATACACAATGAAATACTATTCTGCCATAAGAAAAGATGAAATATAATGCCATGTGAGACAACATGAATGGATCTTGAGATTATAATGCTAAGTGAAATAAGACAGACAGAAAAAGTAGAGAACCATATGATTTCACTGATATGTGGTTTATAAAACTGAAAACAACAAAAGAACAAGACAAATAAATGAAGAAACAAAACTCATAAACACAGACAACAGTTTAGTGGTTACCAGAGGTTAAAGGGGGAAGGGGGTGGTAGATGAGGGTAAAGGGGATCAAATGTATGGTGAAGGAAGGAGAACTGACTCTGGGTGGTGAACACACAATGTGATATATAGATGATGTGTTACAGAAGTGTACACCTGAAATCTATGTAACTTTGCTAACAATTGTCACCCCAATAAACTTAAAAGGTGAATTCTATCTTTTAAATAAATGCAGTTTACTCTATGTAAATTATAACACAATAAAGATGATTTAAATTTATTAAAACAACAAAAATATATCAGCAAGAATAATAATGTCTCTATTTTACCAAGTAGTTTCAAATGCAATAAAAAGGTGGAATATGAGCACTCCTAATTTACAGACACTAAGGATATAGCTATAAACAAGAGAGATCATATATCTGCCTTCTGGAGTTCACACTCTAGTTGAAAAGAGACAATAAACAAATAAATGTAACCAGCACACTAAATGAGTAGGATTCCAAAGAGTGGAATTTCAACAGAAAATAACTATATTCCATTTATTTATTTATTTATTTATTTATCTATCTATCTATCTATCTATCTATCTATAAGATTTTATTGGGGAAGGGGAACAGGACTTTATTGGGGAACAGTGTTTACTTCTAGATTTTTTTCAAATCAAGTTGTCCTTTCAATCATAGTTGTGGAGGGCGCAGCTCAGCTCCAGGTCCAGTTGCCTTTGTTAGTTGCAGGGGGTGTAGCCCACCATCCCTTGTGGGAGTCCAACCAGCAACCTTTTGGTTGAGAGGATGCACTCCAACCAACTGAGCCATCTGGCACTGGCCCATGTGGGAATTTAATCAGCAGTCTTTGGCGTTAGGATCACGTAGCTCCAACCACCTGAGGCACCTGGCAAATCCTCTATATTCCATTTCATCATTACTTGAGCAAACCAGCTATGTTAGGCACTCTCTCATCCATGGGGTGAAATATTGGGCCAACCACTCAGATAATAAAAAGTCCTCTGGTCGCTTTTGGTCCAAGAATGGACTTAAGTAAATAAAATGACCAAAATCCTATAATCAGTATTTTGAACTTCTAATGTCTCCCAACTCGGGCCTTCATGTAGTGGTAACTGAGAAGAAGGTTCAGTCCTATGTTCCTTCTCCCATTGCCAGATTGCTTCTGGCTCCTCAGACTTGGAGGGAGACAGAGAATATGTTAATGGTTATAAAAGGACTTGACTAGTGAACTGAAATTCGGTGGATTTCCTCTCACTGTGGCAATTATACAATGCTAACTTCCTCTAGGCTTGTCAAATATTATAAGCTAACACTTTTCCTTAGGAAGCAGACATGGGGTCTTTATTTACTTCCCACCATCCACAGGTATGTCTCACCTGCAGATCCTTCTTGCCATGCCTGTCCTGATTGGCCTCTTATCCCCTACAAGCCTCAGGTTCAGGGCCTCTACTTCTACTTAAGGTGTGTTCTAAAAGATGAGAATAGGCCCGTCTTGAACAAGTGAAGGGAAAAGTATTCCAGGAAGAAGAAACAGGTACTACAAAGAACTTAGCATGTTTAAAAAATAGAGAGAGAGTTCATGTGACTGGTCCATAGTAATCAAATAATAGAATATTACAAGGTGAGTTTGGCCACGTACACAGGAGCGAGAAAAGGTAGAGCCTGGTAGGCCTGGCCCTGTGCCCACATCATGGAGTTTTAGATATATCTGGTGAAGAAAGTTATACATATATATATATAGTGCAAGTTTAAAATAAATTTTTTTAAATCAAAATTTTCACCTATCAAATAGAATAGTACTTTATCTGAATGACAATATTTAGCAATGGCTGGACAGTGGCAGGAAAACACTTATACCGTATATAGCTGATAGAAGTATAAATGAACACAATTTTTAAAAAGCTATCATATCTCCTCGTGCGAGGGAAGTAAGAGAAAAAATAAACACATGGGATTACATCAAACTAAAAAGTTTTTTCACAGCAAAGGAAACCATCAGTAAAACAAAAAGGGATCCTACTGAATGGGAAAAGATATTTGCCAATGATATATCTGATAAGGGATTAATATCACAAATCTATAAAAAACTTACTCAACTCAACTCCAAAAAAACAAACAATCCAATTAAAAAATGGGCAGAGGACTTGAGGAGACATTTTTCTAAAAAGGACATACAGAAGGCAAGAAGACATATGAAGAAATGCTCAACCTCACTAACCATCAGAGAAATGCAAATAAAAACCACAATGAGATACCACCTCACTCCAGTCAAAATGGCTATCATCAGTAAATCAACAAACAACAAATGCTGGCGCGGATGTGGAGAAAAGGGAACGCTAGTGCACTGTTGGTGGGATTGCAGATTAGTGCAGCCACTATGGAAAACAGTATGGAGGTATCTCAGGAATCTGAAAATGGAACTACCCTATGATCCAGTAATTCCACTCCTAGGCATCTACCCGGAGAAATCCAAAACTCCAATTCAAAAATCAGTATGGACTCCTATGTTTATTGCAGCACTTTACACAATAGCCAAGATATGGAAACAACCAAAATGCCCATCGGTAGACGACTGGATTAAGAAACTGTGGTACATTTATACAATGGAGTATTACGCAGCCATAAAGAAGAAAGAAATCTTATCATTTGCAACAACGTGGATGGATCTAGAGAACATTATGTTAAGTGAAATAAGTCAGAAAGAGAAAGACAAGTACCATATGATCTCACTTATATATGGAATCTAAAGAAAAGACTATGTGAATGAACTAATCAGAAACAGTTTTGAGGACACAAAGAAAAAACCGAGAGTTGTTAGATGGGCGGCGGGAGGGGGAGTGGGAGATAAGGGGAAAGGTGAAGGGATTAGGAAGCAGCTGGTAACCACAAGATGGCCTTAGGGGTTTTTGAAAATTAATTTGGGGAACGTATTCAATAATGTTGTAAAGATTTTGTTGGGTATCCGATGGACATGCATCCTATTTGGGAGACCACCTCAGGGATACTGTGGATGCCTGATCATGGCATTGTACACCAGAATCTAAACATTAATGAATGCCAACTATAATTTTATATATATAATGTGATGGTTTGGTGTGAGGTCGGAGGGATAATGGATGGGGGGAGAGGGGTTCACAGTTTGAGGGATATAAATGATGAACGTCTAAGTATTACCTTGTCTTGTACACCTGAAACTAATAAATTAAAAAAAAAGCTATCATATACTGAGCTCCTACTATGTGTCAGAAGTTTTGCATATCTCACCTCTAATTTTCACAGTTATCTTGCATTGAGGCAAGTATTAGATTACAGATGACAATGCTCATGCTCACAGATGTCAAGTGAGTTGATAAGACTAGGCATCATGACCAGCATTCAAATTCAGGTCTACCTGTCTGCAAAGCATACACTCTTTCTACTTTGTCACTAGAGAGATATATATAGAAGTAGGAGATGATAGATAAAATTAGATGATGATAGATAGATGATGATGATAGATAGATAGATAGATAGATAGATAGATAGATAGAGACTCTAGTGATTATAAGGTCATATTTGATGCAATCATTCTACTCCCACCACTCTTTCCTAAAGAAAAATATAAAATACAGAAAAATCATTTTATTTCTTAAAATTTGACCTTTAAAACTTTTTAACAAAATTAAAGTATCTGAGATATCAAAGAAGAGGGCAACAGTTAAGTAAATTACAATAAATTGACACACTGAGCACAAATGTATGTAGTAGTTGTTATAGTGCCTGATCATTAACAGATGACCAATAATATAAATTACCTTTTTTATATTCACAAGAAATATGTAATAATGTAGGAATTCTTTCATTATAATGTTAGATGACTAAAGCAAAGTAAAAAAAATAAATTTACAGAAACCATAATGAACTCAACTATGTAAAACAATGAAGGAAAAAGAGAGTGGGAATGAGATACACTTAAAAGATTGATGATAGATATTAACAGTATTGATTGTATGAATTATAGACATTTTCCCTTCTCTCTATATTTACATATTTATATATCTCTGTATGTCTGTCTACCTCTCATATTTCCTGTTTTTGCATAATCAATATATGTTATCTTTATAATAAAAAAATAATGAAGTGAGATGAAGTGAAAAGCAGTATGTGAAAAAGTACATGTTTTTTGACACAAACTATAAGAGCTCTGGGAAGTGAGAGGAGGCTTGGGGAGGCTTTTTGGAGGAAGTGAGACTTCTGCTGAATTCTGAGAGGTAGGGAGGAGTGAGGTAGTTGAGAGAAGGCAAGGAGGGCATTTCAATCAAGGAAAGAGGAATGCCAGTGCAAAAATGTGGAAGTAGGAAAACATAGGGAGTCAGCCAATCAAACTAGAGCAGCAAGTTTATGTGAAGAGAAGCAGAACATGTGTTGGATACAGAAACTTGGGGATGGATTGTTGGAAGCCTTGAATGTCAGGTCTTGAACTTGAGTCTCTACCTGGGAGAAGGGGTATAGGAGACAGCCATATCCTTCTAACCACCTTTTATCCCTCTTATTGAGGCATGTGACATTTAGGTTAACTTCAAGGACTCTAAAAGACCCTGAGGGAAGTGGAAGGAAAATGGAGGGGACAGCTTCTGTGCGTCACTATATTATTCAAGTTGTCTTCACTATGCCCCAAACACAGTTAAAAATGTGTTGCGTTCTGGCCCTTTTGTAACAGACACCATATTCACCATGCTCATCTCCATCACAGCTTATTTGTTTTGCAATGGTTTTTCTGGACTTTAATGGGAACACTCTCCCCCAGTGTCAAATGAAGCCCCTCCTCCCCTGGAATACCTTTTCCATTTCCCCTATTTCTAATGCAGCCCCACCTTGATCCTCACAGCATTCACTTGCCTTGGATGCTTACTGCCTTGTGCCCTAAGTGCTTTTTAAAACTATTCTTTTGCTTTGACTTTAAGGAGCTTAGTTTGTCTCCCCAAATAGAATACAAACTCTTTGTGGGTAGGACCTGTTGTTGTATTTTTTGTAATCCCAGCACCAAACATCATTCTTAACAAAAAGTAATTGCTCAGCTGGCCTGGTGGCTCAGGAGGTTAAAGCTCTGTGCTCCTAACTCCAAAGACTGCCGGTTGGATTCCCATATGGGCAAGTGGGCTCTCAACCACAAGGTTGCTTGTTCAGCTCCTGGAGTCCCGCAAGGGATGGTGGGCTCCGCCCCCTACAACTAAGATTGAACATGGCACCTTGAGCTGAGCTGCCTCCCAGATGGCTCAGTTGATTGGAGCAGGGGCTCTCAACCTTACAAGGTTGCCAGTTGGACAGTTGGATTCCTTGAGTCCCGCAAGGGATGGTGGGCTCTGCCCCCTGCAACTAAGATTGAACACAGCACCTTGAGCTGAACTGCTGCTGAGCATCCCAGATGGCTCAGTTGGTTGGAGCACGACCTCTCAACCACAAGATTGCCAATTGGATTCCTCGAGTCCTGCAAGGGATGGTGGGCTGCGCCCCCTGCAACTAGCAATGGCAACTGGACTTGGAGCAGAGCTGCACCCTCCACAACTAGGATTGAAAGGACAACAACTTGAAGCTGAATGGCACCCTCCACAACTAAAATTGAAAAGACAACAACTTGACTTGGAAAAATAAAAGTCCTGGAAGTACACACTGTTCCCCAATAAAGTCCTGTTTCCCTTCCCGAATAAAATCTTTTAAAAAAAAAGTAATTTCTCAATAAAATAATAATAACTACTATTTTGGTAGTGCTTACCATGTAGCAGGCACTTTGTATTCATTCATTTATTCATTCATTCCACAAATTCATTCAGTACCTGCTATGAACCAGGGAATGCTTTAGGAACTGGAGATACAGCATGTTAGATACGAATGGTGGGAAAAGAGATTAAAATTTTAGATAGAGTGGCAAGAGTAACTGTCACTAAGAAGCTGACATGTAAATAAATGTTCTGAAAGAAATGAGAGAAGTAGCCAAGAAACTGAGGGAACAGCACTCTGTGCAGTGCAAACAGAATAAACAAACACCCTGGGGTGGAAGCAGCCTTGGAGTGTTTTACGAAACAGCAAGGAGGCCAGTAAGCTGGAGTAGAGTGGCTGAGCAGAAGAGTGGAGGAAATCAGATCGGGTTGGGCAGTGGTTCTCAACAGAGCTAAATTTTGTCCTCCAAGGGGCATTTGACAATGTCTGAAGATGGTTTTGATTATCATAATTGGAGAGGTGTTAGTGTCATTCAATAGGTAGAAGCCAAGGATGCTGTAAACATCCTGTAATGTACAAGACAGTCCCCACAACAAAGAATTACCCAGCCCACAATGTCAGTAGTGCCGAGGTTGAAAACCCTGATAAGGCCTGTTAGGTCTTAGGACTTGGCTTTTATTGTGAGTAAGATGGAAAACAGTTGGAAAATTTGGGGAACAGGAGGGACATGACCTGAGTTGTGTTTTAAATGGGTTAATCTGTCTTCTGTGTTGAGAATATAATGAAGAAGAATAAGGGTAGAACCAGGAAACAGTTTCAATAATCCAGGCGAGAGATGATGATGGCTTGGACCAGACCAGACAGGTAGTCCTGAAGATAGCAACAGTTTGACTGTTTCGGTACATATTTTTAAAGGTACAGACAACAGAATTTGATGATAGATTGTATGTAGGTGAAATAAAGAAGAGTCAGTAACAGAAGATTTTTGTCTGAGCAACTGGCAGATAAATTTGCATGAACAGAGATGAGAAAGGCTACAGAAGGAGTATGTTTGGGGGAACCATCAAGAACTCAGTTTATGACACATTAAGCTCGAAATGTCTATTAGATACCAAAATCCTGTTGTTGAGTAGAGAATTGGACATAGGAATCTGGAGTTCAGAAGAGAAGACAGGCTGGAAATATAAATTTAGGAGCATCAGCATATAGATGTGTTTAAAGCCACAAGACTGGATGAGATCATCTAGGAAGTGCATGTAGAAAATAGAAGAGGGGGCAGCTGGATGGCTCAGTTGCTTAGAGCGTGAGCTCTTAACAAGGTTGCCAGTTCAATTCCCACATGGGCAAGTGAACCATGTCCTCCACAACCAAATTGAAAACAACGGGTTGAGCTTCGAACTGAGCCACCGGTGGACGGCCAGTTTGCTCAGTGGTTACAGCGCAGTGTTCATAACACCAAGGTCACTGGTTCAAGTCCCACATGGGCCAGTGAGCTGCACCTCCACGAGTAGATTGAAAACAACTTGACTTGGAGCTAAGCTGCACCCCCCACAACTAGATTTAAAAAACGACTTGACATTCTAAAAACACACTGTTCCCCAATATTCCCCAATAATTAAAAAAAAAGAAAGAAAGAAACAAAGAAACAAAGAAAGAAATAGAAGAGGTCCAAGGAGATCCAAGGAATGAACGAACCCTGGGCACTGCATGAAGATAAGGAGAAACAACAAAGGAGATTTGGAAGGAGCAGTTGGAAGAGTTAGTGCTTAAGAAGCTAAGTTAAAAGAGTGTTTCAAAAAGGAGACAAAGATCTACTCCATCACATGCTCCTCTTTGGTCAAGTAATATGAGAACTAAAACCTGACCATTTGATTTATTAGGTTGGTGCAAAAGTAAATGCGGTTTTTGCAATTGTTTTTAACCTTTTAAACCGCAATTACTTTTGCACCAACCTAACAGCAATGGGGAGGTTAATTTTGACCTTTGATAAACGCAGTTGCAGTGTTGAAGGCTTATTTGTGTCAATTCAAAAGAATGAGAGAAGAGAAGTGCTATAAATGGTAGGTTCAAATTGGGATGGTAACTAGGGAAAAGTGGGGTAGAGAGAGGATTATTTTTAATGAGAGAAATAAAAGCATGTTTGTGTGTTGATGGGAATGATTCACTAGAGAGGAAAATGATGCTGCAAGAGAGAGGAGAAAATACTAGAGTAATATCTTTTGGTTAGTAGAAGGAGATGAAACCTAGTGGACAAGTGGAGGGATTGGCACCACAAATTTAGTTTATTTCTAGTAATATCAGAAGAAAGGTAGCATATATAAATACAAATGTAAGTAGGTGACCAGGTGTGTTGGTGACAGCTTATGGAAGTTATCTTCTGATTACTTTAGATTTCTTCAATGAAATATGAAGTAAATTATTACCTGAGAGAGAGGGCATTATCTGAGAAAGAGGGAGTATTGGGTATTCAAGAGGATGAGAAAGTATGCACTAGTTATCTTGGAGAATTGGCAAGTGAGTGGGCTAAGGAAATATAAGATGAGTGCTGCACAGTATTAGCTGCTCAACTTAAAGTTATTGGTCACAAGGAGGTGATGTCCCCAAAGTGGCAGTGTAGGAGAACTCAGCCTCCATACCCCCACAAAGATCAACAATTAGATAGCTACCCACAAACAAAACCAGCCCTAGGAGAACTCCAGAGTTCACTAAGAAACTTCAGCATCACAAGGGAACAAAAAAACTGATAATGACTGGACATACATGGGAGGAAGAACAGTGTCATTTTGCCTGCATCATCCCACTCCCATGCCAGCCTTGCTCAGTGCCAAGAGGAAACTTCCCAGCTAGAAATAGTTCCCTGAACTGGGAAAGGAAGGGTGGGGGTGAAGGACCAGCTTCCTCAGCCTTTCAGGACATTGTACCAAGGATACACTTTGGTTTCACCAGATTCAGAGACTGGCAAAGCTGAAACATATAGAGACAGCAACTAGGAACAAGGGGTTATGTTCCAAGACCCTCAGTGGATACCTGAAACCGTGGATAGTACCAAACCTAATATATACTACATATTTTTGCTATACATACATACATACATACATCTGATAAACTTTAATTTATAAATTAAGCTCTGTAAGAGATTAACAACAATAACTAGCAATGAAATAGAAGTGTAACAATATACTATAATAAAAGGTATGTGAATGGCTTTGGGGCCATCATTAAGTAAAATAAGTGTTAAATACAAGCACAGCAATACCACAACAATCCATCTGATAACTGAGATGGCTATTAAGTTACTAACAGACGGTAGCATGTACAGCATGGATACACTGGACAAAAGGATGATTCACACCCCAAGGGGGACAAAGCAGGATGGCATGAGATTTCATCACACTACTGAGAATGGCATGCAATTTAACAGTTATGAATTTTTATTTCTGGAATTTCTCATTTAATATATTTGGACCTCAGTTAACCACAAGTAATTGAAACCACAGACATCAAAACTGCAGATAAGTGGGGATTACTGTACTCATCATTGGAGTTCCAGAGAAAGAAGAGAGGGAGAAAGAAGTAGAAAGCTGATTTAATGAGAGAGAGAGAGAGAGAGAGAGAGAGAGAGAGAGAGAGAGAGAGAGAGAGAGAGAAAGAGAGAGAGAGAGAGAGAGAGATATTCTCAAACCCAGGGAGAGATTTAGACATCCAAGTTCATGAAACCAATAGCTATCCCAAAATTTCAATTCAAAACAATCTTCTCCAAGACACATTATAATAAAACTGTCTAAAATCAAAGACAGAGAGAATTTTAAAGCAAAAAGAGAAAAAAATTCTTTACACAAGGGAACCCTCCTAAGTCTATCAAGCAGATTTCTCAGCAGAAACCTTGCAGGCAGGGAGAGAATGGGATGATATATTCAAAGTACTGAAAGAAAGAAAATGCCAACCAAAAATACTTTAGAAGGCCAAAGTATCTTTCAGAAATAAAGGTGAGATAAAGACTTTTCCAAGCAAGCAAACAAACAAACATACACTGGGGAATTTTATCACCACTAGCCCTGCTTATCAAAAAATGCTGAAAAGATTTTCTTTATCCCCTTCTTCCATCTCCCCCTGCCCCACACTCCAGTTCAAGCCATTGTTTCTCAGTCTAGTTGTGTAGGACTGAAAGGATTTCTTCAAGCAAAAATGAAAGGACACTATTAACACGACAATACATGAAAATATAAAAACACTGGTAAAGTATATAGTCAAATTTAGGATACACTAATGTTGTAACATGGTGGTGTGTTAACCACTAAACTCTAGTATAAAGGTTAAAGGATAAAAGTACTAAAAATAGCAGTAGCTAGGGGTGGCAGGGTGGCGCAGGAGGTTGGAGAGCTGTGCTCCTAACCCCGAGATCAGGGGTTGGATTCCCACATGGGCCAGTGACCTGCGCCTTTTACAGCTAGATTATGAACAATGGCTCAACCTGGAGCAGGGCCACTGTGAATGGCTGCTGTGAGCAGGCAGCCTGCGACCAACTGGGAAAGTGCAAGTTTCATAACACCAACAAAGGCCGGTGAACTGCATCCTCCACAACTAGACTGAAAACAATGACTCGAATCACAGTTGGGAGGGGGCAAGGGTGGAAGGGAAAGAATAGTAATTGCTATAATAATTTGCTAATGAATACGAAATATAAAAAGATGTACAATGTGACAAAATGAAGGGGAGTAAAAGCTTAGAGTTTTTGTATGTAATCAAAGTTCAGTTTTTATAGTTTTAAAATAGACTATTAGATCTATAAGAGGATTCAAGGAAGTCTCAGGATACCAACAAAACAAAAACTTATAATAAATACGCACAAGAAAAAGGTAAAGAGATGGGAATCAAATAATATCACAACAGTAAATTACAAATTCACAAAAGACAGCAAGAGGTGAAGAAAGGAACAAGGAAATACATATCAGCAAGAAAAATTAACAAGTCAGAAATACTTAGGCAGTAGCAAGTACTTACCTATCAAGAATGAAACTACAAAAATGGTGGCGTGAGGTGAGCCTCTGTAAAGCTCTCCTGGAATTCACAACTAATCGAACAACTATAACTCCACAAAGGACTTCCTGCACAGCAGACAGGCAAGACGAGGAGGACCACTACTGAATTCACCTCAAGGTTGGAGAATCCCTCAAGCAGGGGAGGAGGGAAGGGAGAAGTGTGGAGAGGGAGCCGAAAGGGTGTAGGACGCAGACCTAGTTCAGTGCTGTGAGCTCGCTGCAACCCAGAACTAGCCAACTGTGGGGGAGGGAAGAACTTGGACTGCTAGGGCTCCGCTTATGGCTCACAAACTGAGGGGGCAGCATATAACACGGTTGAACCCAATGCTCACGGCAGAGACCTCCGAGAAAAAAATGAGGGAAGAAGTCTGAAAATGGTGGTTTAAGCCCTCACTGCCGAGCAGAGAACGGAAGAATTCGGCACGGAGACTAGCCGCCCCCTCCCTACCCTCCGAAACTGGCCCCACACCCACCTGCTCAGTCCTAGAAGCGGAACAGTAGCAGTGTCAGATCAAAAGAACAGAATATTTGCTGTTCTGAGAACTGTGGACCGCAGACACAGATTTGCAGCCCATCTAGATCCAGCAAACTGGAGGAAGCTGTGGAAGCAGGACCAGCTGTGGTGGTGGTCACCGCCATTGCTCTGGGCCACCTTTCACAACTCACCCCACCCCTGGCCCCACCTATCTGGGCGGATCCCTGCAGGAGTAAACAGAACTGCTAAAACATTCAGGCTCTGAATCTAGTGCAGGAAGAGCTTTGGAACTTCAAAAGCTCTCTGCATACCCACACAGACACTGTGCCCTGTGACCCAGGCGAACTATTAACAGAGGAGAAGCTCATCTCTCAGGGAACCCCCTGTCCCCATTGTGTGAGAAGCTGGAATAGTGCAGAGAAAACATAGCAATACCGTGTGAGAGAGAGAAAAAAAGGCTGCAGTTGGAGAGAAAATAATACATTGTACCAACAAGTACTGGAAAACAAAAGAAAGACCTCTTTCTATCAACCTGTTGAAGAAGCCACTCCTGTAGATGTCTAGGAAGATAAATAATAAATCAGTAATTGTCATGAATAAGCAACGCAACAAGAGAGCTCAGAAAGAAATTTTAAAGTCTTCAGAAAAGGAACTTAAACATATGGAAATACGTGACTTAAATGACAGAGAATTCAAGATTCCAGTTCTGAAAAAACTCAACGAGATGCAAGAAAACACAGAAAGGCAGTTTCATGAACTCAGAAACACAATCAAAGAACACCATGAGCATTTTACGAAAGAGATAGAAATTTTAAAAGAGAACCAAATAGAATTTCTGGAGATTAAGAACTCAATAGAAGAAATTAAGAATGAAATAAACACCTTAGGTAGTAGACTTGACCAGATAGAGGAAAGAATCAGTGACATCGAAGATAGAAACCTGGAAATTACACAGATGGAAAAGAAAGAGATTTGAGACTGAAAAGAAATGAAGACCTCTACAGGAACTTTCAGACTCCATCAGAAAGAGCAATATAAGAATAATGGGTCTACCAGAATGAGACAAAAGAGAGAAGGCAACAGAGAATATATTCAAACAAATTGTTGAAGAGAACTTCCCAAACTTGTGGACAGAACTGGATCCTAAAATCCAAGAAGCAAATAGAACACCTAATTACCTCAATCCCAACAGGCCTTCTCCAAGGCATATTGTATTGAAGCTGTCTAAAATCAACGACAAAGAAAGAATCCTCAAGGCAGCCAGGGAAAAGAAGATGGTAACCTACAAAGGAAAGCCCATTAGATTATCATCCGATTTTTCAGCAGAAACTCTACAAGCTAGGAGGGAGTGGAACCAAATATTCAAACTATTGAAACAGAGAAATTATAAGCCAAGAATAATATATCCAGCAAAGATCTCCTTTAGATATTAAGGAGGAATAAAGACCTTTCCAGACATACAGAAGCTGAGGAAATTTTCTAATACATGACCTGCACTACAAGAAACACTAAAAGAGGCCATTAGACCACCATTAACAGGAACAATTTGTGAAAACCAAAACATAAAAAGGGGGACAGTAAAGCCTAAACCGGAATATTGGAATGGAAAAAGTAAGCGTGCTGAAGAAAATGGAATACTCTAAATATCAAACTTTCTTTTACATAAACGTAAGGGTAACCACTAAAAAAAATCCACAACTCAAATGTAAGAAGTAGAGGGAAACATCATAGAATACAACCACACAGAAATAATAGACAACAACAAAAAGGCAAAAAAACAATGGAGACACAGCCTTATCAGAAAACTAAAGATAGAATCAGGAAATCCTCACATATCAATAATCACCCTAAATGTAAATGGACTGAACTCACCAATAAAAAGGCACAGAGTAGCAGATTGGATCAAAAAAATAAACCCAACCACATGCAGTCTCCAAGAGACATCTCAGCTACAAGGACAAGCATAGACTCAAAATTAAAGGGTAGAAATTGACACTCCAAGCAAATCGTATGCAGAGAAAATCAGGTGTAAGCCATAATGATATCAGATGAAACAGACTTCAGAGTGAAAAAGATAACAAGAGACAAAGATGGACATTTCATAATAATAAAGGGGACTATACAACGAGAAGACATAACAGTTATCAATATTTATGCCCCGAATCAGGGCGCACCAAAATATAAAAAGCAACTACTAACAGAACTAAAGGGAAAAATTGACCAAAACACAATTATACTAGGGGACTTAAATACATCATTGACAGCTATGGATAGATCATCCAAAGAGAAAATAAATAACGAAATAGCAGCCCTAAATGACACATTAGATGAAATGGACATAATTGACATATATAGAGCACTTCATCCTAGAACATCAGACTATACATTCTTTTCTAGTGTACATGGAACAATCTCAAAGATAGACCATATATTGGGACATAAAATCAGCCTCAGCAAATTTAAGAAGATTGAAATCATACCAAGCATATTCTCTGATCACAAGGCTTTGAAATTGGATATCAACTGCAAAAAGAAAGCAGAAAGAAGCACAAATACATGGAGAATTAAACAACATATTTTTAAAGAACGACTGGGTCAAAGAAGCAATTAGAGAAGAGATCAAAAAATACAAAAAAACAAATGACAATGAAAATACATCCTACCAAAATTGTTGGGATGCAGCGAAAGCAGTTTTAAGAGAGAAATTTATATCATTACAGGCCTATCTCAAGAAATAAGAAAAATCCCAAATATATAACCTCATGTTACATCTTAAAGAACTAGAAAAAGAAGAACACGTGGCTAGAAGGGGAAAAAATGGCGGAGTGAGGTGAGCCTGTGTAGCGCTCCCCTGGAATTTATAACGAATCGGACAACAATAACTCCACAAAGGACTCCCTTCACAGCAGACAGGCAAGATGAAGAGGCCCAATACTAAATTCACCTCCAGGTGGGTGAATCGCGCGAGCGGGGGAGGAGGGAGAGGAGAAGTGCGGAGTCAAAGCCGCGCGTGCGCAGGACGCAGACCTAGCTCAGTGCTCCGAGCTCGCTGCTCCCGAAAATACCGCAGCTGCGGGAGAGGGATGACTCGGACTGCTAGGGCTCCGTATATGGCCCACAGGGCTGAGGGGACAGCATAACACGGCTGAACCCAACGCTCACAGCAGAGACCTCGGAGCAAAGACTGAGGGAAGAGAGCTGAAATCGGTGGTTTAAACCCTCACTGCCGAGCGGAGAACAGAAGCCTTAGGCACGGAGACTAGCCGCCCCTTCCCTACCCTCCCAGAGCTCGCCCCTTCCCCACCTGCCCGGTGCTAGAAGCGATAAAGTAGCAGTGTCAGATCAAAGGACAGAAGATTTGCTGCTCTGAGAACTGTGGACTGCAAACACAGATTCGCAGCTCAATTACTTCTGGCAAAGGGGAGGGAGCTGTGGAAGCAGGACCGGCTGTGGTGATGGTCACCACCATTGCTCTGGGCCACCTCTCACAACTCACCCCGCCCCTGGGCCCACCTATCTGGGCGGATCCCTGCAGGAGTAAACAGAACTGCTGAAACATACGGGCTCTGAACTGGTGCAGAAAGAGCTTTGGAACTTCAAAAGCTCTTCGCATACCTATCAACCTGTTGCAGAAGCCACTCCTGTAGATGTCTAGAAAGAAAATAGTAAATCAGTGATTGCCATGAATAACCAAGGCAACAAGATAGCTCAGAAAGAAAGTGAAAAGTCTCCAAAAAAGGAACTTAGAGATATGGAAATATGTGATTTAAATGACAGAGAATTCAAGATTGCAATTCTGAAAAAAATGACCGAGATGCAAGACAACATAGAAAGGCAGTTTAATGAACTCAGAAACACAATCAAAGAACACCATGAGCATTTTACAAAAAAGATTGAAATTTTGAAAAAAAACCAAATAGAATTTCTAGAGATTAAGAACTCAATAGAAGAAATTAACAATACAATATCCAGCTTAGGTAGTAGAGTTGACCAGATGGAGGAAAGAATCAGTGACATCGAAGATAGGAACCTGGAATTTACACAGATGAAAGAAGAAAGAGACTTGAGACTTAAAAGAAATGAAAGAACTCTACAAGATCTTTCTGACTCCATCAGAAAGAGCAATATAAGAATAATGGGCATACCAGAAGGAGAAGAAAGAGAGAAGGGAACAGAGAACATATTCAAACAAATCGTCGATGAGAACTTCCCAAACTTGTGGAAAGAACTGGATCCTCGAATCCAAGAAGCAAATAGAACACCTAATTACCTCAATCCCAACAGGCCTTCACCAAGGCACATTGTATTGAAGCTGTCTAAAATCAAAGACAAAGAAAGAATCCTCAAGGCTGCCAGGGAAAAGAAGACAGTGACTTACAAAGGAAAGCCCATTAGATTATCATCAGATTTTTCGAAGAAACTCTACAAGCTAGGAGGGAATGGAACCAAATATTCAAACTATTGAAAGAGAGAAATTATGAGCCAAGAATAACATATCCAGCAAAGATCTCCTTTAGATATGAAGGAGGAATAAAGACATTTCCAGACATCCAGAAGCTGAGGGAATTATCTAATACACCACCTGCACTACTGGAAATACAAAGGAGGCTATTAGACCACCATCAACAGGGACAACTTGTGGCAACCAAAACATAAAAAGGAGGAGAGTAAAGGCCTGAACTGGAATATGGGAATGGAGAAAGTAAGCATGCTGAAGAAACTGGAATACTTTAAATATCAAACTTTCTTTTACATAAACTTAAGGGTAACCACTCAAAAAACAGCCAGAACTGAAATATATACTGTAATAAAAGAAGAAACAGAGGGAAACATCATAGAATACCACCACACAGAAATAATAGACAACAACAAAAAGGCAAAGAAACAATGGAGACAGAGCCTACCAGAAAACTAAAGATAGAATGACAGGAAATCCTCACATATCAATAATCACCCTAAATATAAATGGACTGAACTCACCAATAAAAAGGCACAGAGTAGCAGATTGGATCAAAAAACTAAACCCAACCATATGCTGTCTACAAGAGACACATCTCAGAAACAAGGACAAGCATAGACTCAAAGTGAAAGGGTGGAAATTGACACTCCAACCAAAGAGGACCCAGAGAAAATCAGGTGTAGCCATAATGTTTCTGATGAAACAGACTTCAGGGTGAAAAAGATAACAAGAGACAAAGATGGACATTTCATATTGGTAAAGGGGACTATACAACAAGAAGACATAAAGTCATCAATATTTATGCCCCCAATCAGGAGCACCGAAATATACCAAGCAACTACAATCAGAACTAAAGGGAGAAATTGACCAAAACACAATTATACTAGGGGACTTAAATACATCATTGACAGCTATGGATAGATCATCCAAACAGAAAATAAATAACGAAATTGCAGCCCTAAATTATGACACATTAGATGAAATGGACATAATTGACATATATAGAGCACTTCATCCTAGAACATCAGACTATACATTCTTTTCTAGTGTACATGGAACATTCTCAAGGATAGACCATATATTGGGACATATAATCAGCCTCAGCAAATTTAAGAAGATTGAAATCATACCAAGCATATTCTCTGATCACAAGGCTTTGAAATTGGACATCAACTGCAAAAAAAAAATCAGGAAAAAACACAAATACATTGAGATTAAACAACATACTTTTAAAGAACGACTGGGTCAAGAAGAAATTAGAGGAGAGATCAAAAGATACATAGAAACAAATGACAATGAAAATACATCCTAGCAAAAGTTTTGGGATGCCACGAAAGCAGTTTTAAGAGAGAAATATATATCATTACAGACCTATCTCAAGAAACAAGAAAAATCCCAAATAAATAACCTCATGTTACACCTCAAAGAACTAGAAAAAGAAGAACAAGCGAAACCCAAGGTCAGCAGAAGAAAGGAGATAACAAAAATCAGAGCAGAACTAAATGAAATAGAGAACAGAAAGACAATAGAAAAAATTAATGTGACAAAGAGCTGGTTCTTTGAAAAGATTAACAAAATTGACAAACCCTTAGCTATTGGGCTTAGTGATATTATCTTATCACTAAGATAAAAGGAGAGAAGACATTAATTAACAAAATCAGAAATGAAAAAGGGGAAGTTATGACAGACACCACAGAAATACAAAAGATTATCCAAGAATACTATGAAGGACTATATGCCACCAAATTCAATGACTTAGAAGAAATGGACAAGTTCTTAGAAACATATAGCCTTCCAAGGCTGAATCATGAAGAACTGGAAAATCTAAACAGGCCGATCACTAGTAATGAAATTCAATCAGTCATCAAAAACCTTCCCAAAATCAAAAGTCCTGGACCAGATGGCTTCACTAGTGAATTCTACCAAATCTTCAAAGAGGATCTAATACCAATCCTGCTCAAACTCTTCCAAAAAATTGAAGAAGAGTCAGTACTCCCTAACTCATTTTATGAGGCCAACATTACCCTGACACCAAAACCTGGTAAGGACAACACAAAAAAAGAAAACTACAGACCAATATCTTGGATGAATACAAATGCTAAAATCCTAAACAAAATTCTAGCAAATCGAATACAACAGTGCATTATAAAGATTATTCATCACGACCAAGTGTGGTTCATCCCCGGGCACAAGGATGGTTCAACATCTGCAAATCCATCAATGTGATACATCACATAAACAAAATAAAGGACAAAAATCATATGATTCTATCAATTGATGCAGAAAAAGCATTTGATAAGATACAACATCCATTTATGATTAAAACACTTAATAAAACTGGTATAGATAGAAAATACCTCAACATAATAAAGGCCATATAGGACAAGCCCTCAGCTAATCTCATAATTAATGGTGAAAAGCTGAAGCCCTTTGCTCTACGTTCAGGAACACGACAAGGTTGTCCCCTATCACCTCTGCTTTTCAACATAGAGTTGGAAGTCCTTGCCAGAGCAATCAGGCAAGGGAAAGAAATAAAAGGCATCCAAATTGGGAATGAAGAAGTTAAATTGTCACTCTTTGCAGATGACATGATGCTATCTATAGAAAACCCTAAAGACTCTACCAAAAAGCTATTAGAAACAATCAATGAATACAGTAAAGTTGCTGGCTACAACGTCAACGTACAAAAGTCCATTGCTTTCCTATATACCAACAATGAAATCTCAGAAAAAAAAAAAGAAAAAAAATTCCTTTTGCAATTGCAGCAAAAAGAATAAAATACCTAGGAATAAACTTAACCAAGGATGTGAAGGATTTATATGCTGAAAACTATAAGACATTTTTGAATGAAATTGAAGAAGACACAAAGAAATGGAAAGACATTCCGTGCTCATGGATTGAAAGAATCAACATAGTTAAAATGGCCATATTACCCAAAGCCATATACAGATTTAATGCAATCCCCATCAAAATCCCAATGGCATTATTTAAAGAAATAGAACAAAAAATCATCAGATTTGTTTGGAACCACAAAAGACCCCGAATAGCCAAAGCAATATTAAAAAAAAAGAACAACACTGGAGATATCACACTCCCTGATTTTTGCTTGTGCTACAGGGCTACAATAATCAAAACAGCTTGGTATTGGCGGAAAAACAGACACATAGACCAATGGAATAGAATTGAGAACCCAGAAATAAAACCACATAAATATGGACAGATAATTTTTGACAAAGAAGCTAAAAACATACAATGGAGGAAAGACAGCCTCTTCAATAAATGGTGCTGGCAGAATTGGATAGCCACGTGCAAAAGAATGAAACTGGACTGCTATCTGTCACCATGTACCAAAATTAATTCAAAATGGATCAAAGACTTAAGCATAAGACCTGACACAATAAACTGCATTGAAGAAAACATAGGTACTAAACTTATGGACCTTGGGTCCAAAGAGCATTTTATGAATTTGACTCCAAAGGCAATGGAAGTAAAAGCTAAAATAAACGAATTGGACTATATCAAACTTAAAAGCTTCTGCACAGCAAAAGAAACCATCGACAAAATAAAAAGGCAACCAACTGAATGGGAGAAGATTTTTGCAAACAGTGCCTCCGATAAGGGGCTAATATCCAAAATATACAAGGAACTCATGAAACTCAACAACAAAAAAACAAACAACACAATTGAAAAATGGGCAGAGGAGCTGAAGAGACATTTCTCCAAAGAGGACACACAGATGGCAAATAGACATGTGAAAAAATGCTCAACATCACTAATCATCAGAGAAATGCAAATAAAAACCACAATGAGATATCACCTCACGCCAGTCAGAATGGCTATCATCAACAAGACAAATAGTAACAAGTGTTGGAGAGGCTGTGGAGAAGAAGGAACCCTCATACACTGTTGGTGGGAATGCAGACTGGTGCAGCCGCTATGGAAGGCAGTGTGGAGGTTCCTCAAAAAATTACAAATAGAATTACCGTAGGACCCAGCAATTCCTCTGCTGGCTATCTACCAAAAAAATCTGAAAACATTTATCCATAAAGACACATGTGCTCCAATGTTCATCGCAGCTTTGTTTACGGTGGCCAAGACATGGAAACAACCAAAATGTCCTTCGATAGATGAATGGATAAAGAAGTTGCTGTATATATGGAACACAATGGAATACTATTCGGCGGTAAGAAAGATGAAATAGGACCATTTGTGACAACATGGATGGATCTTGAGAGTATAATGCTAAGCAAAATAAGTCAGACAGAAAAAGTAGAGAACCATATGATTTCACTGATGTGTGGTATATAAACCAAAAACAACAAAAGAACAAGGCAAACAACTTGAAGAACAAAAACTTACAGACACAGACAATAGTTTATGGGTTACCTGTGGGTAAAAAGGGAGAGGGGTGCAGGACTCTAGAGGAGGGTAAATGGGGTCTAATATATGGTGATGGAAAGAGAACTGACTCTGGGTGGTGAACACACAATGTGAGATATAGATAATGTATTGCAGAATTCTACACCTGAAATGTATGTAACTTTACTAACAATTGTCACCCCAATAAACTTTAATTTAAAGAAAAATAATAATAATCATAATATCGTACTTAATGGTGAAAAACTGAATCTCTACCCTCTAAGATCAGGTATAAGACAGGGATGCCCCTGTCACCACGTTTACTTGACACACTATTGGAAGTCCCAGCCAGAGCAATCAGGCAAGAAAAAGAAATAAAAGGCATCCAAATTGAGAATGAAGAAGTTAAACTATTATTGCTGTTTGCAGATGGCATGATTCTTTATATAGAAAACTTCAGAGACTCCACCAAGAAACAATTAGAAACAATAAACAAATACAGTAAAGTTGCAGGATACAAAATCAATGTACAGAAATCCATTGCTTTCCTATATACCAACAATGAAATTTCAGAAAAAGAAATTTTCAAAATTTCTTTTGCAATTCCAACAAAAAGAATAACATTCCAGGGAGTAAACTTAATAAAGGATGTGAAGGACCTGTATACTGAAAACTAGAAAACATTACTAAAACAAATAGAAGTAGACAAAAAGAAATGGGAAAATATTCTACGTTCACGGACTGGAAGAGTTAGCATAGTTAAAATGGCCATATTACCCAAAGCAACATACAGATTTAATACAATCCTCATCAAAATCCCAATGGCATTTTTTAAGAAAATAGAACAAAAATTCATCAGAATTGTATAGAATCACAAAAGACCTCAAAGAGCCAAAGCAATCATAAGAGAAAAAAGAACAAGGCTGGAGATATTACACTTCCTGGCTTCAACATGTACTACAGGCAACAATAATTAAAACATCATGGTATTGGCAGGAAAACAGACACACAGACCAATGGAAAAGAATTGAAAACCCTTCCCAGTGGTGCAGAAGGTAGCTGGAAACCCAGACACCCTCTTGTAAAGCCGGCATATGGACTCACTTACTGGCAGGCACTCACTCAGTCTCTGGTAAAGGGGGTGGCAGCTCAGGAAGCCCAGGGATATACTGGGAAGGACTGAACTGTGTGCCTTTGGCATGGGAACCAGAGGGACGGGAGCAATTGTTTTCTCTGTGTGGAGCCTGTACACATGTGGCTTACAGGGGGGCATCATCTTTTCAGGATTAAGCCCTCCCCCAAAAGGCCAAGTCTGGGACCACTTTGGTCTAATGGAATCCAAGCACACACCACCTTGGTGATGCACTGAGTCCCCACCCTCCACACAGCTGGTGTTATGTAGCCCAGGCAACTCTTGATTGCTGGGCTGCTGGCACTGACCCACATGCTATGGATTAAAGCAGGCAGAGGGCCTGTGGCAGCTCAGAAACATTTGCTGGGAGGCATTAATCCACAACCTGAGCAGCTGCAGCATAGATGGGTTGTGGTGGGCCTGAGATGGGCTGTGGCTGGCCAGTGTTCTCAAAGCATAAATGACATAGAAACCATGAAAAATAACCAGTCAGAAATAAAGAATACCATAACTAAAATGAAGAATACCCTAGAAGGAATCAACAGTAGATTAGATAAAGCAGAGAATCAAATCATAGATTTAGAGGACAAGATAGCAGAATAGCCACAATCACAACAAAAAGAAAAAAGAATAAAAAACAATGAAGATAATTTAAGAGATCTGTGGGACAACATCAAACACAAATATGTTCATATCATAGGAGTACCAAAAGGAGAAGAGAGGGAGCAAGTAATTGGGGACCTACTTGAAGAAGTAATGACTGAAAACTTCCCTAACCTGGTGAAGGAAATTGACATACAAGCCCAGGAAGTGCAGAGAGTCCCATACAAGATGAACCTAACAGACTCCCACCAAGACACATTTTAGTTAAAATGACAAATGTTAAAGAGAGAATCGTAAAAGCAGCAAGGGAAAGACAGCTAGTTACTTACAATGGAGTGCCCATAAGATTAACAGCTGATTTTTCTACAGAAATTTTGCAGGCCAGATGACAATGGCAGGAAATATTCAAGGGTAGGGTGGGGGGGCAGGGAGAATGGAAGGGCCTACAAACAAGACAGCTACACACAGCAAGGCTCTCATGTAAAATTGAAGGAGAGCTAAAGATCTTCCCCAAAAAAGACTAAGCTAAAGGAATTCATTAGGATTCCTGCAAGCTAGCATTGCAGGAAATGTTAAGAGGACTTCTTTAAGCAGAAGAAAGGAGAAAACAAGGTAAGTAACAAAGACCAGAAACATTAATAATAAAATGGCAATAACTATGTACCTATCAATAATCACTTTAAATGCAAAAGGATTAAATGTGCCAATCAAAAGATATAGTCTGGCTGAGTGGATAAAAAAACAAGACCCGTGCATATGTTGTCTACAAGACTCACCTCAGATCAGAAGACTGAAGACACACACAGAACGAAAGTAAAGGGATGGAAAAAGCTGGGGTAGCAATACTTATATAGGACAAAGTAGACTTTAAAATGAAGACTATAATAAAAGACAAAGAAGGACATTGCACAATAATAAAGGGATCAATCCAATAAACATAAGATGTTTATTCTTAGTAAACATCTATGCATCCAACATAGAAGCACCAAAATATGTAAAAACAGATATTGACCAACATAAAGATAGATCAACAGTAACACAATCATAGTAGGGGATTTCAACACCCCACTGACAACAATGGATAGATCCTCCAGACAGAAAATCAATACGGAAACAGTGGCCTTAAAAAATACATTAGACCAGTTGGATTTAATCAATATTTTTAGAACATTTCACCCCAAAGCAGTAGAATATACATTCTTTTCAAATACACATAAAATATTTTTCAAGATAGACCACATGCTAGGCCACAAAACAATTCTAAATAAATTTTTTAATTAAATTTATTGGGGTGACAATTGTTAGTAAATTTACACAGATTTCAGGTGTACAATTCTGTATTACATCGTCCATAAATCCCATTGTGTGTTCACCACCCAGAGTCAGTAATTCTAAATAAATTTAAGAAGATTGAAATAATATTAAGCATATTCTCTGACCACAGTGCTATCAAACTAGAAATTAATTACAAGAAGAAAACTAAAAAACACACAAACACACGGAGACTGAATAACATGCTACTCAATAATGAATGGGTCAACAATGAGATCAAGGAAGAAATCAAAAGATACCTGAGACAAGTGAAAATGAAAACACAATGACCCAAAATCTATAGGGCACAGTGAAAGCAGTCCTAAGAAGGAAATTCATAGCAATGCAGACCTACCTAAAGAAACAAGAAAAATCTTGGGGTGGCTGGATGGCTCAGTTGGTTAGAGCACAAGCTCTTAACAACAAGGTTGCTGATTCAATTCCTGCATGGGATGGTGAGCTGTGCCCCCTGCAACTAAGATTGAAATTGGCGACTGGACTTGGAGCTGAGCTGTGCCCTCCCCAATTGGGTTGAAGGACAACGATTTGCAGCTGATGGGCCCTGGAAGGCCAAACTGTTCCCCAATATTCCCCGATAGAAAAAAAAAAGAAGAAACAAGAAAAATCTCAAATCAACAGGCTATCCTTACACCTAAGAGGTCTGGAAAAAGAACAGCAAAATAAGCCCAAAGTGAGTACAAGGAAGGAAATAATAAAGATCAGAGCAGAAATAAATGAAATAGAGAGAGACTAAGAAAATAATAATACAAAAGATCAATGAAACCAAGAGCTGTTTTTTTTTTGAACAAGTAAACAAAATTGACAAACATTTAACCAGACTAATCAAGAAAAAAAGAGAGAGGACCCAAATAAATAAAATCAAAAATGAAAGAGAAGTGACAACCGACACCACAGAAATACCAAAAAAAATTAAGAAAACACTACAAGCAACTATACAGCAACAAATTAGACAATCTGGAAGAAATTGATAAATTCCTAGAAGCATACAATCCTCTAAGGCTGAATCAAGAAACAGAAAATCTGAACAGACTGATTATTACCAATGAAACTGAATCAGTAAACAACAAGCTCCCCACAAATAAAAGTCCTGGACCAGACAGACGTCTTCACAGGTGAATTTTACCAAACATTCAAAAAAGAATTAACACCTATTCTCCTCAAACTATTCCAAAATATTCAAAAGGAGGGAAGGCTTCCAAGCTCATTTTATGAGGCCACCACTACTCTGATCCCAAAACCAGATAAAGATATTACAAAAATGAAAACTATAGGCCAATATCCCTAATGAACATAGATGTGAAAATCCGCAACAAAATATCAGAAAGCCGAATTCGGCAATACATTAAAAAGATCATACACCACGATCAAGTGGGATTCATTCCAGGTATGTGAGGATGGCTCAATATCTGTAAATCAATTAACGTGATACACCACATTGACAAAATGAAAAATAAAAATCATATGGTCATATCAATAGATGCAGAAAAAGCATTTGACAAAATCCAGAATCTGTTTATGATAAAAAAAAACTCTTTGCAAAGTGGGAATAGAGGGAACATACCTCAACATAATGAAGGCCATATATGATAAACCCACAGCTAACCTTATACTCAATGGGGAAAAGCTAAAACCTTTCCCCCTAAGATCAGGAACAAGACAAGGTTGCCCACTTTCTCCACTTTTATTCAACATAGTGCTGGAAGTTCTAGCCACAGCAATCAGACAAGAAAAACAAATAAAAGGCATCCAAATTGGAAAGGAGGAAGTAAAATTGTGATTATTTGCAGGTGACATGTTACTATATAGAGAAAACCCCAAAGATTCCACCATAAAAACTCAGTTTTCTTAAGTAATCAAGGACACAATTAAGACAACATAAAACAGCAAATAATTTTGATAAAACATAGAATCTTTGCTTTCTAAGCAAAAATACTTTTCATAATATCTTATCAGAAGCAGATCGATAGTACAGGAAAATTTTGTCCTTTTAACAGAAAGAGAACCAAACTCTGATTCTGCATCTCCTTACTTTTGATATTTAAATTAACTTAATTAAATTCATTCTGATCTTATTCAGCTGATCACATATTAAATTCTCTCTCAAGATTCTTTTTCACAAACCTGCAACTTTCCCTGTCCAAGTTAGTGTCTTGTTCTCTTACCCATTCAGAAATAACCAACTTTTTTAGCATGAGAAAATGTCCAAATTTAATATGCATGTACATGTGGGGGTGCTATGAGACCTGAGGACACATGAGCAGTTAAGGCTTATATGCTATCTTGAGCTAACGAAAATGGGGAGATTTTGGCTTGAGGCTTCAAAGGGCAGAAAGGCAATTCACACAGAGATACAAAAGCAAATATTTGGTAAACAAATGTTAGCTGGGCCATCTTTACCAATGGAAAATAGAGAACTTAGAATAATGAGACTTGTTAGAATCTTCCCTCTCACAAACTAGTTTATATTATACCATAGTTATCTATGATATCACCCTTACTGTAACAGGTACTCTATCTGAATTCCTTTCAGGTAGTTAGAGGGAAGGTCAAAGGTTTTTCTTGAGTCTCCCATTTCTTAAAATAACCAGCTTAAAATAAGCAATATTCCAAAAGGCATATTTTGGAGTGGCAAACTCTGCTTCCCCTCACTAATTAGTTAATCCATGTTTTACATCAGCCTCCTTTACATTCAACCTGAAGTCTGAGGCACCCATGTGAAGTTCCCTCTATTTTCCAGTACACTCATGGTTTCTTCTCTCCCACTAGACCACATTTGACGGGGAGGAAGAGTAGAGAAGAAGCTGCTGCATGATGATGTCCCTGAGAAAAAGAGGCTTGTTGAGAGAAAGGGGAAGAGAAACATCCACCTGCTATGACCTGACAATTATCCAGGATGAGTTTTCATAAGACAGGTTAGAACACACTGGTCTGACAGCTCTTATCTCTCCAGGTCTGGACAAGAACAGACCATGGTCAACCAAAGCTCCCCAGGGGCTTCCTTCTGGGTTTCTCTGCATATCCGGGGCTTGAAAGAATTCTTTTCATGGTTGTCTTGATTTCTTACCCACTGACTCTGCTGGGAAACACACTCATCATCTTGCTGTCTGTGCTAAACTCCAGGCTCCACTTTCAACTGTATTTTTCCTCTCCAATCTCTTCTTGAACCTCCGCTTCACCACAAGTTGTGTCCCCCCAGATGCTGGCCAACCTCTGGGACCCAAAGAAGACCATCAGCTTCCTGGGCTGCTCTGTTCATCTCCTCATCTTCCTTTTCCTGGGGACCACAGAGTGCATCCCCCTGAATGTGATGGCCTTTGACTGCTATATGGCTGTCTGCTAGCCCCTCAACTATGCCACTATCATCCACCCTCACGTGTGCTGGCAGCCTGCTGGTCTGGGTCACTGGGCTAATGAATCAGTGATCCAGACATCACCCACTCTCTCCTTGCCTCTCTGCCCCCACCAGCAGATGATTTTGTGTGTGAGATCCCACCTCTAAATTGACTCTCCTATGGGGACAACACTTACAATGAGATCCAAGTGGCTGCTGCAATTGTTTCATCTTGGTCATGCCCCTCAACCTCATCCTTTTTTCTTATGGTGCTATTGCCTATGCAGGGATGAGGACTAACTCTGCAAAAGGATGGAGGAAGGGCTTCTGGGACCTGCTCCTCTCACCTCACTGTAGTCACCCTCTTCTACAGCTCGGCCATTGCTGTCTACCTCCAGCCCCAAATCCCTATGCCCACAAAAGGGGCAAGTTCCTTGGTCTCTTGTATGCAGTGGGCATTCTTTTACTTAACCCTCTCACCTACACCCTAAGGTAGAGAGGGAATTTAGGAGGTTGCTGGGGAGGGACAGGGACTCCAGGGAGGCCTGAGGGAGAGCTGTTTAACGTACTTTCAGATTGAGAGGAAGCTCTTCATGATTTGTCAGGGAGTTTGTATTCCCCAAGCTCTGACTTCCTTATCGTGTGAGAGCAATGAATGATAGCCACATGTGTGTGCATGCGTGTGCTTGTGAGTATGCATGTGTATGTGTAAGAGACAGACCACAAAAGTGGTAAGAGGAAAACCATATCTATATAAAACAGTATATGAATAAAATTGAATATTTTCTCTTTTCTCTATTTTATTTTTAATGGTCTTCACCTTTGATGATGTGCCTAATTTTATCATTTCTATTTCTATCTCATCTCCTTTGCCATCTCATCACTATTTCTTTGCCTCCATTTCTAATTCCTACTATATCTTCTTTGCTTTTCCTTCAAGTTTTTTCTACTTCCTTATGTGTCTGTTTTGCATTCTCATTCTGTTTTGTCCCCCCAAATGACATCAAGGAGGGACAAGCTGAAACCTAGGTAAGTTCAGAAAATCACCCGAGAACACACAGTTTTAGAATTAAAATCCAGGCCCCATTAACTTCCAGTCAAGCAACCTCTCAAATATACACTGTGGCTTTCACGCTGTAATAAATTTTCCCAATATCCTTAGGCTTGAAGCCAGATAAGAGCCTTAGGGAGAAAGTTCAACTGTTTCAGTCCTAGTATTTCTCCTCTTACGGCTACTGTAAATCACAGGCAAACCACACAGAGAGGCCAAAAGATCTTAATGTTTAGGCTGGCAAGACAATTTTGACAATGGTGCCTTGTGCCATTTACTGGCAAAGTGTGGTATTGCATATGGCATCCCTGACTCCTGCCCAGTCTTGTACTCTGCTCAGAAAGGTAATAATTATTTTATTGTTATTATTAAGTATTTATATAGTGATTATGGTATTCCAGGTACAGTTTAAAGTAGTTTACACACATTGACTCATTTAATCCCTATAACAACACTATGAAACATATAGTATTATCCCTTTCCAGATACAGAAACTAAGTAAGACAGAGTTTAAATACTACCTTTGAAATGTCAGGGATTTGGACCCAGGAGGGCTGACTCAAGTCACCATGCTGTTAAGCCTACTTTTTGGTACAAATAGTGCCTCCTCAGCCCAAGTAAGAAATCTCCACCTCTCAATAAACTTCAAGGAAATCATCCCGATCTAGAAATCTCATAGCTGAAGGTTTGCTTCCCTCAAATAAGAATTTATTAAATGACTCAAAACATCCCATGGATGCAAGAAACAAGAGCCCACTTGGAAGAAGTTTGTTACAGCTCATGTTTTGTCTTCCTGGCTTGATTCCCCCACTGGATTTCATACTCCCAGAAGGTAAGAACCAGAATATTGCTGAGAATTGGCACCCAATTAATGCTATAAATTAATGAGTGAATGAATGAATCTTCCCAAAGAATGTGTAAAGGTTTCTGGAGGTGCTAGTCCCATAGTAGCTGTTTCCCAGGTTTCCATAGCAATGGCAACAATACCAAATTTTCTTTGAGTAAATGCTGATAAAATAAGGAAAAGGAACATCTTAGCTTTATTCTAGTCCCAACACAAAATGGGTGTGATTCAACGTTTACCCTGGCATCAGCACAGAACATCAGCTTAACTCTATTTTAATTCTAATCTTCATTTTATCCATCCATGTACTAATCTTATTACCTCCTTGGCCTTATTATTAGAATGTGTCCTCATCTTAATGTAGATCTCCCATTTTTATTTAATAATCCTAATCTCAGCCATATAAATAATAATAACCTTAATTCCACTTTTCAAGTCACTTATGTAATACCTTTTTCTCATGAAAACTTCTATCCTCTTTTTCTTACTCACCTGAAAACCTCTATTCTCTTTGCCTGTTTATCAGCTCCCTAAACCTAGAGGCCATAATGTTCAGTTTCAGTAAATTCCTTTCTAGACAGACTCCAGGGGAAAAGCAACAGACAATTCATTGAATCAATCTAGTCAAATCTGTTGTAATGAAACCTGATTTGTTGAATAAATGAGTTAACATCAGCTTTGGAACTAACATGTTATTACAAATTAATTCTATGTGGACAGTTATCTATTGGATACTCTAGGAAATAAGCCAACATAAGGTTACTCAATCACAATTCTCAATGTGTCCAAAGAGCAAAGATGGTCAGAGACATATTTCCAGCATAAGTAACAGTTACACAACTGAGTTGGGAGCAAATCATAGGCCACAGGAATGCAGAATAAAAGAATAAAGTGTATGAGCACTTGGGTGGTGTGGAAATCAGAGAATTCTACCTAGAGGATTGAACCACAACAGAGGGAACAAAATTAATATGAAATATTTGCCAATTTACTGTGGAAAAAGCTAAAACAAAGATGGTGCAGTACGTTAAAGCTGTGCTTAACTCCTATCACAACCACATCAAAATTACAACTAAGCTACAGAACAACCATCATTGAGAATCACCTGAAATCTTGATGAACTGAGGCCTACAAATAAGGACATACAAAAGAAGCCACATCGAGACTGGTAGGAGGGTCAGAGACACAGAATGGGCTAGTCTCACACCTGCATATGACCATTAAAAATTGGGAGGGATATCTTGGCTGTGGAGGTCCCCCTCAGAGGAGCAAGGGGCCCCAGCCCCTCACCAGCCCAAGATTTCAATGCCAACGAGAGAAGTCTCCATACCTTCTGGTTATGAAAATTAGTGGAGATTGTGGCTGAGTGACACGGTGGGTAGCTGCACTCCCAGGTGCTCCTACTAAAGGGACCACGCCAGACTTACTTACTGACAGAAACACTGGCTCTGAGCTCCAGAGCTCGGGCAACAGCTGGAGAGGCAGCAGGGGGAGATCTGCGTTGTCTGGCTTCAGGAAGATGGATGGAGGGGAAGCTTTCTCCCAGACAGAGGAGCTGGTGGAAGCCATTGTTTCTTTGTTGAGCCCTCCCTCTTCCCAGCGGGCAGACACAGACAGCCACCATATCTGAGTATCCATCAAGCTGGCTAAGGCTGTTCATTTGCCACATCCTGCTCATTCTGAGACCCCACCCCACTCAACTTTCGGACACACCCAAGCCACTTCTAGTGGCTTTTCCATACAAACCGCCTGCCTTGGCTCATGCTGCAGACTTTCCTAGAGTCTTTCAAAGGTTTGCAGAACCCAAACAACTGGCATCTGGCTTCAGCATGTCCCATACTTTTGCTGAGCAGTCCTAAGCTCTGCACTAGAAGCAGCCAGTCTTGGTTTGTGGCTTGGCCTCCTGAGGCACTTCCAAACACAGCACAGGTGGTGACCATCTGCACATTGCTTTGTGGCTCCTGCCAGGTGGCCCCAGGTGGGGCACGGGCTGTAGCTGAACTTGACCTATAGAGGGTCCCCTCCCAGGTGGTGCTAGCATGGGCACACCTAGTGGCCATCTTCCAAATGAGCTGGAGCAGCACCCAGCCACCTCCCAGGATTACACACCCAAGGGGAAGATTGGACAGGCACCAGAGCCCTGCTCAGGCAGACCCTGCTTTGTAGGATCAGCTCTTGCATTGCAACTCCTCCATTGTAGTCATGGCCTGTGCTCACATCCAATAGAGCATGAGGCTGCAAACAGCAACCAAGATTCCAGTACAAGAAAAGTGGATTCCACTACAAAATTCCACACAAAACCCACACAAAACACACACCTGGAGTGCATGGCTCAAATGACAAGGAAGGCTGCACCACTGAGCCCCACAGCACACCTACTACACAAGGTCACTCTTCTAAGACTGAGAGACATAGCAGCCCTACCTAATACATAGAAACAAACACAGAGAGGTGGCCAAAATGAGAAGACAAAGAAACATGTCCCAAATAAAAGAACAGAATAAAGCTCCAGAGAAAGAACTAACAAAATGGAGAAAAGCAATATACCAGATGCAGAGTTCCAAACACTGATTATAAGGAAGCTCAATGATTTCAGGGAGAACTTCAACAGAGAGATAACAAACATAAAAATGGAGATAGAAAACATAAAAGAGAACCAGTCAGAAATAAATATAACAGAAACGAAGAATACATTAGATTAGATGAAACAGAGGATCGAATCAGCAATTTAGAAGATAAGGTAGCAGAAAACACCCAGTCAGAACACCAAAAAGGAAAAAAGATTTAAAAAAAAATGAGGAGAGTTTCAGGAACCTCTGGGACAACATCAAGCATACCAACATTTGCATTATAGGGGTACCAGAAGAAGAGAGAGGGGAAGGGATTGAGAATCTATTTGAAGAACTAGTGACTGAAAACTTCCCCCACCTTGTGAAGGAAATAGATATACAAACCTAGGAAGCACAGAGAGTTTCAAACAAGATGAACCCAAAAAGGCCCATACCAAGACACATCATAATTAAAATGCCAAAGGTTAAAGATAAAGAGAGAATCTTAAAAGCCACAAGAGAATACCAGTTAGTTACCTTCAAGGGAGCTCCCATAGGACTATCAGCTGATTTCTCAACAGAAACTTTGCAGGCCAGAAGGGATTGGCAGGAAATATTCAAAGTGATGGAAAGAAAGAACCTACAACCAAAATTATTCTACCCAGCAAAGCTGTCATTTAGAATTGAAGGACAGATAAGGAGCTTCCCAGACAAGAAAAAGCTAAAGATGTTCATCTCCACCAGTATTACAATGAATCATAAAGGTAGTTCTTTAAGACAAAGAAAAAAAAAGACCAAAAAGAAAAAAACCCAAAAATATGAATAATAAAATGGCAATAACTCCATAAATGCTCCAATCAAAAGATAGGGGTCTGAATGGGTAATAAAACAAAATCTGTACATACACTGCCTACAAGAGACTCACTTCAGATTGAAAGACACACAGAAACTGAAAGTAAAGGGACAGAAAAAGACATTTCATCTGTGGTCACACAGCAGCCTAGCCGTTTGTCCTCCCCAACCTTTCCCTAAGGAAAGAATTTGTGGGACTGTGCCTCTCTGGAATTGAGTTTATAATATCCTCTCCCCATCTGGTCTTCAAGAGAAGGGTCTGCAGTCAACGACGAGTAAGATTCCTCACGGGAGGGACAACTCAAGCCAGACGGGACCCCGTTGAGACCCCAATAAGCTGTTATAAGAAATAACAGGAGGGAGACTTGCACCTCCTTCCTCTCGTTCTTGTGGGAAGCTGCCACTTGCCTCTGCAGCTCCCTCTCACCTCATTGTGAGAGAGGCCATTAGAGCGATAAGATCAAGCTCTTTCTGCTCAGCTCCTGGGACAGTTTCACCGCGAGAGACTCTCTCCCCCAGGTGGTGCACACCGCACCTCAGTCATCTTGGGACGATGTGCTTCGGCTGCTTTGGGACAAATGATTGGCTATTGAAATCATTTTTTTGAAATGGTGTAAGAGTTTCACAGACCCTGCCTCTAATCATGTGATGTTCATTGTTTGTAATCAATAAATACTGTCAGTGACCCGATTCAGGGCTCCAGTCTCTTGAGGCTGCGAGTCCCTTGGTCCTCTGTGATTTAACTGTATATGAGTCTCTGGCTCTTTATTATAATTTAACCCTCGCCGCCTCCCTCGCCTTCCCACGGCTTGTGTTGTGCAGGTCGCAACATTCACCAAAATGGAAACAAACAAAAAAGCTGGGGTAATAATAATTACACCAGACAAAATAGACTTTAAATCAAAGACTATAACGAGACAAAAAAGGACATAGTAATCCACTTCTGGGTATTTATCCGAAGAAACCCAAAATGCTATTTTGAGGGGAGGTGCCCATTCATATGTTCATTGCAGCTTTACTTACAACCAACATATGAAGGCAACCTGGATGTCCCTGGATAGATGAATGGACAAAGAAGAGGTACTACATACGATGTCTGACAATTAAGTTAGTGAAGTCATCCTAGAAAAAATGCTACATACCTCATTGCTGAATATCACTATGGTCACCTTCAAAGTACTCCCCTTGGGAAGCTATGCACTGATGTCAGTGCCTAGTCCACACTTCAAAACAGTTTTGGAATTCTTTTTCTGGGATCACCATCAAAGCTATCATTGTATTACCCTTGATGTCTTGAATGTCATCAAAATGTTTTCCTTTCAATATTTCCTTTCTCTTCAGGTAAAGAAAGAAGTCATTGGGGGCCAGATCAGCTGTGTAGGGAGGGTGTTCCAATACAGTTATTTACTTACTGGCTAAAAACTCCCTCACAGACAGTGCCATGTGAGCTGGTGCATTGTCATGATGTAAGAGCCATGAATTGTTGGCGAAAGTTCAGGTCATTTTTGTCTAACTTTTTCACGCAGCCTTTTCAGCACTTCCAAACAGTAAACTTGATTAACTGTTTGTCCAGTTGGTACAAATTCATAATAAATAATCCCTCTGAAATCAAAAAAGGTTAGCAACATTGTTGCAAAAAGTTTGCAAACTTAATTGTCATACAAATTCCATTGTAATACAATGGAATATATACAATGGAATTATATACAATGGAATATTACTCAGCCATAAAAAAGAATGAAATCTTGCCATCTGCGACAACATGGATGAACCTAGAGGGTATTGTGCTGAGTGTAGTAAGTCCCACAGAGAAAGACAAATGTCATATGATTCACTTATAAGTGGAATCTAAAAAACAAAATAAACAAATAAATGAAACAGAAATAAAGTCATAGATTCAGAAAACATTTTGATGGTTGCCAGATGGGAGGGAGGTTGGGGGTGGCTGAAAAAGGGGAAGAGATTAAGAAGTACAAATTGGTTGTCTCACAGGAGTCATGGGGATGTTGGGTACAGCATAAAGAATATAGACAATAATATCATAGTAACTATGTATGGTGTCAGATGGATACTTGATATCAGGGTTATAGATGGGAGGAGGGTTGGGGGTAGGGTGAAAAAGGGAAAGGGATTAAGAAGTAAAAATTGGTAGTTACAAAATAGTCATGGGGATATAGATTAAAGCATAGGGAATACAATCAATAATATGGTAATAACTATGTATAGTGCCAGATGAGTACTGCTGAATAATGTGGTGTACACCTGAAACTAATATAATATTGTATGTTAGCTATATCTTAATAAAAATCTTTAAAAATGAGGAAGAGCTAAAGCATAAGAATAGGAAGATGTGGGGGGAGGAGTTATACAAGTGAAGCCGGAGAATTAATATCTTCAGAAAAAATATGTTTAATAGAAAATAGGCTTGTGAACTAGTTTGGACTAACAGCCACAAGAAGGAAGTCACAGCGCACCCTGTTAACCATCATAGAAATGACTTAGCCTAGGGCCTGTTAGACTGGGAGGTCAGGAGGAGAGAAATAACCAAGACAGCAGAAGTAATGACAGCATACAATGAGTAAGGTCACAAGATGCATAGTTTCCACCCCTGCCACCAGGACAACCTACTGACACACATTCTTCAGATGTTTTTCAGCCCACAAAGTGAACCACCCTTCTGTGCCCCCAAAAGTAGATAAGGTGGCTCCAGAAGGGAAGCAGATTACAAGATGAAAATTAACTGCTTACTTAACCAAGGACCAATCAGCGAAACCCACCATCTCAAACCCCTTACTTACGATTACTCATGATTTTTGCTCTATAAAACGTCTTATCTGTAAGCCATCTAGGAGTTCTGGCTTTTGAGTGTTAGCTTTCCTGATCTCCTGGGTGGTGCCATTTATAATAATGTAATAGGGTGAAATGCTTCTGCTTCCCTCCCTGACTCTACCTATAACCAGCCTGCATTCCTATAGATATGCTACATGACTGGAGGAGTTCACTGAGACTTGAGTAACTTCTGGTCTGACCAACTGGGAACAAAGAGATTTCCCCCATTCTTTCTTAGATTCCACCTCTTGCCCCACCCTCTCTCTCTTCCCTGAATATATAGGGCACAGGAATTTGGGACGTTAAGATGAATTTGAGAAAGTAGAAACCTCCCATCTTCTTATCATGGAGCCATTTTGATAAAACCTGTTCTTATTCCAAACTCTGATCTATTGAATATTAAATATTTGATGTTCCGAGCACACAGGCCTTGTGACTGCAACAAAAATGTAGCCAATCTCTCTCCACTGCAAAGCCCGGTGTCAGCTCTAATTGACTCACTGTGCACATGGGTGGGTACAGGCTCTCTTTTGACTTGCTCAGTTTCACCAGAAGGAAGGCATATTTTAGAAATATACAGAAGATGCTAAATTGAATACAACTAGAAAAAAATGATCCTTTACAGATGCTTTAAGCTACAAGATTTAGGTCCCATGAGGGACGGCACTTACCTGTCCACCTACGACACTTAAGTTGGAAACATTTAAGGGGCATTATTCTAGAACCTCAGTTTTAGTTGCCTGTTCAAGTGTAGTCAACAGTTCACTTCCGAAGGGCTCATTGAATCATGAATAGGCAGTGATGTGTGGTGCCCAGTACCTGCTGCATTTGTCCAGCCCCCAATGAAGCCTTCCTGGTTCCAGTCTTCCTGGTTCCCGCTATGCAATCACTCAGTCTTGAAGGGTACCAGAATATACCACTCCAAAATAGGCTTCTTTGGCATAGGGATTATTTTGAGCTAAAATCTATTGAGAACCAGCAGATGCAAGAAGAGCTCTAAATACAAGGTACAAGTTTTCCTTTCTTTAAAAAGGATTTTTTTTTCTTTTTTTATTGGGGAAGGGGCACAGGACTTTATTGGGGAACAGTGTGTACTTCCAGGACTTTTTTCCAAGTCAAGTTGTTGTCCTTTCAATCTTAGTTGTGGAGGGTGCCGTTCAGCATCAAGTTGTTGTCCTTTCAGTCTTAGTTGTGGAGGGCTCAGCTCAGCTCCAGGTCCAGTTGCCATTGCTAGTTGCAGGGGGCGCTGCCCACCATCTCTTGTGGGAGTTGAGGAATTGAACTGGCAACCTTGTGGTTGGGAGCCCACTGGCCCATGTGGGAATCGAACTGGCAGCCTTCGGAGTTAGGAGCATGGAGCTCTAACTGCCTGAGCCACCAGGCCAGCCCCAAGTTTTCTTTTATAAAGGAAATTTACATTTATAAAGGCACCTCCCTCTCCTGTAGCAGGAAGGACTTTTAACTTTTGTCAGTGGAGAAGGCATTGGCTTAAATCTGCATCACAATCCTTACTAAACAACCCTGTTTACTACTTTTTCTAACCACCTTCACATTATTTGCCTCTGCCATCCAGAAGCCCAAACCCCTTTGTTTAGCCTAAGATGGAATATAGGCCCCAGTTCTACCACAACTTTGGGTTACTCTTCACTGGGCGCCCAATATATACATGTCTGACACACCTGTGAATGAACTTCTCTTTGTTCCTCTTGCTAATCTGTCTTTTGCCAGTCTCGTTTATATGGCCCCAGCTAGAGAAGCCAAGATGGGTTAGAGGGAAAATATTTTTTCCTCCCCACTCCCCCTCTGTACACACCTGGAGAAGGTACTCTGCGTGCTGCATCAGTGTTATTTCAGCATGTCTGTTTCCCTCACTCAACCATGTCATGATCCCTGGCACAGCGCCTGTCCTGCATTGGCCTGTGTTCCACCACATGGGTAGGTGATGCTTGGCTCCTATTCCGTGAGATAATCTCCAGTGTTTCCTTTCTTGCTGTAGTGGGCTATGTAAGCAGATGCCATAGTGGCAAAGTAATTTGAATATCACCCGTTTGAGACATCACCTGACATGAAGCTCATCCTCTGATTCTCCTTCGGTTAATGGACCATGAAGTGCAAAGTAACAGAATTTCCTTCTTCAAAAGCCTGAGTGAATAAACAAAAAGGTGCCTGTTCAGAATGTCCCGTCGATGAAAAACATCCAGCCTAAGAAAAAGTTCATAAGAGTTTATTTGAGACAAACTGACAACAATTGCCTGTAAGGAAAGTCTCAACAGATTGAGAAAATGCTCCGTGAAAGGGCAGTTTGCAGCTTATTTTATACATAGAATCAAAGGAGGAGGGTTACATGAAGTCATTGGTGGTAGATTAAGGGGGTGGGAGAAAGCAAAGCTGGGATGTCTCTGGGATTGGATAAAAGTAAATTGGAGAGACAGGTACTTCTTTCACATAGGTGGGTACAGGATAGTTAACAGTTCTCATAGAGATGTTAATCAAGGGACAAGAATAATAATGAGGGATTCTGTGCTTTCCTGCTGTGGTCCAGAAAAAAGGGATTACTGACATTCCAAGAATGTCATCTTAGGTGCAAAAAGACAATAGACAGGCTCACTTAAAGGCCCAAATTAACTTTATGAAGGAAGCTAAAGATGTGACTTCCCGCCATGGCTCACTCAGTTATGAAATTTTTATGCTCACTCCATCTTATGTGGATATTTTCAGTCTCCTGAGCTTGTCAGGTTTACTTCCCCCTTTTGGTTGTAAATCAATCCGAAGGAGTACTGATGACAAACATTTTGACAGGATAGTGTGGTCCCAGGGTGCTAGGAAGGCTCATTCCTAGGAAGTCTTAGTGTCAATGTTTGTCTTGCTGAGTGTTGGACCATTGGGGGTGGGGCAAGACCATCACCTTAGATGGCAGTCAAGGCCAAATTATTTATTTATAGTTAAAAGAAAATGTGAGCAAATGGGAGGCAGTCAGATCCTATATGTCTAAATTAAATATATCCTGGATCTTTCTAATCTTTGAGCTATCATGATCTGAGTGTTTTTTTCTCTGACTTACATTGGGTTTTTTTTGCATCTAGCATAACATGTACAAACTAGGACCAAGAGCAATAGCATCAAATCTGTAACACCAATTAGGAGCAGAAAATGTCTAATATTAGACACCTATGAATCTGAGGGGAGCAAAATCCTAGTCAACCAAAGAACCCATTACATGCATTATCATAAATTTTATTAAGCTAATGTTTTCTTCCCTTGTCTACTGCTATTCGTACCTTATGATAAGCTTGACTAAATGAATGAAGACTATTATTTCATGATCTTGAAGTTCTAATTTTTCTTTTGGCCAATTAGTTTCCATAGAAATGACTTCATGGGTAGGATTAAGTTCAATTTCCAAATATATTGGATTTTCAGTATCAATATTGTCATGGGTTTTATTAATCTCAGGTAAATTTAATTTGCCTATAATTTTAGTATTACACCATATTCACATAGCATTCACTGTAAACCTGGTGTCATTACAATAGAAATTAGTATTACAAGAAGAATTTCTAACCCTTCCCAATTAAAAAACGTCCCCTTCCCATACACCATATATTGTTATTTGTTGGGGTGGATACAATAGGTCAGGATTGGGTGAATTCAGAATTCCATATAGATTGGACACATAACCATTCACCTTTTTGATTTAATATGGCCTGTCTAGTTTACATTGAAAACACTCAAGTGTCATTTATTAACCTTATTTCTGCTAGTGGTATAACTGGGAACTGTAACTAAGGTTTAATTGGGACCAAGGCTGTAATAACACAATAGTGTAAATTAGAATTACTACCTAAAACTTTCTAGAGGTCAGGAGGACAGTAAGAGTTCCATAAATATTTCTCGTCATCAAAATGGCAGCGTGAGGTGAGCCTCTGTAAAGCTCCCCTGGAATTTACAACTAATCGAACAACAATATCTCCACAAAGGAATCCCTGCACAGCAGACAGGCAGGACGAAGAGGCCCACTGCTGAATTCACATAAATATGGGAGAATCACGCGAGAGCGGGAGGAGGGAAAGGAGAAGTGAGGAGATAGGGCCGCGGGGGCTCAAGACGCAAACATAGCTCAGTGCTCCGAGCGTGCTGCATCCAGAAACTACCGCAGCTGCGGGAGACAGAAGAACTCAGACTGCTAGGGCTCTGCTTACGGCCCACAGGGTTGAGGGGGCAGCATATAACTTGGCTGAACCCAATGCTCACAGCAGAGACCTCGGAGAAAAGACTGAGGGAAGAAGGCTGAAAACAGTGGTTTAAGCCCTCACTGCTGAGCAGAGAATGAAAGCCTTAGGCACTGAGACTAGCCACCCCCTCCCTACGCTCCCAGAGCTCGCCCCGCCCCCACCTGACCTGTGCTAGAAGCGGGACACTAGCAGTGTCAGATCAAAAGAACAAAACATTTGCTATTCTGAGAACTGTGGACCACAGGCACAGATTCGCAGCTCAATTACTTCTGGCAAAGGGGAGGGAGCTGTGGATGTGGGACCGGCTTTGGTGGTGGTCGCAGCCATTACTCTGGGCCACCTCTCACAACTCACCCCGCCCCTGGGCCCAACTATCTGGGGGGATCCCTGCAGGAGTAAACAGAACTGCTGAAACATACAGGCTCTGAATCTGGTGCAGAAAGAACTTTGGAACTTCAAAAGCTCTCCGCATCCCCACAGGGACGTGGCGCCCTATGACCCAGGCGAACTGTTAACAGGAGTAGCCCATTTCCCAGGGAATCCCCCCATTGTGTGAGAAGCTGCAATAGTGCAGAGAAAACATAGCACTACTGTATGAGAGGGAAAAAAAGGCTGCAGTCGGAGAGAAAATAAAACATTCTCCCAATAAGTACTGGAAAACAAAAGAAAGACCTCTTCTTATCAACCTGTTGCAGAAGCCCCTCCTGTAGATGTCTAGAAAGAGAATTAATGAATCAGTAATTGCCATGAATAACCAACACAACAAGACAAATCAGAAAGAAAGTGAAAAGTCTCCAGAAAAGGAACTTCAACATATGGAAATATGTGACTTAAATGACAGAGAATTCAAGATTGCAGTTCTCAAAAAACTCAACGAGATGCAAGTAAACACAGAAAGGCAGTTTAATGAACTCAGAAACTCATTCAAAGAACAACATAAGCATTTTATGAAAGACATTGAAATTAAAAAAAAAAAAGGAATTTCTGGAGATTAAGAACTCAAGAGAAAACATTAAAAATGAAATAACCAGCTTAGGTAGTAGAGTTGACCAGATGGAGGAAAGAATCAGTGACATCGAAGATAGAAACCTGGAAATTACACAGATGGAAGAAGAAACAGACTCGAGACTTAAAAGAAATGAAAGAACTCTACAAGAACTTTATGACTCTATCAGAAAGAGCAATATAAGAGTAATGGGCACACCAGAAGGAAATGAAAGAAAAAAGGGAACAGAGAATATATTTACACAAATTGTTGATGAGAACTTGCCAAAATTGTGGACAGAACTGGATCCTGGAATCCAAGAAGCAAATAGAACACATAATTATCAATGCCAACAGGCCTTCTACAAGGCACATTGTTTTGAAGCTGTCTAAATCAAAGACAAAGAAAGAATCCTCAAGACAGCCAGGGAAAAGAAGACGGTAACCAACAAAGAAAAGCCCATTACATTATCATCAGTTTTTTCAGCAGAAATTCTACAAGCCAGGAGGGAGTGGAAACAAATATTCAAACTATTGAAAGAGAGAAATTATGAGCCAAGAATAATATATCCAGCAAAGATATCCTTTAGATATGAAGGAGGAATAAAGACCTTTCCAGACATACAGAAGCTGAGGGAATATTCTAATACACAACCTGCACTAGAAGAAATACACAAGGAGGCTATTCAACCACCATCAACAGGGACAATTTGTGACAACATAAAAAGGGGGAGAGTAAAGGCCTGAACCGGAATATGGGAATGGAGAAAGTAAGCATGCTGAAGAAAATGGAATACTCTAAATATCAAACTTTCTTTTACATAAACTCAAAAAAAATCCAGAACTGAAATATATACTGTAACAAAAGAAGAAACAAAGGGAAACATCATAGAATACCACCACACAGAAATAATAGACAACAACAAAAAGGCAAAGAAACAATGGAGACATAGCCTACCAGAAAACTAAAGATAGAATGACAGGAAATCCTCATGTATCAATATCACGCTAAATGTAAATGGACTGAACTCACCAATAAAAAGGCACAGAGTAGCAGATTGGATCAGAAAACTAAACCCAACCATATGCAGTCTCCAAGAGACACATCTCAGCTACAAGGACAAGCATAGTCTCAAAGTGAAAGGGTAGAAATTGACACTTCAAGCAAAGGGGACCCAGAGAAAATCAGGTGTAGCCATAATGATATCAGATGAAACAGACTTCAGGGTGAAAAAGATAACAAGAGACAAAGATGGACATTTCATAATGTTAAAGGGGACTATACAACAAGAAGACATAACAGTCATCAATATTTATGCCCCCAATCAGGGAGCACCAAAACATACCAAGCAACTACTAACAGAACTAAAGGGAGAAATTGACCAAAACACAATTATACTAGGGGACTTAAATACATCATTGACAGCTATGGATAGATCATCCAAACAGAAAATAAATAACGAAATAGCAGCCCTAAATGACACATTAGATAAAATAGACATAATTGACATATATAGAGCACTTCATCCTAAAACATCAGACTATACATTCTTTTCTAGTGTACATGGAACATTCTCAAGGATAGACCATATATTGGGACATAAAATCAGCCTCAGCAAATTTAAGAAGATTGAAATCATACCAAGTATATTCTCTGATCACAGGCTTTGAAATTGGATATAAACTGCAAAAAGAAATCAAGAAAAAACACAAATACATAGAGATTAAACAACATACTTTTAAAGAACGACTGGGTCAAGAAGAAATTAGAGGAGAGATCAAAAGATACATAGAAACAAATTATAAGATTTCTTACTTCTTTATGGCTGCGTAATACTCCATTGTATAAATGTACCACGGCTTCTTAATCCAGTCATCTACTGATGGGCAAAAAAGAAATCTTATCATTTGCAACAACATGGTTGGATCTAGAGGACATTATGTTAAGTGAAATAAGTCAGAAAGAGAAAGACAAGTACCATATGATCTCACTTATATGCGGAATCTAAAGAAAAGAATATGTGAATGAACTAATCAGAGACAGTTTTGAGGGCACAAAGAAAAAAACCGAGAGTTGTTAGATGGGCGGGGGTGGGGGGATGTTGGGGATAAGGGGAAAGGTGAAGGGATTAGCAAGCAGCTGGTAACCACAAGATGGCCTCAGGGTTTTCTGAAATTAATTTGGGGAACTTATTCAATAATGTTGTAAAGATTTTGTTGGGTATACGATGGACATGCATCCTATTTGGGAGACCACCTCAGGGATACTGTGGATGCCTGATCATGGCATTGTATACCAGAATCTAAACATTAATGAATGCCAACTATAATTTTATATATATAATGTGATGGCTGGGTGTGAGGTCGGAGGGATAATGGATGGGGGGAGAGGGGTTCACAGTGTGAGGGATGTAAATGATGAACGTCTAAGTATTACCTTGTCTTGTACACCTGAAACTAATAAAAAAAAAAAGATACATAGAAACAAATGACAATGAAAATACATCCTAGCAAAAGTTTTGGGATGAAGCAAAAGCAGTTTTAAGAGGGAAATTTATATCATTACAGGCCTATCTCAAGAAACAGGAAAAATTCAAAATAAATAACCTCATGTTACACCTTAAAGAACTAGAAAAAGAATAACAAGTAAAACCCAAGGTCAGCAGAAGAAAGGCAATAACAAAATTCAAAGCAGAGCTCGATTAAATAGAGAACAAAAAGACAATAGAAAAATTAATGTGACAAAGAGCTGGTTCTTTGAAAAGCTTAACAAAATTGACAAGCCCTTGGCTAGACTCACTAAGATAAGAAGAGAGAAGACACTAATTAATAAAATCAGAAATGAAAAAGGGGAAGTTATCACGGACACCACAGAAATACAAAGGATCATGCAGGAATACTATGAAGGACTATATGCCACCAAATTGAATAACTAGAAGAAATGGATAAGTTCTTAGAAACATATAGCCTTCCAAGGCTGAACCATGAAGAACTGGAAAATCTAAGCAGACCGATCACCAGTAATAAAATTGAATGAATAATCCTACATTTTCCCAAAAGCAAAAGTCCTGGACCAGATGGCTTCACTAGTGAATTCTACCAAACCTTCAAAGAGGATCTAATACCAATCCTGCTCAAACTCTTCCAAAAAATTGAAGAAGAGACAGTACTCCCTAACTCATTTTATGAAGTCAACATTACCCTGATACCAAAATCTGGTAAGGACAACACAAAAAAAGAAAACTACAGACCAATATCTCTGATGAATACAGATGCAAAAATCCTAAACAAAATTCTAGCAAATGGAATACAACAATGCATTAAAAAGATTATTCACCATGACCAAGTGGGGTTCATCCCCACACAAGGATGGTTCAACATCTGCAAATCCATCAATGTGATACATCACATAAACAAAATAAAGGACAAAAATCATATGATTATATCAATTGATGCAGAAAAAGCATTTGACAAGATACAATATCAATTTATGATTAAAACACTTAATAAAATAGGTATAGAAGGAAAACACCTTAACATAATAAAGGCCATATGTGAAAAGCCCTCAGCTAATCTCATAACTAATGGTGAAAAACTGAAGCCCTTTGCTCTACGTTCAGGAACACGACAGGGCTGTCCCCTATCACCACTGCTTTTCAACATAGTGTTGGAAGTCCTTGCCAGAGCCATCAGGCAAGAGAAAGAAATAAAAGGCATCCAAATTGGGAATGAAGAAGTTAAATTGTCACTCTTTGCGGATGACATGATGCTATATACAGAAAACCGTAAAGACTCCACCAAAAAGCTGTTAGAAACAATCAACGAATACAGTAAAGTTGCTGGCTACAAAATCAACGTACAAAAGTCCATTGCATTCCTATATACTAACAATGAAATCTCAGAAAAAGAAATACAAAAAACAATTCCCTTTGCAACTGCAGCAAACAGAATAAAATACCTAGGAATAAACTTAACCAAGGATGTGAAGGATTTATATGCTGAAATTATAAGACATTGAAGAAGACACAAAGAAATGGAAAGACATTCCGTGCTCATGGATTGGGAATCAACATAGTTAAAATGGCCATATTACCCAAAGCAATATACAGATTTAATGCAATCCCCATCAAAATCCCAATGGAATTTTTTAAAGAAATAGAACAAAAAATCATCAGATTTGTTTGGAACTGCAAAGGACCCCGAATAGCCAAAGCAATCTTAAGAAAAAAGAACAATACTGGAGGTATCAATCACACTGCCTGACTTTAGCTTGTACTACAGGGCTACAATAATCAAAACAGCATGGGATTGGCAGAAAAATAGACACATAGACCAATGGAATAGAATTGAGAACCCAGAAATAAAACCACATAAATATGGACAGATAATTTTTGACAAAGAAGCTAAAAACATACAATGGAGGACAGACAGCCTCTTCGATAAATGGTGCTGGCAGAATTGGATAGCCATGTGCAAAAGAATGAAACTGGACTGTTATCTGTCACCATGCACCAAAATTAATTCAAAATGGATCAAAGACTTAAGCATAAGACCTGACACAATAAACTGCATAGAAGAAAACATAGGTACTAAACTTATGGACCTTGGGTTCAAAGAGCATTTTATGAATTTGACTCCAAAGGCAATGGAAGTAAAAGCTAAAATAAACAAATGGGACTATATCAAACTTAAAAGCTTCTGCACAGCAAAAGAAACCATCGACAAAATAAAAAGGCAACCAACTGAATGGGAGAAGATTTTTGCAAACAGTGCCTCCGGTAAGGGACTAATATCCAAAATATACAAGGAACTCATGAAACTCAACAACAAAAAAACCTCGCACGAGATAGAATGGCTATCATCAACAAGACAAATAGTGACAAGTGTTGGAGAGGCTGTGGAGAAAAAGGAACCCTCATACACTGTTGGTGGGAATGCAGACTGGTGCAGCCATTATGGAAGGCAGTGTGGAGGTTCCTAAAAAAATTATGAATAGAATTACCATATGATCCAGCAATCCCTCTCCTGGGTATCTACCAAAAAAATCTGAAAACATTTATCCATAAAGACATGTGTGCTCCAATGTTCATTGCAGCTTTGTTTACAGTGGCCAAGACATGGAAACAACCAAAACGTCCTTTGATAGATGAATGGATAAAGAAGTTGTGGTATATATACACAATGGAATACTATTCAGCAGTAAGAAAAGATGATATAGGACCATTTGTGACAACATGGATGGACCTTGAGAGTATAATGCTAAGCGAAATAAGTTAGACAGAAAAAGCGAAGAACCATATAATTTCACGGATATGTGGTATTTAAACCAAAAACAACTAAAGAACAAGACAAACAAATGAGAAACAAAAACTCATAGACACAGACAATAGTTTAGTGGTTACCAGAGGGTAAGGGGTGTGGGGTTGGTAGATGAGGGTAAGGGGATAAAATATATGGTGATGGAAGAAGAACTGACTCTGGGTGGTGAACACATAATGGGATTTATAGAGGATGTAGTACAGAATTGTACACTTGAAATCTATGTAATTTTACTAACAAATGTAACCCCAATAAATTTTTTTTAAAAAAGAGTTCCATAAATAAGTTTTCTGTGCTTCAGCAGCCATTATAGAAGGTCATTTTTTTGTTTTGTTTTGTTTTAATATACATCCACTCCAGCTTCTATCTGAATTAATATAGTTAGTAGTCTATGTTGAGTTAGGGGGTAAGTATAATTCTGTTCTAATATTTATATATATAAAATTCCTTTCTCAGTATTTCTCTTCCAATAACCTTCTACGACTTCACTCACCCTTCTCAGGTTGTCTCCTGTTCCTCATTCAGAGATAAACAACTTACTAGGACAAACTACTTTCTTTTAACCTCTCTCAAAAATACGCACACATCCCTTTTCTTCCTTTTATAATAACTTTCCTTCTAAATTTCAAAACCATAAATATTGATAATGAAGGTATCCTGTATACCTTTAGCAATTATTAACAGTTGAGCTATATAAGTACAGGGTTTGAGAGAAGCCTAAAGAACAAGTATAATGATCTCACTTATATATGGAATCTAAAGAAAAGACTATGCGAATGAACTAATCAGAGACAGTTTTGGGGACGCGGAGAAAAAACCGAGAGTGGTTAGATGGGTGTGTGGGAGGGGGTTGGGGATAAGGGGAAAGGTGAAGGGATTTGGAGGCAGGTGGTGACCACAAGATGGCCTCGGGGTTTTTTTTGTTTGTTTGTTTGTTTGTTTTTGAAAATTAATTTGGGGAAGGTATTCTATAATGTTGTGGAGATTTTGTTGGGTATCCGATGGGCATGCGTCCTGTTTGGGAGAGCACCTCAGGGATGCTGTGGATACCTGATCATGGCATTGGACACCAGAGGCTGGACATTAATGAATGCCAACTATAATTTTATATATATAATGTGATGGTTCGGTGTGGGGTCGGAGGGATGGTGGATGGGGGGAGGGGGGTTCACAGTGTGAGGGATATGGATGATGAACGTCTAAGTATTACCTTGTTTTGTACACCTGAAACTAATAAATAAATAAATTTATGAAAAAAAAAAAAAAAAAAGAACAAGTATAATTATCATTATTACTGATATTATTAGCAGACAGGTAAAGACAATCAAACAAATGGTTATTTTAAGTTCAGTATCAACTACGTAGATATACAGGCCTTCTCGACATCTTGGGTTAGCTGTCTACCCCTAACGCCAGCAGCTTCTCATGCTTGAAGAGTCTTTGATATCCACTGATAGGTCCTTTCTGACAAGGTTGGAGTCTTTAATTGATGTCTTGTCCAATGGACAAAATTTCCTGGTTGTAAGTCATGCATGGTCTTTGAAGTGTTAGTCTCCCGGAAGCACACTGAAGTGAATCATCTACTAATTTATTAATTTCTTTAAGATAAGATTAAGTCCTTGATAATAATGTAGAATATATCCTTCTAGTAAGGTTGGTTCATATGTCCCTTCACATAATGAGAACAATGACCCATGAGGCGAAAAGCTGTGTTTACCAAAAGGAACACCTCAGGTTGAGAAGCACGATAAGGAGAGCTCTTGGCCAAGGGAAATTACAAGCTTCTGAAAACTTACCTAGTTGAGTTTTAATTTACCATTTGTACCTTCTACTGATCCAGAGAACTGTGGTGATAAGCACAATGAAAATGCTGTAAAATAATCCAAATATTACAAATAGTCTATATCATTGGCTCGGTGAAATGAGTCCCTTAGTTACTACGTAGAACATCTGCTATACACCTTTTGAGCTACAATAGGAGGTTTCCAATCATATTCTTTACTCCATGAAACCATCTTTCCAAGACCCCAATGTGTTAGCATATGTACATGCTAAGCTATATCTGTTTGGGTTGAAGTTACTGCTTTTGATGCCATATTTTCTTTCCTTCTGCAGCTGCTCATTGGAACTGTAAAAGTCTTTTATTGATTTAATAAAAGGGAGAAGAAACATTCTCAAATCTGGATAATTTGGCTGTTTATTGCTACTGGTCTAGCTGCAGTATCAGCTAAATTATTTTCTTTTCCTTCTATAATGGCAGCCTTAGAATGTCCTGGAATTTTGATAATTGCCAATTGTTTTGGTTGCTGTATGATATCTAACTTAAATTCTGTAACCTGTTTTCCATTCTTATGGGCTGCCCTAAGGAAATTAAGCCTCACTGCTTCTACAAGTTGTGAGCTATACCAAAAGTATAGCAACTATCAGTGTAAATGTTACATAACTTTTATCTTTGGCTCATTTACAAGCTCCTGTAGATCAATTAATTCAGCCTGTTGGGCAGATCTTATTCAGGTAAATAAGAAACTTATATTTATGTTTACTATGAAAGTTACTGCATATAGCATGAGAATAAATCACCCACATATTGGAGAAGAGTAGAATTTCTGGAAAATTCAACATCATTCAAGTCACCTTTTAGTACCTGAGAGAAATAAATGGGATTCTCTGTATACCTCTGGGGCATTACTGTCCATGTAAACTCTGATCTTCCCAGGTGGAAAAACAAAGAGGTAATTCCTGTCTTTTATTTTACAGGAATGCTGAAAAAGGCACTACATAAATCTATCACTGAAAAATATTGGCAATATACACAGGAATAGCTGACAATAGGGTATGTGGATTTGGAAGCACAGGATATCAATTTATGGCTCTGAGATTCTGTGCAAATCTCCATCCTTTCCCATTGGGTTTCTTTACTGGTAGGACAGAATTACAGGTGCTCATACATGGAATTATAAGCCCCCCTTTTAAAGGTAATCTTATACAATGAGTTAATTCCAGCTGGTATAACAGTGGGCCACAACGATTCCAATACCCATTAGGCTAAGTTTCCTTACAGTGGCATATATTCTGACACTGAGGAGGGCATGCGAACTCCAGCAGTCCTAAAATACAGAAGTTTACATAACTAATAACAAAACTTAGCTCTTAGATTTAGTTCTCTTGAGTAACTAAAGACCTAACTAAGACAATATAAAACATAGAAAAATATTTTGATGACACATAATTTTTGCTTTTCAGGCAGAAAACTTTTTCATAATATCAGTAGCAGACCAACAGTCTTGTAACAAACTTTGTCTTACTTAGCAGAGAAACCTTAATTTCGCACCAGCTTATTTTCAATATATAAATTTACTTAATTAATCACATTTAGTTTAAGCATACATAAAATTCTTTCAGGATTTTCCTTTACAAACCGTCTATAACTTTCCCAATTCCTCCTTTTAAAATCATTATTTTCTGGGATGGCCGGATGGCTCAGTTGATTAGAGCGCAAGCTCTGAACAACAGGGTTGCTGGTTCAATTCCCACATGGGCCAGGGGGCTGCGCCCTCCACAACCAGATTGAAGACAACAAGCTGCCACTGAAATTTCGGAGGGGTGGCCGGTTAGCTCAGTTGGTTAGAGTGTGAGCTCTCAGCAACAAGGTTGCTGGTTCCCGCATGGGATGGTGGACCGCGCCCCCTGCAACTAAAGATTGAAAATGGCGACTGGACTTGGAGCTGAGCTGCGCCACCCACAACTAGATTGAAGGACAATGACTTGGAGCTGATGGGCCCTGGAGAAGCACACTGTTCCCCAATATTCCCCAATAAAATTTATTTTAAAATATAAAATAAAATCATTATTTTCCTAATCTGATTAATTTAGTTCTAAATACATTTCCCCCTTCTGCGAGGATATGTAAGCATCATTGGTTAGAAAGTCTCACACGATCAGATGAGTTGGGGCAGATTTGAGAAGCAAAAATAGATGTTGCCCCTTAACATTTCCTAGCTGGAGAGGAATACGTTCTGATTTAAATGAACATTGTTTGATTACATGTCCTTAACATTTGTATAAAGCTTTACAAGGGAGAGAGGGCAACTTAGCCGGGCGGTGTTAACAGATAAAGTAGCCCCAGTGTTAGTAAGAAGGAGAAATGCCCTCATAGTCCTTGGAGCAGCCCCATGCTTGCTTTCGTTTTTCTAAGTCCTATTTTAGTTTTCTACAAGGTGACTTATCTTTTTACAATAACAGCAGATTCCTCTACTGAGCAGATTCCTCCTCTAGGAGTTTCCCTAGCAAACCTTTAATAATTTTGTTGCTTTGCTTTCAGAAACCAGTAGATGCATTAATTGGAATAAATCAGAAAAGCCAGGATTATAGTTCTAAGAGTTAATTCAAATTCCTTTGCGAATTAGTCAGGGTCCTAGAGAGGGTTGGGGGAATCTTTAGTAGATTCCTTATGCGTACAACCGCGTATTCCCCTCCGCCCAAGACCAGCTCCTCTCCAAAGGGAGCTGCAACAGGGGTACAGGAGAGAGGAATAGGAAAAGGAGAATGTGGGGACAGAGCCCCAGAGAGCAGTTTCCAGGCTCTCGCCCTCACGTGGAAAGGTGCTGGCTCAGGTAGTAAATGGCCATCAACTCTGATTGGATGGCTGTCAGCTGTGACTAATTGGCCATTAGCTGTAACCAGTGAGCCATTGGCCACTAGTGTAACTGCTGTGGCTACGCTAGCAGCAAATGGGGACTAGCAAGATGGTGGCTGAACTAGCAAGAGAGGATTGCGTTAGCACGGTGGATTGCAGCTAGCAAGTGAGGTTGGTTGGCAGACAGAAGTGGACGGCAGGTTGCGGATGGTGTGGCTCCTGCTTCCTGTATCTCCAACCCAGCTGCCAGCGAGAATATAATGGTATGACTCCCCTATCTATGGCTCCGTGGGTGTGCCTTTTTCGCCTCACCATGTCCTGCCTTTTTATCGTGGCAGCGGGACCAGAGACCCCACATGACACCCTGCATGACACCATCTTAAGTTGATATCACTTCTACATAAATCTTGCCATGTCTGTAAGTACCTGCAAGACTCCTAGGAACTGTACATCTACAGGAGAATTAATGGGGTGGAGCCTGGGAGCTTGTCGGCCTTTGAGGCACAACTTCCCATGTTAACTTTTAGTTTGAGATCTGCAGAATTTGAACAAATTTCTAGTGATATGTAGTGGGTTGAAGTCTGATGGGTTGAGCTCCGAGGGGCTGTCACCTCCCAAATCACTTCAACCCTCTTACGTGCCTCAGTTTCTCTCACCAGCTGTCTAGTATAACCGTGAGGACTCGGAGCGCTAGGTAACCAGCCTTTATGTGCACGTCCCTGGACAAGTCAAATATTTAATTACAGTTGTGTTGGAATTCCCTATGGGGCCATTGCATGTTTTGAGGAGTACCCTCAAACACCTCCACAAAGGTTCTTTGTCACTTAAGAATAGCCATAATTCTTCCGGGAGTGAGTAAATACCCCTTATTTTTGGAGCTGAACAAGTTCAGATTCTCATTTATCCAGTAAAAGGTTTTGTTCACTCAGTAAGTAATTCCAATTGAAAAGCCAAAACTAAAACCAAGCCACCCATTTTTTTCTCCTGTCCCTGAGTCATCTTAACTCTTGTCCTTAACCTGGGTTATCTCAACCCTTAACCTTTAGGGCCACCTCAAGGATTTCAAAACAAACAAACAGCTCAAATAAAGTCAGGGCCTCCTACCTTAAAACAGGGAGGTCTGGAATTCCAAGAAAAACTCACCCAAGTTCACCCGATGCAAAGCAGGGAGCCGGTGGGGCACAATGGGCCCCTGCTGGTACCTAGCAGTGATCCAGGTCTGCAGGGTGTCCCTGGGTGGGTTTCTTTGGAATCCTGCAGAACTATGCCAAGTAATGTCAATGAAAAACATCCAGCCTAAGAGAAAGCTCATACGAGTTTATTTGAGCCAAACTGACAATTGCCGGGGAGCAAAATCTCAACGGATTGAGAAAAAGATCTGCGAAATGGTGGTTTGCAGCTTATTTTATACATAGAACCAAAGGAGGAGGGTTACATGAAGTCCATTTGTGGTAGATTAAGGGGGTGAGAGGAAGCAAAGCGGGGATATCTTTGGGATTGGATAAAAGTAAATTGGAGAGACAGGTATTTCTTTCACATAAGTGGGTACAGGATAGTTAATAGTTCTCAGAGATGTTAATCAAAGGACAGGAATAATAATGAGGGATTCTGTAGTTTCCTGCTCTGGTCTGGAAAAAGGGAGTACTGACATTCCAAGGGTATCATCTTAGGTGCAAAGAGACAATAGACAGGCCCACTTAAAGGCACAGATTAACTTTATGAAGGAAGCTAAAGATGTGACTTCCTGCCATGGCCCACTTACCGTAGTTATGAAATTTTTTATGCTCACTCCATCTTATGTGGTTATTTTCAGTCTCCTGAGCTTGTCAGGTTTAATATGTGGCCCCTTTTCCATCCACACACAGGCCTAAAACTACAAAGGACTGTGGGAGAGCCACAGTTACAGAAAGGGCTAGGTATGGGACTACAGCTGGCTCTAAAGTGTCCAGAAAGGACCAAACACCTGGAAAGAGGCTGAAAGCCAGTGAACAGACAGATGGGTGATCAGGATGGGATGCAGACAAGTGGGGTAGTAGAGTGAGCACTTGTTCTGGAGTAGGCAGACCAGATGTGTGGATCGTTTTCCAAAAACAGGCTGCAACCATATATTTATCCCATCCCAAGTGTTCTTATAATGTGACTGATGCTCATCCATCAAGAGGTGGGCTCTGTGTTTCCTCCCCCTGAATCTGAACCCAGCCTTCTGACTGCCCAGACCAATGGAATATGATAGAAATGATGCTATGTGATTTCCAAGGCTGTCAGGAAAAAATATAGCTTCAACCTAGCTGGCTCTCCTCTCATCTCTCTCAGAACACTAGCCTTTGGAACCCAGTCACCATGTCATGAAGAATCCCAGGCCACACTGAAGGCCAACACGGGGGCCCCAGCTGACAGCCAATACCCACCTTCCAACCCTTCAGATGAACTCCAGTCCCCAGCTTTAAAGCTTCCAGATGTCTCCCCATTGTCCCTGGAGTTCCTGATCCACAGAAAATGTGAGAGGTGATCATTGTTTAAGCCACTGTTTGGGGTAACAGACGATGTAGCAATAGATAACAATACTTACACAGCATGGGTGCTGGCTCCTCTTCTTATTAGCTGTGTGACCCTGGACAGGAGCCTCCCTCTCCCTGAGCCAGTCTCCTGCCGGTAACAGATATGAACACACGACAGCTTCCCTAGTAGGCTATCCTGAGCAGCAGAGCTAATGACCACGAGATGACCAACACTCCTGGTTGGTCTCTCAAGCTATGTTGTTTGTCTGTTTCATCTGCTTACTTACTTATTTCATCTTCCCACTTGGAAAATGCACACCTCATGAACACCCATCTTGCTCACTGCTCTACCCCCAGTGCTTAGAAGACAGCCTGTCTCAGCAATTTTCCCAATCAAAACCTGTTGATTAAAAAGAAAACAACAGCAGCAAAGTGCTCACGAGTTGCTGTTAATAAGTGACCGGGGCAGGGAGGCAAGAGGTTGTTGGGGTACAGCAGGGCCAAGGCTGGGCAGGCAGGGTAGTCCGGGATGCTGTAAAGTCAGAAAGAGATCTGAAGCCAGCAGGTGAATCACATCCTGACAGAGGCAGGGCTGGAGAAGCCAAGGGAGTGACTCTCCAGAACTGCCAAGTGATGGTCTCAACACCTGGCAATACATCCCCCTTCCATCAGGAGCCCCTGCCAGCCTTATCATTTGGCTTGGTTCCTGCACTCCTGCCAGCAAACGTGTCTGCCTCACCCTTAGCCATAGCAAGACTTCTGATCCTTTGTAATTTACACCACACCTAAGTGCAAAGAAAGTTTGAAGTGCTAATTATGGTCTTTGCGGTCCTATCCAGGGCTGGTATATAACCCCTGCTGCTGCTTCTGAAGCCAACTGCTCGTTTTCCACACTGCAGGCTTATCTACTCCATAGTCTTCTTCCCCTTTCCTCATGAGCATTCCACTGTGTGAAGAGGGGAAGCTCAACTTAAGTCCAAACGGTTCAAGTCCAGATCATCACGGCAGAATGGTTTTCAAGTACTGGTGTAAGACTCAACCCACCCATGCTTTCATGGAACTTCATCAATTGGCTCTGAAACAGGATAATGAAATGACAGGGCCCATCCAAACCTTGCAGCTTTTTGCAAAAATCACTTAAAACATCAGTGTCAAAGGCAAAGAGAAAAGTTGAACTTCAAAAGAGCACTTCTTCAAAAAAATGCTAAGGAGTATAAAAGACCCAGCCAAGTTTGTTTACTTTTTCCCCATACTTTCTTTCATTAGGATAGCAATTCCTTCCATATTTTCTTTCATTAGGATACCGTGTTTCCCCAAAAATTAGACCTAGCCAGACAATCAGCTCTAATGCATCTTTTGGAGCAAAAATTAATATAAAACCCGGTATTATCTATTATATTATATTATATCATATTATATTATGTTACATTATACCCTGTCTTATAGTAAAATAAGACCGGGTCTTATATTAATTTTTGCCCCAAAAGACGCACTAGAGCTGATTGTCTGGCTAGGTCTTATTTTCGGGGAAACACGGTAGCAAGTCCTTCCAAGATACCCAGAATTCTGAGACAAAGACTAAGGTTGGAAGCACTAGGGGCCATCTCACCCACTATCTCCTAGCAGTCATCACTTTTTGTTGTTATTCCTGGTTTCCAGGAAGGATAGTCCTCACATCTGTTCAGCCACATGCTCGACTCCCAGTATGTGTCTGTCACTGTCAGAGAACTCATTAAACAGTAGTGACAGTGGCTAGCACAGACCCAACACACTCCACGGCCAAGGACCATCCTAAGCACTAGTCCTTGCACCACCCTATGGAGTAATGCATTATGATGATGATGGTGGTGATGATGACAGATGGTGATTACTATTATTTTCACAAATCAGGACACAGAGAATCGAGATTAAAGAACTTGTCTGCATGTGGTGGAATCTGACACTCTGGTAGTCCGACTCCACACTTTTAACCTAATGTCATCATTCACTATCCTCAGACCTAATCGTGTCCTGCTCTGCCCTGCTCATCCCTCATAGAATTAATAAAATACCTCTTTTCCCCACTCCCTTTTAATGCCTTTTCATAGAGCCCTCCATGTCTCCCTCCTTGGACTGAAGCCCACTCTGTGCACAGTAAGGGACAAGCTGCTGAGTCACACTGTTCACTGGTTTATTGAGATTCAGGGAAATCCTTCCCCAAAAGACATCACAGTGTGAAAGGGACACCACCTCCCACCGCACAGGTCCCTCTCTCCATCTCACCAGTCAGGGATGTCTTCCTTTGGTCAGGATTCTCACCCACTATCCACTGGAAGCAATACTCAAACCTGCCCCCATTTACTCTCTGTTAATTGCCCCATAAAAACACAAAACCAAAGGGAGCAATCTTGGGAGGTAGTGTAGAGAAGGAAGGTATATGTAGTGAGGCTGCTGAGGAGTCAGTGAGTGAGAAGCTTCGAGCGAGGTACCAACTAAATTATTAACTAGTGACATAAAACCGTATGAATGAATAAGAGAGAAAAGGGTCTGGTTTCCAGAGTACTGGAGACCCAGGTAACCCCAGGACTCATAAAAGAGCATGTATTTACAAGAAATGGGATGGGATATCATGTTCTTCCCATCTGGAGGTAGGGATCCCCTGCTTCCTCCCAACCCACCCCCCTTTCTCTTCTCCCTTTCCCTCCCCCTACTGGCCTGTCCTCCCTCGCACAACCCTCACTTGTAAAGCAAATGGACTCGACTCCCATCACAGCTAAGCCGGTCAGGGGGCTCCGGGGGCCCCCTGGGTAGGCCCCCAGAGGGGTCTGGGGGTGTTGGAGGGTGGCGCCGCGATCGGAGCTGCTGCCGAGACTGGAGCTGATGGCGTAATTCAGAGACACGCTCTTCTTTCTGGAGGAAGAAAAACAATTAGGAGAGTGGGAGAAGGGGAAGTCATGAAGGGGTGTGGAGGAGGGAAAGGAAGGAACAGCAGATAAAAATGGGGAGGGGGATATAGGGGTAGATGGACAAAAGAAATTTAAATGGGAATCAGAAAAAGAATAAGAAAAGCCAAAAAAGAATAATGGGGGCACAAGTTGAAGAAAAAGATCAGGGAAATAAAGAGAGAAAATGGGGAAGTGGGGAAAGGTCAGTACACACAGCTTCCAGTAACTCACACAAAGATTCGTGTCAACCCAGTTTGCATATCCCCCCTCTGGCACTGCACCAGCCCCTAACTACAGCCTGGGACACCGCGGGTAGCATGGGTGCCTGCCCAGATCCTATTTACTGCAGGGGACACTCAACACCCAGCTGATGGGGGTGTTGGCTGCTGACGCTCACAGCTGCCCCCAACAGCCTATGGCCACTTCCTCACCTCTAGTGGACCAAGTCCACAGTGCAGTTCACGTTCCAGAGCCCCCTCCACCTGATGTGGCCAACACTAGATTTTCCCTGAGACAGAATCCTTGCTCAACCTCTTCCCCTCTCCTCCCCTCCTTCACTCACTCCCAGGTAGGCTTTCTCCTGAGCAGATCACATGCACCTGGACCCTACTTCCGACTCTGCTGCAGAAAACCCAGCCTGAGATGTGGGCCTCCTGGAGCCCGCCAGCACCCCTTCGTCAGCACACACCTCAGCAATGATCTTCTCCAGCTCACGGTTCTCCTTCTCCAACAGCCGGGACTTCTCCTCCTCATTGTTGTTGGTCGATGACCCTGTCTTCATGGTGTCCTGAGCCTCCGACTGCCATTCCCCTCGAGTGATCAGCCTGCGCATCTGGAGACAAATGTTTGGGGCATGGGACGGCCATGCGGGGACTGTCAGCCATCAGCTGATGGTGGGTTGGAACTGGAAGGAAGGAAAGCAAGAGGGACAGACTTGGCCCAAAACAAGGTGAGGAAGGGGCAGGGCAGGGGAACAGAGTCCTGGGAAGAACGGATGGAGGGTTGTGGGCTGGAGAGAGTGGGAGAACACCCAGAACCTCACCTTGGGCACGAAGAGCACAACCAGAGTGATGTAGGAGGAGAAAACTATGGCGAGCGAAGCAAAGGCGAAGGCGGCATCCTGCTGGCTGGACAGGATCATGGTGACGGGGGCGGTGATGAGGCACAGGACCTGGGCACAGTGTGGTCAGGGAGTCTCAGACCTGCAGGCTGAGACCAGACCCAGGCTTCTCCCCACAGGACAGAGTCTGGGAGGTCAGGCTCCTGGTGAACTTTCCATTTAAGAAGGATCCACACTCAGGATCACCCTCAGCTCTAGCTTGTGAAAAATCCCAAACAAGCTGTCCCAAAGCAGTTCCCAGCTCTAGGACATCCCGTCCCTAAAGGTGGAGCACGCATGACCTCCATGCACACACTCAGAGTCCTGGAGTCAGTCCCTGGGCATACCTGGCAGGAAACCTCAGTTCAGATTCCAGCTGTGAGCCACAGACAAGCAATGTAACCTTTCTTTCTCTTCCTCACCCATGTGGTGGGGATAATAGTATCACTTCATTAGGAGGTTGTGTGGAGATTATTAAGATAGTGTCTGTGTGTGTTTTGTAAAGTGCTTTACAAATCCCAGGCATTAAAAAACTCTTTAAGATTTTCATTCAACTGATCCAAGATCTAGTGCCTGATTCTTCCCAGACCACCCCATCGGAGTTGCTGTAGTCAGCCCTGGGGTCAATGCCAAGTGTCCAAGGAGCTTACCGCCACATTGTAGATGGCCATGCCCACAGCCCGGTGGTCATTGATCTTCTCAGTGGACACACTCTTGGTCTCATAAGCAAGAAAGATACCCAGCAGCAGCAGCAGCCCCTTGTAACCATAGAAAATGCCTACGACAGTAGGAAAGGGTCACCTGGGTAACAACCTCCATGCTTCCATTCACTCCCATCCTCTCTGTACCCCTTACCTACTGTTGCTGTTACAGCTCCACAATGAAAAGGGTGCCTTCTCTCCAGTCGAGCCCCCCTGATCTAGTATACCCATTCCTGTCCACTCCCCTCAATGACCAACCCCACTCACCCACACCTCACTGCTTCCTTGTGGGACTAGGAGTCATGTCACACTGGAAGATGATGGTCGTGAGCAGCTGTCTATCAGGCAAGGGCCTGGGCCACACACAGTGTCTCACCCCCTTACCCTCCAAGTGGGAAGCCAGCTTTGCAGACTGAGGGTAGGTCAGTCATTTGTGAACATAGATCAGAGCGATGTTAAAAAGGCCAGAGTGGGCTGAAACCCATGCTCTCACAGCCCCGGTCTTACTCTAGGGAGCTGTCTAGAGACAGATGGAAGCGAGCCTGAAGATGAAGTTGAGGCCATCCCCACTGGTCCCTATGCTGAACACAAGTTCTGCCTTATGCCTTCTTTAAACCCTAAGCTCCTCACAGGAAACGACCAGCTCTCCCCTACTCTTGGAAAAGATTAGTCCAGTGATAAACAGGAGGACATTCACATTGGGTTGACATAAGACCTCTGCCTCTTGTTCCAAAGACCCTTCTCCCTCCAAACCTGCCCCACCCCCGCCTTTGCTCCACTGTCCCAGTCCCTTCCCCCACATCCCACACACCAAGCCACGTATTCATCTTCTTGGAGCTGCAATGTTCCAGCTGTGGCAGAATAGACACATCAATATCTTCCTTTGGTTCTTCCTTGGCAAAAGTCTTAGGAAGAAACAGGGCCACAGTAAAGATGGTTGCCAGCCTCTCCTGCCCTCCCCACCTCTGCTTGGTCCCTGACTCCCAGCTCTGCCCCTCTTTCCTATGAGAACCCCAGTACTGAGTTCAAATCCCACTCTAGGCCTGAAGCGTTTTCCTGAACACCCTGGAAATGCTTATTCCGCCTCTTTCCATGATGCCTGGAAAGTCTACACATCTTTCTCAGACCCCCACCATTTCCATTCTTCAGATGAATCCAGAGGCCTCTGATGGGGCTCCTTATGGGAAGGGTGAAAAGCTCTGACATGCAGAAGGCAGGAAGGCAGACTCCCGCAGACTGCCTTCATCCTCAAGACCATGCAGCCCCAAAGGCCCAGACCACCAGTGAGCCCGTTCAGTCTCCTGACCCCAGCACCTCTGCTCAGGCGGTACCTCAATGGTCCGGTGCAGGGGGTCCACAATCTGCCAGATGGCAAGAGTGAGGACATCCATGCCCACCAGCAGGCCCACCGTGGCATACAGCTTCCAGGGCTCCAAGGTCTGGGTGAACACGGAGCATAGGCATGTCAGGGGAAGTCTACTAAGCCTGACAGCCAAGACGCTAGGGGCTCAGGATGGGAAGCAGCTCACCTTCCTCCACTCCTTCTTTTCTTCCTTCTTTGTGAAGACTGTGTGGACCCACCAGATCTTGGTGAACATAGATCCATAGCCTAGACTAAAGCCCAGACCCAGGAGCCAGAGGCGAGCCTAGGAAAAGAGACAGGGCATAGGAAGAATAAGGTGGGGCAGGTGGTAGGACTGTGACAAGGATGGGATGGAAGAAAATAGATGACCACGCAGGCAGGATGCAGCCAGCAGTGGACGGAGGGGAGTGGAGAACCAGCAGGGAAGGGTCTCCCTACCTTCAACAAATTCCTCCCATCCATCTTCTACTTTGCCACCAGGTGATCTTGCTAAAATCTCCTGGACAACCCCCATGCCTACAGATTGCTGCCTGGACACCTCCAAATGTGGCATGAGACCCTTCGCAACATGGCCCCACCCACCCTCCAGGCTCATCTCCCAGGCCTCACCTACCCCACGCTCCAGCCCTGCTGAACTGCTCATTCTCCCGGTATCTGCTCTCTTTTGTGTCTTTGATAGCCACATGAAGTTCCATCTGCCCCTAAAGTAACCACCCTTTATTTCTCCAGCCGACAAAATCCCATGCATCCTTCAATATGCAAACGCCACCTCTTTTCTGAGGTCTGCCCAACTACTCTGAAAGCTGCTTTCTCATCTTCGCTCCCACAGCCCTTTGCATACACCCCCGTTCTGATACGGGTCACACTGCAGTGCAGCAAACGATCTGCCTTGCCACTGCATTCTGGTCTCACCAGAAGCACACAGGTCCTGGTGACCTAGAGAGCATGTGTGTGCAAATGCCATGTACGTGAATGCATGATGAAGACAGGCACAGGGCAGAGGGGGAGGGAGGGTGTTTCCCGCCAGCACACACAGAACCACACAAATATCACTGTTAAAACCAGCCTTTCCCCACGGCCCCAGAACCTTCCATGTACCAAGAATCCCGCAGGGCCTCCTCCCTATACCAGTGGTCCCCTCCCTGCAGCTCTCCCGGACGTCAGTTCAGATTTCTACCCCCATCCTTCCAACTCCAACTAAGACTCCTACAGTAAACGCACAGTTCTTGTTCTCAGCCCCCACACCAAAGACAAGCCACCATTGTTCAGGGGTCCTTTGTGCAGTACCCCCTTTCCTTGATCTTCAATACTCCCTCCGCTTCTCTGCATGGCATACCATAGCAGCCTGGGAGCCAACAAGCGAACCACAGAATGAAAAGTTAGAGGCACAGAAAGAAGGGATGGAGCCAGAGAGAGACCAGGGGGGTGATGCTAGGAGAAAGAATCGGAACAAGAGTCAGGGAAAGACAAGGAGAGACAGGGAACTGTACATCACAGGTGCTCCTGAGGTGGGTGGGAGAGCCCTGCCAGATGCAAGGTATCTGCCCACCCTTCCTCACCTGGCAGACGAAGGGAAACTGGCTTCTTCCAATGTGGTAACCATCCAGCCCGAGAGGGAAGACAGCAGCCAACGCCAGCGAGCAGCCCACAGCAGTCAGATTATTCAGGTTGGGCTGTGAGTTCTGGATATAACTAAGGCAGAGGCGGGAAGGGTGGGAGAGGAAGAAGAGCAGAATTACCCTCTTCTCCAGGGAGGCTCAACTCTCCAAATGCCATGCAACGACCTGACCCAACCTCAGGGCCACAGGACAAAGGAAGACAGGCTTGGAGCAGGCAGTCTCGAGAGACAAAGCTGACTCTGTCAGGGGGCTGGAGATGGAGCTGCAGGGGGTTGCCCACCATTGGACCCCCAGCAGACACTCTGTTTAGAGCCCTGCACCACGTTGCCTGGCCCCAAAGGCTTTTTTATTTTTCTATTAGCTGCTTTGGAGCAGGGATGGGAGTTACATCCGGTTTCCCCGTTTCCATTCTCAGTGATCACAGGGAAAGCAGTAAGTCAGAGTGAAAACCTCAATGACACATGGCCTCAGAGTTACACAGGTTTGCTTCTTACTCCCTTCAATGATCATTATCTTGGAGAAGCAGACAGGACAAGAAAAATGTCAGAAGATACACTTACCGGACATGGGAGTTGTAGATGTTAAAGGACAGACAGACAACAGCTAGGACAATGCCCAGGCTGGAGAGAACTGACACGGAGATAAAGAGTTTCTGTGACAGGAAGCGGAACGTCTTGATGACCAGGGTCTGGTCAGCAGGGGGGGACCCTCCTAAGGCACAAGGGATGGGGGAGGAGAAGGGGGAAGAAAAAGGAAGGAGAACAAAGGAATGAAGGTGGGACAGGATGAACACTCACATCTTTGGCTATGAGGACATGAGGCCCTAACTCCCTGAGTCGTGGCTGTTGCAGGTGGAGGGCTCTTAGGGAACAATCAGAAATGTGATCAGAAAATGGAGCGAATGTCCTGTCTAGAGGCTGAGAAAGGCTGAGCTGCATCACCAAAGCCATAGCCTTTCTTTGTTATTGTTTGTTCTTTCTGTTTTTCTGTCTTTCTTGCAGGAAAGTGGAAAGCTGAGAAATTTATGAGATTTCTTATAACTCAAATCAAAAGCTGCAAAAAAGCTTTATAATTGTAGAATCATAAAGCTAAAGAACCTCAAAGTATTTAGTCTGGCCTCCTAACTTTAAGAAAAGAAAAAAAACTAATGTGATATTTAACCTTGGCAGGGTGATAGTCCCAAAGGTGTTTTCCAGTTATCATTAAGGGGAAGCTCAAATTTGTCAGAGTTCACATGGAAAAAAAAAAGCTAATTTCAATTTGCTAAGCTTGGGGGAAAAAAGTGTAATTTAGGCCATGCAGAATTTATAGCAGTACAGAACACTGTCCTAAATTCAAATTATAAAAAAATGTCATACCTCCAGCAGTGCTGGGAACTACTGGATATCAGTCGGGTGGGCAGATGGCAGAAATCTCCAATGGCTGTGCCTCCCCTCCATCCTTTAGCCAAGCCTTTATTTCATCAGGAGGTCCTTCCTTTTGCCCACCTTTAGTATCTTTCCCATTTCCTATTATTTTAGCCCACTCAAGCACACAAAGAATATTGCTGACTTTCCCTCTTTAAAAAGCACATTTTAGCAGAAGAGAATTACCTGAGGCTTTCTGTCCTCTCCTATAGTTTAAGCAACCATTTTCCTGACAATGATAAAGAGGCAACTCTAGCTTCCTCTTCCAGTAAGCGGCCTGAGGTGACCTCTGAAAATGGTTTGCTCTTCACTTGACCCAAGAACCCCACAAAATCATGTAAATCGAGAGGTTCAAATCTTCGTGTTCACTTTAAGAACACTCATGAAACTGCCCAGGCCATCAAGGGTCTGCATATCTGGGAAGCCACCAAGTATCTGAAGGACGTCACGTTACAGGAGCAATGTGTGCCATTCCATCGTCACAATGGTGTTGGTACATGTGCACAGGCCCAACGTGAGGCTGGATGCAGGGTCGCTGGCCCAAAGAGTGCAGCATTTTTGCTGCACATGCTTAAAAATGCAGAGTGATGCTGAGCATAAGGATTTACACGTAGACTGGTCACTGAGCACAGCCAGGTGAACGAAGCTCCCAGGATGCAGCGCGGAGCTTACAGAGCGCGTGGGCGGGGTAACCCACACCTGTGCTCTCCCTGCCACACTGAGGTGATCCTCACTGAGAAAGAGCAGATTGGCCTAAACCAGAAGAGGCTGCACGGAAGAAAAAGATCTCCCAGAAGAAACTGAAGAAACAAAAACTTATGGCCCAGGAGGAAATTCAGCATCAAATACAGTGGTACCTCAGTTTTCGAACGTCTCTGTTGATGAATATTTTGGTTTACGAACGCCGTAAATTTTATGGATCTATGGTATCATTAGATAGTAAAATTCATGCTAAATTTGCAATTTTAGGGGTTGATTTTAAAGGTCTGGAATGGATTAATCCATTTTGCATTACTTTCTATGGGAAAACCGCACTTCAGTTTTCGAACGTTTCAGAACTCCAACAGTCTTCCGGAACGGATTATGTTCGAAAAAAGAGGTACCACTGTAAATGCTAATAAAAGTTAAAGAAAGAAAAAAGAAAGAAAGAAAAAGTGGAAACTCTAGGCCTGAAGTAGCTGGTTCAGATATATCAAGGCACCAGAAAACCTGGAAAACCCAAATGGAGTTTCTATTTCCTGCCCCTGCCCACCCCCTGCCTCTGATCCCCAGTGACCCCAGCAATGTACTATTTTTAATAGTGCATTGATACCAACCGCCTAGTCCCTCTCCAAATACACCAGTCTCCCCTACCCCCATCTGGGGTGTTTTATTCCTTTTCTCTTAACCCGAGCCCCTGGTCCATCTCCCTGGCACATTTCAACATACCTAATGACACCTACCACCCCACCCTCATTCAAATGCATGACCCTTTTCCATGATTATTCAGAAGAGTTGGAAGAAAATATAAACAGGATCCACTTACCAATCCACTTATCTGTTTTGGACCAGGAAAGGTCATCCTTAGTGCTGTCATAGTAGCCAATCTTCTTGTAGCTGCCACCTGGGCAGATGACAAAAGGAGTGACCACGTGTAGGTGAAGAGCTGATCCTAGGCATTCTCAACTTCCCACTTCGCTAAAGTAGCTTTCCATGGTTGTATCTGATTTTCCCTTCACCTGAAGTCCTTGAAGATACTTGGAAGGACCTGAAGAGTCACTTGAGTAAGCAATCTGACTTAAAAGCATTGTGAGGTGGACCTCAGAAAGCAAGACTATCTCATATGTGTAAAGCCCTTCGGTGAGGAAGGCTCCACGGTTTCTGTCACTCATTCCATAGCCTCACACCTCCCTTAGCAAGCTGTCTCTCACTTTGATTCTAGCTTCGAAAGCTTTCAACATTTGTTTATTCTCATTCTCATGATAGAATCACAGTGGCTTTCATTTTAATTTTATAAATTTCTCTTACCTTGGTTGGCTTGGGTTCTAACTCCTTAGCTAAGTTGCACTTGCCTCTTAAAGAGCCACAAAGGGAAATTGCATGACTCCTAGGATTTCTGTTCTAGAACTGTCCCCGTTACCATAACTTTTCCATCAAAGGCCAACTCATACCCCTTTCACCATGGCTGAAGTCCATTCCCTCTTGTCCTGGATACAAAGAAGATCTGAGAGGATGTGGGAAAAGGGAGAAGAAAACAAAGAAACTTTTCACAGGAAGCCAAGAAATGGCTCTCTTGGCTATGCTGTAAGAGGCTGAGAGAAGGGTGGAGTTGAAAAATTAACTCATGGAAGTTCTGCAAATACATACAAGTAAGTGTGCTAAGTTATAAGAAAATACAACCTAGAAAAGCCAAACTATACATACTACAGAAAAATTAGGAATGCTTGTTTACATAGCAAGGAAATTCAACGGATTCCCTTTAAAAATAGCAGGTTTCGGGCCAGCCCGGTGGCTCAGGCAGTTAGAGCTCCATGTTCCTAACTCAGAAGGCTGCCTGTTCGATTCCCACATGGGCCAGTGGGCTCTCAACCACAAAGTTGCTGGAAAGGGATGGTGGGCAGCGCCCCCTGCAACTAAGATTGAACACGGCACGTTGAGCTGAGCTCCCGCATGGCTCAGTTGGTTGGAGTGCATCCTCTCAACCACAAGGTTGCCGGTTCGACTCCCACAGGGATGGTGGGCTGTCCCTCCTGCAACTAGAAATGGCCACTGGACCTGGAGCTGAGCTGCGCCCTCCACAACTAAGACTGAAAGGACAACAACTTGAAGCTGAACGGCACCCTCCACAACTAAGACTGAAAGGACAATAACTTGACTTGGAAAAAAGGCCTGGAAGTACGCACTGTTCCCCAATAAAGTCCTGTTCCCCTTCCCCAACAAAATCTTAAAAAAAAAAAAAATAGCAGGTTTCCAGGCGGCCAGATGGAGCGTGACCTCTGAACGACAGTGTGGTTGCCAGTTCGATTCCTACATGAGCAAATGAGCTGTGCACCTCCACAACTAGATTGAAGGACAATAACTTGACTTGGAGCTGATGGGCCCTGGAAAACCACAGTTCCCCAACATTCCCCAATAAAAAAATTTTTTTAAAAACAGCAGGTTTCCTGGATTCAGCTTTCCTGGAATCCATGGGTATGCAAGTGACAGGTTATTAACCCCTCAACCCAAGCCACTGAAAGGAAATTTCTGAAATTAAAATGGAAGCCACTGGGGAAAGAGAGTAGCTGTTTTCAAAACGCATGCCACTTTTCAAGAACACAACCACTATAACTCAAAGAACTCCACTCACACGGGAGCTTTTCCCCTTATTGTTATTTAGAAGTTTGATGGACGGTTAAAAGGAACGGGCAGGCGGTGGGGAGGCAGCGAGGCCATCTTGTGGCATCTGCTGGTGTTCTCCCAGTCTCAGCCCCGCCCTGCCCAGCCGCACTGCCTCCCCGTCCCATGTTCCTGCTCACCCTGCAGCTGCTCGATCAGTGTCCACGCCATCCGCGAGCCGCTGGCATCAAACACCACGTGGCCCTGAGGGAGGGGAATATGCGGAGGCAGGCAAAGGGGAGAAGAGCAAGAGTGAAAGAGAACATTGGGGACTCTTTGAATCCGCGTTTTTTATCTTGATTGAGCTTCTGAATGAATTCTATTTATGGCATTTGCCTGCATGTAGGACATACCCTAGATGCCTATACCCTAGATTTTAGAAACAGTATCCTTTTGAGAAAAAACTTTACCCATGAGATTTGAATGGGAAAAATCCTCCAGATCGAAAACAAGGAGACCTGGCTTCTGGCGATGTGACCTGAACAAGTCACCAAATCCCTCTGTGTGCTAATTTCTCCATTTTAAAGGGAATGAGATGATCTTTCAGACTGCTCCCTCTTTCAAAATCATATGATTCTTATCTGACTCATAAATATCTAACCTGAAATGAGGGGAGGGGTTGAAAGGAGTGGAATAGACCATTTTTCCCTTCTAGTAGCTTGTGGGTTTTTCTGGTTTAGGGGTCCCTACTTTCTTGGTCTAAGACCAATTATTGCAGGGAGGTAACTGAGAGAAACAGAGAATGCATGTTTCCAGGAGAAGGAGAGTCTCTCTCTCTTGATTGGAGGACAGGGGAGTGTGAAGGTTGCCAGCACTCACGGAGACACCCTCGAAGGACGAGGAGTTCATTGCCCGGTAGATTTGGTCAGTAATGGTCTGGTTGTTGTAGTTGAAGTCTTCCAGGCGCACACCGGAACGACCACCCCCTCCGGATGTCTTGTTCAAGGCCAATGCCAAGGCCCAGATGGCATCATAGGCCAGCGGTGCCTCCTGGAAGCCTCCTGTCTCCTCAGGGTGTCTTTTTAGTCGTTTGGTCAGTTTTTCCACAAACTCCTGGGACGTCTGGGGAGGGAAGGACAGAAGGAAAGCACTAGAGTGTGGGAAGTAATGGGGTGGGCATGGCATCTGATTCCGGCTGCAACACTTCAACTTGAATAGATTGTTTATGTTCGTGCTGTCAGATTAAGCATGTGCGCATTAAAAACCTTTAACTATACTATAGCACGTGTCTATCTCAGATCAGAAACGACTAAAGCAGGGATTAGCTGGGTCTGGTGGCTTAGCATGTACAGATGCTAGCTCAGAACTACAGAGAAATTAAATGAATAGGCACTTTTGCAAAGGACAGAAAGAAGAAATAGAGAAAACAAGAGACATGGGTATTCCAAGGAAGAGCTGCAATGTTGTTCTTTCATCCTTCAATCCTTCCCAATAGAGATGACCCAGGACCAAACAGCTCCTCTAATTCTGAAAGATCCTAGAAAAGGTGACACTACAGCCTTCCTCACTCTGCTCATCAAGCAGGAAGATTTTTTTCTTTAGTCAGCTAAATTGTTACCATCCTTATGTGCTTTCAGTTCACTGTCTCTTAGATGGTTTTCAGAAGACTGAGTGCTACAGAAATAGTCCTCAATTTTAAAGTCTATTATTCAATCCCTATTCACACCCCTCCCAATCCCCAATCTTCTTTTTTCCAAGAAAGCTAAATAAAATGATAGCTCTTTTAACACTGTCATGAAATGAGTCAAGAGACCTGAACTTCTATAGCTGGCAGTAAACTTGCTTAGCTAAATCACCGTAGGCAAATTGCTTTAAGTTTTTGGAAATGTCTCTCATTTAATGGAGAAAATTACATCTTGGCAAGGCACACGTGATACACGGGGGCACTACACAACTGTCTAGATGTGGAAGGTATTTACATACACACACCCTAATAAAGGAATGAACAGATGAAGGATAAATACAGATCTTCTGGGGGCCGGCCAGTGGCTCAGGCAGTTGGAGCTCCGTGCTCCTAACGCCGAAGGTTGCCGGTTCGATTCCCACATGGGCCAGTGCCAAATGGATCAGTTGGTTGGATAGTGGGCTCTCAATCGCAAGGTTGCCGATTCGACTCCCTCAAAGGATGGTGGGCTGCGCCCCCTGCAACTAACAACTGCAACCGCAACTGGACCTGGAGCTGAGCTGCGCCCTCCACAACTAAGATTGAAAGGACAACATCTTGACTTGGAAACAAGTCCTGGAAGTACACACTGTTCCCCAATAAAGTCCTGTTCCCCTTCCCCAATAAAATCTTTAAAAAAAAAAATCTTCATTCCTCATGCCCTGCCCTCTTTTCTTTTTATTCACCTTTCTGAAGACACAAGGGAGAGGAAAATGCAAAGGGACAGGCAGTGTGGTACCGTGAAAATAGCCTGGGCTTTGAAGACAGACAGGCCTGAGCTCTGCTCTCCTTGAGGACAGGACCGGGTTCCATTGCTCTCATTCTCAGCATCTAGAACTGTGCCCAGCCCATAATGGACGTCCCTTGGATTAGGGCAGTGAAAATAAAACCCATAGAACATATAATTCCAGGAGTGAGACTTCATGCAAACTATGAACTTTGGGTGATAGCGATATGTCAATGTGGGTTCATCCACTGTAACCACTCTGCTGAGACTTTTAATAATGGGAAAACTTATGCTTGTGCAGGGGCAAGGGGCATACGGAAAATCTGTGCCCATTCCTCTCAATTTTGCTTTGAACTTAAGCAGCTTTAAAAAAATAAATAGGAAAGGCCGGTGAGCTCAGTTGGCTAGCTTTTTTTTTTAAAAGGATGTCTTAAAAATCCTAGCTTTATTCTTATTCTCCCCCTCTTCTTCTGCCTCCCAACCCCCAACACACACTCCAGTTCAAGCCGTTATTTCTCAGTGTAGTTGTGTAGGACACAGCTAGGGCCCATGCTGGTATTATGAGCCTTGCGCTCCCCCCGACTGAGGCAGTTGGTCACCAGTCATCGGTCGGCTGCTCACAGCAGCTCATGGCAGCTCCAGCTGCTGGCCACTCACCATGGTGGCACACAGCAGCCCATGGCAGCACACAGCAGCTGGCTGCCGGCCACTCATGGCAGCATACGATAGCCCAGGCAGCCTGCAGCAGCACACAACAACCCAGCTCCAGGGAGAGCTATTGTTCACAGTCTTAGCTGTAGAGGGCACAGCTTACTGGCCCATGTGGGAATCGAACCGGCGGCCTTCGGCATTAGGAGCACGGCACTCCAACCTCTTAACAAGGTTGCCAGTTCAATCCCCACATGGGCCACTGTGAGCTGTGCCCTCCACAACTAGATTGAAACAACTACTTGACTTGGAGCTGATGGGTCCTGGAAAAACACACTTAAAATGAATTAAAAAGTTTTAGGGCCGGTCCGGTGGCTCAGGCGGTTAGAGCTCCATGCTCCTAACTCCAAAGGCTGCCAGTTCGATTTCCACATGGGCCAGTGGGCTCTCAACCACTAGGCTGCCGGTTCAATTCCTCGAGTCCCGCAAGGGATGGTGGGCTCCGCCCCCTGCAACTGAGATTGAACACGGCACCTTGAGCTGAGCTGCCTCCCGGATGGCTCAGTTGGTTGGAGGCGGGCTCTCAACCACAAGGTTGCCAGTTGGATTCCTCGACTCCCACAAGGGATGGTGGCTGTGCCCCCTACAACTAGAAATGGCCACTGGACCTGGAGCTGAGCTGCGCCCTCCACAACTAAGACTGAAAGGACAACAACTTGACTTTGAAAAAAGGCCTGGAAGTACACATGTTCCCCAATAAAGTCCTGTTCCCCTTCCCCAATAAAATCTTTAATAAAAAAGAAAGTTTTAAAAAATAAATAAATCTTTTTTAAAAAATGTCCATTGGATGGGTAAGTAGATTGATGGATGGATTCTATTTCTAACTAATCACTTACCTGCTATGTAATCTCAAACACATTATTAACCCTCAGTGGCTGGTTATTCAGCTTTAAAATGGGAATACTACCTTGAAGAGTTATTATAAAGATGAAATAACACATGTAAAATGCTAGTATAAAGTAAGTTACATTTTCTCTTTATAAATTTCCCTGTCTCTCAACATCATCTTTGTCACTGATTCTCAGATCTATAATCTAGCTCAGTATTTCAAGTCCTATATCTCCGATGGTCTCTAAAGCATTTGCAACTATATGATCTCAAATTAAAAATATCTAAAACTAAGCTTGATTTTTCCTCATCCCTCAATACATCCCAGTACATGAGATTGAATCCTTAGAATCACTTTAGACCCTTAGACTCTTTCAAATCACCAAGTTCTCTTAATTCTTTTGTTAAAATGGTTCATTAATATCATACCTCCATACACAGAATGATAAAAAATAGTCATAATAATAATAGCAATAATAATAGCTAACATTTATGTTGTCCGTACAATGTACCATGCACTTTTCTAAGGTACATATATCAATTTATTTAATCCTTAATTAATCCATTGAGGTAAATGGCCTCTCGTTTTAGAGATAAAGAAACAGAGGCACAGAAAAGTTTAGCTTGCCTGAAGTTATACTGCTAGTGCATGGAAGAGCTAGGATTCACACCGAGGCAGCCTGGCACCAAGTCCCTACTCACCCCAAGGACCCTGCACTGCCCTGGAAGCTGCATGCCTCTCTAAGAGCACCTGTTGGGCTGAGGCTTCCTAAGGAGTCCTTCAGCCTCCAAATCCATCTAATGTGCAGTTCAAAGTAAATTCTACATCAGAAAACCACCCAGATGGTGCCAGCCCCTGCCGAGGTCCTCATGCGCTCTGTGGGCTCCAGGTCACTACCAATAACACGCTTGTCCACTGGTGGTACCGCTAACCCCACCCCACCCCATAACTACAGTTACCAAAAACATCTTTCTCCCTTGGGTCAGCAAAGATATGGTTGTAAATTTTCAAATGGAAATATTAGTAGGCACTTAAGGAAAACAACAACAACCAAAATTCCATAACCCACAGAAATTAGTGAAGTCACCAAGTGCAAATTTATGATGCTAATTTTTTAACAGCCCTGTCTATTTCCACATGTAAGAATGAACGCTTCACAGTGATGTAAAATGTGTATCCTGAGGCAGGTTTTAATACTTTATTGTACGCAGATCTGCTGGGACCTCTGTCCCAAGCAGCACGTACTCACAATCTTGTCCCACCTCCCACCTGCCCGTCTAGCCCAGAGCTGTAATATTCTCCAGAACCACTAACCCACTCCCCACATTTGGCTCCTAAAGACTCTTTCTCTAAAGCAGGGTTCCTCAATCTCCACACACTGACATTTGGAGAGGGATAATTCTGTGTTGTGGGGGACTGTCCAGTACATTGTAGAATGTTTAGAAGCATTCCTGGCTTACCCAGCAGCTGTGACAACCAAAATTGTCCCTAGGTATTGCAACCTCTTGGTTGAAAACCACGGCTCTCACCAATAGTCCTCACAATGTGGTCCCCAAGCCAGTAGCACAAACATCCTCAGGGAACTTGTTAGAAATGTGAATTCCCAGGCCTACCCCAGACCCACTGAATCAGAACTCCTTAGGAAAGAGTCCATTGACCTGTTAACTAACCTTCAGGTGGTTCTGAGAAGCTAAAGTTTTAGAACTGATCTAGACGTAAAGCCATCCTTACAGAGTAAAGGCAACTCTGCTTTTTCCTAAATCGCCATGGCTCTGGACCCCGAGGACCAACCCTGGCTTTGGACCTACTTCTCCTGGTCCTGTTTAATTAATCTATAATCTCTTCCCTAGTTGGTTGTGAAGGCTGCTTCTATTCTCTGGAAAAGCTTCGCTTCTCCCTCTGGTTTTTAGGCTACTAAGCAGGCCTGGTGTCACTAAGAGCCGTATGGCCTCAAAGGCAGGCACCATCTTTCTTTAGAGACCAAAAGCCAGAAAGAGACCTCCAATTGTTCTGCTCCAAGCCCAGATGTCCCTTTATACCCCTCATTAACTCCCTGCTTCCTGTCAGGGGCTCCTCCTTGCTCGCTGCTAGCAAGCAGAAGCCACAACTGGAAGGTCCTGAGATCAAGGCACCAACAGTCTTTTTTGACTTCAGTCACCAGCTCCTCCACTTTCCAGGTTCTCAAGGATGATTCACCTGTCAGGTGCTCTACAGGGAAGTGACGTTCCAGAATTTTTCCACTGTATTTTTCAACCAAGATACCTTAAACACAGAGCCCTTTAGAATGTCCCAGGACAGTGGCCATGGTCAGAGTCCACGTGGCAACTGACCCTTCTATCACAATCCACTGCCAGAACAAACTCCCTGAATCTTCTTTATCTCTTGCTCAACAATTGCCATCAGCCATCAGCTAAACAGTGTTAGCCAATACAAGTACAAACTTCTTAGTCAGGTTTTGTGGTTCCCATGGAAGGTGATGTGATGGGGCAGAGTGATTTGGAGTTAGATTAAGTAGGACTCAATTCCAGCTTGACCACTCAGTAGTTATATGACCTGGGACAAGTCACTTACCCTCTCTGAGTCTCAATTTCCTGGCCTATAAATGGAAATGAGAAATCCGTCAGCGCATTACTGTGAAAATCACTGAAATTATGTATCCAAGCTCCTGGATTATTACACAAAAAGTAATTATTACTACAACTTTGTTTGAATGAGCTATTCAGAGGGTTTATAACCACTAACTCAGCACGAGCATGTTTTCAAAGCAGGTATTCCAGACCCGGGCCACTCTCAGTATAATGAGCAGATGCAGAGGTAGCCCCATCCAGCTCACCCCAACATTCTCAAGTTCCTTAAGATGCAGTACTGAGCAAGAAAGGGGGCTCTTCCCCCTCACACCTTACTCACTGTGTCCCCACTTGCAGGCCTGCCTCTCAGCCTTCCCAAATCACAGAACATGTCTTCTAGCTCCAGGTCTGTCCCTTATCACCTATCTAGGGCTAACTAATTTCAAAAGTCCCCTTTACGGATCTACAATTCTAAAAGGAGATCATTAAAAAAGCATCAGAAGTGAAGCTAAGTAAATATTGACCAGGGGTGAATATTAAGCAATTCTAAAGAGCTCTGAAGTCACCAAGAAAATAAAATGTATTTCTGTGCAGGAACAGAGCTCCTGTAAAGGTGTGCTCACGTATACAGCATCTATATTATCATTAACGCCTCTTCCTTCTTTAACTTCTTGCCAACAGCTCCTCGTTTCCATGGTAACAGCCCTTCCACTCATCAGGGGACTACTGAACAAACCACTCCCATTTCCTCACTCTTTCCTGCCCAAGGAAGTCAGAGCAGAGGTGGAATCCACAGGAAACATCATGCAAACAAGTTTAGCGTGGGCAGAGGCCCCTATGCCCCCCTCCTCCAAACCCCACACCTGCTCCCCTCCCCTTGGAGACTCCCTCAGTCCTGCCCACCTGCCCAAGTGCCAGCCTCCAAGTCCCTACACTCTCACCATGTTGGAAATGCTGCGGGTGTTGGCAGGGTTCAGCATGACAATCTCAGTGGTGATGTGACCCTCCACCGCCTCGGTCATCTCATCCACTGTGCAGTTGATGGACGGGTCATAGATCTTGAACCAATTGTCAGCATACCACCCAATAAGGAACCAGACGTACTTCTTCCCAAAGAGCCGCTCCTTGTACACCTGAAAGCAGAGGGGGAGGGCTAGGTCTTTGTTTCGTTTTTTGTTTTGTTTGTTATGTGTTCTCACTTGACACTATTCAGCCTCTTGGGAATCAGAGAAGAGCAGAGAACTGGAAAGAGAAATCTACAAGTCTTGTGGGGGTGAGGGTGATAGAAAAGGCTCCAATACTCCTTCTAAGTTCCTACCCAGTCTATTTTTGAGTGGCCTTTTCCAGCCAGTAAGTAAAGATGGGATTCACAGGCTCCTCCAGAAACACAAAGCAATAGGAAAATGAGATCTGGAGAAAGTGCCATGTGTGTGAGAAGCCAAGAGATGGGGTCAGAGCCAACAGACAGGGACATCGTGCTAATCATCACCTATCAGCCTATCGCTATCAGCCTGAGCAGAAATGTGGAAAGGAGATCCCATGAGACCCCAAGGCAAAGAGCCTGCCCAGTCTCCCTCCCTCTTCAGATTCCAAATCCACCTCACAAAAGACTTTTCGGGCTTCAGTCTCATAGAAAAGTCCCACGATGATCCGGGCATCCTGGCGCTACAGAATGGAGAGAGAAACAGAGCTCCTGAGAGACGTTTGGAACCACAAGGGCTCAGCCCAGCGCCTTCACAGCTTTGCATTCCTGTCCTGGAGAGCTCAGTGCCCAACTCTGTTCGACAGGTAGTGCTCAAATGTCACCTGGAAGACGGAGGTGAACTTCCCCCAGGAGATGGTGCTGTCTCATGGAATCAAGCTTCAGTGACTGTGACAGAGGTGTGAGCTAACGCCAGGGCAGCAATCATATTGCTATATAGACGTGTATCAATCAACAGTTTGTACACCTTACGCTCACACAATGTTCTATGTCAATTATTTCTCAATTTAAAACCAAAAAAACAAAACCAAAAAGAAACCAACATTCCCCTGCTGGACTCTCCTCTCTGACCCACCACTGCTCCCCTGAGCCAGTCCCTCTATGGGCTGAGCCCACCACCGCAGCCATCCCACCTTAAGGTTTTTGACGGGCACAGCTGGATCTGAGAAGAAACTCTGGCGGAAAGTAATCTCGATTCCAGCCTCCTTCACTCGTTCCTCTAAATCGTCGAGAGTCTTGAGTGGGAATGAAAAATAGAAAAAAAACATGGGGTGCACAGTCCGGTAAAGAGCAGAGATGTTAGCTGGGGATTGCATACTCAACAAAGGAACAGTAGTTCTGAAGGTTTCTTCAACACCTTCCATCCTTGGGGTGGGGAGTGTCCAAAGGCAAGCATCTGAAGTCTTAGCATGTGGCTTCCAAGTAAGAAGAGGCCTGGTGAGCCCCTCCTGAGAATCTGTGTCCAGAGGGGTCACCCCATTCACCCCCTTTTAACCACTGATAGCAAAAATGGGGAAAGGAAACAGAGGAACCCAGAAAAGACAAGGTAGAGTCTGGCAGAGAAAGGACGATGTCAACCTCCAAAGGCAAATGGGCAGACAGACAAAAGGACCAGAGAAGAATGTCCTGAATCACTGAGAGAACGTGGGGGGAGGATTAAAGGGCCACTGAATGTAAGAGTGGATTGAAGATCCAAAGAATAGAATAAAAGAGGGGAAGCCAACTGTCTTCTGTGGATAGAGGGGTATGTTTCCTCTACCTGCACAATTCCCCTTTCCCCCTTCCACCTCTCCCTGTTTGCCACATCTCTTTAAGTCAACTAGCTGGCCTTTGTACATATACTTATCTACCTGCCCCTGCCTCTTCTCTTCCTCTCCCTCTCTCTTTCCTTCTCTCTACCTCTATCTCTGCCTGTTTCTGTCTCTATCTCTGTCTCCATCTCCATTTTTCTCTCTCTCTCCCCTCGCCTCTGTGCCTCCACCCATTTCTATAGCTCCATTCCCTCCGTTCCCATTCACACACACACCCACCTACACCCCCACCTTAAGTGCCTCTGGAATCTGCTACTTCCCTTGGGTTCCTTTGGCATATTCTCTCCCCCATCGTGTCCCAACTCTGGAGTGAACATATTTTAACAGAACTGGGTCATTTTAGGTCTATCTGTCTGGGGAACAAAGCATCAAAGGTGGGAGGGGGGAGTCCTAAAAACAAAAAGCTGGAAAGGATCTTGGAAATTGAAACTGTTCACTCCTCTGGCTACAGAAGAACACATACTGGTACTTAACCCACTGGGAATGTGCTCTCTGTTGATAATCAGTCTTCCCCCACCCCCGACCCCGACATGACTTCCCATCACTTCCCTGTGCACTCGAGTTGAAGGTCATGCCCCCTCTATCCCATCCCTCCTCACCGAAGTGAAGACCTCGGTGGTCTGCTGGATGGTGGCAATCTTCTTCCAGCCCCACTTTTCAAAGAGTTTCACACGGGTTGGATTGTGGAGTGTGGCCGATGGATGAGTGCGGAAGAACGTCGGAAAGCGCTGCCGGTTTGACAGGGCTGGTGAGCTGGAACCATAGGAAAGCTAAGGGGCAGGGACAGTACCACAGGGGGCGTTATCCATGGACTCCATGAAGAGCTGCTGAGCTCCTCCAACCCTTCCCCAACTCTGCGCTTCTCTCCCCACTCTCTCCAAGAGTCCCTACTCAGCCCTCGGTGAAGGGTTTCCCAAAGGCCCGCACACCCCTCACAATCAGGATGCTGTCACTGATCTCATGTCACTCCTTGTGATGGTGACAAGGTCGGCTGCAGCACTGTCAGACCACTGCTGCCAGGAGGTCGATTAGTACAGGTCTACAAAGGACTCGGTCTCGGACGCAGTCCTCTTAAATATACCCTCTCTTTAGTACAGCCCAAAGGAAACGGGCCACCTCTGTCCCCAAGCCCACTCACCACAATGAGGTTCCACATCCTCGCTGCCTCAGCAACAAGCGTGGACACGGAGCTGCAGCCAGGCATGAGGATGATCTTGATAGGGTCATTGTAGAGCAGCTCGTACAGGTACTTGGTGGCCTGGCCAGGGTCACACTAAGGGGGTGGGGGTGGGGCCAGGGGTGAGGACAGGCTCTCCCAGCACTCCTCCCTGCAACTTCTACTTTCATTTTCCCCAAAAACCTAGTTACTTCTCCCAACTATCCATCCCTCTGCTGAATCCCTTTTGTCGTTGTCACCATGTTCTCCTTCCAGAAACCTCTTCCTGGTTTCCCTTCACTCTTAAACTTCTCTCTTTCACTTGCTGCTTTACCCATACCCCCCACACACCCCTCCATCAACACTGATGCATATGCCACCTCCCCTCTATCACTCCTGCCCCTTACCCTGGGTTCCTATGCTCCAAACACCTGTGAGTGGAAGTCTGTAGGAATGTGAATAAACTCTCCTCAGAGCCATATTATGAAAATTCCTCCCTCACCTCTGCAAAACGCCCTTCCCACCTTCCATTTTTTTCTCCCTCTTCTCTTTTCAAGGCTAGTGATAAACAAGAGAGAACAGGAACAAGTCCACCAGGGGTCCAGCTCAGCATCCATCCCCTCCTGCTGGGCCCTGACATTTAACAGGTACATTAGAAAAAGAGACGCTCAGGGATAAAAGGGGGGCAAGAAACAAGGGTGAGGAAGCAAATGGGGGGAATAAATAGAATGACTCTCAAGAAACTGGACACTTTTATGAGTGACTGAAGGAGAGGCATGGAGATGGGGAAAGTAAACAATGCAGAAAGCTAGAGAGGAAAGGAATGATGGGAGGAGGGGAAGGAGGAGAGGAAGAGCCTGCCACTGCCTGTTCCCCTCCTGCTGAAATATGACATTTCAGAAACTGCTGGAGCCCTAAAGGAAGTGAAGAAGAAATGGAAGCCAGTGGGGAGCCTGGGCAGAGGGGATACAGACAGGAGGCACAGGGGACTGGGGAGGGTGAAATGGGGGGTGCAAGTTCCAAGGAAATAAAGAAGGCCCCCAAGAGCCTGCTCACTTCCCACAGAGGCCTGACATTTGGGACACTGTGGGAAGATGGAGAAGAGGGACTCTGGGGAGGCTATCAGTCTGAAGAACCAACACTCCCCCAGAACTCCGTGCCCACTCCCACCCCCCCCCCATCCCCCGTACTGCTAAGGGCAGTGCTCAGTGTCTGCTCAATGGCTATTTTTTGAAGGTTCTTCATGTGCTCCACTTGGGCATCTTTAGGTATCATTACCATTCTCAGGTCCTACCTTCCTGCACTGTCCCAGCACTTGTTAGTCCAGATCCTGCCCCCAGCTTCTCCCAAGGCCCCTCAGTGCCCCTCCCTTTCCTGTCTAAAGAAAAGATTGATAGGAATGAAGACATATAAGAACATGGGAGAGACATACAAAAAGAAATGATGCTACCCAGTGTCTCCTTTTGTGTGCTCATCCCTTCCATACCTGTCCTCACATCCCTTTCCCCCTTCCACACCCAGTGCCTCACTACAGATTCCCTCCACATGATTCTCACCCCTCCCCAGTGCACTTCCTGTTCTCTTCCCTCTCCTCTGCTCTTACAAGGATCCAGATTTGCAGGCAGCAAACAACACATTCCAGTTTGTCTGACTTTCCAGCTCCTCCATCTCCCTTCTCTCAGGTCCCCATCTGCTCCCAACACCTCCAGGGACTAACCTGTCATGATGGATGAGCCTGAGCTCACACACAGGGCTCCCCTAGCTCCCTGTGGTCCTGTCATAAAAACTGCACCCATCCCTTCGTCTCTCCCCACACCCCTACCCACCACAGCCAATTATCTCTTGCTCTCCTAAGCTTGACCCTTCCATCAGATCGACCCTCTATTTCTCATCCTCTAATACCCAAGTCTTTCCTGTACCCCGTTCCTCTTCCCATTTATATCCTGGGGTTAGCTACACAGGCACCCACCAGAGCAGAGTTTTTATTGGTAAAAACATGGATGCTTGGGACTCATCCCTAACCAAGGAGTTAGAGCTGTACTTTTAGCAAACTCCTCTGGTGAATCTCATGTACACTGAAGTTTCAGAATCACTGTGAAAGTGTCAGGAGCGATTTGAAGTTCCCTCTCCAAGCTCTCAGCCATCCTTGTGCTCTCTTCTCCTCAAGCACCCTCCCTTCAACCCCACTTCTGCCTCCTCCTCCCTCACACACCTATTTCTAGGTGTAGATTACTGCTCCAAAGAATGACTATAAATCCTCAGTCCACCCCAGGTGTGAATCACCAAATCGTCACCCCCAATCCCTTAAGTCACTGGGCCACATATCAAAGATAAATTTCCTGCCTTCACTGTGCCTCATCATGCCCCATACTCCCAATTATTCATATAGGGGATAGGGGAGGGAAAGGAATCTTAAGGGCCATCCCCTACTACTCCTAGACCCAAATTTTCTTATTCCCCCCTTCCCCCCCCCATAACCTTACATTCCATTTCCCTTCTCACATCTCAGAGGCCACATGCTGTCAAAATAAACTCCAGATCCAAGTTCCACAGGATGCCCCAGGCTCTCACTGACTGCCCCTACCCCTCCTTGCCCCCTCCCACATCACCATTCCACTTCCTTCCAGTTCTTTCTGCTCCCTGTATCCTGGTTCCTCTCCACCCCCATGCTGTTGGAGTGGCTCCCATGTGGGCCTCTAACCCAGTTCACTTTCCCAGTGTCTCTGTCCATCTCCTGACCATTAGCCTTCCTCAACCACAACACACAGTCCCACAGCCCAGGAAGCCTCCCCAGGGCTGGGGAGGGAGGGGTGAGAAACAGGCAGGTAGGGATACAACTACCCTGCTGCTTGTTGTGATAAATAGAGTGCTCAAGTCCCTCAAAATGTTCCTCATTTGTGCCTATTCCTTCCAGCTCCAACTGGATGCCAAGATTTACAAGATTTTTACCATGGTAAAAATAAACCCCCGATCCAGCTCCCCACCTTTGACATTCCCTCTATCCCCCAACCCAAGCCAGGGTTAGTTTACTCCCCGAGGGTCACCATCAATTTGTACCCCAAATCCATCTCCCGCTTCCCCAACCCCAGGCCCATGGGTCTCTGGGAGCAGAAGGGTCTGCCTCGCAACGTGATTAAGCATCTTGACCCCTTAGCCCCTCATCTTGAACCTCCAGCAGCGACTCTCCCCAAGCTCCTGCACTCCCAGCCCTTCTCCTGCTAATCACACATGGGAGGGGTCTGCTTCAGACTCCCAGAAGTGACTCAGGCTGAGATGGCGTTTAGCTGGCCCCTGCTCCCCAAGCCCCCACCTCCCACCCGTTCCCATGGCGGGGGGCTACCTTGCTGTCGTGGTGAATGAGCTTGAGCTCATAGTCCGGCAGGATGTCCCTGCGGCTATTCACGTCCTCCAGCGCCATCTCCACCGCGGGCTGGCAGGCCTGGCCCCCTGGCCAGCCCCCGCTCATGGGAAATAGCGCCCCGATGTACACTGCGCGCCGTTCTGAGGAGGGGTGCGGGGGTATCCGCGGGTGAGGTCGCGGGAGATGGGGGGAGTGGGAGGCCCACGCCACCGGCGCCACCCCCGCCGCCATCACCACCAGCAGTGGCAATGGCCACCCCACCCGGGGAGAGGGGGCCCCTGGATTCATGGCGGGGGGAGGGGATGGGAGGTAGCTGCTTGGGGAAGGGAGCTCAGGGGGGACACTTGTCCTGGGGAGGGGTGCTGAGGGGGTGTCGAGAAGGCGCCTCCATCCCTGGTTTTGCGGGGCGGAGGGGACTAAGGCCTCGGGGAAGCAGGTAAGGTTGGCTTCCTACGGCCCCCACGGCTCCAGCTCCCACCACCGCCACCGCCGCTGCCAAAGCCGCAGCCAGCCACCGCGGACTCTCCTCGCCGACTGACCGAGCGACCGAGGGGAGGAGGGAGATGTAGGGCTGGGAGGGGGCTCTGACGTCACGGGCGGCGTGCGGGTAGGGGGGGAGGGGGCAGGAATTGAGGAGAAAGGGGGCGGGGATGGAGGCGAGCACCGCTGTGGGAACGCCGCTACGGGAACGACTGCCAGAGGGAAGGGGAGGGGTAGAGGGAGGGCCGACCCCCAGGGAGAAAGGAATGTGCAAGAAAGGCAGGGGTCCCGCCTAAGGGGACACTAGGGGGAGGAGAAGAGGGGCAGGGGCGTGCCGGAGGGCGGGGTGGGCAGAGGGAGCCGCAGGAGGCTGAAGCGCTGAGGAGCGCAGGACGGAGAAGGACGCGAGTGGGAACGCGAGAGCAAAGAGGCTGGCGCCTGAGCGCCAGAATGAGGGTGTGAACAGATGGGGTTAAAGACTGAGGGTTGTGAAGGAAAGGGCGATGGGAACGGCTTTGGAAAGAGACAGTTGGGTGAGGAAGGGGGGGTGCAAAGGGGAGTAATGGGCGTAGAGGTAGGGAACAAGGGGCTGAGTAGACCGAAGCCTGAGAAAGGGTGACGGGAGAAGGAACTGAGATACAGAGAAGGGAAAGGATCTGGGGAAGGAAAGGATACGAGGGGCAGCTGAAGGAGAGAGGTAAGGCTGGGCCAGGAGTGAAAAGGGTGGGATGGGCTGATGGAATCGTCAGGGGAAATCTCAGGGAGGGGGCAGGCAGGCAAATGTTCCGGAGAGGGTCGGAAAGACGCGGAGGAAGCTCGGGGGTCCCCCAGCACTGCCGCCCCCTGCTGGGGCTCTGCCATTTGGCAGAAGCAGAGTCTGGGAGAAGGCGGAGCCGCGGGAAGTGCGGCCACGCAGGGAGATGGGAGGGACAGCGGCCTCGCAGGAAACCGGGACTGGAGGCAGGAAACAGGTAGGGAAAGAAGGGGCCGGCTGCCAACCGGGGAGGGTGGGGAAAGTGGGAGAAGGACCCCGACCCCATACCCTAGGGGCAGAATCCCTGGGTATGGAGGGTGAAGAGTGACGGGTCTGATATTGCATTGCACGCGATAAGGGTTTCTCATCTCACCTGAGTGTGGCGTTCGATTCACTGGCAGCAGGAAAGACGGGGATCAGAGAAGAGTTACCACTGGCGCCCAGCTTCCCCGGCCTCATCCCCAGCACCCTCCCACACCTGTTCATGCCGAAGGCTAGGGAGAGCAGAAGCTGCGTTTCTGAGGGGAGGGTGCCTGGGGATAAGAGGAAGGTGGGGCTATGGGTCAGGACTTGTTGGTTTTCTTTTATTTTTTCATAGGACAACAGAATTTGAGACAGGAGTGCCTACAGCTAAGACATGGGTGGATCCTGGTTTTGTGGAGCCCAGATATTATAAATTTGGGGAGGGGGGTTCTCTTTAAGAGAAAACAATTACAAATTACTAATACAACTGGTTTTAACCTATTGCTGTTAAAATATCTTACTTATGCAATTTTTACGAAAACCTATGACCATGTGACCACCTTATTAGAGCCCTCTACATTAGAGCACAGGAAGAGGCCCTGTGTAAATGAGGAATCCTGAAGCTTAAATTTCATCAGCTTCATAGTTAATCGACCCCTGGATGGGACTCCCAATTTCAAGAATGTAATGATAAGCTACAAGCAGAATAATTAAGTGAGAAAAGCCAGGTCCAAGGATCTTGAAAGAGTCTACAAAGGTAAGAAGCGAAACGTATGCCTGCATCCCAGGAGAGAAGGCAGCAGAGGGAAAATCTAGATTCCCAGGAAAGGGGGAAATTTGCATAACTAGGTGGCTGAACTGGTGGTGGACACAAGCCTGGTTCCCTTGGGGAGTGATGGAGTGATTGATGGAGGTTGTCTGGAAGGTATGGGCAACGAGTGCCCCCCATTCCTGGGTTGTCTTTAGTGCTTTGACAGCACTGCACCCAGTTTTAAGCCTTTTTAATTTTTATCCTGATAATTTTCCACCCCAGATATTCTTTCTAATCTTATCAACTTTTCTAACTATGACATGACTGATTGCTGAGTCTATACAATACTTCAGTTATAATGAATGGAGAGGGATTAATTCTAGAAGAGGGTTATGCATAGAAAGTTCTATGTTTAAAGAAAAGGACTGAGGCTAGGTAAAACTGGAGTATTTAAACCTTAGGAAGTGAGAGTCATAAAGGAAAAGAGACAATGTGAGACCCAAGAATTGGGAGCAGGGAGAAGATATAAAAAGAGAAAGGTAAAGGAAGGAAGCCCCAACTCAACAGAAGTGGAAACTGGGGACTGCAGGAGGAAGTCTGAGGCAGTTGGATGGAGGAAAGAGCTGGGCTTTTACTTCTGCCTCCCAAAGCCCCCCATTTTCTATAGCACCCAACATTTCCCACCATCCATTCTCAGCCAACTCCCATTCTCTCATCAGCTGCATGCAGGCAGCTGTTCCCCTCACCCTGGCAGTGGGGCTTGGGGGTACTCCACTGCCCCTGACTACAGACGCTCCTGGAGCCGCCCACCAGATGGAAGTCAGGGTCACACCGGAAATCCACCCGGGCTCCGTCCAGAGCTGGGAGGTCCCCACCCGTCAGGAACACCTTCCCATTTTCCAGGATCAAATAAGACTTGGAGCAGATTCGGACTGGGGAAAGATAAGAAAAGAGAGGTGGGTTGGAGAAGACTCCTTCCTCTTAGAAAGCAGAGGCTCAGTTTGGGGGGTTGTGCCCTCAAGCATACTACAGTGCAGGAAATTGGAGTAAAAAGGTTTGGCCTCTCTAGCTTCCAGTCCTCCCTTAGCCTTGGAAACTTCCATACATCCCCACAGTGGGGGGGGGGGGGGGGGAAGCACTGCCATGTAGGAACCCGAGATGGAGCTATATGCACATAAAATGCCATCTCCTCAGTGGGTGGTTCTCTGGCTTTGAGATGTGTGGATGTATGTGACTTTAGATGCACAATCAGGCTTGCCTTTCTTATTCTAGCTGGCCTGTCTTAATGTTAACTGGGTTCTGTTTCTTGGGTATATGATCTTTGAATTGGAGACAGAGGTATTGGGAAATGTGATATAATCATTTTACAATGCTTTTGCATATCTTGCCACTAATAATCCTCAAAGAGAATAACTGACAAGGTGAACAAATCCAGTTATATTATCAATGGTCAGTGGCCTAATGAAGGATGAAATGAAATGTGCAGGCTGATAACTTTACTGCCTCCAACCGTGCACAGCAAAGTCCCTCTTACATAGCAGTCATTCAATAAATGTATTTGTGAATTTAGTTACACTGGACTTAAAATGCTGACTTGCAAACAATAATGCCAAGTTTGAGGCAGGAAGAGGAATGGTCTTGAAGAAGGGAAGGGCTTGGGGAGGCTACTCACCACAGCGGCTGGGTGTGTCCATATCTGTCCAGGAGCCATTTGCCAGGCACTTGCGGACCTTGGGACCCACCACCTCGCGCTCCCCCCGGCACACGTACTCAATCTCATAGTCCACCGGCAGGAAGTTGATAGCCTTCACCTGGTCCCGAGTCAGGCCCCTGTACCTGATGCCCCCTTCCCAGGGCGGGTGTATGATCTGGCAACCTGGGGGTAAGTCAGGAAGGAGTAAAGAGTGGAATGGTGGGAAAAAAGGAAAAGGCAGAGTCAGCGGGTTGGGGGTGGGGAGGGAGGACAGCCTAGGGCGTGGTCAATGGGCTGGTGGGGAACTGAGGGGATGGAATGGGACGCTAGAGGATGGGAGTGGGGATGGGTGCAGAACTCCGCTACAGGACAGAAAGTAATGAGCCAGGGTTAAGACTAATGAGAGCGCCCCAAGTCGGGAGGGAAGGGTTCTGGCTGGAAGTAAGGATAAAAGTAATTAAGGAATCGTGCAGTGATTAAGGAATGTGATGCGAGTGAGCTGGGTAAAAAGGCTAAAGGAGGATATTTGAGTTGAATTTGGATGGGATGAGACGGAAGTCGTGTAAGGCCATCTGGGCAGAAACGTAGAACCAAGAAAAGGGCAGAACTGGTGTAGTAATGTAGGGCCAGGAAAGGGGTGGAATTGAAGAAATGACGCCGGGTCACAGAAAGGTGGCCTAGTGTATTAATGTGGGGCTGAGAAAAAGGGGTGCCGGGTAATAATGTGGGGCGATAGAAAGGGAGTCAGGAGTAGTAAAGTGGGACCGAGCAGACTGGGTTGCCAGGCCAGGATGCTCTGTAGAGCTGACGGGATAGTAATGAGGACCAGGAAAGCGGGAGCGGGGTGGAAGGGCGCCCGAGGGCGCCGGAGCAGGGTGCACCTTCTTTAGTGGCGTTGGGGGTCTGCGCCCCGCCTGCGCCCGGAGGGCGGAGGAACAGCGGCGCCAGCAGCAGCAACAGCAGCATCTGAGTGAGAGGCGGCCGTGAGGACCGGGCCGAGCCTTGCCAGCACTGACTGGCCCGGGAGGCGACCCGGCCTCCTTCCCGTCGCCTCCTAGGCTCCGACCCGGCTCCGCCTGAGGACGAGAGCGCCCGAGAAGGAGGCGGGGGCGGAGCCCGGCGCGGGGTGGGGGCAGAGGAGGAGGGAAAGCCTGTCCCCACCCTCCTCCTGCCTCCCTCGGCCCCCCCACCCTCCCGGGACTCCACCTCTCACCGCCTCCTCCGCCTCGGCCCCCGCGGCTCACCGGAGCCCGGCTTACCCACGCTCTGGAATCCTTCCCCGCCGTTCCTCCTCCCCCCGAGCCCTCGGGGTCTAGGCTCGGCCCCCGCCCGCGCGCCCCTCTCCAGCACCGCCTCCCCGGGGCCCTGGCTCTTACCTCGGCGCGCCGGCCCAGCTCCCCGGCTCTCTCCGGCCTCAAGGCCCCAGGCCCGCCCGCTCCTCCCGCTCCCCACTCCTTTCTCCTCCACCTTTCCCCTCCTCCCCTCGAATCCGGGCTCCTGCCCAGCCAGGGTCTCTGCCTCCTCTCGCTTCCCTCGACCCCACCCCCGTCTCTCCTTCCCCAGGGCAGCTGCGGCCGCGGGAGCGGGGAGCCGGGAGCGAAGGAGGCGGCGCCGGGGACCCGGGAAAGCTCCGGGCGGAGGGAAGAGGAGGGTGCGGAGAAATCAGGGCGGGGGGAAGAGCGGGGACCAGGAGAGGGCCCCTCCCACAACCCGAGCCCCGGGAGCCGCCCCGGATCCCGGCCCCGCCCTGGACCTCCCACAACGCCGGGGGGCGGGGGGCGGCTAGTCCTAGAGCTCCGGAGAAGCAGACGCCGGTGCACCCGCGCGCTCCGCGGGGCCCCGCGGGCGAGACTGCTGGGAGCAGGCGTGCGGGAGAGCGAAGCCGAGCCAAAGGCAGAGAAGCTGGCGCTGGGACAGGGAATCTGGGATGCAGGTGTAGGAAGACGTGGCACAAAGAGAAGGCAGCTCTGGATCTGGGTGTGAAGAGAGAGGCAGAGGGCAAAGGCCAGGAAGAGAAGGGCGGGAGCGAAAGGAGAGGCCAGGGTCAGACGGCGGAGGGGCGGGCAGGAGAGCGGCTGAGGGCCCGGAGCCACCTAAACGCGACACGAGAGAGCGGTGAAACCAGAGCGGTTCCGTGGGTCTGGTCTCGTTGCTACTCACCTGCTCCGGGGAGGGAACGCTTAAAGAGAGGATTGAGCATCTAGGAGAGAAACTGAGATAGGAGGAGGAGGGGGGGGGGGAAAGGGCAAAGACAGAAGAGCCTCCAAGTGGGCAGGAGCCAGCATTGTCTTCTCTACGCCAACATGGCCTGGCGATCAGTACCTCTTGACCAAGGGAGAACACGAAGCTCGATAGACAGAGTGGGGGAAGGACAGGCCTTTTGACAGTTCTAGAGGCTCCTGCTATTGTCTTGTGTGCAAGGTGTGTGTGTGTGTGTGTGTGTGGTTGTTGTTGTTTAGGGGAGTGAGTTTAGGAGACAGGAGACCAGGCTCCTTCTGGGGGAAAAAAATAAACTTATTTCTACCTCATCCTGGGAAAGTTAAACACTGTGAGACTGACTAATTAGAACTGAGCTTCTCAATCTTCAACCTTCTTCATGACAAATACTGTGTAATGACTCCTTTACTATGCTGATTGGAAATTCGTAGATAATATAAACTACCTACAGTCATAATACTTTTTTAAAAAACCCAACATGCTTCCCTGTCTGCAACATAAATGGAAATGAAACAAAAAGTAATCGGTACTAAAATAGCACAAACCATATTTTAACATGCTAGTGTGGAGGCATACTGCACTAGGAGCCTTGATGAAGTGGACAGGAGCTCGCACAAGCAATAGAATCAGCGGATGTAACTGCTGCAAAGGCAGACTAACACAGGAGCTGAGCTGTGTCTCAGCCACCTCCACCGTGGTGCCATCAAGGAAGTGATTTAATGAACAACTCACAGCAAAGTTGACCTTCCCTAAACGTACACGGAACTGTAATTGCATTCCTGGAAAGGTCATTGTATATTAAAACCGTTTTTTAAAACTGTAATAAATTCTAGACTCAGATAATTAAAGACAGGTTTCACCTACATGAATGTCCTAGGGGACATCTGGGAATCTGGACGAGGGACAGCTGTTCATTGTGCAGGTTATGCTGTAAAGAGTATCTCGTACCCCTGCCCTACCCACACATGCCAATTGTGCTCTCTTCCATTATTGTAATTACAAAAAGAAAGCCCACACATTTTGAAAATGTTCGAGGGGAGAGGGCACGGACAAGATGGCTCAGTTGGTTACAGTGCGAGCTCTCAACAGCAAGGTTGCCAGTTCAATTCCCACACCGGAAGGTGGGCTGCGCCCCCTACAACTAAAGATTGAAAACGGCGACTGGACTTGGAGCTGAGCTGCGCCCTCCACAACTAGATTGAAGGACAACGAGTTGGAGCTGATGAGCCCTGGAGAAACACACTGTTCCCCAATATTCCCCCAATTTAAAAATTAAATTAAAAACAAAAAACTGCCAAACTTGAAAAAAGGAAAAAGAAAAAGAAAATGTTCCCTAGGGACTTGTTGAGAACCACTGAGAAAAAATGGGCAGAAGAGAAGGCGTAGAGAGTGGTGCAGGATTTCTAACAAGTCAAAATGACAGCCACCACTCCTCTGAGTGGCTTGTCCTCTCAGCAGGGCACAACCAAAATATGTGGGGTTTTATGTCAACCAAAACAAAGTTATTGACACCAGGAAAATGTCACATGGATGAGGAGTTTCCCAGACTACTTTGGAAAGAAGAGTTTCCTGACTCTTGCCCTGTCTACAGGCTAGGTCAGCTGTCTGGCCAGTGGGACACCCTCCCTCTTGTGCTCCTGTATGGTCCTGGCATGGCTGAGTGCCCAGAGGACACCGTCCCAAGACCAGCAGGGCCTTTCTATTGGGGAGTAACTGGGTAGGTGCTCTTTAGGGAGTCTACGAACAAGCTCTCAAGGTCCTTATCTAGTCTTTTATTCTGGCAACTTGTCTCTGGCTTCCCTGAAGTCCTGTCTGAAATGAGGGGCTAGGAAGGAAGGAATCTACCCTGGAAAAGAGGAGTCTATGATTCTATGAAATTGAAAATTATCTTGGTGATATTCATTACCACATTGCTGATGTTTAATCAGAAAAGGAAGCAAGCTTAATGTCCAAATCACAGATACTGATTCAGTAAATTGGAATGTATCCATCCATTCAAAGGAATAGTTATGAATATGTTTAAAAGAGTATCTTCCAATGACATTAACATTGGAAAAAATGAGAATTTGAGGGGGGGAAATGGACACAAAATTTGTATAACTGTGGCATATGTATGTTAAAAAGCTGGAAGAAAATACATCAAATTGTTAGCAGGATTGTCTCGGGGCAGTAAATTATTGGGCAGCTTTTTTTTTTGGTCATATTTGCTCAATTTCTGTCCAAATGTTTTATACATGCTACCTTTACAAGCATTTTTTTAAAGTTTTGGGTTTTTGTTTGTTTGTTTGTTTGTTTTTAACCTTCCTAAGCACGTTGGAACAGTATAGCCAACAACTATTATTCATTTGGGCAAAGGCATTTGAAGGTGTGGACAGAAGCTTCAATCACATTTACTATACAGACCACTCACGTTTTTCCACCAATAGCTACAACTTCCTCCTTTCACCTTTCCATCCTTTAATGTTACTTGCTAGGTTCCTGACCCATCCATTCCTCAGGACACATACTGAGGTCCCTCTGCCACCACTGCTGGAGAATCCTAAACCCACCCTCTCCACAGTCAATCCACTTCCTTCTTAGCTAACAAACAAAACTCCTCTCCTCTGGGAAACACCCTGAACTTGATCCCCTGCTTCTTCCCTCACTCCTGTATCCTTTGTGCCTTTGGTGACACCACCTCCTTTTGCAGTTTTTGATTGTTTTTCATAGAGACAAGGAGTTCCTACTCAGGTTACCTGAGAATTACCAGTTTTCTTGTTAATTTTATTTCCCTTCCGCTTTCTTTTCTGTCTTCTGCTTAGTCTTCTACCAAACCCTGAGATTGTATCGTACAACCAGAACTTAACACCCCACAGGGCCTTGAAAACATATTAACCGACGTAGCTAAATTTATCAATAACCTGCTAGATCCTATGTGTTTGGCATATCTAATTTAATTCTCACACAGCCATGCAAAGGAATTATCAATGTTTTTATTTTGGAGCTGAGTAAACTGTGACTTAGAGAAAGTAAGAAGCAAATCAAGGGTTACCCCGCTATAAAGTTGACAGAGCCAATATTTGAACTCGAGTCTATTAGTCTATTTCCAAATTCATTCTACTGCATTCAGAGACTTAGTTTCAAGGTGCTCCTCTCACCCAACTCACACCTCCAATGCATTCTTTATCAACGGTCAAACTGCATTTTGGTCCCCTTTGCCCATCTGAAGCAGCAGTAGTAAGTGTATGAAGGGAGGATATGCATGTACTCTTACATTAGGGAGAAAGACTTGTCTTTAGGGAGGCTTTTCTGTCCTACACAGCTCTCGCTGTTTAAGAAAATGTATGGAACAAAGGTTTAAAATTCAAACATTGAATTATTTACATGCTGGTCTTCACTCTGGCTTTTTAATGAAGGTTTGAACCCTTCGTGTCATACTTTAATATCACTAAAACTTTCCTGTTTGACCCTTCTTCCCATCTTTCATTTGTGTGTTCTCTCTCTTCCTCTCTTGATAAAAATAGGTACTCAGAATCACTGGGCCAAAAGAAGGTAGGAAGATGAGGGGAAATCTTTCTTTAACAAATCCTCTCAGTTGCTCTCCACACATAATTCTAGTTCAGTTGTACATTCTTGACACTTCTGGCCTTGGTTTTTTGTGCCAGAAAAAGGAAACAGGATAATTTCAAAGCTATTTCTGTTATGCCTTTACAGGCATTAACAGGGGAACCCAGTCTGGAATTCATAAAACTTCAATGAAATAAAGAAGCCACATTGTAAATGCCATCTCCAATGCTTACCTTCCCTACCCACAAGGTTCTCTGAAGTGTGGGGAACACTGTCTCACAGAGGCTCAGGGCCAGTAACCAGATTACAAAATTGACACTGTGAGTTGCCTCTATAAATAATTTCTCCATAAATGAGCCCTTCTATAATAAATGAATGAACACAATGTAACAAAATACTAAGTTAACCTAAGCAACAAAAAGGAAAATAGCATACTTGTTTGTCCCTTCTGCTAAAGGGTATATGAGGTCAGATTAACAGATTTAGAAAAGATTCAGTTCTTACAAACGAATTTAGTGAGTTTTTCTACTCCCGGAACTACAAAAGAATTGGATTTTATAAAATTTCAAAATAAGTATTACGTTTAAATATATAATTAAGTATATACCAGGTATGAATATCTGTACATAAGTATTCATACCAGTCCAAAAAGTATATGCAACATAATGCATGTATGAAATTGGTTGACAGAGTTTTTGTTGGTTCATTTTACTGCAACAGAATTGTCTTCCACTATGTGAAATTCACGTACTTATAATGAATGTTCATTAATTCAAAACACACCAGCACACTATCCAAATAATACTTAGAGTAAAAAGACACATCACCCAGACTTTTCTGTTAGAAACTACAGGAAACTGAAAACTCCATTATTTGATATGTGTACACTGGTCTAACACCCATAATAAGCACCATTGTGTTGCTGCAGTAAAATGAATGACTGTTAACATTAGGTGGAGTAAATAAGGACTGTAAATAGTTTCACATCTTGTTTTGCCACAAAATAAATGCAAGTCAGGCCAGGTTTTGCCACCAAATGAGTTAGAAACAAAATTTTTGGTTTTCAGAGCACTGTGGATTTTGGAATTACAGAAAAGGGTGTATGGAACTGAGAGTGTAAACATGAGGAAGTATTTACAAATGGATGTTCTAGAAGCCAGATGAACAAATCTTAGGCAACAGACTAGAAATTCTGCTCATGGAAATACCGTAAAACACCCCAGTGAGGATCCCCATACAGGCCCATGTGAAAACCGTGCCCCTCTTACAGTGAGTAAGCCAGGTGCTCCTGCCCGGCTCCTGTTCTGATCCAGCAGCAGGGAAAGCCTAGAGCAGATGGGAAGCAGGCTCTACTTTAGTCATCTGTCGTCAACAAACATCTCCTGAGCTTTAACTCTTCCTTCCCTCTTTCTGAGCCATCACTCGGAAATTCTAAGAGCCAAAACAACTCATAGCGCCTTTAGATGCTTTCAGTATTTACCACACTGAGGTCAGCACAGAAACAAAACACTTTATTGGTGCATAATTTACAAAGAACTGACATTATCTCTCTTAATGCTCTCAACTTTTTCTGTGTCGCAATATCTCCATTTGTCAGATGAGAAAACTGCAGCTCAGGAAGTTTAAATGACCTGTCCAAGGTTACACAGCCAATAAGTAGCAGAGCTGGGTCTCAAACCCAGGTCTCAGGCCCTCCTTCTTCTCACTCACAATGCTCCAGCCATGCTGGCCTGATTGTATTCTTTAAACTTGCTCAAATACTTTTAACCCAGGGAGCACACACCCTTGGCTCCCTCTGCCTGGATGTGTCCTCCTCAGCCTCCCTTACCCATGCCATCTTCACCTCATCAGCAGCCTAAGTGTCACCTCCTCAGGGAAGCCTTCCCTGAGTTCCTCAGACTAACCTAGACTCCCCACCTCACCCTGCTGGTCACTCTCATAACACATTGTATTCATCCTTCAAAGCATGTATCTCAGTGGTCATTAAAATAATTGTGAGATCATTTATTTAATATCTGTCTTCCTGACCAGAACTGAAGCCCCGTGAGGGCAGGGATCCTGAGGATGGGGCTCACCGTATCTCTTCTACAGAGCTGCACAGTGCCTGCGACCTGGTCAGCAGCTAATAAAAGACGACAAAACCATGTTGTGACTCAAACATCAGTTTTCACTGCACTACAGAATTATCACTCCACTTTCCAAGCCTAGTAACTTGCTGGTCTCTGTGTTTGTCAAAGACCTTCTAGATACTGGGATGCTTTCTTCCATGGGCCATAATTGACATGCAGTCCTCCCATCTTGTGAATTACAGGGTCATAATAATAGCATTTATTTTACTATAACCAGTTTGTGGCAGTGTGCTTTACTTAGATTATCTCATTCACTCCTTATAACATTCTCTGACAGATGTTTTTATTTCCATTTTGTAAATGGGGAAACTGAAACTCGTGAATTTAATAACTTGCCCAATGTCTCACATGTAATAAGCCAAGGTGAGGAAATTTGTTGTCCGACTCCATAGCCCCCGCTCAGTCTGATGACCAGCCGTGGGAAGCAGCTCCAGGCACCTATGGGTCTGTCCCTGGAGTCCTCTGCGTGTCAGCACTGCTGTTGTGGATGAAATCACAGGGGCAATCCCTACATGGTTAAGATTTCTCTTAGGAGTAGATACGCCCTGACATAGAGCGGGGGGCTCCAGTGTTTATCAGGATGTTTTCTTTTAGCGATATCGACGCTCAGTTGCCTCATTTGGAGGTGGTGTTGTTTTGCTGTCCATGGTGCTGGTATACCCAGTGCCCTTCCCTCACTGCCAATGTTTCATGATTGTTTCTAGCATTGCATTTTTCATCGTTGGTGGATGGATGCTCACTTATGGAAGATGCTGGGGTCAGAGGAAACCACCATTATCCAACTAGAAGAATTATCAGGCTGTATAACTAACCAGGATCAAATACGGTTTTCACCAATGGAGGAACCAACAGATACGAACTCAGTATGCTATTTTAATAAACCTAGACATCTTTGGGCCTTTGGGTCTGTTTAAAGTCTCTTAAACATTTTTAAATAAAAATATTAATTCCGGCTTTTTAAAAAAAGTAGCCTTTAGTATTAGCAAACTGAAGCTTCTCTCCAGCATTAGGCCTGGCAGGACCTCTGTCTACCTCCCACCTCCTATGAGACCTCTAATGGCATCACAGGGACACTTTCTGGTGCGCTCACAAGTTCTCATTCACGTGGCCACACCAAGTCAGGCTACCAGCACAACAAGATGTCACCAGGAAGGTGGTCTTCCTGCTTTTTTTAAGAAAGTGCCTGTCCAAATATCAGCTTCCTTGGTCTAAACCCAAGATCCTGTTACAAAATTAGGACAAACATGGAGAATTGTCAACTGTGCCTGGACAAAACTTTCATCCTGTCTGGATAATAACAACATGTAGGGTGGAGGAGGGGTGTAAAAAAAGGAGACCAAGACTGGCTGGACATTAAGAGAGGACTGGTGACCCTGTTGCCCCTGGTGGCTGTCTAGCAGGCAGTGGGCCAAACAGGGTGTCTTCTTTCATCTTCCTCCTGCTCTCCTTGTCCTGAAACTAATGCTCTGCTTAAAGTCTCCCTCCTTACACCCAACCCAAGTGAAGCCATAGTGGGGAAATATGAAATAGCAGGAGGACTATACCAAGCAAATATCTTTGAAATTTTTCGCTTCTTACCAACATTTTACTAAAGGGATTTGAGGTAATGTGGTTCCTAACTCTAGGAGCCATGACAGCTGTTAATGTGGAGGGAGGTGGAATGGGTGAACTTGTCAGGGAAGAGGATGAAAAGGCTTAAGACAGAGGCATGACTAGAACAGCTGAGTGCCTACCACCATTCCTCTTGATTTTACCTCCCGAGTAGTTTCCTCTTCTCACCACTGAGGTGTCATGCAAACTCCAAATTCTGTCTTGGAGTTACTTCAGCCTTAGAGAATAAAAAAGTTGGGATTTTGTTTCAGGACGTTGGTTTGCTTCTATTTATTTGGGGTGAGGTGGGGATGGATATATCTTTCTTAGGGTGAGCTCAATAAACATAAGTTAGAAATAGAATCACCTTATTTCAAAAGGATATAGAATAGAATCAGTTTACACTTCAGATTTATCTAATGAGGTATGGATTATACAATTTCTAAAAACATAGTTTGTAAGAACATTTTATTTTATATTGTGAGGTACACCTATAGTCTATTTTATTTATTGATAATCTTTTTTACATGTATATTTTGGTGGAAAAGAGCAAAGAGACAGTACGTTATGTTTCCTTGCGTGGAGGAGAGACAAAGAGAGAAGTGAAAAGACATGAACAACAGATTATTGTCATCTCTAGTCTTCTCAGTTATGAGACAGTTATCAGTCTCATAACTGATTTAACAAGCCCACTTTTGATAGACCCTAAGGTGTTTATAATCTTTTGCAATTACAAACAAGGCTGCACTGGATAACTGTGTACATGTGTCATTTTCCACATGTGGGGATTTATTTTACAATCACTTCTTAGGAGTAGAATTGGATAAATCCTGTATGAATTTGTTATTTTGCTAGATATTATGAAACTACAAGCAAAAGGAGATGCTTACCTGAAAAAAAGGAAACATCATCAAAAGATCTGCTCAGAAAAAGAAAAACAAAAGGATTCAGATAGTTTTTCCCGCCTTGTATCCACATCGTTAAGGGGTCTTAAGAAAATACTAGTATTTGTTGACGCTGGCATCTTCCACAACTACCACTGCAAGTACTTCACCCTGGGTGAAAGAGACTGAGTTGGCCACAGGTTTTCTTTTTTCATTCATTCAATAAATATGCATGGAATAAAGCACAATGCCAGCCAGGCACGTTTGGGTCACACAATGACGGAGTTATGGTGTCAGCCACAGTCCTTGCGGTATGGTAAGATAATTTAAACACTGGAATCCAGAAAGATGGCAAAATAAACCCACACTTTGTCTTTATTATTTAAAAATCAAAAGAGATACATATTTTGCTATGAGCACTAATTTTTTTAAAGATTTCTTTATTGGGGAAGGGGAACAGAACTTTATTAGGGTACAGTGTGCACTTCCAGGACTTTTGTTTTCCAAGTCAAGTTGTCCTTTCAGTCTTAGTTTTGGAGAGTTCTATTCAGCTTCAAGTTGTTGTCCTTTCAGTCTTAGTTGTGGAGGACACAGCTCAGCTCCAGGTCCAGTCGCCGCTACCAGTTGCAGGGGGCACAGCCCACCATTCCTTGCGGGCGTCGGCAACTTTGTGGTTGAGAGGACGCGCTCCAACCAACTGAGCCATCTGGGATGGCAGCTCAGCTCAAGATGCCGTGTTCAATCTTAGTTGCAGGGGGCCGAGCCCACCATCCCTTGCGGGACTCGAGGAGTTGAACCAGCAACTTTGTGGTTGAGAGCCCACTGGCCCATGTGGGACTCGAACCAGCAGCCTTTGGAGTTAGGAGCACGGAGCTCCAACCGCCTGAGCCACCAGGCTGGCCACCGGCCCACTGAGCACTAATTTTAAAACATTAAATTTCCTTATTCTGGGGTAGAATTATTCAACACATATACACAGGGTGATGACTAGAAGACTAGAGGAAGTTGCAATCTAAAATATCTTTGATTAATAAGAAAAAGATAAATGAATTATATATAAATTTAGCTTTGTTAATAAAAATCACCGTTCCAAACACAGTTCAGGTTGGGACAATTAAAAAAAGAGGTGGAAAATCTAACAAAAGCTACAGAAATTATAGAGAAAATTTAGAAAGCCCTGGGTTACAGTTTCTAATAAAACATCTAAAAGTAAAATTAAGCCTTCGTGTCCGTGCCCCCAACTGCAGCAGACACACCTGGACAAGAATGCCAGTCTGGTAACCTGGCGTCCAGGGTTCTAGGTCTCGGCACGACAATGGTCATCTGGCCAACCTTGGGCACCTCAAAACCCCTCTGGCCTCAATTTCATCATCTATAAAGGGGAATAAACTATTTTGTCTGCTTATGTCGCATACTACTGTGAGGAAAAAATACAATTATAGAAAACGTTTTGAGGAGGTTAAAAACTCCACTTGAATGCAAATTATAATAGTATTTCTTCCATTGATTGGCATTCAATGTTAGTGTATTACACTCCACCAAGTTCTTAAATGTGAGTTCATCAATGCATTAATATTTCAGTAAGTACCGGGGGTGCCAAAAAAATGTGTACACATAACTTGTATTCATCTTTTGTTACAGGTATACACTGAGTATTGCAATCTTAATACAGTTTTTTTCCATTCTTAAAATGTGATACATTTTTTTGGCACCCTCTGTATAAACTGTACAACTTGGGCAAATGACGGTGGTACTTGTCCACTAAGTGCTCTCACCTGGCTTGTTGGTGCGGAACTCCACCCAGTATCTTGCCTGCGCTGGCTTTGCACCTAACGTCAGAGCAATAACTTAGTTTGACCATTAGATGGCACTAGTTATAAGGCGAGCTTCAGGAATTGAGCATTTTTCCCATCTAAGGAGCTTTTCCACATTTGTTTGTTTTGTGACTTTAAAAAAATCATTGTTATAAATACCATATGCTCACTGTGAAAATACTGCAAGTGGTATATGGCATCAAAGGAAATCACCCATTTCTGGTAAGCCTGGAGGCAGTTTTCTAGACCTGATTTGAATACAAAAGTGTGTAACCCTGATTAACCTTAGATAGGCACAAAGCTGTGCTGGGATAGTTGAAATCACTATAATGTCTCCAGGCCGCGCTGGACATATAACCATACCAACAAAAAGCCACTGGGCCCCTGTTATCCCACCCCACCCCTAGACAGACAAATCTCCACGGTCAACTCCACTCTCACCCATTTTAAGGCCACGGTCCCCTTTATAGCTTACTGGCTCCTTACAAAGTCCTTGTCCCTCTCTGGGGGAAGAGCATTAACAGGCTAATTGAGCCGGTTGAGCTTTAGTGGTGTAAGTCAGTAACTGAATCAACAGTTTCAAAAAACATTAAAAATCTTACAGTCAAACATATTCACATAATAGTTTTTCTCCATTCACAACATTTCTTCTGGGCTAAAACAGTAACTACATATGCTTCCTTTATCTGGTGACTTGGCAACACCAACCATTCTGAATGTTGCTGAGAACCAAGGGCAAATGGGAACGAAACACTCTGGTTGGTCAACATGGCTGTAATAAAGTTCACTCAACAAGAAAGACTAAGTTTTTATAAGCTCTGTATATTATTGTAAAAAAAAATTAAACAAATTTAATTAAAATATTTTAAAACTCCCAGGGGGAAAAAAAAAAAAGGAAGACTAAGTTTGATTCAACTTGACTGGGCACAGGTTTTAAAATCTGGACCTCAGTTTCCTCATCTGGCACTTGGAGGATCTTTGAGCCCTGGGGCTGGGTGCTATAGGTCCAAAAGCACCAATGTTCTCTGGCATGTACACAGAGACCGATTGCCACTAGTGGGAAAAACTTCCCTGGAGCAACAGAGAAGAAGACATGACACAAAGAGAAGGACTTGGGTCCTGTGCTTGTGACAGTCTTAGAAGCTGTGAAAGTGGCTGTGGCGAATAACTTTAAGAGAAGTGAAAGGTGAGGAGAAAGGGAGAGAAGACACTGGCTCCAGGTAATCCACCTTTGTACCTGTCCTTTGGAAAGCAACCAATGCCAATCAAAGCCATTTTATCATGGCTCATCCCTGCCCCTCAAGATAGCTCCCTCCAGGCCACCAGACACCTGAAGGTTTTCATCAGGACACAAAGCCCTTAATACAGAATTTCAGATGAAAAGTAAAAAATTCTAACCTCGGAGTTAACAACTTGGTGTGACCAAGTGAAAGTGTAAATGTTAACCTAAAGGGATTGGAATGCAAGGAAATGCCTGAGGGGGGACCCCAGGGCCTTGAAAGGGAGGAAAATGCAAAGGCTGGAGGTGGAAAGGTGGGGCTCCTACTTTGTCACTCATTCTTTTAATGGAGTTATTCTATTATGTATCTCTCACTCTTCCACTCTGAGGAGGATGCTGGGAAAATAAGATAAATTCGTGTCCTTACTGCCGAATTTCCTATGCACAGCCCTGTACAGTAGGTGTTATTCCGGTTTTTTGAGAGCCAGACACAGGCCTAAGTACTTTATGTACCTGTTTCATTTAGTCCTCATGTTAACCCTGTGAGGTGGGTGGTATAATTCCCATTTTACAGTTGAAGAAACTGAAGTTTCTTCTATCTGTTCAAGGTCATAGGTCTCCCCACAGGACAGTAAACCAGAGTCTGTCTGACTCCTGCATCAATCAGCCGGAGGGGCCGGAATTTGTCTCTGAGCTTTCCAAGCTTCTATATATCCCATTATATGTGAAAGCGCAGGGTCTTCCATATTTTGGAATAGGGATATTAGGAGTCCTGAAAGAGCCTGAGGAATTCTGCACTACATAATTATCCCTCCATTTAGTTTTATCTGTTAGAAAAGGAGGAGGAGAAGGGGATGGGGGGAGAAGGAGAGAAAGGGGAAGAGGAAGGGGACAGGGAAAGGGAAAGGGAAGGCGAAGGAGAAGGTGAAGGAGAAAGAGAAGGAAGAGAAGGAGAAGAAGAAAAAGAAGAAGAGGAAAATACTGTAATTGCCAGACTCCTAGAGGATGGCCCAAACCACAGCTGCCCGGTTCCAAAATGGCCACGCCGCGTTTTCCTACTGTTGGAGCAATTACGTAGTGACAGAAGGGCCATCACCAGGTGGGTGCTCCCAGGGACTGGGTCTGGTGCCACAATCGCCGCTTGGGTCTTCCTTCTGAGCTATGGTCCAAGCTGGACTAAAGCAGAGAAAGGAGGCGGACAGCGGAGGAAAGCAGGTAACCAAGGGCAGTGAGTCTGAAGCGGAAAGGGCTAGAAAGGATTCGTCTCTGGAACCGGCCATCACAGCCCCTATCTCAGGCTCCTCGCTTTTGCCTATCTGTAGTCACCGCCTTGTTCTCCGCGCCCAAAGGCTCTTCTCAACCAATTCTCGGTGGGGAGGCCGTGGACGTCACCCGTTGCGGGGTAGATTAGAAGCGCCTCCTGGGCCTTCAGCCGCAACATCCTGCGGGGATGTTGGCCAAAAGTGAAGGTGCCAGGGAAATGGAAAGCAGGCTAGGAAGAACGGGGAAAAGACGGGAAAGGAAAACTTATACTCTTGGACCGTCCTATAGCTAGGAAAAATCCTTAGAGTTAGCTCGCCTAATATCCGTTCCATGTTGGCTGGGACGTCCAAGACAGGGGAACTCGCTGCTGCAGGCCGGGTGGACAGATCTGATGGAGAGAAGGGTCTTCTTTGTATTGCACCGAAATCGGCCTTCGAGGACTCGCAGCTAACTGCTCTACCCTACGAGGACCTACGGAGTAGCTCGATGCCTCTGCCACAGGGCAGCCCCTAACCTTTTGGCCAGAATCAGCAGAAATGCATTCCCATTTCTGGAAGAAGGAAAAAAGCCTAAGTACCTGACTCACTCGATTCATAGAGAATGATTTTCTTTGTGAAAGATAAAAATATTGGTAAATTTTAGGATAATAAAAAGGAAAAATGGAAAAAAATTACAGAAAAAAATTTAAACCCTTGGCAGACCATCACTGGCTTTATGCTGTCCATATTTTTTCTAGTTTTCTGTGTTGTGTGTCACTTACATAAATACACCAGCGAGAAGGGGCAACCTCTGGCTTTCCTACATCACACCTGCTCACTGCTGTAAGCACTCACTGGCTGGGGCGCTGCCTCTGACTGGTGAAGAACCGTGTCCTGTTTCTCCTGCCAATCTATGAAACATCTGACTAAATGGGTGTAAATTAGAACAGTTTTTCCGTCTATCAATCATTGAATCTCCATGGACTATCCAGACAAATTTAAACACATAAATACTATGAAAATAGGGCCACAGAAGTAGAAAAGAAAATGGCCGATTCCTCTTGATAGTCATGTCATTAAAGGAAGTTCCAGAAGAAAAATCACTGTGTGGCTAACGGCAGCATTTCCTGAGTGGTCACTGTGTACCATTCACACTCCACACAGACTCATGCATGTAATTCTCACCCAGGCCTCCCGAGAGGCGTGTTATTACTCCCCCACGTGCAGAGGAGAAAGTTGAGGCACAGTGTGTTGAGGGGAGCAGTGTAGTCATTGCAAGTGCCAACCCTGAGGCTAGAAAGCCTGGCTTCCCATCCTAGCTCCGTCGCTGCCTAGTGGTGTGACCTTGAGCAAGTGACTTTGTATAAAGTGTACAACTTTGTACAGGGCAGTTCATCAATATTTATTGACGGCAGAGTGAACTTCATGGGCGTGTGGCCCCATTCTTACTTAGAAGGGGGCACTGTGTTTGAGTTTTTATGCTCTTTGTCACCATCTTGAAATTCTTAATAATTTTATCTTTCAATTTTTGTTCTGTAAGTGAAATGCAATGGTATGATAGAACATGTGCTGGGGTTTGGGGCCTGGGCTGAAGCTCCGTCTTGTCTCTTACACCTCTCAGCCTCTCCAGGACTGGTTTTTGGCTGCCCTCCCCCCAGGAATCATTGCCACCCTCTGTGCTGCCCCCCTCCCAGGAGGGACCTGGATACAGGGAAGGGGACAGGATGGGTCAGGCATGCACACCTGTCTTGCCAAGTTGAAGGGCAGGACCCCAGGCACTTGTGAAGGGCTGCATTTTCTCCCAAAGTGTCACTGTGCTTGAAAAGTGAAACATTAAAAGCAAAACCAAAAAAGTCACCATTACATTTAGAAAGTGAAACTGCAAAGGAAAAGAAAGGAAGAAAAAAGAAAGAAAGAAAAAGATAGTGAAACTGCAGAAGACAGGAAAAGGCTTTTCTTCTGCATTTTGCACAAGGGCTCCTATAGTTTCATTTTGTCCTGGGCCCCTCAAATTATGTAGCTGGCCCTAGTAGACTGATATTCATTGCCAAATTCTCTGTAAAAGCAAAAAGGCTGAAAATGGTGGGCTGACACTCATTGACTTGTACCCTCAGGTAACACATAACTAGAACATAGCTGCAATAAAACTGGAAGATAACTCTCATGAAGGCAAGAACTTTGTTTCTGTCTTGCTGAAAGTTTTGTAATCGAGGTCTAAAATAGAGCTTGACACATGACATTTGCTGTTAAATATTTATTAATGTAAATTAATTGAATACATTTTTATTTCAACCTAGTAAAATAGATATTTTAAAAATTAAAACAACCTAAATATCCTGGGAAACTAAGTAAGCATGATACATTCATGCAATAAGATATTGTGTAGCTGTATAAAATCACAAGTATGTTCTTTGGGCGCTGATATGGAAAGATGTCCAACATCTTTCCTACTATTTTTTTTAAACAAAAAGGAGGGGTGTACTGTTATTAGCCCTCACTTGCGGTGACTTTCTCCTGGAGCTCCCTATTGTGACACATATGTGGAAGGACTCAGAGAAAACCTAAATTGGCTCCAGGTGGCTAAGAGGGAGATTTTCAAAGCATGTTATTTTATACCTTTTGGATTTTGAAACAGAAGCAAATGTACAAACAAATAAATAAGAATCCTTTTTTAAAGTACAAGAGAGCTATATTATGTATTAATGTGGAATTATACATTGTTACATAAACAACAAAAGAAGCAGAAAAGTGTTTCCATTATTTGTGTACGATACATGTTTTACAGATTATATGGGAAAGCTTTGCAGTGCTGTTATTGGGTGACTACCACTCATTGAGTGTTTAGTTTCACACATGGACAGCATGCTAACTAATATACACTTTCATTATGTTTCGTGTGTCATTTTGCATACATGACTGTATCAGACATGGTCAGAGATGCAGATTAAACGAAATTCCTGAGGCATGCGATGAACACAAGAAACAACCTGAAAATACTTGCAAGATCCTGTAAGATGTGCTGCACAAAATCAATTAAAGTAACTTTTACCTGCTGGAGGAAGTGATCGGATCTGATCATACAGGTGGCGGTTTCTCCTCAGACCATCTACATACATTGTTAAGGTCTAGAATCGACCACCCTCAATTGGAGAGAGGACACACGCGATAACGCAAGTCACACAGCGAGGTTTATTTCCAGCTAGCTGGGGTCCGAGTATCTGCCCGACGCAGCGGGTTTCAACAAGGACCCCGAGCATCAAAGCCAAGGGTTTATATAGCATCTTTAAAGCATCCAGTAATTTTCCATAGCTTCAAAGAGTATACATATCATGGGCTTGTACCACATCCTGGGGGTTTGACAAGATAAGCTAGCTTGTACCCCACCCAGTCGGCAGTTAACAAGATAAGCTCTTTTCAAACAGGACATCTGGTCCACACCCTGTTAAGGTCGTCCAGAAAATGGCTTCCTTTCTTATGCTAACCTACTCTTACAACATCACTCTCTATGCCAGCAAAAAATGGATGCTCCCACTCCTCAGATTTCGGGAAATGACTCTGATTTTGCCGGTGGCTGCTCTCCCTCTCCTTGTTTACATTAATGCCCAAAGATCAGTCATCCAAAGGACTGTTTGCCCCACTTCCAGGAACCCACTCCCTTCCCAGAGATCTGAGACTTGGGGGCATGGGGGTGAGTGAGGTGAGCTCTTCAAACTGAGTAGTGTAGTCATTACAAGTGCCGGTTCTGAGAGTAGAAAGCCTCGCTTCAGATCCCAGTTCCACCACCCCCGGTGGTGTGGCCTTCAGCAAGTGACTTAGCTTCTTTTGTGCCTCAATTTCCTCATCTGTATAATAAGACTGATAGTAGTTCAACATTCGTTTTACTGTTGTGAGGGTTAAATGAGTTAATAAATGTAAAATGCTTAGAACAGTGGCACATAGAAGCATTCAGTCAAGGAGTTTTGGTGTTTGTTTGTTTGTTTGTTTTCAGAGATGCTGTGATTTCCCCAAGGTGGCTTTGATTGTCTATCTCCTGACTCTCTTTCCCCCAACTCTTCACCCCACTCTGATCTTTCATCCAGCTTTTGACAATCGGATGGTGCTGGACAATTCAAGCACCTATGACTCGAAACACTGCCCAGGAAAGCATCTTGTGCATAACCCTCCTACCTGAACCTGAACACGCACCATGGAGAAAGAACATTGCAGGACATTGTAGGTTCTGGAAGGAGAGAATCCCCACTTCAGAGGAAGTCAGGAATGCACAGACACTCCTCTTCCCACCTGATTCATGCCTCCCCGCCTTGACTTTCACCCTCACAGCTCCAGAGTATCCGCCCTGCTTGTGCCCAAATTCCAGATGCTTTTCAGGGAGGAAAAACAAGCAACTCCCAGACTCAGCTGATCAGAGTCTGTCCTTCTAGCCCCTGGTCCTCATCTCAGACAAAAACAGGAAATGTATGTCCCAGTCATGTTCCTAGCCTTTGAATGGTGCTGCCCAATGCAACATTTTTTTGTGTGTTGATGGAAACGGTCTATATTTGTGCTGTATGATCTGGTAGCCACATTGTGCTACTGAGCATTTGAAACATGGCTAGTGCAGTCAAGGGACTGAATTTTCAATTTAATTTAATTTAATTTTAATGGCCACTGTGGCTAGTGGTCACTATATTAGATAACATGGTTTAAATCGTCTGTCTGACCCTTTTATTATTATTTAATGAAACATCTTTGCTTTTAGATTGGAACATATATTTTTCAAACTTAGTGCTAATGCTGGTCTCACTCTTCAGTGATCAGCTGATCTTGGGAGGTAAGGAAAAAAAACGTATTTCCATTCTAGATCTCCCTTCCAACCATGACACTGAGGAGATCAGAGCACGAGGCCACGGCTGCAGAGCTGTGTTCTGCTCACTGGCTCTGTCCCCACTGGCTGTGTTGACTGACAGCTGCTTACTTTGCTAATTGTCCTTCCTCCAGGCTTGCCTCTCTGAGCACAGGTGTCCATCAACTCCCAATGTCTAACTTGTGTGTTGCGGGGGTCAACACAAGTCACCCCAAGATGTGTCTCTCTGTGGTATGTAGATTGTTTTGAGCTGAAGGCAACAAGACCCTGTGGGCTCAAGAGGAACTTCTGTTCCCCTTAACTACCTAGAACTTTAATTAGGGGCCCTGTCCATAACAACAGATTATCAGAGATAACCTTTTTTACCTATCGATAGGGAAGTGAAAACTAATTACTAAACATCTGCTCTTCTCCTCATCCTGCAATGACCCTCTGAAGCCCCAAGGCACCTTACCTCATCCTTAGCGCAGAAGGCTATATATATCTCATTTTAACTTTCTGTCCCCGAACTTGTCCTGTATGTGGGGTCTCTCACTCTCTCATGTATACAGGATTCCCATATATATGTATGTAATTAAATTGGTCATTTTCTCATGTTAATCTGTTTCATACCTATTTGATTATTAGAACAACCGAAAGAACCTTGAGGGTAGAAGAAAGTTTCTTCCTCCCTCACAAACTCATGACTTTCCTAAATGTATTCTTTGGGAGCAAGATGCTAACTAAGCCCAAATGACCTATCACACATCTGAACATAAGAAAGGGAGTTTGGATGTGCAGTAGGAGCATAGGAAATTAGACATCAAAAAGAATGGCTTGGTAATGACAGTTATGAGATAGTAGAAATAGGAAGCCAAGTCTGAATGTTTTTTCTTATTTAAAAAGCCAACAATGATCCCTCTCCTTTGGCTAATACTGGGAAGAGAGAAGTTGAAGGAACCTTACAGATTATATGGACGAGCCTCTTCCTAAGGTCCAATGAGTGAGAATTCCTGGTCCTAACTTGTCAGATCCTAGAAGCCCCTTCGAAGGCTGGGTCACTAGAAGGGAGTGGGGGAGGAAGGCCAGTACCAGGCAGCCTCTGCTCCGTAGCTCCAAGGGGGTGGGGAAGGCAAACCCTGGCCATCCCTGGGTCTGTAGCCCTTTTGTGTAAGTGCCTGGCAAGGGTGACGTGGGCTGTTCCCCTGAGCACAGCTGCAGCATGGCTGGGAGGAGGCAGGCCTAGGAGCACCGCCCTCCAAGAACCCTCCTCAGGCTTTTTCAGTGGAGGGGACATGCATCCTGAGGGTCCCCACTTGGCCTGACCCTGCTGCAGGGGCTCTGTGTCCTCAGGGAGAATGGGGGTGGTGGGTTTCCTTCGCTCCTCTCTGCCCAGCTGCCTCCCCAGCCTCCTCTTCCTCCTCCAGTTGTCTTGCAGCCATGCAGGTAAGGTTGATCTTTATTCCTGCCTTAGGGAGACCCTGAGAACAGAAAGGCTAGTTTCCCTGGGCTCACTTCCTTCAAGCCATCCTCCAGTTGCCATGTAAATTATCTTTGTGAAATGTAGATGTGCCAGCCTCGCCTCTTCTCAGAAAACCTCAGCGGCTCCCTGCAGACTTCAGAACAGAGCCCTAACTCCATAATATGACCTGAACTCCAGGCTCTCCTTGAATTTATTCTTACCTTTCTGAGGTTTGGGTTTCTCACCTATCACGTGGAGGTATAATAATAACAGCCTCTTGGAGTTGCTGTCAGGGTTCAGTGAGATTAGGTCCATAGCACGCCAGTGGTGCCTGCCCCACGGTGAGTCTCCCTCAGTGTCTGTTGGGTTGTAGTGTCTTGTCGTGCCTGAGTTCTGTGCCACGTGATCAGGCACTGTAAAGTTTTGTAGAGGAGTCCTGTGCTCATGTGCTGGGGAGAAATGAAATAAATAGAAGATAGCATCCCACCCTCAGGGAGCCACCTACCGGAAGGCCCAGTCCTGCCCTCCCTCAGGAAACTGTGGCAGGTGTGATGGAGAAGCCAGCCTTATCTTCCAGTAGCTCCTAGTCTCACTGAGGAGACACATTCCACATCAGAAAGAGATGGGGAGTTTGGACAGGCAGGGTCCAGGAGGCACAGGAGACAGAGCAACCTCCAGGGTACAAGGTCTCAGAAGAGTTTGGGAAGAGTATGGGAACAGGAAGAGGGCTGAGGAATGGTGGACAGGCAGCAGTGGAGGAATAACAAAAGCAACACCCCTAAGGGGAGAGTAGGGACCAATTCAGCCAAGTCCAAACAGGAAGGTGCACGGGAGAACTGAGCTGCTATATGCTAGAAGGTCCACATTCCAAGGTGGAGCCTTCAGGCGGGGCTGAAGGATCAGGGATGGACAGAAAGTGGCAGAAAGGTGAGCAGCAACTGTCAAAGTGACCACATGTTAGAATATTCTGTCCAGAGCACTCACGATATCTCTATAACCAGAGACCTTTTATTGGTACAAATATTCAAGAAGAAAAACTGAGCTCTTTCCTGGCTCTAGAATGCCATTTAAAACGTTTATTCAAAATTCCATTAAAAAAATTGAGTATCTTCTTCCTTTCCTGTTTTGAAGCAGCTGTTCCCATGGCTGGCTTGTTTGTCAAGGTTCCCTCTGATGCTGTTTCTTTTCTCTGGTGTCTTGGACAGGACAGTTCAGAGTAATAGGACCAGGGCACCCTATCCGGGCCCTGGTAGGGGATGAAGTGGAACTGCCATGTCGAATCTCTCCTGGAAGGAATGCTACAGGTATGGAGGTGGGGTGGTACAGGCCACCCTTCTCTCGGGTGGTTCATCTCTACCGAAATGGCAAGGACCAGGATGGAGAGCAGGCGCCTGAGTATCGGGGCAGGACGGAGCTGCTGAAAGGGGCCATCGATGAGGGGAAGGTGACCCTCAGGATCAGAAATGTGAGGTTCTCAGATGAAGGAGGTTTCACCTGCTTTTTCCGCGATCATTCTTACCAAGAGGAGGCAGCAATGGAACTGAAAGTGGAAGGTGAGTAGTGCCATGTAATACTGGGTATCATCCGTTGGGTGGCCAAGGCCTCCCTTTGAGATTTTAATCATTCTCTTACTTAAATGAGATCCTCCAACCCAAACATCTCATTCCTGGGAATCCATTCCATAGAAGTACATGCATCAGGACAGACGCATTTATGTACGCACCCACATGTGTGTGCTGCATCATTATTCAGAGTGGGAGAGGACCAGAATCAAGGCAATGCCCGTGAGGAGGGACGTGACTGAATACATATTGTGTTCCCTGCCAGGAAAGTTATGCAGCCATTAAAAAGGCTGTTTTACGGTTATAGTGATGGCTTGGAGGCATTCCACAACGTATTGCTGAGTGATAAAAGCAAGCTATACAATGTAGGGAGGGGAAAAAAACCCCTATGTTTGTGAATATATATATTATCTCAGAGAAAAGTATGCAAAGAGATCCATTAAGTTAATATAGTTCTCTTTGGGGGAAGAGGGGTAAGGAAAGAGGATGAGGTATGATCCAATCAAAGAAGAGAAAAGGTCATAATTATCCTTAGGATTTTGTTTATCCACTCATATAAGAGTATGTATAACATGTATGTGTGTGGTCACAGATAGAGAAAATTTAAAGAAAAAGATTTTTAAGAAATAAAATAGAAAAAATGATAAGTGGAGACAACAAAATCCAAAATAATCAATTTCTGATTAGTTTGTGCTACTAGAAAGGAATATGAATAACCTGCAAGTTAATCAAAGTATCTGCATGGGCTTTTTTCCAAGAGTCAAGCTGATCAAATCTGATATGTTTGTTTTATTAGATGAGACACATTATTGAGAAATATATTGCTGGTACACATGGCCCAAGTGAATAAATAAGTAAAACAAATGTCTGAATATAATCACAGAAATAAAGAGATGTCACCTGTAGATTTTACTTCCACCACTTCCTTTCTCCAGAATTTTGTTTTCAGTTTGTTTTGTGGGTGGATGACTTTGGAATTTTTTTTGTTTTACCCCAGAATGGTTAAGATGTGGACAAGCTGAACTAGACAGAGGGGAGCTTAGAAAGTTAATTGCTGTTTAATTGAAGAACAAAACTGTTCTGAGGGCCTAAGCCTCAGGTCCTTTCCCTTTCCCACTTTCCCTCTCCCCACCTGCAGCAACACAGCAGACAATCCCTCAGACACTTTTGTATCCATCACTTTTGTATCTCCAGGGAGACTGTTGTGGGCTGGGACCATAAGGTGGCATTGTATGCAGGATAACAAAGCACTGCTTCTAGACAGATTGCAGGGATGTGAAAATAGCTTTGTGCGTCACAGAATGTTCTCCGTACAGCTGTTTTTATTGGGAGATGTTTACCTGCAAAGAAGTCTGACAGTGAGGACCTTTCCAGTTTGCAGAGTTTCCTCTTTCCTGTTCCATAACTTCCTAGCTCAATAACTGTCTTCCCAGTACACCACAGAGAGAGAGAGAGAGAGAGAGAGAGAGAGAGAGAGAGAGAGAAAAGAAAAGAACGAAGAAAAAAAAGAAAAAGTAACCTAAAAATTCTGCCTCAGGGAAGAACGTATTCCTTTGGGTTGGTTCCCACATTCCAGCCCTTTCCCTCCCATCTCCTATCCTGCATGCCTAAGAGTCTATACAAAGAGTGTTTTACAACTACACAAGGGACTGCCTGGCCTGGAGAGCCAGGAAGCTGAGGCAAATTTAGGACTAAAATGCTATGACTGTATTATTGCAAGTTTCAGACGTCATTACCTCCCCTCTTTCTCTAAAGAGTTTTGTTGTCTCCCAACTTTTTTTCTTGTCATTTTTGTGATTTTATTAGTAGTTAGTTGTCTCTAATCCTTTCTTTAAACTCTTCATTATGGAACTTTAAAACGTATACAGAAGTAGAGAGAATAACAATGCCCATCACTGCCTACAACAATTATCAACCAAAAGATAAACTGTTTCACCCGACCCCACTCATTACCACCCTCCCCAACTGAATTATTGAGGCCCAGGCAGCATTACCATGCCATCACTAAATCCTCAAGAATGAGCCACTCAAATATAAGACGCTTAAAAAAAATTATGTCTACAATATTACTATCATAGTTTTAAAAATTAGCAAAAGTTCTTTAATGTCAGCAATATCCAGTCTGTGTTCATATTTTCGTTGTTTCATAGGTACATTTTTATAATTGGTTTGTTTGAATCGGATTCAAACAAGACACACACATCGGTGTTTGCCCTGTGCGTTTCCCACAGTCCAGATTTTGAGGATTTCATCCCCTGTATCTCTCGAAAACTGATAGATTATAGATACACATTCAGATGTAGGTTTGATTTATTTTGCCAAGCATACTTCTCAGATAATGCTACACCCTTATTGCTTTACATCAGAAAACTCATGTCTCCTGCTCTCTTTTTGTGATTCTAATCCTTTGTTAAAGTGCAAAAGTGGAAAAAAAACCACCAAAAAACTGAAGTGTGTACTTGCTAAATCATGTTACTACAGGTAACTTCCAGTAAGAACTTGAAAGTAGAGTTTGCTGCATTTTTCTGTGACTGTATTAAAACTAAGAAACCCTCCTGGACCATTTAATGCAGCTTGCTGTGCCTTAATCCCTACTCTTGATGGCATTGTGTTTATCTCCCCCTTAAAACAGAGAATGAGATGAAAAGGGCTTGACCCCAGCATGGCACACTGAGATCAGATAGATGGAGTTTGGGAAGAACAGACCCCAACATGGGAAATGGGTGGGCACCGGGAAGCCGAGTCTCGTCCTCATTACCCACCCCTCTCCACATGCACTGTTACCAAATTCTGGGGTCTTTCTTTCTCAAAAACTCCAGAAAAGGTGTTCTTAACCCTTTTGGGTGTCATGCACACCTTTTGTGGACTGTTGAAGCTGAAAAGCCCTTCTTAGAAAGATGTTTGAAATGCATAAAACACATTTGTGTTGAAATAGTTACCAAAATATTAAAATAACAAAATATGGGGTGGCCCCAACAATTAGTGTAATTTCAAAATAGTGATGAACATTAAGTGATATTTTGAGATTTCTGCAACAACTCAAAGTGATATGAAAATATTTGTGGTTTTATTGACGACAAAGTCACAGGTTCTGTTCATATTGTTGTGATGTGTTGCCTACAAACATAGTCGAAAGAAACACTAAATTTCAGTTTAAAGGTTACTGAAAATAAATACGTACCGTTTTCTATTTAAGTTCACAGACCTCTTGACTTCTGCACCTCCACCACTGTCCTACTTGAAGCTCCTGTGGCTTTTTCCTTTCACTATCACCGAGGCCTCTTAACTGACTTCCCTCGGGGTCTCCTCTAGTCCTGCAGCGGGTAAATCAGATCTTGTCACTCCTCAGCTGGGGAACTGGCCGTGTACCCCTGTGGTCTTGGGGGTCAGGTCTAAGTCCCTGGGCTGGTTCTCAAAATTCTCCAAAATTACCCCAATATCCAACCTCGAATCCTGTTCTAAACCTGTAGCCCTCTTAGAAACCCACTGTTCCCTCCAGGCTGAGCTCATAGGTCAGTTCTGTTATCTTCCTTGAATCTCCGTGATATCCGCGCCTTTATTCAGCCTGATGTACGGAGGCCCTGGCGCCGCGCTGGGTGTGGCGGACACAAGGGGGCAGCTGCCGGTTCTGCTTTTCAGATCCCTTCTATTGGGTCACTCCCGGGGTGCTGGCTGTCATCGCGGTCCTGCCTGTGCTGCTCCTGCAGGTGTCCTTGGGCCTCGTCTTCCTCTGCCTGCAGCACCGACTGAGAGGTACACACTGAGGGGACAGCTGGGGTCCTGCCCGAAATGAGCTGGCCTCTTAGGGCGTGGTCAGCTAACATTCATTTGTTTGAATGACTTCTGGGCTCAGAATTCTGCAATAGCAAGTTTTACATAGTACCAAATACTTTCCCCCCCCCATGTTTGTATGGTCATTTAATCTATGACAAAGGAAGCAAGAATATACATTGGGGTAAAGATACATGGAATCTAGTACAACAACAAAAAAACTGAGCTCAGAGATACAGAGAACAGATTGGTTGTTTCCAGAGGGGGTGGGAGGTGGCAGTGGGTGAAATAGGTAAAGCTAATTTTTTTGTACTATCTATGGTGCTAGGTGGGTGTCGTGTGGGGCGGCCTGCGGGGCCTCTGGTCCTGCTCCCCACATAAAAATGCAGGACATAGTGCATAGAACACCCACAGAGCCATAGGTAGGGGAGTCATACCACTGTATTCTCGCTGGCGGCCTGGGGAGACACATGCAGTAGTAGCCACACGATCCGCAGTCCGCCATTCACTTCTCTGCCTCCCAAATACTTTCGTGTGGATAATAGGACTTTGCATCTCCCTATGAGGCAGGGTGGCATGTAACAAACAGCCCCATTTTACAGAGGCGCAACTACCACCTGGAGTGGTTCTGTGATCTCCTCAGCCTGACAGCTGGTAAGTGGCAGGGCTCAAGCCTAACCCTCCTCCTCTGGCCTCAGGATCCCGCCCAGCAGTGTCATGTAACTGCGTGAGAGCGGACTTCAGAGTCAGACAGGCCTAGGCTGCCAAGTTTAAATAAAAATACCGTAAGTAAAAGTTTCTACCACGTAACAGGTCTTGAAAAACTGTTTCCTCCTTTCCATTCAACAGTAGGGACTAGGGTTCAGCTGTGGAGGAAGCTCCTCTTTTGTGCCCAGAGCGTCCATTCTGAGCCTTCTCCCCCAACCAGGTATTCTCAAGGCCAAAAGCACTGAGGACCTTTAATTCTTCTCTTCCCCTCACGCTCCTAAGAGGATAAAGCAGCAAGGAAGGCTTGGAGTACGTGAGGAGGGTGTTGCTGGGATCAACAATGGTGTCTTTTCTCCCCTTGAATTCATCCCAGAAACAGTTATCTACTCCTCCCACATGGAAAAGGCCTTCAGTCCATATGGCTGGGCAGAAAGAACCTGATCAGTGAGTTAGGCAGCCTGGGTTTGAATCCCAGCTTGGGTACTGACTGGAACTCTCCAAGCCTCAGTTGCCTCGCCTGTCAGGTAGACATGACATCCTCCCTCCTAAATTGTAAAGGAGGATTAAACTGGGGAATGTTATGTAAAGTGCCAGGTACAGAGCTGGTCACAAAGTAGCTGCTCAACTAAACGTTTAGTTCCTCCCTTCCTCATTCAGATGGGAAGTGGCTTTACATTTGCAAAGTGACAACCAGCAGGGTGGAGTGGCAATGTGAACTGAGAACTGCCCAAAAAAAGAAACAAAGAGCAGTGGGAAGGTAATAAAACCTTGTGTTGGTTTGAGGCATTGCTGTCTACCCTGTTCTCCACATTCTTTATCTCCAGTATTTATGCCAGACAATAGCCAGGGAAAGAGCTCCAACTCTTGGCTCCAAATCCAGTGCTCCTCCCACCCAAAGGAAGCTCCCGGGCTGGGCAGACACTTGCACAAAAGCCCAGGGTGCTGGGTGTGGAAAGGCCCATCTAATGCCAGAGCAGGAACTAAAACTTGCTTTTTCTATTTTAGGAAAACTTCGAGCAGAGATAGGTGAGTTCCAGGCACCTTCCCTCCTCAATCCCTCCCTTCTGGTCTTGGCAGAACTGAAGTGGTCATTTTCACAGACCATATTGGCCTCTGTCCCAGTTCCCTATGCTCCCTTTGGGCAGGAAAATCACATTTAAAACCCCCAAAGCAGCCGAGAACTGCAGAAAATCTCATTTCTCCTCCCTGCTGTCCTCCACAGTAGACACAAAATCCTACAGCTTCCCTCCCTCCATCACATGTCACTGCGTCAGGGCTAGAAACAATGTTAAGTGATTAAATAAGAAAGCCTCGGAGGAGGAAGTATCGCCTTGGAGTGCCTGCTAAGCCCCTCTCCATTTGTTCCTCTTTCAGAGAATCTCCACAGGACTTTCGGTAAGTGCTGAGGACAGGTCCTCCAGTCATCTTGGTGTTTCACTGGGGAAATAAAGGCCCCTGGCTCCTGGTTGGTTTTCTCCCTTCTTTTTCTTTCTTTGAATAAGTCACGTGCATCTAGCATTGGTAATAGAATAGCAAATACATACACTACACTTTTGTGTCAGGCACTAAACTAACAGCTTTACCCTGTTAACTCATCACAATCACTGTAGGCACCTTATTTCTTTTCAGGAAATACAAAGGGAAGGTAAACAGACCCTTTGCACAAATACTTGATGTCTAGTTGGGGAGGTGATACATACATATGGATTAATTGGAGAACAAAGTACATATATATCAACTGAACTCACCTGGTGGCGTTTTCATGAGTACACAACACATGAGTAACTATACATGACTAATCAGGGAAGGCTTCTTGGAGGAAGAGTGAAGACACACCAAGCCCCACTAGAATGTCGTTCAGGTTTGTCATTTCAAAATACAGATAAACATAGGCAATATTTTCAGATTTCTGCAACACGTTAGGAAACACTATATGGAGAGGGCTGTGTGGGGCGTATGGCGGAGCACCATTAATCCTATTTGTTCTGTGCTGAATGGTTCAGATCCCCACTTTCTGAGGGTGCCCTGCTGGAAGATAACCTTGTTTGTAATTGTGCCTGTTCTCGGACCGCTGATTGCTTTAATCATCTGCTACAACTGGCTCCATCGAAGACTAGCAGGTACAGTGAAGAGGCAGCAAACAGGACCAGTAAGCAGTGGAGGCCGAGTCAGTCCTGAGGGGGAGACAGAAGGATGACCCAGGGTTCCCAATTCAGGGAGCAGGGGGTTCCTTCCTCCTGTCCCTTTGGCCAACCCCAGGCTTCTCAGAGCCATGAAAAGAACCACTTACTGAGATCTGCAGGGTCCCTTAGAGAAAAGGGAAGGGTGACTCCTTGGAATCTGCTCAGGGAGGCAGTGGGGAGGGAAACAGTCGCTTCCACCAATCACCTATTTCTCTTTGTTTTCAGGGCAATTTCTTGAAGAGCTAAGTAAGTTTTCTCCTCCTTCTTATAAGCTGAGAACAGAAAAACAGGAAAGCAGCAAGAGAAAGAGGGGGGCTGTTGAGGGATGGAAGCCAGAGGAAAGGAGGGGGCTGGCTGCATGGATGGAGGGAAAAATCCCGTGAGGCAGGAGCCCACACACCTGCTTTCCAGGTGGCAGGGAAGGGGAGGCACTCCCACCTGCTGCCTGTTCCACCTTCAGGACCCCCACCCAGGTGGACCTCATCTCCCATTCCCTAAGGTAGCTCCTGTGCCTCACCTTCAAGACCATCCTGAGGCAGGCATTCAGACAGGAGGACCCTAGAGGGCTTTTCCCCTCTCTGGTTTAATGGTTTCATGACAGAAACTACTGACAGCTTTTTCAAGTTATTTTCTCCTCCTTTCCTAGGAAACCCCTTCTGAGTGATGCTGCATCTTGGCAGAAGTGGAGAGCCTGGTTGGTCCAAGGATTGGTCCTTGGGGATGTCGCATTCATCAAGTTGCACACTCACTGGCCTCTGTGCTGTGGGGATGGTCCCATGTGCACTTCCAGGACCACTCGCTCTAAATTCCAAATAGGATGGATTTCTCTCCTTCTTTCACCTACCTTTCCCCAGCTCTTTCAGTTTTTGTTACCTACATCTTTCAAATTCCTCTGTCTGGAAGCCCTCCCCCTTCTGCTCTTCACCAGGACCCCTGTGCTGGACAGTAATGCACAGGAGGGTCTGCCATGAGCTGAAGATCAGGAGCCGCCTCAGAGCAACCTGCAGCATGCCAACTTTGCAAATGGTTGTTTTTTTCCAAGACCTCAGGCCCGATGGGCAGGGCTGAGGTGTGGAGGCTGGAAGGGAAAGAACAAGATGAATCCAAGATATCAAAGACAGCGAGGTGAGCTGCAGAGTGAGGACCCGGGAGAAGCCCATAGGATGCTGGCCAGAGCTGCATCTTGCCCCGGCAGCCTACAGGGGAGCTAGGGAAGTAAAGGATGCAAACTGGGCCACACACCCGCTTTAGAGTCTTCCCTTTTACTTCTGTGACTTGTATCGATGGGTCCCTCAAACTCCTTCCCTCGTCTCATCCTTTTCCTCCTGTTTTCATACCTATCAGAGTATCCACTGATTCATTCAGCAATTACACGTGATGGTTTATGAGACACAAAGAAACAAGCTAGGTGCTAATTAATAATACAAGTTCCCACATGCCACTTCTTGTTTCTTTTCCTTTCTGTATTTCTTTCATTATCCCCTTGTCTCTCTTCCTCTACCCCAGTCTCCTTACCCTGGAGGTCAGTCTCAGGAAAACCAAACGCAAAGGAATGCTTCAGCCAGAAAGACCATTTATTAATGTTCCAAGACCCTCATGCCTCATTTACTTTTTTCCCCTGCATGCCTTCTCCCTTTCCTCCTCTCCTGGGCTTGGATCCTAGGAGATCCATCTCCTTTCCTGCCATAGAGACAGCATCGTGAAAGAGGCCAAGCCACTGGCCCAGGGTGGCCCAGCATTTCTGAGGACTGTCCCAGCACAGCCCCCTGCCTTTGTAGGCCCCCCAGTGACCCACAAGATCCTCCTTCTCCCCGAAGCAGAGGTCACAGACAGGGCAACGGTAGGCCTTCTGCTTCCAATGAGCCTGCTGGTGCCTGACCAGCCCGGAGAACGAGCTAAAGGACTTACCACAGCAGAAGCAGCTATTTGACTGCTCTGTGAGGTGAGCCTTCTGGTGCCGGGAGAGATGGGCCTTCTTACTAAAAGTCAAGGGACAATAAGGGCAAGAGAAGCCCTTGAGTCTTGAAGGCTTTGGTAGGTAAGACTTGGACCTGGAATCCAGGCAGCAGGCTCCAGGGTTGGCTGCCTGGGGCCTGGTCACAGGTCCTTGTGCCTGGTTCCTATCTGTCGATGGCTGTGTGGGAGCTCGAGGACCCTTGGTTCTAAATATGGATTCTTGGGCCCTGGCCACCAGTGCATGGCTCCCAGCTGCAATCCCCTGGCTCCTGACAGCAGGTTCCTGGGTTCCAGCAGTGGTGCCTGGAATCTTCACGATATGCTTCTGGTTTCCAGCCACTGGCTCCTGGTTTTGGTGTGTCTTCTGGTGGCGTTTGAGCTCAGACTGGTCCCGAAAGCTCTTCCCACAGAAGGGGCATGAATGGGGCCGGTAACCCAGATGGACACGGCGGTGACGACTCAGTCCAGAAGCATCACAGTAGGTCTTGTCACAGAGTGAGCAACAGAAGGGCCTCTCCCCCCGATGCATGCGTCTATGATAGCTGAGGGCCTTGGGGTTCTGAAATGACTTCCCACACTGGCTGCAATTGTCAGTCCGCTTAGGATTATGAATAAACTGGTGGCTATGAAGGTTGGAGCGCTTGCTGAAACACCTGCCACAGGTGTGGCAGGAAAAGAGGGGTCCAGCCCAAGATGCTGGGAACACTGGGGTCCTGCCCATGGACCCAGCTGGAGCAGAGGACAGGCCTGACCTTCTACAAGCAAGGAAGACCTTGTCATCGCTAGTCCCCTCATATCTCAAACTCTGACAGTGCCCTTGAAGTTCCTCCTTCTTGCCTCCTACAATGAATGAGAAAGAATAACACAAGATTCACCACAAAAACCCCAACCCTCCATTCAGTCCAAGCTTCCCTCTTTCTGCCCTCGCTCTCCCAGCCAACACATTCATCCTCACTCTTGGACCTCATAGACTGGAGTTAAAAATAAACTTTTGGGTTTTTCAAATTAAAAGCAAATAAAAATTTAACTGGAATCCTTCAACAATTAAAATTTTAACTTATAACCACATTTTTTGAAATCCATTTCCTCTCATTTTCAGTATTGCTCACACTCCCTCCGATAGTCCACTGACACCCACAGGTGACCTCATAATAAATCATGCAAATTGGGACACTTGAGTGAAAGTGGTATTCACAATCAAGCTAGGCTGTGAAGTTTCCAGGACTGTCCTGGCCATCCAGGAAGTGTGGTCAGCCTGGCCTTCCATTTCTCTCAAGTCCTTATTCTACTCTCAGCAAGTGTCCCCTGCTCCAATCAGCATCAAGTTCATCCTCTTCTTTTCCTTTTTTCTTGGAAAAGTCTTTTTCATCAAAGGAGGGCCACTGACATAAGCAATCTACAATCCTTAGAAACGAGATATTCCCTTGTCCCAAATGGCTTACATATTCATCCTTTTAAGCCAAGGGCCTCAAGCAGATAGCTCAAGGTCTCTTCCAGCTCCAAGTCTGACCAGGTTGGAAGGGTATGTACTAGGAGACCATCTACAGAGCCCTCACTCCCTTAGGCAGTTTCTATCCTTCCTCTCTCCTTGTAATTCTTACCTGAAGGGAGGCCTTCTCTGTCGGGGTGACGGAGATCTGCTCTCCACTGTTTCTCTTCTTGTTTAAGCTTGGTGATCAGATCTGGATTAGACAGAAAGAGTCTAGCTGGAGAGTGGGAAGAAGAAAAGGAATTGAGGTCCCAGGCTTGGACCTTTCATAACAGATGGGGACAACCTTCTTTTGTATCCTTGGTATAAGAACCATAATCTGGGACACATAGATGCAGGGAGGGGACACTCAAAAGGCCAGTTCCTAACTAAGTGCCTGATACATAACAAGAGAGACTCAGCAAATACTGATTGCATATTTTGAGAACATTGTCATCATGTTACAAGTGTTATCTTTGCCTCCAGGCAGGCTTTCATTTCTTTTCCTTTTACCCTGAGCTTAGTGACCCAGATCTTTCACAACTGAAAACCAAAGGTCAGTGGAGCTACTTGTGAGCTGATCTACCTGCCCGGGGAAACCAGAGGTCCTAAGGCCCTGGAACAAGGGGCTTGCTGAGGGAACCCCGGCCTCTTACCCACAGACACCAGGTTTTTGAAGGTTTCTGACATAACATCCTGGTAGAAGACCCTCTGACTGGCATCTAGACATTCCCACTCTTCCTGGGTGAAATTCACTGCCACATCCTCAAACGTGACTGGCTTCTGGAAGAGCAGGAGAGACTCAGGGAATCTGTATACATACAGAGACAGACATCCAGGCTCAAGGTTCAAAAAACTAAGAGAAAAATCAAACCATGGAAGTCGGGGAGGAACATGAAAAGACGGGCACCAAGTCAACAACTGTAACGTATAGAAAAGTAAGGAAGGATGGAGAGGAGGGAAGAAAAATACAGGAGAAAAGGGAGACGTATACACTGAATTTTATAGGAGGGGAAGCAAAAGGAAAAAGGCTGCCAGTCTGATGAATTTCAGGAAGCACTCCATGAAGGAGGCAGGGTGGTGCAGCAGACTGAGAAAGGAAGGCCCTGAGGCCCCGCTTCCTGGGTGTCGTTCAGAAGGAAACAGTCTGAGATTCCATCTGACCTGCAGACAGGGGAACGGATGAAAGAGCTCCTGGAGCCTAGGACCTGGTCCCTCCCTCTCTCTAGCTTGGTCTCCTCACCTTCACCCAGGCCTTCCACCAGCACTCTTTGCTCACAGCTTCCTGGTCCACATGAGGGAGCAGCTTCTGTACAGGCTTGATGGGGTTCAGCTGGCCAAACGCCTTCTCTTCCATGGCGTCTCTTTCTCGCTTTACCTGCTCCTGGCCTGGCCCCCAGGACTGACTGGATGCCTGCCTGGGGCTCTCCACCTCCCAGTAAATGAGCAGATGGGGAGGCTTTCCAAAGTCTCCAGGGTTTGATGTGGCTTCCTGTGACAAATATATCTGCTCCAAGGAGCTATCTTCCTTTTTTCTTCTGCTGTCCAAACTCTACTCTTTCACAACTGAGAACTCCTTTGGTTCCCTAAAAGCCTAGACTACAGAGTTCAGCGACCTGGTCGCCCCGGGCTCAGCTGCCATTGTCCAAGAATGCCAGGTTGGAGCTGTGAAGGCACCTGCCTTCAGTTTCACGCTGCGTGTGACCACTGGCTGGTGCTCACCTCTAGGAACCTGAAGTCAAAGAGAAACACACACACACACACACACACATCAGCAAGAGGTGGAGTGAGGAACAACAGCTTCCCTGTTTGGTCAAGGAACTCCAATAGTTACTGACCTTCTGCTGTGTCGTGTGATCCTCTCAGCACTGTCCTGTCAGGGAACAGTTATGAGCTTCTTTTTAACTAACCTAAAGTGCAGAGACGCTACGTTTCTCAAGGATACTCTTCGTCCACAGCAGAAGCAGTGTGCAAAGCCCAGACCGCACCACTGAGGACATGATTTCCACTGTCCCAAAGTACTTTCTAGAGCAGCAGTGCAGTATTCTGTAAAGAAAGCATGTGCCAGAAGTAACCAGCCCAAGACCTGTCACAAACGACTTTACACAATTCTCTTCATTCTGATCTGGTTTTGTCAGAAAATGAGATTAAAGGAGACACTCTCTAAGATCCCATCTAGGAGTAACACATATACAATTCTGTGGGTTTTTAACATATACAGAACCTTGTAGAATAAAAATAGTGGTAACAACCCAACAGCAAACACTTACTCAGGCCTCACATGAGCCCAGCAGTGGGGTTGCCTGCCCACCGGGAAATGTCTTGCTCTGCTCTGAAGCAAACGTGGCTGAACTCCTGCTCTTCCTGCTGACAGCCACTCACTCCACTGCTCCCTCTTGATATGGAATTAGAATAAAGACATAAAAACCTGTTGACTTGTTTTCTTTCACTTTTTTGGACAGGTGATGGAATTGAAAATACCAGCAAGGAAAAGGGCATGACAATGGAGTTAACAGGATAGCTAAAAAGAAAGTTGACATGAAAGGTGCATTCCTGGGATCTGAGGTTGAGTCCTTCCCTCCCTTTCTCCCTCCCTCCCTTTCCTTCCCGACGATTCACCATCATTCTGTGAGGTGCGCAGGTCTGGCTTATTCTCCTACTCTCCAGAACACATTAAAGGTAACATTTCCAAACAGCATCAATAATAGTATCCCCAAGACGCTGGCTTTCCTGCTGTCGGGTACGCAAGACCCACTTCTGTCGCTAGTCCTCAAAACAGCATTTCCTGGAGTGGGCAGGAAGACTCCCCTGGTCCAGACTCTACCTCTCACAGTACTTTCTGCGTCCGCAAGTCCCGGAACTCCAGCCGGCTGGCGCCGAGTGTCCCGGGCTGGGGCTAAGCCAGACGCTTCGGGCGCAGGGGTCTTACCTGGTCGGGGACCTGTCCCCGCCCTCCCGGAACGTAACCCCCCGAGGGAATGTGGCGCCCGCCATCTTCCAGGCCTCCGAGTCCAACCCCATCGCTGTCTAACCCAAAACCGGCCAATGGTTCCCCGCAGCACTTCTGAGAACGAACGGGACCCGCCCTGGCCTCGCCCACCCGGGAGCTCCATCACTCGAGTTTCCTGCCCTTCAGCCACGCAAAACAGCCGTCGAGCTCTCGCCCCTCCGCTCAGTCTCTCCGGGACGCTCCCAGCGGCTGCCCGGCCCTGCCGCCCGCCCTCGGCCCGGGGGTGCCGCCCGCAGGGACCGTGACGGTTTGGCCCCCCTCCGCGCAGTACGGCAGGCGCTCAGAAACCCGCACTGGGTGGGGCGTCTGTGCGCAGAACGGCCCACGGACAGGGACGCTAAGGCCCGATGCGGGTCTGCTCACCGAAATTTCCCTTCTGAGATCCCGCCTTCCTCAACACGTGCCGGGAGCCCCTCCCCGGCGCCGAAAGCCCAGCGTGGCCGGAGCGGTGGGAGCACCGGGCCACACCCCTGCCTAAGCCCGGCAGCCCGAGGGCCCCGAGGCCGGGCTCTTCCAGGACCAGAAGCGCATTGCTCTCCCCGCCCGCGGAGACCTAGGGCGGGGCAGTGCGGGACACACGCGCTCCACCAGCCCAGGTCACGCGAGCTCTACTGCCTTCCGTGCGACTCACCAGCCAGGACTCACCAGCCGAGACCTCGGGGCGCAGGGCTTCCCGGGGGCCTGCGGCGAGCCCGCCCCAGCCCAGGCACTCAGGCGAGGGGCTCCCGCGAGGCCGCCCGGCCCCGCTCCCTCTCAGCTCTCCAGCCCACCGCGTCGGCGGCCGGGTGACTCAGCTGAGACTGTGACCCGCCAGCGTCTAGTGTTGACAATCTAAGAAGCCTGAAGGGAAGAGACCCGCCCCGCCCCCCAGCCCACCCCTCCCGCCAATTGCAATCGCTGGTGCCACCTAGCGCTAGGATCTTTCTTTATTCTCATCCTTCATTTACTCTTGGGAAAAGGATTAAATTTTATTGTTTTATTTTTAAAAATGTTTAATTGGGGAATATTGGGGAACAGCGTGTTTCTCCAGGGCCCATCAGCTCCAAGTCCAGTCGCTGTTTTCAAACTTTAGTTGTAGGGGCGCAGCCCACCATCCCATGCGGGAATCCAACTGTTGCTGATAGCTCGCGCTCTAGCCAACAGAGCCATCTGGCCGCCCCAAAAAGGATTAAATTTTAAATTTAAACCTCCAACCACCTAGAGCCCAAAGGACAAAAATGAGACCTTCACAGAAAGCGACATAGAAGCACACATCATCTTAGAAAAGCAAGGGCAAAATGGGCCTACACGCAAGGGATGGTGGGCTGCGCCCCCTGCAACTAGTGACAGGCAACTGGACCTGGATCTGAGCTGCGCCCTCCACGACTAGGCCTGAAAGGACAACTTGAACCTGAATGGCACCCTCCACAACTAAGATCAAAAGGACAACACTGTTCCCCAATAAAGTCCTGTTCCCCTTCCCCAATAAAATATAAGAAAAAACATTTACTTTAAAAAAGGGGGAGCGTACACAACTGTGATATAACTGGTGGGAGGGGGAGCAGACAGGTAGGGGAGCAGAGAGGACTGTGCCCAGGTAAAGTTCTACTTACCCTGGCTCCTTACCAGAACCCAATTCATCCTTTCTCATAGGCTATTTATTTTTTTAATGAGCCCAACGGAAATATTTAACATTGCATGGGGTTTTACAATTTACAAAATACTTTTGTAAATAGAGCCTCATTAAATCCTCACAAACACCATGGGAGGTAGGAATTGTTATTCCATCTTTACAGTTAAGGAAACAGGCCCAGAGACGTTGAGCCTGGCCAAAGCCCACATCCTGCTGCATGGGGACCTGAACTAGACCCTCTGCTTTCAAGTCACCACATTGGTGTCTGCGCTCCATGGTTGGTAGTGGAGGGCTGGCAGGTGCAGATTTTAAACCTCTCAGTGTTCCCAAAGTACCTGACACAGTGCTCTGCCTTATGGACAATTCATATTTGGGGACTGAGGAGTCTCCAGATAGTTGGCTGGTCGGGAAGTGGCAGGAAAAGCATGAGGCTGAAGCAGTCATGTGTGTTACCACCATCTTCAGACCAACATGAAAATGGGCTGGGGGAGGGCTGGCAAATATGCTTCCCATTAACCATGAAGAAACCAAACCAGCCCTTCAGAAAAAGACAGTATCTGACCCTGCACTGGCATGAACCTGCCTCACTTGCTTGCCTTCATCCCAGCCCTGGTTCCCAACCACTTTTTTACAAAATCAGGCAACTGGCCCAGGGGCCACAGTTTGCCAATGTGATTTGATCCTCAAATCTTGAGGATCAGCAATGAGCTATGGGATGATTAGAGCATTCATTAAGAATCATTTTAGACCGTAAGTTTGGAGAGAAAGGGATTGGGGTGGACCCAGTTTTATTCATCTCTGCATGTCTCAGCAGCACTCACAAGGCTTGCTTTGCAGTAGACACCCAGCTGGGTTATAAGTCGGGTTTCTCATTGAGACAGGAGAGCAGCATCAAACCCACCATGCTGCAGTGTAAGTCTAAAACAGAGAAGCAACCATGAAAGAGAAACGGATCCAACCCTGATGACAGAGGCTGAGGCACATTCTGAAGTGGGAAGTGGGATGGTGACAAGGGGCTATGCTAAGGTGGAGCAAGATATGAGACAGACATTGAGGTTTGAGTGTGAAGACAATGAGCTGGAGGAAGAGAGCTGGAGAACTGGGTATTGTGGGAACTTCTATATATGGAGCCTGGGTTTGACAGAAGTGAGGGCTGATAAGAAGGTGAAAAGGGAGGAGCCCTCCTGCTTCTGATCGACATGGTTCCAAACTGACACAAACCCTTGCGCTAACCACAAGGTTAGTGACAAAGACCCTGATCTGAAGTTTAGCAACAGCCAGGGCACCATGTGGGCAGCTGTCTTTGAATCAACTTCCTGATTCTCGATCTATAAACATTGACCCAATCCTTTCTCATTAATAGGATATAAATGGAAGACCTCCACCTCACTGTCACCACCTAGTAAGCTGTGGCAAGTTCTCTACGACTGGAGCTCCACACACCTTGAGAGCTACTGTGGGAAGAGGTCATTGAGAGGACTCATCGGGGACCCGGGCAACAAGAGGCTGTTTACCCCCTCCTGTTCTCTCTTTTTTTTTAGATTTTATTGGGGAAGGGGAACAGGACTTTATTGGGGGAACAGTGTGTACTTCCAGGACTTTTTTCCAAGTCAAGTTGTTGTCCTTTCAGTCTTAGTTGTGGAGGGCGCAGCTCAGCTCCAGTTGCAGTTTTCTAGTTGCGGGGGGCACAGTCCACCATCCCTTGCGGGAGTCAAACCAGCAACCTGTGGTTGAGAGGACGCGCTCTAACCAACTGAGCCATCCGGGAGGCAGCTCAGCTCAAGGTGCCTGTTCTATCTTAGTTGCAGGGGGTGGAGCCCACCATCCCTTGCGGGACTCGAGGAATTGAACTGGCAACCTTGTGGTTGAGAGCCCACTGGCCCATGTGGGAATCCAACCGGCAGCCTTTGGATTTAGGAGCACAGAGCTCCAACCGCCGGGAGCCACCGGGCTGGCCTCCCTCCTCTGTTTTTGGAATGTATGTTCCACCCACCATTCCCACACTAGGAGCTGTTTCAAGGACATAGCCTTGAGTGAGTAAGAAGTTGAGACCACCTGGACTGAATACGTGACTGAACCCAGTTAAGGCCTCTATATAAATTTTTAAGATTCTTACGGATGTGTGCAAAGATCTACTTGTCTCACAGCCAGCCACGACAAGCCTCATATGTAAGTTCCCTTGCTTGTTGAACCTGCCACCTACCAATGTGGAGTGGCCTGCCTCTCAATCTCAGTGCCAGTTATGCAGAACTGAAAATGGATGCTGTCACTCTACTTGGTGGGCAGAACTCAAGGCCATTTTCATGGCTCTCATCAATACTCCCCCTGATCAGCCTTCCTATAATTTTACTGACTTTTGGGCTATTGCCAATGGCCCAGCTGTTTGGTCTGACACTTGAAAAACTAGACTCATTAGACATCTCTTTGGAGCTTCAAACTGGAAATAAACCATTAACTGTTGCCCTAATCATCTGGGTTACTCAGGTGAGTACACATAGGAAGAGCCTGTTCTCTGATGAGACCAACTGGAATCCAGCTGCTGATGGAGCCTGTTTTGTGCAGATTGTCCTCAGTGCTGCCTGGATCCATCAGCATACTGGTATGGGAGTCTCGGTTCTTCTTGCTGACCCAGTGAAGAATCAAAGGTCAGTAAGCTGATTAATGTGCAAGCAGGGTTTATTAGTGACATGTTCTCTTCCCTGATACGTTCTCAGGGAAGAGAACAGGCCTAGCCAAAGTGAGAGAGTCAGGATCCGGGTATTAGTGATACATTATCAGGGAAGAGAATGGGCCTAGCTGAGGTGAGGGAGAGTGGGAGAGGAGAAAGGGAGAGAGGGGAAAGGGGGAGAAGGGGAGAGAGATAAATAGAGAAAGGGGAAGAGAGCAAGGGCCAAAGAGCTCGAGGGAGGAAGAGAGAGAGAGAGAGAGAGAGAGAGAGAGAGAGAGAGAGAGAGAGAGAGAGAGAGAGAGAGCACGCCCTTGTCCCGGGGACTTATAGTTTGCTGGATGGGGTGAGGGAGTTACGTATTGATTTGGTGGGAAAAGTGGTGCATGCTCTTCCACGAGAGGGTTTCACCTCCTAAGATACGTGGAGGTCTGATTCAGACCCTTATCTTGCTCCAGACCACCTCTTGTCATCTGTTGTAAAAATAGATACGTGGTGGGGGCGGCCGGTTAGCTCAGTGGGTTAGAGCGTGGGCTCTTAACAACAAGGTTGCTGGTTCGATCCCCACATGGGCCACTGTGAGCTGCGCCCTCCACAGCTAGATTGAAACAACTACTTGATTTGGAGCTGATGGGTCCTGGAAAAACACACTTAAAATAAATAAAAGTTAAAAAAAAAAAAAATAGATACGTGGCTGGAGGCAGTAAATCAAAGCTAGTTAGGAGCTTTTTCTGTAGGCTCTATGGACCCCCTCACACCCCTCTCCTCCTACATTTTCTAACTTCTACCTAACAATACCAGACATGGCAAGAAATTAACTATCATAGACTGGGCACAAAGTAAATGATTCATTTTGATTTAGACCTGTGACTACTGCCAAAAATCGACCTATGTGTCTTACAGTGAGGGAGCCCACATAGCAAGGGGCATTGTCCACACTTACTCCTGGAAGAGAAACTTCAGTGGATCTTTGACCCTCTCCACTGTTGACACTTTTTTAGGGCAGTGTTGTTATTCTAGTCCAATCAGCTTACTCCAGCCATACCACTGTGGCCCTTGAAACTAATCTGTCATGTTTTGTTTTCCAGACTATTTTGAGTCTGACAATAGTGTGCCTTTATCATAAAGCCTCTTGACAATGAACTGATAGTCATGCTTCCTACCTTCATTCACAGGCTCAAACAGCCTTCTTAAGAGTTCACTAGAGGGTGGCCGTTGGTTGGAGTGCTGTGCTCCTAGCACAAAGGTCACTGGTTCGATTTCCACATGGGCCAGTGAGCTGTGCCCTCTACAGCTAAGAATGCAGGCAGTGGCTCTCCCTGGAGCTGGGCTGCCGTGAGCAGTCAGAGGTTGGCGTGAGCTGCCGTGAGTGGCCGGTCGCCAGCGTGAGTGGCCAGCAACCATGTGCTGCCATGAGTGGCAAGCAGCTGGCGAGAGCTGCAGTGAGCAGCTGACCAACGACCGACTGCCTCAGCCGGGGGAGCGCAAGACTCATGGTCAGCATGGGCCAGGGAGCTGTGTCCTACACAACTACCTGTGTCCTACACAGCTGCCATCCCTTCAGAGACAAATGAAATTTGTGATGCTAATCCATGATATTATAATTAGATCTATTTAAAACAAAACATCGGTCGAGAAACAACGGTTTGAACCAGGGTTGTGGGGGAGGCAAAAAAAAAAAGTTGACTAGAAAGGATCTTTCACTCTTTCTCTCTTACCTGTCTCAACTTCGTCACTGAATGCTGCTGTCCCCCAAAAGGATCATCTCATGGCCACTTTCTAAGTAATGACCATATGAAAGGGATGGAGGTTATACAGACCTACAGGAAACTCCTGCACATGATGCTCGTTTTCCCTAAAAGCCCAACAGCAACCCCAGACTGGCCTGGCTGAGAAATCCTTTGGGTGGCAGCCCACCAAAAAGGGGTCCTAAGAGATTCAAACTTAATTCTGGTCCAGCTAATTGGATTCTCTTGTTGGATTTACTTGGTCCTAGATTATAAGGATAATGACCACTTGACTGAGTACATTGCTCATGAAGTCCCAAATCCTACACAGACCAAAGTGGAGGGCACAATGGATCCCTGTATGATTTATAAAAATTTTCTTGGTCCCTTCTGTTGAAATAAGGAAGGATTCTGATTGGTGCCACTTAGGTCACATGCCAGTCCTTATAGCCAACCACTGGCTACACTAATGTCAATCACTATGGTAGCCAAGAAAACAGGGTACAGTGACTGGCTGGGACTTGAGAGGGAAGCAGTTCTTTAAGAGGAGGAGAGTGGGATTTTGTTTACCAGAGAAAGAGACATAGGAGAAGCAAAAACAGAAAAAACTCACACTTAGAGAACACAACTTTATGTATATAAAATATACAATACCTGGGTATGTCACATTCACATCCCAGAAAATTTGAGAAGCAGATTGGCTACATTATTTAATCCTTTCAATAGATTTTTCTGCCAATATGAGAGACTTTAGACAGTTTGTTCTCAACCAAGTCAACTAATTTCCCTGGAATCAAGATATGTTGATGATTAAATGAAAAAAATATACGGTGTTGTGACACATGGCAGACACTTAGTAAGTGTTCTGTCTCTATGCCACTACCCTTCTTCTACGGGGTTATCAATAAAAACATGAGCCATGATAGATGAGGTACAGTTTATTCACTATTTAAATTGACAGAAGAGAACAGGTGAATTTTAGAAAGCCTAGGCCATCATGGCATTGCTTACCTGCTACCATCCCTTCAGAGATAAATGAAATTTGTGATGCTAATCCCATGATATTATAATTAGATCTATTTAAAACAAAACATCGGTCTTGTCTACCTTACATCTTGAGGTTCAATTTTCAAGCACTTCAACTTATATGTTTAGAGACAGTATCAGAAAGTGCTTTCATCAGTTCAGTCTTACCTCATGTACCTGATTTAGTATGAGGGTTATAGTAAGCTATCTCCTTTGTCACCTACCCTTGTAAACTGAGGCTTTGATTTGGGGCTTTCTTAACTCTCGATTGTTGGTTTAGCTCAACCTAAGACTGAGACTTATCCCACCCCTAGTAGAACCCAATTCAATAGTCCTACTACCCTGTTTTGTCAGCATTTCCACTCCTATTCTGTCTTTTGTCCTGAGTCCTGTAACTGCTTGCTAACTGCACCTCAGTCCAGTTCCTTAAATGGGTTCCATTTGTTCCCTACCTGATCTCCAGCTCCTCAGGACTACATTTCCTTGCAGTCTTTTCTCAGGACTGGATTCCTACCCTTGAATTGTTGATCCCTCTCCCATGCTGCCTTTGCTGCCAAATGCCTGTCAGGTCTTCTGCCTGTCCTCCTTTTTCCAGGCCATCCTGTCCTTTGGGTTTAGCTGCATGGAGCTCTTTGATGACTGAGTAAAGGGGGATTTAGTGGATTGGGGAGCACTGAAGCCAGGATGCAGGCATCTGAAACTTGGAATTGAAGGAATGCAAAGAAATAACATGGTAGCCTATTTCAATGAGAAAAGCTTCAGCTATTTATAGGTTAATAGAAATGATCCAGTTGAGAAGGAGCAGTTAAATATATATAGTATATGTGCTGCCAAAGTGAGCAGTTATATATATATATATATATATATATATATATATATATATATATATATATATATATATATATAGAGAGAGAGAGAGAGAGAGAGAGAGAGAGAGAGAGAGAGAGAGAGAGAGAGAGAGAGAGAGAATAGCCAATAGCTTGAGGTTAAGAAAAAGCGGAGAGGCTCCCATCTTCTGCTATGAGAACAAAGAGGCAGAGAAAAGCAGTGAGCAGAAAAAGAGAATGAGCAGATGGAAGGAAAGATGCAGAAACAAGAATTGGTAGGAATACTTACTGCCTGGGTTCCAATCTTATGTGAGCCCCAATAATGTGAAATATATTAAGATACTGTCTATTGATTTTTCCCTTTTCTTTATACTAGCCCAAGTAAATTTCTAAAGCTTGCAAACAAGAAATTTTGACCATGATGTTACTGTATTTCAATTCATCAAACTTTTCAATGTTACTTTTAAAAGGCAGGCTATTATAAGAAATTCCAGAGTCCTTAGTACATTTGGAACCGACTACTCAAGACTTGCTTTTCCTGTCTCTAAACAGATGATCTCACTTTCTGCTTCACAGAGAAAATAAGAAGTCACATGAAGAAAACTCCTTCCCTCAAAAATATATATATATCTCCAAGACATATACTGTATCTCCTAGGAATTTTTGCTACATTCACATGGAAAAGATTTCTGAGAGAAATGATATCAGCTGGGTATGCTCCTGAAATAACAAATTTCCTGGTTTTCTTAATCTTTTTTTAATTTTGAAAAAATTTTCAATTACCATTGACATACAATATATTAGCTTCAAACGTACAAAACAACATACTGATTAGACATTTATATACCTCACAAAGTAGTAACTGGTAAGTCTGTTACCCATCTGACACTGTCCAGAGTTGATACAATACTATTGCCTATATTTCCTGTGCTGTACTTTATATCCCTGTGACTTTTTTTCAATTATAGTTGACATTCAATATTGCTTTATATTAGTTTCACTTAATCTTTTTTAATTGGGGAATATTTGGGAACAGTACGTTTTTCCAGAACCCATCAGCTCCATGTCAAGTCGGGTTTTTTTTCCAATCTGGTTGTGGGGGGCACAACTCAGCTCCAAGTCAAGTACTTGTTTTCAATCTAGTTGTGGAGGGCGCAGCTCACTGGCCCAGGTGGCACTAAAACCGGCGACCTTGGTGTTATGAGCACTGCGCTCTAACCAATGAGCCAACTGGCACCCCAGTTTCAGTTAATCTTTTTAAGATATAACTTAACAATCCATTTGATAGTTTGTCAGGCATCTTTCATTTTGGATAGAACTTATCATGTAAAAACATATTCAAATGGAAAATCCCAATGGTTTGCAATTAAATTGTTTTTGTACACAACCACCAAATTTGCTGCTTGGGCTAAGGTTACCAAAATACCTGAAAATGCCAATACTCACAAATTAGTTAGGAGCTCTCTCTGCAATTGCTTATAAAATCAGAAACCATTTAAGTGCATCTATCAAAGGCTGCCTCCTCAATATTTAAGTCTACCAGTCTTCCTTGTTCCCTGAACATAATATTTAATTGAAATCAAGTTCAAATGAATAGTAAAGTTATCTCTAAGAGAACACTTCAATGATAGCAGGGTAAGGCATATGTGGAAGGGGCTTGGTCAGCTTCTAATCAGCTGCACTTTAGATCCAGGTGGCGCTGGTTATCCTGAGAGATGTTTTGGTATACGAGTTTATCCCTATAGACTTTTTTGGGGGCCATTTTCATCTTTTAAAACCTCATTTCTTGGGGCGGCCACATGGCTCAGTTGGTTAAAGCACGAGCTCTTAACAATAAGGTTGCCAGTTCGAGTCCCACATGGGCCAGTGAGCTTCACCCTCCACAAGAATTGAAGACATCCACTTGACTTGTTGCTGATGGGTCCTGGAAAAACACACTGTTCACCAATATTCCCCAATTAAAACAAAACACAACAAAAAACCTCAACTTTTTAGAATTCAATTTCCAAACCTATTTTAATAAAGGGTTGATGTTAATGGTATGACTACCAACACTGAGTTTTCACCCAAATGGAAGCTTCTTAATGCTGTTTTATTAACTCAGTAATTTTCATTTCCTTTTACCCCCCAGTCTTGTTCTGTCACCCCCAATTGTCTGAGTCAAACCACTGCCACACAAGACCCTAAAGGCTCTGACCTGACAATTCTCCACAGCCCCACTGCTGCCATGCCCCAACGCTCACGCTCACCAGTCACTTGCAGGTCCTTTGCACCTGCTGTTCCCTGGGCCCAGATTTCCTTTCTTTCTCATTGCTTATCCATCCTTCAGTTAAAAAAGTATCCACCTCTTCTCCAAAAGGATCTTTAGCTCTGTTCCAAAGGCCCCAGCAGTCTTTCTCCGTTGTTTCTGTAGCATTTAGAATGTTTCTGTTAGCTTTCTCCTTCCCGTAATACAGTGATACCTCGGTTTTCAAACATAATCCATTCCAGAAAACTGAGTTCTGAAATATTCGAAAACAGCCGACAGCTAGGCCTCAGGATCTTGCACTCAACGGAAGCTGTATGGCATGTTCAATTACCGAGGCTTGTTTGAAAACTGAAGCATTTTCTTTCAGTTTACGGTGTTCATAAACCAAAATGTTCATCAACGAAGATGTTCAAAAACCGAGGTACTAATGTATATGTATCCATCTCTATCTTTACTACCAGATTTTGCTCTAATAGTGCAGGGTACCCCGACTTACGCATCCTTATATGCCTGGCAATCAGCAGAGTGCCTCACTAACAGGATTCTATACCTATGGAATGAAGGCACACATGGGCTTTAGGTCTAAATAAAACATGTCTTTGCCTCCTGGGTAATGGTCCCCGTTATGCCTACTCATCCCACATTATGCCTACTACGGTATCCTGTGCCCAGGTATTTCAAACAAGCTTACATAATAAACACTCAGCAAAACTTGCTTCATTATCAGCCTAAAGTCTCCCCTCTGCTGTTTTTTCTTGTCTACTGACAGGCCTCTTTTCATTCATATCTTCCTTCTTATTATTTATATATATTGGGGTGACATTGGTTAATAAGATTATATGAGTTTCAAGTATATAATTTTGTGATACGTCATCTGCATGTTGCATTGTGTCCTCATCTCCCAAAGTCAAGTCTCCTTCCGTCACCATATGTTTGACCTGAAACAACAAAACACATAGAAAAAAACATAGGTACTAAACTTATGGACCTTGATCTTAGAGAGGACTTTAATAAATTTGACCCCAAAGGCAAGGGAAGGAAAGCCAAAAATAAATGAATGGGACTGTATCAAACTAAAAAGCTTCTGCACAGCAAAAGAAACCACCAACAAAACAAAAAGAAAACTGAGTGGGAGAAGGTACTTGCAAACAAAACCTCTGATGTGAGGCTAATATCCAAAATACATAAAGAACTCATACAACTCAACAAAGCAAACATTCATATCTTTCTTTAGCATTTTAAGCCTGAACTATGGAGTTTTCATGCTTCTGTTTGAGTATAACTTTATAGTACAGCATGCAAGTTGGGGAATAAAACCAAAAGTAGGACAATAATTCATATTATGTGGCATTTTATGTTTACAAAGCACTTTATTTCTTATCTCATTGGAACAATTGGGTGAAGAAGGTTTTATTACCCTGATAGTGGTTCCTGAGGGTAAGAGTTGACTCATGTCAGAGTTGGGACCCAAAACAAATCTCCCAATTCCAACCTCAGTTCTCTATTGTGGCTAAGTAACAGAATGCTTGAGGGCATTCTGTTGAGAGCATGAGGGCATCCAAGAAACTCAGACTTTTCTCCAGCAGACAACAGGGAACTGTTAGAGTCCCTGACTGTCCAGGGACGTTAGTACCAGTTCCCTGGTATTAAAAGGGAGTCCCTGCTTGGCCACTAAAAGGGAGTCTCTGGGAATGCTTTTGTTCGGACTTTAATGAAATTTTATTTTATGGTGCTGACAGGTGTCTTAAGAGGACGTGGGTAATCTTGTCTAGAAGGCAGTGAAGAAAAAGTTCTGGGAAAGGGGACAAAGGGAGAAACAAATCCTGAATTTTAACGGAAGGGTATTAAAAAACAAATTAAGTACATAAACATACTTTACTACCTCAGCTGAAATATAAGAACACAAAAAGGTTGACTATGATTGTACACGGACAGGATATAAGAAGGTATAGTGGTATATTATCAGCTGTATTTTGGGCCTGGCTCTCTCAGACACAGCTGTTTCTAGCCGCTAACAAATGTCCGTTTTTCTTCAACAAACATTTACTACGTGTAATACGTGCCAGACTCTACAGAACAGACCTATGGGTATAAAACCACAATGCAATAGAAATTTAACAAGCTCCAGGACTAAGCTTGTAATAATGGATGTACCACAACTTACATACCTTGGAGAAAATCTTGCAGATGTGTACCAGAAACATGTTAAAGGAATGTTTACAGAAGTATCACTTGTAACAGAAAACAAAAGCTGGAAACAACCCAAATGACATCAACAGAATAGGTAACTAAGTTGTGGCACAGAAATGAACTACACTAGAAACATACATTTGGATTGTTGGTGTATCAGTGTACAGATAATGTTAAAATCATGAGACTGAGATTAACTGAGAGAACAAATGTAGAGAAGAGGTCTAAAGACCCAGCTGTGGAGAATTCCATCATTCAGAGACTGGGAAGATGAGGAAAAAACAAAAAAGAAAATGAATGACAGTGCCACACAGCAACATAAACAAATTCAAAAATATTAATGAGCAAAGGAAATCATATACAGTATATTTCCACTTATATAAAAGCCATAGACAGGCAACTATGAACAATTATGTCACTTAGGAATACAGCTGACCCTTGAACAATGTGGGTTTGAACTACGTGGGTCGATCGACTTATAATGCAGATTTTTTTCAATAAATAGAGTACTGTAAATGTATTTTCCTTATGATTTTCTTAATAACATCATTTCTCCAGCTTACTTTATTGTAAGAACACAGTACATAAGACATATCTAGAAAATGTGTGTTAACTATGTTATTGGTAAGGCTTCCTCCAGTCAACAGTAGGCTATTTGTAGTTAAGTTTTGGGGAGTCAAGTTATATGAGGATTTTTGACAGTTTGGGGGGGTGTCAGTGCCCGTAACCCCAGTATTTTTCAAGGGTAGACTGTACATATAGTTTTATAAAAACTATAAAAAGGTGACAATTACTACAAAATTCAGCATAGCAACTACCTCTAGGGATAAGGGAGGGGGGTTGTGAACAGGGAGAATACAGAGACTCCTGGCTGTGGTGATGTCCCATTTCTCTGCCTGAGCTGTGGATACCTGGACATCTTCTACTGTTCTTCCCAAGGTACATATACATTTTCATTTGTATGTTACATTTCACATTGAAAAGAAAACAGAATACAGGACACACAAAAAAAGCATTAAGTGTGACTTACTATCATGGTATCATTCACACATAATACAAGGGAATGGGAAGTGGGAATAATGGGTTCAAATTTGGCCAAACTGAGCCCTTTAACCAGACTTCCATTCTGAGTCATGACATGAAAAATTGCCCTGAGATTACCAGTTGCTTTTATGCTAGATTTGGAGGAGGAAGAGAGGGCCGCTGAACTCATCAATTTATGTGTCCAGCACTGAAAATCCTCATGGTAAACAATTACTAACATAATGCATTAGGATACTTTTCAGTCCCACTCAACTCAGCTTATTACCCTATGGCTGTAGATTTCTAAGTCTTCTGCCTCTTGCATTCTGACGATCCATATCTTTGAAAGGTATAGTAGAATCTAAAGCTGGAACATGGTGATGGAAGACCAAAGAACAAACCGGGCAAGAGTCTGTACGAGGCAAATCAGGGGGTGGGGAATGAGATTCTGGTTTGTGTCCTGGTGAAATTCCAGGATGAGCAAAGGGAGGGCCAGTTCCTGAACCCAATTTAAGCAACTTCAGCCATCTCATTTTAAAACAGAAATCATCTATAGTGCTTTCTGAATCTCTCTTTGTTTTTTTTTTTAAAGATTTTATTGGGAAAGGGGAACAGGACTTTATTGGGGAACAGTGTGTACTTCCGGGACTTTTCCAAGTCAAGTGTTGTCCCCTCAATCCTACCCGTGGAGGGCGCAGCTCAGCTCCAGGTCCAGTTGTGGTTGTTAGTTGCAGGGGGCACAACCCACCATCCCTTGCGGGAGTTGAGGAGTCAAACCGGCAATCTTGTGGTTGAGAGCCCGCGCTCCAACCAACTGAGCCATCTGGCCACCCAGGCAGTGAGCGGCAGTTCATTGACTTCATTCTAGTTGCGGAGGGTGCAGCTCACTGGCCCATGTGGGAATCAAACCAGCAGCCCCGTTGCCCAGAGCTTGCGCTCTAACCAACTGAGCCACCCATCAGCCCGCTTTCTGAATCTCTTCAAGGTATCAGGAACCCTCTTAAATTAGGGAAACTAAACTGATACTAATGTAAGATGAGCAGTGATCTATCATACCTGCAAATATGGTCAAAGACAGAAAGTTGATTGTGGGACTGAAGTCTAGAACACAAGAATTGTATTTATCTAGTGCCACGCTCTACAGTATGGCAGTCACCTGCCACGTGTGGCAATTTCAAATTAATCCAAATTAAATAAAATAAAAATTTCAGTTCCTCAGTTGCACTAGCCACATTTCAAATGCTCAACAGCCACATGTGGGGAGTGGCTACCATGTTGAAAAACAAAAATATAACTGTTATATCACACAGAAAGTTCTGCTGGACAGTGCTGATCTAGCAATATCTTGGGTAAAGGGTGTCCTGCCAGTACAGAAGGGTAGGCATCAGGAATATCACAGGTTAAGTATAACTATTCCTTAGGGCATCCAGTTTCCATTTCTCTGATTCTCTACACATCAACTCTGAACCTCTCCTTTCCCAGCTTTCTGGTATTTTGAAAAGAAATGAACTAAATGGAAAATAATAAATTTCATTCTGCTTGGCCATTAGAATTCTCACTAAATTCATAAATTTGCTTTCTGGTTTATCAATGAGTGTTGAGGACATCTGAGAGAGTGAGTTTGGTTACCCTCTGAGTAGATTCAAGCATTGGAAAGGTCTTGCTTAAGTGGGTGATAGAAAGTGACAAAATGTGGAGCTGGAAGAAACATAAGACTACACTCCCTTCTCTGACCTTCTTCCTCCTCACCCTGCTCACGGAGGCCACGTTAGGTGACCCTCTTCTGTACACACCTCTACACACCTTGACCATAACCCTTACCACATTTTATTATCTGTTAGAGAGTGATCTGTGCCATTGGTTGTAACCTACTCAAAGGCAGGGACTTCTCTTATTCCCAGTAACTAACCATGCCTGACACATAAGAGGTCCTCATAATTACATTTATCATACAAATAAATTACATGGTGCAAGTTAGACTTTTAGGGTATGGTTAATAATTCCCTGATAAAGGTATGGATGGGAAATGAAAGACCTTATACTTACCTACAGCAATCTCACCAAGATAACCCTCCAGGGTTGGGAGCAAGGGAAATGGTAGAAACAGATGTGAACAATTCCTTATTCACCATCATCGCCCAATCCAGGTCTTTCCAAGGAGAGAACTAACATTTATGAAACATCTAACATATGCTAACGCTTCACAGAAATCATAATCGTCCCATAAATGCTATGTAACATAATATTATTAATCCCACTTTACAGATGAGGAAAGTGAACATCAAAGAGAATAAGCAACTTTAACAAACATAAGGCAACTAAAAACAGCTAAGCTAGTTGTCAAGTCCAGAACTAGGGTTTCCGGGCGGGAATTCCTGCCCGTTCTTGTGAATTTTTTTCGCTTTCCCATTCCCGAATCCCGAGAAAAGTTGGTCGGGAAATTGGGAAAATCAGCTCCTTGAACCCACAATGGGAAATAAACGTACTACTCACAATATATGTCTTAGACATTTTTCCTATTTATCGCTAGGGCTCCGTCTCGCCCGTTCTTGGGAATTTTTTTTCGTTTTTCCATTCCTGAATCCCAAGAAAAGCTGCTCGGGAAATCGGGAAAATCGGCTCCTTGAACCCAGGTGGTTGGTGGTATCAGCCGTCACTTTGTGGAAACAATTCATCGATTCATCATGGAGAACAGAAAACAGTTTATATCTCAGGATTTGGGAAGGGGAAAGCGAAAAAAATTCCTGAGATCAGGCAGGAATTCCCGCCCGGAAACCCTATCCAGAACTATCTGATATTTCTGTATGATACAAATGGGACTATTCACTGAACTCTGCAGAGAGGTGAGAACTGGCATTAAAAAACAAAAGGTTCATTTAAGAGACATGATTTTATCATGAAAGCATTGAAACTTTACCAATCTTATCAAATATATGGTGATGGAAGGAGAACTGACTCTGGGTGGTGAACACACAATGGGATTTATAGACGATGTAATACAGAATTGTACACCTGAAATCGATGTAAATTTACTAACAATTGTCACCCCAATAAATATATAAAAAAAAAAAGAAAGAAAAAAAAAAACTTGACCAATCTTTTTCTTTTCCTATGACTTCTCAAACAGGTGGCATAGTTAAGAATTTTCTTTGATATGGTTTATAATTGTATTCTCTTCTCTATTCTGAGACTTTTCCATAAGGATGTTCACTTTAATCTGACTTCTACTGCAAGGCTGGAAAAGTGGATCTGCAATAATGCGTTCAAATTCTTCCATCTCTTTTTTTATCCTTTCATTCTTCTCCTGTGCAGGTGGCTGGCTCCAGCTTTTTCTCAAGATTCTTTCTTTGTGTCTTTGCTCTATGAGTTCCCTCCCTCCAGTCACATGTTCCTGGTGATCTTTAATTTGCATCTGTTCCCTCCTATTTACCTGGTTTCTTCTCTGTGCTTTCTGGATACCATGCCCTTCTGGCACAATTTTTGGGAATGTTGTTTCACTACGGGTCGTAGTAATCGTCTAAATGTTTTCTTCTTAAATTCTTTCATCTGTCCTGCTCGATGTGCTTCTCTATGGGTTTCATCTCTCTCTCAGGTACCAAATAGCACCATTTTTGTCTCTATGCTTTGGGTTGTTTTCCCCTCCAATTTCTTCTTGATTTCATTGCCTGTCTATTGTTTTTTCATTATTTCCACGAATCTTTTATTATAGTAAGACTCCACTTTGGCAAGCCCACAGTCAAGAGCAAGATGTTGCTCCCGACAGCGTTTTATACTCTTCTTGATATTTTTGAGTTATCAGTTGTCTTGCTGCTTTTGTATGCACACCACCTAGATTCTGTCAGAGTGAGGTACAGAACTGTATAATGTGACCATTTTTTTACTCTGAACACATTTAAACAGGAGGTTATCCTGACTCTTGGTATCAAGAAAAGATGCGTGGTCTTTTACTTACTTTGATGTAAGAATTGTGATTTCATTCCCATCATTCCTAGGTGAGCCTGTGAGCTCTGAAAGTTGAAGTATCCACCACCAAAATCAATAACGAGTTTTTAAAAAATATAGCGTTGGGAGTTTCAAAATAATACTTTGTTTTCCAAGTATGAATATAGCTAGAAAACATTTGCCAGAGTAGACACACTACTGGAGAGTCTCATTTTGGCAGAAGGACTTTAAACCTAAGGTTTCTTCTCTTAGTTCCAAACTGTATGATATAAAGATAATTTTTTACCAATATTTCTTCCTCCAGTGGGGACTGCTGATCTGAAGCAATTCTAGAGTCCCCAGATGCTTTAGCCCTGGCCAATCTGAAAGGTAAGAAAGCAAAGCTAGATTAGAATGTGGGGAGAGTCAGAACATATCTCATATACTGGCTACAACCAAAAACCCAATTGTCTTGGCCAAGGCCAAGGATATTTCCGCTTAGAAAATATCTGCCTTATAGCCAAAACTACAGCAGGACCATATCCCCCATGGGAAATCACTGCATTCCTATGGTGGAGAATAATGAATGCTCTTTTAATCAGAGTGTACCATCCTTTCATATAAATTAAAAGCATACTTCTCTTGTGGACTCAGTGCAAACCATTGTGAGTCTGGTATCAGGGACTGGGAAGAGATAGGTTCCTTGGTCAAGTGTTGCTCGAGCACATCTGTCAGATTGCTCAGTTCCCGGCCTCCTTTGAGTTTTGAGATAATTCTAGACTGCCGTGTTATCAGTTCTTCCTCTTTCTGCAGTCTCCTGATCTGTGCCCTCTGTGCCCCTATCAGCACACCTAGCATCTCTGTCCTCTAATCTTGTTCTGAAATTCTGTTCCTCCTTACATTGCCTATTCATCCTTCACCTGAAATCCATTATGAGACCATTCCCTGTTGAACCGTTTATGACCCACTTGTGCTTACTCTGGGTTTATTTACAGGACAGGCTGATCGCAGCACAGTGAAGATTACCAACTTTTTATGTCATCCTTGGTCTAACCTGAGCTTACTGTGAAGTCATATTTAAGTCACTGAAGATGCCTGGCATTTCATCTCTATGTCTATTTTTTTTTTTTTAAATACTATTTATGGTTAAAAGCATGGGCTTTGAAGCATGACAGGCCTATGTCTGAATCTTAATTTCACCACTTCCTACGTGTGTGACTCGGGCAAGCAACTTAAATCTCCCTCTACATCAGTTTCCTCATCTATAAAATGGATATGACAAAAATCTACTTCTCAGGGTAAATAAAAACAAATGTGAATTAGATTAAAGAGCTTGACACAATGCTTGATATATGGTAAGTTCTCAATAAATGCCAGTTGTCTATCCTCCATAGGTCAAGCCCCTAATTCTCTATAAAGTCTTTTTGGTTTACTCTGTGTAACAGTGATTGTGCCTTCTGTTGAACACTTAACATTTTTTACTTCTACAACTCATTTGAAAATCAGTCATGGTTTACACTGTGATATCTACCATTTCAAAATTTTAATGCTGAAATTTAGACTCCTAAAGGGTGGGGATTATAATTTATGTCTACAAATACAATGATGTATCTATATAATCAAAAAGGATCTGATATTAAGTATTGGGTCTCACTGATCTCTTAGACACATTTTTATTTGCCTGATTATGTATAGCTACTTTGAGACTTCAAAAATTACCATCTTACTTTTCTTTCTGAGTACATAGAATCTAACACAGTATTTAACATTAGATTCTGTGATCCCAAGTTCTCATAATGATTTATTAATTGGTGATTATCCTTATCACATAAAATCTAAGCATCTTTCTCTCTTATATTCCCCATAACGTTATATTTATTTTTATTAAAACCGTTACAAGTCTTAAAATGCTCATTCCTGCCACACCCAGAGGGAGGTGGCAGTTCCAACCTGTAGTTTTATTGTACCAAGAGAATTCTCCCTGTATTATATGCCTTTAAATGGAATTAACTTTTTAATTATATAGTAAAGACAGATATAAACTTTTTAAAACTGTGAAAAAATAGCAATGAAATTATAAAAAAAAGAGAATACATTCTGATGTGCAGGATATTATTTTTCATTTCCTTTTAGATTGTAAGTGTCTTGTACCCAGTTTCATGGGCACCTCTTGTCCCAAGCACACCCCACCTGCCTACCACCACGGCCCAGGTGTATTGTACTCACTCCCAGATGGAGAAGGAGTTAGGGAGAGCAGAGGCTGAGAGGATGGACCACCCAAGTGCTGTGGGCCATAGGCTCCGCGCCCACCAGGGACATGGGAGGCCTGGTCCAGACAATCTTAATGGGAAGCAAAAGCTAGACTTTGGTTTGTTTTTGGGGGGGAGTTGTTTTCCTCTAAGTTTCTTTTGGAATTTTGTTAGTTGGTGAATTCTGTGTGATCTTTTTCATAAAAAGAAAAAGCTATAATTGGAAAAGTAAAAAACAAAACAAAAGCATTTGCCAGTCTTCCCTGAAGTATACAGGGATATTTGTTTTATATGCCTGTCCTGGGTTCTCACATTTTGTCCCACGAATGTACTTTCATTGTATTCTAATTATTCATTTGTACTTTTAAGGTCAGAGAACACAGTTTTCAACTTTGCAGCGCCAGCCTCAGCTCAAAGACTGGCAATAGGTGCTTAATAAATACTAACTGAACAGACTGCAAGCTTTTGTTGGAAAAGCGCCATGGCTTCTAAAGCTGGTGGTGTTCCTTTACTGCATTAGAACAGTATTCAACTCATGGTGGGACTTCAAGGAAAAGGGAAAGTTGGTGAAAATTTCCATTTTCAAAGGAGACACACACACAGAAAAGTGAAAATAAAAATTGTCTATCATCATGGGCTCAGCAACTGACCTCCCTGTGTAAGACAGGGAACAAGACACCCAAGCAAGTAAAATTATGGGGCTTGTCACTTGCTTAGAGTCCTAAACCTTCAACTATTCTTTCCATTATTGCAGAGAAAGGAAGACCAGAGCCTTTCTCAAGGAGAGACCACAGCTTGTCTCCTTCAGAGGAGAAAATAGTGATGGCTCCAGAACTTTATATGTAAGGAGCTTCGCAGTTATCTGATTGGGTGGGGATGGAAGGGCCGGGAAGTAACTAGGAAACTCATCCAGAAGCTGTCCCTTTAGGACAAGTTTCTACTTTAGATTGTATTTACAGATGATTGCAAATAGCAAGATTCTTTAAAGATATTTGTCCTCATGTTTTCCAAAAGGTTTGGGAAATGGCAACTGTCCACATAATAGAGGATGATGATGATTGAGAGTTCGTTGCACGGGAGGTGAGGGACGAGGTGGAGGTAGGTCTGCAACTAAAAGCCAAACTCGACATAAGTCTTAATGAAATCGTATCCAAGGCTGCTCCTTTGACTAACGGTAGTGTCTAAGGAGGGGTGGTCCCAACAACCTCTTCTGTTTTGCCACCTCCAATGTCCTGAGACCCTTCTCAGTGTCCCCTTTCATTGCGGCTTCCTGTCCTTCCCAGGGACTAACCATTTCTCCTCCACTTCCACCCTCACCATCTCCTGCCCCTTAAGAAGCCGACTGCGGCCGGCGGGGCAGCTCAGATGGTTGCCGTGCTCCTAATTCTGAGGTCCCCGGTCCCATTCCCACGTGGGCCAGTGAGCTGCGCCCTCTTCAGCCAAGAGTGTAAACAAGGGCTCTCCTTGGAGCTGGGCTGCTATGTGCTGCCATGAGCTGCTGTGAGTGGCCAACCAACGACGACCGGCGACCGACTGCCTCAGCCGCCGGGAAACTCACGGCTCATAACACCAGCCTGGGCCAGGGAGCTGTGTCCTACACAACTAGACTGAGAAAGGACGGCTTGAACCGGCATGGGGGGGGGGAGGCGGAAGAAGGGGGATAAAAGGAAAACAAAAGCTGACGCACCCCTTCCAAAGGCCGGGAAGAGCGCCCAAATCACGGGAGCCAGCTTGGGTTCTGCCCAAGACCCTCGGGTGGCCCGCGAGGTGCAAGGAACACTGGAACTTCCGAAATGCTTAGCTTTGTTTTTAGCCACTGCGCAGCCGCAAAAGGGAAATAAAGGCCCAAGAACGGCGGGAATTGTAGTTCTCTATTCCAAATTAATATTTGCTAGGGTTAGTACGATTTTGGGGGGAAATGCCTGCACCCCACCTCAGCCCCATCCCCGCCGCACTGGGTCCCTATAAGGTGCGAGACCAAGAAAATAAACATCCCAGGTTTGAGTCCTGAGGGGAACAGTGGAGGGAGGCGCAGCATCCATTACCCGTTTTCGTACCGAAGTCGCAGAACGAAGTTGAAGGTGGCGCTGCAACCTTCCTTCAGAGAGGGTCCTCTCTCGCTATTAAGATTCTCAGGATCACGTTTGCGATTAATTATGGCGTCACAGCCACGTGAGCCGGAACGCGTCGACGCTCTAGCCCGCCTGGCGCTCGCTGCCCCGCTCCTGCGCAGAGGGCGCTCTAGCCCGCGGAGTTAGCTGCCTCTTCTCGGCAGCCCGGGGGGAAGACTCCCCCCATCCGGTGGTACCAGACGCGGGCTGGAAATTCCGGGTGCTCGGTTCCCTTGGTCACAGAGACAGGAGACGTGCGTGGGAGAGGGCTCGCGTTTGTATGCTTAGGTCCAGGAACGGAATAGGAATGACCCCTGAGTGGGGAGGGGCTACTTTCTCTCTTTTGTTGATAACCTTTTCATCCCCTTCCCAGCCTTCGACCCCCGTCTGTCATGGACCTCGCCGGCACCTGCTCCAGCTTTCAGTCGGACCTGGATTTCTGTCCGGATTGCGGCTCGGTCCTGCCTCTGCCAGGAACTCAGGATACAGTCACTTGTACTCGCTGTGGCTTCTCCGTCAACGTGCGAGGTGAGGGGCTTCTAGGCAGCGGCCCGGGCTGAGAGCCCGGAAGGGTCGGAGGCTTGGAGACCTCCAGATCGGTTCGATTGGAGGGGACTCTAAAGCAGGAGATCAAGTACTTACACTTTTCGTCTTGGGACGAACCCTAAAGGGAACGACGTAGAGTAGGGCCACCGGGGAGTTGTCAGCTACTTCAGCGTGTTTGTACAACTAGTTTTTACTGCCTGCGCAGACTTCGAAGGGAAGGTTGTGAAGACCTCAGTTGTGTTCCACAAACTGGGGACGGTCATGCCTATGTCAGTGGAGGAAGGACCTGAATGCCAGGGACCCGTGGTAAGTTAAGGATATCAAGGACGGGCCCCATAGGGAGGGTGGGAATGAAACGGAGGGGTGATTGCTGAGATCTGGAGGGCTTTGTACCCAACTCCAAGTGGGAAGAGGAGCGTTTCGAGCGGCAGTGTCCGAGGAGTGTTACAGCCTGCTTCCTGTGAGAAGGAGCGGGGTAGGGCTAGGCCTCCCTAACCCAGCAGTTGCTTCCCAGGTTGACAGGCGCTGCTCTCGTTGTGGTCACGAGGGAATGGCATACCACACCAGACAAATGCGCTCAGCCGATGAAGGGCAGACTGTCTTCTACACCTGTACCAACTGCAAGTGAGTAACTTTACCTTGCTTCTCCGCTTTCTAAGTCCGTTTGCTAACTAAACAAATCCAGGGGTTTACTTTTTGCACTGAATAAACAATTGTTCCTTTTGGTCCCATCCATTTCTATACAGTTCAGGAAATAATAAGGAGATTTGTGGTCGTTTTTATTTTTCAAAATTACATGTATCCTTTTACAAGCCAGTGAACTAAACCTTTTAAGATACTTAAAAGGAAATGAAAAATACAGAAAGCCAGTATTGCTTAGGGGTCAGCATGTTATGTGGGAATGTTCCACTGCACTCAAGGAAGTTGTACTTGGGAATTAGTGGAGTATGATTTAAAGAACATGGGCTCTCTGATGATTTTAGGAACTCCTCTTTGCTTTTGGTGTTCTGCAGTTTCACTACAATTTATCAAGATGCGGTTTTCTTTTCATCCTGTTTGGGATTTGTTGAACTTTTTGAAACTGAGGATTGATTTTTCTTTTTTTCCCATCAACCTGGGAAAGTTATCAGCCATTATGTCATTGAATATTGCTTTTCCCCCGTGACCTCAATTCTCACATTCTGGAATTCTAATTAAAGAGCTGTTTATTAGACCATCTATCCTCCATTCCTCTGTCTTTCATATTTTCCATCTCTTCTTATGCTGCTTCTGGATAATTTCTTCAGGTCTCTCTTCCAGGTCACTAATTCTGTCTTGAGTTTATTTCAATTATTATGTTAATTTTTTGAGTTCTACTTGATAATTTTTCAAATCTCAGTCATCTTAAAGAATTCCTGATTCCTTAACCATCTTTTATTTTTTAATTTTTTATTGGGGAATGTTGAGGAACAGTGTGTTTTTCTAGGGCCCATCAGCTCCAAGTCAATTCATTGTCCTTCAATCTAGTTGTGGAGGGTGCATGCAGCTCACTGGCTCATGTGGGAATCGAACCGGCACCTCTGTTGGTAAGAGCTTGTGCTCTAACCAACTGAACCATCTGGCCGCCCCTTAATCATCTTTTAATTGCACTTTTCTTAAAATAGTTATTAGGTGTAAATATATTAAACATGGCTATTTATAGTCTGTCTCTGATAATTCTAGTACCCAGTGTTTTCCTGGGTCTGATGCTACTGTCTGTTATTTCTACTGACTCTCATAGTGCTTTGTTTTGTGATTTTTGAGTGTTCAGATTTTTTTAGAATTTGAACTATGGGAATTCTTTGAGGCCTGGGTTGAATGCCATTGTCTCAGCATTTGTGTTTCCTGTTAAGGTGCCTTGAGGCACTACCAAGACAGAATCACTTTTAAATAAATTCTTGGCTTCAGGATTTTTTGGACTACTTAGCTAGTGTCGCGTCCCTCGCAACAAGGGCAGTGAGGAGGCGAAAAGGGGCGGTTTGGGTTAAGTTTTTAAGAAAGAAACAAACAGAGACTTACTGCTGTTAAATCTCTCAGAACGCCGGGGGTCTCTCAGTCTCAGAGGACTGGAGCCCAGAATAAGGCTGACTGAGGGTTTTTATTGATAAGTATACAAGGGAGTAGCAGTGTTTTTGGCACGGTTTGTGAAACTCCCTTATCACGTTATAGAAACATCCCAAGCCAATTATTTTAACCTTCAAACAGCTGAAGCACAAGTTCCCATGATGTCTTACCTAAGGTCTGTACCTTCTCGAGGTCAAGTCTCTCATACTGTAACAGCTCTGTTGAGATAAGTGGAGAGAACTGATCTTTGTTGTCCTCATGACTTCTCTCACAAACAGCTGCAAAGGAAAAGCCAGGGCGCGCAACAGACTTTCCCAGGCAGGGGGAAGGGGAGGCAAGGCCTCTTCCCTTATTCTTTTAAGGTAGCTCATTAGGGGTCCCCACTCGGTTTCGCCTGGCTTAGGTTGTATCTCCCGTGAGATATCTTACCCGTCTTTGGCTGCAAACCATCTTTTGGGGACCAGACAGAGAGACATAATGTGTAAACACAAGGATGGAACAGAAGTCCCAGAAAGGCACAATCTCACAGACTCTTCTTTCCTTAAGGAAAGACATGGAGGGACAGTTGGCTAGGCTGTTGTGCGACTACAAGCTAGTATGAATCTCAACTGCAAATCCATGTAAGGACTAGCTTATGGTTAGAAAATCTCAGAGGAGACTTTTTTCTTTCTCTACCTAGTGAGACAAATTCCCCTTTTGTAGAGTTAAATTTGTTTTTTTTCCTATTCACTTTTACAGAGGGGTAGCCCCTTGGAGATCCCAAATTTATGCAGAATATCTATCAGACATTGTATTATAGGTATTTCTTTTGATCCTTCACATTGCTGTCAAAACAGCAAGGGCGCCATCGTAGCAGGGGCTTCAGTTTTACCTGTTTAGTTTCCTGATTTTACATCATTTTACCAGTGTGAAGATTGCCTTTACTTTCTTGCCATCTCATCAATGGATTAAAAAATGTTTATTGTTAGATACATCTTTTAACAATATTTAGATACATCTTTTAAGAATATTTTCCCCAGTCTTACCTATTTATTTTCTTAACTTCTTTTTTTATTTTTTATTTATTTATTTATTTATTTATTTAATTTTATTGGTGAAGGGGAACAGGACTTTATTGGGGAACAGTGTGTACTTCCAGGCCTTTTTTTCCAAGTCAAGTTGTTGTCCTTTCAGTCTTAGTTGTGGAGGGCGCAGCTCAGCCCCAGGTCCAGTTGCCGTTTTTCTAGTTGCAGGGGGCGCAGCCCACCATCCCTTGGGGGAGTCGAACCGGCAGCCTTGTGGTTGAGAGCCCATGCTCCAACCAACTGAGCCATCCGGGAGCTCAGCGGCAGCTCAGCTCAAGGTGCCGTGTTCAATCTTAGTTGCAAGGGGCACTGCCCACCATCCCTTGCGGGACTCGAGGAATTGAACTGGCAACTTTGTGATTGAGAGCCCACTGGCCCATGTGGGAATCGAACCGGCAGCCTTCAGAGTTAGGAGCATGGAGCTCTAACCACCTGAGCCACCAGGCAGACCCTTAACTTCTTTTTTTAAATGAGCAGAAGTTTTTTATTTTTATCAGGTTCAGTTTATCCTTTTTCCTTTATGGCTACTGCTTTTTGTGTCCCAAGAAATCTTTGCATACAAGGTCTGACAATTAAGTTCGTGAACTTGCCACCGTGTGCTTACAGTGGCAGCACTGTACAAACATCTCAGGAAGGTTTCATAACCTTGGTACATCAGTGTCTCACATTTGTGTTTGTGTTGACGCGTCGCAGTATCTTGCTGAGTGGCGTTCATTATTGTTGCATGTTTTTGTGTGCCATCGCGAAAATGTCTGGGCTTGAATTAGAGCAACGAACAAACATTAAATTTCTTGTTAAACTTGGCAAGAATGGAAGTGAAATCAGGGACATGTTAGTCCAAGTTTATGGGGATAACGCCATGAAGAAAACAGCAGTGTACAAATGGATTAAACATTTTTCTGAGGGGAGAGAATGTGTCACTGATGAAGAGAGATCAAGGCGACCAGTAATGAGCAGAACTGAAGAAAACATTGCAAAAATTTGTCGAATTGTGCGTCAAAATCGTCGGCTGACTGTGAGAAGTATAGCAGACCAAGTAAACATCAGTAAGAGAAACAGGAAAATCTTAACTGAAAATCTTGGCATGAGAAAGGTGTGTGCAAAAATGGTCCCGAAGCAGCTCACTGATGAACAAAAGCAAAGGAGAGTCAAAGTTTGCCAAGACCTTTTGAAGAGGCAAGACGATATTTTGGGCATTTTTATCACTGGTGATGAAACATGGGTGTACCAGTATGAACCTGAAAGAGCATCAAAGTGGTCGATGGAAGTCAGCCAATTCTCTACCACCAAAAAAATTCCATCAGTACAAATCAAGAGTCAAAACGATGTTGCTAACCTTTTTTGATATCAGAGGGATTATTCATTATGAATTTGTACCAACTGGACAGACAGTTAATCAAGTTTACTACTTGGAAGTGCTAAAGAGACTGTGTGAAAAAGTTAGATGAAAATGATCAGAACTTTTCACCAATAGTTCATGGCTCTTGCATCACGACACTGCACCACCTCACAGGGCACTGTCTGAGGGAGTTTTTAGCCCAGTAAACAAATAACTATTGGAATACCCTCCCTACTCACCTGATATGGCCCCCAATGACCTCTTTCTTTACCCAAAGATAAAGGAAATATTGAAAGGAAGACATTTTGATGACATTCAAGACATCATGGGTAATATGATGACAGTTCTGATGGCCATTCCAGAAAAAAAGTTCCAAACCTGGCGTTGGTGCATAGGTTCCCAAGGGGAGTACTTCGAAAGTGACCGTAGTGATATTTAGCGATGAGGTATGTAGCACTTTTTCTAGGATGAGTTCGCAAACTTAACTGTCAGACCTCCTACTTCAAGGTCATAATTTGTTAGATATATTTTTAGTACCAGCAGTTTTAGTTGGCTTAAAGTTGAATTGTTTAGAGGAGCTAGACTTCCACAGTGTCATAAATAAAAGTCCTTCCTTGATTATTTGAGTGTATTTCATCTTTCACTGCTAGAGCCTCTTTGGTCAAATACAACAAAGAAATCCTTTCTTTCTCCATAGGTTCCAGGAGAAAGAAGACTCTTGATTTTTATTTTATTTTTCTGGGCGACTCAACAACCCCTCCCTCTTCCTTGGAAGGTGAAGGGTATTGGATTCTTAGACCTCTTGTCCATCCCCTGGTTGTAATATTTGGCTCCCAGAAGAGAAGCAGATCATCATGTGGGGATTACCATTGTGCTTATTCCTATTCCTAGTTGAATTTTCCTATTAAAGGTATATTTTTCTATAAGATTGAGACATATGTATGTTATTTATAACCTGTCTTGTTCCAAAATGAATTTAAATGAGCTTATAGATACATTTGTTCTTTCAACAAATATCAACTACAAAAAAGAGTATAAATTAGTACATGAGGAAGAAAAAGGACAAAAAAAGGAGCCAGGAATGAGGCTAATAGGAAAAAGCAATTATAACTATTTCCTCACTATCTAAATCTATTAATTCCTCAGTTTAGGGAAACAAAAATTGGGAGTTTGAATAGTGAGAGATTCAACAGAAAATTTAACCAGATCTATTCGATGTGTAAGTGTTTTTTTACCAGACAAAATAGGCTATTTATTTATTGCTTTTTATAGTTGACATTCAATATTATTTTATATTAGTTTCAGGGGTATAGTGCAGTGGTTAGGCATTTGTATAATTTATGTAGTGATCCCCCTGATTAGTGCTCACCTAGCACTATATTTGATGTGTAAGTTTGAACAACAAAAATCTGATACTAAGGGATACCAGTATGTACTTACTACAGGTGGACATTTTGGAAATTTTTTTATTGCTCTTGAGATAAATAATATATATTTACTGTAATAGATTCATATATAGAAAGAACAAAGTAAAAATTACAAGGAATCCCACTCTGCAGAGATACATGTTTTTTTAATGGGCTGAGTTCTATGTATGCTGAGTTCTAGCTTGCTTTTTTCCCTTTGAACCAAAAACTTAAAAGGGAAACAAATATATAGTCCAGGCACAATAAACATATTCAAATTTTAGTCTGGGAATCAGTATTCCTGCATTCCTTGGCTTAAATGGTGATCAAAGGATGATATTAATAATAATTATCTTGTAACGGTGTGGTCCTTTATGTATTCAGCGCTCTCAAGCACACACACTCTTGTTTAACCCCTCAGGAATTTGGAGGGATGAGTAGAACAGTCTTCTGCATTGTTCATTTTAACTGTTCTGGCAGTTGACTTCCTTGCCTCAGTCCTGAAATCTGAAACAAATCTGTTCATGTTTCTACACTACTCTAAGCCTTTTCCTGGCCCACAACACTGGCTGGATAAAGTCCAAGTTTCTTAGCAAAACATACAGGGCTTCCTATATAACCACGCCTACCCGTCAAGCCTTTTATCCCAGCAGTACAAAACTTAATTTCCTTCAGTCCATACACCTATGACTTGGTAAATTCCTGTTACTTAAAAAATCCATTGGTCTGTCTTTGGGCTCCCTTTTACCCACTCTTTTTCTCCCTGAGAAGCATATATTTTTATCATAGCAAAATTGGCCTATAATTTATGACCACGTCTTTGCTTAATCTTCCTCATCTCTACCCCAGAGTGTAGGCAGTATGCAACTAAATTGAATTTCACAGGTGAGATTTATGTCTATGTTAATATCCCAATGTCTTATTTTTTTGTTACTCCTAAGCATGCCAATCCTTCCCACTAGACTGGGAGCTAACAGGAAGGTTTCATGCGTGACAATCTTAAAGGCCAAGTACAATGACAGGAAAAAATTCGAGTTGAACGTGCATTAAGTGTCCCCCTCGAACACTTAGGAGGTACAGGACAAGTACTAGAACCCAGGTTCTTAATCCGGTGTATTTCCAACTGCACCTCAGTCCCCTTTCTGTAATTCCTATACGAAACAATAAGGAGACAACAATGGACCATTATAAGGTCATTATTATTGCTCCTCAGTTTACCCGCCATCACACCCTCCCGGGGGTGGGGGGCATGGGCTCCGCACACAGTCTGCACCGCCTAACCCGGCCCTAGCCTTCGGGACCGCCCCCTCCTGCGTGCCGAGCGTGCGCCAGCTGCCCTTGATCGCCCTCCACCACCGCAGGGACTCCGCCAACTCCTTGCGGCGCCTGCGCACTGTTACATTACGACGGAACCAATGTGGGGACGCCTGCGCTTTGACGCAGTGCAGGAGACGAGGCCTGCAGACTGCGTCACACCCGGAAGCGGAGAGCCGGAAGTGGGGTTGGACAGGTTATCCCCCGGGGCAGAGAAGCGGAGGCCTAGGAGGAGGGGGAGGATCCTGGCTACTACTCTGAATTCGATACCGCTTCTCTTCGACCCCAGAAACACAGAACGAAGGAAGGGTGTCTCATCCCTTCCTCCCCTCCTCCCTTTCCTCAGCCGTAGCCATGGCCGAAGCAGGAGCCGGGCTGAGTGAGACCGTCACTGAGACAACGGTTACCGTGACAACCGAGCCCGTGAGAAAGGCGGGGGGCGGTGCTGTTTAGGATCTGGGAGATACCGGGAGGGAGGGGTTAGGGCTTCGCGGAGTTGCTGGAGGGGCTGGGCTTGGTGATATGGGACGAGTGGGGTTGACTATCGGGTTGGGAGAATCGCAAGGTCTTGGGGGGTATTGGAGTGGCAGAGGTGGTGCGAGGCTCGTCAGGCGACAAGTAATAGAGTAGGATGTAGGTGGTGCTGCTTGCGGTTGTGTGTGTATAATGAAGGAAAGAATGGGAAGCTGGGGTTTAAGGAACGAGGGAGGTGCTGAAGGAAGATGAAGGCTGTGCAAGAAAGCATGGTTGGAGGCCAGCTGTAGAGGAATTTGACGGGAAGGATACTTATTAAATATTTGTCGAAAGGATGAATGTAAAAGGAAGCAGAATGAGGGAACAAAAAAAAGAGATGAAGATAGTATTTTGAAAAATCAGAGATGTAAATAAAGAAAAGATAACATTTGCAAAAACTAGGTTGTTTTCAAAGGGAGGTTATATTGGGCTTAATAACACCGGATTAAAGGAGTTTAGAATAATAGTTACCAGAGATTTCTAGGATGCTAGGGAATAGGTGGATAAGAGGTAGAAAGGGCTGGGCTTGAGGATGAGAGAGGTGAGAATGGAGTTCTTTCTTTAATGGGTAAAAGAATAGGGAGTCTGGAAAAAATAAAGGGAAATCACAGATTAGGCATTGGGGCTGAGGAAATAATTTTTGTGTATTAATACCACTAAGGATAATTTGGGGAAGAAGACAGAGAAACAGCAAAGGTTATATTTTCCTTTGAAGATTTAATGGGACCTTCCCTAGGTTAGGGATTGTGTTTTCTCTGTACACTAGTAGTTATCAACAACAGGAAATACTACTTCATGATTCCTCAAGGAGGTTAAAGACGTGTTCTAGCTCATCTGCTCCCAGCACTCAGCTCTTCTGGTGCTATGTCTATGACACTGATTGAGCGGAGACGGGGCAGAGAGTAGGCCCCCAGGAGAGAGTGGGGATGGTCAGTATGAGGGAATTACATAGGTATGCCCAACCCTGTTAACCTTCCAGGAGAACCGGAGCCTAACCATCAAACTCCGGAAACGGAAGCCAGAGAAAAAGGTGGAATGGACGAGTGACACTGTGGACAACGAACATATGGGGCGCCGCTCATCAAAATGTGAGTAATTGTTGCCCACAGTAACCCTGGAGTTCTGGTTCCCGTCTGCATACCTTCTGCCTTTTCACATCCACTTGTCCTCCTGAATCCCCCAGGTGCTCACAGCCCTGTCGCTACCTGGGTGGTTCTGTGGCATCAGGGACTGGAGGTTAAAGTTAGAGGGACAAGACATAGGCAGGGGCTCAAATTGCGATGTGCCAAGGCTTGAAGGCAAGAGGTGTCAGAGTCTGAAAGGACAGGGGGTGGGTAGCTGAGGCCCCAGGGTGGGCCTGGGGAAGCTGGATCCTGGAAGATAGGAGGAGACAATAGTGGAAGTAGTCATTTTTACTGAGATCCAATAGGAATGGAACTGAGTGTACATCTTACCCTTCCTCCTTTTTAACGGGGCTCCTCCTCCCAAATCCAGGCTGCTGCATTTATGAGAAACCTCGGGCCTTTGGCGAGAGCTCCACGGAGAGTGATGAGGAGGAAGAGGAGGGCTGTGGTCATACACACTGTGTACGCGGCCACCGCAAAGGACGGAGTCGTGCAATCCCCGGACCCAGCCCCACCACTCCTCCCCAGCCTCCTGACCCCTCCCAGCCCCCTCCAGGGCCAATGCAGCACTAAATTCCTCTCTCCCCATCATTCCTGTGTCTGTCTGGCCCTGAATGTTTTCATGTGGCTACTTGGGGACTCAACCCATGGTTTGATCCCTTCTCCCGTGCCCCCCCACACCCCCCCCCCATATGATAGAGGGAAGAAGAAGAGGAGGGTAGACAGAGATCCTGGAATTCTGACTTGCTGCTATTCTAGAACCCAAGCTCCGGGTTCCTCCAGCCCTCATTTTTCTTTCCCTCCTCCTCTCTCCAGGGACCAGGCATCTTGGTCCCAGTCTCTTCCCTTTGTTCTCACTGCCAAACTGCCTGTCCTGGGATCCAGTTGTCTTGGCCCCCTGCGCTCTCTACTTGAGTCCCAAACACTTAACTTGGGTTTCCAACAGCCCCAGCTTTCACTGCCAGGGTCCCAGTCAGATTCCAGGCAATGTTGCCCCAGCTATGCTTGCTAAGCCTGGCTTAGAGCTCATCCACTTATGTATTTATATAGTCCTAACTCTTAGTCCTTGCCTGTGGTATGTGAGGTATTATGGGAGGGCTCCCAGCCCTTCCTCTCCCCTCCTTCCCACACCCCTCATCCTCAAGAGGAGTTAGGAGAGAGTTCTTTGTCATTCTCACCTTTAATGGAAAATGAAAAAATAGTCATGTCCTCTCTCTTAACCTTTCTTATGTGATCTAGGATTTCTGACAAAGCTAGCTTCAAGAGTAGTCTTCCAGCTTTGGAGACAGATCCAACCTAGTCCCAGGGGCCTGGGTTCCTGAAAGAGGAAGGAAAAGGGAGCAAAGAGATTGGGCTATCTCCCCATCTCTTACCCCTTTCTTCTTAGGCTTTCGTGTTTTTGCCAGTCCAGATGTCCGACTCTCTTGGGTCTCCCCTTCTTACTGGGATCTGAATGTCATTTCCCAGGCCTTTTGCCGTGCACAAGTGTAGAGATTGGTTAAATCCATACCACTATAGAGATCTCATTTATTGCCACAGATGCACAAAATAAATAACCCAACATCACAAAACGTGTTAAATACGGGCCCATTTATACACATGGGGAACAATGTGAGGGCTGTATACAGGATGAATTGGGGTGTCTGGGCCACTCCTAGGTTGAGGAAAGGAGAGGTAGCACCATTGGTTCCTTACTGTATGTGCAGGGGGAGTTTAAAAATGGTTCTTAATGGGAAAAAACTATGGACATGGAAAGAAGTCATGGTGGGGTATGACCCCTCGTCCCCCCAAAAAAACCCCACATTATTAATCTTCCTAGAGAGCCCCCAAACTCCCAGACAGAGTCAAGCCTCTTGTTTTCAGGAGGGTCTTATTTCTCTTGAGAACCTGCAAGTGGACAGGGCAGGAAAACCCAATCCTTAAAACTAGAGAAGGCGCTGGGCCCTTTGAGACTAGAAGAGGCATGAGTGGGAGGTAAAGATTTGACTAGGAGGGACTCTCTGTAGTAAATATGGGCCCTTTATCAGTTCTGATGAAGCAGGTGTGTTCCCTAATTCAGGCCCGGAACAGTGTAAGATAGCAGGGGAGTGACCACTTGGGGAGTACTGGGTAGCTGTTGGGGAGAAGCGTTCCAAGAGGTATCACAAGACATGGGCGGGAGGGGCGGGGAAGGGCGAGAATGGATCTGGCCTTGGGAGTGGATGTGAAAACTGGAGGCCAGTTGAGGTCTTAGTATTTGGGAGAAGAGAGACATTGTGGGTGGATGGGAGTGTATATCAACACTCGGGTAGTTGCGGGCCTGTGGACACGATTCCTGGAATGAGTAGGGATTTCCCAGCACAAGAGGAAGCAGCCTCGCTGTGGGCCAAATTAGACCGAGGTTGTAGGCGAGTTTCTCAGCCTTCTGCTGGCACGATGCGCAGTGGGGTGCGGGGGTCTCGGGTGCAGAGCAGCGGGAAGACGCGTTCCCCTAGGGGGCCAGGTGCCTGGAAGGCAAAGAGCAGGTCGAGCGAGCGGCCGTCATAGAAGGCCACGCGGCCCCGCTCCCAGTCCAAGTCCACCCGAATCCTCCGGGGTGGGGGCCCAGCGCCGCCCAGCGGGGTGGGTTCTGGTGCCGTGAGTGCCCACAGGCGGCCGCCCCGGCCCTCCACGGCCCACACGGCGCCCGCGGGGCACAGCCCAACACGGCCCTTGCGTCGCACCGACTCTCCTGCCGCGCCCAAGGCATAGCGACTCTCCCCATCGTCCTCATCCTCCCCGGAAGAGCCTCCGCAGGAGGCAGCGTCCACGGTCTCCACCTCCCAGCAGTGGCGGCCAGCCTGGAAGCCCTGCGCGCCCAGAACCGCTGGGAGCTGATCGAAGCGCGCTGGGCTGTCAGGGGGCGCAGGTGTTCCTGGTGGGGCCAGTCTGACACTGCGGCAGTCCGCAGAGATGAGCAGGCGGCGGTGTGCAGTGCCAGGATCCAAGGTCAGGTCGGCTGGGGAGCGCAAGACGGAAAGGACCAAGTGAGAGGGGTTTCGGAGTCAGATGTAGGATAGGACAGAATACTGGCCGAGGGCACTTCAGAGGCCCCACAACAGCTGGAAAGGTGGCTGTGGCACTAGACAGGGTAAAGGGACATGAAGGATAGGCCCAGGGAAGACCCAACTGATGCATGGATGGCCCACTTATGTAGAATTGGACTTGGAGAAGGACCCAGGGCAGGGAGCACAGCTCAAAAAGCAAAGGAGACATTGCCTATTTTGTGGGGGTGGGGAAAGAGTGAGGCCGATCTGACATAAGAGAGAAGAGTGTCGGTTGATAACCTCAATCTGCAGTATCTGGGGTGCGGCCTGGGAGCTGGGTCAGCAGGATGGGGAAGGTGGATTTAAAAAGATACAAACCCCAAGTGTCAGAGGGAGGGGCACAAGGAGGGATCCTGGGTATCCTGAGAAGCCAGACCACTTACCCACAGGGATAGGTGGGAATGGACAGGCCTATTTCTAAAGGGAGAGTGGGGCAGAGTTGGAGAGAGAAGGTGGGGATAGGGACCAGAAAAAAACATCATTGGCTTTGTGTGGATGGGGTGACTTGAGAAAAGATTTCTGGATTAGGCATGCTAGAAGCCATTTGGGTTGGGTGGGATGGTGGGTGACCTAAAGAGTGGAGCATCTTCTCTAGGCAGTTTAAAGAAGGGTGGAGGACAGCCTTGGGAGTGATTGAGGAAGGAACTCCCCAGAAGCTGCAGAGAAATCCTGGAGTCCCAGGGACAAGGAGATGCAGGAGCCCAGGGATCCTTCTGAGAGGAGTGATGAGGGGTGATGACTGGTGGAGGGAGCAGAAGTTCCTGGAGGCAGCTGACATCTGGGGTCTGTTGTGTGAGCCTGTGAAAGGCAGGAGGGGAGTGGCTGGAATGTGCCTAGTTGAGGATGGACAGTTACGTGCTGATTTGCTTCCTCCCAAAAGGACTAGTTAAATTCCCTTAGACCTCAGAATGTGACCTTACTTGGAAATAGTCTTTACAGAGGTAATGAAGTTAAAATGAGGTCATTAGGGTGGGTCCTAGTCGGATATGACTGGTGTCCTTTTAAAAAAGGGGAATTTGGATCTACAGACAAATGTGTACAGAGGAATACAATGTGGCGACACAGGGAGAATACCATCCACAAGCCAAGGAACATTGGAGGCTTCCAAAAACGAGAGGGTCAGGGACCAGATTCTCACAGCCCTCAGAAGGAACCAAACTGCCAACACTTTGACTCTACCTCCAGAACTGTGAGACAATAAATTTCTGTTGTTTAAGCCATTCAGTGTGTGATGCTTTGTACAAAGCCTAGGAAACTAGGTAATACAGACATCAAGAAGGACTTGATTAGTTTTGAGAGAGCAAGCCTAAAACAGACTTGTTCAGTGCCCTCTCTTCTGCCCTCCTTACCGGTCAGTCTGTGAAGCATGTTTTTGACCACTGGGTAGTCTTCAGGGAGCTCGTCCTCTGAGTTAGATGACTTGGGTGTTGGGGCATCAACTCTGGACAGATGAAGGAGAAGGGTCAGGAGATCAGTAGATATCCTCTGCGCTCTGATGCCCCCTCTCTTACCCCACTCACATCTCTGGAGCAGGAAGGGGTAAAGCCACACCCAGAAAACTGAGAGTGGGTGCTAAAATGTGGGCCTAGTGAGAAGGGATGTACGTGGCAGTTGGTAGTGCAAAGGAACAGTAAAAATGGAACTCACCTTCTCCACATCTTCCTCATATCCTGGGGTGGGCAGAAGAAAACACAGATGTGAGCTCTGAGCTTCATACTATGGGGAGCCCTCTCCCTCCTCCCCGCTGGGGTGAACTGGATTGGAGAGTGCCCTCCCCATCTCTCAGCGTGATCTCCTCTTTATCCCCTGTGCTCACTATTCCTCTCACTCCAGCACCACTTTCTTTGTGTTCTCCTAATTCCACCATTTTTTCCCCCTTCCCCATGGGTTGTCAGTGCCCAGCCTCATCCATGCTCTTTTCTTGCCCCCAGAGTCCTTACCTTTCCCTGCTGCCCCCACAACCCCATTCTCATCTCAGTGCCCCCTTGTCCTTACCCACCTTCCTGAGGGTGGATCCCAGATAAACGTCTCCTTCCCCTTCCATCTCACAGACCAAACACATACTCAGAGCCCTTGGGCTAAGGGTTGGTATATAAAAGCCTTGTAATAAAATTGCTTCACTTCTTGCCATAAAAGCCCAGTGGCGTTTGTTGAGCCCTTTGCTTTGTGGTCTCTACTCTGGCCAAGAAGGCTGCTGGACGTGGGTGTGTCCCGGGAGGCTCAGCAGATCCGCAGGGTCCCATGGGAGCCAGCAGAGGGCGCTGTACGCTCCCCGTACGGAAGGTTCCTTTTGCCCCCTTCCCCGTCCACCGGGAATGACTGAGGCAGCTCAGTATGGTGGTGAGGGGGAGGGAGGAAAGGCAAATTGCCTAATTGTGCCAATTACACCTAGACTAATTATGTCTATGTGGACTTCAAAGGGGGTAAGCAAGACCCGAGACGCATGGCTGCTGGGGAGAAGCTAGTCGGGAATCCCCGACGCCTGGGGGTCGGGCAAGGGAATGGGTTTGGTTGATGGCCAAGGAGTTGGAGCCCGTGAGGGGCGTGGGGATGGCTGGGTGATAAGGCTGGGCAATAGAAGCCAAAGGCCCCTAAGGCTGTTGTCTCGGACTTCGCTTCCACCCCTCGCCGCCCCTGCTGGGGCCCCCCGAGGAGCCGAGGACAACCATAGCAAACGACACTCCGCTCCGCCAGGGCTGGAGTCCGGGACTAATCCCACGCTGCTACAGGGGCTCTAGGTTCTGCCTGTCCCTCCTTCCCTCCTTTGGACGACCCCTCCTCCTGCGCCCCTCCACTGCAGCTTTGGCTCCGCCCTCCCTCGGGCTTCCCCTCCCCTCTGTGGCTTCCCATCAGCCCGCTGCCCTGCCAGGCCACCAGCTCGCCCTCCCCCGTCAGCTCCCCGTCCCCGGCCCTGCTCCCCGCGCCTGACGGCGTCCCTCCCGCGCTCCGCGGCGCTGCAGGGGCTCCTCGCGCTCCGCCCAGCGCTCCGCCCTTCTCGGCTCCGGCTCGCTCACTACTCGGGTATCCTCCAGCCCCGCCCCCGGGCAAGGTGTCAGCTCCTTCCCCCGTCCCTCCCGGCACCTCTCGCGTCGCTAGGCTAGGCGGGCAGGCGGGCGGTCAGCGCCCGCCCCCTCGCCCCACGCCGCTCTCCGCTCGGCTCCGCGCTTTGCCTCAGCTGTCACAAGGGTCCCGGGTCGGGAGTGACTGTTCCTCGCTTCCCCCGGGAACCCATGAGTCTTCCCGTTCCAGCAACAGCTGGGGACCCGTGACGCACACGGCGGCCTCACCTCTCCGCGCGGGTCCAGGCTGCCCATGGTGGGGATGCGGCCCCCTCGGCGTCTCCCCGCGCGGGCCCCGGGCTCGGCCAGCTTCTCCCGCAGCCCGCGGCTGATCCGCACCTCCACCGCCAGCCGCACATTAGACCTCAGGCTGCGGCGGGGACACGGCAGGCCGCAGCAGGGGCAGGCAGTGGGGGCCGCCTCGGGGCCGGCGGCGGGCGGGGTCCCCCAGCGGCGGGCCAGGCACGCGCGGCAGAAGCTGTGCTCGCACGCCAGGAGCACTGGGTCCTCGAAGGGGCCCCCGCACAGCGGGCACGTCGCCAGCTGCTCCAGACGCTCCACCAACCCCGGGCCCAGCTCGGGCGCCTCCATGGGAAGCCAGTGTCTGGGCGCCGTGCTTTCCGCGACCACCGCGACCGCCTTCGAGCGCGCAGATGGCGGGCCGCTCCTGCTGCTTGCTGAGTCGATGCCCTCCTCTCCGTCTCCCGCATTAATTAACCTTCTGACGCTTTTCTGCCCCTTTCCTGGGATGGCCTCTCTCTTCAGCTAGTCCCGGTCTCCGCCAATCTCCCTACCACGTCAGGCTTTATAGGGAGGGGCGGAGGCCCCTGCGGGAGGTAAACATCAGGCCTTGCGTAACACTTCATCTGGTTCTCCCGCGTCTGGAAGTGAGGTTTGGGGGAGGAGGGCGGGAGGGCAGGACACCTAGGTCTTCGAGCCAGGAAGGTGGTCACTAGGGGCCCTCTGGTGGCAAGGTAGCCCCCCGAAGTACCCAAATCTCACCTCCACCCTGGGCCTGTGGTGTGCGCGTGGGCAAGGTGCCCAAGCTCGCTTCTGGCATGTGTGCCCACATCGTCAGGCTGTGAGTCAGCCCAGGTGGCTGGCACGCCTACCTCTGGGGGTTGGGGCCGGAAACTGGGATGCTGGTTTGTGTGGCTTTGGCAGGCCCCTGAGTGTTGGTGTGTGGCTGTCATTCCAGGTGCCTCTCTCTTTCCACCTTCCTGCCTTACCTATTAAGGGCTTAAGGACACTTGAAGCTTTGGATGAAGGGGCGGGGAGCAGGCATCCATGCTCTTGCCTCAAGGATTCAGCCTAGGGCTCTCTCCAGCTCTACCTCTGGCTGGCTCTCAGGGCCTCTCTTGTTACTTTCTTCCTATGTCTCTCTTTCTAGTTACTTCTCTCTATTTTTGTGTATGTATATTTTCATTTCCAGTTTTTTTCCTCTCTCCTTTGGGATGTACCCAAGGGTTATATATTTCAACTCTTGGTAAACTGGGGCCCAGAGAGCTGGCATTGCCAAGGTCACACAGCAAGGGAATGACCAGAAGTGGAGCCATACCCAGATCTTCTAATGTGTGCCCTTCTATGACTCCACCCTGCCTCTTTTTAAATTTCAGATCCCTAGAACTACCTTCTGCTTTCTGTTTTTTCCCCCTGATCTTTCCTTGTGCCCTCTTTCCTCACTTCCATCTCTGTCTCTTCCTTCCTTCCCCCTCTTCTTCCCTCCTCTCCTCCCTTCCCCACCCCCTCTTCTTTCTAGCTTCTTCACCTCTTTCAAGCTAGGCCTTTCTGTCAATACTCTTGGGGGAGGAGGGTATGAATAAGTAAACATCTGGATGTCTACAATTACAATCACACACATTGTTGTACAAACATACGTGTGCATCCCTCAATGTCCAAATGCCAGAGTGCTCAGAGTTATAGACAGGTACATTCACATAATGCAGACATCACAGAGATACCCAAGGAATCTCATACACACTAAATATCATAGAGATGAACACCCAGTATTATTTAGGGAGAGATAGACATACTCAAAGAAAACATACAAAGAGACACTCTGTCATTAGTTTTATTGTCAATAAGAACAACAACACAACAGCAGTGTGTCTTTATGGAGCAGCAGCGCTATATTAGGCATTCCCTCCAGGCCCTCTTCTCCCCCCCATACTTATCAGGGAGACGTTCAATTATTACACTCTGATCAACAAACTAATACAAGTAAACACATGCACACTCATCTTAAAACAAACCTCCCAGATCAATGCCCATAAGACACAGTTATGTAAGTTAAAGACTACAGATACGACCAAAATCTATTTTGTAAAAGATGGACTTCTGTGTTATGTTTGGCAGAACAATGGTCCCCCACAGTTGTCCACACCCTAATTCCTGGGACACATGTGACCTTACACAGCAAAAGGGATTAAGATTTGCAGATGGAATTCAGGATCACAATCAGTTGAGTTTAAAGTAGGGAGATTATTCAAAATTCTCCAAGTGGGCCTAATGTAATCACAGGGCTCTTTAAAAGTGGAGGACAAAAGCAGAGATGGACAACCAGATAAAGAGAAACATAAGAAGTACTTGGCCGCACTGCTGGCTTTGAAGACTGAGGAAGGGGTGTGAGCCAAGGAAATGGGCAGCCTCCAGAAGCTCAAAAAGAAGGAACTGATTCTCCCCTGGAGCCTCCGGAAGGAACCCAGCCCTGCTGACATCTTGATTTTAGACCAGTAAGGCCCATTTCGGACTTCTGACCTCCAGAACTATAACAAAATAAAGGTATGTTGTTTCACACACTGCAGTAAATAGGCACCCAATGCACAGGCTTTCCTTCCTTCCTCAGTCTCTGGCGCTTTGAGACCCTCTGCACTTGTCTGTGTTTGTCCCTTCCAATGTGTCTGCATTTCTCTGAATTTCTTTGCCTCTCTTGGCCTTCTTGTTCGTCCTTTTTTATTTCTTTCCATTTGTATTGCTTTATTTTCTTGGCTCCATCACCAGGCCATCACCAGGCCAAGGCCTCTTAGACATTGGGTTCTTTCTGGGCCTGGGCCTGGAGTGTTGGGGAAATGTCTTTTGATTTCTTCAGGAGCTTAGGATTGTCATCCATCCAGGGCCTTACCATGCATGGCCCTCAGGTCTTGTCAGTGGTTCTCATCCTGGTTGTACATTAGAATCATCTGGGGGAAACTTTAAACCCCCTGTGCCCAGGACACCTCAGATCAATTAAATAGAATCTCTGGAGGTGGGTCCCAGGTAACAGGAGTTTTAAAAGCTCTCCAGGTAATTCCAATGTTTACCCAAAGGGACGCCACTGTCTTATATGATAAGGTGTGCGTGGAACTGCCCCTCCCCGTTTCACTCCGATGCTTTAGCCATAGTGCTTTATATATCATGTTCCTTGAACATGCCAAGGCTGATCTCACTGCAGGTCTTTTGTACTTGCTGTTCCTTCTGCTTGGGCCCTTCTTCCTCCAGAGCTTTCCATGGCTGTCTCCATCTTCTCATTCACGTCTCAGCTCAAAGATAATATATTCAGAGAGGATTTCTTTCACCATTATACCTCAGATAGTTTCCTTTATCCAGATTTATTGTCTGATATTTATCGCTATCTGAAACAATCTTTTTCTGTCTTGATCTGTTTCTATCCAATAAAAGGAAACTCTGTAGGAACCTAGCCTTCGTGTTCACTGCTACTTTCCTTGAACCTGGAAGAGTGCCTAGCACACAGTAGGTATCAATGAATATGTGCCCAGTCATTAAATTGTCTATCACCAAATGGGCAAAGTGAAAGGGTCCTTTGACCTAAATGCCAGACAAAGATATTCTTATACTTCAATCAACAGTCTTTCCTCACTGGCAGGTACCAGGCGCAGTGCTGGAAAATGCTCGTGTGGCACGAGACATGGCGTTTAGTCCGGTTGAAGAAGTTCATTGTCTCGTTCTCATTTGCTTCTATAACTAGATGATGAGGATTCTTACTAACAATACTTCAGCTCAGCCTTTAAGCTGTGGTTACCAGGATTCACACCTCGTGGTCCTAGGACATACAGTACAGGGAAGAGGCATTGGAAACAGATGATGCCAGGAAGTGTCTCACTTCTCAAGACTTTCTTCCTCCCGCTCCAGAATCCCTAATAACACTATACTTGATCCTCTAATCTCCCTTTGGGTTCATTCTATCTCCAGAGAGCTGGATGGGTGGAGTTGGTTTTTGGTGTGTGTTGGCTTGGCTTGGCTTGCTCCAGCTGACCGTGACTGGATCCTGCCTCTCTCTTAACACCACATCGTCTTAATGTAGGTGCCTCCCACATAACTGTTCCCACTCCTTTCCAGCTCCTTCCCAGATGTCTACTTGTGGTGTGGTGGAATGTTGTAGCTTCATACCCACTGCATGGCACTGGCAAATACTAGAAGTAGGACAGGCCTTAGTGCGTGCTCTCATTTCTTTTCCTTCTCTTCCTTTTTTTCTTCTCTCTTTTTGTTTATTCTTCACTCTATCTCCATATCAGTAACATCTACACCCTTTTGAAGGGTCCACAAGTCTCTAGGAGCCTTCAAGGGGGAGAGGTTGTTACAGAGAGGTGTTTGGGAGACTGATAAGGAGCCAGTCATGGTTCCTGCCCTTAGGGAGTGCAGGTAAAGTATATCCATCATCAACCAAAATCTGTCATTACCAAATTAGGGAGTGTGATAAGGCAACTAAGGCATATCCATTGTTGTTGGAAATCTGTCATTACCAAACTGTAAGGGTGCACTGAGGAGAGAAGAGTGAGTAGAGGATTCCGTTGACAAATTGGAGAATGAGTGGGAATGATTTCAGGAAGTGTTCCTGGAAGAGATGACTTATAAATGAAGGGCGGGTTGGGTTGAGTAGGAGAGAAATGAAAAAGCTCGAACAAAGAATGTGAAGCATCTTTGGGGAGAAAACTGGAAGAGGGGGGAAAAAGGGCCAGGGTTAGACGGGTGAGAAGCACAAATGAAGGAGAGCAAATCCCTTCTCAGTTCCCACTCATTATGCCCCTTCCTAAAGATTTTCTTCAATCTTGGTTGCTTCTGTAATGACTCATTTTTCACAAAGGCACTGTTGTTTACAATGTGCTTTAATGTGGTTGGGAGTTCTATTAGAGCAGCTTTCCCAAAACTCTGGATGAAATGCCCCTGATGGAGACGGCAGCTTCAGGCCAGTGGGCTTGAGGACAGAGGATTCAACCAGATTAACCGAACAATCCTGATGCACCTGCCATGACCGAGCTCTGAGGAATGTCATCCTCACAGCCTGGACTCTTGTTTAACCATAACCGCCATGGAGCCGAGAGTCCAGCCATTTGCAGTGAAGACTCTGGGATTCGGGCATGGTATAGGTTTGCCTAGGCTCAGACAGCCAGGGCTGAATTTCAGATTTACTGCCTCCAAATTTGGTGTTCTTTCCCTTCAACATGACTTCCTCTCTTCGGAGACTTTGTTTTCTCTTTTCTGTTGTCCCTCCTGGAAGCCTCCTTCCTCCCTCTCCCTTTAAAACCCTGCTGAGGGCTTACAGTTTCTCTGAGGTGTTGCCCCTCCTTCCAGTTTATCCTGGCTGCTCATTTGTTCTCTTTCCTTCTCAACACCTATTTACTAAGCACCTACTATGTGTCAAGCACTGTTGTAGGAGTTAGGGTACAGTGGTGAGAAAGCCAGTCATGGTCCCTTATCCTCTGGCCATTTAGATTGTATTGGGAAAGACTAACAATAAGCAAGTAAACAAATTAACAAGATAATTATAGATGTGGCAAGTGCTTTGAAGAATATAAAGGAGGTAATAAAAGACGAATTAAATAGAGGAGGTGTGCACTGCTTTTAATAGGGTGTTCAGGAAAGCTTCTCTGGGGAGGTGACATTTGAGTTGAGCCCTGACTGCTGAGAGGGAGCCAGCAGTGAGAAGAACTGGGGGAGAGCTTCCGAGACAGTGGGAACAGCAGGTGCAAAGACCCTGAAGTGGGACAGGTTTTGATAAAGCCTATGGTGTGATGAGAATGGTTTGATATGAGATTGGAGCGGTAGTAGGCACCAGGCTGTACAGGCCCTTGGGACCAGGATAAGGAATTGGGTTTGGGCAGTGGAATGCCGCTGAAGGGCTTCAGTGGGGAATTTACATGGTCCACTTCACGTGTTTAGACACTCACTTTGTGCTACTAGTCTTTTTTCTCCATTTCCTTTTCTAACTCATGTTTTCCTTTGCATATTTTCATTCAAGACGAGTGTTTCATTTCCATGCCATTTCCCCAGGGGGAGAATGAGTCTTCCGAACAAATTATTTATTAACCTGAGCACCAAAGGTAGCTAATTTGATTCTGGCTCCCATCTCTATTCGAGAGTTCAAAGAATCATAGATTTGTAGAATATTAGAATTGAAAGGGACATTATTGACACGTAATCTAACCCTTACATTATGGGTAAGAAAATCGAGGCCCAGAGGAGTGACCTGGCTTGTGAAGATAATTTGTATGTTAAGTGGGGAGACTTTCTGGTCTTTACCCCTCAGAAACGCAGAAACAGGTTGTTTCTGTCTCTTACACACATATTTCAATTTAAAAGGTATTAACTGACCACTCACTATATGTCCAGAGTCAGGGCCCAGCTTCACAGGAATAGCAGGAGCAAGTGACAAGGTTTGTGCACAGCAACACTGGGGTATGATGGTTAGGTGACAGCCACTGTCCTCAGGCAGCTTAAAATGCATGGCCAAGAAAGATACTGCATCGTCACACAGTGTGCACACACTGTGACATGAAGGAGTGTACAGGGTGGTGAGGATGGCATCAGGCAGGCCTTGGTGCAGGAAGCTGAAATCACTCCAGGGGTTTTAAGCAACAAGGGATTTAATACAGGGAGCTAGGTGATAAGAAAGTCACTGAAAGGCCTGGAGGATGACAAGTCAAGTGCTCCTAACTGGACTCTCGGCTTCAAGGTCAATTGTCATAGGTCAGAAATGCTGCAGCTACTTCTAGCGTAGCAGATACTGCCCCAACTGTCCCGCTTGCATGGGCCTCTCATGTTCACAAGAGCTTGTCCATCCTATCTGTCATAGGAAATGGATACCTCTGCCTTTACAATTTCAGATACATCTAATTAGAACTGAATTCATGTCCAGAACCTAGCTACAAAATTTTATGAGAAATAGAATTTCTTTTCCTTTCCAGCCTCTCCAAATAGAAGAAGAATGAAATTAATCCATATTATCTAGAGTTGCCAGATAAAATACAGGGCGCCCAGGTAAATTTGAATTTCAGATAAAGATTGAATTTTTTTAACCTTTATTTATGTAGGTGTGTTTTTCCAGGACCCATTAGCTCCAAGTCAAGCAGTCGTCTCAATCCAGTTGTGGAGGGCGCAGCTCAGAGCTGCCCAAGCAGGGACCAAACCAGCAACCCTGCTGTCAAGAGCACCGCGCTCTACCCAACTGAGCTAACCGGCCACCCCCAAGAATGAATTTTTTAAAGTATAAGTTACCTAAAAAAAAAAAAAAAAGTGTAAGTTACCTCTCAAAAATTGTATGGAGCATACTTACACTAAAAAAATGATTCAAGATTTTTCTGAAATTCTAATTTAAATAGGTGTCTTATATTTTTATTTGCTAAATCTTGCAACCCTACAAAGATCCAGCACAGAGACTGATAGCAGGGTGCCCTAATTTATATGGTGACATTTAAGGGGAAACCTGAGAGATGAATAAGAGTTCATCAGGCACAGAGAGGAGGGAGGGCATTCCAGGCAGAGGGGACAGCTTTGCAGAGACTCCAAGGCAAGAACAATTTGGGCTAATTAAACAAAGCTGTTGCATGGTGAGCTAGCGGTAAAGGTGGTGCAAGGTGAATGAAGACAGACAGAGACCAGATCATGCAGACTCTTACGTGTTGGGTGGTAGAATAAAAACATAGAATGGGACAGATCCTGGGCCGTTGTGTGCTAGTAGCATTTGTCAGCTTTGTGCAAGGTGGTCATCCTGAGGAGAGAAAATGATTCCTGTAATTTAGGTGAGAGATGATGATGGTTTACGTTAGTGGGAGCCAGTGGAGGTGGAAATGAGGAGGCCAATTTGATTATATTTTGTAGACAGAACTGACAGAATGCTGGCGTGGTCATTATGGGGTAAGGGAGAGAAAATCAAGGATGAATTCGTAGTTCCTGGAATGGACAGCTGGGTCGATGAAAGTGCTCTTACAGAAATGGGAAACTGCTCTTAAGGAGCTTGGCGTGTTGAGATGGGATCACAAGAGAGGTGAAGACAAGGTGATGAGATCTTGTTTCAGTCTGACAGTAGTGCACCATGCACCACCACTGCATCTCTGCAGAATACTCCCACCTACTTACTGCTCCGTCTCTCCCTCCCCCCTGCCTTCTTTCTCCGCTATTATTTTCACTTTTTTATACCCTCTCCTTTTTCCCCACTCTAGTCAGACCATTTCCTGGACAGAATCAGAGTCTCAGCCAATGAGATGGATGGAGTGTAGGAAGCTAGAAATGGAATGGTTTCCCATCATTCTGTGGTCCACAGTTTCTCAGTCGTCCTGGTAAACCATTTAGCATCTCCTCCACAGACCCAGGAAGGGGAAGCTGGGAGGAGGGAGAAGAACCTAGACAGAAGCAGCTGAGGAGGTGTCATCCTCTAGCAGATGGAAAACTGACTAGTCCAAACCTCTCATTTTACAACTGAGAAAAATAAGGCTTTAGCCCATTCTGACTAAACTAGGCAAGAACCTGCATAGTGTGAAGGAACATATACCTCACTTGGAGACAGTGGGGTTTTCAAGATTTGACTCACGTCTTGTTAGTTTTGTGACTATAAAGTGGAAACAACTATACTTATATCAAAGAATTGTTCTAATGATCAGAGAAAATAATTTATATTTACTTACTCAACAAATGTTTTTAAAGCACCTACTATGTGCCAGATACTGTGTTGGGAGCTGGGGACTCAGCAGACAATAAGGCAGACAGGAATTTGTACTCATGGGAATTGCATGGGGAAAACAGATAATTAACAAATAAGTGAAATGTATGATAGGTACCATAAAGCAACATAAAGCTGGGAAGGAAGATAGAGGTGCTGGGTAGAGTGGGCAGGGTTACAATTTTAATAGGTAATATTTGAGCAAGGATTTGAAGAAGGTGAAAGAATTGACCAACTGTTTATCTGGAGGAAGAGTGGTGCAGATTGAGGGAAAGACAGGGCAAAGGCCCTGAGGCAGAAGCTGCTGGGCTGTGAGATCTACCACGAAAGCCATGGGGCTGAAGCAGAGGGAGCAGTGGGCAGAGTGGTAGGAAGCTAGAGAGGGAGTGGGCTGACCAGGAAGGACCTGGAGGCCATTTTCAAGCTTCTTACTGTACTGAGTGAGGTGAGCTTGGTAGGGGATGGAGATGGCAAGATAGAGTTCTGGGTGGGAATTCATGGAGAACTGAGGGTGTCCTGGCGGATTGGATGTGGAATGTGAGGGTAAAAGAGCCAGCAGGAAGCTGCAAGGGGTATGGCCCCAGCACCTGGGAACAGAGAGTATCCAGTGACTAAGGTGAGGAGGGGGGAGGGGTGGGTGTGGGTGGAAGGTCAGGAGGTCAGCGGTGGATGTGAGAAGCTGAGCAGCCTCTCCGATGGCCAGTGGCTTTGTGACCCGTGCAGCCCTGTGTAAGTGTACAGCATTATGAGTGGTGGTGGAGCCAAAAAGAACAAGTGATGTTTATACAGCAATTTATCATCTTCAAAGCTTCTTATTTTAATTTTTTTAAATTTCACTAACTACTCCAGGAGAGTGTATAGCATCGTTACAGGGAAATAACTGGGCCCTCGTTTGCCCAAGGTCAAAGCCTGCAAGGGCAGTCAGTGCTGGTACTCAAGTGCTTCTTCCCTAAACACAGCTGTTAGAACCCTGACTCCTGACTCCCAGGGACACAAGACACAAAGAGAGCCAGGGACATGGGCCATGAGTCAGGGAAACCAAGTCAGAAACATGAAAGGAAGTGGGAGGCAGGGCAGGGGGATACAGCCACAGAGTGACCTAGAAAAGCTTAATGAGCTGCAGAGCAGGCTGAGAGGAGCCCTGAGTGCCTTTCCCACATGACAGATTCGCCCTCCCGTCCTTCCTCTTCCTAGGTGACCTGTCACCAAAACATCACCGGCATGCTGCTGGCATCCAGCCTGCCAATTAGTTCAGGAGCCCCTCCCTGTGACTTCCTCCGGAGTCTCAGAGGTACTCCCGTCAGCACCCCACCCCCAACCCTGTCCCACCGGCACTGCGTCTCTGGGAGGAAAACTAGCCCCGAGACCTGCGGCTCCCTTCATCAAGACCCTCCCTGCGCAGAGCCTGGCATCTCGCGCCCTTTTATCTGCCATCTCTGAACATCTTTGCGAGCGTCCTTGAAACCAGCTGGGGAGAGGCACCCACGCCCACACCCGGCGCCCCACCGCCGCCGCCGCCCCGTGCTCTGTGTGTGACAGAAAGGGCAGGGAGGGGCTTCAAGGAAGTGGAGGGAAGGACCCCACAGAAGCTCGTGGGATGGCTCTGAGGAAGCTGTGAAATGGGTCTGCACTGGGAGGAGAAAGCAGCTGTAGAGAAGTGGCGACCGGAGGAATCAGGGAGAGCAGGGCCCGCCACCTTAGATGAAGGGCAAGGGAGGGGGCAACAACACCAGAGACGGGGACAGAGATGGGAAGAGGACGATGGTCTCCAGAAGTGTCTGGACTGGGGAGAAGATTCTGTCAGAACTAAAGTTGGAAATGAGTATCACTAATTCACGGAGAAGGAGTAATAATACTTCTTACATTTTCAGAGCATCTTCATGTATTTTAATTTATTTCATCCTTCTGAAGTAGATATCTTTACCTCCACTTTACAGGTCAAGCAAGCACAGTGTGTGGGAGCGCTCCGAGGAGATGAGTGTGTTAAAAGAGAACACAAGAGGAATGTGAGGGGAACTGGATAGAGAACAGACATTTAATTCACGATCTATTCAAAACTATTGCATAGATGTAGTGAGGGTTGAGGAGGGTTCTTACAACTATAGTGTTCCTGGATTATGAGGGTGTTTCTCCATTCTGTTGGGGTAATAGGAACTTAAGTGAAGTAAAGGGACATTCATTGAGCATTCCTGTGTGCCAGATAGCATGCAAAGTGTTTTCACATACATTATCCAAATGAAATTATGTAGCAGCTGAAAAAAAATGAGGAAGACCTATTTGGATTGACATGAGAAGGTCTCTAAGACCAATGGTCAAAAGAAAAACTAAGTGCAGAGTATTTTGTACTCCGAGTTATGACCCATAATAAAGAAACACACAGAGAAGGGTTTGTTCGGAGGGAACAGGTAGTACAGACCCAAGCAAGCAGAGAGAATGAGGCGTGTCTGAGGAATGGCAGGTAGATCACCTGGCTGAGGACTACCTGTGTGGTGAGGATGGTGGGTTGTGCCTGGGGCTGGAGCTAACACCCATGTGCTGATTGCCATGCTGCGGGCTAATGTCACCTCTGTTCTCCTAGTGAGTCTCAGGGAGTTCTGACGTGGGAAGAAACACACTTTGATTAAACATGTTACCAAGATGGTCTGGCCGCAGGGCTGCAGAGGTTCTGGCCAGAGGGCTGCGCGAGACTGGGCCATGGAACAGGGAGCAGGAGGAAGGCTGGGAAAATGGTCTGAGGGAAGGAGTGGGTAGCAGATCTCAGCATGGCTGAATGGAAAAAAAAGGAACACAGACAGATTATTTTTCAGGATTGTAATCAAAGTTATACGTACGTATGAAAAGTCAAATGAGTAGATGAGTTAGTGAGGAATATTAGCAGTCCCACCCTCATGCCCACCGCTTTCAACTCTCAGCTGATTTGCTTTTCAGTGTTTGTCTCCATATCTGTAAACACCAGGATTATATCATTCCTGCACACTCTTTTCTTTTTTTTTTTTTTTTTTTAATTAATTTATTTATTAGTTTCAGGTGTACAAAACAAGGTAATACTTAGACGTTCATCATTTATATCCCTCATACTGTGAACCCCCCTCCCCCCATCCACTATCCCTCCGACCTCACACTGAACCATCACATTATATATATAAAATTATAGTTGGCATTCATTAATGTTTAGCTTCTGATGTACAATGCCATGATCAGGTATCCACAGTATCCCTGAGGTGGTCTCCCAAATAGGACGCATGTCCATCCTGCACACTCTTTTCATTTCAGGCATTATGTAGTAATTTGTTTTTATGAAAGAAACAGCCTTTTTTTTTCAACTATCACCCTCACTTGATCCACAAACAGACATCCTCACCATTCCCCTCGATCCTCATTTTATAGCTGTTTCAAAACTACATGCACACACATCACAGACATTTTCTTATGTACATAAATATGTATGCAAGTGCACAGAGAAATGTCCTGAAGGACCACATCAAATTAGGGGACAGTGGCTGAGGGAGAATTTCATTGTACCTGTCTGGTTAAATTCTTTGCAAATGAATGTATACATTAATTACTTGTGTAGTAAAAACAAAACAAAGCAAAACTAATTCATGCAACAAGAGTACAAGGTAATTATCGTTGCCCATACTTTACAGATGGGAAAACTAAAGCCCAGAGACATAAGTAATTTGTTCGAGGTGTTACAGTAAGCAGGCACAACTGGTAAAAACCAGATTTCACCTGAAGGAAGGGCAGGGACAAGCACTGGGGTGGGACAAAGGAAGCAAAAAGGAAAGCAGGTTTCGGGGGGTAGGGTGGGAGAGCATGGAACCTTTAACTGGAGAGACGTCACCTTTGGCAGAAAGGGATAATGAAGCAGAAGGCAGCAGGCCATGACATGAGAGCTGTTGATCTGAAGGAATTTTGAGGGCTATGTGGGGGCAGGAGTCTCAAAGATAGCCAGAAGCACTGGACTGGAGGAGGAAAGGTCATGGCCCCGTCCTTAGAGAGCGTCCCCAGAGAGCTCAGAGGCCAGGCATCTGCGGTGAGTCACTGGGTCCCAGAAACTGATGGCAAGAGTGAGATCATCACCCCAAAGGCAGGGAGCAGAGACAATAAGGCCCTTGGGGTCCATGGAGCTTAACCCATATGGTCTAAAGCCACTGTCACTAAACCAGCCAGGAATTCATATCTAATAGGTTTTCCTCGGGGCTCAAATGAGTAGGTATGGGAGCAACTGGGAGGCTGTGATACCGGGCAGGATGACTCACAAAAGCAGGCCGGCCAAGAAAACAAGCTGCAGAGTCTCTGCCCTGACAGAATGAGGGATGCCTGGGGAGGAGAAGGTCACAACCACAGCCACCCAGGGCAGATGGCGCCTCCCTAATCACAACTCAGCTGCACCAGTGCCCAGGGTCACCTGGCCCCTCCTATGGCCATGGGGGTGGTGACCATTAGGGCTGAAAGTGTCAGCCCTGTGACCTTGGATTATATGTTGGGGATTGGACACTGGAGATAAACTTGAGATTTGCTCTATTTGTAAAGTTTCTTGCATTGAACTGATTTCTATACAGATATACACACATGCCCCAACCCTACCAATAATTCATCTTGTCCCCAATTCACCACCTACACACTGAGAAAGAAAGAAAGACGGAGAGAAAAAAAAAAGAGCAGCCTCTGACATTTGGAAGCTGGCCTGACACTCAACATCTAGACCATGTAGGTCATTCTTCTATTAGGCACAAACTACCTTACAGAACACCAGCCACAGACAAGTTTACTCTGAGACCATGCTAAAATGGACCAAAGTAAGTCTAGTTCATGATTCTGTCTGAACGCAGACAAAAACACAAAAGCACCCACTAAAACACCAAAGATCATGTCTCTTGGCCAAAAAGAATGACTGCTACTTTTATTTTTTTAACCAATTACAGCTTTATCCTCATTCTAGTTTTCCCTACATATTGACTGAGATATCCAGTCATAGAATTTTCCCTGCTTTCTGACAGTACTCAATTCTGAGCCTTCCTTAGATCCTCCCCCCAAATCACCTAACCAAAGTCCAAATCCTACAATAGCTTTTTTCCCCTCACACTCTCTTTTTTTTTTATAGTTTTATTTTATTTTATTTTTACATCCCTCACACCGTGAACCCCCCCCCCCATCCACCACCACCCCGACCTCACACCGAGCCATCACATTATACACATAAAATTATAGTTGGCATTCATTAATGCCCAGCCTCTGGTGCACAATGCCATGACCAGGCATCCACAGCATCCCTGAGGCCCTCACACTCTCTTAATGAGATGTCCCACAGTTCCCTGTGCTATGCGTCCTCTCCTGCTGCAAAGGGTAATAAACCTAGCTTGTTCGACTGCAGGTATGTTTCTGGGGGCCTTTGGCTGGAGGGCATCGATAACATTCAGTGCTTCTTTTTGTCACTCTTACCATCTGGGACCTACACTGAGAGTCTGGAGCCAGGCTACGTAGGAAAAGATGGTATGAAGACAAGAGGTGCTGTCAGAAGGGACAAAACCAGTCACATATTCACTCAACAAATATTTTATTGGGCACCTACATATGCCACAGACTGTCTAGGTGCCAAGGACAATAGACAAATAAAACAGGATCCATGATTTTTCAGGAAGCTCTCAGTTGGCAGCACGGGTGGGAAAGACAGCTGAACAGATCACCCCAGGATCTGTGGAGATGAGTGTGGTGCCTGAGGTATGCTCTGGGGCTGTCACAGGCTTGTAGAGGAGGTACCTGTACACTAATGTGGTAACGGAGGTCGGGTACCAAGGAAGGCCTTCTGGGGAAGAAGTGCTTGAAGCTGAGGACAATCTCATGAGAAGGGACAGCAAGAGAAGGTCAGGGATATGATAAACAGGATGGTGAGTGGAGAATTTTACATACAATGGATCCTATTAGAGTGAAAAATGGGAAGCAGGTTAGGGGAAGGGTTAGGCTGGCTGGAGGCACTTACAAATCATGATATGAAGTTTGGGCTTTATCCTTTAGTGAAAGTGGGTATCATTGAAAGTCTATTGAAAGTTCTGGAAGTCCTGACATGATCATATTATGTTTTTAAAAATCATGTAAATGTCTGCAACTTACTTGAAAATGCATAACATTATAAGATGACGGGCTGGTCAATGGATAGAGGGAAGGCTAGATGGAAACATTTGATAAAGCAATTACAGTAAAATGCTAATCTAGGTGTTAAGTATTTGGGTGGTCACTGTTAAGTTCTTTCAACTCTTCAATCTGAAAATGGGTATAATAAACTTTTTGGGGAAAAGTTTACTTTAGCCTCAGTTGTGGAGGATGGACTGGCCAGGATAAGTCTAGAGGCAGGGAGATGCGGGAGGCAGCTGTCATCATAACTCTGAGGAGGTCAACAAAACAAAAGACAGCCTACTGAACAGGAGAAGACATTTGCTAATGATACATCTGATATGGGGTTAATATCCAAAATCTGTAAGGAACTCATACACCTAACTCCAAAAACACAATCAGATTAAAAAATGGGCAGAGGACCTGAACAGATATTTCTCCAAAAACGACATACAGTTGGCCAACAGACATATGAAAAGATGGTCAATGTCATTAATCATCAGAGAAATGCAAATTAAAACCACAGTGAGATACCACCTCACACCTGTCAGAATGGCTATCATCAATAAATCAACAAACAACAAGTGCTGGCACAGATGTGGAGAAAAGGGAACCCTCTTGCCCTGTTGGTGGGACTGTAAATTGGTGCAGCCACTATGGAAAACAGCAGAGAAGTTCCTCAAAAAAATTAAAAATAAAACTACCACATGACCAACAATCCCACTTTTGGGTATTTATTTGAAAAAATTCAAAATACTAATTTGAAAAGACATATGCACCGTTATGTTCATGACAGTATTTTTTACAATAGCCAAGATATGGAAACAACCTAAGCATCCATCAATAGATGAATGGATAAAGAAGTGCTACATTTATGCAACGGAATATTACTCAGCCATAAAAAGAGTGAAACCTTGCAATTTGCAACACCATGGATGGCCCTAGAGTGTATTATGCTGAGTGAAATAAGTCAGACAGAGAAACACAAATACTGTATGCTCTCACTTACATGCCAGGAAGGGTTCTCCCCTAGAGCTCTCTGAGGGAGACGGCCCTGTGGACACCTTATTTGCAGACATCTAGCTTCCAGAACTTATTCCAGAAAGAATAAGTTTTTCTTGTTTTAAGCTGCCAATTGTTATAGCAGTCCTAGAAACTAATACAGTTAAGGGTGTCAAGGTGGGAGGCAATACTACAGGATTTTATTTGCTATCACCATACGTCATATATTTTACATTTTCAAGATGGCTTTTGTATGTGTTTTGGGTTAAAAGACCTGAGTTTGAGCATCAATAAGGGTCATATCTGGAACGTGGGAATGTAATGAGACCTAATTCAAGAGGTTGTGAGGAGTAAATGGAATCATGTCTAAGAAACTGTTTAGTAAACTGTTAAGGTCGGTAAACAAGTTGTTACTAGTGCTGTTATGACCTTGTGGAGGAGCAGTAAACACCCAGGACTAGAGATGGAAATCTAGGCGCTTGGTCTCAGTAACCACTTGATTTCCCAACCATATCACCATATGGATGGACAGAAGCCCCTTCAGGTACATCAGCTTCTGAAAAATTAAGCCGGGCTTCCCCTCCTCCCAGGGACAGAAGTGGGAGTGGTCACAGTTCAAAGTTAAGGGCCCGATGGGAAGACCTCCTCAATACCTCGCCACCAAGTATCCCTCAGTCACTAAGAACTGCAAGGGCGGTGGGACAGTGAAACCAACATGAATAAGAAGCCGTTTCTGCCCTCAAGGAGCTCACAGTCCACTGCAGCACGGTCAGTGCTGCCGGGGCTGTAATGGCCTTGGCAGTGCACACTTCCTACAGGAAGAGCCAGAAACCCCGCCCGCCCGCCCGGAGGAGGTGAGGTGAAGCTGGTCTGCCACAATTGAGTGGGAAAGAGGAATGAGGGGATGGTTTCAATTTAGTAAATATGTATCAATCAACTATTCCGTTCTAGAGTCTGTGCTAAGTGTCAGGGGTTAGCAGAGGGAGAAAGAAAGTATGAAATCAACATAATTCAGTCTGGGAAACTCTCCCTTTCTAGTAAGGAAGCTAAATCTGCATAGAGTTAAAGGAAACAACAATATAAATTGTATGACGGCAATGACTAGGGCTTATTAGTCATTAACTAAAAGCGGAAATAAGGAACTTGCACCAATGGCGATGATTCTGAATGAACGTCTGGAGGGGGTTGCTTGCGGGTTCTGGTTTGCGTGTCCTCAGCCCACGGTCGTCACCTAACAGGTGAGGGCTGCTGTGTAATCTGCGGCGCCTCGCGGGCGACCGGGGAAACTGGATGGGGGAGCTGGGCCACGGCTGACTGCGCGCTCCTGGAATCCACGCTCAGGGAGGTGGCTCAGCCCTGCGGACACCTGCGCCCACCCTCCGGCTGCGGAGACACGCGGGGCAGCGGGGCGGGGCGTGGGCGAGACTCCCCGCGCCTCCTGTAACCCTGCCATCTAGCAACTGGAACTGGGCAGCTGTAGATACGCGGGAAGTCCGCCCCCCACAGCCAACCCCGCCAACACCCGGCTGTCGGGAGTCCAAGAGGAAGGAACACATCTTCCTCTTGAGCTAATCTTGAACTCTGGAGCAAATCCTGGGTCTTGATCTCCGTAGGTCGTCTTGTTCTGCCCTTGGCTCTGGGTTTCCAAGCCGCTCACCCCAGGAGTTTAACTTCACCCCTCACATGGTAACACCATAAATGATCAAAATTTTTGTTGAGGGTGGAGGCTGTGAAGAGTGGAAGGGAGGATGTATCTGATGCTGAGATTAATTTTGGTTTCTGAGTATAAAGAAATAGAAAAGGCAGATGGATTTGTCTTTGAAAGAGAAACCACATCCACTCCCACGCCGCGCTAAAGCAATCTTTGGTGAGACTCAAAATCTTTCCAGAACCTTTGAAAGGATGTCTGGGTTCCGAATCAGATTCACCCCCAAATATTCACTGTGGCAGCCGATAGTTAGAGGATGTCTTTTTAATTTTTTTAAGGTGTCCATTTTTTATTATGAAAAATTTCAAACATACATAAAGTACAGAAAGAATATGATCAACTCTTGTGCACCCGTTACTCCCTTTAACAGTAACCAACTCGTGACCAATTTTTTTTTAAAGATTTTGTTGGGGAAGGGGAACAGGACTTTATTGGGGAACAGTGTGTACTTCCAGGACTTTTTTTCCAAGTCAAGTTGTTGTCCTTTCAGTCTTAGTTGTGGAAGGCGCAGCTCAGCTCCTGGTCCAGTTGCTGTTGCTAGTTGCAGGGGGCGGAGCCCACCATGCCTTGCAGGACTGGAGGAGTTGAACTGGCAACCTTGTGGTTGAGAGCCTACTGGCCCATGTGGGAACCTGAACAGGCAGCCTTCGGAAACCGCCTGAGCCACCGGCCGTTTTTTGTTTTATCAATTTTGTTTTATCAATTATCTCCCATTCATCCTTCCCCCTTTCCCACTGTTATTTATTTATTTTTTAAAGCAAATTCCAGACATCATATTTCATTAGTAAAAATATCAATATGTAAAAAAAACTCCTTTTTTTTTTCTTGGAGAAGTTTTATAAAAGTTTATTTGAGCCAAACCGACGATGTGTGCCGGGGAGCAAGATCTCAAATGTTCCGGAGAATAACCGTATTGCAGCTTCTTTTATGCATTTGAAATTTAGGAGGGAAAAAACTCCTTTTTAAAAAGTACAATTATCACATCTTACAAATGCACACTATTCTTTAATATAAATTTAGTCAATGTTTAAATTTCCATTTCATACTTTAAAAGATTAGATTACAAATAATTTGTTCAAACCAGGATGCAAAAAAGTCCACGAATGCATTTGGTTGATATATCCTGTAAATCTCTTTTAATCTGTAGGTTCCCTTATTCTGCCCCCCGCCCCCGCCCCAGCACTTTATTTGTTGAAGAAGCTGGCCTTTTGTCCTATGAACTTTCCTAAACTGGGATTTGCTGACTGCATCTCTGAGGTGGTATCAAAATGATTCTGACAGATCAAGAACCCTGATGGGTTTCAGGTTCATTCTTCTTGGCAAGCATACATCAAGTTGTTACTTCCTGTTGTATTACATTAGGAAGCACATAATGTTGGATCGTCGCTCTTTTTATGTTAGGATGTTAGGATTGATCAGTGAGTTCACGTGTTGTCAGCCTGATCCAACATTACAAGATTCCCCATCAGCAGCTGTTGATTATTGCCAAGGTCCATTATTTCATTAGGTATTACAAAAAAAAAAAAAAAAGATATTCTTTCAACCTTCATTTATTAGCTAGAGTTTGTAATACAGACGTATTTCTCAACTGTTTGGTAACCTAGATATGTTTGTACAGGAATGATAGCACAGGTACTGAGGTTTTTTTTATTACTTACCAGTTTTCAGAAAGTCGAGCAGTTCCTAGCATCCTCCAAAAATTACAAATGAGTTTATTTTTTAGTTATTATCATGAACTGATGGAAGTATTTTTTTACATATTTGATGTGTTTCAATCAGTTGTAGTTATTATCCTTGTTGATGCTAAAGGTATTCCATCTTTGATCCTTCAGTTGTCTCCTGAGTTGTTTTTGACATGACCACAGTAGTTTTCTCACAATCTGATGTGGCAAGGTGTTCCAGAGTCATCTTGTATATTTCTTTTCCCAGGTCTAGAATTAGCCAGTTCTCCAAGGAGGCATTTTCCTTTCACTGGGAAATAATATTTGGAGATCACCAGCTAAGTGTAAGCAGCGTTCACTCTAGTTCATTTAGTTAGGCCATTATTATTAGGCCTTCTTTGTGAACAGAGTCAAGAAATACATTTTATTTTTTAAGAGAAAATACATCATGAGTTTATACTGCTTTTCCAGTTCAAATTTGGGATTACTATGTTTTTATTTCTTGTTTTGTTTTGTTTTGGTTTTTTTTGTCATATTCATACAAGAAACCCTAATCTTTTCTTTTAGGTTGAAAATTTTGGTTCCTAGTAACATTAATATAATTACTTATTTGCTTTTGCCTAACATATATATGTATAATGTATATGCACAAACATATACATGTTTTCCTGAAAATAAGACCCAGTCTTATCTTGCTATAATATAAGACCCGGTATAATACAATATAATATAATACAATACCAGGTCATATTAATTTTTGCTCCAAAAGATGCATTAGAGCTGATTGTCCGGCTAGGTCTTTGTGGGGACAGAGCCAGGAGGGCAGTTTCCAGGCTCTGGGCCTCACCTGGAAAGGTGCTGGCTCAGGTAGTAAATGGCCATCAATTGTGATCGGATGGCCATCAGCTGTGGCTAGTTGGCCGTCAGCTGTAACCAGTGAGCCATTGGCCATTAATATAACTGCCGTGGCTACATTAGCAGAAAATGGGGGCTAGCTTGTCTTGTACACCTGAAACTAATAAATTAAAAAAAAAAAAAAGAAAATGGGGGCTAGCAAGCGAATGGTGGCTGGCAAGCGCGGATTGCAGTTAGCAAGGGGTTGGTTGGCAGAGAAGTAGACGGCAGGTTACGGTGTGTGGCTCCTGCTTCCTGTGTCTCGCCTGACCACCATCGAGAATATAGTGGTGTGACTCATCTATCTATGGCTCCGTGGGTGTTCCTTTTTGGCCTCACCATGTCCTGCGTTCTTATGCGGGGAGTGGGACTAGAGATCCCTCATGACTCCCTGCGTGACAGTCTTATTTTCGGGGAAACATGGTAGTAGATTCAGAATAAGAACAATATTATTACCAAAATAATAACTGAAAAATGTGTTTTATTTGCAACTCTTTATGTCATTAGGATACATCCAACTAAGGATATATAGTCAATTAGTGCATTTTAAAAATACATTATCAGAAATAATCTTTAAAAAAAATTTTTTATTGGGAAATATTGGGGCACAGTGTGTTTCTCCAGGGCCCATCAGCTCCAAGTCGCTGTCCTTCAATCTAGTGGATGCGCAGCTCAGCTCCAAGGCCAGTCGCCATTTTGAATCTTTAGTTGCAGGGGGCGCAGCCCACCATCCCATGCAGGAATTGAACCAGCAACCTGTTGTTGAGAGCCCAGGCTCTAACCAACTGAGCCATCTCGCCAATCCCAATTACTGCATTTTAAATAACTCCTCTCCTCTCAAATAAATTTTGTTTTATAATGATGTAAAATATTTACATGGTTCTGAATGTACAAAACAAGGTACACTCAGAAAAGACTAGTTTCTATCCATTCCACCTGTTTTTTTTTCTTTGCCCCAATAGGTAATTGTTTTGTTAGGATATGGTTTATAAATAAATATAATAAATATTTAACCAAAATAATAATTATAACCAAATATATGTATTTACATCCCCCTTTTCTTAGGTAAAATGTAGCATATTATGTGCACTGTCCCCCTCTTTTTTTTCAGTTGACACTGTATCTTGGAGATCGTCCTATAAGAACACATAGATAGTCCTTATTTGCAAAATGGACCGAAGGCACAGGGGCGAGCCTGACTGAGTCTCCTGGAGATACAATGTCCAGCATTACGTTTTTTTCAGATCCCCAGAAAGAAAAATGTCCAGATGGGCTAAGGCCAGGTTCGGCGTCATGGAGGCCTTAGGGAAATGAGGTGGAGGAGGCAGCGCCGGGTCAGTTGTCCAGTTTCCTGTATCTGTGTCTGATCCAAGATACAGTTGGAGGCTTCCTTTCTCATTGCGTCTTTTTAACCATCACCTGTTGATTCACATCTGCGTTGTTTCCAGTCTAGTCTTATTACAAACAGTGCTGCAATGAATAGCCCTGTGCGGAGTCTCTTCGTGTATTCGAGGCTTTCTTTTCGACCTAGGTGTATTGGGGGAGGGGGACTGAGAGAAAGAAGAAAAACTTAAAGCAGAGTTAGAGACATCAGGCCCGCCCGGGAAGCCCAAAGAATGTAATCTTCCTAAAGGGCTCCTGGAAGCCTAGCTTCAACCCTGGCAGCTGCAGCACATCCCAAGTGAGGGGGTCCTGGAGAGGAGACGGAGAGAAAGGCAAAGTAACAATTCTAGGGACTCGGTGCTCTGATTGCCAGAAAACGGAAGCGGGGGGGGGGGGGGGGGGAAGGTCTGCCCCTGGAAGGAGGTGTGGAAAGGTAGATGCGGTTGCTCGAGGTAGACTACGACCCCCCCGCATTCGTGATCCACACGGACGCCCACTTTCCGTGGACGGACAGGAGACCCTCCCGGGTGCGGGTCTTGGTGAGCGCTGGCACTCAGAAGGTGGTCAAAGGGTCTACTATCGAGATGCCTCTCCTGGGTACCACAGGTAGCTCTGAGGCCACGCCCACCACGCAGGCTCCGCTCGCGGACAATCCGAGCTCCGCCTGCCGGCCTGGCGCCACAGAGGCCCCACAAGCTCAGCACACAGCCGAAGCGGTAGAAGCGCCGGTCAGCAGGCTCATGCGAACCGCCCTGAGAAATGAGGTCCGGCGTCACTGTCTTCAGATCCTGTGAAATGACGACGTCCGAGTGGGAAGAGGCGGCATCTAGGGTCGCGGAGGCTGCCGACGGATGAGGAAAAAGAGGGGTATCCCCGGGTCAGGTTGTTCAGCCTCCCACCTCTGAGCTCCAGCTGGACACAGCCCGGGGAAGCCTTTCTCTTCCCAGCCACGCCTTCGTTGTCCCCAGGGAAGTCCTAGCCCCCATCCTCCTCCTTGAAGTTAGTCCCTAAATGTCTCCGTGCTGCTCTATAAATGCAGAGGGGGAGCTCCCCACAGGTGGTGGTGGTGGTGGTGGTGGTGTGTGTGGGGGTGTCACTTCAATACCCAGAGCTGAGGCTATCTCCTTTTCCTTCCCCGTTCCCTGTGGTCTCTGATTTTCATTTTTTAAAAGATCTGGGTCTAACATAAAAGATGTGGACGCTCAGACTTTCTAAACGCGATTAATTTTCTAAAGAGAAGCCCCTCAAAGATAGGGATGAGTGCAATACAGCGGGAAGAATGGTCAGTGCCCACCCCACCACCCGCGCACACTTTTACTTGGGTTTGGACTTTGTCATAGTTTATCAAGGCTGGAAGGGGTTGCATAGTGGTGGTTCCAATCTTTGCTAGAGATTTAGGATAGGGGCTTCATTCTATCTCCCGATGTTATCTAGTCTCACATTCTCTTACTGCAATATTCCATTAATTTTTCCTTGCTGAAAGTGGGCGTTTGGGAGAGATGGCGGATGTGGGAATGTGGGGAAGGTTCATCAAGATCGGTTAGGCAGATTGTGACTCAGGCAGGCCTTACTCGTCTTTAGACTCATCTCTAGACCCCACGCCTGGCTGAAGTGCTGCGGTAGTAAATACTAGTTTTGTTTTTTGTTTTTACAGTGGAACAGAAAAGAGTCAGCTATAGGGACTTCCTTTATCCACCAGGGGGCACCACAGCCAAAGCAATGAGAAGACAAAAGTGGGGCGGAAACGCTGGAAGTCCCGGGTGGTCTTTTCCTGGTTTTGCTCAAGAAACCCTCATCCCTTCTAGTCTTCACCACCATCACCCCTGTCGCCATTCTCAGTATCCCGCGCTTCTCCCGCGGGCTCCACTTCCTCAGCCCGACTCCACTCAGTCAGGGACGCTTGACAGCTCTCGGCCACTCACTGGACTCTACCTTGGACTCTTCAGACCATGCTGTGCCAAATCTTCCCGGGTTCTTAGAGCTGGGTTGGATCAGGGAAACCTCAACAAAAGAGGTCCTACTTCCCGCCAGGAGCAATCCTGCAAAGGAGGCCCGGTGGGATGGAGTTGAGGGATGGGGATTTGGTGACGCTGGTGTAGTTCTGTCACCTTTGAGAAAGAAGGAAAGGAGAAAAGAGATCAGTGGGAGAAATAGTCCTCCTTTGCCAGAAGACACTTCTGAGAGCTAGACACAGCAGGAGGGATGAAGGTTAAACTCAAGAAAGTACATGGGAACAAGTTAGGAGTGAGTTGATCAGGCAGTGTATTATTTCTTGGGGGAGGTATAATTTGAGAAGGCACAGAGATAGGTGAGATGCCCCCATTCCCCCCCAATCTACCCATGCCATCTTAGCACCTAAAATCTTTAAGAAGTGTAGATTTCACCGTCTTTCCTCTCCCTCTCCCAACTCCCAGTCCCTCATATAATCTCTTTAAATCCCTTTCTGTTCTGTCTCTGTTCTGTTCCATTTCAGGCTGGAACTGAGAAAAGTCACTCCTTCCCACCTAACTCTGCTCAGGAAGGATGCTCTTATATGTTAGGGGCTTCTTTCTGCAGCCTAGTCTCCTCCCTTCCGCTGCAGTGTCAGTTCTCAGCATTCCCTGTTGTGCTTGGGGTGCACAGAGCTTTTGGGCCCCCTGTAGACTTTGAGGCCCTTCACTATACCACTCAAGAAGCCTCCAGTGTTCAGAGGCAGGACTCCTACCTGGAGAGGGTGACTCCAGCTCTGAGGTTTTGTTTGCTTTAGGATTAGTTTCCTCTGATAAGCACCCTAGAAACTGGGAAGAGAAAACCAGTTTTCTCTGCAAATTAAAAACAGAAACAAACTCCTTGCTACCATCAATAAAAACAACAGTCAGTGGTTCTCGGTGATCACTGCCCCCACCCACGGGGAAGTGTGGAAACTTTCAAGTTGTCTTAGTGACCGCAGGGGGTGGTTCTGGCCTGTGTGCTTTGGGGCCTGGGATGTGAAACATTCAGCAGGGCACAAGGCAGGGACCACAATGGGGACTTACCCACTGCAAAGTCTAATGACTCCTCCTGTAGAGAAGCTGGAATAGATTCCCTACATCCTCCTCTCTGCCTTTGGAATGCATTATGTTGTTTCTGGCTTCAGCAAAATGAGGTCTATCTCTTCTACATCATAGTCGTATGACCTGGGAAACTTACCTCACCTCCTGGACTTTCAGGGACCTCACTCATCTGTAAATTAAAGATAATAACATCAACCTTGGGTTAGTTGTGGAGTTTTGAACTATCGAATGCAGGGAGCTTCACACATAGTGGGTCTTTAAGAAATGGTACTTTTAGTGTTACCGTCTCAAATGGCAGAACCATCTCTTATGACTTTGGCATTGGCTGCTGTTACAGTGGGTCTCCACCCCCTGAGCTGTCTTGACTTCACACCCAGAGGGGTTTGCCTAGAAACCCAGCATGTGGCAGGGGGTATATGTGGCGGGGAGCAGCTAATACTACAGATTGAACTGCCTCCGCCGCGTCCTTGTCCCACTTTCTCCTTCTCCTCCCTTACTCTGAAGAATGAAGAAATAAATGTATAATTGTCTATTATTTTTTTAATACTTTAAACTTTTAGGATTAGTCACTGTTTTGTGAGTTACCTGAGTTTCAAATCATAAAACCTGTGCATGTGGCTGTTCTTCTCAATTGGTCAAGGAATGAGTATTCCCTCACTTCTTGTGACTATAGAGACAGAATTCTTCCCATTTGCTTTTCTCACTTTCTCCCAATGGCAAAAACACCATCAGTCCCCATTCATAGCTCTTTATATAGTTTGCATTCATGCCTTTGAAAAACAGCTTTTATTAGGTTGGTGCAAAAGTAATTGCGGGTTTTACAATTATTTTTCTTTTAATTGGGGGTGGGGAACAGGACTTTTATTGGGGAACAGTGTGTACTTCCAAGACTGTTTTCCAAGTCAAGTTGTTGTCCTTTCAATCTTAGTTGTGGAGGATGCAGCTCAGCTCCAGGTCCAGTTGCCATTGCTACTTGCAGGGGGCGCAGCCCACCATCCCTTGCGGGAGTCGAGGAATTGAACCCGCACCCTTGTGGTTGAGAGCCCACTGGCCCATGTGGGAATCGAACCGGCAGCTTTCGGAGTTAGGAGCACGGAGCTCCAACTGCCTGAGACACCGGGCTGGCCCCTACAATTACTTTAAGCTTTTAAACCTCAATTACTTTTGCACCAACCTAATATCATTTTTTCTATCAGCCTGGAGGTTGTCTGTGGGCAGAGAATGGAATGAGATGGAGAGAGTCTGGGAGGTTGAGCTGGGGACCCAGGACTGCATAACAAGACACTGATTTGAAAGGCTTTGGAGGAATGGGAGTTGGATTTGTTTCTCATGTCCTTAGTGGACCAAGACGGTATAAAACACTGAGAGATGCCCCTTTTGCTCCCTGAAGTGGCTATCCAGCCCAGCACTGTCCATACAAATATAATCTGAGCTGCAAATGGCATTTAAAAATTTCTAGAAATCACATTAACAAAAAGTAAAAAGAAACTGGTAAAATTAATTTTAATTTTATAGTCTATTTAACTCGATATTTAAAAAATATTGTTAGTATCATGTAATATAACAAATTACTGCTATATTTTACATTCTGTTTTCATACTAAGTCTTTGAAATCCAATGTGTGCTCTTTACTGACAGCGCACTTGCATTTGGACTAGTCACCTTTCAAAGCCACCAAACTGCGCAGTGCAGATCTAGTCCCTTCCTCACTGTCTGACAACCAAGAAAGGGCTGAGGACAAAAGGTGCTTTTCATCTTCACCCTTTAGCTTCAGAAGGCAGCCTGCTGCTTACCACCCAGGACTGGGTGTGGTAAGAGAATCCCACCACCCTCAAGCCTGGATGGCAATCCCACCCTGCTCCTCCTACCCCCCCCCCCAAAGGGGGCTTGAAGAGAGGAAAGGAGACATTGCTGAAGTGGGGAGCTCAGTACCTCTTCTCTCCCACTGCAGACTTGGAGGACTTTTGACTTGCTTGCACCCTGACAGAATTAGGGACAGGGGACAAAAGATCCTGTGTGGTTTGCAGATGAGCCCAGAACCTGGGGACAAGGGCCTAGATATCCTGTAGGGGTGCTGGATGCAGCAAAGAGCTGTAGAGTTGGTCCCCTAGATGGGGGACTTCCTTTGGGCCCCTGGACCCATCTAGTGCCCTGCCATTCCAGGAGAGCAGAGAAGCGTGCTACCTCCCCTGAGAGCCAGCAGCCGGGCCATGGGGAACACTAAATGACGTTCTTATGGGGGAGGGGTCCAAGTAGTTAGAGCCAGAGAATAGCAAACACTGGAAGCACTTTGCCTACAAGGTCTCTCAGGGTCTAGCCACCCCCACCCCTGGGTTCCTAGACCCAGTTGTCCCCTAACAGGGAGCAATGGAAACCTGAACCAGTGGTAAGAGTTGACTCCCCAGTACCCTCCTACCCCTTGGGCTTTATTAGCTCTAGGTGGGAGTTTGGGTACTGTGTGTGAGGGGGGTGGGGGGGGAAACAACAGACCGTGCCCATCTCCACTGCAAACTGTGCCTTTGTAAGCCCCTCCCCCACCCCCAATCTGTGCCTAGTGAAGGACAGCGGAACCCTTTACTGAAATTCTAAACAGGAACCAAACTATTTTAAAGCTGAAGTGACTATAAAGTTGCTGAGTTGGTGAGATTATACTCAGTGGGATGAGAGAGCTTGACAAAGCAGAGCTGTTACTGGGGAAAATAAAAGCTCCCACAACAAAAGTTAAGAACAAAAACAAAGCACTGTTTCCTATTTATGTCTGGTAAGTGGAGATTCCTGGTTGAATGGGTAGGGTACTGGGGGCATTGCCCTGGTCCTTCTGTTGCATAGGTACATGGGAGAGGTGTGTGTGTGTGTGTGTGTGTGTGTGTGTGTGTGTGTGTGTGTTGATATTTCTAGAAAGAATTCTCCATCCTGCAGTCCTTACTCCTGGCACAGACAAGCATAGCCTTCCCAGTGAAGGGAGTCTTTACAAATATCGAACCTTCTTCCTAGTTGCAAACCCAGACAACTTTTTAGAAAATATTTGACCAAACATCTAAAGCCCAAGTCGTCACTTCTGTTCTGGCTGATTTCTGTTTCCCTGTAAGGCTGGAAGAGGGATTTCCCCAGAATTGACTTTGAATCTACGTATTTTCTCTTCTTCTGTAGTCAGGAATAGACAGAGCACTAGTGGGTATCAGAGAAGTGAAAGCCACTTGCCAGAGGTCACATGAAGCATCGATGCACAGAAACGATGGACAGGGCTTGCTTAAGGCAAAGACAAACCTTTTACTCAAGAAGTTATGTGCCTGGGACGTGACTATCCTCCATGACCTGCCCAGTTAGGGATTTGGTTACTTTCCATAGAACCCCTTTTTCTTCTGCAAAGGTTAACACATCACCTCACATAACTTACATTTCTGTTCTTGCTGTTGTTATGGTAAGAACATTAAAGATTTACTCTCATAGCAACTTTCAAGAATATAATACAATATTGTTATAACTACAGTCACCGCACTGTACATTAGATCCCGGGAATTCATTCATGTTATAACTCATAGTTTGTACCCTTTGACCAACATCTTCCTATTTCTCTCATCCCCCAGCTCCTGGTAACCATCATTCTACTCTCCGTTTCTATGAGTTCAATGTGTTTAGATTCTGCATATAAAATCATAAGTGAAAGCATTTGTTTTCCTCTAACACTTCACTTAGTTAGCATAATGCCCTCAAGGTCCATCCATGATGTTGTAAGGGCAGGATTTGTATATGTGTATATATGTGGTTCTATGGAAAGTAGCCTCCCAGGGTGATCTGATCATGAATTCCTAACAGTGCAGGTCATGGTGGATAGTCATGTCCCAGGCATATAACTTATTTAGTGAAAGGTATATCTTTGCCTTAAACAGGCCCTGTCCATTGTTTCTGTGCATCTAGGTTAACACACCTTTGAAATGAGCTATAACCACACTCAAGAGAGCACATAATCTTGTTAACTGTCCTGTAATTTAATCCCTGCTTTGCTTTCTCCTACCTCCATGTTGCATAAAAAAAGCTGCAAAACTGTTACTCTTGGGAGCATCTGAGATCTTGCTCCTGGCATATGTTGTCAGTTTGGCTCAAATAAACTCTTATAAAAATTCTGTATTTTTGGATATTTCCTATGCTAAAAAACATATATTATTATTATTTTATTTATTTATTTTTTTTTAAATCCACTCACCCATCGATGGACACTGGTTGTTTCCATGTCTTGACTACAGTAGTCCCCTCTTATCTGTGGTTTTGCTTTCCGTGGTTTCAGTTACCCGAGGTCCAAAAATATTAAATTCCAGAAATAAACAATTCATAAGTTTTAATCGCGCCCCATTCTGCGTAGTGTGATGAACTCCCTTGCTGTCCCACCCCACCCCACCCTGGACGTGGATTATTCCTTTGTCTATCACACCCGCTCTGTAGAGCTACCTGCCTGTTAGCCACCTAGTAGCCACCTTGGTAATCAGATTGACTGTCACAGCATCGCAGTGCTTGTGCTCAAATAACCCTTGTTTTACTTACTGATGACCCAGAAGGACCAAAGTAGTGATGCTTGCAATTCAGATAGGCCAAAGAGAAGCCGGAAAGTGCTTTCTTTGTGTGAAAAAGTAAAGGTTTTCAAGTTAATAAGGAAAGAAAGAAAAATCCTATGCTGAGTTTGCTCAGATCTACGGTAAGAATGACTCTTCTATCCATGAAATTGTGAAGAAGGAAAAATAAGTTTGTGCTAGTTTTGATCCTCCTCCTGACCTATTGTCAGAAGGTCAGTATAGCCTAAGGCTACATAACCATGCCTACCTCATTTGTGAGTCCAGAACTATCTCAGAGCTGTTTTAGTTCATTATAGCTGTCTAATTATTAATCTTTGTTGGAGGGACAAAGGCTGCGGTCTCCTACTCTGCCATCTTGGTGCTGTCACCCACATTTGACCATATGACCCTTATTTAAGATTGATTTTGCATATATTACCTCATTTAAGTCTCATCTGTAAAAAAATGCTATCTATTTGCTAAAAGGAAACTAAGTATGATTCAGAATTACTGGGGAGCTTGTTAAAATACAGATTTCCTAGGCCTCAGTAGAGACTTTCTGTTTAAATCCGTCCAGGGTGGAGTCTGGTAATTGCCAGTTTGAACAAATTCCCAGGTGCTGCTGGTGCTGCTGAAGGGCCCACACATTGAGAACCACTGGTTTGGAGACACCACAAATTGCTCCAGCTTATCCAGCTAATAAGTGACAGCTGAGATTCAATCCCAGATATTCCATTCCATATTAAGTGCTTGCACTTCTACATAGCAAAAATAAAGAATAATCTTCAAAAACAATGAGCAAATCTGTTAAAGAACATTGGTATTTTTCAACAAGGTTGGGCAAGCCAACAGAGAGAAGGAAAATACACATATGAGAACCACTGGAGATTTTCAAACAACTATCACCAAATATGACAGCTTTATGGGGGAGAAAATTTAGACATAAAAAAAGGAGAATGTGTGGTGTTCCAAAGATGGTTTATCTCCTAGAATTATTATTGTTAGCTTGATGTTGAGTCATCCATCCACTGGATTGAATGGATATTTTAAAATCTTAGTAGGCTCAGTGGTCTGAAACAAAAATGCCTCCAATTTGTTTGATTCTTGAGAGAGAAATGGTGTGGTGTTACTTTCAAAGAGACTATTATCTCCAAGCATAGAATTTGTAAAAACTATCCATAAGGGAGGAAATGAAGCAGAGCGTTTCCCCCAGAGAGTCATCATGCACAAGAGGACAGACAAGGAGCCACACAGCCGTGGGTGCACAGATCTAGAAGGCGGGCTGCCAAGACTTAATGGGATGAGACACCTTGTCAGATATCAGTGAGGGCCAGAGGCAGCTCACTGACTAGACACCCCCACCCCTGTCCCACAATGTAAGTGCATGACGGCAAGTTCATTAACTTCATTGTCAGACCTCGTAAGCTTCCCCTACATCAGGATTCCAACTTGGGGATGAAGTCACGAATGGGAGAACTGTGCTCACTTCAGCAGTACATATACTAAAATTGGAATGATACAGAGAAGATTAACATGGCCCCTGTGCAAGGATGACATGCAAATATGTGAAGTGTTCCATATTTTTTTATCACTTTATGAGGGATTTAAATGTCTATTACGTTGCTTGGTACACCTGAAACTAATAAAAATAAATAAATTTTTTAAAAAAGAATGGGAGAATGATTGAAATGGCAGTCTGCATGCTGAACTGAGCAATTACCAGAAAAACTTTTTCATCCAGATGAGATTGTTTTACCTCAAAATGCAAGATTGTTTCCTGATACTGAGTGGAAGTGGGGTTTCATTCACAATTTGAGTTGTTTTTAAAAAATGAAGTAGTCATATTTCTTCACATTTCAACTGTGACTGTATTATTTTAGTCCTCTACAGAAGTAAAAAACAGAAGTGATGCAACAGAACAGAATCAGTCAACCCTAAATGTGCATGTACAAGAATAAAATACACATATGATAGCTAAAATACCTAAGAGAAATGGGTAAATCTGAAAAACAAGGCAATGAGACTTCTGAAAACTTGGCTTCTCCTGAAAGCAGACACTGAGAGAATAATTTGAGTTCAGGAAGTTCATTTGGGAGGTGATTCTTTTTTTTTTTTTTTTTTTTTAAAGATTTTATTGGGGAAGGGGCACAGGACTTTATTGGGGAACAGTGTGTACTTCCAGGACTTTTTTCCAAGTCAAGTTGTCGATTGTCAATCTTAGTTGTGGAGGGTGCTGTTCAGCTTCAAGTTGTTGTTCTTTCAGTCTTAATTGTGGATCCTTTCAGTCTTAGTTGTGAGAAAACTAAGTTCTTTTCACTTTTAGAGTTCTCTTTACTTTTCAGTAGCCGATATTTGTTCCTCCAATCCCTCTTATAGCTAATAATTATTTATTTCAAATTACTGTGTGGTTTTTCTGTGATGACCAGATCCTGAATTTCTAGCACTTTTTCATGAATAGGCACTTCTCAGCTTGTTGTTTTCCTTTGATCAGTTTCTAGAGCCCCAAAATGATTGAGTTTGACAGTTTTATTCACCTTTATACTTGTGTTTGGGGAGAGAGTTCACCCACCTCTTCACATGGTCATAACCAGAAGTCTGTCTAATCCTTGAAATTAATTTAAAGAATGTATTTTATTGTATTAAAACTGATTTAATATAGCAACATCAAATTTATGGGCTTATGTTTTAGAATTCGTTAAATAATTTTAAAAATTTTAAATATTATTTTTTAAAAAGGCAAATTTGTCATTATGGACACTGACATCCAAGACAGCACAAAAATTAGTTGAAACAATAAGAGAATTCAGCAAGAAAAAATGCTGAGGGCGCAGCTCAGCTCCAGTTGCCAATTGCTAGTTTCAGCAGGCGCAGCCCACCATCCCTTGCAGGAGTTAAAAGGGCAACCTTGTGGTTGAGAGCCCACTGGCCCATGTGGGTATCAAACCGGCAGCCTTTGGAGTTAGGAGCATGGAGCTCTAACTGCCTGAGCCACCGGGCCGGCCCCAGGAGGTGATTCTTAGTAACACTTGTAGGAGCAGAGTGGGGACTTGAGGTAGGAAAGGGAAGGAAATCAGCAAAGACTGTCACTTAAGCAAGTTTCCACTGAGAGCATCTGGAGCTTAATCCTTCTGGAAAGCTCTGGGAACCAGTTACCCCACCCAAGGGGGAAGGGGGCTGGGGTATTTACCTACCTGCTCCCATCAGTCTTTGGCTGGTGGCTGCTTCTAGCTAGAATTAATTCCCTGGCACTTCCAGTCTGTCCCTCACGGGCAGAGCAGGCTCTGACGACAACAGGAAGCCCTCAGACAGTGTTGTAGGAGCTGGCAGTTGGATGTTGGGCCAGTGTGCGTGCAATGGTAAGTGTCAGGATGTGGTGACATACTGACAGTGTCTGCTACAGGGAACTCATCCATAGAGATTTGATGCAGACACAGAATCAAGCATGACCAGCAGCATGAAAACCACAATCAAGGCACACGCACTTGGAAGTCCAATAAAGAGCAGTATGACTATTTTTTTTTTTACAGCACCCTACTTGTCAAGTTAATTTTTTCCAATTTTTTGGAGAAATAATTGGCATACATCACTGTATAAGGTTTAAAGTATACACCATGTTGGTTTGGTTTACATATATTGTGAAATAATTACCACAATAGGTTTAAATTTTTGAAAAATAAACTAATATCTTAAATAGTTTCCAGGAAAAAGGTGGTATTTAAAGATGCCAGAAACAAAATAAGTTTGAGGCTGTACAGATTTCTAAGAACACTTCGCAAAAAAAAAAAAAAGTGAACTTGCTATACCACAAAGCTACTTTCATCGAAACCATGTAGTATTGACATGTGAACACATTACTAAATCAAAAGAACAGTACAGAAATTCCAAAAGCAAATCCAAGTATGTATAGAAACTTAGTATAAAATAAAAATAGCTTAATAGAAAGATGATTGATTTTACAAATGGTGTTGACATAATTGACTATCTAGAGGAAAAAAAAAGAATAAAGTTAAACCCATACTGTACACTATAAGCAAAAATTCTGGGGGCCCCGCCCGGTGGCTCAAGTGGTTGGAAAAACGTTTTCATCCAGATGAGATTGTTTTACCTCAAAATGCAAGATTGTTTCCTGATACTCGGGGCTCCTAACACTGAAGGCCAGCCAGTTCGATTCCCACATGGGCCACTGAACTGCGCCCTCTACAGCTAAGATTGTGAACAACAGCTCTCCCTGGAGCTGGGCTGCCGTGAACAGCGGGGGCTGCGGTGGGCTGCTGTAAGCGAACGACGGCCTCAGCCCTAGGAAAGCAAGGCTCATAATACCAGCATGGATCAGGGAGCTGTGTCCTACACGACTAGACTGAGAAACAACGGCTTGAACTGGAAGGGGGATGGGGAGGTGGAAGAAAGGAGGGGAAGAAAAATTCTGGGTGGATAGGTCAAATATGAAAATATAAAAATTTAGAACAATGTTTATTCTTTGTGTGTGAGAGAAATTTTTGAACAAGATAAAAATTTCAGAAGATATAAAGTAAAAGACCAATAGATTACCAAAAATATAACAAAACAAAAACTTTGTTACGGAAAATAATGCCGTAAAAAAGTCAAAATACAAATAATAGCAAGAGAAAATTTACTAACAATACATATGATATCTCAAGGGTTAATATCAGTAATATAAAAAAGAAAAAAAAGATATGGGGTCAAGATGGGAATGTAAATTCATGTGGTCACCACTACTCCCTCCTCTTCCAAAGACATAGCAATGACAAAGTATTTTTTAAACATGAAAAGCTATAGCCAGGCAATGAGAGAATTAGTGCATGGAAGATAGTGCTAGGCCAACATCCACTGAGAAGTTGACCAAAAACACAGCACAGAGACACACTAAGGGTTGGAAAACATGTAAGATAACATGTAAAGAATAAATCAAGAAGCGCCAACGTATGTCCAGTAGGAGTTTCAGAAGTAGAGAACAGAGGAAATAGCAGAGGAGCAAAATATGAGGAGAAAAAAGACTTTGTTTAGCATTTAAGAGTCCTCTGAAAATATTCTGTGCACCAAATATCAAGCAGGACAAGTGAAAAATAATTCCACAGTGAAAACTCTGTTCTCTTTCAGTGAAACTGAAGAGAATCAAAGATAAAGAAAATATCTTGAAACCTGTCGGAAAGAAATGGTTGAGTACCTACTAAGGAATAACAAGTAGATCTTCAGAACTGAGATTAATACTCTAAGTAGTTGGGGAAAACTGCCAAACTAAGAAGTCTATATTCAGTTAAATTATGATTCATAAATGAAGGCAAAATCAGGATATTTTTGGACATGAAAAGAGTGAAATAATTTACCACCAAGAAATTCTTGTATTTTTGCTGAAAAACCTAAAAGCTATTCTTCATTTAAAAAAGGGGGAATAGGCCACTGTGGGGACAAAACCCCAAAAAACAGTTTCCAGGCTCTCGGCCTCACATAGAAAGGTGCTGGCTCGGGTAGTAAATGGCCATCAACTGTGATCAGATGCCAGCAGCTGTGGCTAGTTGGCCAGCAGCTGTAACCCGTAAGCCATTGGCCACTAATATAACGGTTGTGGCTATGCTAGCAGAAAGGATGGGGGGCTAGCAAGAAGATGGTGGCTGGCAAGCGCGGACTACTGTTAGGCAGATTATGTAGATCCCGCTTCCTGTGTCTCCAGCCCAGCCGCCAGCGAGAATATATTGGTTTGACTCCCCTATCTATGGCTCCGTGGGTGTTCCTTTTTGGCCTTACCGTGTCCTGCGTTCTTGGGCGGGGAGTGGGAGCTGAGACCCTGCACGACAAATGGCGCAGCGAGCAGGGTCCCCTGCGTGACACATGGCGTAGTCGGCAGGATACGGTGCTGGCCAAAGCTTTCCGAAGGGCAGTGGAGCAGTTTGTGCGTATGAAAGCTCAGTCTCAGGAAGACCAGGAGGAGCAGCTGCCGGAGAGCTCGATCCCCATGGAGGGGTGGAAAGACATGGATGGTTCCCCAACCAGCAGAGGCCGGAGAAAGCGGAGAAAGCGAAGGTTGTTGCCGCCCTGTGGGCTGGGAACTGCTTGCTGAGGCAGCCCGGATGCAGGACTTTTAGTCCCAGGAGGAAACGCTTGCTGAGTCCTCCGTGGGAGATGAGGGTGAGGTCAAGGTCGTCCCTCACCCCCAGGACAGCCCTGGTGAATGACTATGGACTATGGGGAATTGCCTTCCATCCCTAATTTAATGGACGCTTGACTGTTTGGGAACATACCACCATGTAGTGGGACTGGCGGATGTTTGCTTTTGTGTCTTGACTGGCCGCCATTGATAATATGTAAGCACCTTGATGTGAGCCGCTGTTGTTCCAGCACAGTACCCCGAGAGGCCCAGAGAGAGTGGCAGTGCCCTGAGAGGCCCTGGCTGTGTCCAGGAAGTCTGGCTGTGTCCAGAGAGTGGCAGTGCCCTGAGAGCCCTGGCTGTGTCCAGGAAGTCTGGCTGTGCCCAGAGAGAGTGGCAGTGCCCTGAGAGCCCTGGCTGTGTCCAGGAAGTCTGGCTGTGTCCAGAGAGAGTGGCAGTGCCCTGAGAAACTCTGGCTGTGCCCGGGGAGACAGGTGGTACCCTAAGAAGCCCAGGAAGTCTGGCTGTGACCAGAAGTACTGTGGTGGTGCCCTGAGAAAAGCTGGCTGTGCCCGGGGAGACTGGTGGTACCCTAAGAAGCCCAGGAAGTCTGGCTGTGCCCAGAAGTACTGGGGTGGTGCCCTGAGAGGCCCTGGCTGTGCCCAGGGAAACAGGTGGTACCCTAAGAAGCCCAGGAAGTCTGGCTGTGCCCAGAAGTACTGGTGGTGCCCTGAGAAACCCTGGCTGTGCCCAGAGAGCTTGGCTGTATTCAGGATAGTGCATTCACCTCCAGGCTCCTTGCACAGGGCCCCTCGCAGAAGACGCTTGTCGCGTAGATTGTGAGGCGAGACCCTGTAGGGGTGGAGTGTGGGGACAAAACCCCAAAAAACAGTTTCCAGGCTCTCGGCCTCACATAGAAAGGTGCTGGCTCGGGTAGTAAATGGCCATCAACTGTGATCAGATGCCAGCAGCTGTGGCTAGTTGGCCAGCAGCTGTAACCCGTAAGCCATTGGCCACTAATATAATGGCTGTGGCTACGCTAGCAGAGGAAGGAATGGGGCTAGCAAGAAGATGGTGGCTGGCAAGCGCGGACTGCTGTTAGGCAGATTATGTAGATCCCGCTTCCTGTGTCTCCAGCCCAGCCGCCAGCGAGAATATATTGGTTTGACTCCCCTATCTATGGCTCCGTGGGTGTTCCTTTTTGGCCTTACCGTGTCCTGCGTTCTTGGGCGGGGAGTGGGAGCTGAGACCCTGCACGACAAATGGCGCAGCGAGCAGGGTCCCTTGCGTGACACCACGATGGAGGAAGTGTGATACACAAAGCAAAAGAAAAATAGTTCAGTAATATTTGTTGGTAAATACAGCATACATTTGATTATAAAACATAAGAAACAAAAGTTTTGTCTTAAAATAAGTAGAGCTAAAATTTTAGACAAGTATAATATGAGAATTGGAAGCAAGGGAAGTTTGGAGAATAGACCTAGCTAAGGGACCTAAGATTCTAGGAATTTAGAGATACTTAACTTTAGCCTTTGTTACACAACTATAAAGTTAAAAACATAAGATAAAAATTTAAGGACGATTACTAAAATAATAGAAATAATATTTATAACTTCCAAAGCAGTGAAAAGAAAAAAAAAGAAAGAAAATTTAACCAATAAAACAGAAGGCAAGAGAGTTGGAGGGGATTATCAATAATGTGTGGAAAATAGAAAAAAATAGTTAGTGGCAATAAGACCAATGTATATGTATTAATCCCCCAATAAGTCTTGTACCCATCTGGCACCATACATAGTTATTACAATATTATTGACTATATTCCCTATGCTGTACTTCCTATCCCTGTGACTATTTTGTAACTACTAATTTGTACTTTTTTTTCTTTCTTTTTGTTAGGACAACTCAGCAAAATAAAATTCCGGTTTATTGTTGGACAACATTGTTTCACACATACATCAAACAGGCCAAAAAAATAAATAGCAACTTCATAGACAAAAAAAGGAAAAAAAGAAACCTTTTGTCTTTGGCCTTTTTAACCATCTGATACAAACCAACTACTTATAGTACAGCTAAGTACATACACAAAAAAAAGTTACTGGAATGCTCGGAATAAGATTGTTTTTTGTTGTTGTTTTTGCGGTTTTTAGAAGGTTTTTTTTCTCCTTTGAGATTATAATGAACATGGTCACACCACAAGTAAAGTCAGAAGTAGGACAGAGAACGCTCCAAAGGCTGGTTTGGTCATCACGAGATCATTAAAAATGGCTGACCCCTAACAATATGTACAAAAATATAAAATGTAATAAAAAATACAAATTTCCCTTCTTAAAGTACTTTTAAGAAAAAAAGCAGGGCCTTGGAAGTTTTGGGTCTTGTTTCCTCCCCTGTTGCAAAGTCCCGCTGTGGCTTTGGTTGGGTGGTGGAGAGCGGTGCGTCGCCTGCGGGTGGCGCTGCCCGCGGCGGGCGGGCAGGCGGGCGGGACTCTCTACCCGACGGTGACCACGCTCAGATTCTGAGCCGGCGGCGGAAGGTGAAGAGGTCACGGCGGCCTTTTTTATTTTTGAAGTTTAACTTCTCCTTTTTTGCTGTCTCGTCATCTACATCGGTCTTCTGCTTCTTGGTGTCAGCATCGTCATCCTCATCGTCTAAAGCTGCCCGCTCGCTCGTAGCTCAGCCTCGTCGTCTTCCTCCTCCTCCTCCTCCTCCTCTCCTCCTTCTTCCTCTTCTTCATCTACCTCACTGTCAGCCTCCTGCTCCCCGTTTTCCTCGTGAGCGCTCCCGTTAGCGGGTGCGTCTCTTCCACGGTCTGCCTCCCGCACAACTTCCTTCCCCTTTAAGTCCTGGGTGGTGATCGCGGAGCTGGTGTCCACGGCGCGCCTGACACGGTGGGCGCGCGGTGCGCCTAAGCAGCGGATCAGGAAGAAAGCGAGAGTCGAGGACTCGAGCGGAAAAGCTGCCGGAGTCCGCGGGCGGGAGGGGCGCAGGTGGGTGCCGCGGGTGGGGAGCCGGCGCGGGCAATGCGAAGATGGCTTCGCAGAGCAGCCAGTGGGCTGATGTGTACTTCTAATCCCTTCAACTTTTTCGCCCGGCCTCCCAAACCCCTCCCATCTGGCAACCATTAGTCTGTTCTCCGTACCTATGAGTGTGTTTCAGTTTTATTTGTTTATTTTGTTCTGTATTCCACATGTAAGTGAAATCATGTGGCATTTGTCTTTCTCTGTCTGACATTGCACTGAGCATAACGCCTTCTAGGTCCATCCACGTTGTTGTAAATGTAAGATTTCATTCTTTGTTATGACCAGGTAATACTCCATTGTGTATATACCACATCTTCTTTATCCAATCATCTATTGATGGGCACGTAAGTTGCTTCTATATCTTGGTTATTGTAAATAACACTGCATTAAATATAGGAATGTATATATCTTTTAGAATGAGTGTTTTGGATTTCTTCAGATAAATAGACAGAAGTTGAATAGCTCGGTCATATGGTAGTTCTATTTTTAATTTTTTGAGGAACCTCCATACTGTTCTCCATAGTGGCTGCACCAATTTGCAATCCCATCAACAGGGCATGAGAATTCCCTTATCTTCACATACATCCTCACCAACAGTTGTTTGTTGATTTATCAATGATAGCCATTCTGAAAGGAGTGACGTGATATATCATTGTGGTTTTTATTTGCATTTTCCTGATGATTAGTGATGAGCATCTTTTCATATGTCTACCATTTCTATGTCCTATTTGGAGAAATGTCTATTCAGGTCCTCTGCCCATTTTTAAATTGGATTTATTTATTTATTTTTGTATTGACTTGTATGAGTTCTTTACAAATTTTGGATATCAACCCCTTATCAAATCTATCATTGTCAAATATCTTCTTCTATTCAGTAGGTTGTCATTTCATTTTGTGGCTGATTTCCTTTGCTATGCAAAAGTATTTTAGTTTGATGTAGTCCCATTTGTTTATTTTTACTTTTGTTTCCCTTGCCTAAGGAGATACATTAGAAAAAAATTACTAAAACCAATGTCAACGAGTATGTTTCTAGGAGCTTTATGGTTTGGGGTCTTACATTTAAGTCTTTAATTCATTTTGAGTTTAGTTTTGTGTAGGATGTAAGAAGGTGATCTAGTTTCAATTTTTTGCATGTGTCTGTCCAGTTTTCCCAGCACCATTTATTGAATAGACTGTTTTTAACCCATTGTGTATTCTTCCCTCTTCTGTCACAGATTAGTTGACCATATAGGCATAGGTTAATTTCTGGGCTCTCTGTTCTGTTCCATCGATCTATGTGTCTGTTTTTATGCCAGTACCATGGTGTTTGATTACTATAGCCTTGTAGTAAAGTTCGATATAAAATACTGTGATACCTCCAACATTGTTCTCCTTTCTCAAGATAGCTGTGGCTATTCGGGGTCTTTTGTAGTTCCATATAAATTTTAGGATTACTTGTTTGTGGGGAAGATGTTAAGAAATTTTGCCTTCATTGGCTGATGTTAGGTTTTGTCTATTTAGCTTTTTGTTCACTCACACGAGAGACTGCATGTGGGGTGATGGTTAGCTTAGGGTTAAGTGAATTTCTCCCTTGTCTCATTCCCGGCAGGAGAGATATGGATGTTGTTTTCTGTTTGTTTGCCTGCATCAGCAGATGAGGTGGGGAAGTAACTAAGTTATACCAGAATTACGTGAAAAGCATTTTGCCAGGATTTGTAAGGCTTTGGGCCGACGGTGCCAGGTCCCAGGCGAGAACGGTAAGTAATGTTAGTTTGAATGAACTGGCCCTTCAGCAAGATAAGCAATATTTTTATCACAGTAGCTGCCAAACCCTCCCGGAACTGGCCATTCCCTGAGGGGGAGGCAGGAACAAGGGGCTTGGCTCTAGGGTACATCTGAAAGAAAAAAAAAAAAATAAGACAGACCTCAGTTGGCAGTGTACTTTTGTCATTTGTCATTGGTGATTCTTCACCTAACATTTTGGGAACTTGTATGCAACATGCAGCTTACACCATCAGGAGACGCCCTGACTTCCAGCCGCGGACTTGATGAGGTCTGGCTGGTTCCTGATCTCTCCAGTGTTGTTCCCCACGGTTAGCCTTCTTGAGGACTTGTTAGCATTTTGGAAACTTACACACAGCTTGCAGCTTGTAGCATCAGGAGACACCCTAACTTCCAGCAACAACAACAACAGCAGCATTCTTGGGAACTTGTTAACATTTTGGAAACTTGTATGCAGCTTGCAGTTTGCAGAATCAGAAGATGCTTCAGTTTCCCAGCCGTGTACCTGGCAAGATTTTGATTCCTGACCTCTCCACTGTTGTTTCCCCATAGTTTGGTGAGCTTTTGGCATCTACTATAATAGTTGCTATCCCATAAAATTTATTACTGCTTTTAGATACTCCTTATTGATGTTATTTGTGTATTTAGCGAAGTGCTTTTTGATCACTAATAAACACATGTCGGGATCTCTTAAACTTATATGTATGTATACTCCTTTGACATGACATTGTTATCAATGTATATACTTTAGTCTTAACCACCTTTACTTTCTGTCATTAGCACATTGTTTTAATTGCCTTTATCTTTTGCTATTGCATATTGATAAATAAATTAATTAGTCCCTCTCTAGAATATCCTCTCCTTTCTTTCCCCCACTCGTCATTATATTGTTCCACTTCTTATTTTGATAGGGATTGCATTGACTGTATAGATTGCTTTGGTTTGTGTGGACATTTTAACAATGTTGATTCTGCCTATCTGTGAGCATGGTATATGTTTCCATTTATTTGTATCTTCTTCAATATCTTTCTTTTTTTTTTTTTTTAAAGATTTTATTGGGGAAGGGGAACAAGACTTTATTGGGGAACAGTATGTACTTCCAGGACTGTTTTTCCAAGTCAAGTTGTTGTCCTTTCAATCTTAGTTGTGGAGGGTGCCGTTCAGCTTCAAGTTATCGTCCTTTCAGTCTTAGTTGTGGAGGGTGCAGCTCAGCTCCAGGTCCAGTTGCCATTGCTAGTTGCAGGGGTCGCAGCCCACCATCCCTTGCGGGATTCGAGGAGTTGAACAAGCAACCTTGTGGTTGAGAGACCACTGGCCCATGTGGGAATCGAACCAGCAGCCTTCGGAGTTAGGAGCATGGAGCTCTAACCGCCTGAGCCACTGGGCCGGCCCTAATATCTTTCTTTAACGTCTTATAATTTTCCAAGTACACATCTTTTACTTCTATAGTTACATTTATTCTTAGGTATCTTATTTTTTAATGCAATTGTAAATGGGGTTGTTTTCTTAATTTCTTCTTTTGATAGTTTGTTTTTGGTGTATAAAAATACAAACAATTTCTGAATATTAATTTTGTATCCTATTGCTTTACTGAATTGACTTATCAGTTCTAACAGCTTTGGGCGTTCGTTTTTTGTTTTTTGTTTGTTTTTTTTTAAATTTATTTGGGGTGACAATTGTTAGTAAAATTACATAGATTTCAGGTGGTGTTTTTGGTTTTTTATGTTTTTTTTCCTCTTTTTTTGGTGGAATCTTTAGGGCTCTCTCTATATCGTATCATGTCATCTGCAAATAATGAAAATGTTACTTCTTTCATTCCAATTTGGATGCCTTTTATTTCTTTTCTTGTCTGATTGCTGTGGCTAGAACTTCCAGTACTATGTTGAATAAAAGTGCTGATAGTGGACATCCTTGTCTTGTACCTAATTTTAAGAAAACACTTTTAGTCTTTCCCCATTGAGTGATGTTAGCTGTGGGTTTTTTTTCATATATAGTCTTTATTATTTTAAGGTATGTTTCCTCTATTTCCTCTTGGCTGAGATTTTTTTTTTAAATTATAAATGGATGTTGTATTTTGTTAAACACTTTTTCTGCATCTATTAATATGATCATAAAATTTTTATCATTCATTTTGTTTATGTGGTGTATCATGTTAACTGATTTGTGGATATTGAACCAACCTTACATCCTAGGAATAAATCCCACTTGATCATGGTGTATGATTTTTTTTTATTGTATTGCTGAATTGGTTTGTTAATATTTTGTTGAGGATTTTCCAATCTATATTCATCAGGGATACTGGACTACATTTTCTTTTCTTGTAATGTCTTGGTTTTGTTTTGGAATCAGGGTGATGGTGGCCTTGTAAAATGAGCTTGGGAGCCTCCCTTCCTTTTGAATTTTTTTGGATAATTTACAAAAGATAGGTCTTTTAATTCTTTTTTTAAAAATATTAGTTATTTTAATTTTTATTTTAATTGGGGAATATTGGGGACCCAGGACCCATCAGCTTCAAGTCAAGTCATTGTTTCATTCTAGTTGTGGAGGGAGCAGCCCACTAGCCTATGTGGGAATCGAACCAGGAACCTTGGTGTTATGAGCACTGAGCACTAACCAACTGAGCCAACCGGCCATCCCTAGGTGTTAATTCTTTTTTGACTGTTTGGTAAAATTCACCTGTGAAGCCATCTGGTCCAGGACTTTTTTGGGGGGAGTTTTTGATTACTGATTCAATTTCCCTAGTAGTAATTGGTCAGTTCAGATTTTCTCTTTCTTCTTGATTTTGCCTTGGAAGACTGTATGCTTCTAGGAATTTATCCATTTCTTCCATATTGTTCATAGTATTTTCTTATAATCCTTTGTATTTCTGTGGTGTCAGTTATCACTCCTGTTTCATTTCTAATTTTATTTTATTTTACATTTTTTAAATATTTTGTTGGGGAAGGGGAACAGGACTTTATTTGGGGAATAGTGTGTACTTCCAGGACTTTTTCCAAGTCAAATTGTTGTCCTTTCAATCTTAGTTGTGGAGGGCGCAGCTTAGCTCCAGGTCCAGTTGCCATTGTTAGTTGCAGGGGGCGCAGCCACCATCGCTTGTGGAAGTCAAATCAGCAATCTTGTGGTTTAGAGGACGCGCTCCAACCAACTGAGCCATCCAGGAGCTCAGTGGCAGCTCAGCTCAAGGTGCGGTGTTCAATCTTAGTTGCAGGGGGTGCAGCCCACCATCCCTTGCGGGAGTCAAGGAATCAAACCGACAACCTTGTGGTTGAGAGCCCACTGCCCCATGTGGGAATCGAACTGGCAGCCTTCAGTGTAAGGAGCATGGAGCTCCAACCGCCTGAGCCACCGGGCCAGCCCTCTAATTTTATTTATTTGGGTCTTCTCTTTTTTTTTCTTGATGACTCTTGTTAAAGGTTTATCAATTTTGTTTATTTTTTAAAAGAACCAGCTCTTGGTCTCATTGGTATTTTGTATTGTTTTATTAGCCTCTGTTTCATTTATTTCCACCCTTATCTTTTTTATTTCTTTCATTCTACTTACTTTGGGTTCTGTTTGCTGTTCTTTTTCTAGTTACTTTAGGTGTCAGGTTAGATTTTTTTATGCGATTTTTCTTATTTATTGAGGTAGGCCTGCATTGCTATGAATTTCCCTCTTAAGACTTCTTTCATCGTGTCCTATAGAATTTGGGTCATTGTGTGTTTTCATTTTCATTTGTTTTAAGGTATTTTTTTTATTTCTTCATTGATCTCATTGTTAATCCATTCATTATTCAGCAGCATGTTATTTAGCCTCCATATATTTGAGTGTTTTTCAGTTTTTTTTCTTGTAATTGATTTCTGGTTTCATACCATTGTGATCAGAGAAGATGCTTGGTATGATTTCAATCTTCATAAATTTACTGAAACTGGTTTTGTGACCTAACATGTGTCTATCTTGTAAAACGTTGCATGTTTGAAAAGAGTGTATATTCTTCAGCTTTGGGTGAAATGCTCTAAAAGTATCAATTAGCATATCTTGTAAGACTGGTTAGGTGGTGATGAACTCCTTTAGCCTTTTCTTGTCTGGGAAGCGCTTTACCTGTTCTTCAATTTCTTTTTCTTCAATTTTAAATGATAGCCTTGCTGGGTAGAGTTGTCTTTATTAGAAGCCCTTGTTTTTCATTACTTTGAATATTTCCTGCCATTCCTTTCTGGCCTGCCAAGTTTCTGTTGAGAAATCAGTTGACAGTCTTATGGGAGCTCCCTTGTAGGTAAATAACTGCTTTTCTCTTGCTGATTTTAAGATTCCCTCTTTGTCTTTAAACTTTGGTATTTTAATTATGATGTGCCCTGGTGTGGGCCTTTTTGGATTCATCTTGTTTGGGGCCCTCTGAGCTTCCTGGACTTGTATGTATTTCCTTTACCACGTTAGGAAAATTTTGAGTCATTATTTCTTCAAATAGGTTCTCAATCCATTGCTCTCCCTCTTCTCTTTCTGGTACCCTTATGATGCAAATATTGATACACTTAACGTTGTCCCAGAGGTCCCTTAAACTATCCTTATGTTTTTGGATTCTTTTTTCTTTTTGCTGTTATGATTGGGTGTTTTCTGCTACCTTATCTTCCAAATTGCTGATTCGATCCTCTGCTTCATCTAATCTGCTATTGATTCCTAGTATAGTATTTATTTTAGATTCTGTATTCTTCCTTTTTTTAATTTTTAAAATATTTATTGGAGAATGTTGGGGAACAGTGTGTTTTTCCAGAACCCATTAGCTCCAAGTCATTGCCTTTCAATCTAATCGTGGAGGGCGCAACTTACTGGCCCATGTGGGAATCAAGCCGGTGACATTGATGAGCACTGCACTCTAACCACCTGAGCCACCCGGCCACCCCCTGTATTCTTCATTTTTGACTGGTTCCTTTTTTTGGTTTCTGTGTTCTTTTTTTATGCTTACCATCTCTTTGTCGATGTTCTCACTAGGTTCCTTGAGTATCCTGATAATGTGTGCTGAACTCTGTATCTGGTAGATTGGTTGCCTCCATTTTATTTAGTTCCTTTTCTGGAGTTTTTTCCTGTTCTTTCATCTGGAACATGTTTCGTTATTGCTTCATTTTGGCTGCCTCTTTGTGTTTGTTTCTATGTATTAGGTAGATCTGCTATGTCTCCCAGTCTAGGCAGGGTGGCTTTATGTAGTAGGTGTCCTGTGGTGCCCAGTGGTACAGTCACCCTGATCACCTGCCATTGTCCCTGTGTGAGATGGGTGCTCCAGGAGTGTCCCTTGTGTGTGTTGTGTGTGCCCTTCTGTTGTTGATGAGCCTTGATTGTTGCTGGCACATCAATGTGTTGGATTGAACCTCAGACTGGCTGGCTGTGAGAACTGTCCATGACTTCAACAGACAAGCTGCTGTGCAGGGGCCGACCCCATGATATGAGATTTGCCTCATTGGGCTCTGGTGCATGCGGTGACCACCCTTTGGGTGTTCCCTCTGTGGGGCTAATTGTGTGGTGTTTAAGCCAGCCACCCAGTTGTGTTATTTCTGAGGCCTGTTGGGATGGGCTCTATTGTAGGCCAAGGCTAGCCACTGTCTGTGACCAGCCCAGGACTACCTGGTAGGAGCTACACAGTGATCTGCAGTTAGTCACTGCCTGTGCTGGACCTGTTGGGACATGGGAGAGGCCATGCTGCAAATTGAGGCTGGCTGCCACCTGAAGCAGGCTTGGGGCTGCTCATAAAAAGGCACGGATATCCCAAGACCTACCACTACCTGCTAGCTGCCCATAAAACTCAGCTGCTGAGCTTCTGGCCGTGAGTGAGTTGGGTGAGTCAGGGTCTCAGAAAGTCACCAGGGTGGGGCAAGTGGTGTTGACTATGTTAGTGCACATTTAGATTTGGTGCCAGTACTGAGCCTGGTGCCATTCAGCAAAAGGCACAGGGCACAACGAGGCCAGCCACTGCCCTCCTGGGATTAGCGGATCTTTGAAAGTTTTCAAAGAAAGACTGCATCACAGACCAAAGCCAGGTTTTTGCTGACAAAAGAGTCTCTGGCAGTGAGATAGTTGGGTGGGGGTGGGTCTCAGGGAGTCATAAGGGTGGAGCAAGTGGCATTCATCAGGCTAATGCAGATTCATATTTGGCCATGTGGAGGGAAGGTTCAACACAGGGACAATTGTAGCTGTCCTTCCAGCCCTCATCCTGAGGCCACACAACTCAGTTTCTCCCTGTATGTCTCTGGAGTCTCCTGGAGCCACTGTTCCTCCATCAGAGACCAGGGTGAATGCCTGCAACTGGGTAAGTCTGTGTGCATGCCCTTAAGAGAATGCCTGGGTTTGCAGCAGTCTTCAGCCTCACTCAGGTGATTAAAAGCCCAGCTGATTTTCACAACCAGATGTTGTGGGGACTCCTCTTCCTGGCACTGGTGCTCTGGGCTTGGGAGCTCAGTGTGGGGCTAGGACCCCTCTCTCATCAGAGTGGAACTTTGCAGCTGAGATATCCCTTCCAATTTCCAATCACCACATATGGATGTGGAGCTATCCTACTTTGTGTCTCTACCCTTCCTACCTTTCTCGATGTGGCTTCTTTTTTATATCCTTAGTTATAAAACTTCTGTTCAGCTAGTCTTCAGATGCTTCTTCAGGTTGATTATTCTATAATTTAGCTATAATTTTTATGTGGCCATGGGAGGAGGTGAGCACAGTGTTTACCTACTCTGCTGTCTTGACAGGAACTCCACCTCTCCCCAATCTTTTAAATGAAGAATAGCTTTTAGGAGGTTTTTCAGTAAGAATCTCTTGGTGGGAAGTGATGTTAGTCTTAATAGTCTGAAACCACATTTGTGTGTATGTTTGTGTGTATTATAACCAAATACTGTTTATTCAAGGAATACTAGAATGATTTGGCAAAAATCTATTGAAAAAATCCACCCAAACATTAAATGCCTCCCAAAAGTAAAATTCAACATTCTTCTTCCCCCCGCCCCGCTTCTTCCACCTCCCCACCCCCAACTCCAGTTCAAGCCATTGTTTCTCAGTCTAGTTGTGTAGGGCACAGCTCCCTGGCCCATGCTGCTATTATGAGCCTTGTGTTCCCCCTGGCTGAGGCAGTCAGTTGTCAGTCATCGGTTGGCCGCTCATAGCAGCTCATGGCAGCTCTCACTGGCTTCTGGCTGCCACACTGGCTGCCGGCCATTCATGCTAGCTGCCCACCTCTCATGGCAGCACATGGTAGCCCACGGCAGCCCAGCTCCAGGGAGAGCTGTTGTTTACAATCTTAGCTGTAGAGGGCACAGCTCACTGGCCCATGTGGGATTCCAATAGGTGATCTCGGGCGTTAGGGTGTTAGGAGCATGGCGCTCCAACTACCTGAGCCACCGGTCCGGCGCTCAACATTCTTCATGATAAAAACTTTCAGCAAAAATGGAGAAAATTACCTCAGTCTACTAAAGGTTTCTACAAAAAAACCTACCACAAAAATCACAACTCATGGTGAAAGTTTAGAACTTAAATTCAGGAACAGTATAATAATGGCCACTAGTACCACAGGTCCTAGCTAACACAATGAGAAAATGAAGAGCTTAGAGTTTGAAATATAGAAGATCAATTTGTTACTATTTGAAAATATCATAGAATCAAAAGATTAGAATTAAAGAGACTTGCTTGATAAAGATGCATAATAAAAATCAATAGGACTTCTATTGATTTAGCAGAGATAACCAATTAGAAAATGTACTGAAGGGGCTGGGGGGTGTCTCAGGTGGTTGGAATGCCGTGCTCCTAACGCTGAGGTGGAAAGCTTGGATGGGGGTCAGGGGGTAGGGAGGTGGAAGAATGGAGGGGGGGAAAGAAAATGTACTGAAAACATTTTTTTATACTCTCAAAAACAAAAACAAAAAAACTGAACCCTAAAGAAACTAGCAATAATCTATCAAAAGATGGGGGGTGGCGGAGAGAATGAAACAAAAGACCTCAATTAAAAAAAACACGGGGGCTTCAGAGTTTTGAACCGCCTTGCTGAGGTTGCAGGATCTATACCGTCTGCGTGGGTTGCCTGGATTGCGGATCGCGATGACCGTCCCCTCACTGGAGGAGCTGGACTCCTTCAAGTACAGTGACCTGCAGAGCTTAGCCAAGAGTCTTGGCCTACGCGCTAACCTGAGGGCAGACAAGTTGTTAAAAGCCTTGAAAGCCCATCTTAAACAGGAAGCAAGAAAAGAAAACGAGAATCAGGATGAAAGTCAAACTTCTGCATCCTCTTGTGATGAGACTGAGATGCATGTTAGCAGCCAGGAACAAGCTGAAGGGGAGCCGGCCGGCCACATCACCAAAACGAGAAGGCGCAAGACAGTCCACAGGAATCCTGACTCTCAGATGAATGGAAGTGTGCAAACTGAAAATGAGCCACCACCTGTGTCAAAATTGCAGGAACATTCAGAGGTACAAACAAGTGATCCAGCTGAGTTCCAGAATCAAGAAATGTGGGAAAACCAGGGCCTCAAAACTGCTGCAGAAGTTCCTTCTGCACCAGATGAGAGCCAAGGAGGTAATGAAGATTCGAAGGTACCTTCAGAAAGAAAGAAGTTTCTCTACACAGATGGATTTTCCAAATCTAGAAAAATTAAAAGAACTGCAAGCACTACTCCAAACTTTAAAAAGCTCCATGAGGCTCGTTTTAAGGAAATGGAATCAATTGATCAATATATTGAGAGAAAAAAGAAACACTTTGAACAACACAATTAATGAACTGAAGCAGCCCGTCACGAAGGGAGTGGTGGCAACTCCAGTTGGTGTCCCAGGAAGACTCTCTGTGGCTTGTACACCCACAAGCCAGCGGCACTCTCAAGGCCATTCGCGGGGCACTGCAGGTCGAAGCACCTCGTGTGTGAAGGGGGCGGACAAGCGCTCCACTCTCTCGGCAACTAAAATGAATGTCAGATTTTCAGCAACTACTAAAGGTAATGAGCATAAGCGTTCACTAACCAAGACTCCGGCCAGAAAGTCTCCACATGTGACCGTCTCTGGAAGTACCCCAAAAGACCAGGCTGTGCTTGGGACACACAAGTTAAAGACCACAAAGGGGGATTCTGTTGCAGTTGTTACCTCTTTCAAGTTGACGGCTGAAGCAGCAAAGACTCCAGTCTCCCATAGGAAACCAGTGTTTGACCTCAAAGCAAGTCTGTCTCGTCCCCTCAGCTATGAGCCACACAAAGGAAAACTGAAACCATGGGGATCATCTAAAGAAAATAACGAGAATGTAAACAGAGTTAGCTTCCATAAGAAAACTTACAAACAACCTTGTCTCCAGACCAGGGAGGAGCAACGGAAGAAACATGAGCAAGCACGAAAGGAGAAGAAAGCAAAGGTTTTGGGAGCTCGGAGGGGCCTCATTATGGCTGCAGATTAATAGCTTTTTAGCATTCTGTAAATATTCCTTTATTCTGAACCTTTTTTGTTTTTTGTAAATATTTTCATACTGTCCTTCCCACTTTAGTCGAGATCTTTTTCTGCTCTTAACTTTGTTTATAATGTATAGTGTTGGTAGGTTCTTCACATGCTACTCTGAAAAGATATTATTACCTTAAAGCTCACAAATTCTGCAAAATGTTTTTAACCTAAGTCCCTGTACAATTCAGTTTTCTATAGATTTTTGACCAAATTTTTAATGTAAAATTTCCTCTGCTGGCGCTAACATGAACAAAACTGCAGTTCTCTTCTAGGCAAAAGCCTGATGGTAGCTAGTTGTACCACAGGCTTTAGTAGAAATTGAACAATAACGTATTAGGAATACGGTAAGCTGGGAAAAACTGTCACTTCATCCTCTAGAGAACCTAGTAGTCTTAGTGAATCTGTGGGCCATAGGGGTCGATTATGGCATCAGTATTTTACCTGTGTGAAGTGTTGTGCTCAAGCTTATGTGCACCTCTGTTCAGGTCACTTCATGTAATTGCCATCCGTCACTCAATAGATTCTTAAAAACTATGGCTCATTCTATCCTTGCTTATTTAAAAATACACAGGGCCATACTGCAATTTGAGGAGTGCTGCTTTAAGGATTACTATGCTCTGTCAAACTTAAATCTTATTCAATTTATGGGAAAGACTAGCGTTGCTTAGTATCATTTCCATGTTTGTTGCACGTAAGTGGAGCTTCTGAGTTTTGTAGTGCTTAAGATTTTCATAAATAAATTTTTTTTCTCATGAAAAACAAAACAAAACAAAACAAAAAAAAACACGGTAGTGGACATGCAAATTTAATATAGTAACTATAATTATTCTCATTAATTTATAAATCCTTTGTAATTCCAATTAGAATTCAGTTAAGACTCTTTTTGGATATGTGTGTAAAACTAGAGACTTCAAAGTTCACATAAAAGTGCCAAGGTCCCAAAATAGCCAAGATAATTGTAAAAAAAGAATCAAGGAAGTGGAGAATTGTCCTACCAGCTAGCAGGACTTGTTACAAAGCTCTAATAATGAGGATTGTGGTATTGTCACAAAAATAAAGTTAGGTCAATGGAACTGAACAGAGAGTCCAGAGAGTGGATCAATCCTTACATGGAAAGTGGTCTATTATGCCGGTGGTATTGCAATCAGTGATGGGAAGGGATAAACTGACTAGTCACTTTTTAGTACCTGGGCTAATGGCTTCCCCTATACAGAAGGGAGCTAGTATTTGATCCATATCTCACACCACATACGAAAGTAATTTCAGATGTTTAAAAACTTAAATTGGACAAAGATTTAAAAATTACAGACTAGATAGATGGATAAATGGCTATTTATGTAGCCATCAAAGAAAGGGTCAGACAGAAAAAGTCGAGAATCATAGGATTTCACGGATATGTGGTACATAAAACTGAAAACAACAACAACAAAAAAGACAAACAAATGAAGAAACAAATACTCACAGACACAAACAATAGTTTAGTGGTTATCAGAGTGTAAGGGGGAGGGGATTGGTAGATGAGGGTAAAAGGGATGAAATATATGGTGATGGAAGGAGAACAGACGACTCTGGGTGATGAACACACAATGTGATATACAGATGATATGATACAGAATTGTACACCTGAAATCTATGTAACTTTACAATCGTCACCCCAATAAACTTTAATTTAACAAAAAGGAAAGGGTTAAAGTTCAGAATTTCTAATGAACTCCTATAAATCAATAAATCAAGTAATCTGTAAATTGATCCATAAATTTAATGTGACCCCAATAGAAATATGTAGAAGGTATCTTTAAGAATTGGAAAGGTCATAGGGTAAAATAAATGAGAATAGCCAGGAAAAAGAGATACCATGATATGGTATGTGTAGGGGAAAGTGACCTCATTATATTATTAATACATAAAGTCTCAATAGTGTGGCATGAACACAAGATACACAGCTGATAGAGCAGAGTAGAAAGTCCAGAAAGAGAGACAACTAAATATGGGACTTTAGCATTTGATAAAGATGTCATCTCCAATTGGTGATTGAATAAATGATGCTGGGACAAGACAGTCATTTAGTAAAATTAAATTCATTCCCTAGACCTTAAATTAGGGTAAATGCCAAACATAGCATACATTTAAAAGTAAAAAAATGAAAATATAAAAACCCACAGAATTATTTTATAACTTTATTGACAAATTTACCTACAAAATGTTTCTGCATGACAAAATTCACAAAAACAAATTCAAAAGACAAAAACTGGGGAAAGTATTAGTAATTTATGTCACAGATTAGTCAAAAATTAAGAGCCAATTTCTTCAAGATACAAAGAGCTGCTAGAAATCAATAAGATTAACAATCTCAGAAAAATGGGCAACGGATATGAATAGACAGTTCACAGGAAATACAAATGACTTTTGGACACATGAAAAATTCTCAGCCTCATTCACAATGAAGAAATGCATTTTATTTTATTTATTTATTTAAAAAATTTATTTAAAAAATTGATTGGGGTGACAATTGTTAGTAAAGTTACATAGATTTCAGGTGTACAATTCTGTATCACATCATCTATAAATCCCATTGTGTGTTCACCACCCAGAGTCAGTTCTCCTTCCATCACCATATATTTGATCCCCTTTACCCTCATCTCCCTCCCCCCACCCCCTTACCTTCTGGTAACCACTAAACTATTGTCTGTATCTATGAGTTTTTGTTTCTCATTTGTTTGTCTTGTTCTTTTGTTGTTTTTGGTTTATATACCACATATCAGTGAAATCATAGGGTTCTCTGCTTTTTCTGTCTGACTTATTTCGCTTAGCATTATACTCTCAAGATCCATCCATGTTGTCACAAATGTTCCTATTTCATCTTTTCTTACCGCCAAATAGTATTCCATTGTGTATATATACCACAACTTCTTTATCCACTCATCTATCGAAGGACATTTTGGTTGTTTCCATGTCTTGGCCACCATAAACAAAGCTGCAATGAACATTGGAGCACACGTGTCTTTATGGATAAATGTCTTCAGATTTTTTGGGTAGATACCCAGGAGAGGGATTGCTGGGTCATATGGTAATTCTATTAGTAATTTTTTGAGGAACCTTCACACTACACTGCCTTCCATAGCGACTGCACCAGTCTGCATTCTTACCAACAGTGTATGAGGGTTCCTTTCTCTCCACAGCCTCTCCAACACTTGTTACTATTTGTCTTGATGATAGCCATTCTGACTGGGGTGAGGTGATATCTAATTGTGGTTTTTATTTGCATTTCTCTGATGATTAGTGATGTTGAGCATTTTTTCATATGTCTATTTGCCATTTGTATGTCCTCTTTGGAGAAATGTCTCTTCAGGTCCTCTGCCCATTTTTCAATTGGGTTGTTTGTTTTTTTGTTGTTGAGTTGCATGAGTTCCTTGTATATTTTGGATATTAGCCCCTTATCGGACACACTGCAAAAATCTTCTCCCATTCAGTTGGTTGCCTCTTTATTTTGTCGATGGTTTCTTTTGCTGTGCAGAAGCTTTTAAGTTTCATATAGTCCCATTTGTTTATTTTAGCTTTTACTTCCATTGCCTTTGGAGTCAAATTTATAAAATACTCTTTGAACCCAAGGTCCATAAGTTTTTGGTTTTTTTTTGAGAGCCCACTGGCCCATGTGGGAATCGAACCCGCAGCCTTCGGAGTTAGGAGCACGGAGCTCTAACCGCCTGCGCCACCGGGCCGGCCCCAAGGTCCATAAGTTTAGTACCTATGTTTTCTTCTATGCAGTTTATTGTGGCAGGTCTTATGCTTAAGTCTTTGATCCAAAGAAATGCATTTTAAAATGATACTGAAACACAATTTTCTTTCTACCTGGCAAAAATGCAGGAGTCTGATAACACAGTGATGGCCAATGTCAGGAAAACCAGGTTTTCACATTGCTGGGCCACTGTATATGGGTAAATCTGTGGAGGTCAATATTGCAATATGTTTCAAAATTACAAGTGTTCATCCCCTTTACCCTAAAAATTTCTCCCTAGGAATTTATCCTACAGATATGCTCACACACATAAAATTACTTTGGACTTTGTGATAATGTTTGTATTAGCAAAAAGTTGGAAACAACCTAAACATGCGACAGAAAAGAAATGTTTAAATACAGTCCAGTTCTATAACCATATAGAAATAAAAAAGACTGAGGAAGTTCTGCGTTTACAGATAGAAAATATTACCAGCATATGAGGTCTTATATTTAAGTTTGCGAACTTTGTTGCAACAATGTTGCTAACCTTTTTTGATATTAGAAGGATTATTCACTGTGAATTTTTACCAACTGGACAGTTAATCAAGTTTACTATTTGGAAATGCTGAAAAGGCTGCATGAAAATGTCAGACTACCCGAACTTTTCACCAGCAATTCATGGCTCTTGCATCACGACAATGCACCAGCTCACACGGCACTGTCTGGGAGGGAGTTTTTAGCCAGTAAACAAGTAAGTGTATTGGAACACCCTCCCTACTCACCTGATCTGGCCCCCAGTGACTTCTCTCTTTACTCAAAGAGAAAGGAAATATTGAAATGAAGACATTTTGATGACATTCAGGACATCAAGGGTAATATGATGACAGCTCTGATAAGCATTCCAAAAAAGAGTTCCAAAATTGCTTTGAAGGGTGGACTAGGCACTGGTATCGGTGCATAGCTTCCCAAGCGGAGCACTTCAAAGGTGACCAGAGTGATATTCAGTAATGAGGTATGTAGCACTTTTTCTAGAATGCGTTTGCAAACTTAACTATCAAACCTTTGTATGTTGTCATGTGGAAGAAAAAAATGAGGAAGAACAACGTATGTTGGACAATAAAGTTTGGGAACTCATCCTAGAAAAAATGCTGCACACCTCATTGCTGAATATCACTATGGTAATATGGGGAAATGGAGACTCCTACACCCTGCTGCTAAGAATATAAATTACTGAAATTTGTTAATATTTAATTAATAAAACGTGCAATTTCATTTCAAGGTTATATGATAATGGGAATACTACTACTAATAATAATAAATAAAAGCTAACACTTATTGAATGCTTACCATGTACGAATTCCTCGAGTCCTGCGAGGGATGGTGGGCTGTGTCCCCTGCAACTAAGATTGAACATGGCACCTTGAGCTGAGCTGCCGCTGAGCTCCTGGATGGCTCAGTTGGTTGGAGTGCATCTTCTCAACCACAAGGGTGCCAGTTCAATTCCTCGAGTCCCGCAATGGATAGTGGGCTCTGCCCCCTGCAACTAGCAACGGCAACTAGACCTGGAGCTGAGTTGAGCCCTTTGCAACTAAGACTGAAAGGACAACAACTTGACTTGGAAAAAAGTCCTGAAAGTACACATTGTTCCCCAATAAAGTCCTGTTCCCTTTCCCTAATAAAATCTTTTTTAAAAAAAGCAAATGATATAGAATGCAATCAACTGGTTACTAGAAAAAATATTATAAGAAAAGTAAAATGTAAACAGGATTTCTAAGAAGTTTCCTGACTTCAAGGTAAGACAGGGACTGTGGGGTAGGGATGAGGTAAAGGGACAGCCCACACAGCTGTCCTATAACCAGCTCACTTGGAGAGAGAGAGAAACTTTGTTAAGGTGAAAGTAGAAATTAGAAATTGAAATTAGAAATAAAAACAGTTGTTGTTATAAAATACCTTGATTCAAATGTTTGCTCAGTTGGTAGGTTGGATGAGATTATTTTATAACCCTATTTAAAAAGAGTAAAGAGTCTAAAGTCCTCTACAGAAATTATATTGTGCAGACAGTAAAGAAAAACAATTATAAAAATAAGTGCATGGGGTAACAAAAGTCAGTTTATAATAGCTATACTAGTTATAGCACTCAGTATGATATTGGACTGAATTGCTCAAAAAAGGGATCTGTCCTGGGAATAAAAAAACCCAACAAAATGTAATGCTCCTTTACGTCCTTAGAGAGACCCATGAAAAGACTCATAGGCATAAATCTGAAGATAGTTTAGGGCTGCTGTGCCAACGGAAAAACCCCATAGCAGGTTTACGTGTCTTCTTTTACCAGAGAAACTTCAGGCTTCCTAAACAGCCCAATTCCAACTTAGGTACAAGCAAGGGCAAAGGAAGAAGTGGAAAAGACCTGGTCTTCACTTGCCTCCATTACCTAGAGAGATTGTTTAAATCATTGGATTGACTTGTGGGGTGTCTAATTTTACGTGTCAGTTTTAGCTAGGCTATGGTACCCAGATATTTGGTCAACACCAGTCTGGGTGTTGCTGTAAAGGTGTTTGTTAGATGAGATAACATTTAAATCAGTAGACCAAGTAAAGCAGGGTACCCTCCCTAATGTGGGTGGGCCTCATCAATAGGTTGAAGGCACAAAGATAAAAGGTTCCCCTGAGAAAGAGAGACTTCTGCCTCCAGTTGGCTTCTAGGGGCAACACCAGCTCTTCCCAGGTCCTTGCCAGTCCCACAGTCTCATGAGCCAGTTCCTTAAATCTCTTTCCATATACACAGTTGATCGGTCCTGTCTCTCTGGAGGATCCCTAGTACATCCTGTCTACCCTCAATACACACCCTCGATAATTACACTACTTGTGCACCAAATGACATCAGAGAAAGTCAGCAGGAAAAGAAATCTGGTTGCAGCTGAGGGCCTAAACACACCTCTACCAGAAGACATCAACTATGTACTATTTTGTACCACAGGAGTGCTGAGCCCAGAGCTCCACAGAGAGCTCTTCTGAGAGCCACAGACTGGACCATCGCACAGGACACTAGGGTGGGAGCCGTTTTGGAACCCCACCGCAGGAGGCAGGGCTGAGAAGACCAGGTACACAGGTGTGTGTTAGCTTGGTGGGTGCCTGCCGCTGCCACGGGACTGACACTTCGGTGCGGGCTGCTATGGGCTGAATGTATCCCCCAAAATTCACATGTTGAAATCCTAACTCCCAGTACCTCAGAATGTGGCTGTATTTGGAGATAGAGTCTTTAAAAAAATGACTAAGTCAATATAAGGCCGTTAGGGTGGGACCTAATCTGATCTCACTGGTGTCCTTATGAGACTAGGACACACAGAAAGATCTCAGAGATGCTCCCGCTCAGAGAGAAGACCATGTGAGGACAGCAGGAAGCCAGCCAATGGCAGACAGCTCGAAAGAAATAACTTCACCTTGGACTTGTAGCCTCCAGAACTGTGAGAAAATATCTGTTGATTAAAGCAGCCAGTCTGTGTGTTTTGTTATGGCCGCCCTAACAAGTTAATACACAGAGTGACTCCCATGCCGCTGGAGCACCCACCTTACATCTCCCCCAGCTCTGAGTTCCAGCTCCTCACAAGGGGTTTCCCTACCCTTACACCTCCCACTGGACACAGCAGTGCTCGCCTATGCTTTTCCTCCATTCCAAACTCTTCAGGACAAGCACTCCACCCTCGAGGTGGGCTGTAAGCCTGCTCACCCTCCCTGGGCAATGCGTTGGCAATGTACGCCTATGTTCTTAAAAATGCACATAAGATCTTTGACCCAGCAATTTCATGTCTAAAACATTGGCCTATGGAAACCATCAAGAACAGATATATACATAATTTTTTTCAGAGAAAAAAGGACAAGAATAACTTATTTGTCCATGACAACAGATATTTAGCATTTCTATGTGCCAGACACGGTTCTAGGCACTAGTGACATCACAATGAACGAAGCAGACAGAAACTCCACACTGAGGAGAGGCAATTTAGCTAACCAACTGAATTATACATTAGAAGGTAATAAATATTACGGAAAAAAATAAAGCAGGAAAGAGGCATGGGGAGCAGGTGGTAAGGTTCCAGTTTTCAACAGGGTGGTCAAAATGGGGCTAAGGTGGTGACAACTGGACAAGAGCTCGAAGGTATTTAATAGCAAAGTGTCGACAACTGTTTTTGCTGGTTGGCAAAATTATGGTTAACTATTTTCTTTTATAATTTTCTGTACTTCCCAAATATATTACAATTAACATACTTGCTTCTACAATATAGAAAAAAACACAATAAATATTACTTTAAAAAAAATCTTCAAGCAGCCCTTATTTTCTACAGGACAAAGTCCAAATTGCTGATATCTAAAGTCTAAATGAAGGGCCTCCTCCCTTCCATCTAAATTTATCTTTAGTTCCTCCTCGAGAAAAATTGTCTTTTCCAGTCAGACTGATAATCTGTGACCCAAATTTGTCAAGTAGCATTGCCAAATTTAGCAAATAAAAATACAGAACACGCAGTTAAGTCGGAATTTCAGATAAACAATGAATAATGCAGTATTTGGAACATACAGTCAGCATTTATTTACTGAAATTCACGTTAACTGAGCGTCCTTCTTGGGGGTGCCAAAAAAATGTATACATATACTTGTATTCATCTGTTGTAATTGGTATATATCGAGTATTACAATTTTAATACAGTTTTTTCATTTTTTAAAATGTGTATACATTTTTTTGTCACCCTCTGTATATTTTATGTGGTGACACTACAAGTGATCTTTCTTCCACTGCTGGAATAATCTCTTGTTTCCATCTTTCCAAATATTCCCAGTTAAACCAGAGGGTGGGGAGCAGAGGACGGAGTGGGTGGAATGGGAAGACAAGCCTGCCTGTCAGCTCCTGTATAAGATACAGATGGGGACGCGGGGGGGAGCACAGTTAAAGGGGCCCTTTCTTACTATGGCTTGTGACTTTCCCTCAGATGAAGAACGTACCTTTGATTAGATGCTCCTGACCTTGGAGTCGGGTAAATAGGTGAATGTCCAAAGGTTCTCCCTAGAAAATAAAGTATTTTAAGTTATAGGACATTTATTCCAATTTCCCAGCCATTTTAATTCAGGTAAAATGTCCTTAGTTATTTTGTTTTAAACCAAGAGTGTTTAAAAAATTAAATTTTAATGCCTTTCTTTAGATGTTGACTAATTTAAGGAGGCTTTCAAAATGGACAGCTTTTGTTCCAAACAAGGCTGCATCTCCACTAGTCTGACCTACCCTTTGCTTCACACTGTCCCCCACCCTGTTTTTTAGGGGATCTGAGAGCACCTTGGAGATGACCTCTGCATCAGACTCATGGTCAACTCAGAGTTTCTTGTAAGTCTGCAGGAGAGAAGCCTGATGCTGAAACCGAGGGTCCTTATGACTTTGATTAAAATTCATTTTGACTTCTGGCTCTAGAAATCACACGCCTTTCTCTCTGTGCTCCTCAGTCTTGGCCTTTTCTCTCCCTCCTACCCCCATAAGTAGCAACCCCAGAAGCAACAGAAGACTGGATCTGAGCAATGGTCATACAGGTAGACCTCTGGCAGGATAAAGAGAACATCTTGACCTAAGTTTGGTTTCAGCTCCTTAGCCCTAAGGCGGAATGTCCCCCTGGCTATTTTCTCATGATAGCAGACAGAGGGACTCTGGAAAAGACCTCAGAACTGTCCTCAAGATCTGAAGAAATGATTCATTACCCTTACCTCACCTCAGACCAATCAGCTCCCAATACGACCCCCAGACCCCTAACCCATGGTATCTTGTGACTTTGCCCCATAGAAACTGTAACCTACACGCCATCCGGGAGGCACGTCTTTGAGCGCCAGCTCACCTGTGTCTCTGGGCTTGGCGTCATTTCCTTAAATAAACCTCTGCTTTCTTTGCTGCAAGCTCCTGTTCCTGGTGTCTCCTTTGGCTTTAATGTGCTCAGGCAAGTAGGTCCCTTGAGTTCGGTAATACTCCCCCTTCTCCTGAAATACAGCAGTTTGCTCTGTCCCAGAGCTGGCGCAGGAGAACTGCTGAGCCCACAGCCAGAAGCTGCCAGGCTATCACCCAGCCTCTTCAGTGCATACAGCTGTCGAACATTGGCCCCGGTCCCAACAAGTCCACATCACAGACCAATGGGGAAGCATGTACACTAAGTGGCATGTACACCAAGGGCAGCAGTGTAATCCCCCCAAAGCCAAACTCTAGAAAAAATTTTCCCATAAGGCTGTGAGAATAAACGTCCTCACCCATGACCAGGTTCTTCCGTCTTGATGTCCTTAGTGCCTACCATAGTAGTCAGTACCTGGTGAAAAATTAATTTTTGTTGCCATGTCAAACCGAGCCATTTTATAGAGGCTCTGTGTATCGATGTGAAAAAAATCTTTAGACTATATTGTTAAGTGAAAATAGAACATTGATTAGCATGCAAAATTTTGCTTTAAAAATAGAATACACACGTATTCTACTTACGTAAAGAAACATTGAAAGGGTACACAGGAAAATGAAAGTGTTTACCTGTGGGGCAGGGATGGAAGGATGGGATAAATAGAGGCAGGGTGGTTGCAAATCTTTTTGATGTACATCTTTATATATTAATTTTTGAACCAAGTCAACGTATAATCCTTTAAAATTCAATTATATGTTTTTTTTTTGTTTTTTTTTTGTTTTTTTTTTTGGTTTTTGAGAGCCCACTGGCCCATGTGGGAATCGAACCGGCAGCCTTCGGAGTTAGGAGCATAGAGCTCTAACCACCTGCGCCACCTGGCCGGCCCTAATTATATGTTTTTTAATTAATTTATTTTTGTGGCAAAAAGCTGAACTGTAAATAGGAAGCTACTGTTTCCAAATCTCTGTGATCCTTCTTTTTCCCTCAGCTCACTGATGAGCCAAGAAGGTGACCACACTAGAGTTTCCTTGACTTTATAACTTTAGCATCCATCACTCTCACAGTTTAAAAGTTCCTTTTTTTAAAAAAAAATCTGCTGTGAGTTTCTAAGCATGGCTTTTATTTCCTTGAACGCAGCACATACATAGTTGTACAGTCTGTGTCCAATAATCCCAGTGTCCGAAGACCCTGTCGTCCTGATTCGCTTTTCTGAGCACCGTATCACCGAACATAGAGCAGAGCCCTTTACTATGATTTCTTGAAAATGTCTTCCACAAGTAGTTGTATTTAATACACTGACTGATTGTTTCCTGAAGATCCAGAGATAGATGGTGGTATGTCAGAGTAGAGCATGGATTTTATCAGAGTACAAAACCACAGAGCAAAAAACTTAAGGTTCAATATTAGATATTCTTGTTCTTAAAAATGTCACAGGACATTTTTCACTGGCAGACTTTTCTCCTTGGTCCCCTGCCTTCTGCTACTACCCTGCAGGCTCTGTCTCTCCTGGGCTTTTCCTCTTACATAGGTTTATCCCCTCCTTCCTCCTCAGCCCTCCCAAATTTACACAGTTCTTTGCTAACTTTCCACAGTCAGATATTTCTTGCCCTGAGGAATTGTGTTGCCAGTGTTTAAGGTATCTGTCATTTTTTAGTGGAATGTCCCAGTGCCCTAGGATGGCAGCATTCTTCCTTCCAGAAGGGAAAGAGAAGCCAAGTCCTGTCTTGGGAGACAGCGCCACCTCCTGCCCATTGAGAGACAGCTGCCAAACACCCAGCTGAAGGACTCTCCATCACCGTGTCCTGGGCAAGATGGCAGATAATTCAGGTAAGAATAATTTTAGAAAGTACATTAAATTTAAGGTGGTGATGAGACATCCAAGGTTGCACATGAACTTAAACTCGGCAAGGAGATCAAGACCAGGGATAAGGATCTGGATTTCATTGGGACTCAAGGAGGTCCAGGGACCTGCAGGAGGTTAACTGCAAAATGGCCGACTGGAGATCTGAGTCAGGCCTGAATGCCCTGCATGTCCACGTAGCTCCACATAGCTCCACCTCTTGGCGTTAGGACGGAGTGGATTTCCTTTTATGTGTGGTCACAGAGGAGAAAGTGTACCCAGGAGATAGCAGAGAGGAGAATTTCAAAAAAAGAACTGCTGATGAGCTAACATGTTAGAGTTTCTTGACTTAGAATCAGTAGGATTCGAGTTTAGGATTTAGTTGGAGACTTTGTAAGGAGTGGCTTAAGATGCCCAGCACTGGGTTAAAGCATCAGAGGCTATGCAAATATGGGAAGAGATAGTCCCATCCCTCATGGAGCTAAGTATGAGCCAAAATCAGGGAAGTTGGAAAAATTAAGTGGTAATACATTATATGGCAGTTCAGGGAAGGGAGAGATGTACATAGACCTGCAAGCCCTCTGAAATCTTAGTGCAAATTGGGACGGGCCCTCCCTCTCCTTCCTCTGCCAGCACTGCTCTGCACCAGGGTCCATGGCTGGGTAAGTAGATTGTGGGCTGGTCTCAGCCCCGACTCATCCCTTCTGCTGGCTGCTCTTGTGCAGTGAACAACCTGCCTGACTGTGTGGAGGCCTTGAAAGGATGAAGACTGAGTAGTTAGGAAGTTTTCATGCAGCAAAGTGGGACATGAGCTGGGTTTAAACTGATGTCCAGAGTTTAGAGGAGCTGCAAGGAAGAGATAGGAGATTTTCTCTGCTGGGAAATGTCAGAGCAGAGGCAGGAAAGAAGTGATGAAAGAGAGGGAAAAGATGTGAATTACCTGACTCCACAATTTTAAAGTAGGCATAATTAGGAAAGATCATTCATTCAAAAAAGTACTAAGCACCTGCTATGTGCAAGGAGCTGTGCTGAACAGGCTGTGAGGCAAGGGGATAACAATAACCCCTAAGAGCAGTGTATCAGTTTATAGTTCATAAAGCACACCCGTTCTCAGCCAGGACGTTTGATCCACCGTCCTGGGAGGAAGGCTGAGGCGGCTGTCCAGAGCACGGAGCTCCACATCTCTAGAAATAGGACCATAATCCAGATCTTTTAACTAGTTCAGAACTCCTTTCATTCTAAATTTGATTCTTCCTCTTAAAGATTTTTAAATTTAAGTAATTGTTTAAATAGACGATACACTTACTTGGTTCCAAATTAAAAAGGTGCAATAGGAACACAGGGGAAAGTCTCCCTCCCACCACTGTTCTCCAGACATCTAGACATCTAACTTTACTGTTGTCTTAATTTGCATTTCCTTCATGTGAGTGAGCTTGAGCATCTTTTCAGATGTTTCAGAGATATTTTGTATGTTTTTTTTTCCTGTGAAGGGTCTGTTCATTTCCTCTGACCAATGTTTTACTTGGTAGTTAATAGTTTCTTTTTTATTTGTAAGAGCTGTCTATGCTTTAGGGAAATTAGCCCTTTGATTTGATGGTAGTTGCAAATATGTTTTCTTTTTACCTTTGCAGTTGGTCGTTTTTCTCTTGGCATTGCTTTCGTAGTTTTTACCCCCATGCAGATCTTTTTAAATGTAGTTGAATTTATCTGTCTTTCCTTTTATGACTTCTATGCTTGAATCTTTCTTAAGCTACTGTTAAATTAAATACAGTGGGTCCCTGCCTTCAAGTTGCTCAATAAGCCAAAAGGAAAATCGAGAAAACTACCTAAAAAACTATAGTGCATTATCACATGGTCAGTACACCAAGGTGGTGCAAAGTGCGGTTTCTTCATTTATCTATTCAGAATCCAGTTACTGTGCCATCTGCCCAAATACCCCTCCATTTATGAAGCCTTTACTGAACTCTTTCTAAGAGATGACATTTTGTGGCAAGTGTGCAAGGGTGACAAGACATCGAGATCTGAATCCCGGCTCTCTGTCCACCCCTCTGTGATCTTGGGCAGGTCACTTAATCTCTGTGCATTTTTGTTTCTCATGTTACCTCATGAGATATGACAGAAATGTAGAATGTGGAGCGGTCAAGGATTGGAGACTGAAGAACAGATGTGGCAGTGAGTAGCTTAGGGAGAGCTGTAAGACACATCCAAGCCTGGATTTGTGATTTCAGGTGATGAAATCGGAATTCCAACAAGGTCCAGAGACAGTCACTAGGCTGGTGGCAAAAGTAAAGGTCACTGGATTGAGCATGTGAAAGAGCAGAAGGGCCTCTGTGTCAAATGGTCATATATGTAGTCCTTGAAATCACCCAGGATGATGGCAGGACATGGGGTCAGAAAGGGCCTGTGGGCCTCATGCATAAGTCCTCGTGAAGTGAGGCAAATGGCTCTGTGGAGAGCAGCAAGAAGAATTGAGTATGAGCAAGCAGAGCTCCACAGCAGGTGTTTTTGTGTGGCCCTGGGGACGTCATGCTCAGGAGGTGGACGTATGGGATGAGGAAGATGGTCACCCAACCTGTGACCCTGAGATTCAAGACGTTCATCTCTTTTGAGAAGAAAGCCAAGGAATTGTGACTTTTGAGAAAATAACTTTTCATTAGCAACCCACAGCAGTCAGTGGCGAAGTGGGGCTGAGGGAGGAGACTCTGAAATGAGGTTTTAATAAGTATCTCAGACCTTTTAAAGCTCTTATTAAGGGGACCCTCTATAGGCTCCCCCAATGTCAGGGCTGAGAACGGCCTGAGTGGATGAGAAGTTGGAAGACTGTGGGGTAGCCACTATCATGAATAGATGCCATGGCTGTGTGGCCCCTGGGTCCTGAGCTACCACGGCTGGGGTTTTGGAGGACAGGTTTTCATTTTGTGAGTTGACTCAGTTTGTGCCATTACATTGAAAGCTCCAAGACCTTCCTCTTCCCTGTGTGCAAACAAGCCGCACCTTGCTCCAGCCAAAGTCCATCTTACCTTTCAGCTCCCCTCAGTCAGCCAGCCAGCCACAGGCGTTTCATTTCCCTAGTGATTCAGTATTTGCAGGACAGGATGAGCCTCTGCACTTCCCCCCAGTTTTACTGACACACGAGCGTATATAATTGACATGGCTTAAAAAGAACCATGCACCTGCTGGCCATCTCTCCAGATCTGACGCCTGAGAAAATGACCTGAAGTTGTAGCAGGAGAAACTGAGGTAGGATACTCTGAAAGCTTTGAGGGAGAAGGACTAAGCAAGAGGTTTGGGGGTGAGGGAATGGGAGTGAATGCAGTGTTTAAGGGAAGTGGTGATGGGGGAGGACTTCCTTCTTTTAGTCATCTTTGGAGATGGTTTGAAAGGAGGGAAAAGGTGACTTCAGACATTGCACAGGTCTGTGGTCTGCTCTAAGTCCTGTTCTCTTGTCTTTTATTGTGGAATCTGTAAACCCCTGTAAAGGATGCTGGTTCAAAGAATGAGCAGCTGACAGAGATGCTGGTGCAGGTGGTTGGCAGTAGTAAGTTATCGCAGTAGCCAGATTCTTAGATGTGACCGTGAGGCACATCTAACAACAGTATCCCAGGGTGGAAGACACTCCACAGTCCTGCCAAAGTAGCTTAGCTGAGGGCAAATCACAGGAGACTTTCAGCTTTCCAGTTTATGATGCTCTGACTTCTGGCCATAACTCTCTGGCCTTTTAATTTTGAGCTGTACAAATATTCACAGAAAGCTTTGGAGACGAAAATAGACTTGGTTTTTGAACCACGGGATATGGAAAATAAAGAGTGATTTCAAGTTTCACAAATACAAGGTAACCAGAGGGTGTGTGTCAAAACTGGTGAGATATTTCTGCAACTCATGCAGAATTGTGGTGTGTGTGCCCTTGCTAGGCTTCACAAAGGGACAGTCAGCAGTTGCCCGAAGTTGTAGGCACAGGTCGTATCCTACAGGCTGCTCCAGGACTGCCTTCATCCAGCTGGGCCATCTTCTCTGGACTGTCTACATGGGAGGTCTTCCAAAGCCCCAGTGGGGAAGGAGGCCCTGTAGCCAGGAGGCTGGCAGTGGAGGGTGGAGGCCATGGTCCCTTTGCGGGAGAACAGCTGGGAAGAGGGCATCTGCCCCATCTGCCAGGAGCACCTGAAGGAGGCCGTGAGCACTGACTGTGGACACCTCTTCTGCCAAGTGTGTCTGGCCCAGTACGTGGAAAAGGCCTCCGCCTCTGGGGGCTTCTGCTGTCCCCTCTGCCGGAAGCCCTGTTCCGAGGAGGTTCTGGGGGCAGGCTACATCTGCCACAGCCACCAGAAGAAGGTTTGCTGGTTCTGTGAGGAGAGCAGACTTCTTCTGTGTATGGAATGCCTGGTGTCCCCTGAGCACAGGTCTCATCGTGAGCTGGCCATTAAAGACGCCATCAGCCACTACAAGGTAAGGCCGGCTCACCACCTCCCTGGGTTACTCCATTCTTCCCTCTGTTCACGATGCTTGGCATATCATGGAAGCTCAACAATGGACGCTTTTCTTTGTTTCTTCTGCTTCATCTTCTTTTGCTTTTCCAAGTATATTTTGCTACTGATGTCAAAGTGTCAATGAATTACTATGAGTCTAAGAGATGATGCTGATACTGTGATGTCAGATTCCCAGAAAGCATGAGGTACTCTCACTTTGCTCATCTGTAGAATGAGGGAGTTGGACTATATTATATAATGCGAAACCCTTTCAATACTAAGACTATATGGTTCCCCTGGTTGATAGTACTAGAAATTTGCCTAGAAAAGTATTCAGGTTTTATACATGCTAATAATTATCCTGCAAATATACTGAAACTTGTAAATTAGTGCATAGCTCTCTCTTTCTCTTCCCTTTCCCTTTCCCTTTCCCTTTTCTTTCTTGCCTTACTTTCTATAGTGATTATTTGTATCCTATTTCATTTAATTTTTTTATCATAAAAATTGCATGCTCTTGGTAATACATTTAGAAAACATTATAAGGTATAGTGAAAACTAAAAATTTTTGTGTATCATTTTTCCAGACAATTTTGTGTGTGTGAATGCACTTGTTATCACACACACACACATTCTCTTTAAATTTTTTCTGTAACTCATCATCTAAAAATACATCTTGTATATTTTCGCATTTTCCAATTAGTTCATATACAATTTATGAATTCTTTTTAACAACTGCATGTTATTCAATTCTATGAATGTACCATAAATTGGCAGACACTATTTATTTCCAGTTATTATTTTGTTTTGAGATAACATGGAATGTTGCAATGAAAACCTTTCAACATGTTTTAGAGGACTTAGAATATCCAAGATATATTTTGGTGAAAGAGTAAGGTAACTTCTAAGTTATAATCAATTTTTCCTATCACTGTTTATTGAATGATTGATTCAGTTTCCCCAATGATTTGAGTGCCACGGTCATAATATGCCATATATTCATATATGCTTGCATATTTTTTGAGTTTCTATTCTGTTCTATTCTTCTGTCTATCCTTGCCTGTGTGTCAAACAATTTTAAACACTGTAGCTTTGCAATGTGTTTTAATGTCAAGTAGGTCTTAGAATCCCACAAAGTTTTCAGAATTTTGTGGATATGCATATATGTTTATTTTGCCAATTAGCTTTAGCATTATTTTCACCAGCCTCCCCCCCCCCCACTGGAACATCAATCCAGTTAATATTTGATCTAATGGAAATGACAAATTTACACTATGATGTCTTTCTATCCAATAATGAGGGATGAATTTCCAAAGTCTTCTTTTTGATACTTGACTTTTTGAGAACATGTTATGATACAGGATGAGAAAGTGGGGAATCCAGATTGGGGTGATTATGGGAAGGTAGAGAAATAATTCAGAAAGCCAAAGCAGAGTTCTCTGGTTCTAACATCATTCCTCCTAGGTGCAGTGTACCACGAGGGGGGGCGGGGGGGCGGTCTCTCCCCTGCTGATGAGTGCACGAGATGAAAAATCCCATTCAATGATTAATTCAGCTCTGTGCTTTGTGTGGAATGTTGTGCTAGGTGTTGTAGGAAGTAGAAAGATGATTCACAATAATTATCCTTAAGTATACCTTTAATTTATGAAAGGAAACCTAAAATAAATAAATAACTATGTGTTCATTTAAGAAATACTTAAATAAGTTCCTTCAGTGTGTTAGGAACTACAGTACTTGCTAGAAATAAGACAGATGCCATCCCTACTGGCAGAGTTTTCAGTTTAGTAAGGGAGACAGATAAGAAATCGAACAAACTACAAGTTTTTTATGAGTTATGAAGAAAACAAACATGGGTGTGAGAGGGAGAGTAACAGTGACCCATGTTAGTGTGGTCAGTGAGAGCTTCGTGGAAGAGGTGAGACCTAGAGACAGAGAAGTCCACCATTGTAAAGACCAGGCAGCAGGGGAGTACACACAGAAGCCCAAGTCTGCAAAAGTCTTGTTTGATTCAAAGAATTTATAGTTAGAGTTTGAACTGACAGGATATACAGATAGATTAGAAGTGGAGTAAGAAAATGAAAGGAATCAAAGGTGAATTCATGAGTTTCTGGTTTGAGAAACTGGATGGATGATGGATGATAAGGATGGATGATAAGGACGATAAGGGTGAGAACAGGTTTGAATGAAACATCAAGTTTCATTGAGAACAAGTTGAGTCCAAGTTGAGACACACCAAAGTAGGATCTTAGATATGCAGTTGGATATGAAATCTGGGTCTCAAAAAAGTGTGGAGTAGTATTCCTAGAACCTAAAACAGGGCTCCATCAGAATAAAGATAATATTTAAAGCCAAGGGAATTGAGGCAATATCCTCAGGAGAGAGTCTAGAGAGAAAAGAAGTTCCAATATTCCAAGAAAGCCATCATTTATATGTAAGGTACAGGAGGACCCAGCAAACGAGATTTAGTAAGGCAGGAGAAAATCGAGGAGAGCAGTGTTCTAGATGCTGTGTGAGAAGAACGTGTTAAGAAGTGAGTGATGGTGGAGAGCACTGGATGGTGCTGAGACATCAAGGAACGTGGGAGGTAGAGAAGTGTACTTCTGCCACTGAAACAATAGGGAACAGAAGACAAGGTCTGCAAGTGTACATAGCTTTGCAGTTTGGGAGATGGCTCAAGTGTTCTAGTTCATTTCCTCAATAATATGCAAAGAAAGAACATCAGCAGTGTGGGTAGAGGTGGGATGAGAAAGGTCTGAAGACAGGAGAAGGCGTGGTATATTTTGGGAACGTGAAACAGAGAATGGAGCAAGATTGGCAGGCAGTACAAGGCAGCAATTTGAGTTCTGAAACTAGGGGTTTCCTGTGTTTCATGGGGCTGCCTGAGGACAGCCAATGACAGTAGTACTTACTTACCCAGGGATAAGGAGTTGCCTGAAAAGTAACAGAAGGAAGGAGAGGCAAGGGTGTTGAGGGCATTTCTAGAGGAGTGATCGTAATGGTGGGCCCTGTGTGTGTTTGTAGGTGTTGATAGCATAGTTGTGAAATTGATTTCTTACAATTTCTCACCATGTCTCTATTTCTTTTAATTAAACCTTGTAAATTAAGTATTGTAAATTGTGTCCTTTATAAAGGAATTAATCCCTGATTGCACTCCAGAAAGACTGAAAAATTTGCAACGCAACAAAAGTCCACCTGTTTCCTCACTGCCCAGCCCATGTAGTGTCAACCACTTGAACGTATCCTGTAAGTTTCCCACATGTGCATCAGTGACTGGATTTGTTTTACTTTGCTTAATTGTGAATGCTGGGGATGAGGCTTTCATCCATGTAAACACTCACTATCTACATTTTCCTCTGGAATTGGGGCATAAATTCTACATGATTGTCTCGAAGTAGTTTATCTTTTGGACAATAAGGTATATTAGTTAATGTTTAACCTCCATTTTTCTTATTCTGTTTTTTTCTTTTCTTTTTTATTGCATTATTGGGGAAATTTTTAGAAATCTGTATTTAGATCAGTTCTATTTCTTACTCAGAAATTCATCTAATTATTTCATTTTTAAAGATTAATTCCTAGCTTATTTGGAATTTAATATACTGTGTTGTGTGAAGGACTACTCCATGTTAATTTTTCTTTATTCTGGTATCCAGTTGACCCCAAAACATTTTTCTGAGTCCTTTACATATCTATGTGTTGTTTCTAATTTGACATAAATTAAATTTTTATAGTAGCAGAATTTCGTTTTACTCTAGCCATTGATTATTTTTGTTCTAAAGTTATTACATAGTTTTAATATGTAATAAAATATTAAATATTTTATTTTTATATTAATTTATAAAATAATTATATTTTATATTAATTTGATTGCTTTATGTTTTTTTAAAAATCTACTACCATCTTTGCCATATAGTATTCTTTTTAATAACTTGATATTCTCACTGACTCAGAGAAATTTTCTTATGCAAGTTTCCAAGTTCTATAGAGAATTTCCTCAAATTTTAGTTGGTATTGTATTAAACTTATTGATTACATTAAGAATTGTGACTTTTGGGGTTTACTTAGTCTTCTTGACCAATAGCATTTTCCTTTATGTTTCCCCCCCTTCTTCCACCTCCCCACCCAAAACTCCTGTTCAAGCCATTGTTTCTCAGTCTAGTTGTGTAGGACACAGCTCCCTGACCCACGCTGGTTTTATGAGCATTACACACACACACACAGACACACACACACACACACACACACACACACACACACACACGGCAGCACAAAGCTGCCACAGCAGCCTATGGCAGCTCACAGCAGCCCAGCTCCAGGGAGAACCGTTGTTCACAATCTTAGCTGTAGAAGGCGCAGCTCACTGGCCCATGTGGGAATCGAACCGGTGACATGGCATTAGGAGCACAGTGCTCCCACCACCTGAGCCATCAGGCCGGCCGGGCCCTACTTTATATTTCTGAATCAGATGTTAAATTGTCTTTATTTAAACCTCTTAATGAGGTTAGCTATATCTTATATAGCTATACAGCTATTTCCTGATTCCTAGATGCACGATCATGTGGACATTGTCAGGTTTAGTCATCACAGTACCATTTTCCCTTGTAAAATACAGCGGGTGATACATATTCTTACCGATATTTTAGGACACTTTTGGCTCTGTAAGGAAAACTCATTTTGAAAGTTGGTAATTTTTCTTTTTATGATGGTATCAAGGAAAGGTACCTTTTCATCTGTTCATCACTTTTCTTTTATGCATTTTGTTAGTAAGCCATTTGAGAATTTCAGTGTTGCTAGGTTCTTGTGTTTCATCACTACTTAAAGCCCTTTTCAGTCAAAATTTTTTACTGTGAAATCACATTTTATCTGATGTTTGATAGGATCAGAAACTTTAAAAAAATCAAGACAAAACAGGTCTTGCACTAGGTCCCTATGTTTCAATTTGTCTTTCTTTCCCTGAGGAATATTTTAGGAAAATAAAAGTTTGTAGAATTTTGCATTTTAATTCTAATGAGTGCCTTAGTCACATGATATGTACCCACTAAATATTATTTTAACGCAAAAATGAATGAACATTTAAAAAAATAAAACAGAGAACTTTACCTTATTCATTTTGAATATTGTAAATGATAGATCTGTATTTTCTATGACTGTTTCTTGCATTTCTTTTTTTGTTATCTTTGCCTCCTCTTTTCATTTACACAATGTCTGTAGCTGACTTTAAACTCTGTTACATTTTAAACTAAACCAGAAGGTAAGACTGTGGCTTTTTGGACTGAATCGTAGGCCTGATTTCCATAGGCAGAAATAGGTAGTATTTCTGGCAAAGGGAATGGAAGATAAGCCATGAGAGTGTGTGGCTGCATGGGATGTGTTCAGGACATCACAATTCTCTTTGGCTAGCTTGGAGAGCATGGATCACAGAGAGCCTTGGATACTGGGTTAAGGAGTTTGGGCTATCTTTGGTAATGAGAAGGCATTTTGAAGAGAGGAGTAACACAGATAAGAGATGAAATATGACAGAGATTTCAAGATAGATGACAGACAGAATGGCGGATCCAATGACAGAAATATGGAGTTCAAGGGCAATGGATTGTATAAGAGGGTGGTGAATGGATGATAAGTTTGATTTCTCCAGATTGATTTTGAGATGCCAATAGGAGATTTTTGGCTCAGCTGGAAACATGGGATTGACTGTTAGGAAAAATCCTATGGTTTGGAGATTACAATCATGTCTGAAGCCTCCAGATGGAAAGTTAAGGACACAGTTTGGAGATAGTAAAGGACTAAGGAAACAACCTGAGAAAGGTTAAGGAAGGATGGGGGTAAGGGAGTAGAGTGGGATGGGACATGAGGGGAGAATTACATCAAAGCAGAGAAGGCCTAAGAGGAAGGCTCCTTTGGATTTCATGACTGGAGATCACTGGGGATGCTGCAGAGAGACGTTTCAAAAGAGTGATGAGAAACAAAACAGATGTCTGAGGAGCAAGGGCCCAGTCGCAAAGACAATGAGAACCGACTACTCATTCAAGTTCAATTGTGAGGATGGAGAGAGAGAGTAGATTGATGAGATGGCAAGGTGAGGATTGTTTGCTTGCTTGTTTGATCTCTGTGAGACCTTAACTTTTGTGCTTACCGTCAGTGGAGACCCATGAGTGAAACCCACCATGCCCACTTACTGCCTGACACTCCTTCCCTGAGTGCTTCATTCCTTCTCTGCTGGGAAGTGACTGCAGGTAACACCCAGTGATGTGCCACATTTTAATCACTTCCTAGTGACCTCATTGTCTCCTCTGCTTACTGAAGCCTTTCGTTTGCCTGAATGTTCCCACAGTCCCCTTGACCTTGATTTCACCCACAGAATCTAAGGGCCACAAAGAACTTTCAAAGTCATCTGCTCCAACCCCAACCTCTACCTGTACACTTCCAGTGATGTGGGACTCTTCTTTCCCCAAAGCAACACAAGAGAAATGAGGCAAAAATGACAAATATTAAAAATATTCCCAATAAACAGCCCATAAAATATTCCCCATAAACAACAAAATATCCTAAATGTTTTTTTGACATGGGATTTAGTTAATGAAACACACACTTTTCAGTTAATAGCACACCCTTATCTTTGGTCCACATATTCTTTTTTCTATTTTATTTAATGGTTGCATTTAATCACCATTCATCCCTTTCCCATGGGCAACAATTTAAAGTGTTATATTTTTATTTTATTTGTAGATGGTTTGGTAAAACACATATTGCTGTATTTTGTGCTTGTGTATTGACTTAACAAAATTATATTATAGACCTCATTCTATTTCTTGCTTTTCCACTCTTCCATGGTTTTAAGATCAGTCCATATGTGACTGGTCTTTGTGTGTCATATATAAGTGACCCTTGAACAATGCAGGGTTAGGGATTCTGACCCACTACACAGTCAAAAGTCCCACATAACTTCAGTTATTATCCCTCCGCATGTGCAGATTCACAGTCATGGATCAAAAACATGCCGTCCATTGTTGCTGACAGCTGCACAGTATCCATAGCAGGCATTTGACACATTTTACTCTCCATTTTCCCAAGAATGGTCTTTACAGGACTCCAGCTCTCTGTTACCACAAACAAAGCTGTAGTGTACTCATCCTCTTAAGACCTAAGTAAGGAAGTCTCTGGGATATTTAGCCAGAAACAGGACCACTGGCTCATAGAGGAAAGCACACTTAGGTGGCCGGGACCCTCACCAGAGTGGCCGGGCCAGTGCACAACTCACCAACCTGCGGTATAGTCCTTATATCCACTTCCATCTCCCTTCTCCCAGGTGTTAGCCACTTGTCTAATTTTTAGTAATCTGATGAGAGTCAAATAATATTTCATTGTGTTAATTTCCATTTCTCTAATCCCTGGTGAGCTTGGGCATCGGTTCACATGCACTTTAGCCTTTTGTATTCCCTCCTCTGTGAATTAATTGTTCATTTTCTTTGCAAAATTTTCTCTTGGGTTCCTGTCTTTTTATTGGTTTGTAGGCTTTCCTTTTCATATTCTACATGTACCTTATTTTGCTGTGTATAATGGGCTCCCGTGTATAATGGGCACCCACATTTTGGGCCCAAATTTTCAGGGAAAAACTATTTTGTTTTAATTTTTTAATTCAAACTTTTATTTGTTTACATTTAGGTACTTGTTTTTTGTATTATAAAGGAATTTTAGCATTTATTTTTTAACATATTATGGTACAAATTTTATGAACCGGTAACAAATTTACGATATTTACATGTCATAGAAGGCCAAGAACTCTGTTGTCGCAAGTTCTTCTTAAGTTCAACAAAACCCATTATTGTAGCCAGGGTATTATTTTGCATATGGATATTGTAATTGATTTCTAGAGTTATACTTTTAACTCATAAGCATAAATAGAAGAATTAAAAACATTTATATAGATACGGAATTAGTACTACCCATGTATAATGCACATCCTTATTTTTCCCTCACAAATTTGGGCAAAAAAGTGCACATTGTACACGGCAAAATACAGTAAGTCTCTTGCTGGTTTTAGACACTGCACATATCAACTTTTATTGATGGCATTGTCATTGAATGTAATATTTAGTTTTGAGGTAACCTAATTAAATAATTCCTTCATGGATTGTGCCTTTGGGAGTTTCTTTAACACATCTTTCCCTACCTTCAGGTCACTAATTTATTCTCTAACATTATTTTCTATTAACTTTAGAATTTCACTTTTCACACGTAGGTCTTTAATACATCTAGAGTCTACTTCACATATGGTTTTAAGGAGGGATCAACTTTATTTTTCTCTATTACTAAGCAAGTTTTCTCAACGCCATATTTTATAGATTCTGCTCCTTCTCTTGATTTATATCCTACTTTTTCTTTTAAATTCCTTTGCTAACATGGATCTGTTCCTGCGCAGTCTCTTCTCTCATTTGCTATTTGTTCTTGCACCAGCACCATGCCGCACAGTGGCTTTATAGGCCTGTTCATCTGGTAGGGCAAATACATTTTGCAACTAACAAGGGGTTACAAGAAGAATGCTCCCCGAGTCTTTTGTGGATGCCAGCCCCTTTCTTCCACTTTGATCACTACAGGCATGTCTTGATATCAGTATCAGCTTTGTTTACTTTTGCTTCCCTCATAGTTTATCAAAAACCCAAAATAAATTTTTTATTGAGAAATGGAAATCATTCCTTTCTAATCGTCTTATCCTTAAAGCATCATGTTCTCAGCTTCAGGAACACAGCAACCAATTCAGACGCTGATTGGAGGTGTAGAGAGAGGTGCCATGCCTCCCTGGGTAGTGGATTTGCCTCCCAGAGGGCTCTCGTCTGTCCGTCGCAGCCAGGATGAGGGAGGGGTACAGAGGTCTGGCATCTCCTCTGCTCCCTGAAGTCAAGTAGAAAAGATTCTGTTATAATACCATGTTATTTTAGTGGAGTTAAGGCTTTAAAAAAGTTACCCATTGCTTTTCCCATCATCACCCATTAAATAAACCTATGTTCCTTACGCCAAGCAGGACACTTTGAGAACTGCCTGTTTGGGGGCAGGATTTTCCTTTGGTCTCATCCTGGGGTCAGGACCCTGACCATTTTCCACTGAGTGCCGCCCTGTCCCCAGTCTGAAAGCAGGGATATCTGTCTCTCTAGAAGCGACTCACCTGCAGGAAGAGGAAGCTCAAAAAGTACATCAGGGAACTTCGGCAGCCCAGGGCTCAGGAGGAAGAGAGGCGTCAGGCTTTGCAGGTGGGTTTCGCCGAGTCCTGGGAAAGACACCCTCCGAGTGACCCCAGGCCCTTACTCCTGGTTCTGGCTATCTGTCTGTCTCCGGAGCAGCCTGATGTGCTGGAGGTCCTGGAGGCTGGAAACCTGGGTGCTGGGCACGGCTGGCCTCCGGGTTTGCTGGTTGGTGACCTGGGGCAGGTCAAACCCCTGATCTTCACGTGGTTTATGTGTTAAGTGAAAGCCAGTCCCCTCCACCCGGCTCATGATGAATAAGGACCAAACGAACAGACAGCTCCTCAATTGAAAATGGCTACCCAAAACATAGGTCTCCACGGCTGTCTCTGACGGGCTACCTTTCTGTACCTCTTGCTCAACAAGGTGTGAGGTCTCTTCTTACCCTATGACCTGAAGGGGGTTAAAAGCAGGCAATAGGATAGAGCTGAGCAGGGTGTGTGAGTGTGTGAGTGTGTGTGTGTGTGTGTGTGTGTGTACCCACCACGTGTGACATGGCATCTGTGGAGGGGAGGTGTCCTTCCATTCATGAAGAACACCGCTGTGACAGGCAAAGGCAATGCCACAAGGGGGAGAAAACTGACTGAGGAATCAACTTTCTCAGATACTCAGAGACTGAAAGGCCAGTGGGCCAGTGGGGAGCCATCTGACAAGTGAATCTTTTTTTTTTTTTTTTTTTTTAAGATTTTACTGGGGAAAGGGAACTTTATTGGGGAACAGTGTGTACTTCCAGGACTTTTTCCAAGTCAAGTTAGTTGTGGAGGGCTCAGTTCATCTCCAGGTCCAGTTGCCATTGTTAGTTGCAGGAGGCGCAGCCCACCATCCCTGGCAGGAGTCCAACGCTGTGGTCGAGAGGATGCGCTCCAACCAACTGAGCAACCTGGGAGCTCAGCGGCAGCTCAGTTCAAGGTGCCGTGCTCAATCCTAGTTGCAGGGGCGCTGCCCACCATCCCTTTTGGGAGTTGAGGAGTTGAACCGGCAACCTGTGGTTGAGAGCCCACTGGCCCATGTGGGAATCGAACCGGCAGCCTTCGGCGTTAGGAGTACGGAGCTCCAACTGCCTGAGCCACCGGGCTGGCCCCTGACAAGTGAATCTTAGGGAGTCTCTTTTCTGTAGTTTCTGGTAGACTGTGGACCCCACAGGCTGGAGGCTGAGCGGGGGAACCAGCAGCAAACTGAGAGGCAGCTGGATGCGGTCCCCCAGCGGTGGCGAGACCAGCTGGAGGGCACGCCAGCAGAGATGTCCAGAAGCCTTGACATGTCCAGGACAATCACACAGCTGCACAACCTGCTTACTGATGTGGAGAGGATGGCCAGGGAGCTGGAGGCCCGCATGCTGAAGGTGCATACCCCAAGGGACGCCCTAAGGTCATGGAGATGCGCGAGGGGAGGCTTCTTTGTGACATGTGGTGGTGACTTGTCCGAGGCCACACAATACTGCTGCTGAGTGGGGTGCAGAGGGGAGCTGCCAATCCCTCCAGTTCTCAGGGTGACTGCCCAGGGTGGCACTCAGTAGTAGGCTGGGGAGGACACGGGAGATGACAGGAACTTGACAGCCGGTTGTGATTCTCACTCTTGTTGTGTCTTTTCTAGACAGCCAGCGACTTATTGACCAGGTAGGTCAATAAGTCCCACCTTCCTCCCTGTCACATACAGACCCACAATGCCCACGGGCTTTATCAAAGTCAAGGAGATCCACCGCTCCATTAAGTTTGTGTCTTTATGCTGCATGGCCAGTGGAAGCTTCAACAGAAATACTGAAGGATTTCTTTGTTTCTAGGAGTGCTCCACAAAAATTAGAAGCTATTTATCCCCAATTAGTGAAAAAAGTCAACGACTCCCTTCTTCAAGCATCCTCAGCAACTCCGACCTGTTCATTCCTCATCTCAGACTCACCTCATTCTCCTCGCTCTCCAGCCACCAACCTGTCCGGCCTCCCATTAAGTCCACCTGCTGCAGCTTCAGGCCTGCCATCTCCTGAACATGACCCACTTTCCTCAGCCCCATAGCCATGACCTGCTGCCTGAGTCCCTGACACCTGAGCGATCATCACAGCCTCCTTCCTGAACCAGCTTCGTGCCTGTGAATTGACAGTAGCCCATCTCTCCCAATATCAAAATAGGAGTATCCTGGCACCTAGGTGGCATGTGCTCACCAGTGGTGAGCCACCTCTGCATATGGAGCTGTCAGGTCTGTTGGAAAGAATATTCCTTCTGAGTGTCTGTACCATTCACCTGGCACTGATTATTTTGTGGTGGACAGACACTAAGGTGACCCGCATGACCCTTCCCTTTTGGTACTCATGCCCTTGTGTGATCCCTTCTCCTTGGGTATAAGCAGGATCTGTGATTTGCTTCTAATGAATGGAAAGGTGACGGGGATGTCACTTCCATGAGTAGGTTATGTTATATGGCTAAAGGAAAGGGTTGTTACTTCAGTGACTCACTCTTGAGTCTCTCCTTGTGGGATTGATGAGGTGAGTGGCCCTGTGGTCAGCAGGCAGCCTCTAGGAGCTGAGAGCAGCCTCCAGCCTTTAGCCAACAAAAAGCAGGGGCCCTTAATCTTGCAGCTGTAAGAAAACAAGTTCTGCCAACGGCCTAAGAGAATTTGGGAGTGGGTTTTTCCCCAGTTGAGCCTCCAGATGAGAACCCAGCCCAGCTGACACTTTCATCACAGCCTAGTGAGACCCTAAGCAGAGAATCCAAATTTATGACTCACAGAAATTGTGAGGTCATAAATGTCACAGAAACTGTGATACAATAAATGTGTGTTGTTTTAAGACACTACGTTTGTGGTAATTTTTACGGAGCAATAGATAACTAATATATTTACATATTAACTATTTGTGCATCACTTCTTTGGGTGAGTAAGGACAGTACCCTGTCTTCGTGTCCCCAGTGTCTAAGACAGTGCCCAGCTCATAGCTGGTGCCCAGTGAAATTTATTAAGTAGATGCATGAATGAATGGAAAGTATGAGGGCCATTTCTTGATGCTCCATTGCTTCATGTTTAACAAAGGGAGACTTTAACCAGAATGTATTGAACCCTTGCTGAATTAGTCAATACTATAGTAGGCACTGAGGGATGTAAAGAATAAAGCGTGGCCACAAGGAAGGGCTGCGTTGTGGTGTAAAAAGTGAAAAATTGACTTAAATTCAGTCTCAGTCCTGATAGCTAATACCTCTGTAACCCTGGGCCAGTTACTTAGCCTCCCTCTCTGAACCTCAGTACCACACCTCTAATGTGAAGATAATGGTCCCTGTAGCCTGGGGTTGTTGTCAGAATTAAATGTTATTATATATGCCGTAGTACTTAACATGTCAACATTCAAATATGGTAATTCTATCTTCTTCTACTTCTCCATCCAGAAGCTTACAATCTAGCGGTGGAGCCAGGACAAACACATATGGAATAATACGAAACTGTGTGTCTGGTTAAATTAAGTGTCACTGTTGCTAAGTACTATGGGGATTCAGAAGAGAGACACTAGTAAGGATGAGAAATTCAGGGTCAGCTTTGTGGGGGAGGTGGGACTGGACAGCAAGGGGGTAGGATGAGAGCACCCAGTTCGGGACAGCTCCACGAATGAAAGCATGGAGGTAGGAACAAGCCATGCATGTTTGCGGGACCATGAGGAGACTGACTGGTTAATCTGGAATAGTCAGGAATGGGGAAGAGCAAAATTCAAGCAGGGCGTTAGACAAGTGACCCCAAGACCTAGGCAGCCATCAGATGTTTTTGAGTCAGAAGTGAAGGGAATAAATGGTGTTTAAGGAAAACCAGTCTGGACTCCTGTGCCAGGTGGATTGGGGGGCGGTGGAGAGGGGGAAGGAGAAAGAGCCTGGTGTAGATGTTCAGAAAAAGAAAGGGTGTAGTTACCAGGCAAGAAGCTGGAAACATGAGACCCCGAATCTCAGAACAAGGTGATAGCCAAGGAAAACACATCCACGGAGGGGACAGCTAATAGTCCTGCATCCTAGCTGGGGTTGACCTCACACAGATAATTTGTGCCGAGGTATCCTGCCAGGAGTGGGAGGAGACTGGCAGGCTACGAGGTTCTCCCTCACCGGAGAGCCAGTTATCCTGCGGTGCCTGCTCTCTTCTGCTGTGACTGCACATTGGGCTAGTGTGGGTATCTGACCAGCAGGTAGCTGGCTAATCAAGCCTATGAGTTTGCCTGCCAGGAAAGGTCTTATCAAAGAGGGACCATGATAATGAACTGAACATCAGCTTCTCTCAGAAATTCAAAATGGATCCATGATACACACACCAGGAGTGGGCAGGAAGGGCAGCCACAGATGGAACAAGAGCGCATGTGTGGCCATGGGCTGGAGAAGCGTCCATGACTTAGGTTGTGGGTGGATAATCCAGCCTCTGAGCTCCTGTGGATCACAAGTCCCCTTTCTACCAGTTCTTGGATATACAGAGGCAGTACTGATCATGAGCACAGACTTGGGAACCAAACTGTCTGAATTCAAATGTGCTTTACTGTCTGATGTCTGATATGCACTCTCACTGTGCCATTTACGATCTGCTGATGACTTGGGACCCATTAGTCAACTTCCACATGTCTCAGTTCTCTCAGTATGACATGGGGATATTACCTTAGAGTTGTTGGGAGGATTCAGTTAGTTAATATGTAATCAATTTATTGCCATGAGTGGCCCAAGTGAGCTCTATATGTGTTTATTATTATTAGTAGTAGTATTTTAAAATCTCCACTTCTCCCTTTGAGACTTGGTTGTGTCGCCTTCCCTCTCCCACTACCCCAACCATAGCATCCCACGAGGCCTGGCTAATGGTGGAAAATCCCATTAGCCAAATTTCCTTATGTACATGTCTATTATTAAATTAAACTTTTCTATTATTTAAACTAACTTGAGTGAGTCTCTGCTCTTTTTAACAGAAAGAGCAGCTACAATGTAAGCTGTGAGAAAGCCAGGCATTAACTTGGGGACGCCACAAGTGTGCAGCACTCCTTTGAACTCTTGTAGAGGGCGACTGGGAGCATGGGGCCTCTGGACATGAGCATTTCCCTGGAGGACGGAGCCCTCAGTCCAGACTCTGCCACAAGCAGAGCATGTCGCAGAGCATGGAAGTTCGCCAAGCTGCTCGTTTTGAAGTCACTGTATTTTAGGATCTATCTACTTTCTCTGCACTGACTCTAGGCTCCAAAACAGGCCAACCTTTTTTTTTTCTTTTTTTAAGATTTTATTGGGGAAGGGGAACAGGACATTATTAGGGAACAGTGTGTACTTCCAGGATTTTTTCCAAGTCAAGTTGTCCCCTCAATCGTAGCTGTGGAGGGAGCAGCCCAGCTTCCAGGTCCAGCAGCTGCTGCCAGTTGCCATCCCCTACGGGAGTTGAACCGGCAACCCTGTGGCCGAGAGCCCACTGGCCAACGTGGGAATTGAATCGGCAGCCTTCGGCACCAGGAGCATGGAGCTTCAACCACCTGACCAACCGGGCCGACCCAAAACAGGCTAGAAGTTACCTACAAGAGGAACAGTGCTGGTAGGCCAATGTGAGTATTTCCACTCCCCAGCGGTTTTATTTCTCAGAGTAAGAAGTACAAATTGTCTTTTTAAATCCATGTCACTCATGGGGTATGGCCAGCATGACCATATTCACCAGGCCCCACTGGGCACCTGTTCTGAGTAAAGCAGTGTCCCTTTACCCAGAGCTCTCGAGGTAGGTATGGATTAAAATCCTGGCCGGATGATCTGGGCTGAGCAAATAACCAAAACTCGCTAAGTCTCATTTTCTTACCTTTAAAATGGAAATAATATCAAATATATGGTGATGGAAGGAGAACTGACTCTGGGTGGTGAACACACAGTGGGATTTATAGATGATGTAATACAGAATTGTACACCTGAAATCTGTGTAATTTTACTAACAAGTGTCACCCCAATAAATTTGGGGGGGAAATGGAAGTAATAATAGAAGCTACTACATAGAGTTACCTAGATGAGTCCATGATGTGTGTGAAGTCCTCCGGCAGGCCAGGATTGTCACACACACTTACCTTAGAGGCAGTCATTTTAAAGGACCTAGCTAAAGCTCACAAGAATAAACAGAAAGATACAATCCACTTTTTGGTGGAATCCCAGATTTGGGAGCTTTGGAGATGTTTAATCATTACATAGGGTTTTGCGTGTATCTAGGATATTTTAAAATAAACAGCATTGTATATGAAATATTGAGCTCTCCCAGGGAAAGCAACTCAGCCCCTCTCCAGTCCCTGGCTCCTGAGCTCCACATCTCTTCTACCTGCCAAACTGAGGGTGAAGAATGGGGCTTCTCAGATGATTTTTAAGCCCAGGCCACAACACTGTGCCCTCTCCCTTTGAGGTTGCAGATGGGTGGTTCACTCTTGCCAGGAGCCCCAGAAGGGTGATGACCAAACATTTTAGTTTATGTCTGATCAGAATAAACAGATCACGTTAAACAGATTGTCCCTGAAGGGGAGGTGTAAGTAGAATAAAAGACAACACCAACAAGAACTAGAAAATAAAGTGTGTTATGACAATATTTTTATTGTGCATGGGATTTAAAATCCCACCTTGGGACAACTGAAATCATTTTCCAAAATCTGGGCAGCCATGTATGAATGCTCGGCCCTGTCCCAGAATCAGCACCAGGCAGGGACTTCTGACATCACCAGTACTCAGCTTCTTCACCACACACAGCCACAGCCTACCCCAAACCACCTGGCTTCCTGTCTCCCCTAGAGCTCTCCACCCCAAATCCACACATTGCCAAATACCCATTTCTCTACTTCCTTCCATCTCATCCCTCAGATGTCACTTCTCGTCCAACCCTAGAGCAGTCTCAGTTCTCTGGGCTAAAGGTCATAGGTCATCAAATTCATCTTCCTGCCTCCACCTGGATTCTTTTACCCATTCTAAGGGTTAAGATGAACTATTTCTGCTCCCACAGCTGAGCTATTTGAGACTCATTTCTTCCCACCATTTCATTCCTTTAATCTCATTTGTTGATCTCAGGTGGTGATCAACAGGACAGGTCAGCAAAAGGATTTTCCCCAAAAGTTGAGTGTGGTTATGCCTCCCCTGTCCTCCTCCAACTAAGGCACTGACTCTACATGTCAGGCAGAAGTGACACCACGGGGGCGAGGGAGGCATTGAGTAGTGTCAGGGGTAGGGATGGCAACACACTTGCTCATGAGGACAGTGTCCCATGGGTTACAGATCATCCAGCCAGTTCTCTGTTGTCCCTTCTTCTTAAGATGCTTCTTCTCCCCCCACTTTCCCTATTCAGTGCACTCATCTTTTAGATTTACTTTTCCCTGAAAGCCATTCTCATCACACTCCCTGCTCTCCAAGATGGGTTATGCCCCCCTCTTCTGAGCTTCCCTAACCCCCAGGGCAAACCCCTATTATAGCACTCATCACCTCGTGCTGTAAGTTCCTCTTCATGTCTCTGTCTCTTCCCACGAGCACCTTCAGACAAGGGAAACTTTTTTTCTTTTTCTTTTCATATCACCCATGGCTACCATACTGCTTAGCTCATAATTAGCACACAAATATTTCTTGAGGATGTGAGTAACTAAACCCTAATATTTTGGGAAGAAAACAAGATGAAGAGAGGTGAGACGCCCTGCTTAAGATGGCACAATTAGTTGGTTACAAGGCTGGGTCTAGAGCCCATGTCTTCTATCTACAAATTCGATATTATATTCCTTCCTCTACATCAGCGGTGTCCAAACTTTTTCCAACGTTTTTCACCAAGGGCCATATGCGGTAAAATACACAAACAGCCGGGCCACTCACTTGAGGTGAAGTACGTATTGCCTCGCCTGGTTTATTTAAGTAAACTAAATATATTTTTGGAATTTGCTGCGGGCCAATTAACAATGGATTGCGGGCCGCAGTTGGCCTGCGGGCCGCAGTTTGGACACCCCTGCTCTACACATACTTCTGTGCCTGGTGGGGATGGTGGTGAGGAAGCTGGTAGTGGCCCAAGTCCCCAGACAGCTTGACCATGTCCTGGGCCTTGAGGAAAGGGCTTGATCAGAAGATTGAAGGTAATCCACCTCATCCCTTGCCAAAGTCCTGACTCCATTATATCATCTAAAGCAGTAGTTTCTGTTTCATGGTAATGAACTGAACATCAGGTGACTTCCAGATGACTCAGCCAGGGGTCAAGTCCATTCCGTCCTCTTTTTGAGCCCTGTACTTAGAGGAGGGTAACTTCACCCTCTCAGGAGTTTAGGGAGAAACTGGACCCTCGGCCCCAGAGCCCAAAGAAGGGGAAGACCTTTTGAGTGAAGGTGGCAGTGAAGGTGTAAATGGGTTCCTGGGTGACAGCGTTGGCAAAGGTCACCCAGCCCACCTCGTAGTCAAGAGATACCCTCACTTGCCTGGGCTGCTCTTTCAGGGCCAGCCGTGTGGGGAAGGAGCCCAGCGCTGAGACAAAGCCCCAAGCCAGCCTCATGGCCCACACGCCCTCCTCTGGCCGCAGTCGAAGTTCCCCTTTCCGCCGCACGTCCTCACTGACCACACCCAGGGTGCAGCTGCCCCCATGGGCCAAGTCTACACTCACCACCCACATGTGTCTTCCCCCTGTGAAGCCACCGTGGGCCAGGACACAGGTGGCCCGGTCAAAACGCTGAGGGTTGTTTGGTGAATTCTGCCATTTGTAGGAGAACCGAGCCCGCTGGTGGTCTTCAGACAAGAGGAGCTTGGGGTGGGAAGTCTGGGGGTCTAGAGATATGTGAGCTGTGGGGAAAACCAAAGGCGACACAGCTGTCAGCAGGCATGTTATCCCCTTCAATAAAGGCCTAAAAAGTCCCCTTGGCGCCCACCTGTGAGTGTTATTGTTACCATCAACGTGTATAGTGTCTATGCGGACCAGCACCTGGGAACTTGTTAGAACTGGGCTCTCAGGCTTCACCCCAGACCACCTGAAACGGAGCCTGGATTTTTAACAAGATCCACAGGTGACTGGTGCGCTGTTAAAGCCTGAGAAGCCCGGTGCAGAGGACGCGTCGCCCCGTGTCCATGCTCCCCGGTTCTGGGCTTCCTCTGGACACCGTTCTGCCTCCCACCCCCAGCTGGCTGGCTCCCAGAACTGGGCATGCCTGCTCTGATCTCCTGCTGCTGACACCTCACGCCCCACCTACTCTATGTGCATCCGGGAGGGCTGAGGACGGAGACTTCTCTCAATCCACACTTCAGGATTCCTCCGGGCACGGCGCGCGTGACTCAGTCTTGGCTCCTGGCAAGCTCTTTGGCTCACCCTGGGTTACTCACTTTGCCTCAGTAATTTCAAAGCTGTCAGGGTCTGAGGGCCACTTTTCACCCTCAGAAACTTCTGCAGACTCCTACATGTTACTTTTAGTATTCATAAATTGAAACAAATGGATAGATTCAGAGAGTCCCTTCCAAAAACTCTGACTTCTCACAACCTTTGGCTGATAGACTATGAACAACAACCTCGAGTGGGGTCCGTTCTGTTCATCTCTTTCCCACCCATGGCTGCTCTCCTCTTATCTATGAGAGGGCAGCTGCAAGGCGTAGGGGCTCTGGTGGGTTCTAGGAATGTGATTCTAAACCCAGATCAAAGTTCTCCTCATCCAGGAAGCCTGTGTGATAGACCTTTCCCGTTTTGATTTAGCCCTTCTACCTTCTTCCTCATGTGTAGGTCAGAAGGTGAGCTTAATGACAGGGAAGGGGTGTGTGTGTGTGTGTGTGTGTGTGTGTGTGTGTACGTATGTAAATGCAAAATATACATATTTTTTTTCCTTTTCAATTTTAGATTTCTCTCCCTTCCATTCTGACATAGGCTGCTTACCTGGTTCATAGTCCAACTCAAAGCAGAGTTTTTCTGTAAAGAGGAAATAAAACAGGATGAGATTTCATCAGTCACACAAAACCATAAAATACTTAATGATGAGGAAACAGGCCCAGAGAAGGGAATGGTCAAAAAGAAGAATGGAAGCTGGAACCCTCCAGACCAGCGGTTCTAACTTGACCTTGCATCAGAGTCCCCTGGAGTTGGGCGGGGGATGGAACTGAACATCTGTATTTGTAACAAGTCCGCAGGGGCTGCTGCTGCTGGCTGGGAGACCCACTTGAGCCCCCTCCCCCTCCCTGAGCAGGCAGGACCAGGTGTGCCTTGATCGCCTCTGTATCCTCAGCACTTCGCACGGAGCCCAAGACATAGCAGATGCTCAAGAAACATCTACTTAATGAATGGATAAGTGGGTTAATTTATTTCTCATTCTGCTTGAAATTTCGCACATAGTCAAAGGTCAGTCTTTATTAGGTAATATTTATTAGAGTAATATTTCTTTTACTGCCAGGCCACTGGGAGGACTTGCAGGAAGTGAACTTGTGAGGAAAGCTCTCTAGGGTGACACTTTTTTGTGGGTGGGTCATTTAGAAATAGGTGGTATGATTCAGAACCTCATGGGGCCGAGGGCTTCCAGTTTCAAATCCTCCACACCCTCTCCTGTCACCAGCAGGTGTTCCAGAAAAGGCGGACACGGTCCCCACAGGGCAGGCTGACTCAGAACCAGACTCCCCGGGGAAGCGAAGGAAGGGGGAGGAAGGGAAGTCAGCTGCCACAGGGCAAAGAGAAATACTGTTACTGGTTTTAATTAACAGTGTTCATCATCAAAAAACGTATCATGTACTACAAATGCTTCTGTGGATTTTTTAAGTTATTGAGGATAATAGATTTTATTAATCATTATCGTTCTTATTGCTTAATGCCAATTGATGAGATTTGTTTAATTGTTTTTAAATCCATTAAATTTTTTCTGGAAATCTTCACCTTTATTATATCTCTCTTCGTTGTCTCATCATCCCCATAAGCAGATTTTATAAATATCTGCAAATAAGGAAACCAAGATACTGGAAGGATACAAGCCTTGCCGGGAGTGACACACTGTGGGCTGGGGAACACGGGGTTTCGAGCACCAGACTTCACGGCCACCTGTGCTGGGTGGGGAGCACTTACCCAGAAACATCTTCAACTCCCTCTGCAGTGGGAGGGCCTGCTGGGGAAAGTCCCGGATCCTCTGGCCCAGCTCAGGTGACACAGCCTCTGGTTTCCGGCACTTTCTGGTTTCACATCTGGGGGCACAGAAACACGGGGTCTGGGAAGTGTCCCTAGCACTGTGTCCAGAGTCAGCCAATTGCCTTCTGTCGAACTGGGCACGGAGGCGCTGATCCCCACAGGTGGACACACTTCCTCTGGGATGGCCTCCACCGCCTGGCCTCCCTCCAGCACCGCCATGCAGGTGTAGCTACCACTGCACATGGGGGTGCTTTGGGGTACATGGAGCTGTACAAGGCGTGTGTATCATCCTTCTTCCTGTGAGGCTGCTGTACATTTATAGGGCACTAACGGCGTGTGCACATGCATGTGTATGTGTGTGGGCAAAGAGCAGGACTCTACCGCTTACCTTATTAGAGTGCTCCTGATATCCTGGGAGAGAGAGAGAGAGAGAGAGAGAGAGAGAGAGAGAGAGAGAGAGGAGAGCAGGGATTCAGTTTTCACCTTCCTCCTCCCGCTTTTCTTAAACTAAAAAAGACAAAACACCGGATTCTGAGCCCTGGGTAGAAAAAGGACAGCAGACCCACAGAGTCACAGTACTTTAGGGTTTAGGATGCTTCCAGATCACAGAGCCCAAACCCTTTATTTTATAGATCCAGGTGGTGAAGTGACCTGCCCCTTCTTTTAGAGGCAAAGGCAGATCCCACCGAAGGGCTTCTGTTTTTCAGTCCTGAGTGTGCTCCCTAAATCATGCCACCTTTCTGATGCCGCGCTGAGACCCCAACCTCTTCTCAGGTGCGAGGAAGTGAAATAGACCAGGAAGAACTTCCTGACGGGTGGGCAGTGAGTGGCCCAGAGAATAGTTGCTTTGGAGGTGGCCTGCCATGTTTGAATAGTACTCGATGCTTTTCAAAGTGCTGCTTTCACTCGCTTTTACTGTTGAATCCTCACAAAACCACTGTGAAGTAGGTAAGGAAAGTATCCTCCCTATCTGATGGATGGCAGGATGGAGAGACCAAGACAGGGAGCAACATAACCAGAGAACTCTTGGGGAAACAAGGACCAGAATTCAGAACGCCTGGTCCTGTGACCCATCAGAGATGTGTGAGTGAAGGAGACGTGGCTTAGACAAAGAGACAATGCAAGAAATCATAGGTAAGCTCAGGTGGTTGGGGCAGGACAGGCCTCACCGTCAGGAGCTCCCTTGCTGGCTTCTCATTCTTCTCCTCCAGTTCTGCAATCAAGGCACTAAACCGGCAGATCTCCCCGGTGACCAGGACATCAAACTCATCCCGTTGCTTCAAGATGTCCCCATCCAGGCTCTCCAACTGGGCTAAGAGGATGCTCTGCTGCTCCTCCAGGAACTGGCTCAGATACGCAAACTCGAAAATCACTTTTTGTCTCTTGGTGGCCACCTGAGTCTGAGGGGACCGGAGGAAAGGCCAGCAAGGAGTTATGCCTCCACCCCCTTTTCCCTCTTTTTCCTCAGTTCACTCCCATCTCCCTCCTGGCCCAGATCCACATCCCCCAAGGTTTGGTGGTAAAATCAGAGCCCCAACCCCACCTGCAGGTCCCCAGACAGACTTGGAATGGCAGCATGGTTTCCTTTCTGCCTGCCACACCGTTTGGGGACAGTCTAGACTCTCCAGCATGGCCTCGCACCATCTGCTGCAGTTTCTCCTTCTTCTTCTTTTTTATTGTTTTGAATTGCAGCCTGTATCACTTTCCTGTGGCTGCTATATGCTGAAGCTTCTAAAACAGTGGGGCTCAGAGGAGACATAGGGAGGTGTGGGACACCCTACCTTCTGCCTTTTACGAAATACACACTAGGTGCAGAGCACTATGTTGCATTACAGACACAGTCTCATTTCAATCTGTACAGAAATTTAATCTCCATTTCACAGAAAAATAAACAAGATGGAGAGTTGCTTGAAGTCCTAAAGCCAGTTAGTGTCAGAGTCAGGATTCAAACTCAGAATGGCTTCCAAGACCTACATGCTGTGGTGCCTGAGTTTCTGAGAGGCACTGGCCCCTGAGGAAGGGACGCCCGGGGAAGGGATGATGTCCTACCAGAAGGATTTGTATCCTTTGGTTTTCTCTTGACTGGATCTCTTGAATTTCCTCTCTCTCTTTTCGTAGACACTCGAGACACTTCTGTATTTGTTCCTGGAGAGAAGGAGCATCGGATATTTAACGTGGAAGCAATGATTTGCTCAGGGTTGGCATCTCATCCCACCCTCCGCCTCTAGGAATGGAACCATCCAAGGGAAGGAGTCACTCCCTCAGCTGACCATGCCTGGGCCTTCATTGTCCTTCACAGCTTACTCTCTTTGGGTCATTTTCCTCTTGCTTTTGTCCTCTGAGAATTTTGATCAGGGCTTTCCCTCTTTATCTTATGTCATCATAGGCTGGGACTTGGTGTTCTCACCTGAGCCTTTCTTTTTTCAGGGAAACCACCCTAATTTCTTTTGTCTTCGGTAAGTGGTATCTGGGATCTGTCCTGAGCCTCATATGCCCTTTGAAATCATTCCAATTTTCTCACATGTCCCAAAGGGAACACATCCAAACAACCCTCTCTTATGAATGAATCAATTTTCTGTGTATGATTCTGAGGGGGAGAAGACACTTGGAAAATGCAAAAATAATCAAAGAGCTGTTCTAAAATTGCTGGTTCTAGAATAGAGTTGGAAACAGGTATACACACAAAAATGTTCTTGCAGGTAAATTTAGAAATACGTATAGAACTCTCATCATCAACTGCTAATTAATTAATTGACACATACACCCACTTGTACTAAAACACAAAACATAAACAACTAAAACCAGCACACACCCATTTAACGACAGATAAAATTACATACCACATATATTTACTTAACTGCATATGTGTAACACCAATTTATTCACAAACATGAGCACTCAGTTACATTTACACATTCAAATAGTCAGACCTCCCCCAAACGCACTGCACCCATTGGTAAATATGCAAACATGAATACACATACACACCATTTGTGCAATCGTTCCCTCAAATACAAACTCAGACACCCTCAGACATACCTGACTGCTCCATTGCACAGACACATACACTCACATTTTGGTCATTATTCCATTCAGAAAGTATTTATGGAGCTCCTATTATGTGTCGGCAGTAAGTAAACAACATAGAACATGCTTTAAACACAAACACCTAATCTTCCAGGCCTGGGTCTGCTGCCTGGGTGATGATAGAAGTAAGGAGATAGAATTTGGCTTCTTAGTGGCCCAAACCATGCAGAGCTCTGCTCCGCCTCTCTTAGTGCAGACCCAGCCCGCGAACGCCCCTGTTTGCCCTGCCCTACCCTGTAGGGACTGGCCGCATCCTCCAGGAAGCGCACAGTGTGGGCTCGGTGCTCCCAGGCCTCCCGGCACAGCACACACAGCTGCATGTCATCGTCCTCGCAGAAGTAGTAGACCTTCTCGCCGTGCTCGTGGCAAACGTCCTCCTCTGCCGAGCCTGGCTGGGACCCCAGCTTCAGGCGCTCAATGTTCTCTACCACGCTGGCCAGCTGCCAGTTGGGCCGGAAGCTTCCTGGGCGGAAAGGCTCCTTGCAGAGCGGGCAGGTGAGGGGTTCCTCGGGGTCCGGGCCTGGGGTCTCGCAGTAACGGGTAAGGCAGCCACGGCAGAAGTTGTGGCCACAGTCGATGGTGACCGGCTCCCTCAGGGAGCCTTGACAGATGGGGCAGTTGACCTCATCTGCCAGGCTGGTCACAGAGGCGGCTGAGGCCATGGTGCCACTGCGCCTGTTGCCTTCTCAAGGTCACTGTCTCTGCTTGGCTGAGGAGGAAGGGCTAGAACAGTGAGGACACACACTCACACACCCACATGTGCACACAACCAGAAATAAGCACGTCTTAAACATGCACTGACACCCTCATGGACACACACACACACATGCACACACATGCACACACACAAACGCAAGGCATCCACTTGCATATCTGGTGGCCAGAGTTCTATCCTCCCCCCAGAGGAACAGACACATACCGTCCAACAGCTGAGATGGAGAAATAGCAGAGGAGGGGGAGGGAGAAGGGAGGAAGAAAGGATCACAGCATTCCAGAGGTGACCTCAGGGACTCTCAGGGCCGGCACCTATGACCTGGACTCACAGTTCCTTCCTGTCCATCCAGAGACACAGCAGAAGGAAAGCGGTATCTTAACTGTCCACAGATGAGAGAGATCATTCTTCTTTTGGGGGCAAGAAGGAGACTGGGTCACAGAGCAGTGATGCCAGCCACCCAGCCTCCTGTGGTATAACCAGCTGTCTCCAGGGAGATTGGACATATCAGCCAGCCCAGTGGAGTGTGTGGACCCAGATAAGGTGGCTGTGCCGCAGGGAACATGGCACAGGCAACTTCACCGGTGATGCCCCCACCGGCCTGCCACAGGCTTCCAGAGAGGCTGGAAAACACCCTGTGTGGGGAGGAGAAAGAAAACTAGCAGCGGCCAGCCTTTATTTATGATGATTCTACTCTATTCCTCACACTGAAACAGGATCTTAGTTCTTCCTCCTGTCTGCCCTATGATGCTGCTGCCATAAGGGCATTAGCGGGGCTCAGCCAGGTTCTTCAGCTTGCCTAAGGGACACCACTGGAAGGCCATTATTTGCACTCACATCTGTCTCAGAGTCATGCTGTCCAATAGAAATACAATGTGAGCCACATATGCAATTTAAAATGTCCTAGTACCCACAATTAAGTAAAAAGTAAAAACAATTTTAATATTTTATTTAACCTCAAAGAGTAACATTTTAATATGTAATCAGTATAAAAATTAGTAATGAGACATTTCGCTTTCATTGGTGCCGTCTTTGAAATCTGGGGTATATTTACACAGACAGCACATCTCCCTTGGGACTGGCCACGTCTAAATGCTCAGCAGCCACCTGAGGCTGAGGGCGCACGTGTTGGACAGCGAAGCTGCAGGGGCTGCACTGTTGGGGCGCCAGCAGGTAGGATGCTAGGGTAGGAAGGGAACGTGGTATACAAAACAGCTGAAGTGCAAAGGGAGCCAAACAGGGGAGGGGGCTGACCACCCAGTGGGAGAATGCGAGGACCTTTTCCTTGGTTGGCAGTTGCAGTGCCTGTGAGCGGTGAGGAGCTGTGGCTGTTTGATCTTCATCCTGGCTCGAGTTCCAGCAGAGCACAGGCTGGGAGCCGCAAACTTGCATTGACCTCACCTCTGCGGCTCTCTAGCTCTCTGACCTAGGGGAGGTCATGTTTGCCTTTCAGTTTACATTTCCTCCTCTGTGAAACGAAGGTAATCATACCTTCCCCAAAGGGTTGTCATCAGATCAGATATCATAATATGAAAATACAAAACGTTAGATAAATGTGGTTGAATCTGTTTATCTCATTGACTAATTGAGGTTTCTAAGTTTTATCAACATGAATCATTTGATATATGGTCTCTTGTCTTCTCCCACTGGCAGTTAAAAACTGAAATTGAAGTACAATGTTACTGGAAGTCCAGTGGGGACACTGGTGTTGGGAGTTTGTGGGGGTTACGAGTTTAGGAGAGACCAGTCTGGGCAGATGAGGTGAGAAGGGACCTATGAGCTGTCACCACCCATGGACCTGCAGCATCTGACAGAGCCCTAGAGTCCCGGAAGTCGGTCACCACCCACTCCGCTGGACTTTGCTGCTGCAGGCACACCTCAGAAGCAGAAGTTTATGGCTCCCACCTGTTCAGGCGAGCACAAAGCTGTGTCTCCTCCTCAATGCTCCCCACCCCACCGTGGTTAAGGGAGAGATTCCAGGAAACCCCATCTGCCTGTGACCTCAGGATATGCGCTGCTCCCCACCCCAGGGCCCGGCAGGGCCAGGCATGGAGAACAGGCTGGCCAGGCCACTGCTGAAAAATGCTGGGTAATTAGACATGCCTTGGAGTTTGAACTTCTCTGCTGATGGGTGGTGGCCAGGGCTCTGGGGACGCACAAGAGGTGGAGCCAGGTAGCTTCCCTGCCCAGACATTCCTGATTTCCTTTCTCTTGGCCTCCTATTCCTTCCCTTCTGTGATTCGTGTAAAAGTGACTCAATTTCAGGGAAAGGAATATCGTGTGGCCTAAGGCAGAAGCCTGAGTGGACGGACTTGGGAAGGCACCGTGATGCCCTCAACCTCCTCCCACAAGGGGGCTGCCTGTTCTGCTTGCAAGAGGGCCCTGGAGGATGCAGTGACTGCCGCCTGTGGACACATCTTTTGCCAGCCGTGCCTCCCCCACATGGGGGCCCAGCCCTCCAGCAGGGTCCTGCTCTGTCCTCTCTGCAAAGAGAAAGAGGAGACAGAGACCCTCGTGGCCCCTGTGCCCCTGGGCCCTCTGGGGGAGACTTACTGCAAGGAGCACGGCGAGAAGATTTACTTCTTCTGTGAGAAAGATGCCGAGTTCCTCTGTGTGTTCTGCCGAGAGGGTCCCACCCACCAGGATCACACTGTGGGCTTCCTTGATGAGGCCATTCAACCCTACCGGGTAAGAAGGGTGACTTCAGCTTGGGCCTGTTTGTGGCAGGGCAGTGTACTGTCACAGTGAAGGGGGTGGGGCAGGGATCTGGATGAAGGGCCATGGCTTCCACACTAGGGACCCCAAGGCTGTCAGGACACTGGAGCTTTGCCAGACTGAGGGGGATGTGGTTCCACTGGGCTGTGTGACCATTCAGTGTTAGGGGGAGCTTCAGCTCCAGCCCTTTGACGGAGCACAAAGAATTGTAGCCACAGCTTCACCTCTGTGGGAGGAAAGAGAGCCTCATGCAGGGCAGGACCTCCTGCAGGCTGGGGCTGGGTGAACCGGGTCTCCCAGGATTCAAACTGGACATGGGTTTTACCAAGGCCCTGACCGCTGGGCGCAGAGGGAAGAGGGATGGGGAAGGGCCACTGGCAAGTGCTGCTCTTCCTTTTGAGGCAAGGAGGTACAGTGGTAGCCCATCCGGTCTTGGGGACATTATCCATTCCTGTGTGCCTCTCCGATCTCTCTCCTGTCCCCCAGTCACCAGGTCTGGAAGTGGTTTCCTCAGAAGCATTGCTCCAGTCTGTAACTGCATTATCCCCACAACCACTACCAAATCCAGGCTCTCGCTGTCACCCACACTTGCGCTGTCTCCAACGCGTTGCCTGTCTCCACTGTCCCCTTTCCTGTCACCCTCCAATGTGCTATGAGGTAGATCGTCCTAAAGCACACAGTCAACCATACCGCTCCCCTCTCACAATCCTCTGTGGAGCCCGAGTGTCCAAGGAAGGCGCTGTGTGTTTAGCACCCAACGCCATTGCAGACAGGCCCTGCCTTCCCGTTCCGTCTCATCTCTCAGCCGCCCTTCCCAAGGCACTATGTGTCCAGCCAGACTGACCTGCATGTGCCTGCTGTTTTCTGAACTGTTTTATTCTCACACATTTCTCATACTTTTCACATGTAGTGTCTTCCTCCTAGAATGCTCTCTCCCCTCCCCTCACTTTTTTCTTACCATTTTAACAACATTTAAGTGTGCAGTTCAGAGACATTAAGTGCTCTCCTCCCCTTCTCTTATCCAACTGGAAGTTTATCTTACAAGGTCCACTGTAAATATTTGCTGCTTTCTAAAACCCTTACCTTGTCCCTATAGACAGAACTGTCCCCTCCTCTGTGTTCCCATCTCACTGTGCGCCCACCTCAATTATTGCATTTGCCTGTTTGAATTTTAATCACATGTGACCAAGTCCTTTCCTAGATGGTGAGCAAGGACGAGGACTGGGCTTTCTCATCTCTGAACCCCTTACCACTCAGTGCTGTGCCTGGAACGTGAGAGACACTTAACATCTGTGTATTGAATTATGAATGAAGCCACCTCTTTCTGCCCATTCTTCTCCCCACAGAATCGTCTCAGGAGTCGGTTGGAAGCTCTAAGCATGGAGAGAGATGTGATTGAGGCCACAAAGAGTCGGGAAGACCAGAAGCTCCAAGTGCTTCTGGTAAAAGGCCCACATCACTGGCCACTTTCTCCTTTGGGGGTTTTCCTAACAGACTCTGCAGAAGCGTGTTGTCTGGTATCTGTTGCTTGGCTGGAAAGAACTGGAAAACTGTTCCTATTCACCTCCCTGCCTCCGCACAAGGGCATTTGGGGTCAAGAGTGCGGAATCGCAGAGCTGGAAGTGGTTTTGACATCTTCTAATCCAAGACACATCTGATCAGTCATATTTTTTCTCTTTCTCTTTTTCTTTTTTTTAAATTTTGCTTTTTATTACCAGTCTTATTTTCACAGTCCGGGATAGTGATGCTCCCAAGGCCACATGGCAAAGCTCCAGTTTATGATGAAATGGCTAGAACCTGGATCTCTTGACCCTTAGTCCATTGCTCTTCCCACTGCATTCTGCCTAAAAGCATTGGTTTCAGATGGGAAGCTTGGAGCCAGAAGGTGTATATTAGTGTCTACATTCTAGCCCTGACCACAAGGCTGATCCCTTGGTGAGGCTATATCAGGTTCCTTCCCACATCTTTTCTTGTGCTACAAAGTTATCCAGGAGGAAATCCACAGTGTGGGAATTTCTGCTACCTTGACCAAGGAGACAGAGTTTTGGAACAGAGATCTCTTCAGCACCCCTCAGCTCCCATCAAAATATTCCCCATAGATAGTGAGCTCACTGGCTAAGAGCAATGCCACATACTCGTCGGATAGGTTGTGCTGACTCTAATTACAGCTTCCTCTCCCTTCAATTGCTCTTTAAGAAATGACTATAACCATCTCCACCTGCCTTAGGAAACGTATGATTGGGTAGAATGGTATAGATGTGGAAGAATTTTTGAATAGTTCTACATGGCTCTGAGAGCAGAATGTGGCATTATTATTAGACTCTCTAGGTAAGACAGGGTGCAGCTCTCATCATTGCTGAATTTATCCAAAGACCTACGTACTTCTACCATGATGTTATTTGGGAGAATGAGTCTTGGAATTAGTTACTCTCTATTCCTCTTAATCAATAGTAGGTATATAGATGATTGTCCTGGAAGCCAGCTCTGTGAGCTTCTCCCTAACTGTATCTGTCTTTCTATCCCTGGCAGACTCAGATTGAAAGCAAGAAGCAGCAGGTGAAAACCGCTTTTGAGCGGTTACAGCAGGAGCTGGGGGAACAGCAGTGCCTCCTGCTGGCCAGGCTGACTGAACTGGAGCAGCAAATCTGGAAGGAGAGAGATGAGTACATCTTAAAGGTCACTGAGGAGGTCGTCCGGCTTGGAGCCCAGGTGAAGGAGCTGGAGGAGAAGTGTCAGCAGCCAGCCAGTGAGCTTCTACAAGTGAGAGACTCCCCACCACCTCGTGGGACAGGAGAGGGATTCCACAGCAAGGGCACGCTGGGGCATGGGCTGGAAGATGCTGGGGATGGACAAAGGCAGCAAAGCAAAGTGGAGATTATTTCCAATGCAAGAACCGGTGGTTACCAAGTGCTCTTGTCCCAGAGAGGTTACAGAGGTACAGACCCCTCAAGGCTGGATGACTTGCCCACGCACTGTGGTCACTTTAAGGGCTTTGGACTCAGACGATGTTCTTATTTATTATTTCTTTTAACTTTTATTTATTTTAAGTGTGTTTTTCCAAGTAGTTGTTTCAACCTAGTTGTGGTGGGTACAGCTCTCAGTGGCCCATGTGGGGATCGAATCGGCAACCCTGTTGTTAAGAGCACCACGCTCTAACCAACGGAGCTAACCGGCTGCCCCCTGGAGTCAGACAGTCTTGAGTTTGAGTGTCGGCTCTTCCAGCTGTGTGCCCTGTGCCCTTGGCAAGCCTTGTAACCTCTCTAAACATGGAGATAATAACAGCACCTCCCTCGCAGCATCGCTCCAAAGATAAACAATCCATGCAAAACGCTTAGGTTGGTCCCTGGCTCACAGAAATAACTGAATAAATAGTGCCTGTTGTTTCCATTGTATTATCCCATCTCACATCAGGTCTGGCTGATAACTCAGGGCCAAGTCCCTGCTCTCCACCATCTCTTATTGTTGGAGCAGGACACAGTCCCAGGGAGAGGCTGAGACAGAGAAACCCGTTCAAATGAACTGACTCCACAGTTCTAAATTAGCAAGGAAGCATGATGTAATACAAGAGAGCAACCTCAGAAGGAGGTAATTACAGACACAACTCTCTGGAGGAGGAACGTTTTGATCTCACATGTTAAGGCAGAAAGGAGGTACAGCATCTCTGATGGGAAGGACGTGTGGGAATTAAGCACGTGCTCTTTTTCTTTTGCAGGATGTCAGAGTCAACCAGAGCAGGTAAGGCTCACTCCCTGTCTCACCTCCTCTCTACTCAACAAGGGGACTGGGGGGCGGGGGCGGAAGGATGGGGACACAAAGACCAAAGTAATCAACTACAATGACTGGTCCCTCACAGCCCAGACAGAAAGGTTTCTGTTCCAGCGGTTCATTTTCTTTTCTTTCTTTCTTTCTTTTTTTTTTTATTAGTGGTTCATTTTCAAACTGAGTGTTTGGTATCAGGGACAATTTTTCCCCTAGACATGAAGTCACAAATAATAATCATGTTTTTAGGCTGATCTGAGAACTTCTATTGAATTCCTGAAATTTTTAGTCCTTGAGTCAATATTTAACACTATTTAAAATGTAATGCTAAGGAGAAATATTTTATGCAGAATACGATAAACACAGAACCTGTTCTTTGAATCATTTTCCCCACTCAACTTCCCCGTATATTCAGAATTTCAAGTGCTACCATGAAAGGACAGGCACTAGGGACTAGGAGGCATTGTAAACATAAAACTACGGCTCCTTTCCTGTCTTCTCTGACATAAGCACGAGCAGTCTGCCCTGGGGGGAACAGAGACTCCACAACTGGGGAACAATTGTCATATGCTGTGTACCCAGGCATGTGCAGGAGGCCGAGCCCAGGGGTCCATGGATCAGGAAGTGTCTCTACACGTACTTTTCAAAGAGAGTTAGAGATTTAGGTCTAGGATGGCCTCAGAGGTCCTCTAGTCTGATGAAGAAGCTGAGACACAGAGGGGGAAGTACGTGCTGAAGGTCCCACAGCAAGTGGAAGCAAGGACTGAACTAAAACCAAAATCAAGGGCTTTTTCACTGTAGAATATGTTTTTCTGTTGTTTGTTTGTTTTTTTCAACTCCTGCACCCACCCCCACCCATCCCTTTTCCTCTGTAATGAATATACACAAATTAGAATAGTTTAAGGCTGGTTTTCAACCATTACCATACTGCTTTCTAGAGGCTAACAGGGGTAATGATCTCTTTTGGCCCGGACACGTCCAAACATTCTCTTAAAGGATCTACCTGTAATTCTTGAGTGGTTACCACTAGTTCTTTTTACATCCAACCGAAATGCTTCTTGCTTTGGTAACTACACATTTCTAACAGAGATAAAGAGATGATACTCTATGTAATTATTCGCCACAGACACCAAGATTCTTTAGTCTGATTTTAGTCTCATGTGGTCTATATCACCCAAACATTAGTTTTGGAAATTGGACCTCATTACCAACTTGTCTGCAGGTGTGAGATGAAGACTTTTGTGAGTCCAGAGGCCATTTCTCCTGACCTTGTCAGGAAGATCCGCGATCTCCACAGGAAAATACTCACCCTCCCAGAGATGATGAGTACCTTCTCAGGTAAAGGGGAAGGGGCAGCAGCTTTCCTCGTCCCATTAGTTGTCCAGTTTTCCATCCATCTCTACCTTTCCGCACCTTCAAAACCTGGCTCAAGACATCCGCCTTCCTTTAAGTCTTCCCTTAGCGGTCCCACTCTGCCAAGGGAACCGTTTCCTAGAGCATCTCCTCCCCTCCCCAAGGACAGGCACCAGACGGAAAGTCCAGGGAGTCTTGTCTTTCATTAGAGTACAGCAGAAGCTGAGCCTCCCCTACCCTTGTCCTCACATTGTTCCCAGGAAACACTGCCCTTGGGGGTACCTATAGGAAATAATGTCACAGATCTTTCTGTTTCTGCTTCCCTCAGAAAACTTGGTGCATCATCTGGAAACAGATTCAGGTAAAGAGCTGGGGGTTTTGGGAGCCGTTCCTTCCTTCATCCATTCATGAATTCATCCATTCAACCCAAGGTAGCAAACAGAGCAATGAAATATATGAGCTCTGGAGCCTGATCACTTGAGTTCTCTGTTTCAGCTCCTGCTAGTTATGAGACACTGGGCAGCCATTAAGTCTCTTTGTCTGACAGTTTCTTCATCTATACAATAAAAAGCATAATAGGCGCCGGCCCTATTATACTGGGGGAAATGGGAAGGAGGTGGAAGAAGGGGGAAAAAAAAGTATAATAGTACCTACCCTGTAATTAACTGTGAGGTAAATGGATTAATACATGCAAAAAAGCTTAGTATAGTACCTGGCACATAGTAAGTGCTCAATCAATGTTACTTGTATGAGTGGACATTACTTATTCAAAAATATTTATCAAGCCCTGTTTCTTGCCCAGCATTGTTTAGACTCTTATTGACTTGAACAAATATGGTATGTCTGTGTAATATATAGTAGCATTTACTTTGAAATTGGTGCTTAATTTAGAAACTATTTCCACAAGCATCACCTTATTCTGCTTCTGAAACTTACCGTGCAGAAAAATCACCTGGGGTGTCTTTTAAAAAGAGAAATTCTGATTCAGAAGGTCTGGGATGGGGCCCAAGATTCTGCATTTCTAACAAGCTACCAGGTAAAGTGGATGCATGTGATCCATGGATCACACCTCTGGTGGCAAAACCTTGCAGCACAGCACCGCTTGCGGGCCAGGTAGAGGAGCTGTCATCCTGTGCGCTCATGGACCAGAAGGGGAAGCAGGTCCAGAGAAGCCGGGCCACTGGCAGGCTGCACAAGGCGCTCCTTCTGTCCCCCGCGCACCTTGTCACGGGCTCCAGGGCACTGCGTGCCGCCGGCTGTGTTGACGCCGCGCCGTCCTCCCTCCAGGGGTCGTCACGCTGGACCCCGAGACCGCCAGCCGGAGTCTGGTGCTGTCGGCGGACCGGAGGTCGCTGAGCTGCGCCGGGCGGAGGCAGAGCCTGCCCGACAGCCCGCCGCGCTTCCAGCGCCTCCCGGCGGTGCTGGGCTCTCCCGGCTTCCGCTCCGGACGCCACGGCTGGCGGGTGGGGGTGCGGCTGGGCGCGGGCGGCGGCTGCGGCGTGGGGCGGGGCCTGAGCGCGGGGGCGGGGCCTGAGCGCGGGGCGGGGCGTCTGGGCCGTGGGCCTGTCGCCGCAGCGGTGCTGGGCCAGCACCTCGCCGGTCACCGACCTGCCGCTGGGCGGCGTCCCGCGCAGCCTGGCCGTCACGCTGGACTACGAGGCCGGGCGGGTGACCCTGCTCAACGCCGACACGCGGGCGCCCATCTTCACCTTCGCCGCCTCCTTCTCTGGGAAAGTCTTCCCGTTCTTCGCGGTCTGGGAACAAGGCTCCTGCCTTACTTTAAAGGGCTGAGCGGGAGCGGGAGGAGGGCAGGCGGGACGCCGCGGGGAAGGCGGCCCTGGGGTGCAGCCCCGCCCCCGCCAGCCTGCGACCGGGCCCACTCACTGTGGCGGAGGGGACACGGCACCTCAGAGTCTGCACGGCGGTGGGACTGTGTTCACTTCGTTTATCTCGTGTCCTTCAACTCCCCGAGGTCCTGGTCCTCCCGCTGACGCTAGACCTTCTCCGCCCCCGAGTGGAAAACGCAAGGCTAGGCTGTGCCCAGGACACCAGCAAAGCAGGGGAGCCAGCGGGCGGGTGGAAAAATAAAATAAAATCTAAAATAAGAAATGTTAAGGCTTCCAGGGGGCCGGATGGCGCAGTTGGTTAGAGTGTCAGCTCTTAACAACAAGGTTGCTGGTTCAATTCCCCAATTCCCCACCTGGGATGATGGGTTGCACCCCCTGCAACTAAGATTGAAAAAAGCCACTGGACTTGGAGCTGAGCTGCGCCCTCCACGACCTGGTTGAAGGACAACGACTTGGAGCTGATGAGCCCTGGAGAAACACACTGTTCCCCAAGAATCCCCAATTTAAAAAAATATTAAAGCTTCAAAATAATTATCAAGGGAAAAACCAGAACTTCATCAGGCTTGCACTGATTGGTACAGTTGACTTTTTGTTTTGACATGCAGGTGGAGCTGCTTCTGCCTTTACAAGGCTTAGGGGCCTCTTCAGCCAGCCCTGGGTGGACCTAGGAACCCCTCCTTTCTGGCACGCTTGAGGCCCTTTTTTTTGGTAGAGAATGCCCTGATAAAATGAACAACCCAACCAGACTTCCTGTATTTCATTGTTGATGGGGCTGAAGGAAAGGCTTAAACCCAGTGGAAACTCTGTGACCAAGACACCATCCTGTCCCTTCTTTTACTCAGGTCTTGCCTGCTGACAGAGGAACCGGATTCCATTGTTCAATAAAATGAGACTGTGTTCAGATCTAACTACCCTTTCAAATATTTATTATTATTACCGGACACAGAAACAGGCCACACATTAAAATAACTTTACAAAGCAAAGTATGAATTTCTATCACAGTGATTTCCACACCACCACCACCACCACCACCCCTTTCTGATTCCAACGCTCTCTCAAGTTTAACACTCACATCCCCACCCTTCCACCCCAGCCCCTTCTTCTTCCCTAATCCAGGCTCCTTCTACCATGAGTCAATGTACAAGATGACTTTATCATGAGCCTAAAGTGTGGGATCAGGTGTTTTAAAGACACTCTAAGTGCTTGTGCCATATGTGAATTTCATTACAAAATTGTAATAGGAGTCATTGTGATGTGAACAGTTACCCTAATATAACTGGGCAAATAGACATCCTTGATATAAAGGAAGCCAGTGGACTTGGGGTTTCTTCTGTCCTCCCTGTGACGGAAGAACCCCATGTGTCTAATCCAGAAAAAAATCAAGTTGTTTGGTAGGACAACCTGGTAGTGATACAGGTTAGCTAGCATGTCGCTAGGTAGACAGGGAGGTCCCTGGTGAAATAAAGAAAAGACAGCCATATCCTAAAACTTCAGGTTTTGAAATCACTCCTTTGCTCCAGGACATGATGTAACAAGACCTTGAGGTAAATCATAAAATTCTTTTTGGCCTGACAAACGGAGCAGATCTGACAGATAAGAGTAAGTTATTTTGCTAATTCCTTTAGGATGGGCAAGCAGAACAAACCTGGTAGACGAATTACATTAGAAGACGCCAGTTCCCTTCTTCAAACAAGTTCCCTTCTTCAAACAGCTCCCCTTCCCCAAACATGCAGGGGAAGGCATAAAAGTAAGAGCTTTTGCCTCAGTCACAGGGCACCCCATTCGGGACCCCCTCCCGCTCGGGAGCTACAACCTCTTCTCCCACCTCTAATAAACTATCCTGTTTTTAAAACTCTTTGCCTCTCCTGGTCCGTGTTTCCATTCTTCAGCTTCACAAGACATGACCCCGGCCCGCACTCAGAAACTGCTGGCAGATCCAACATCACCTACATCAGTAGTAATATTGCCTCATGTTTGTTATAAAAAATAGTATATGCTCATAGTTTAAAAAAAGATTCAAATATATCAAAGCATATAGGTGAAAAGTCCCTCTGTCCACTCAGCCCTTGCTCTTATCACATCCCGTACATAATGATTGCTATCAACTTTTGCATATCCTGCCAGTTTTGCACAACTATTACTGGGTTGTGAAGATTTCCTCAGCTCTTTTCCTTATCTTCTCGAGGGAAAGAATTCAGTCGAGAGACAGACAGTGTTTTGTGCAGCTATAGACAGGGTAGTAAGAAGTTTATTAGTCGAGGCAGATACACTCTAAGATGTGGAGCGGACGAAACCCGCGACGGGAAAGGCGTCTCCTTACATTGCATGAAGGCTTTGATCTCGGTGGGTAGACTCACCTCCCCCTCGCCCTTCTTCTAATCTCTTTCTCCTGCCCAGGTGCCCAGTCCTCCCTTTTGGTTTCTGTCAATTTTCTTTACAATTCGTTTGACAAGCTCACTAAAATAATCCTGATAAGCAGGATGCACCCTCTGAGAAACGGGATGCTTTCCTCCCTTGCCTGGTTTAACAACACATCCCTTGGATTTAAGGGTATGTGTGAGCCTAAAGTCCTGCTGGGCTAGGAGGCATTGGTGCCCCGAGTGAGGGCAGCTGCAAGGGGCCCTCCTCACCGGGGCTGGGGCTCTGCTTCTCCCGCCCAGTTCTATCTACCTATTTACCCTATTATAACAGTGTATTTAGCTTTATTGTTTTTACACAAATGAGATTATAGAATAAATTTTTTGAAACCCCCCCAAAAGACAAACTATATACAACATGTGTTCATTGTAGCGCTTGTCAAACATCACAGAAGGCCTTTTTCAAAAATACACATCTTTCTTTGAACATTGTAACAAACCTGTGAAATAAACTGGACTGACTTTGTTTCTCTCCTTGTGTGGTAGAGGAAACTGGCACAGTGAAATAAACCTGTCTAACAAGTTTCACAGCTGGTCTTTGGAATCTGCTGCACTAGAATCCACAGGTGCACTCAGGCTGTTTCACTTCCTGTGCACTGAGCTAGTGTTACAGGCAGCAAGGCTTTTCTGCTTGAGTATGAAATCGAAAAGAAAAAAAACCTGACGCTGTTTTAGCTGAAATTACATTGGCATTGGTTGAAATTGAATTTGGGGAGGGTTGGGGGGGAATTAGTTGAGAGAACACTGACATTGTCATCCCATCCATAAACCTAGTATCTCTCGCTGGCTGTTGAGTACAGCATATAAAATATACTATAAGCAAGGGTTTTATTGGATTGAAGCCTTGCAAAACAATTTATTTACTAGTAGGGACTGACAAGAGTCAAGTGAAAATAAACATGTTTATGTGTAGAGCATATACATATATTTATGTGTGAAACTGAGCATAACAAAATTGAGTGACAAACACGTTCACCAAAACAACTTCTGGTAAACAACTTCTTGTTATCACCTAAGAGGTAAACAAGTCCCAGGAAAAGAGAGTAAGAGCAGAACTCCAGAGCAATGCCATTAGTAGTCTGACTGGGCGATCCTGCTCAGACCTTCTGTGAGGTGAAGCCTCCATACTCCGGGACTCTCCAAAGTTCTTCCTTGCAAGACCAGCTTGCCTCAGACTCGTCAGGGGGCACAGTTGTCTCTCCTGGACCAGGGACCTTCTCCATCCCGACTGACTCTGGGACTTGGGTCGTTATTAAATTCTATTCTATTCTGTAAAACCTTCTGTGCTTACCAGATCATTGGCCTCTGGAGGGACATTGGCTCCCAAATAAAGCTGTGTTACTCACTCTACCTGAACCTGTGTGCCAGGACTTTGTTCCCCACTCGCGTCACGAGTACCACGCAGGGACATAGGCCCTGCCGAGGGGTTAATGTCCCCTGACTTTCAGGAAGAGACTGAAGTGTGGCGACTGACCTTATAGGCACTCACGAGAACTGTTTAGATTTAGTTTTATGTTCTTTAATAAGATTGTGAAATTTTTTCCACAGAACAATTTGGCAACATCTACTAACATGCCTGTTGTTTGACCCAGTAATTCTTTTTGTACAGAAATGTTCACACAGCGGGCCAGCCCGGTGGCTCAGGCGGTTGGAGCTCCATGCTTCCTAACTCCGAAGGCTGCCAGTTCGATTCCCACATGGGCCAGTGGGCTCTCAACCACAAGGTTGCCAATTTGATTCCTCTACTCCTGCAAGGGATGGTGGGCAGCGCCCCCTGCAACTAAAATTGAACACGGCACCTTGAGCTGAGCTGCCACTAAGCTCCTAGAGCGCATCCTCTCAACCACAAGGTTGCCGGTTTAACTCCCACAAGGGATGCTTGTGGTTCAACTCTCACAAGTGGGCTGCTCCCCCTTGCAACTAACAACAGCAACTGGACCCGGATCTGAGCTGCGCCCTCCACAACTAAGACTGAAAGGACAACAACTTGATGCTGAACGGCACCCTCCACAACTAAGATTGAAAGGACAACAACTTGGCTTGGAAAAAAGTCCTAGAAGTACACACTGTTCCCCAATAAAGTCCTGTTCCCCTTCCCCAATAAAATCTTAAAAAAAAAAAAAAAAGTACCACAGTTTCTTTATCAAATCATCTATTGATGGACATTTCGGTTGTTTCCATATCTTGCTATTGTGAATAGTGCTGCAATAAACACAGGTGCATATATTTTTTCAAATTAGGGTTTTGGATTTCTTTGGATAGATACCCAAGAGTGGAATTGCTGGGTCAATAAGGTAGTTCCATTTCTAGTTTTTTGACATACCGCCATACTGATTTCCATAGTGGCTGTACCAATCTGCAACCCCACCAACCATGCACGAGGGTTCCCCTTTCTTCACATCCTCACCAACACTTGTTTTTTGATTTATTGATGATAGCCATTCTAATCAGTGAGGTGGTATCTCATTGTGGTTTTTATTTGCATTTTTCTAATGATTAGTGAGGTTGAACATTTTTTCATGTCTCTTGGCCATCTGTATGTCCTCTTTAGAAAAATGTCTCTTCATGTCCTCTGCCCATTTTTTAATTGGGTTGTTTGTGTTTTTTTGGTGTTAAGTTGTATGACTTTTTAAATAAATTTTGGATATTACCCCTTGTCATCAGTTTTGCTCAAATAAACTCCTTAAACTTCTCTACAGGTTTGGATGTTTCTTCTATTGACACAATGTGGAGCAGGAGTGTATGGTTTTCCTATACCACCAATAATTCTTTGGATACCAGTTGGATGTCCTACAGTTCAACTCAATTCTGGCACTATCTACCAGGAGACAGAATCAGATTCCACAAGTTAAGGGCTCAGTCCGATCAGATTGCCCTCTGCTTCGGAGCCACTAGCAACTCTAGGTTGTTACAGGGGCTTTTGACTGACTAGCTACAGATTGTGTAACCGGAGGCCAAATGAGTCCAGGATCCTGCTTCCTGCATCGCTCAGCCATTGGATCTCCTGCGCTGCTCAGTCAATAGATGGAGTTGGTTCATAGAATAAGCATTTATTGTCGGAGGACCGGTGGCCTGAGGCCACCTCCAAAAACTGCCCTATATTCTCAGACTGGCTGGGGGTATTTAAGGGAAAATCAGGGCATTCTCCCAAGGCTGCCTGATGAACCAGAGGACTGTTCTCCTTTCACGATGCCCTGCTTCTGTCATGGCATCTCTTGCAGTCTGGGAATGGTGAGGGAGTAACCTGGGAAAATGCTAAATTATTGTTTGTAATTAGCAGGCATCTCCCAGGTGATCTTCTAAGATAAGGAGCCAGAACTGGGACGGGGCATCCGGAGGCATTCTGAGTACAGGGGGCCCAGCTGGGCCCTGCTTCACCTGGAGGCTCCCATGACATCCTCCATGGACTTCAGACACCAGTGGCAAGTCCAGATTGTTACCTGTACACCTGACTGACTGGAGGTTCCTACAACCCTCTCCTTGGGTTAGATTAATTCTCTAGGATGGCTCACAGAACTCAGGAAACCACTTACTCACTAGATTACTAATTTATTACAAAAAATACAAATCAATAGCCAGATGAAGAGATACATTGGATGGAGTCTTGATTGGGGAGCTTGTTAATATAAGAAACGTCCAAACCTGTAGAGAACTTTATTTGAGCCAAACTGAGGACAATTGCCAAGAAGAAAAATCTCAATGGATTAAGAAAATGCTCTGGAGAATGGCAGTTTTGCAGCTTCTTTTATAAATTAGAATCAAAGGAGGAGATGTGACATCCTTTGGTGGTAGAATAAAGGGGTGGGAGAAAGGAGAGTGGGGAAATCTCTGGGATTGGATAAAAAGTAAAATGGAGAGACACATACCTCTTTTACATAGGTGGGCACAGGATAGTTAATACTTAGCATTTTACAGCATATAGAGATGGTAATCAAGGGATAAGAATAACAATGAGGGGTTCTGTGATCTCCTGCTCTAATGCAATGGGTTGTGCCCTAAAAGGGTTTACTTTGACATTCCAAGGGTATGTTGTCTTAGATGCAAAACAGACAATGGTGGACAAGCTCACTTAAGGTAAAGATCAACCTTTGTCAGAAGCTACAGGCCAAGGATGTGACTACTGGCCATGACTTGCTTTTAGTTAAGAATTTTTATGCTCATACCATCCTATGAGGTTAATTTTGGTCTCTGAGTTTGTAGGACCTGCCATACAGGCCTCCCTGGAGTTTGTCAGGTTTAGTACGTGGCCCCTTTTTCTTCTACATGCTTCTGTCCTCATGAAGTTTGGGGCCCAATATGGTGATATGTGGAAATGTTCTAGTTCAACCTGGAAGCTATAAGATCTTCCATCTTTTAGGTTTTTATGGAGACTTCATTACATAGGCATGTTGATTAACTCATTGGCCATTAGCGATTGATTCAATCTCTAGCCCCTTTCCCTTCCCTGGAAATCAGGGGGTGAGGTGAAAAGCTTCACCTCAATATTCAGGGTTGGTTCCCCTGGCAACCAGTCCCCATCCTGAGGTGCTTTCCAAAAGTCACATCATTAACATAAGCCCAGTGGTGGAAAGGGGCTTGTTATGAATACCATGTTTCCCCGAAAATAAGACCTAGCTGGACCATCAGCTCTAATGCGTCTTTTGGAGCAAAAATTAATATAAGACCTGGCCTTATATAATTAATATAATATAGTATAATATAATATAATAAATACCGGGTCTTATATTAATTTTTGCTCCAAAAACCGCATTAGAGCTGATGGTCCGGCTAGGGCTTATTTTCGGGGAAACACGGTAACAAGACACCCATTTCACCTTTATGACTCTGGAGCATTTTCAGGAACTGAGGATAAGAGGCCAAATGTAAAGACAGGGGATTGTAATGGTAGCACTAAATCTTCTATGTTAAGATTTGGACCTCTGGTATAATTTGATTTAAGAAGTGTGATTTAGCTTGGGACTTTTTGAAAGCTTTCTTCTATTTCTTTGCCTTTAATGATTCTGCTTCCTATATATTTACTACATATATCAGATTCAAGGTTTCTATTGACTTCCGCCCAGTGACTTGGAACAGGGTTTGCATCTGTGTGGGCTCCACTCCTGGCTCCAACTTAAATCTACACAACATCTGCAAAGGTTGTGATTACCGGCTTAACTGCTCCTTCTCCCCACCCCAACGGACAAAGGTGAACTCAATAGTAAACTTGACTACAGGCCAAAGAGATTTACATCCTGGTTAGAAAATGTAAAACTTGAGACTTAGACCAGGAGCAGAAACCGCCTTTGGCTGGAGAAACGAATACGGGCCAAGCAAGTAGCTCCCCCACCCCAATGAAACACTTTTGTTTTCTTTCCTATAGGAATTTTAAGTTTTCCTTTCTTCAAGTTTCCTTTCCCCCAGTTTCTTAGCTCCCTAGTTCCTGATCTTAATCACCTTTCAAATTAGCTTTTTAATCTTTTTTTTTTTTTTATCGGGGAGCAGTGTGTTTCTCCAGGGCCCATCAACTCCAAGTTGTCCTTTTAGCCAGTTGTGGAGGGCACAGCTCAGTTCCAAGTCCAGTCGCTGTTTTTAATCTTAGTTGCAGGGAACGCAGCCCACTATCCTATGCGAGAATTGAACCGGCAACCTTGTTGTTGAGACCTTGTGCTCTAACTAACTGAGCCATCCGGCCCCCCCCTCCAGCAGCTCAGCAGCAGCTCATCTTCAATCTAGTTGTTTAGGGCGCAACTCACTGGCCCACGTGGAAATCCAGCTGGCAACCCTGTTGTTCAGAGCTGTGCCATCTGGCCACTCCCTCCCCCCTCGCTTTTTAATCTTAAACAGAAGACTATTCCTGGCCTGTATCATAGAAAGTCCCCTGCCCCTGCCATCCCAGGCCCAGCTCCTGGGTGAACACCACCTGAATGGCCGGATTAACCAGAGGAAAAGACCACAGGCTCCACGACGCTAAACAGAATTTCTATCACACAGCCACCTTGCATCGATGGCTTTGGGCCCTGCTTCTTGGGCCAACACTTTTAACTCTGTTTAACCAAAATCTATTTCTCCTCATATAGGGGCTTTGGGGATACAGATGGTACGATGACCAGTCCCAACCAAAGAAGCCTGCACAGTCTTCCAGGCAGATCTTGAGACCCCTTCCTCTCATCTAAGATTCAGGTAGGGCAAGAGTTCTGTGAATACTCAATAGGTAGGGACAGATCTATGCCCCTGTCCAGCAGGAAGCAGATACAGAAGAAAAGACCCCCTGCCTCTCAACTTCCAATAGAGATTTTATGGGGATCACAAAACAAGTCAGGGAATTAGAGACAGGCATCAGATCTCTGCATTCTTGCACATTCAACCCAATCCACAGAATGCGACCGCCCAAAAGACCTCCCCTCTCCACCCAAAACTTCCTGTTCTCACTGTAATTATTTACCCCTATGAGGAAACAAATGGGTACAAAATACGCAACTAGATTAAACCGTCACTCACACCTGCGCAGTAAAGGCCACAACCACCAGGAATATGTATAAGATCATACATATGCCCAGAAGTTCATTAATATCATTATAACAAGCTGAATTCTGGGAAGCAACATGCACAGTTTAAAAAGATGAGGTAATAGCTGTAAAGCTTGCGGGGAGATAATGAAGCTAAGAGAGTCAGGAGGGTTGAGAAAGGTGAGTACTTTATTCTGCGCTCCTGGGCGAGGTTCACCGGTCCACAGAGTGGGGGGGGGGGCGCCCAGGGTAGAGGGAGGGAGGCACATATGCGATTTTTGGGGTGGGGGTTGGCTGAGTGAGGTGGCAGATGGGCAGGCCCCCCCAGCACAGATAGGGCGAGAGCGGCTGCATCCGGAGTTGTTTCCGTCTGACGTGGCAGAGGGGTGTGACTTGGCTCCTGGCCGCTTTGACCATGCCCGTAGCTGACCTAACCATAGCCCCTTCTCAATGACAGGTGTCAATCAAGTTGTCCCTGGCCTGAAAAGGAACAGCTCATTCTAGAGAAAATAAGGACAAAACTCCAAGTCCTTGTAGTCAGGGCCTCTCCTGAGCTTTGCTTTTGCTCGGGGCCCCTCCAAACCTTCTGGAGTATACTTTTCCTTTTAATGAGCCTTTGAGCCACCCTCTACTATTCAGGCCCGCTTCAACCTCCTTGAGGTGTACTCTTTCTTCTAATAAACTGCTCTTTCACCACTTTACTCTCATGTCTCGTTCAATTATTTGCTCAAGACGCCGAGAACGTGGACACTGTGCCGAGGGCCCACTCTCCAGTAACAAACACGCCCGGAAGGTACTGAATAGAAACCGTCTTATCTTAGAAGCCATGTTGTCCTGCTCCCTGCTGGCTTGTGGTGCATTGAAGAGGAGCAGCCTGTTTACCTCCCCCTATAGAACTCCAGACCCTTCTTACTCGGGGAGGTTACGGTCTTTTCTAGCCTGACCTCCCGCAGTTCAAACACGCCAAATAAATTCTAACAGACCAATCTTGTGCTCCCGTGACTCATTCCTCCAGCCATGCCTAACACCAAATATAACAAAAGATGCTCCCATTGCTCTTATCACTCAGGAAATTCCATGGATTTTGGGAGCTGTTGATGTAGGAACATTTTCCTGTGAGTCCCGAACGATGTAGAAGATATTGGATCTGTCAGCAGTTTCTGGGTGTAGGCCGGGATCATGTCTCGTGAAGCCAAAGAATGGACACACGGACCAGGAGAGGCAAAGAGTTGTAAAGGAAGATAGTTTATTGGAGGCAAGAGAAGAGGTTGCAGCTCCCGAGTGGGAAGGGGTCCCGAATGGGGGTGCCCTGTGACTGAGGCAAAAATTCTGACTTTTATACCTTCCCTTGCCTGCTTGGGGAAGGGGGCTGGAGACTTCTAATTGGATTCATCTATCAGGTTTGTCCTGTTTGCTCATCCTGAAGGAGTTAAGGAACCAACCCATTCCCATCTATCAGATCTGCTCCTTTGTCTGGCCAGAAGGGATTTGAGATTATCTATTAACCTTAAGGCACATTCTCATGTCTCTGTCCTGGAGTGAAGGAGACATTCCAGGCCTGGAGTTTCAGGATAAGGCTGCTTTTTGTTTATTCCACCAGGGACCCCCCTGTCTACCTAGCAACATACCAGCTATCCTGTCTCCAGCCAGGAACTGTGGAGGAAGACCAAATCCACATGAGAAATATATTTTGGGCATCTGAATGACCAAATACATATTTCTTGTAAATGACAACATTGCAACAATTAACTGGCTTGGTGCAGTGCTTGGCATTTAGTGAGCAGGTACTGTTGATGTTGGGCCATGGTTTAACAATAAAACGCTCAGGTCTCTCTGACTCCATCTTGGTTAAGCCTGCTTTGTTCCCAGTGCCCTCAGGCTAATAGCCTTAGTCTTGCATATAGACATGCTAATCACTAGAGGAATCCTGCTAGGCCTGAGTTTTACAAAAACAATCCCAAAAACAATCCCTCCCAATTTCCCCTTCCCTTGACATACAAAAAGCCTGAACTCTGTACTTTCTTGAGATGTATTTGAGGCACTGTGAGGGCTTTTATCTTCTCAGTTGGCACTTTCTCAACCAATAAACCTTTCCTTACTCCAAACTCTGATGTTTTGAGTTTTGTCCTTTTGAAGCATTGGGCTCACAGACTTTGGATCAGTAACAATGGTAATGGAGTTGGGACAAATTCCCTTAGAAAGAGGCCCTGGCAAGAGGCTGTGATTGATGTCACAGATTTGCAGAGTCAGAGTTAAACTGGTATGAATCTCTTATATGTGCACCAAACAGAACCTATTTAGAAGGAGGGAAATCCTCACTTATACATTCTCTTCCTCTTATATTTGTTTGTTTTTTAACTTTTAAAATTTATTTTAAGTGTGTTTTTCCAGGATCCAAGTCAAGTAGTTGTTTCAATCTAGTTATGGGGGCGCAGCTCACAGTGGCCCATGTGGGGATCGAACCGGCAACCTTGTTAAGAGCACCGTGCTCTAACCAACTGAGTTAACCGGCTGCCCCTTGTGTTTCTCATTTGTCAAGAAGTCTATGATCAAAATTGAAAACTTGGGATAAACCCAGCCCAGCACTCTAGGACAAAGGGAACTGAGGCCACAGAGCGCATACCAGAATCACAGATGGAGGAAGGAGAAGAGCCAAGGGTGGCCTCTGGTCATGGTCAGCCTTCCTGCAGCTCTAGGGTTGACTGTCCTCTGAATTCAAAGAGAAGAGCAGCTTCATTGCTCAGGAGTCAGAAAAGGGAATTAAAAAAAAGAAACAACGATATTCAAATCCACAGACCAAAAAAATGAAACTGCTGTGTAGATTACCTTTAACTTGGGTCCATGGGCTCTCACCAGTGAATATTATCTTTGTGAATTCTTCCCGTCTCACTTCATTACAAAGAAGACAGAGCTACTTGTCCTCATGATGACAGTTTTGAAGTCATTGCCACCAGCATCATTCCCTCATAGAAGTCTCTTTGTAGAGGAATGCTGAGACCAGGTGAGTGGCCTAGAGACACACAGAAGTAACAGTGAATGCAAATAAGTCAAGGTGCCTGGCCCTGGGGATGTGAAAGCCTCCCCTTCTGATGTTGGCCCAGCCAATGACTTTGACCTTGGAAAACCATCCATCTGCCCTAGGCATAAAGAGCACATAGGATCCCTTCTAACTCTGAGACCCTGTGACTTAACTGCTGTCCTCACAGTGCTGGCCATCTAAGGGAGTGAAGGGTGAGCACTGCTTCTACTCTGAGTATCACCTTGTTTCTCGTAGGAAGGGGACCAATTCCGCATACGTTCTCCCAGGCGTCCTGAGAAAGCAGTGACTTCAGGCCTTTGTGCTCCAATAAATGAGACCTGGGGGGAAAGGCACTCTCTCTTTTTTTGTAAGAAGGCTAAGAGTTACCAGGTGCTCCCTGTTCCTCAAAGCTCTCAATCCCTCATATTCGAGTAGGAACCAGGATCCCATTATTTCCTGGGGCAAATTCAAGAGGCTCTGCACATTTGGTAGCAGAGCTTCTGAAATTCTGACCTTGAATCAAATTTATGACTGATGAACATAACTCATCCTGAGCATCACCGTTCTGTAAGGTAACCATCATGTTAAAATAACAATAACATGTTTCTGACAGTGGCACTATGAGTTAAGTGGTTGCTCGGGATTTTTTGCAGTTTCACAAGAAAACGGGAGTACACTGACATGCTCAAGGACTTTGTTTTGGTCTAAATTCTGCGTGGCTGAGAGTCGAGGCAGCAGGGCTAGAGTGTGACATCTCCTAAAGTGCGATGCCTTGTGTATGATACCTCCTTTGCCCCAGACTCCAAGCCTTGGGGTCAGGTTTAATATCCTAGAAACATCAGTTGATGAAGCCTTGGACCAATAACAGGGAAGGCGTCGCAGCCATAGCTGAGACTGGCGTAAAGCCAGGTGCCTGTGAGGACAGCATATTCTGGGAAAGGACACATTGGGGGAACCGCCCCCTCCCCCCCCCTGCCCCAGTGGACAGAAGACAGAAGAGCTTTTCCTGGAAACCCCTCTGAGAAATAGAATCTCTGAGAAATCTAAAGTGGTTCAATTCTCACATGGGATGGGCTGTGCCCCCTGCAACTAAAGACTGAAAATGGTGACTGGACTTGGAGCTGAGCTGCGCTGAGCTGAGCAACTAGATTGAAGGACAACGACTTGGAGCTGATGGGCCCTGGAGAAGCACACTGTTCCCCAATATTCCCCAATAAAATTTATTAAAAAAAAACATGTATCATTTTCAATTCAAATATTTAAATATAAGACTGGGTATAATATAATATTATATAATACCCGGCCTTATTTTAATACAAGACCTGGTCTTATATAAGACGGGGTCTTATATTAATTTTTGTCTCAAAAGACACATTAGAGCTGATGGTCTGGCTAGGTTTTATTTTCGGGAAAAAACACAGTAAAATTTTATGGGTAAATAGAGAAAGACTATGTAACTTCCAAAATAAGAGAGGAGAAAAAAAAGAATAAAGAAAGCTTAATCAAGCCATCAAAGATAAGAAAATAAACAAGAAGCATAGAAAAAGAATAAGTAGAAATGATAGATATTTATTGATCTATCGATAATCATAATATATGTAAACAGAATAACTCATATTTGCCCAAACACAGGCTTCTAGACTGGAAAAAAAATCTAGCTGTGCTTTTTACAAAAGAACTAATGAAACAATGATACTGAAAGATTAAAAATATACCTGCTATATTATACCAGCTAGTGCACAACAAAGGGAAAGGTGATGTAACTATATCAATATCAGAGAAAATAAACTTCAATGCACAAAGTATTAAGGTTAGAGTATCCTGGTAAAAGGAACAATTTCTCTGGAAACTGTAACAATTCTAAGCTGTGGTATATCTAACAATTCATTGTCAGAGTTACAAAAAAAAAAACTTGATAAACCAAGAATCATAGTAGCAGATTTCTCCCAGTTATTCATACTTAAAGACAAAATATTTGGAAAGATATAGTATATTCGAAGCACAAAATAAGATTCTTCTAATAAATACATAGCACATTTGAATAACAAAATAAAATTCATCTAATGGGCATACACAGAACTCTGAACTCAGTGAAGTCTTTTTGAGCACTCATGGAATATTTAGAAAAAACATGACCAAGACTTAAGCGCAAAAGCAGAACATCACTCTAACTGTCAAAGCAAACATTACATGCCCCCTATTCTATTTGCTTTGAATTTTCTTCTTCCATGTGTAACATATTGAGCTTCTCAGCCTGCTCTTTCCCCTGCTGTTAACCAGGAGGTGTCCTGTGCTTTGTCCAGGGAAGGCTGGCTCTCCTAAAGGAATGTCAGACACACACAGGGAGCTATGCCCTCCCGCTCATTCTGACAGGTGTCCCGCCAAGGGCACCAACAGGAATGGCACAGTTCTGGGCATCGTTTGGTGGCAACTCATACTTATAACCACCCTGCTCAGTGTCTGTCATCATAAAACTGTTCTTGCAAATGCTGTTTGTAACAAGAGTCTTTCAAGATTCCTGAACCACAGGAATTATGACTGCTTTGTAGAATACCAAACACTAAAAGTCTCTAAAGTGTCTGCTTTGTTAAATGATTTTCTTGCTTGATAATAATCACTCTGGTAATATCTGCATAAACATGTTTCTAAAGGTATAAAGGCTTGTGAAATCTATTTATTAATCAGAAGAACATTGAAAGCAACCTATCTCCCTCCATGGACAAGGGCATAATAAAGTCATGAGTGACAGAGCTTTTTTCTTAAAACAATGTGTCAGAGTGGTTTTCATTTGTTAATCATGCAGACGAAGATCTCTGACCACAATGTAATAAAATTAAAAATAAGTAAGATCATTTTAAAAGCCTTTTTAAAAACCTTAAAAGCATTCACAAAACTAAAAACGCAATTCTAAATTATTCATGGACCAAAGCTGAAATCGTAATGAAAATTTTCAAATATTAAAACTGAAAGACAGGGAAAACATCACAAGTGTTTGATGCTGCTAGAGCACTTCTACTAGTTATTTACGTAATAGCAAATTACTCTCCCTCCCCAATGTAACACTAACGATAACAAACATTCATTATCTCACAGGTCCTGTGGCACAGGCATCTGGGAAGCAACTTGGGTGGTTCTGGCTCAGGGTCTTTCCGGAGGTCGCATTCAAGATACAGCTGGAGCTGCAGTTATCTGAAGCTGGGCCATCCAATTCCAAGTGCCCACACCATCCCTTCCGCAGTGCTCCGCTTGTGCAGAGTGACTCCCTAAGTCCAGTCCACACTCAAGGGGGGGAATTCAGCTCTGCCTCTTGAAGGGAAAAATATCAAAGAACTTTGTGTCCATAACCTTAAGTCTACCACAGTATTACATGAAATTTAGAGTCTTAGATAAATATATTAGAGAAAAATAGTGAAATTAAACTGTCTAACTCAATAAATTAAAAAAAAAAAGAATAAGCCTAAGGAAAGTAAGAAGTGAGACAAGAGCAAAAATGAAATAGAAAGGAATAAAAAATGTTCAATAACACTGCAAATTTGCTCCTTGAAAAGACTACTAAAATAGCAAATCTTCAAGACTGATCAAGAAAAAAGAAAAATTGCAAATAAGATTAGAAATAGGAAACAGGATGAGTGTGAAGAATTGTGAAGAACTTATGTCAACGACATTGAAAACAGAAACGTGGGCAATTTTATATATAACTGACTTGTGGTGACAGGGAAAACCTGACTAGATCTATAACCACTTATTAAACCAAACTAGAAATTAGAATTTTAAGCCTTCCTCCCTCCCCTCCCCAATAATAAATACTAGGTCCACTTGGTTTTTATAGGCAAGTTTTATCAAACCTTCAAAAAAAGAAAAAAAAAAGGGCAGGGGTGGCAGGTGCTAGGTCCGGCTGCGAAGGTGGCAAGAAGCAGCCACGGATTTGTACGAGGAAGCTGAGGCCGTCAGGCAGAAGCCGAGGAGGCTGTGGGAAGGGCTCCCTGGCCACAGGGGGTGTTAAGAAATCCGGCAAAAAGTGAGCTGCTCCTTGTGCTGGGGCACTTGTGATCCTTAATTCCATTCTTGCTTTAACATCTGAATTTCCTGCCATCGTACCTGTTGCCACCTATAACTAGAATGAAGTGCTGTCTTGGAGCCTGTTGTACATTTAAGAGCAAAATTTTTGTAAAATAAAATAAAATAAATAATAATAATAATAATGATAATAATGCAGTGGCTCATCTCTTTATCCTTCTCACTCGGCCATTTCAGCCTTAGCTAGGAGGGCAGAGTGAAACCAAAACAAAATCCTGCCAAAGTGTGTTCTTCAGTCTTTATTCTATCCTGAATTCCGTACTGTCTGGAATTAAACCAACCTATTTGGGGGGAAAAACAGGTAAACCCCACAATAAGTTATTACAGAAAACAGAGGGAATGCTCTGAAATCACTTTATAAGTCTAATGTAAACTTAATAGTAAAAATACATGTAGAGAAATCTTTATGAACATAGTTGTAAAAGTAAACAGAATTAAGCACAAAAAATCAAGTGATAGAGTTTACTCCTGGAATATAAAATTTTAACATAAAAAATTCATCAATGTCATTCATTAATGGATTAAAGGAGGGAAAAATACGATCAGTTCAACAGAAGTATAAAAGCATTTGATATAATTCAAAACCCATTCCTAATGAAAATGCTTAATAAACTAGAAATCGAATTTTCTTACTTTACAAAGCATATACTACAAAATCATACATCAACCATTGAATTTAACATACTTTATAATTCTAACTAAAAAACAGAAACATCAAAAAACTGTTAAACAAACAAAAAACCCCAGAAGCATCACTTTAATATCAGGTACAAGACAGATTTCTTCTATTCAACCCAGCACTGGATGCCCTAGGTCATTAAAGAAAACTAAAGAGTATAAAATTGAAATGGAAGAAACAATCTATCACAATTTCACCATTCAACCCGCTTTTCTTCAAAGCTGCTCCTGACCCCTCCAGGAAGATCCTCCTGGAACCTCCCATCTCTCCCCTTGGTCCAAATGCATGAGCTCAGTTGGGCAGCAGCCCCTCATCCGCACGAGACAAGCACCCGCTTCGAGCTACCCCTCCACTCCGTTCTCTTCACCATTTCCCATTTAGATGTCCAATAAACAGCTCATGCTTAACACGAGTGAAAGAGAATTCTTGGCTTCCGCCTCCTCTGCTTCCAAACATACTCCCCAATCGTCCTGAATTTTCATCTTCATCTCCTTGGTTAAACCCAAAACCCAGGAGTATCAGTGACTTGCCTTTTCTGACCACCTCTAATCCATTCAGTCTAATCAGCAAGTCCTATTGACTGTACCCTCAAAACTCATTCCAAATGTGGTCATCTTTCCATCTCTTTTGCTAGCACCTTAGACTAAACCAGTTATCTCACTTGATTTACCACTAAAACCCCTATAGACTCCCTGCTTCCTTTCGCCCCTGCAGACATTTCTCCAGAGATCATTTTAAAAAGGAATCATATTTTTTGTCCATTGTACTCGTTTTCTAACACACCACATATTCTGGTTTTGCTATGCTCCCTTCCCCTTTTAGAATGTAAGCTCTTTGAGGAAAGAACTAACACAGATACACTCTGATGCATCTCAAATGCCAAGAACAGTGCGTGGCTACAGGTGCCCAACGTTTGCCTACTGAACAGAATCATCACTCCTCTGCTTACAGTGCGCCACTAGCACCCCGATGCACTTAGGAGAAACTCAACTCGAGCATGGTCAGACGTGCTTCTTTTCTGCTTACCTGTCTCCTGCTCTCCCGACAGCCTTTCTGGACGTGGCTTGTCTCTGCCCTATGGCTTTGCCGTTCACTCTGATGGGTGTGATCTTAGACCTTCCTTCTTATCATTCCGATTTCAGCTTTAATGCCACCTTCTCAGAGAAACCCTCTTTGACCAACACAGTCCTATTGCAGCTCTTTGTATATGCAATTACTGTTTTTAAAATTTAATTCGTTGCCTGCCCTCCTCCATGGAATATAAACTCCATGAGTGCAGAAATTTTACCTTACCACTGCTGTGACCTAAAAATTTTGGCACATCACAGGTACTCAATAAATGAATTCAGGAATACAAAGGCTGGAAACAAGGTTTTAGAGATCAGAGGAAAAAAATCACCAAGAAATAATTCAAGTTTCCCAGAACTGAGAGGTTATGAATTTGTAGAATGATAGGGCCCACTCAAAAAAACGCATACAAAAGCATCTAAAGAAATTTAAGAGTAAGGACACAGATAAGACCCTATAAGCTTCCAGAAAGAAAACGCAGGCCACATACAAAGGATTGGCATCACGTGTCACCAGAATTCTCAATAGCATCAGTGGAAGCTAGAAGACAGTGGAAAAATGCCTTTGAAATTCTGAAGGAAAATTATTTCCAACCAAGAATTCCATACTCAGTGAATCTATCAAGTATGAAGGTAGGACAGACATTTCCGGATATTTAAGATTTCAAAAATTCAACTTCTACACACCACTTCTCAAGGAAACTACTGGATGACGCTTCACCAAAATGAAATAAAAAGAGGGAAAACAGGATAAAGTAGAACCAAGCCAGGAATGTGGAGATGACGGTATAGGGTGGGCTGTAGGCTGTCCACTGGCGAGGGAGTCACAGGTCAGCCTGCTCTGCAGACTTCAGGGCAGACGTGGTAAGAAACAAAGTGTTAACAGCACCTGACAACTGCACACCTTGGGAGGTGTGACAACTGGTGAAGAGTTTGGGATTCAATGAGTAATAAGGATGTAGGAGACAAGGCAAAAGAGGGGAAAGGCAATTACTCACTCCAGGGAAGACAAAGTTGTACAGGAGGGAAAACTAGTCATGGTTTTACCACATGCCCCAGGTGTGGTTTTCACAGACATGGTAATGAACATAACGAGCACTTACCTGATGCCAGGACGAGCACAGAAGGCATGGGATTGTGGGAAGAGTGTGCGTGTGTGGCGAGGGACAGGGACACAGCTAAATCTTCCTTGTCCACAGGGGGTAATGGAGGGTGACGTCCCAAACTCATGTTATTTAGCAAATGAAGGTAAACACCTCAGTAGTTTGCTAAAAGAATGAACTGGGCCTCTGGGGAGAGAAATGGGACACGAGCGGTTCTTCTTTTGTAATAGCATTGTCGATGTATTTGACCTTATGTGCAGCTGTAATTCATAAAAAAAAAAAAAAAAACATCGAAAATATTAACATAAAAAATTAAAAGGTTCAGGGTCCGGCCCGGTGGCTCAGGCGGTTAGAGCTCCATGTTCCTAACTCCGAAGGCTGCCGGTTCGATTCCTACATGGGCCAGTGGGCTCTCAACCACAAGGTTGCCGGTTGGACTCCTCGAGTCCCGCGAGGGATGGTGGGCAGCGCCCCCTGCAACTAAAAAACGGCAACTGGACCTGGAGCTGAGCTGCGCCCTCCACAACTAAGACTGAAAGGACAACTTGACTTGGAAGAAAAAAAGGCCTGGAAGTACACACTGTTCCCCCAATAAAGTCCTGTTCCCCTTCCCCAATAAAATCTAAAAAAAATTAAAAGGTTCAAAGAATTGGTTGAATAAATCTTACTGGCAACTTTCAGTACTATGGTGGTAACAGAAAACATTTTATTTTGCAAGGGTTTTTTTATGCTGAATTTTTTATCTTCTACAGTTTATTTTGGAAGTATTATGCTCAAAACTTATTAAAGCAACAATTACCTGAAAGCATTAATATTTTGTTCAAATGGAGATGTTCCCTATTTAATAACTATTAGTTTTTAATTACACAATGATCACCTTTAAAAGTTTCAGATATTTCTTGCTATACAAAAATTCTTTCCAAAAAAGGATAAAAGGCATTTTGAGAATTATGAAATTATCCCATAAATAAGACTGGCAGAGCATAATTTTAGGGAACAATTTGTATTAATCAACAAAATAAATTTAAAAGTTTAAGAATATGCTAGTAATTATTGTCTATCAGGATTCAAATGTGAATTAATGACCTCATTATAACCGATAATGCATGTCTTACTCCTAATAATTGACACATATTTTGCATATATGTATTTAGCAAAGAGAAAGGTAAAACATAAATGAGTACAGTAAGGAAATGCTCCTTCCCACAGTATGATCTTAGAGGTACTTTGTGTAATCCTCCCTTTTCTATCTTTAAGATGGCAATGAAAAGAAAAATTCAGAGAGGACAGATAAGAAATGGCCAGGTAGGTGGTGATGGGAGGCAGAACTGAATTTCTGTGGGTTGTATTTCCTTGGGGCACTGCTTGTTTTTCAAGAAAGGACTCTGGAGGTGCTGTGCTGAATGACACCCTTTTCCCAGGAGTACAATCACACGCACCACACATGCTGGGTATCAGCTCAGGCCCACGGCAGGGGAGGAGCAGGTAGGCCTCAGCAGTGGCGGAGTGTGTCCCTGGGGGGGTTCTTGGGGACTTCCAGAAACAACAGCATATGATGTGCAGAGGACAGAAAGCAAAGTCGAAGAGTTCTAAAGGACCCTGCTATCAATGGAATCTCTTTGTAGTTAGAGAGGTCTGGTGATGTCTGAGTTATAGTAAAATATATAGAAATCCAGGCTGTCCATTCAACAAGGTTTTATTGAGCACCTACTCTGTGCCCAGCACTGCACTAGATGCGATGAAGACTACAAGAGACCCATGTGGCTGCAGACATGAGGGCGGTGAGGAGGTACAATTAGATAAGCAGGGGACTCGCAGAGTGCCTGGGATGGGTAAGGACGAGAGCTGTCAGGTAATCTGGCTGGAGCAGGGGCTCGTATTAACTGGTGGGCCCCAGGGGGCCTGGGCACAGGGCTGGGCCTGCTGGCAGAGAATATGCTCTAATCCTCCCTTGACATGAAGACCCAGTGGGCCTGCTGTGGACACCTGCTGCCTTCCTTTCCTCTTCCCACAGCCACCTCATCACCTGAGCCCCTCCTAGGAAAATGGAACCTGCATGTCGATGGAGCGTGTTAGAAGCTTACCACCCTGCTGGAGAAACCGATCTGTTTCCAAGGGGGGGGAGCTTTGGCTTGACTGGATATTCGCCCTGGTGATTTTAGATGGACTGATAAGAGCAGGGTGTTCTGCGTTCTTTGAAACAGTCTCCTCACAAGGACCAACCCACAGAGATCTTATTGATAACTGACCACAAATGATCAAAGCCACAGGTATGGAGATCAGTTCCCCACGACCACAGATGGCTCTGGAGCCGCGCCTCCTGTTGATGGAAACCTCAGGCAGTGCCCTGGTCTCAGGGGGCAGGAGTCTGCTCTGCATGCACAAGAGGCTTTCCGCTGGGACCCAGGGACCTGACTAAAAAGGCCAGGGGAGCCTCTGGATTTCCACTCAGCTCATTTTCAGGTAGGTTTAACTCCGAGTAGGGTGGGAGTAGGTGTGTTTAAAGTGCCAGGAAGGCAGGCAGCGGAATGGTGTAGGTGCCGGGAAAGCTGTGGGATGTGGGGAATGGCTGGGGTGTAACACAATGAACTGATCTTTCCCAGGCCCATCTAGCATGCGATGCCACACCCAGCAAGAAAATGAGGCCTTCATTCTTAGTCCACAAGGGGAGCACGGGGCTGGGTCCAAGGCAGTGGGCAGAGCGAGGGAGCAGCCCATGGACTTCAGGGTCGGAGGTTTGCATAGCAACCCCGAGGAGGCGGGAGAACAGCTGCCACTGCAGCGTGGAAGGAGCGATAGCACTGAGGGAGGTCTCGAGGGGGCGGGCGTTGGGAGGGGAGCCATGGACGCAGGGTGCCCCCTGGGCCTTGCTCCAGGTGCTCTGGCCCAGGCACCTCCTTCCCCCTTCAGTCCTGGAATTCCAGAGAAGTGGCACAGCGGCGGGGTTCAGGGTCTCAGCAGGAGCCGTGTTCCCGGCCACTTGAGCCACAGGAAGGGGACCAGGCGTCGGGTGAAGGTGGCAGTGAAGGTGTAGATGACTTCTTGCGACTCCGCGTTGGTGAAAGTCACGGTGCCCCCTTCGTAGTCCAGGGCGATGCCCACCGTCCGGGGCCGCAGCGCCGGGAAGAGCTCGGCCTCGGGCTCGGTGTGGGCCCAGACGCCGGTGGAGGACAGGCGCAGCGCCCACACGCCGTCCTCCGGCCGCAGCGGGAGCTCTCCCTTCCGCTTCACACAGTCTCGGGCCACCCCCACCATGCAGCTTTCCAGAGCCTCCTCCTCCTCCTCCTCCTCCCCCTCTTCTTCCTCCTCATCCCCCAACGACTCCTCGTCCTCGTCCGTTTCCCAGTCGTCGTAGCCGTCCCTGTAGCCGGCCTCTTCCTCTTCCTCTTCCTCCCCCTCTTCCTCCTCGTCCCCCTCCTCTTCCTCCTCGGCCCAGCCCTCCCTCTGCACCTCCACCTCCCAGTACACCTTGCCCCAGGTGAAGCCCTTACTGCCCAGCACCCCCGGCTCACAGTCAAACCGCAGGGGGTGCAGGTATGCGCTCTGGAACAGGCTGCTGTAGGTCACGCACTTCCGGTCCTCTGACAGCTGCAGGTACCCGCTGGCCGACTGCGGGTCCAGGGTGACACTCACTGTGGGAACAAAAGGAGTGTCACCAGCGGCCCTGGGGCCGCCTCCGTGGTGTCCATGGCAGGGCTGCCACACCACAGTCCCAGGGTGCCATTCACATCTTGGTCCACGTGTACAGGGCCCACCAGGGGGATGCAGGAGTTGGAACAGAGGTGGCCTCTGAACACAGGAGGCATGGGATCAGGCAGATGACAAGAAACTGTTACAGGGAAGGCGCTGCGGGTAGGCCCTGTAGGGACGGAATGACCAAACCCAGAGAAGGGCCAGACCACCATGAGGAAGCCTCTATGGCAGACTGAAGAGTAGGGGAGTGTCAGAGAACGCAAGGGGGTGCTTAGGATCTGCCGCTGGGGGACTCGCCCGTGGCCTAAGAGAAGGGGCCCGTGGGGGGGGGGCAAGCATAGTCTCTGCGGGCATAGTACTGTTTATTTGAGGTAAATCTGGGACAAACCTTTGGACACTCACCCGTCTTATATTCCAAGTCTCTCAGTAGCTTCCCTGTGGAGGAAAAACGGACAGCAATGACCCTTAAGCCCAGCAAACTTACTGGCTCATTTCTTACTCAAGACAGTATCAATTTTATCAATTTCGTGACAGGACTGCCCCCATCCCCCGAGATCCCAAGAAGAGAAACCAGGAGACCCAGCGGACTGAGGTAGGAGAATCTGACAGTAAGGGGCCAGGTATCCTCCCTCACAGTGCCACCCCAGCTCCTGCCTCCCACTCCAAGGCTGTCCCCAACCCTGACCTTGGAATTCTCGCAGGCCTCGCTGCAGAGACAGCAGTTTATCTGAGAATTCTCCTGTCCTTTTTTTAACCACTTGAGCAATGGGTTTCCCAATCCAGAACTTTTTCCGCGGATACCTGAGAAGATGACAACCATGACCTCAGCTCTCCTTACATTTCTCTCAATCCTCAGGACAATTATGAAGGGGGAGGGAAAGGTGTGATTACCCCCGGTCAGCAGACAGAAAAACGGGCCAAAGTCACCAAGTGAATTACGCGGCCTGAGGTAGGACTTGGACCATGCAGAGCACTGCAGGCCAAGCCACCTGTCCCTCCCCCACAAGGGCAGGCGGCCAAGGAGCTGGGACTCCAGGGAACTTGCTCTTGCTCTGGTGGACAGCAGGCCTCCAGCTCACGGGTGTGTCCTGCTTCCCAGGACACAGGGGGAACCACGGGACATGGGCAGTGCTGGCACCATATCACTCCCCATTAATTCAAATAGATCATGGCCAAGGAGAAGGGAGGTGACACAGGCACAGGGGATGAGGCACAGCGTGACAAGGAAGCTCTTACCTGTTTAAGAAGTCTCTGGGGTCCTGGAAGGGGAGAAAGCACAGCGTCAGTGTGAATCAAAGATTTCACGCCTGTGCACCAGTACTGTATTAGAGAGGGGACGTATCATGAACAAACGCGGTCCTTTCCTCATGGAGCTTACATGTGGCAGCATTGGATAAAACAACAAAGAAACAAAATAATCAATGACAGCAATGGGGTGGAGGTGGGCAGGAGATGGCAGGGCCAGCTTCTCCGAGGTGACGACACTTGTGCTGGGATTGGAAGGACATGCTGGCTAGGTGAAGAATGGGAAGGAGGCAAGATGCGACAGGGCTCAGCAAAGGAGTTACTCGTTTTGAGGGACAGATGAGATGGATATACCAGAAAGTCAACTGTGTCTGGGCAGCTGCTTCATGTAGTAGGGCAGGGTGTAGCTCTGACCTCCTACCTGTCCTTCCCTGGAGCAGAGCCAGACGTGCCAACACGTGTGCTGTGAAATGGCAAGTAAACGGGTGGGTGGGGATCAGGGGGCCAAGAGGGCATGTTCTGAGACATGGGAGTTGCTGGAACGGTAGAAAGAGAGGATGAGAGCCGTCTAGGGGATAAAGGTCATGAGCGGCCCAGAGAGGCTGGGACCCGAAGAGCAGGGCTTCTCTCAAAGGTCACAGAAGGTGGGGCCTGATGAGTCCCCGGCAACCTGCAGCCACACACAGTCCCGCCCCCCACCCCCCAGGCTCCTGAGGCTGTTGTGAAAAGGCAATCGGAGCAGAGGCTCAGGCAGCGAACATGGCCCTCTGGGCATGCGGCACGCCTGGGTGCTAACCAACAGCACTCACAAAGCATTCTCATGGGGAAGGATGGCGACCCCCAGAGGGAGAGGAGAAGTGTGACCTGCCAGCCCACCCTGCAAGGGCCACCCGGGGCTCAACTGGGGACAGTGTCAGTGTCTCTCATCTGCTTCTATCTTCTCATCCCCTCCTATCTTCTCATCCCCGTTAACATCTTCATGATGTTCCCAGTCCGGAGACCTTTCTCTCCTTTTCTGTCCTTTTTGTCAAAAAGTCTGTTTTACATCTTTTGTGCTACTGCTTCTTCCTCTCACCTACGAGTGAGTATATTTCTCTACCACCAGACTTCTGAATTAGAGTCTCTATCTTAATAGGATCTCATTCTTACTGTCCATTGACAACCTCTGGGAAAACATTAATGACGATGAAGGAGTTAGCGGTCCAGTTTCCTTGTAGCAAAGTCAAACCCCAACAAACATAGACAAAACCCCCAGTATCGGGGGGTCCGGATGGCTCAGTTGGTTAGAGTGTGAGCTCTCAACAGCAAGGTTGCTGGTTCAGTTCCCACATGGGATGGTGGGCTGTGCCCCCTGCAACTAAGATTGAAAATGGCAACTGGACTTGGAGCTGAGCTGCGCCCTCCACGACTAGACTGAAGGACAATGACTTGGAGCTGATGGGCCCTGGAGAAACACAGTGTTCTCCAATATTCCTCAATTAAAAAAAAATTCCTTTAAAAACAAACCAAAAAAGACCCCAGTACCAACATTTCACGTACTGGCTTTAACTGACCCCCCACAGGGATGTCTTCAATTGGAGCAGTCTTAGAGGCACGGAAGACTGGGCCTCTGCTGGCCACGCAGCTCCTTCGCATGCACCCATGAGAGGCTCAGGGCAGATGGGAGTGCACTGCAGTCCCCCAGCACTCGTCACGTCTGCTCTACTCACATGGGCATGTGCACCTGGTGGCAGCCACTGGGAAAAGGATGCTTGTCCCCAAAGGGGATGGAGAAGAAGGGGGAGGGGAGAGGCAGCAAGTGACCCAGTCAGAGGCTGAGAGAGAAACTGGAGGGAATAGAATGACATCTGGAGGAAAGGACGGAGCCAGAGACACAGAGTGGATAAAATGGGAGAAAAGAAGAACGAGTACAGAGGCCTTGGGAGTGAGGACGCCGGGGCTGGAGCTTTCACTCGACTCCTGACCTGCCCCCTGGCCTGGGACAGACCCCTCCACTCTCTGGCCCTCAGTGGCTTCATCAGTGCAGGGCCAGACTGAAGAATTTTAACCTCCCTGCCAAGCCTGAGTCTGAACCCACAACGAGGGAAAGCAGGCTGAGGCCACCTGTTTCCGAGGCCTGTGCTGGCACAAGTACCTGGAGCCCTTGCCTTGACCTCTCTCTCCCTATCACTGGCTTGGGACGGCATTCGCAGCTGCTGACAGGCCCAGCTACCCCAAACCATGAAAGTGGAGGTCATCACATAGGCCTTCTCCTAGCCCACAGGGCGGAAGGATAGAGCAGGTCCCCCCAAAGGCTGCTAAGCCTCTTAGGCATGGTGTGACTCCTCCGGGAGGCTCCGGGAGGTGGGGGGGTGGGGCACTTCAACTTGGCAAGCTGTTCTCCAGTCCAATGCTTCCCTTTCCTGGCATCAAAGTCACCTCCACCAGGAAGAATTCCAGAGGCAACTGGCCTGTTTTCCATTTTTTCTCCTGAGGGTAATTCCAGAGTCCCAGAGAAAACCTCGCCCACTCTGTCCCCCTCCCCAAGTGCTTGTCTGCTCCAGACCCTCTGGGTTCCTAAGAGAAGTTGCCGTTCAGCCCTTCTTAGCCAACCCCAACCATTACAGCTTCTGCACCTTCAGAATCATTAAAAGCTTCCACTGGACAAGTGTCTGCCAGTGATTTGTTAGCAGACAGGCTCAAGAGGACAGTAACGAGGATGGAAGAGAAGAATGAAGATACTAATAACCTTCCCTTCCATTTCTACAGCACTTTTTAATATTTTTAACTTTTTTGTAGAAAATGTACTTTTTGAAGTGATACCGTTCTAGTCATTTCATCTTATGCTCATGCAACCACTGGAAGAAGTGGGGCAGAGCAGGACCATCACCCCATGTTTCAGATGAGAAAACTAAGGCCCCTGGAGGAAGTGACGCTCCCAAGGTCATGCCAGTGAGTGGCGGGGCCCAGACCAACTGTCCCGGCATCCCGGCAACCTGCCCCCGGGAAGGTCTCACCTGCATGAGCTCTGCAGCCGGCTGCTGGGCCTTGCCCTCCAGCTCAGAGATGACCAGCGCCAGCCGGGCAAGCTCCCCGACGCCCCTGGTCTTGTACTTCTCCCTGCTTTCTGTAAGCTCCTGCTCCAGCCTCGCCAGCTGGTCCAGCAGGTGCTGCTCCCGCTCCCTCAGGAACTGGTGGCCCTGTGCAAACTCTGCCAGGATGCACTGCCTCTGGTCCTGGAGCTTCCTCTGCAGGGGTGGGGGGGGAAAGGGGTGTCACCTCCACCTGGGCGTGGAAATCCCCCCAGGATCGGGTGGTAGAGGTGCCCGAGGCTGGCTCTTCACCCCGAGCTCCCCCCACTCATGAGTCCTACAGCGCTCAGGCTGGGGAGGGGCCTCGGGGTGTTCCTGGGCCAACCTCCTCTCCTCAAAGAAGACACAGTAAGTGATAGTTGCGTTCACTCAGCCACCACGAGGCTGGAACCCTGACTGCCTGACTGGTCAGCCCATTACCTTTTCTAGGTAAACCAGTGATCCGGGGCCCTCGGAGGAACTCAGAGCCAATGCATTTTTCTCTCCTGGACACCAATGTCGGTATGTCACCTCTCTAGGAAGCTTTCCTTGATTAATCTCATCCAAGTCTGACCAATCCTCTCTTCAGCACTCCCTATTATGGATAAAACACCTACGTGTGCCCCATCCCTGCCACATACCCTGTTCCCTCATTCAAACTGTGCAATGTCTACGCTGGGGAATCACGACCTTTCCTGCCCCCGGATTTCACTGCTCAGTGTCCTTGGTCCCCCTGTTGACTGAGCGCCTGTACACTGATGTACACTGAGCGCCTGGCCCCAACATCCCTCCACTGCCCACATCCCCCAGAAAACTGGACCTGCCTATCAGTGCCCCCCATACTGTTTCTAATCAAGAACATATGTGCTGCCTCTGTTTCCCAACCATGGGCAACCGTGGGTATGGGACCCACCAGACACGGAGTCCTCAGAGCCAGTCAGGCCTTCCTCAGCCCTTCCCTCTCTATCCTTATCCTGGAGCCAGTGCCATCCTTCCAAACCCCTGGCTCTGCACTCTCAGGAATCACCTCTTCCCCCTTCTGTGAAGGGAAGAACGAGCCAGGCTTTCCTCGGTTCCCATGCTCTGGCTCGAACACAACAGCAACAGCTTCCAGAGGTGGCCCCGCAGAGACGGAGGGGCCTTAGCTGACAGTGGGCAACCCACTCACGTGTCAGATGAGGAAACAAAGCCAGAGAGCTCAGACTGACAGGGCGTGGCCTGCAGCCCGGTCTCCCACTGCCAGTCCCGGTGACTGCGCCTCCCACCACAGGCCTGTGAGCTCAGGAGCTCCTGCTCCGGACCACCAGTCCTCAGGCTGCCCTTAACAGCCGCACTTACCAGCACAGCCAGGACATCAGCTTCTCCCTTCGCCTGACAGCCCTGAATTTTGTCTCTGTCTCTCCTTAGAGTACTCAGGTGGTTCAAAATTCTTTCCTGCAGAAAGACAAGCAGTGGGGACAGGTGGACACTCTGCTCTAGGGCAGGAGGGTGGACTCCGGCTGAGTCCTTGGCCAGCAAGAAGCCTTCAGCAGGGTCACGGCCAGGCTGCGCCTCCAGGTGGGTGCAGAGCGCAGCCTGAAGGGTGGCAGAGTGCCCTCTGGGGACGAGGAGGGCTTACCCTGTGGGGCTGGGCCGCCTTCTCCAGCAGGACCGCCTCGTGGAGCCTGTGCTCCCGGGACTCCCGGCACATGACACACAGCAGCTTCCCGTCGTCCTCACAGTAATAGTGCAGCTTCTCCTGGTGCCGCTCGCACAGTTTCACATCTGGCTGCTCCCGGGCCACTTCTCCCGGCTGCCTGCCCTTGTTCCCCTTCAGCCGCTCGATGTTCTCCACTAGGCTGGCCAGCTGCCACACGGGCCGGATGTTCTCCTTTTTAAAAGGCTTTTTGCAGAGCGGGCAGACAGGGCAGCCTCCCGAGACAGGGCGGACGTCAGTGGTACAGCTGCGGCAGAACACGTGACCACAGTCAATGGTCACTGGGTCCCGCAGGTAATCGAGGCAGATGGCGCAGGTCACCTCCTCCTCCAGGCTCCGCAGTGGTGCTGACGTGGCCATGCTGTCCTTTGTCCTTAGCTCAGAGGGGTCCCTGTTCACTGGTGGGGGCTTCTCCTCCTTGGAGACCAGACATGGAGTGAAGAGCAGACAGGGCAGCCTCACACAGAGCTGCCAGCTCCAGCAATCAACACACACTTATCAGCTCTCACAAGGCTCATATAGTATCAGAGCCAAAGGACCTTACTGATCGTTTAGTCCAACCCCTCATTTTACAGATGAGGAAACTGAGGCCCAGACTAGTGGCTTGGTGGAATTGCAAGCAGAGCTGCCACCAGCCCGTGCTGTGCTGTGGGAAAGCACTCCTGCCTCAAGACCCTTTCCTTCCAGCTGGGAAATGGCTCTGATGTACCAGCCATGATAGAACAGATACCTGGTAATGCTCTGCTGGAAAACGTCGTAAGTACACGAATCTACACTGTCACTAGTACAGTGCTCTCGTGTGCAGGGCACACGCTGCACGACCGTGCATGGGCCTCACAGGGCGCCATGACTCCTGTTTGCTCCTCCCGGCTTCAGGTTTCCAGGACAGAACCATCACGCGTCGGAGTCCTGTGCCTCCCTTCATGGATGTGTCCTCGGGCTGTGCTATGCTTTTGGTCTGGTTCACGTCCTCTGGGCAGCTAGACTCTACCTACTCCCAGCCTGCGGGCAGGGCACAACCTGGCCACACTGGACCCATTCTCAGCTGTGACGCTCCTACGAGTATGCAGCTGGTCTGGCTGTCCTGGCTGGGCTCACTAAGGGAACCGCTGTGGAGGACTCCTCAGCTGGCTGTGACTGCAATGTGCTGACGAGGGCCTGGCCCCCAGGGGGAGCCACGCTGAGCACAGAGAGGACTTTAGTCCCATTTACGTTTGCCTCCCTGGACCACTTTCTGTCTGAAGTTAGAAGCCTCAGCACGCACGACCCAACACCTGCCGCTTGCTGCTGACTCTGTGACTCATTTAAGGGCTCTGAGCATCAGTTTATCCATCCATAAAATGGAGAGAGTGATACTTACCTTCAAGGTTTTCTAAGTGGGTTGAGTAAAAGAATTATGTTTAAAGTACTGAGCACAAGTACGGTATGCAGAAAGAAACCTAGGAGAGAAACTAGAACCCTTTGTTCCCAAATCCAGGCAGTATTCAAAGCAAAGAGTGCAAGAGCGGAAATGAAAAGTGGCAGCCAGAGGAAGTGAGGAAGAACCAGCCATAGCAACACGCACTCCAGAGTCAGAGAAACAAGATCCTCAAGGTGTGGGACTGGAGAGTTTGCTCTGCTGTACATCACGGAGGCAACCGTAGCAGTTGTGGGAAAGCCAGGGCACACAGGTAACTGCAAGGCTGGGTGCCAGCCAGTGGACAGGGCACACAGGTAACTGCAAGGCTGGGTGCCAGCCAGCCGACAGGGCACACAGGCAGCTGCAAGGCTGGGTGCCAGCCAGCGGACAGGGCACACAGGCAGCTGCAAGGCTGGGTGCCAGCCAGCGGACAGGGCACACAGGTAACTGCAAGGCTGGGTGTCACCCAGCGGACAGGGCACACAGGACATTGTGAGCTGGAAGACAGTACTTAGAACCACAGGAAATCAACACAGTCACTGATTACAGCCGGTGCAAGAGTTCAGTGTCTACCACAGAGGTCAGTGGCCTTTGTGTTCTTTCACTGGAGTGAAAGGGATGGGCTAGAACGACCACCCCCACCCCACCCAGGCTCTAAGAACCAAAAGAGAAACCAAACAGAAATACAATGCCTACCTTTTGAGGATCTAATGAAGTAATATATGAGAAGCATTTTATAAAGTGAAAGTCTGTATAAATGTAAGGGATTGTCACACTGCCAACAAAAAATTCCATTGGAAGCTCCAATGAATTTAGAGATGTATGACACTAAGAAATGCAATGAGTGTGAAAAACATGTACATACAAAGCTCAAACGAAGGGGCTATGTAATTTAACTGGCAAATGTGTTAAGATCGTTTGTGGAATGCTTCTAAGGGTAGTAAAAAATCTTAGGAATTGCCTAGTCCTGCTCCCTGGTTTGCATGCTGAGGGAATCAGCCCGCAGGCATTTCAGTTGTGCAGATGCAAAGGAATGGAAAGAGGAAAGGGGCAGGTGCCGGGACTCCTGGGGGCTTGGAATCCTTCACCAAGTCACTTTGTGGAGCAGCTTAGAAGTTTAAAAGCTGAAGTTTTTTGTTTCCTTTGTTGTTGTTGGGTGTGGCATATGCTATCTGTGGGGCTGGGAATCTCATTCTGTTGCAATTTCCTCGAAGAATAAAAGGTCTATGAAGAGGTCAGCTCCCACTCCCCGTCCACACAAACCTGACATCAGCTCCTTCTTCACTCAGAACAGACGTTCTTAACTCAGGATCCATCTTGGGCTTTGATGGATCTTTAAACCCCTGAAACTGTATGAAAATAATCGCATATGTACTAGATAAATAAAATTGTCTGGAGATTAGAAAAACACTGGTGAGTAAGTGTAGGAGGGATACTAGGTCATGAAAACACCACTTGCAATCTCAATATAAGACAAGGATCTTCAGTGGACACTAAAACCATGAGGTAGAAGGTGCTAGGGGAGAGGGTAGCCCCTATGCCAAAGGACTACCCGTGGGTTACTTCCTAATGCACCTCGATAAGGAAGAGATCCGGGGATCACCTTAAGCAGCGACCAAAACCCACATCACTGACGGAGGGACAGACTGGCATGTACTCCTGTGTGGCGCCATATGAATGACACACCACCTTTGAAACAGCCCTGCCACAAATGTGTGGCCTACATGAATCAAAGGAAGCCTGGAGAGCTAACTTCTAGTTTGTAGAAAATACGGGGGAAAGACAGATGAGCTAAACCACATCATGGGGAAACAATCAGATCAACCCAGAATATAGGACATTCCACAAGAAAAGTGGCCTGATCTTCTAAAAATTCAATGTCATGAAAAATAAAAAAGGATTTCCTGATTTAGAAAGACTAAAGAAAAACAACCAAATGCAAACCCCCTTGATTGGCTTTTTTTTTAAAGCGATAAAAATAGTTTTTGGACAATTAAGGAAGTTGGACAAAGGAGTAGCTAGGTATTGGATCATATGAAATTACTGTTAATTTTTTAAATGGTATTTATTGAGAATGTCCATATGTTTAGGCAATGCATGCAGCAGTATTCAGGGATGCATGATGATAACTTGCTTTTAAATGGTTCAACAACAACAACAAAAGTTAGAAAAACTTTCTGAGGAGAGTTGCTCCTATCATTCATCTATCATTCATACAAGTCTGTACAAGGGTCCATAACCACCAAAGATGTCACAAATCACTAACAGCGAGATCATGGTGCTTGATGCCTTGCAGAAGCTCAACACATGTGTTGAACAAATGAATGGATTCAGAGGACCTGAGGATAATACTAATTGTATAGAACCCTTTCTTTGAGAGTCTGTCACAACCAGACCAAGGAAACAAATGGGACACATACCATTTCTATGTTCCGTCCTATCCCTCAGCTATACAGACCCCATCCTGAACATGATACACGTACTGAAAGACGGCTAACCTGGCGTTGCTGAATAAATATATACAAGACCTAAGTGTAAATCTGTGGGTGAACAATCCAGGTTCAAGTCTGGGCTCTGGGACCCAAGAGCCAGGTGACTAACAACTTCTTGGAGATGCATTTACCTTGGACCCACCTTACCTGCCATTTATACCTCTGATGTTATTTAGTGCTCAGGGCACTCAGGATCAGTAAGGCCGAGCAGCCTGCCCACGGCACGTGGCTAGGACGCCGTGCTCAGGACCGATGGCCCAGCCCTCACACTCCCTTCCTTACCCAGCAAACTGCAGAATGGCGTCTAATACTAGCTCCTCTGTCAGCTAGCTCGAATGAGGTCATGTACCTGGAAGGGCTTCGTAAGCTGGAGAGTGCTGACAAAAGTACGAGGACATGTTACTGCTGACACTGACCAAGCACCTAGTCTTAAATGACAGTTGACAGGATTTGAGTATAAGAGACACAGGCAAATCCAGTGTGAAACTGACGCTCCCCAGAAACTCTTCCCAACGCACGCCACTCCCCGATGACTCTGCCCTTTCTATCGTCTATGCCTTCAGAATATTCTGATTATCTCGATGAGTCTCCACAATAAAGGGCAAAGCTACCCTTCTCTCCACTCCTGGCTCTTGGACAGACGGAAGCCTATGAAACTGAGAGAGGACGGGCCCACCCCACTCCCTTCACCCGCATGAGAATTCTGAAACCTGAGGAAGTCATTTCCTGAACTGCCTGGGCACACGCCACGGGCACCAAGGCAGCCAGGTCTCTACCCCGTCAATAAACCAGAAGCTGCTTGTGACTCTACAGAAACAAGCAGGACTGCAGACACTCCCTACCTTCCTGAGTGCCTCTCTGCCAGCAACCCAGCCTCCCCTACAGCTCACTAGACCTCATAAACACGTACTCTGTATATATGAACAGAATGGCTGAGGTGACACTATGTCATTTCTGGCAACACATTTTGGGATGTGGGTGCCATGCGCAATTCCTGGCTGCGAAAGTCACTATGAGCTGCAAAAAAAGTACCTTAGGGAAGCACTGCAATGAATGCCCACACCTTGTGGGCACATCCTTGCACCCCATCCCAGCCCTGCCCTGGCCCAGTTCTAGAAGGAAAGGATCAGAAGTCTGGCCTCTTGCTTCTGTTTAACAGCTGTCGGCTTCTGCCCCAGCAGGTGCTAAACTCTCCCTCAACTTCCTGTGGCTCCTGGCGTCCCACACCGTCCTCCCTGCCTCCTGCTGCCTTGGGACACTGAATCCCAGCTGTAGACTCCTCGGCCCACAGAAGTGAGGGGGGGCTGGATTTGCATCCCAGCATCCAGGCTGCTTCTCTGAACAAGAGCCCCGTCTTCCCTGGAATCCCAAAGCACTTAGCCGAGGGCTCCATGCCCCATGGGAACCCCACGTAAGGGATTTGTGGGGCCCCAGATTAAGCTCCATTTCTCGATCGGAAATAAGTAAACTCTCCTGGCAGTGAACTTCTGTGAGACACATCTACCAGCCTGGAAAGGACAGAATTCAGGGCAAAAAGAAAGTGACCTGGATCTGGATACTAGAGGGGTGATCACACCCCTGGTGGCAACACCCAAGGCCTGGACTCTGCAGACTCCACAACCCGGGTGTGGCCATGGCCTTGGCACCAGGCTGGCTTAGGAGATGCGGGTTCTGTGGACAGTGCACTGCTGAGGTCACACGTGGGTTACTTCTCCCCACAGGGCTGCACGTCAATGGTGCTCTGAAGCACAGCGGGGGACGTGCAAACCATGGTGACCAGGCCGAGACATACTGACCAGTGGCAATCCCCACAGGCTCAAAGACAGGCACGGCACAGCAGCCAACAGGGAGGTGGACGGGACCATGCTTTCAAGTGCCACTGAGGGTTTTGGTAGAAGGTGGTATAACTCACCCAGCAGTTATCTAGTACTGTATGTACTGGGTGCCTACCACGGCCAGGCACTGAGGATACAACAGGGAACAGACATGGCAAAGTCTCTGCCCTCCCAGAGTTCACATCAAGGGACATAACTGAGGGATCCTTTCTTGAGAAGCTGAAACCAGAGCTGACTATGGGATTACACCATCCTCAAGGGTCTCCCGCTTTATTTAAACCTCCTCTCTCCACTGCTCAGCGCTCCATCCACTGTGGCCTTCGTTCAGTCCCTAGAAAGACCCTGCCACATGTCAAAATGCAAGTACGTTCAAGTAACCACACTGGTTAAAAGCCCCAAGGTTTCCCGGTGCTCCAGCGGCACGATCCAAACTCCTTCCCATGCTCTGTGATCCCCAGATAATCTAGGCCCAGCCCTTGTCTCCAGGCTCATTTCCTCACTTTCCACCTCAAACTCAACTCCACAGCCAAACCAAACCCCTCTCCAAGCCTCAAAATGCACCATGCTTCTTCCTACCCAGGCCCTTCAAAAGTGCTCTGCCCTCCGCAGAGCACCATTTCTTTCCCACTTAGGAAATCCTTCTCCAGCTTGAAGGCTCAGCAGAAAGCTACTTCCTTTGGCAAATCTTTCTTGAACTGAAAACGCACTCTCCCTTATACAGCCTGAAAATACCCTACCCTGCATGGTGTACTTCTCTGCAATCCTAAGTCCTGATTCATTTACCATCAGCTTTTCCCACCAAACAACAGACTGAGTCTGCCCCACCCCACAGTCTAGCACAGTGCCTGGCACAAAGGAAACAGGATCAACCAGCTGAGGAAGTGGATGATGCCCAGGCACACAGCATCCAATACCTACAAGACACTGCCCAACTGTCTGCGAAACAGTGCTAGCAACTCTGCCACATGTCCTTTCCCTCGGGCACGCTAGTGAATTACTAGAGAGCCGATTCCTTCATACTCCCTACAGCAGCAGATCAGCAGGTCACAGCACTAGCCACGGAACCCAAAGCGTGTCTCCAGGAACACACAGCAGCCAGAAGGAAAGGCTGTATCTGAGGAAATGGCTGCTGGAGGATGTGTACAATGGTGATAAGCACCCCGCCCTCTGCATTAGTTCTACACCTGCTTGTGCAAAGAGCTCCTCTTTCCTGATTTTCAGCTTCAGAGGAATGGAATCACATCGCATTTGGGGAGGAGAGCTCTCGACATCATGTTTGTAAGGGACACTCGTGATTGTGAGCTGATTTGGTTCATTTTCATTGCTTTAGGACTGTAGAATTCTACTGACATATAACCTACTTCTGATGCCTGTCTGGTTGTTTCCAGTTTAAGACAATTATACACACTGCTCGTTTCTGCACACGTGCAAGCAGATGCGGTCTCAACTTGACCAGCTCAGGCCAAGCTGTTTCCAAAGTGTCTGTACCAAGGTACGCTGCCACCAGCAGCCTTGGGGCACTCATGCTGCTGCACAGCCACACCAACACCACGCACTGTCGGCTTCTAAGTTTTTGCCAATCTAGTGGATGGGAAACAGAATCCGTGTGTGTGTGTTTAAAGATAAATTTAAAACAAGGAAGAACAAGAAACCACACGAGAGAGGACCAGTAACAGGCCACCAAATCCTAGAGGAGGTGTTCCTCGATCCAACAAGGAAGTGCTGTAAATGTCTATCGTCTGGGAGGAGGCGTCTACTCAGCTTCCATTCTTCCTTTGCTAATTTTATCCAATTCCTTTCTCAGGATCACGTGCTTAGGGTGGAGCCCTCCCTCTGATCAAAAGTGGAGCAAGAGAATTAGTCTCAAGCCCCCCGGTCACGGTGCTTGCTTCAGGGATGAGAACATGTGTCATTATAGCTAGTCACAAGGACACCTAGCAGACATGGGGAAAAAAAGATTCTTGTGGTTTCTCCAGAACTTGCAAGAGCTGAAGGTTTAGAGCTGCTTGGGCAATTCTGCTACCCAAAGGGTTAGCTTAGCCTGTTTGAGGACGCTAACCCAGAGATGAGGCGAAAGAAACCAGGTCAGTCTTGTGAATCCCTGTATCAAGTTGTGCCCTAAACTACTCTACCCTTGAACTTTTCCAACACATGAACCCATAAAAGCCTGTTTTGCCCGGCCAGCTTGGCTTGTCTTGTCATCTGCAAAAAAAAAAAGAAAGACAGAAAGAAGGAAAAAGAATCCTGACTGATACAGCAGAGAAAGTCATTGAAGGTTACTAGGCAGAAATATACAGAGCTTGTGCAGAAAAATGAGCCTATTTACCTACACAAAAGTCTTGTCACAAAGGTAGACTACACGCCAAATGGCACTTCTCTCTGTCTCTCACCCGAAGATTACCACCTGCTAGGACGTGACAGACCAACCTGCTCTCTGCCACCATAGCCCCTCCCCACAGCTCCTAGAAATTCTGAGCACGGAAGCACATGCAGAATCTTCTTCTACCCCAGCTACTCTGCTGTGGCTAGGGACAGGGGCTAGACTGTTTGACCTCTCTGGGTCACAATATCTCCATGAAGAAACAGGAATATTTAGGCCATTCAGAGGTGTGAGATACTAGAAAAATATGTATTGGTCCCTGGCCCCCCCATGCCGTTCCTGACACAGAGCTCCTGACACCCTTGTAGTTTCCTGGGTGATAAGAGCACAGGAACATCTTTTGTTTTATTAAGGCGACTCTGGGTGGCTCCTGGATGGGGGTTGATCACCCAAAAAACCAAGCCATGATTAGAAGCTTGGAACTTTCAGCCCTACCCCCCATATTCGAGAAAGGGGAGTGGGGCTGGAAATGGAGTTATAATTGATCAAGTGAGGAAGCGTCCATAAAATTCCAATGGTCCAGGGTTCAGGGAGCTTCCAGGTGGGTTAACACATGCACATTGGGACAGTGACACAGCCCAACTCCAGGTGGACAGAAGCTCCTGCACTCAGGACACTCCCAGACCACGTCCTAAGTATCTCCTCATCGGGCTGTTCAACTGTCCTTTATCACGTCCTTTAATAAACTGGTAAACGTGAGTGAGTGTTGGACTGAGTTCTTCTATTACAAGACAAACTGAAGTGCACCAGCATTTTTAATGTGCAACATGAAGTCAGTGCTGTCATTAAGAGCAACTGTAGTGGCATCTTTGGGTCAGGTATGTGGTTTTATTGTGCTAATGTTTACAATCTGGCTATCAGGCAGGAAAACGTTAGTTTATCAAATTTAGTTTTTTCAAGGTCATAAATGGAGTCAGTGAACTCAACATCTATGGAGCTATTCTAACCACTCATATCCTGGAGGAAGGAAGGGTCTAAGCTACCAGCCAGGGAGTTACCATTTTCCATCAAATTTGAGATATCCATGTCATTACATTTAGTATCTCTGAAGTCAATGTAATCAATGGCATACCATAATCTGACTGGCAAAATATTTTTTTCTATGCAGAATATAAATAGGTGGCATCTTAGATTTGGAGAAATGTGGCGTAGATCCTACAAAGTGCTGCCAGGGTCGTCTTTCCAACACACAGATCTCATCCTATTACCTACTCTCCTGCCTCAAAACTCCTGAGGTCAAAACTGCACAGCAGGGCACACAAGACCCTCTCTAATCTGGCCTTCTACTTCCCTGTGCAGTCTGCAATCCTGCTAGGTACAGTAAACAGGAAGACGGCACCTTCTTCCCTGCCCTCACTCCCACCCATTGCCCTTGTACATGCTCTTTTCTCAGTCCCAGCTCAGTCCTGAAGGCCAGAATAAGATATGCCCCCTTATCTGTGAGGACCTTTCTGTGCCCATCCCACGTCCAAGAGAAATGACTGCCTCACTAGTTAGCCCCTGCAGCTCTGCACACACGGCATTTCTTTCTTTCTTTGTATTTTTATTAATTAAAGTTTATTGGGGTGACAATTGTTAGCAATGTTACATAGATTTCAGGTGTACAATTCTGTAATACGTCATCTATATCTCATATTGTGTATTCACCACCCAGAGTCAGTTCTCTTTCCATCACCATATATTTGACCCCCTGGCATTTCTAGTATAGCACCATCAAACTGCTTCCCAACCGTCTCCCCCAACATGAACATGAGCCCATGGCTCATTCCTCTGTTTGTTTCCAGTATCTGGCACAAAGTAGGCTATCTCTAAACGTAGGTTGTGAAACTAAATGTTATCCATGATTCCAGGGCCCCATTATCCTCTTCATTCTCCTCCTTCACCACATTCCCCCCTCCCACTTTACAGTCTTGCTTCAGCAGAAGGCTCCAAGGGCTCCCCTCAGATCAGACATTCTCCACCACAAACATTAGCCAGATCTCCCCCACCTCCCCCCACACATACAGGATATTTTTTGGGAGGTGGGGTTGGAGGGGAAAGTCAACATTCCATTTCTACCAAGCTGGCAAGGTTTAATTTGGCTGTTTTCCAAAACCAATCGCTTTCCATTTTCCTATTTTGATCCTGGAGGTGCTAAGTCTGAAGTCATCCCCAAGAAGCCTCAATTCAGACCACGGGCTCTCTTCTGTGGTTCAGTATCTTCTGTGGCAGTCTGAGTCTAGCCTGTCACTCCTTTTTGGGGAAGTGATATCTAAGAAGTCATCCACTACTTCTGGGCCTCAGTTTCCTTACCTCTTAATAAGGGGAAAATAATAATGTCTAGCCAAGTTCACCCAGCTGTTCGAAAGTTCAAGTTTATGGTCACATAAATCAAAGTGTTTTTTACTTCTAAAAAGCAAAAAGTGCTATAAAAATACATGTTAAGAAAGAGCACAGGCACCCACCTGAAAGGGCTCCCAATGGCCAAAGCTGCAACAATCTGAGCAAGAAAATAAAGTACTATTGAATTATAACCCTAAGTATAAACTAAATATCCACGAGTCAATGCTGATATAAATAAATGATTGGTAAGTTAATAAATAAGGCAGGAGAGACAAATATCCCATGCAAAAGAATTCCAAATAATATATGATCATACTTGCCCTTGAGGTGGGGAAATATTCTCCTCGCTCCCTAGGTGTGGGCTGCACATAGTTGGACTGTTTTCCAAAAAACACAGTAGGGGGGTGGGGGGAGCAGTAACTTTGCACAGAAACATCTGAGCCAGGGGATCAACATCAACTTCTAAGTCATGTTGATAATATGCACCCTTGATATGATGTGATAAAATGGCAATCTACCTCTGTGGTCTTCCTCCCAATTACCCACAAGTCTAATCAGAGGAGAAAAACAACAGACAAATTCCAGTAGAGGGGCATTCTACAACATACGGAGCCAGTATTCCTCAGAATTGTCAAGGTCATCAAAAAACAACGAAGTCTGAGACACTGCCACAGCCAATGGGGGCATAAAGAGACATGGGAACTAAATGTAACGTGGTAACCTAGATAGGATCATGAAACAGAAAAAGCACTTAGGTAGAAACTAAGGAAATTTGAATATTAGAGACTTTGGTCAATAATAATGTGCCAACCTCGGTTCATTAATTCTGGCAAATGTGCCATATGAATGTAAGATGTTAACAAAAAGGGAAAAGGTTTGGGGTATATGGAAACTCCATACTCTTCATAATTTTTCTGTAAATCTAAAACTGTTCTAAAAATTAAAGTCTAGTTTTTAAAAAGCTAATTCTTTTAAAGTTGGGAGGAAAACATTGCAGGGATTATGACTTTAGCTAACAGTTAAACAGGAGGCTCAGGCATCGTCCGTGACACTGATCTTTGCGCGAGAGTGAACGAGTGTCATTCTCCCACCGTTTGAAGAACGCACGCCTGTTGTGCTGTCAAACACTGGAAAGTACTGGCAATTGGAAGTGTTTGCCTCCCATTTGCGCCACAAAGATACATTTACACACTGTTTTGTAAGGCCAAAGTCAGGGAGAAAATCAGCGGGGGAGATACCGTGACAATGGGCTGAGGGAGTGAGGGAATGCATAGCTCCAAGTGTACGCGACTGACCCGGTTTATTCTGACCAAAAGGAAATGAAAGAAAACAGGACTGTTGGTCATGGGGCCGGACTGGCCGTCTACTCGGCTCCAAGCAACCAGCCCGTCATCCGGGCCGCGCTTACTTCTGGCTCTGCACACAAGCACGGATGGCTGCCTGAGCCGGGCACGGGAAGGCAAGGAAGACCCACGGGGAAGGGGCGAGCGGAGCCGCCGGCGAGCAGGAAGGCTCGGGCCGGGAGGGACAACGCAGCGAACCTCACCCGTCCCCGAGCCCGCCCTGCAGCCCGGCGGCCACGTTCGGGCTCCCGGCCGCTGGGGCGCGCGTCTGACTGCCGCTGCGCTGCACTTCTCACCCGACGCCCCACTCACCAGTCCCTCGTCTCCGCGGCGGGCAGGTCCGGGTCGTGCTCCTCCGGAGCAACCTGCGCGACAACGCCTCGCGGCCGGGGGCTCTCCAGGCTCCTGCGAGCCCTCCACCGAGATTTCTCCCAGACCAGCGCCCGGATTGGCCACGGCCAAGCTCCGCCCGCCAATGGGAACCTTAGTCTCCTCTACGTCACTGATCACCGGGCAAATCCCCCTGCCGCTGCGGGGGGTGGGGCGGCAGCGCCGAGAAAAGGAAACTGAAATCAGGCGGAGCCTAGGCTGCGCGGAAGTCGCCACCTGAGTTTGGTGTGTGGGGCGTGTCCCCCGGTAACCCGGCGGAAGCCTCAAGTAGTGAGACCTAGTCAGGCCCCTTTGTAGGACTCTGGGATGCCAGAATCCCTTCCCTCCGGCCGCGATTCCCCGGTTCCTGATTCCCACGGTGGGCTGGATCGGGGCTGCTGAGCGTTTTGCCGCTAAGTGACGCTCGCCAGGTGCCCCACGAAATAGGACTCCCTGTCCCCAGTGCGGCCTAAATTTGCTTCCTGGACCAGGCAGGAATTTACAAAGCAAATATTCTCAGTTGACTATTTGCAATAATTACCATTTGTGAAGCGTTTAGGATGAGTAAGGGGCTTAACATAAAATATCCTTAAACTAGCCAGGCATAAATGTCCCTATTCGGCGGAAGAGAAAACAGGTCCCAAGAGTGGAGGGGTGTCCATGAAAAAACATCCAGCCTAAGAGAAAGCTTATGAGAGTTTATTTGAACCAAACTGATGACAATTGCCTGTAAGGGAAATACCACCAGTATTGAGAAAATGCTGCGCAAAATGGCAGTTTGTAGCTTATTTTATACATAGAATCCAAGGAGTAGGGTTACATGAAATCCGTTGGTTGTAGATTAAGGGCGTTGAAGAAAGCAAAACGGGCAAATCTCTGGGATTGGATAGAGGTAAATTGGAGAGATAGGTACATCTTTCACATAGGTGGGTACAGGATAGTTAATAGTTCACTTTTTACACCACATAGAGATGGCAATCAGGACACAAGAATAACAATGAGGGATTCTATAGTTTCCTGCTCTGATCTGGAAAAAGGGATTACTGACTTTCCAAGGAAATGTTATCCTAGATGCAAACAGACAATAGACGGGCTTACTCAAGGTAGAGATGGACTTTTGTCAAGGAAGCTGCAGACTAAAGATGTGACTTCCCACCATGGCCTATCTTTGTTAGGAATTTTTATGTTCATACCATCCTATTGAAGGAGGAATATGTCTCTGTGAGTCCCCAAATGATGTAGGGGACTTCGGAGTGAGTGAGTGCCAGGATCATGTCTCGTGAGCCTGAAGAATGGAAACACAGACCCAGAAGAGGCAAAGAGTTTTAAAAAGAGGATAGTTTATTGAAAGCAAAGGGTCAGAGCTCCAGAGCAGGAGGGGATCCCGAATGGGGGTGCCCCGTGACTGAGGCAAAAGCTTTTATACCTCCCCTTGCCTGTTTGGGGAAGGGGAGCTGGCGCTTTTTAATGAAATTTGTCTACCAGATTACCCACTGGCCTACAGGACAACAACATCCTCACCTGGACTTGTTCATCTAATGGGGACCCTTAGATTGACTTCTGGACAAGCCCTAGCTGCTGTTCTCTCTATGCCCCTCTTCAGCCTGAAGTAGCCAGAGCAGTCGTGGCCCCTATCCCCTAACAGCAGTTAGGGTTTCATCTTCAGAAGGGGGATTGAGACAGGTTAGCTAGCATGTCCCTAGGTAGACAGGGAGGTCCCTGGTGGAATAAACAAAGACAACCATATCCTAAAATTCCAGGTTTTGAAATCACTCCTCTTCAGGACAGAATGTAACAAGGTGTTGAGGTTAATCATAAAATTCCTTTTGGCCCAACAATTGGGAGCTGATCTGATAGATAAGAGTGGGTTATTTTGCTAATTCCTTCAGGATGGGCAAACAGAACAAACCTTGGAGATGAATTTCATTAGAAGGCGCCAGTTCCCTTCTTCAAAAAGTTCCTTTCTTCAAACAGCTCCCCTTCCCCAAACAGGCAAAGGAAGGTATAAAAGTAAGAGCTTTTGCCTCAGTCATGGGGCACCCCCAATTCGGGATCCCCTCCCACTCAGGAGCTCTGACCCTTTGCTTTCAAGAAGCTATCCTGTTTTTAAAACTCTTTGCCTCTCTTGGGTCTGTGTTTCCATTCTTCGGTCTTACGAGACACGATCCCGGCACTCACTCACTCCAAAGTCCCCTACATCATTTGGGGACTCACAGAGACACATTCCTTCTTCACTATTAGCTCAGCTGGTTGTCTGCTGTCCCCAAAGGGAAGGCTTGTATTTTCTAAGATGTTATGTAGAGTAACTATAGCATATCTAACCTTTTGTATGTTATTTTCTATAAAAGAGCTCTCATCAGTGAGGAGTGTCCAATCTGGGTTGTCCAGGGGTGTTTCTTGTAAATATGTTTTGGCAGCATAGGTTTGCATTAAAACTTGTTGGGCGTTACCACCTCAGGGATGCTGTGGATGCCTGGTCATGGCATTGTACACCAGAGGCTGGACATTAATGAATGCCAACTATAATTTTATGTGTATAATGTGATGGCTCGGTGTGAGGTCGGGGTGGTGGTGGATGGGGGGAAGGGGATTCACGGTGTGAGGGATGTAAAAATAAAATAAAATAAAATAAAATAAAATAAAACTATAATAAAAAAAAAACTTGTTGGGCGTTAATTCTTCCTTTCTTTAGGAGGAAGGTGGCAGGATTAAGGGTGAAGCAGGTCTGTATTTGGATTACAGGACCTTTTAACAAGAGGGCATGATGCCACAGGAGGCGGCTATCAGTGAGCCAGTGCCTCTTATTAGCATGTAAAAGCCCTTGAATGTGGTGTGGGGCAAAAAACGATTAAGTCTTGACCTATTGTGAGCTTGGTGGCTTTGGGAACTAGGAGGGCAGCTGTAGCTATGGCCTGCAGGCAAGCTGGCCAGCCTCATGCTACGAGGTCTAGTTCCTTACTTAAATAGTTTTAGAGTCCTTTTTAAGTTTAATGTGTTTATTTTACATTTTCTTTAAGGTATAGACCAATGATAAGAAACAGGCAGAGTAAAATGAGCCCAAATCTGGGGGCTGTCTTTATTTTTACAACCAAGCTGTTTTCAGAGGAAAAAGGTCCAGAGTGAGCGGTTGAGACAGAATAAATGGCTTCTATATCAATTAGGAAATTAATAGGCTTACCTGCCATGTCAGGGTTACCCGCAGTTTTACCCCATGTGATGAGAACAGCTTGGGAACTACTGGGAACTTCAGGCGCAACAGTGATGACAGCCATTTTTGGGAAGGGAGTCAGTCCTTGCTCCCTTCAGAACAAGGGGTACTCCTTCCTGTAGTGCCCTTTAGTCTGTGTAGGGGGCACGGCTGTTTTGGAGGATTAGGAATCCAGTGATCTGGGCTTGTATATCCAGAGTAGGCTCTTTTATCTGGCGCTTTCTCTCTGGGGCTTTTGAGGTGACTTGAGGTGGCTTCAGCCCTGGGTTGTTTATAACTGTGGCTAAAAGTCTGGCATGTCTCTGCTCTCATTCTCTCACTGTTCCTTTATTCCTCGTTTTTTAGTCTTGGTTGTTAAAGACAGTTAGACAAATTCCTGGCCTTTTCTAGGATCTGAGCCTCTTAATCAGGGATGTAACAGTGGGTCAGAACCATTAGAATCCCTGCCAGTTAGGGAAGACATTAGGCCAAGCTTCCTTATATTGGCCTGTAGCTGACACCGAGGTAAGCACATGACTGTAGCAGTTACAACTTAACTTTTATTTCGCACCTGCTTTCTTTTGAGATTTAAATTTACTTAGTTAATTTAGCTTATATGAATCGCGAAGGGACGCCTTTCTCTTCTTCCTCCCTTTCAGATAAGCAATCAGCCCTCACGGGCCTACAACCCCCTGCATGGCATCTTAAAACATTGGGACAAATTTGACCCTCAGACTTTAAAGAAGCCGCACCTGCCTTTCTTTTGTTCAGAGCTTGGCCTAAACACATATATAAAACTCAAAACTTCTCACAAACCTTGTACAACTTTCCTAGTCTCTCTTAGTTTGTCTCTTTTCACTCATTCAGAAATAACCATCTTTAGGACAGACTTTTTTTCAGTACCTTCAAAAATGTATTTCCATACCTTATACCTTCCTTGAAAACACACACCATTCTTTTCATGTTAGAATCCATAACCTTCAGAACCTTAATTTTTACTGACAACCAAAAGCAAGCAATTGGCACTTCCACTGGTAAATCCAGGAATATATTTGGCAACCTTTAAAAGCATAGGCTTTTGTAATAAAATATAAGATATATTTATTAACATCTTAATTTCTCTCTTAATATTCCTGTGATAAGAAGCTAGAAAAAGATGAACTTAGACCTACCTAATAACTCCTCTGCATTTTGTTTTTTTGAAATACCTAGATATTTAACCCAAGCTATTTTCTTGACAAATTATGTAACAGAAATAACATGACTTTAGTACCCTGGGACTCCAATCTAAAGGCTATTTTCCTTATAATGAATCTTACTGTGGGTGGTCCCTGTGGGACTCAGAATTAGAGCAGCAGAGTTGGGGAGGGGTCTGGCTTGAGAATTAGCTGTTTGGTTTTTAAAAGTGCCACTTTTTTCCTTCAGTTACCTCAGTCTCAGGCATTACTATTTATAGGTGGATTAGGAGATGGGTGTTTGTTGAAGGATCCTCCTCAGGAGAGGAGGATCCCGCTGGAGGTTCCTTTGGAGGAGTCTCTTTAGGAGGGGTCTCCTTAGGGAGAGTCTCCTTAGAAGGAGGGAGACAAGAGACCATGGCGAAAAGAGTTGGATCCAATGTACACCTTTGACAGAGGTCTGGGTTGTCTCTCAGGGCAAAAAAAAGCCTGAACATATGAACTTCTGATCATTTGTCCTCCTGTCTGTAAAACAGGTCTAGCTGTATGATAGTATTGTAATTAATACTCAGAAGGCCAAGTCTCCCCATCTTCTAACGTGTGTTTAGGCCAAGCTCTGAACAAAAGAAAGGCAGGTGCGGCTTCTTTAAAGTCTGAGGGTCAAATTTGTCCCAATGTTTTAAGATGCCATGCAGGGGGTTGTAGGCCCGTGAGGGCTGATTGCTTATCTGAAAGGGAGGAAGAAGAGAAAGGCGTCCCTTCGCGATTCATATAAGCTAAATTAACTAAGTAAATTTAAATCTCAGAAGAAAGCAGGTGCGAAATAAAAGTTAAGTTGTAACTGCTACAGTCATGTGCTTACCTCGGTGTCAGCTACAGGCCAATATAACACTTTCCCTGCCTGAGTGTCTGGCGCTGGCCCACAGGCCGATAAAGGCTGTGGCCGATAATGAGGGGCCTTAAGGTAGCGGGGTGTGTACACTGACTCTGAGCAGCACAGAAATTAATGGCATAATTAATATAATAATGGCCTTCTAAATAAAGATGTTTAAAGAGGGAGTATATACTTAAAGCTTGTAGGGAAGGCATACAGCCTAGGAAAGAAGGAGTGGAAGAAGGCCCTGAAGCCCAGTATGTGAAAGGGAACAAAAAGATATCTGAAGCCTCAAAAGTCTTCGGAGAAGGCTGTTTTCTTAAGGAAAAATGAATCCAGAATATGTTGGTCCTCCTTAAAAACTTTGCCTAGCGGTGGCCGAGGTGGCCTGGCAGTGGCTGAGGTGGCCTGGTGTCGGAAGCCATAGAAATCCCCAGGCCTTGCCTAGGCAGAACTTCCTGGTCACAAAACCCAGAGCCCGCGCACGCCAAACCCAGAGCCCGCGCGCGCCAAACCCAGAGCCTGCCCATTTCCTTGTACCTCATATGGCATCGCCCTGTCCTAGCCTATCAGCCCGCGACAAATACCTCGCCACCCTATGACATAGCATATCCCACCCCCATCTGACATAGCTATATATATAACCCGCCATCTTAATAAAATTTTGAGGCTTGATCAGATCCCTGTCTTGCCTCCATTCTTCGCGTCTCCTGTCTCCCCTTTTTTTTCACCCTCAACAGGTTTCTTCCCCTCGTCCCACGTTGCATTGTCCTGCCGGTCGGGACATTTTGGCGCCCAACGTGGGGCCCGAGGTACGAAGATTCTATGAGGACACCTACTCTGGAAACCGCCGCGGCCCCCCCCCCCTCCCTGAGCCTCCACGGGCTGGCTTCTTTCGAGCCCACGCAGTTTTCACTCGTGGGACAAGACTCGAGGGCCTCCCCGGCGCGAGTGTGGCTTGTTTCGAGCCCGTAAGGGACAAGACTCGACAGCCCCCTCGGCAGTAAAAAGGCTCGTTTGGAGTTCACGAGGTATTCACCCGCAAGAAAAGACTCCAAGTTTGCCCGACGTTGGAGTAGCCGCCCAGCGAAGGACGAGAGATTGGTGAGTAGGTGATTGACATGGGACAGGAGTTGAGTTCACATGAACTCTTCCTTAAGGGTATTAAGGAATCTCTCAAGATGCGGAGAGTTAAGGCTAGAAAAAAAAGATTTACGTGAGTTTTTCAGTTTTGTCTCTGATATCTGCCCCTGGTTCCCCCAAGAAGGAACGATTGATCAAAAATATTGGAAGAGAGTTGGAGACTGTTTTAATGATTACTATCGGGTTTTTGGACCCAACAAGGTCCCTGTATCGGCATTCTCATATTGGAATCTGATTAATGATATCCTAAAAATACATTCCTCAGACCCAGATGTTAGAGAGATCTTACAGACAGGGGAAACAGTCCTAAAAGAGAGTTCCCGCCCCCCTTCTGTCTGCCAATCTGTTTCAATAGACATGCCAGAGGAACCTAAAAAACAAGCTGATAATCAGGAAGCCTCTGCCTTAGAGAATCACCCATTAAAAGACCCCCCTAAAATCTACCCTTCCCTTTTGGCCTTTAATAATCAGGACCAGCTCTCCCCAAGAGACCAGATAGATTTAGAGGAACAAGCTGCCCGCTATAATAAAAAAGAAGATCCCTGGGGCCTCGCCGCGCCAACCTTGCGCGCCCCTTCACAAAAAATACATACCCCTCCCCCTTATGTCCCCCCTCAGGAACTCCCAACATTCTATAACCCAGTCTTAAACCCAAACCCACCCCTATTCCCTCAAGACACCCTAGTTCAAAACACCCCATCCTTAACCGATCCCATTAGGCAGGCAAAAATATCTTTAACCCAAGAAATTTCTTCTCTTAGAGAGACACTCCAACAAAAACGCGAACATATGCAACTCCTAAAGGAGCTGCATGCCCTTGAAAAAGAACTTAAAACCTTAATGCCTAACCAAAACCCTGAAAAACCTCAAAAAGGCCCAATACTTAATAAAAAGACCCTAATGACCTTTCCAGTTACCCGCAGCCAAAACCGTGGCCCACCCTCTCAAGAGGATACAATGGAAGAGACTGACAATGAACCCCCCGACTCTCATAATCCCCCCTCGGCCGATGAGGCCTCTGACACAGAAGACCCAGAAGATAACACTCCCAACTCCAATGATCCCACTGGCCAAAAATATCACCGGCTAGGCATCAAACATATTAAAGATTTAAAAGGTGCAGTAAGCTCTTATGGCCCGACAGCGCCCTACACCTTGGCAATTCTTGTAGGTCTCAGTGACCGTTGGCTCACACCCAATGATTGGTTTAAATTAGCTCGTGCCACCCTTTCTGGGGGGGACCACGTCCTCTGGCACACAGAGTTTAAAGAAAACTGCCGAGAGATAGCACAGCGCAATAGTGAAAATAGAACAACAAGATCATGGACTCGGGATAAATTACTAGGAGAAAAACCCTATCATACCAATGAAATCCAGGCAACTTTTCCCCCGGGGCTGTTAGCTCAAATTCAGAACGCTGGTCTCAAGGCGTGGCGCCGCCTACCTCCAAGAGGCTCCGCTACCACCTCCCTGGCAAAGATTCGTCAGGGCCCCGAGGAGCCATATTGTGAGTTTATCAGCAGACTCACCGACGCCGCCGAACGGTTGGTCGGAGAAGGCGAGAACGACAGCGCCTTTGTTAAACATTTAGCCTATGAAAATGCTAACCCCACTTGCCAGGCAACCATTCGCCCCCACCGTGGAGGCAACCTTGCTGACTACATTAAACTATGCTCAGGGGTTGGAGCCTCCCATACCTTGGGACTCGCTATCGGAGCCGCCCTCCGAGACTTTGCCTCAAACAAGCCTCCTAATCAACAATCTAGATTATGTTTCTCCTGTAAACAACCTGGACACTTTAGTCGAGATTGCCCAATAAAAAATAGAGGTCCACAACCCCAAAATTCATCACAGCCCCCACCGACACCCTCCAGACCAATGCCTTCCACCGTGTGCCCAAGATGTCGACGGGGCAAACATTGGGCCTCTGATTGTTATTCTAAAACAGATATTGAAGGTATCCCCCTTTCCAGGAAACCGGGAAACCCCAGTCGGGGCCAGCCCCTGGCCCCTCCATCGGGACACAACCTAGGGGCTGTCAGGTTTGTTCCCCAACAACCAAGTCCTCAGATCCTCCCAGCTCAAGTGTCGGTTCCCTCCACCGGGCTACCCCCGGAAGCGCAGGACTGGACCTCTGTGCCGCCGCCGACTCGATACTAACCCCAGACCAAGGGGTCCAACTCGTTCCCACCACCACGACGGGACCTATGCCCCCGGGAACATTTGGACTTATATTGGGACGGGGCAGCTCTTCCCTCGCCGGCCTGAATATAATCCCAGGAGTCATAGATAATGATTATACAGGACTCATACAACTCTTAGCCTCGGCCCCTCTGGGCCCTGTATCCATAGTAAAAGGCCAAAGGATAGCACAGCTTGTGCTTCTCCCATTAGACACCTCTAATAAACAATATCTGACACCAAAGAGACGGGAGTCCGCCTTCGGCTCCTCAGATGCCTATTGGATACAACAGGTCACTTTAGAGAGGCCACTTTTAACCCTGTACTTAGATGGAAAAAAAATTTCAAGGTTTAATAGACACGGGAGCGGACGCAACAGTCATCTCAGATAGATACTGGCCTTCAACATGGCCCTCTAAAGCCTCATATACCCATCTACAGGGCATAGGACAATCAGCCAATCCCAGACAAAGCTCTAAAATACTCTCATGGGAAGACGAAGAGGGCAATACTGGTAAGGTCCAGCCATATATTATTTCTGGAATTCCCATTAATCTGTGGGGCCGTGATATCCTATCACAACTCAAACTTATCATGTGCAGCCCCAACGAAATAGTTGCTCAACAGATGCTTAACCAAGGCTATCTCCCTGGACAGGGACTGGGAAAAGCTGGTCAAGGGATAAAAAATCCCCTTTCTATAAAGCCCAACCCTAACCGACAAGGATTAGGCAGTCAGGATTTTTCCTAGCGGCCATTGATCCTCCTGCACCCCATGCGGAGAAGATAAAATGGAAAGATAATTCCCCCGTTTGGGTGGACCAATGGCCACTACCTGAGGAAAAGTTGTCCGCAGCTTCTCGGTTAGTGCAGGAACAATTAGCGGCAGGACATATAGAACCAACTACTTCGCCATGGAATACACCCATTTTTGTTATTAAAAAGAAGTCTGGGTCTTGGCGCCTCCTTCAGGATCTCAGAGAAATTAATAAAACCATGTTCTCCATGGGAGCCCTCCAACCAGGCCTCCCTTCCCCGACAGCTATCCCAGCTAACTATCACAAGATTATTATAGACCTTAAAGATTGTTTCTTTACCATTCCTTTACACCCCCTGGACAGAGAGCGTTTCGCATTTAGCCTGCCTGTAACCAACTTCAAGGGTCCTATGCAGCGCTTTCAGTGGAAAGTCCTCCCACAAGGCATGGCCAATAGTCCCACCCTATGCCAAAAATTTGTGGCACAAGCTGTGGATCCTGTTAGAACACAATGGCCCACTATTTATATTATTCATTATATGGACGATATCCTTCTAGCAGGAAAGACCACCACAGAGGTACTCCAATGCTGCCAACACTTAACTCACAATCTTACCACTTATGGACTCCAACTTGCCCCCAATAAGATCCAGCTCAAAGACCCCTACTACTATCTGGGATTTGAGCTACATAATCAGTCCATAACCACCCAAAAAGTCCAACTTAAAACTAGTCATTTATACACTTTACATGACTTTCAAAAATTTTTGGGAGATATTAACTGGCTTCGACCATACTTAAGGCTCACTACAGGAGACCTCAAGCCCCTCTTTGATATTCTTCAGGGAGACTCAGACCCTCTCTCCCCTCGAGAGCTGTCGCCTGAGGCAAAGGGCTCTCTTCAATTACTAGAAAAGGCAATTCAACAACAACAAGTCACCTTTCTATCATACAAACAGCCCTTCTCCCTCATTATTTGTGCAACCCCTCATACACCTACTGGGGTCTTATGGCAAGATAATCCCCTCTTCTGGGTTCATTTACCCTCCTCCCCGTCTAAGGTCCTAGTCACATACCCATCCCTGGTAGTCAAACTTATTAAGATAGGAAGAGAAAAAAGCCGACAACACTTTGGCAGGGACCCTGATCAGCTCATTCTCCCCTACACTAAAGAACAGCTTAATTGGCTAACCCAAAATAACGATGACTGGATCATTTCCCTTACATCATTTCAGGGCAAGATAGATAATCATTATCCCCCTAATAAACTCCTACAGTTCTCCAGACTACATCCCTTTGTTTTTCCAAAGATAACAGCCACTAAACCATTACAAAATGCCGCCTTGGTTTTCACGGATGGGTCTTCTTCTGGCGTAGCAGCATATGTCATTAACTCACAAAGATTTCAGGTGCAGTCTCCATTTCAGTCTGCCCAACTTGTTGAACTTTATGCCGTTATAAAAGTGTTTAAAAAACTACAGGAGTCACCCTTTAACTTGTACACTGATAGTGCCTATATCGCCCTGTCTGTGCCCCAACTAGAAACAGTGCCATATATCAAGCCCTCTACCAGCGCTGCCAAACTTTTTCAACAACTACAACATCTCATACTACAAAGACAGACCCCATTTTTCCTTAGTCATCTTCGGGCTCATACTGACCTCCCTGGACCCCTTTCACAGGGCAATGCTATAGCAGACAATCATACCCGCTTAGTATGTCCCTTAACCTTAGATCCTATAACGCGAGCCACCCAATTCCACAACTTACATCATGTCAATGCCCACACACTTCGCTTGTTATTCAAAATTACCCGAGATCAGGCTAGACACATTGTTAAAAGTTGCTCAGGGTGCATAACCTTTCTGCCTCTTCCTCACCTAGGAGTTAACCCAAGGGGCTTACTCCCTGGACAAATCTGGCAGATGGACATTACACATATTCTTGAATTCGGCCATTTAAAGTATGTACACGTAACTATAGATACCTTCAGCGGCTTCATGGTTGCCACCCTTCATGGGGGCGAGGCTACAAAAAACATCATAGCCCATACCCTCCAATGCCTTACCACACTAGGAAAACCTCAAACTATAAAAACAGACAATGGACCAGGGTATACCTCCCAGGCATTTCAAGCCTTTTGTGCTCAATTCCAAATCAAACACGTCACTGGCATCCCTTACAATCCCCAAGGCCAGGGCATTGTAGAGCGAGCCCACCAGACACTCAAAAACACCATCAACAAGTTAAAAACCACCACTGCCTATCCGACCAAAGGATCTCCTCGTAATGTTCTCAGCCATGCATTGTTTACCCTTAATTTCCTACAACTTGACGCTCAGGGAAAATCGGCTGCCGATCGCTTCTGGCACCAAGAAACAAAAAATCAATATGCTACAGTTATGTGGAAAGATCCATTAACCTCCAAATGGAACGGCCCCGATCCAGTCCTCATTTGGGGACGTGGGTCAGCCTGCATTTATGATTCTCAGGAAGGCGGCGCGCGATGGCTGCCAGAGCGTCTCGTTAAGCCTGTCAACACCCCAAATCCAAATAACACATAAAGACTCCAGGGATATCTTCCCTGAGAAAATCTCTCTCTCTTTTCACAGGACATAAAGTTCTTCATGGAGTCCTTCACTTTGACACTCTTCACATTCCTCATCATCCCCGTTTACGGAGGGTTTGGGCCCCCCGTAAGCCGCGAGCAGCTATACAGACAGCTCTATGGCAACCCATGTGACTGCCCGGGAGGCACAGTGCCCAGTGGATACCTCCGTGCCCACACCGAGGAGCCAGCCCCACAAGGACAGCTTTACAGGAACGCTGCTGCTTCTATGCTAACAAGTCTGGGATCGTCCGAGACAAGATCAAAAAACTACAAGAGGACCTAGTAAAAAGACGCAAAGAACTCTTCGAAAACCCACTCTGGACGGGTCTCAACGGACTTCTCCCCTACCTGCTCCCCACCCTTGGCCCCCTCCTATGCATCCTTCTCTTAATAGCCTTCGGGCCATGGGCTTTTAGGCGCATTACTGACCTCATTAAAAACCAAATCGATGCTGTTTTGGCCAAACCAATCCAAATCCATTATCAGCGGCTAGCAACAGGGGACGGCCTCGAAGAAGGCTATCTTGGCTTCCTCCCCACGGGGACGACATAATACTAAGGGTATGTCTACTCCCCCCACGAGTTGGGGAGGGGTATGGGCACCGAGGTGAGTGCAAAGCAAAGCATTTGCAAGGAAAGGGCTCGACTCACAACGGTCGGCTCCCTTTAACTTTCCTGAGAACATACCTGGTTTGCATAGAGGTTGGTATCAAAAAATCTCTACCTCTCCTCCACAAAAGATACCCAAAACCATCCAATAACGAGCTCTGCTCGTTGGAGGAACCAGGCCTCTGTTCCCTCACTCGGTCAAGGCCCACCTCCTTAAAACAAACAAAAAGGGAGGAGATGTCGGAAGCCATAGAAATCCCCAGGCCTTGCCTAGGCAGAACTTCCTGGTCACAAAACCCAAAGCCCGCGCGCGCCAAACCCAGAGCCCGCGCGCGCCAAACCCAGAGCCTGCCCATTTCCTTGTACCTCATATGGCATCGCCCTGTCCTAGCCTATCAGCCCGCGACAAATACCTCGCCACCCTATGACATAGCATATCCCACCCCCATCTGACATAGCTATATATATAACCCGCCATCTTAATAAAATTTTGAGGCTTGATCAGATCCCTGTCTTGCCTCCATTCTTCGCGTCTCCTGTCTCCCCTTTTTTTTCACCCTCAACAGGTTTCTTCCCCTCGTCCCACGTTGCATTGTCCTGCCGGTCGGGACAGCCTGGTGGGCGGTGCTCCGGAGAAGCTGCACTCTTATGGCCCCTCCGTCTCCCTGCTGTTGCTGCAGCCAAGTGGAGCTGGGGGCAGAGCCAGGCAGCAGAGAAGCTGCGTGAGGTCCCCAGAGGAGTACAGTGAGATCGTGGAAGAACAGGGGGGATGATTTGAGAGGAAATGTGAAATGCCAGTAAATCTTATCCTGAGAGACAAGAGAGGTCCTATAGAGGCAGAGGTTCATCTTCTTACCTTAAGAGGCCTTGGTGTCTGCAGGGAGTGCTGAGGAGGTCTCATAGGGAAGAGACCTCAGGCCAGCATCTCAAAAGTTGAGGAGAGACAATGACAGGATGAAAGGACAGCAGAGACAAAGGAGTCATCCTGCTGGCACCCTTACGGGCTGAGAAGGGACCAGAGGGACCTTTGGGGGCCCAACGCAGAGTAGCTACGGACAGGGTCCCCTCAGTTGTCTGCAAAGGCCCACAGTCCTGGCCACGCGCCAGTATTCAGTTTCCTCGTGGAAAGGAGGAATAGGAGAAAGTAATAGGGAGGAAGAGGGAGCCTCCTCCTCAGAAGAGAAGGTCGGACTGGAGACAACATTCCCTGTAACATCGGAGGGGATAGATCCCAGCCCTTCCGCAAAGCATTACCTTGCAGGCTTGAGAGTGGCTGCCAGTGCTATTCACATTTAAGTGGCCGACAGAGGCACACTATTTGTGTGACCGGAGAAAGAGACAAAAAATTATGAAGGTTCATAAGGTGGGCAAGTAGAAAGGCTTAGATAATATTTACCTCTCCTTCAATCCTGCGACGAGCCCCCAATTAAAGGAGGAATATGTCTCTGTGAGTCCCCAAATGATGTAGGGGACTTCAGAGTGAGTGAGTGAGTGCCGGGATCCTGTCTTGTGAGACCGAAGAATGGAAACACGGACCCAGGAGAGGCAAAGAGTTTTAAAAAGAGGATAGTTTATTGAAAGCAAAGAGTCAGAGCTCCCGAGCAGGAGGGGTTCCCGAATGGGGGTGCCCCGTGACTGAGGCAAAAGTTCTTTTACACCTTTTCTTGCCTGTTTGAAGAAGGGAACTGTTTGAAGAAGGGAACTGGCACCTTTTAATGAAATTCGTCTACCAGGTTTGTCCTGTTTGCCCATCCTGAAGGAATCAGCAAAGTAACCCACTCTTATCTATCAGATCTGCTCCACTTGTCAGGCCAAAAGGAATTTTATGATTAATCGCAAGGCCTTGTTACATTCTGTTCTGAAGGGGAGTGATTTCAAAACCTGAAGTTTTAGGATATGGCTGTCTTTGTTTATTTCACCAGGGACCTCCCTGTCTACCTAGCGACATGCTAGCTAACCTGTCTCACTATATGGTTATTTTCAGGCTCCTGAGCTTGCCAGATTTAACATGTGGCACCTATTCCGTCCACAGGGGCCTGGCCTGTCTCAGTGGGCCAGTTTCCCTCCTAGACACTGGAACCACAGAGTCTGCAAAGTGGGTTCCCAGGGCAGGGTCCTAGGTGGGGGTGTTTCCTAGAGGCTCCTGCATGTCCCCACCACCCTGGCATGGCCTGGGAAGCTGACCATGCCAAAGGGTCCCTGGCTGCTCAATCTACACTTGCTTCCTGCTATGCCTGCTGCTGCCCCACGCGGTCTGGTCACTGACCATTCCCTCGGCAGTAGCTGTTGCTGTGTCCCAGCTACCATCATATTAAAATCCCTCAGTCTCCCGGGGTCAGCGGGGCTGTCGCCACATTTAGGCTTTGCCTAGGCAGATCGCTGGAACTGGGCAGCAAAGGTTCTCCAGGTCAGCTACTTCCCTGCCCCTAAGTGGGGGCACAGGTTGCCTGCTTAGGTGGGGCATAGGGGGTGTAAATTGCAGGTGTTGGAGGTATTCATGACAGGGTGATCTCAGGGTCCTAAACTTGAAATCCTGCCATGCCTCTACCTCTCCCCCACAGGGCATGGAGGTAATTTGAAGTGTTTAAAGTGTAGTGGTAGACAGGGTGAGGTATTCAGAAGAAATCCATGGCCATATTTCACACCCTTGTTCTCCCTCCAGCCCTGCAGTCTTTTCTCCCTTTCTCCAGGGTGTAACTCTCATAGCCCCTCTTCTCTGAGCCAGAGGTATTTGTACCTCACCTATTGTGCACGACTCTGGTGGGCCTGGGCTCTGGATGTGGCCTCAGCACATCCTAGCCCCTCCAGCTCCCTGTTCTTTAGTTGGTGTTGTGTAAGAAAGCATGTTTAAAATGCTCCTTAACAGTGGCTGCACCAATTTGCAATCCCACCAACAGTACATGAGGGTTCCCATTCTCCACATTTTTGCTAACACTTGTTTGTTGATTTATTGGTGATGGCCATTCTGACAGATGTGAGGTGATATTTCATTGTGGTTTTAATTTGCACTTCTCTAATGATTAGTGATGTTGAGCATCTTTTCACATGTCTATTGGCCATCTGTATGTCCTCTTTGGAGAAATGTCTATTTAGGTCCTCTGATCATTTTTAAGTTGGAGTGTTTGGTTTTTGTTTGTTTGTTTGTTTGTTGATGTTAAATTGCACTGTTGGTGGGATTGCAAATTGGTGCAACCACTATGGAAAATAGTATGGAGGTTCCTCAGAAAATTAAAAATTGAACTACCTTATGACCCAGCAATTCCGTTTCTGGGTATTTATCTGAATAAATTCAAATACTAATTTGAAAAGATATATGCACCCCTGTGTTCAGTGCAGCACTGTTTACAATAGCCAAAATATGGAAGCAACCTAAGTGCCTATCAATAGACAATTGGATAAAAAAGATATGGTACATATATGCAATGGAATATTATTTGGCCATAAAAAAGAATGAAGTCTTACCATTTGTGACAAGATGGATGGATCTGGAAGGTATTATGCTAAGTGAAATAAGTCAAACAGAGAAAGACAAATACCACATGATCTCACTTATATGTGTAATCTAAAAAACAAAATAAATGAACAAACAAAACAGAAATAGACTCATAGATTCAGAGAACAAACTGATGGTTGGTGGATGGGAGGAAGGTAGGGGAGCTGGGTAAAAAAGGTGAAGAGATTAAGAGGTACAAATTGGCAGTCACAAAATAGTCAAAGGTATGGCAATAACTATGTATAGTCCCAGGTGTGTACTAGACTTATTGGGGGATCACTTTGTAAATTATATAAATGTCTAACCACCATGCTGTACACCTGAAACTAATATAAAATAACATTGAATGTTAACGTAATTGAAAATACATTTTTAAAAAGGTACTAACCATAAATAAAAATAAAATGCTCCTTACATTATTTTGTGCTTCTAATCTGTTTTCTCCTGGTTCCTAGGAGGTACTTGCCCCACCCTCAGGCTATTCTGTGTGCCCTCCTGGAGTAGAGGTCCCTTTACCCTGCTTAAAATTCTCTCTGTTCCCAGCCCACTTTAGAGAGACTAGAAGGCCTATGCAGGGCCTCAGGGGCTAACTTGACCACCTTGCTTCTCTCTGACGTCCCTCTTGCCACCTCTCCCTCAGTCCCTGTGTTTTGACCCCTCTGGTCTTGAAACCCTTTGCCTAGCCCTTTGCATGGCTGCCTCCTTCTTGTAAGTCATGTCTCTGCTCAATTGGCATCTAAGAAAGGCCTTCCTCCACCCTCTAATCTAAATCAGTTCCCCATGATGCATCATTCTGTTTCACTTTCTTTATTCATTCATCATCATTTGATAGCATCTTGTTTATTTCTTTGTCAATGTGTTTGTTTTCTAACCCCACCCCCCTCACCACCACTAGTGTAAGCCCCATGAGAGTGGGGACATCACATGTCTTCCGAGCACATGGCTGTTGATAAATAAATGTTGAATGAATGAGCCCTGCTTGGGAATTTTCTGGAAGCTTTCTAAAGCCATACTGCCCTGCTTGGCTGCAGTATCATTCACGCACTCATCTCTCCACCACACTCCACCTTGATTGGCACAGCTTCTCAAGTTCAATTAAGGGCAAAGGAAATGGTGACTCAAAGGCTTGCTTGGTGGTCAGAGTCAGTTTTGTTGCAGCACACAGTGTGGTGCCTGTCCTTGAAGCTCCTGGGTGCTTAGACTTATTGACGTCCAAGGCTGTGAGAGCAGAGCCAAAATTCCTTTTTACAGCTCTCCAGCACTGTGTTCGTACCAGATGGAGAGCAGAGCAGTATTTGGGTTGGTTAATAGTTTGACTTTGGCATCAAATCTCTGCTTGGCTCCATGTGGGCAGGAATCCTCATCTCTACCACTTTCTCCGTGATTCTGTAGAATTGCTCAGCCTCTATGTGCCACAGGTTCTTTCCCTGCAAAATGGAGATGATAATTATATCCACCTCCCAGAATTGTGAAGATTACATGAGACAATACAGATAAAATCATTGAAACAGTGAATAAGGGTCGACCAGGTCAAAGGGTATGCTATAATTACAGTGGTAGGTCGGTTTTCGAACGTCTCCGTTGACGAATATTTCAGTTTACGAATGCCGTAAACTTGGAAGTAAAGGCTTTGGTTTTCGAACACGCCTCTGAAATCGAACATGTCACATGGCTTCTGCTCAGTGCAAGATCCTGAGGCCTAGCTGTTGGCTGTTTTCGAACGTTTCAGAACCCGAACGGATTACGTTTGAAAACCGAGGTACCACTGTACTTGTATTTGAAATGAGAATCTTAAGTCAGTCAAGAAGATTTAGTCGTGTCAAAATGTCTGGTAGAGACCTTACCCAGGACAGGTGTTCGGAGGGCCTATGGAAGGAGCTCTCATACCCTACGTCATCAGAAAGCGCTATAGGAAGAACTCTGCTTACAAGAGAGCTCTATGGTTACAACAGCCCCTCCCCTAAACTTTTTTTCCCCGTCCAAAAAGGAACTTCCTTCTATTTGCTCTCTGGACTCCCATGTGGCAATTGGCTGCACTTACCAGATTGCAACCCTTTCTTTTTCCTGAATAAATATTTTTTGCCCACCAAATACATGCTCAGCTTTTTGTTTATTGTCAACATTACATATGAGTATGTTTCCAGAACAACTGTGGTTTAACCTAAGGAAGAAATAGGGGCTGCCCTCCAAAACTCACCTTGCATAGTGTAAGTTTATTGACTTAAAATATGGCATTCAGAAATCTTAAGGTCTTAAGAATGCTACATTCCTTCCAATTCTAGAGGCCCCTGAACAAAAATAATTAAAAATAAGAAGCTCCTACTAGTGAAGATGCAAAGAATTTGTTTGCATCTTTCACATGAAGGATATTTTGGTATTGGGGCCAAAACAAATGACTGTCTCTAGATGAAAACCTAAAAGTTACATGAATTAAACTGAGTTTTAAGTCTGTATTTCTCTTTTCTAACAAAAGATATGTGTGTGTGTGTGTGTGTGTGTGTGTGTGTGTGTGTGTGTGTGTGTGTGTAACAGCCTTTTAAAATGAAAGTCATTTGAATGCTAACAGCCATTAACTGCTGGGCTTTGATTAGAAAGAAAGCAAAGCTGAGCCAATCTATTATATGACTTGAGTTGTCCTTTAATATACATGTATTCCAAAATTAGGGACTTTTGTATAAATGTCTTAGTTCAAAAGTTAATGAAAATGTATTTTATAGTAAGCAATGAGAAATTCAACTTTTAACTTTGAATTAAGAATTTTAATCCCTGTGTGATGATGATGCCATTACCCCAGAATGTGAAATGGAATACTATCCTGAGCTGTTTTCTAAGATTATGATGGACTTTTTCAAACCTACAAAAAGCAGAGAATACTGTGAATGAAAGGGGGCTACCTGGCAGGCCTGACAAGCTCAATAACTGAAAGTAACCACAGGGAATGTTCTGATCATTAGAATTCCTAACTGAGCAGGTCAGAATGGGAAGTCATGACCTAGGCCTATACTGGAGATCAATCTTTACCTGAAGCAAGCCCTGTCCGTTGTTTTTGTGCATCAGAATAATGTATTTAAAATGTCAGAATGAAACACCCTGGTACCTGGGTGAGACGATAACCTCAACATTCCTCGCTGTTATCTTTTGCCCACATACCTCTGTAAATTGTACATGTTAAATACTGACCATTCTGCACCCACACATGTAAGAGAAGTATGTGTCTCCCCATTTTCTTTTTATCCAGTCCTAGAGATTTCCGTGCTGTACTTTCTCTCACCTTCCTAATCTGTCACCAATAGACTTCATGTAACCTTTCTTATGTCTTCTCTTTTGATTCTAACATATGAAATAAACTGCTATTCCTTGGAGCATTTTCTCAACCCTTTGAGATTTTGCTTCCATGTCTGGCCCTCAGCCTTGGCTCAAATAAACTCTTGAAACCTTTCTTTGGGTTTGGAATTTCTTTTGTGGACATCTACTTTGGTGCTGTGAACAAGATTCCAGAGAAGACCATCCAGGAGTGCCCTGCAGACATGGGCCCAGTGTTATGTGACAGCAGGGGCCCACTATGCCCCACCTGTTCCCTGCTTCACAGTGGCTGAACGTGGATGAGTTTTATTTTGGAATCCCAGACCTCCCCTGCTTTTGGTTGCAGGTCCTGACTTTATTTGAGCTGTTCTTAGAAAATCCTCAAGGTGGCATTAAAAGATAAGGGAAAAGAGGAAAGGGTGGCCATTTTTTATGTTTTGGTCTTTCACTTGGCATTGCTGTCTGAGAGTCTGAACAAAAAATATATTTGTTAGTTAAATAAAAGACTGAACTCAGTCAGCTCCAAAGAAAAAAGAGCTTAAGAATACCTGAAATCCCAGCCTCCCTGAATTTTAGGTATTCTTAACTAACTGAAAATCTTTGTGGAGGTGCCTGGGGAAATCTCAAGGTGTGAAGTAGCCCCATAGGGTATTATAATACAGTTTAGTTACATAATTGAGTCGTGCAACGATGTGTGAAGAAGGACTGGCCATCCAGTGCTTCAAGTTCTCATATTTGTATTAGACAGCCAGAAAGAGAAACCGAGGCACTTAAGCAGGTTTGAATGACTCAGGAAGAAAAGCCCAAGGCAGTCAACCCACAACATAATATCCCTAGAAGCTTGTTCAGATTCTACAAATTTCAAAAGGAAACTAAATACAAAATGAAAAATTGTTCCTCCAAAGCAGACAAGCCCCAACATAAACAGCCACCTACTAGTACTCCTGCAGAATTCATGAATGTTCATACGGAGTTTTCACTTGCAAGCATTTACAGGAATGGGAAGATTTATCTAAAAATTATTTTAGCTTAAGGTGGCTGAAATGGGGAACTTTTTATACATCCAAATTAATATTTCTGTGCATACTTAGAAAAGCCAACTCTAAAATTAAACAAAATCAATGGGAAGCTTACTTTGATGGGAAACTAGAAGCCTCAAGACAGGGCCCAGATAAAATCTCTTCCCTCAGGAGGTTAAAAAAAAATTTGGAGACTATCTGAATTACAAAGGGCTTCCGAAGAAACTCACTGCAAACAACCTACTTCCCTTGCATCTCTGACTTACCTTCTTTTCCTCTCCCCCGCCCCTTTCCTCTCTTTCTTCTCTGCTGCTTCCACCTCCAAGGACTGAAGAATACACTAAAAATAGAGAGCCAAACCTGAACAAACTAGAAAAACCAGAAATTTTCCCTTTGAAAATCCAGTCTCAGGAAGGGGAAAACCAATAATAATTTATACTGCTTGTACTGGAACAGAAGAAAGAAATCTAACTAAAGATGTTCCTGATTCCCCTCCAAGACTCTATCAGATTTGCTAAGTAATTTATCTGTGAGAACATATGATCCTGGTTTTTCAGACCTGCTCCTACTGATATATCTATTGGTTTCTGAAAGTAAGGCAACAGAATGGGTAAATAAGGCTCGCTGGGAACAATCTATAGAAAAAAATTTTAAGAGAAAGAGAAAGAGGCTGGGATAAATACAGAGAATTAGCCCGTCAGTTTTACCATGCCATTCCTGAACTTTTTCCCAAAAAGGTAGACTGGACTAAAATCTGGCAATGTACATGAAGACCTTATGAAACCATACTTCTGAATGATCAGAGATGGTATCTCGAAATTATTTGACAAAATTTTCAAACAACATTCAGGACTATCTCCAGACAGTTTTAATGATCATTAAAATGATTCATTGCTCAGTTCAGCACTTTTGGAAGGATCAGATGAAGAGCTTGTAACTCTGATGAAACAACATAAATTAAGCTGGTCAACCATGAATACTAATAAGCTAGCAGTTCTGGCGGATCATTTATCTAAAACTACTCCAAAGAAAGAAAAGGGTAAAGCCACTCAAAGCATGAATTTACAGCTTTAACGATTAAGCAGTCAGATTAGAACTCTTCAAAGGACTTTTCAATAAGGAGAAAAAAGAGTCTACATTTATTGTAACTAGCCAGATCATCTTTAAAAATGCAGAAAACTTAAATGGGATTAAAAAAAGTAAAGAAACAGACGCAAGAATAGGGCTGCTCTGAGGATTGGGAGAGGACATTTCCCCCTTTTCTTATTAATACTTCAGAAGAAATTGAAATTATTATAAAGGACAAAACTACCAAGGTCCTTATAGATACCAAGGCTAATTTATCTGTTTCTACTAAATTAAATTACCCTCTTCCTTCAGAAAAACTTCTATAAAAATGGTAGGGATATCTAATCAATCAATGTCTGTTTTTAAGTTAAAACTTATTCCCTCCGAGCTAGGGAATGTTATGAGGCAACATATATTTTCATTAGTTAAATATGCCCCAATTCGGGGGCCGGTCCAGTGGCTCAGGCAGTTGGAGCTCCATGTTCCTAATGCAGAAGGCTGCTGGTTAGATTCCCACATGGGCCAGGGCCAGATGGCTCAGTTGGTTGGAGCGTGGGCTCTCAACCACAAGGTTACTGGTTGGACTCCTCGACTCCCTCAAGGGATGGTGGGGCTCTGGCCCCTGCAACTAAGATTGAACATGGCACCTTGAGCTGAGCTGCCGCTGAGCTCCAGGTGGCTCATTTTGTTGGAGCGCATCCTCTCAACCAGAAGGTTGCCAGTTCGATTCCTCGACTCCTGCAGGGATGGTGGGATGTGCCCCCTGCAACTAGCAATGGCAACTGGACCTGTAGCTGAGCTGCGCCCTCCTCAACTAAGATTGAAAGGACAACAACTTGACTTCCAGGAAAAAATCCTGGAAGTACACACTGTTCCCCAATTAAAAAACATATATATATATATGCCCCAATTCACCTAATATGATGAAACTTTCTTGAAACCCATGACATCCACATATCCTTTCGCAAAGGGGCAAAATGTATTTAGAACTGTATGGATCAGGCATTGAATCAACTGAAAAATCAATAATTGTAAAGCAACCTCAACAAGAGGAAACTAATTTTGAGACTGAACATTGGCTACAGGATGTTCCTACACCAGCTCTGGGCTCTGTTCAGTATGAATATTGGTAAGATTAACTCAGCTACTCCTATCAAGATAACTACTAACAATATTTTGCCAATACCTAATATTTGTCAATATCCTTTAAGACCTGATGCACTAGCCTGAATTAAGCCCATTATACAAGATCACTTGGAGAGATTATAATTCCATGCACAAAGCCCTGTAACACTCTTATCCTTCCATTAAATAAACCTAATTGGAAAGAATGGAGATTTGTACAAGATCTAAGAGCTATAAAAAAAATTGTTATTCCTAGACATCTTGTGGTCCCAAATTCACGTACTCTTTTATCTTCCATTTCTGTGGATTGACAATATTTTTCAGTAATAGATTTATGTAGTGCCTTTTTCAGTATTTCTGTAGAAAAAACAGTCAATATCTTTTTACCTTCACCTGGGAAAGTCACCAATTCTCTTGGATCATAATACCCCAGGCATATACAGAGAGTCTCACATATTTCTCACAACCACTAAAGGCTGATTTAAATGATGCTGAATTTCCCAGAGATTCCACTCTGATCCAATATGTGCATAATTTACTTTTGTGTTCCAGGACATTATTAGACTCCGAAAAGGACACAATTTATTTATTACGACAGCTAGCCAGAAAGGGACATAAAGTCTTGAAACACAAGCTTCGATTCTATTTACTTCAGTGAAACATATTGGACATTTTATGTCTAAACATGGACTATTAATTAACCCTGAAAGCCTCAGAGGAATTCTAGCTAGAATTTGCTCTTCCAAAAACTAAGAAACAGCTTAGGGAATTTCCAGGATTGACTGGATATTGTTGCAACTGGGTTTCAAATTTTTAATAATGGCTCAGCTCCATGTGTCTTATTATAATAAGATCAGCCTAATCCAATCCAATGAATCTCCAAAGAGAAACAAGCAGTAGAAGTGCTAAAGGAAAAATTATCAAAAGCTCCCACTTTGGGCTACCTTAATTATAACCTTCCTTTCTTTCTTTTTATACATGAAATAAAAGAAATGTTTTAGGAGTTTGTAGCAGCCAGGGGCTATGTTTTATGTGGCCACAGAATTTAGGTGTCAAATACGCATTCTCCATGCACACTGAGACGGTGTTTAGACAGCAACACACTATTTATTAAGTGAGGCAATAAGTAAGATAGACAGAATAAAGCAAAGGAAGACAAAGAGCAACAGCAAGTTCTCAACACCCGAAGAGTGTTTCCAATTGCTGGGGAGCCAAGACAGTGTCTTGGCTTCAGGTGTGTTCCGACTAGGGCTCGGATGGGACACTAATTTTACAGGTTTTTTTCTAATAGATGACCAGTCTGGAAAGAATGCTAGGCCATAATGATTACAGTCAGCAAGGATGGCGACAATAAATCACAAGTTTCAATGTAATTATCTAGGATAGAAGGCAGGGGACACGATTCCAGCAGTTTCACAATGTACATGAAGTTACTATGGCCACAGGGCAACCTATGTGATCCTATTCATGCGTTCCACTGGCAGGTCAGCTATCAACCAGGGGGTGAGGCCTTCCCAACTTTACTCCTGCTGACTGTGGAGTCAATGTCAGGTGCCACTCGGACAGAGCGTTCCCCTGATGCAACAAGTGGAAGGCACAAAGAGGCACCTAACTCATATTTACTTTACAGAGTTTTGACTCAAAAACATGGAGATCACCACAGACTTATAGAATATTATAGCCAACAATTTGACTCAGTAGCAAAAGGGCTCGCTCCTTGTATGAGGGCCATCTCTGCTACAGTCATATTATGCAAGCAAACAGAAGAGATACCTAATTTTGGGCTCTCCTTTAACCATGTATGTTCCTCACTCTGTTGAATCTTTACTGAACTATCATCACACTCAGCACTTCTTTTATGAAGTACTTCTGCTTTCTGCACTTAATACTACTTGATGTAATAGTCTTTTTTTCTCCTGAGGACTATATCAATTCTTTATTATGCCCATAGGCTGGTCTGATTTTTAAAAAAATATTTTAAAATTACAGTTGACGTACAATATTATATTAGTTTCAGGTATACAACATAGTGATTAGACATTTATATAACTTACAAAGTGATCACCCCAATAAGTCTAGTACCCATCTGACATCATACATAGTTATTACCATACTATTGACTATATTCCTTATGCTGTACTTTACATTCCCATGACTATTTTGTATCTACCAATTTGTGCTTCTTAATTCCTTCTCCCACTTCCCCCATACCTCGCAACTCTCCTCCCATCTGGCAACCCTCAAAACGTTCTCTGTATCTTTGAGTTTGTTTCTGTTTTGTTGTATTTTGACTTTTAGATTCCACATGTAAGAGAAATCATATGGTATTTGTCTTTCACTGTCGACTTATTTCACTCAGCACAATACCCTCTAGGTCCATCCATGTTGTTGCAGATAGCAAGATTTCATTCTTTTTTATGCCTGAGTAATATTCCATTGTATATGTGTTCCACCTCTTCTTTATCCATTCATCTGTTGATAAACACCCAGGCTGCCTCCATGTCTTAATTATTGTAAACAATGTCGCAAAGAACATATGGATGCACATGTCCCTTTGAAGTAGTGTTTTAGGTTTCTTTTGATAAATACCCAGAAGTGGGATTACTGGATCTTCTTTGTCTCTTGTTATAGCCTCTGTTTTCAAGTTTATTTTGTCTGGTATAAGTATTGCTATTCTAGATTTTTATTTTTTGTTTCCCTTTTCGTGAAATATCTTTTTCTATCCCTTCACTTTAAGTCTGAGTGTGTCTTTCAATCTGAAGTGAGTCTCTCGTAGGCAGCATATGTAAGGATCTTGTTTTCTTATTCATTCAGCCACCCTATCTTTTGATTAGAGCATTTAATCCATTTATATTTAAAGTAATTGTTGATAGATGTGTAGTTATTGTCATCTTATTATTCATATTTTTTATCTTTTTTTCTTTTTCTTAAGGAAGTCCTTCTAACATTTCTTGTAATACTGGTTTGGAGGTGATGAACTCTTTTTAGCTTTTTCTCTGGGAAGCTCTTTATCTGTCACCAGATTCTAAATGATAGCTTTACTGGGTAGAGTAATCTGGGTTATAGGTCCTTGTTTTTCAACACTTTGAATATTTTGTGCCAATACTTTCTGGCCGGCAAAGTTTCTGTTAAGAAATCTGCTGGCAGTCTTATGCAAGCTTTTATCTTGCTGCTTTTAAGATTCTTTGTCTTTAATCTTTCGCATTTTAATTATGATATAGACCTCTTTGGGTTTATCTTGTTTGGAACTCTCTGCACTTCCTAGAATTGCATGTCTATAACCTTCACCAGGTTAGGGAAGTTTTCCATTGCTTTCCTATTTCCATTCCTCAAAAGGAACCCTTGTACACTATTGGTGGGAATGCAGACTGGTGCAGCCATTATGGAAGGCAGTGTGAAGTTTCGTCAAAAAAATACGAATAGAAGGGTTCGTAATTTCCAATTAACAAGGGTTCCTATTTCCATTCCTCAAATAGGTTATCAATTCCTTGCTCTCTCTCTCTTCCCCTTCTGGTGCTCCTATGATGTGAAAGTTGGTATGCTTAATATTTTCCCAGAGGCCCCTTAAACTATCCTCATTTTTTGGATTCTTTTTCTCTTGGTTGTCTGATTGGGTTTTCTGCTACCTTATTTTCCAAATCAGTGATTCAGTCCTCTGTTTCAGTTAATCTACTCTTGATTCCCTCTAATGTATTCTTTGTTTCAGTTATTGTATTCTTCATTTCTGACTGGTTCTTTTTTATGTTATTTTTTTTAAAATGTTTACATTAATGTGTTTATTTACTTTTATTTTTTTATTTTTAAAAAAATTTATTGGGGTGACAATTGTTACTAAAAATACATACATTTCAGGTGTACAATTCTGTATTACATCATCTATAAATCCCATTGTGTGTTCACCACCCAGAGTCAGTTCTCCTTCCATCACCATATATTTGATCCCCCTTACCTTCATCTCCCACCCCCCACCCCCCTTACCCTCTGGTAACCACTAAACTATTGTCTGTGTCTATAAGTTTTTGTTTCTCATTTGTTTGTCTTGTTCTTTTGTTGTTTTTGGTTTATATACCACATATCAGTGAAATCATATGGTTCTCTGTTTTTCCTGTCTGACTTATTTAGCTTAGCATCATACTCTCAAGATCCATCCACGTTGTCACAAATGTTCCTATATCATCTTTTCTTACCTCCAAATAGTATTCCATTGTGTATATATACCACAACTTCTTTATCCATTCATCTATCGAAGGACATTTTGGTTGTTTCCATGTCTTGGCCACCGTAAACAAAGCTGCAATGAACATTGGAGCACATGTGTCTTTATGTATAAATGTTTTCAGATTTTTTGTGTAGATACCCAGGGGAGGGATTGCTGGGTCATATGGTAATTCTATTCGTAATTTTTTGAGGAAACTTCACACTGCCTTCCATAGCGGCTGCACCAGTCTGCATTCCCACCAATAGTGTACAAGGGTTCCTTTTTCTCCACAGCCTCTCCGTCACTTGTTGCTATTTGTCTTGTTGATGATAGACATTCTGACTGGGGTGAGGTGATAGCTCATTGTGGTTTTTATTTGCATTTCTCTGATGATTAGTGATGTTGAGCATTTTATCATATGTCTATTTGCCATTTGTATGTCCTCTTTGGAGAAATGTCTCTTCAGGTCCTCTGCCCATTTTTCAATTGGGTTGTTTGTTTTGTTGTTGTTGAGTTGCATGAGTTCCTTGTATATTTTAAATATTAGACCCTTATCAGATGAACTGTTTGCAAAAATCTTCTCCCATTCGGTTGGTTGCCTCTTTGTTTTGTCGATGGTTTCTTTTGCTGTGTAGAAGCTTTTAAGTTTCATATAGTCCAATTCGTTTATTTTAGCTTTTACTTCCATTTCCTTTGGAGTCAAATTCATAAAATGCTCTTTGAACCCAGCGTCCATAAGTTTAGTACCTATGTTTTCTTCTATGCAGTTTATTGTGTCAGGTCTTATGCTTAAGTCTCTGATCCATTATGAATTAATTTTGGTACATGGTGACAGAGAGCAGTCCAGTTTCATTCTTTTGCACGTGGCTATCTAATTCTCCCAGCATCATTTATTGAAGAGGCTGTCTTTTCTCCCTTGTATGTTGTTAGCTTCTTTGTCAAAAATTATCCGTCCATATTTATGTGGTTTTATTTCTGGGTTCTGAATTCTATTCCATTGGTCTGTGTCTCTGTTTTTCTGCTAATATCATGCTGTTTTGATTATTGTTGTCCTGTAGTACAAGCTAAAGTCCGAGAGTGTGATACCCCGAGCATTGTTCTGTTTTCTTAAGATTGTTTTGGCTATTCAGAGTCTTTTGTGGTTCCAAACAAATCTGATGATTTTTTGTTCTATTTCTTTAAAAAATGCCATTGGGATTTTGATGGGGATTGCATTAAATGTGTATAGGGCTTTGGGTAATATGGCCATTTTAACTATGTTGATTCTTCCAATCCATGAGCACGGAATGTCTTTCCATTTCTTTGTGTCTTCTTCAATTTCTTTCAAAAATGTCTTATAGTTTTCAGCATATAAATCCTTCACATCCTTGGTTAAGTTTATTCCTAGGTATTTTATTCTTTTTGCTACAATTGCAAAGGGAATTGTTTTTTGTATTTCTTTTTCTGAGATTTCATTGTTAGTATATAGGAATGCAATGAACTTTTGTATGTTGATTTTGTAGCCAGCCATATTACTGTATTAGTTGATTGTTTCTAATAGCTTTTGGGAGGAGTCTTTATGGTTTTCTATATATAGCATCATGTCATCTGCAAAGAGTGTCACTTTAACTTCTTTCCCAATTTGAATGCCTTTTATTTTTTCTCTTGCCTAATTGCTCTGGTGGGAACTTCCAACACTATGTTGAACAGTAGAGGTAATAGGGGACAGCCCTATCATGTTCCTGAATGTAGAGCAGTAAAACTGCTTCAGTTTGTCACCGTTAATTATGAGATTAGCTGAGGGTTTGTCATATATGGCCTTTATTATGTTACAGTATTTTCCTTCTATACCTATTTTAGTAAGTGTTTTAATCATAAATGGATGTTGTATCTTGTCAAGTGGTTTTTCTTCATCAATTGACATAATCATATGATTTTTGTCCTTTATTTTGTTTATGTGATGTATCACATTGATGGATTTGCGGATGTTGAACCATCCTTGTGCCACGGGGATGAATCCCACTTGCTCGTGATGAATAATCTTTTTAATGCATTGTTGCATTCAATTTGCTAGAATTTTATTTAGGATTTTCGCATCTGTATTCATCAGAGATATTGGTCCATAGTTCTGTTTTTTTGTGTTGTCCTTACCAGGTTTTGGTATCAGCGTAATATTGGCCTCATAAAATGAGTTAGGGTGTACTGTGTCTTCTTCAAATTTTTGGAAGAGTTTGAGCAGGATTAGTATTAGACCCTCTTTGAAGGTTTTGTAGAATTCACTGGTGAAGCCATCTGGTCCCGGACTTTTGCTTTTGGGAAGGTTTTGGATGACTGATTCAGTTTCCTTTCTGGTGATCGGTCTGTTTAGATTTTCCAGTTCTTCATGGTTCAGCCTAGGAAAGCTATGTGTTTCTAAGAACTTGTCCATTTTTTCCAGGTTATTGAATTTGGTGGCATATAGTCCTTCATAGTATTCTTGGATGAGCCTTCGTATTTCTGTGGTGTCCGTCATAACTTTCCCTTTTTCATTTCTGATTTTGTTAATTAGTGTCTTCTCTCTTTTTATCTTAGTGAGTCTAGCCAAGGGTTTGTCAATTTTGTCAATCTTTTCAAAGAACCAGGTCTTTGTCACATTAATTTTTTCTATTGTCTTTTTGTTCTCTATTTCATTTAGATCTGCTCTGATTTTTAATATTTCGTTTCTTCTGCTGACCTTAGGTTTCATTTTTTCTTTTTCTAGTTCTTTAAAGTGTAACGTGAGGTTATTTATTTGGGAATTTTCTTTTTTCTTGAAATAGGCATGTAATGATGTAAATTTCCCTATTAAAACTGCTTTTGCTGCATCCCAAAAATTTTGGTAGGATGTATTTTCATTGTCATTTGTTTCTATGTATCTTTTGATATCTCCTTATTTTCTTTTTGGACCCTGTCATTATTTAAAAGCATGTTGTTTAATATCCAAGTATTTGTGTTGTTTCCTGCTTTTTTTTTGCATTTGATATCCAATTTCAAAGCCTTCTAATAAGAGAATATGCTTGATATGATTTCAATCTTCTTAAATTTGCTGAGGTTAGTTTTATGTCCCAATATATGGTCAATCTTGAGAATGTTCCATGTACACTAGAAAAAAATGTATAGTCTTGTGTTTTAGGATGAAGTGCTGTATAAATGTCAATTATGTCCATTTCATCTAATGTGTCATTTAGGGCTGCTGTTTCATTATTTATTTTCTGTTTGGATGATCTATTCATAGCTGTCAATGATGTATTTACGTTCCCTAGTATAATTGTGTTTTTGTCAATTTCTCCCTTTAGTTCTGTTAGTAGTTGCTTGGTATATTTCAGTGCTCCCTGATTGGGGGCATTAATATTGATGACTGTTATGTCTTCTTCTTGTGTAGTCCCCTTTATCATTATGAAATGTCCATCTTTTTCTCTTGTTGTCTTTTACAACCTGAAGTCTGTTTCATCTGATATCATTATGGGTCCCCTAATTTTCTCTGGATACTATTTGCTCAGATTATCAACTTCCACCTCTTCACTTGGAGTCTACACTTGTCCTTGTAGCTGTGATGTGTTTCTTGGAGACAGCATATAGTTGGGTTTAGTTTTTTGATCCAATCTGCTACTCTGTGCCTTTTTATTGGTGAGTTCAGTCCATTTACATTTAGGTTGATTATGACATGTGAGAATTTCCTGTCATTCTATCTTTGTTTGCAAAATTGTGGCTGCATGGTTTCTTTGCCTTTTTGTTGCTGTCTATCATTTCTGTGTGGTGGTATTCTATGATGTTTCCCTCTGTTTCTTCTTTTATTAGAGTATTTATTTCAGTTCTGGATTTTTTTTGAGTGGTTACCCTTAAGTTTATGTAAAAGAAAGTTTGATATTTAGAGTATTCCATTTTCTTCAGCACGCTTACTTTCTCCATTCCCATATTCTGGTTCAGGCCTTTACTCTACCCTTTTTATGTTTTGGTTGCCACAAATTGTTCCTGTTGATGGTGGTCGAATAGCCTCCTTTAGTATTTCTTGTAGTGAAGGTCGTGTATTAGAAAATTCCCTCAGCTTCTGTATGTCTGTAAAGGTCTTTATTCCTTCTTCATATCTAAAGGGTATCTTTGCTGGATATATTATTCTTGGCTCATAATTTCTCTCTTTCAATAGTTTGAATATTTGGTTCCACTCCCTCCTGGCTTGTAGAGTTTCTGCTGAAAAATCGGATGATAATCTAATGGGCTTTCCTTTGTAGGTTACCATCTTCTTTTCCCTGGCTGCCTTGAGGATTCTTTCTTTGTCGTTGATTTTAGACAGCTTCAATACAATGTGCCTTGGAGAAGGCCTTTTGGGATTGAGGTAATTAGGTGTTCTATTTGCTTCTTGCATTCGAGGATCCAGTTCTTTCTAAGTTTGGGAAGTTCTCATCAACAATTTGTTTGAATATATTCTCTATTCCCTTCTCTCTTTCTTCTCCTTCTGGTATGCCCATTATTCTTATATTGCTCTTTCTGATGGAGTCGGAAAGTTCTTGTAGAGTTCTTTCATTTCTTTTAAGTCTCAAGTCTCTTTCTATTTCCATCAGTGTCATTTCCAGGTTTCTATCTTTGATGTCACTGACTCTTTCCTCTATTTTGTCAACTCTACTACCTAAAATTGGCCATTTCATTCTTAATTTCTTCTTTTTACTTGTTAATCTCCAGAAATTCTATTTGATTCTTTTTTAAAATTTCAATCTCTTTCATAAAATGCTCATGTTGTTCTATGATTGTGTTTCTGAGTTCATTATACTGCCTTTCTGTGTTTTCTTGCATCTCGTTCAGTTTTTTTCAGAAGTGCAATCTTGAATTCTTTGTCATTTAAGTCACATATTTCCATATCTTTAAGTACCTTTCCTGGAGACTTTTCACTTTCTTTCTGAACTGTCTTGTTGCCTTGGTTATTCATGGCAATTACTGATTTATTATTTCTCTTCCTAGACAAATACAGGAGTGGCTTCTGCAACAGGTTGATAGGAAGACGTCTTTCTTTTGTTTTCCAGTACTTATTGGTAGAATGTTTTATTTTCTTTCCAACTGCAGCCTTTTTTTTTCTCTCTCACACTAATGCTATGTTTTGCCTGCACTATTCCAGCTTCTCACACAATGGGGTGATTCCCTGTGAGATTGGCTTTTCTTCTATTAACAGTTCGCCTGGGTCACAGGGCGCACTGTCCGTGTGGGTATGCGGAGAGCTTTTGAAGTTCCAAAGTTCTTTCTACACCAGATTCAGAGCCCATGTGTTTCAGCAGTTCTGTTTACTCCTGCAGGGATCTGCCCAGATAGGTGGAGATCGGGGCGGGGTGAGTTGTGAGAGGTCGCCCAGAGCAATGGCCGAGCCCAGTACCACAGCCAGTCCTGCTTTCTCAGCTTCGTACCTTTTAGCTGGAACTAGTTGGGCTGCGAATCTGTGTCTGTGGACCACAGTTCTCAGAACAGCAAATATTCTGTCCTTTTGATCTGACACCACTACTGTTGAGCTTCTAGCACTAGGGAGTGGGGGAGGACAGTGCTCTTGGAAAGCAGGGAGGGGGCGGCTAGTCTCAGTGCCTAAGGCTTCCATTCTCTGCTCTGCAGTGAGGGCTTAAACCACTGATTTCAGCCTTCTTCCCTCTTTCCTTTCTCCGAGGTCTCTGCCCTGAGCTTTGTGTCAGCCGTGTTATATGCTGTCTCCTCAGCCCTGTGGGCCATAAACGGAGCCCTAGCAGTCCAAGTTCTTCCCTCTCCTACAGCTGCAGTATTTCCGGAATGCAGTGAGCTTGGGTCAGTGATCTAGGTCTGCGTCCTGTGCCCATGCGTCTCTGTCTCCGCACTTCTCCCTTCCCTCCTACCCTGCTTGCTCAATTCACCCACCTTTAGTGAATTCAGTAGTGAGTCTCTTCATCTTGCCTGTCCCTGTGCAGGGAGTCCTTTGTGGAGTTATAGTTGTTTGATATGTTGTAAATTCCAGGGGAGATTTACAGAGGCTCACCTCATGCCGCCATTTAGATGACGTCTCCCAGTTGAGTCTTAATAATGCCATTAGTGTATTCAACCAATCCTGAACATTGGGTGAAATGTTGCAGAACTGGCCGCATAGAAGAGACTTGCTTTAGAACCTGAACAGTGAAATGGGTTCCTTGATCACTGTGGAGTTCAAGAGGCATTCCCTAAGTGGGAATAAGTTTTTCTAACAGTATTTTAGCCATTGCAGACATATTAGCTTGTCTGCAAGGGAAATCTTCAGTTCAGTGGGAAAACATACGTATCGTGACTACAACATACTTGTATCGAGGAGATGGGGGAAGCTGTATAAAGTTTATTTGCCAGACCTCAAGTGGTCCATTTGGCAACCTAAAATGTTCAGGGGCAGTGTGAACAGGCTTCCCTGAGTTGTACTTTAGACAGGTGGGACACTTAAGGTAGGCACTTTTTGTAGCCTTATTAATATCCTGCACCAATGTTGGTACATGAATGCTACCATTTTGTCAGTAGACCAATGAATGGTTTAGTGGTTAGGAGTGGGGATTTTAGCATTTATGTAGGACTGGGTTGTTATTTGGGCCAAATCAGTGTCTTCTCCTTATCAAACAAGCAATTGTTGGATCTCCATTGTTGTTTCTCTTCTTCAGAAGGTGATTGTTGGGCTGGCCTACCTTTTCTAAGTTATCAATTGGAGACGCTTCTCTCTGGACCATAACACAAGTTTGACTGCTGCTGATGCCTTTTAGGAAAGCATTCTTAGCAGAAATGTCAGCAAGGTGGTTTCCTCTAGCTTCCAGAGAATCAAATTTAGAATGTCCTGGAATCTTAATAATGGCTAAGGCATCAGGTAGAAGTATAACATCCAATAATTCCTGTACCTATGGACCATTTTAAATTTTACCTCCATTGTAGGTAAGGAAACCACATTTCCATAGCATTCCAAAGTCATGAGCGACTCCAAAAGCATACCTACTGTCAGTATAAATGTTGACAGCTTTACCCTTTGCAAAAATGCAAGCTTGAGGGGCCAGAGGCAAGGTGCTGCCTCGATGACTTCAGAAGGGGCTACAACAGCTTAACCAGCATAGTACTTCTATTATCAATTTTGAAGTATAGACCATCTGTAAACCATGAAAGATCAGCTTGATGTAGAAGAGTCTTCTGTAAATTGTCACAAGGAGTCAGGGGGTGATCGTCAATGTAAGACAATAATGAAGGCCTTCCTCAGTCTCAGAAGGAAGAAAAATAGCTGGATTAAGGTTATTACAATGTGAAAGAGTTTTATGGGAAGCAATTAACAAAAGGAATTCATAGGAAGTAAGAAGACTGACTGAAAGATAGTAGGTGTAATGAGAATTTAGGAGAGTTTCTATTGCATGAGGCACAAAGGTAATTAGAGGGGATCCCACAATAATTTCCTCTGTGGCCTTAACCAAGAGGGCAGTAGCCGCAATGGCTCTAAGGCAAGGAGGGTATCCCTGAGCCACAGGGTCCAGTTGCTGACTATAGTATCCTAAGGGCCTATATTGATCTCCATGTTTCTGAGTGAGCACTCCAAGGGCGTTTCCTTCCTTTTTATGCACAAAAAGGGAATCTGATAGGATGCCCAAGAGAATATGGATTTCGTAAAATTACCATATTCAAGGCTTTAAAGGCCATGTCATCCTGTTCTTCCCATGAAGTTGGGTCAGGACTGTCATTTCTTAATAGGACATATAGAGGTTTTGCCCTAAGAGAGAGATTTGGGATCCAATTCTGGCAATAGCCAACTAGTCCAAGGAAACCTCACAATTGGTACTTAGTCTTGGGCCTTGGGCAACTTAGGATGCCATGGATGCTGTCTGGGTCCAGGCGCAGAACTTGTTCCGATATCAGATGTTCCAAATATCGAACCTGAGTTTGAGCAAAGTGTAATTTTTCTTTCGAGAGCTTATATATCTTTGAAGTCAAAAGTGTCAACAGATGGATACTATATCCTGTGAGAAAACCTGAGGAGCAAAGAAGTAAATCATCCACATTCGTATTATAACAAGGTGGAACATTTAGGGAAAACTACATTGTCCAAATCAGTCTTCAGAATCTGTGAGAAATAAGAAGGGCTGTCAGTAAAACCTTAAGGCATCATAGTCCAGGTAAATTGCTTTCCTTCCCAAGTGAAACTAAAAGATATTGTCTAGCTTCATCAACTGGGTTGCTAAAGAATGTACTGCATATATCATTTACTGTAAGGAATTTACTTCCAGGGCCAACCCAGTGTCTCAGGTGGTTGGAGTACCCTGCTCCTAATGCCTAATGCCGAGATTACCTGTTCATTTCCCACATGGGCCAGTGAGCTACGCCTATACAGTTAAGATTGTGAACAATGGCTCTCCCTGCAGCTGGGCTGCACTGAGCAGCCGGAGGTCGGAGTGAGCTGTCGTGGGCTACCATGTGCCACCAGGAGTGGCCGGTGGCCAGCATGAGTGGCCGGCAGACAGCATGAGTGGCCATCAGCCATTGTGAGTGGCCGGCAGCCAGCGAGAGCTGCTGTGAGTGGCCAACCGATGACTGGTGACCGACTTCCTCAGCCTGGGGGGAAGGGGGAGTACAAGGCTCATAATACCATCATGGACCAGGGAGCTGTGTCCTGCACAACTAGACTGAGAAACAACGATTTGAATCGGAATTGGGGGTGGGGAGGTGGAAGAAGGGGGAAAAAAAGAATTTACTTCAATTTGGGATAGATGCCAACAGCACATGAGGATCAGGAATGACAGGGTGTCAAAGGATAAAAACATGGTTAATTGCACAGAGGTCCTGGACAATCCTCCACCTTCATCCCTTTGGCTTTCTCACAAGTAGAATGAGAGTGTTAGAAGGATTAGTGCAAGGAATAATAAGACCCTGAGTTATGTAATCTTCTATTGTGGGCTTTATACCTTGGAAGGCCTCCTGACTTATAGGATGTTAATTCTGCACAGAGGCTTTGAAGGATCAATTTGAACCTTGATAGGAGGTGCACTGTGAATTCTGCCAACATCAGTTGAAGATTTTGCCCATAAAGAAGATGGTAGTTGGTCCAACAGGAACCATTGATCACTGTTTTCAGATTCAGTTACTGTACTATCAGAGATGGTACAAATAAAAGATGCTGAAAACTCATGTAATTCACCTGATTGGTGATTCTGACGGCTGCTATCAAATTCTAACATTATTTCTCCTTTTTGAGAAAAGGATATTCCAACTTGAAGTCTCTGCCTATCGCCAGAGATAGGAAATTTGGGTTCAACAAGATTGTATAAACAAACTTTGTTACTTCTTCACTTATTTGCTACCCCAAGCCCAAATCCCTTTGTCAATTCTTCACAAATAATTGTTTCTCTCTTTTTTTTAATTAAGTTTTTTTTTAAAAGATTTTATTGGGGAAGAGGAACAGGATTTTATTGGGGAACAGTGTGTACTTCCAGGACTTTTTTCCAAGTCAGGTTGTTGTCCTTTCAGTCTTAGTTGTGGAGGGCGCAGCTCAGCTCCAGGTCCAGTTGCCGTGTTCTAGTTGCAGGGGGCACAGCCCACCATCCCTTGCAGGAGTCGATCCAGCAACCTTGTGGTTGAGAGCCCATTGGCCCATGTGGGAATTGAATCGGCAGCCTTAGGAGTTAGGAGCATGGAGCTCCAACCGCCTGAGCCACCAGGCTGGCCCGCTGCAGGTTTTAAACATATACTCTACTGTTGTCCCTGTTGGAGGGACAGGTTTAGAAGGCTTAGTCAACAAAGACTTATTTTTAACACTGGGCCTGAAACAGTTCACAGCTCGAGCTATCTGCAGGTCTTCACTCACCTTACTCTGGAACAGTCTGATCGCTGAGAATCAGGCTGAAGACTAAAAGCCAGTTCCAGGGAAATAACCAACTCTCAGTGAGTTAAGCCATGGGCTGACCTGAGTGACATTCCTCTCATTTTCTCAGTGTGACAGCACAGTCTAATACTGGCCCAAACCAAGCAATTTCAGTATAAATAACTTCTATCCCATCAGGGACTTTAGGTGAAGACCAATTTGTGTTTCAAACAGCTTGCTTTTCAAAGAATTCAAGTTGCTCTGCCACAATGAGTACTCACAGACCACATAGACAAATAGGCCTTTAATGTGCGCGCGCACACATGTACACAACTATGCACACACACAAATGCACACACATGCACACACACACACGCGTACACATGCGTACACACGCACATGCACGCACACACATGCACACACACATGCACACACACACATGCAAACACACATATTTTTAAAAAACAATTCCTGAATAAAGCCTGGAGAGCGTCAGACGCAAAGGAATCTGCTCAGGTCCAGGAGAGACCACACCTGAGACCTCTAAGTCGGAGAGCAAAAAGGCATCAAGCCAACCGAAATGGCTCAGTTAGGTGCCAAAGCTGGTTTGCTCACTGTTCAGAAGCTGCCAGAGTTTGTTCTTCCCTGGATCCAAGATGAGCCCCCTAAATGTCGACTGGACAGTATAATTTTTTCGGGTGGTCTATCAAAAGAAGGTTTATTCAGGAAAAGAAAAAAGCAAAACCACCACAACAGTGTGAGAATGTGCACCTCTGGCCAGCCGCCCTACTGCAGCTTTCCACCCCTCTCCCAAGATGGCCCCTACATGTATCCCTCCCACCAGAAGTTAGAACCATAGTTTTAACAGCAAGTCAGGCCTAGAGAGTAACAGGAAGCCCAGCTCTATCCATAGACCTCCCAGCTCCCAGGTCATCCCTGGTCATTTTTCTTAATCTGCCAGTTTCCTTCTATCACACCTCATGAGTTTCCAGACAGGAGGACCCGACATTGTTTGTGAGAAGAAGTGAAACCACGGGGAGGTGGGGAAATCCCCAGCACTGAGCGTCCCCGCCCCAAACACCGTCCTCGAGCCTGAGATGCTGGGAATGACGTCCAGAGACTTGGTACTTTGCCCTGAGTCCTCCTACTGCTCAGAGCGCCCACATTCTCGGTTAGTCCTGCTACAGGGGCTGAGTCAGTGATTCTTAAACATTAAGTTTCTGATATCTATGCAGTCTTAGGAATTAGTGAGGACCCCAAAGACAGTTTTGTTTATGTGGGTCATATCTATTAATATATTCCACATTAGAAATAATACTTTAGAAATGCAACAGAGAGCTGCAAGAGCAGATTCAATAACAGTCAGTGAACTCAAAGACAGATCTTTTTTTAGAATGCAAAGGAATGAAGAAAGACTACAGGATTATGGGATATCATTAAATGAAACAATATTCTCATTATTGGAGTCCTAGAAGGAGAAGAGACAAAGGGGCAGAAAGCTTATTTTAAAAATTAATGGCTGAAGGACGTCATAGGAATGGTGGCAGCCGGGCACATTTTCTGAGTTCTCCTCCGGATTTTATTACAAACAGGACATATAACCCATCAAACAACTCTTCGCTCATCACGCAGAACAGCTAAGAGACTCCTAAGAGACTCGTGTAAGGATTACTTGAAGGTGCGCAAATTGGGCGAGCAGGGGAAGAAAGAAGGGAGCGGAGAGGAAACGCGCGGTCTCGTGGTGGAATCAAGCCGGCGGCGGCGGCTGCGGCGGTAAACCTCAGCTCTAAAGACACAGGGAGATATAGAACACGCAGAACAGCGGGGAGACTCGTGGAGGAATTTACCTGAAGGTGTGCGCGGATTGCAAGCAGGGGAGGAGGCAGGACAGCGAAGTGGAAGCGCGCGCCCCCCCACCCCCACCCCCGCGGAGCCGAGGCCGGCGGCGGCCGCCGCCGCGGCGCCAGGACGACGGAGCGCAGACTCGTGGAAGGTTTGCTTTGGAGTGCGCTAGTTAGGCAAGCGGGGGAGGAGAGAGGGGCGCAAAGTGAAAACACTAACCCCCCCCCCCCCCCCCCCCCCCCCCGCAGCGGAGCACAGGCCGTACAGCATCAGCTGCGCTGCGCGGCTCCCAGGTCGGAACGGAGGCTCGTGGAAGGTTTGCTTTGAGGTGCACTAGTGAAGCGAGCGGGGGAGGAGCGTGCCCACAGAAGCAGGGGAAGGGAGCACCCGGGGCTCTAGAGTCCCACGGGAGCCCAGGGTGCAGCGGAGAGCATAGGGTCCAGGAGGTGGGCTCTTTCCCTGTGTCCCACAGCTGATCGCTCCCGCCGGGGCGGGCAGCTCGTGGGCCCTAGGGCAGACAAAGAACTGAGACGCCACACCTGGGCCCCTCACCTCGCTTTTCGAATCCTCCCCCCGCCCTTCCAGAGACTTAAACTACCCCTAACTGAGAAACAGTGTCAGATTACAGAGGGGCGTCTGCGCTCAGGCGCTGGGAAGATTGGCAGCCGGCTCTGACCTTCGGAAGAGGCTGGGAGGAGGGGATTTTTGCTGGACGAGGAGAGAGGAGACTCCCACACCCCCAGCCACCACCTTTTCAGGCCTGCGGGAGGAGTGTGAGTGGCTGGCCTGGGAGGGAGGAGACCCCTCCATCCCCAGGCCCCACCCTTTCTGGCTGGCCTGCGGCGGGGCAAGGGCAACCGCGGAAGCAATCCCTGAGTTCAGCAGTAAGCGGCAGTCGCAGCTCCCGGCTTTCAGCAGCTTAGAGATCTCCCGCCCGCCCCCTCCCACTCATCCTTGGAAGGAGGGCCCTAAGACTCAGGAGTACTGGGCACAGGGCTGTTGGAGCTACTCTCAGCGTGCATTTGTGCAGGAAAGGACAGAAACTGCATGGTCTCTCTGAAAACTGTCATCCAGACCCCTCAGCCCCTCGCATTTAAATCTACACTCCCAAATTCACTCTGGGCACCAGGTGACTAGCGATGCCTGCGCACTAGGCAGGGAACTCTTTGGCACAGCGGAGGACAACCTGGGGATCACCTGGTGGGCTTAAGCCAAGACTGGTGCTGCTTTCTGTTTTGCTTTGCTTGGTGGTTTTTATTTTTTTTTTTTTATTTTTTATTTTTTATTTTTTTATTTTATTTTATTTTTTTTTCTTTCTTTCTCTTCTTTTTTTTTCTTTTTTCTGCTTGTTGTGATTTGCTTTGTTCTGTCTTTATTTCTTTGATATCTTTGCCTATGTTGAGTGGGGATTGTCGGTTGTATTTTATTTGTGAATGTACTTGATTTGTTTTCTTTGTTGTTGTTGTTGTTGTTGTACTTGCTAACTTTATTTGTGCTGAAACTGCCCTACCAGGGCCCAGCTTAAGAGGCACAAGATTCAACATATCCAGAAGCCAACTCTGGACCAAACCAGAGTACTACCGGGTTTGACCTACAAGTCACCCACGGAAGGAGGGCCCTAAGACTCAGGAGCACTGGGCACAGGGCTGGTGGAGCTACTCTCAGTGTGCATTTGTGCAGGAAAGAACAGAAACTGCATGGTCTCTCTGAAAACTGTCATCCAGATCCCTCAGCCCCTCGCATTTAAATCTACACTCCCAAATTCACTCTGGGCACCAGGTGACTAGCGCTGCCTGTGCACTAGGCAGGGAACTCTTTGGCACAGCGGAGGACAACCTGGAGATTACCTGGTGGGCTTAAGCCAAGACTGGTGCTGCTTTCTGTTTTGCTTTGCTTGGTGATTTTTTTTTTTCTTCTTTCTTTTTTTTGTTTTTTTTGTTTTTTTGTTTGTTTGTTTGTTTTGTTTTGCTTTTTTGTTTTTTTGCTTTTGTTTTTGTTTTGTTTTGTGTTGTTTTGCTTTGTTTTTCTCTTTTTTCCTTTCTTTTCTTTTTCTTTTTTTTCTTTCTTTCTCTTCTTTTTTTTTCTTTTCTTTGCTTGTTGTGATTTGCTTTGTTCTGTCTTTATTTCTTTGATATCTTTGCCTATGTTGAGTGGGGATTGTCGGTTGTATTTTACATGTGAATGTACTTGATTTGTTTTCCTTGTTGTTGTTGTTGTTGTTGTTGTACTTGGTAACTTTATTTGTGCTGAAACTGCCCTACCAGGGCCCAGATTAAGAGGCACAAGATTCAACATATCCAGAAGCCAACTCTGGACCAAACCAGAGTACTACCGGGTTTGACCTACAAGTCACCCATGGAAGGAGGGCCCTAAGACTCAGGAATACTGACCACAGGGCTGGTGGAGCTACTCTCAGCGTGCATTTGTGCAGGAAAGGACAGAAACTGCATGGTCTCTCTGAAAACTGTCATCCAGACCCCTCAGCCCCTCGCATTTAAATCTACACTCCCAAATTCACTCTGGGCACCAGGTGACCAGCGCTGCCTGCGCAATAGGCAGGGAACTCTTTGGCACAGCAGAGGACAACCTGGAGATTACCTGGTGGGCTTAAGCCAAGACTGGTTCTGCTTTCTGTTTTGCTTTGCTTGGTACTTTTTTTTTTTTTTTCTGCTTGTAGTGATTTGCTTTGTTCTGTCATTATTGCTTTGATATCTTTGCCTATGTTGAGGGGGGATTGTTGGTTGTATTTTACATGTGAATGTACTTGATTTGTTTTCTTTGTTGTTGTTGTTGTTGTTGTTGTTGTACTTGGTAACTTGATTTGTGCTGAAACTGCCCTACCAGGGCCCAGCTTAAGAGGCACAAGATTCAACATTTTCCAGAAGCCAACTCTGGACCAAACCAGAGTACTACCGAGTTTGACCTACAAGTCACACACCCAGAGGGAATTCTCTGAAGGCACAAGAGCCCATAGAGGCCAAACCTCATTTAAGTGGCCAACCCTCACCCAGCAGAACACCCTGTGGTGAGCAGAGCCAAGTTTCACAACTAGACGGCGTAGGAGTTAAGCCCACCTACTCACAAGCAAAAAGCAATCAAAGTTCTTCTTGAACAGGACGATATACTAAACACACGAGCCACCTGTGGAGCACATGCAGAGAAGAACGAAGTAGTCCAAGTCAAATATAAAAGACACATACTACATAAGATAACCCAACAAGAACTAAGAGCTCTAGGGGATCTTCCTAATACATCAAAGCAAACACAGAGAGTCAGTCAGAATGGGGAGACAAAGAAACATGTCCCAAATAAAAAAACAGAAGAAACCTCCACAACTGGAACCAAATGAAGCAGAGGTAACCAACATGTCAGAGACAGAGTTCAGAACACTGGTGATAAGAATGTTTAAGGAGCTTAGAGAAGACATAAAGAAGGATATAGAAATCATAAAGAACAACCAGTTAGAGCTAAAAAAGGATGTAGAAATCTTAACGAACAACCAGCTAGAACTAAAAAACACAATTACCGAAATTAAGAACTCACTTGAAGGAATGACCAGCAGGTTAGATGAAGCAGAGGATCGAATCAGCGACTTAGAAGACAAGTTAGCAGAGATCACTCAAACTGAACAACAGAAAGAAAAAAGAATAAAAAACAATGAAGATGGGTTAAGAGACCTCTGGGATAACATCAAGCGCAACAACATGCGCATCATAGGAATACCAGAAGGCGAAGAGAAGAAGCAAGGGATTGAGAACATATTTGAGGTAATAATGTCAGAAAACTTCCCTAACCTGATGAAGGAAACCAACATACAAGCCCAGGAAGTGCAGAGAGTTCCAACCAGGATAAACCCAAACAGGCCCACACCAAGACACATTATAGTTAAAATGGCAAAGCTTAAAGACAAAGAGAGAATCTTGAAAGCAGCAAGAGAAAGGCAGAAGGTTACATACAAGGGAACTCCCATAAGACTATCAAATGACTTTTCTACAGAAACATTGAAGGCAAGGAGGGAGTGGCAGGAGATACTCAAAGTGATGGAACACAAAGGCCTACAACCTAGATTGCTTTATCCAGCAAGGCTATCATTTAAAGTTGATGGAGAGATAAAGAGCTTCCCAGAAAAGAACAAACTGAAAGAATTTATGACAACCAAGCCAGCATTGCAAGAAATACTAAAAGGACTTCTGTAAATAGAAGAAAGATGAAAACAATTTACTACAAATCTAAAAATGGCAATAACTATGTACCTATCAATAATCACTTTAAATGTAAATGGATTAAACGCTCCAATCAAGAGACATAGGGTGGCTGAGTGGATAAGGAAACAAGACCCTTGTATATGCTGTATACAAGAGACTCATTTCAGATCAAAAGACACACACAGGCTGAAAGTGAAGGGTTGGAGTAACATATTTCATGCAAATGGAAGCAAAAAAAAAGCTGGAGTTGCAATACTTATATCTGACAAAATAGACTTTAAAATGAAAAAAATATTAAAAGACAAAGATGGGCACTATATAATAATAAAGGGATCAATCCGACAAGAGGACATAACCCTAGTAAACATCTATGCACCTAACATAGGAGCACCTAAATATATAAAACAGGTACTGATGGACATAAAGACAGAGGTCAACAGCAACACTATCATAGTAGGGGACTTCAACACACCTCTGACAACAAGGGACAGGTCCTCCAGACAGAAAATCAATATGGAAACAACAGCCTTAAATGATACTTTGGAGCAGTTGGATTTAATTGATATTTGCAGAGCATTTCACCCCAATGCTGCAGAATACACGTTCTTCTCAAGTGCTCATGGAACATTTTCTAAAATAGATCATATGTTAGGACACAAGACAAGCCTCGATAAATTTAAGAAAATTGAAATCATACCAATTGTCTTCTCTGACCACAGTGCTATGAAATTAGAAATGAACTACAGGGGAAAAAAACCAGGAAGATACACCAATTCATGGAGGCTGAATAACATGTTGCTAAATAATGAATGGGTCAAGCAGCAGATCAAAGAAGAAATCAAAAGATATCTTGAGACAAATGAGAATGAGAACACGACGACCCAAAATCTATGGGATGCTGCGAAAGCAGTCCTAAGAGGGAAGTTCATAGCACTGCAGGCCTACCTAAAGAAACAAGAAACATCACTAATTGACAGTTTATCTTCACACTTAAGGGATCTGGAAAAAGAACAGCAAAATAAACCCAAAGGGAGCACAAGGAAGGAGATAATAAGGATCAGAGCAGAAATAAATGAAATAGAAACCAGAAAAACAATACAAAAGATCAATGAATCCAAGAGTTGGTTCTTAGAGAAGATAAACAAAATTGACAAACCTTTAGCCAGACTCATTAAAAAAAGGAGAGAGAGGACCCAAATTAATAAAATCAGAAATGAAAGAGGAGAAGTGACAACAGACACCACAGAAATACAAAAAATTGTAAGAAATTACTATGAACAACTATATGCCAACAAATTTGACAACCTTGAAGAAATGGACAATTTTCTAGAGGCGCACAACCTTCCAAAGCTAACTCAAGAAGAAACAGAAAGCCTGAACAGTCTGATTACCACCAGGGAAATTGAATCAGTAATCAATAATCTCCCAACAAACAAAAGCCCTGGACCAGATGGCTTTACAGGTGAATTTTTCAAAACGTTCAAAAAAGAATTATCACCTATTCTTCTCAAGCTCTTCCAAAAAATCCAGAAGGAAGGAAGACTCCCAAACACTTTTTACGAAGCCACTATCACCCTGATCCCAAAAGCAGACAAAGACACCACAAAGAAAGAAAACTACAGGCCGATATCTCTAATGAACATAGATGCAAAAATTCTCAACAAATTATTAGCAAACAGAATTCAGCAATACATTAAAAAGATCATACACCATGATCAAGTGGGATTCATCCCTGGTATGCAGGGGTGGTTCAACATCCACAAATCAATTAATGTGATACACCACATTAACAAAATGAAAAATAAAAATCACATGATCATATCAATAGATGCAGAAAAAGCATTTGATAAAATACAGCAACCTTTTATGATAAAAACCCTTAAGAAAGTGGGAATAGAGGGATCATATCTTAACATAATAAAGGCCATATATGACAAACCCACAGCTAACATCATACTCAATGGGGAAAAGCTAAAACCATTCCCCCTAAGATCAGGAACAAGACAAGGTTGCCCACTTTCTCCACTTCTATTCAACATAGTACTGGAAGTTCTAGCCACAGCAATCAGACAAGAGAAAGAAATAAAAGGCATCCAAATTGGTAAGGAGGAAATAAAATTATCATTATATGCAGATGATATGATTCTATATATAGAGAACCCTAAAGACTCCACCAAGAAACTATTAGAACTGATAGATGAATTTAGTAAAGTAGCAGGATATAAAATTAATATTCGGAAATCAGTTGCATTTGTATATACCAATGATAAAATAGCAGAAGGAGAAATTAAAAAAACAATTCCATTTACAATTGCTCCAAAGACTATAAAATATCTGGGAATAAATCTAACCAAAGATGTAAAAGATCTGTACTCAGAAAATTATACGACACTGAAGAAAGAAATGAAAGAAGACATAAATAGATGGAAACACATTCCATGTTCATGGATAGGAAGAATTAATATAATTAAAATGTCCATACTGCCTAAGGCAATATACATATTCAACGCAATTCCTATCAAACTACCAACGACGTTTTTCACAGAAATAGAACATATAATCCTGAAATTTATATGGGACCATAAAAGACCCCGGATAGCCTCAGCAATCTTGAGAAATAAGAACAAAGTGGGAGATATAACAATACCTGATTTCAAACTATACTACAAGGCTACAGTAATCAGAACAGCATGGTACTGGCATAAAAATAGACACATAGATCAATGGAACAGAATAAAGAGCCCAGAAGTAAATCCATGCCTATATGCCCATCTAATCTACGACAATGGAAGCAAGAATGTACGATGGGGTAAAGACAGTCTGTTCAATAAGTGCTGTTGGGAAACCTGGACAGACACATGCAAGAAAATGAAGCTGGACCACCTCCTCACACCATATACAAAAATAAATTCAAAATGGCTTAAAGACTTAAATGTAAGATCTGAAACCATAAAATATCTAGAAGAAAATATAGGAAGAAACTTCATGGACATTACCCGGAGTAAGATTTTCACTGATATATCCCCTCGCGCGAGGGAAGTAAGAGAAAAAATAAACATGTGGGATTACATCAAACTAAAAAGTTTTTTCACAGCAAAGGAAACCATCAATAAAACAAAAAGGGATCCTACTGTATGGGAAAAGATATTTGCCAATGATATATCTGATAAGGGATTAATATCACAAATCTATAAAAAACTTACTCAACTCAACTCCAAAAAAACAAACAACCCAATTAAAAAATGGGCAGAGGACTTGAGGAGACATTTTTCTAAAAAGGACATACAGAAGGCAAGAAGACATATGAAGAAATGCTCAACCTCACTAACCATCAGAGAAATGCAAATAAAAACCACAATGAGATACCACCTCACTCCAGTCAAAATGGCTATCATCAATAAATCAACAAACAACAAATGCTGGCGTGGATGTGGAGAAAAGGGAACGCTAGTGCACTGTTGGTGGGATTGCAGATTAGTGCAGCCACTATGGAAAACAGTATGGAGGTATCTCAGGAATCTGAAAATGGAACTACCCTATGATCCAGTAATTCCACTCCTAGGCATCTACCCGGAGAAATCCAAAACTCCAATTCAAAAATCTGTATGCACTCCTATGTTTATTGCAGCACTTTACACAATAGCCAAGATATGGAAACAACCGAAATGCCCATCGGTCGATGACTGGATTAAGAAGCTGTGGTACATTTATACAATGGAGTATTACGCAGCCATAAAGAAGAAAGAAATCTTATCATTTGCAGCAACATGGATGGATCTAGAGAACATTATGTTAAGTGAAATAAGTCAGAAAGAGAAAGACAAGTACCATATGATCTCACTTATATATGGAATCTAAAGAAAAGACTATGTGAATGAACTAATCAGAAACAGTTTTGGGGACACAAAGAAAAAACCGAGAGTTGTTAGATGGGTGTGTGTGTGGGGGGGGTGGTTGGGGATAAGGGGAAAGGTGAAGGGATTTGGAAGCAGCTGGTAACCACAAGATGGCCTCAGGGTTTTTTTGAAAATTAATTTGGGGAGGTATTCAATAATGTTGTAAAGATTTTGTTGGGTATCCGATGGACATGCGTCCTATTTGGGAGACCACCTCAGGGATACTGTGGATACCTGATCATGGCATTGTACACCAGAAGCTAAACATTAATGAATGCCAACTATAATTTTATATATATAATGTGATGGTTCAGTGTGAGGTCGGAGGGATAGTGGATGGGGGGAGGGGGGTTCACAGTGAGAGGGATATAAATGATGAACGTCTAAGTATTACCTTGTCTTGTACACCTGAAACTAATAAATAAAAAAAAAATAATAAAAAAATAAAAAATAAATAAATAAAAAGTTTTTTCACAGCAAAGGAAACCATCAATAAAACAAAAAGGGATCCTACTGAATGGGAAAATATATTTGCCAATGATATGTCTGATAAGGGATTAATATCACAAATCTATAAAAAACTTACTCAACTCAACTCCAAAAAACCAAACAACCCAATTAAAAAATGGGCAGCGGACTTGAGGAGACATTTTTCTAAAAAGGACATACAGAAGGCAAGAAGAAATATGAAGAAATGCTCAACCTCACTAACCATCAGAGAAATGCAAATAAAAACCACAATGAGATACCACCTCACCCCAGTCAAAATGGCTATCATCAATAAATCAACAAACAACAAATGCTGGCGCGGATGTGGAGAAAAGGGAACGCTAGTGCACTGTTGGTGGGATTGCAGATTAGTGCAGCCACTATGGAAAACAGTATGGAGGTATCTCAGGAATCTGAAGATAGAACTACCCTATGATCCATTAATTCCACTCCTAGGCATCTACCCGGAGAAATCCAAAACTCCAATTCAAAAATCTGTATGCACTCCTATGTTTATTGCAGCACTTTACACAATAGCCAAGATATGGAAACAACCGAAATGCCCATCGGTCGATGACTGGATTAAGAAGCTGTGGTACATTTATACAATGGAGTACTACGCAGCCATAAAGAAAAAAGAAATCTTATCATTTGCAACAACATGGATGGATCTAGAGAACATTATGTTAAGTGAAATAAGTCAGAAAGAGAAAGACAAGTACCATATGATCTCACTTATATGTGGAATCTAAAGAAAAGAATATGTGTATGAACTAATCAGAAACAGTTTTGGGGACACAAAAAACCGAGAGCAAAGGACTTTTGTACATTGACTTTGTAGCCGGCAACTTTACTGTATTCGTTGACTGTTTCTAATAGCTTTTTGGTGGAGTCTTTAGGGTTCTCTATATATAGCATCATGTCATCTGCAAAGAGTGACAATTTAACTTTTTCATTCCCAATTTGGAATTTTTATTTCTTTCTCTTGCCTGATTGCTCTGGCGAGGACTTCCAACACTATGTTGTTAAACAGAGGTGATAGGGGACAGCCATGTCGTGTTCCTGAACGTAGAGCAAAGGGCTTCAGTTTTTCACCATTAATTATGAGATTATTTGAGGGTTTGTCATATATGGCCTTTTTATTAAGTGTTCTAATCATAAATGGATGTTGTATCTTGTCAAATGCTTTTGCTGAATCATTTGGTATAATAATATGATTATTGTCCTTTATTTTGTTTATGTGATGTATCACATTGATGGATTTGCATATGTTGAACATTCTTGAATCCCACTTTATCGTGATGAATAATCTTTTTAATTCATTGTTGTATTCGATTTGCTAGAAATTTGTTTAGGATTTTTGCATTTGTATTCATCAGAGATATTGGTCTGTAGTTTTCTTTTTTTGTGTTGTTCTTACCACGTTTTGGTATCAGGGTAATGTTGTCCTCCTAAAATGAATTAGGGAATACTACCTCTTCGTCAATTTTTTGGAAGAGTTTGACCAGGATTGGTATTAGATCCTCTTTGAAGGTTTGGTAGAATTCACTAGTGAAGCTATCTGGTCCTGGACTTTTGCTTTTGAGAAGGTTTTGGACGACTGATTCAATTTCTTTACTGGTGATCGGTCTGTTTAGATTTTCCAGTTTTTCATGGGTCAGCCTGGAAGGCTATATGTTTCTAAAAAGGTGTCCATTTCTTCTAGGTTATTGAATTTGGTGGCATGTAGTCCTTCATAGTATTCTTGGCTGAGCCTTTGTATTTCTGTGGTGTCCATAACTTCCCCTTTTTCATTTCTGATTTTGTTAATTGGTGTCTTCTCTCTTCTTATCTTATTGAGTCTATCCAAGGGTTTCTCAATTTTGTTAATCTTTTCTAAGAACCAGCTCTTTGTCACATTAATTTTTTCTATTGTCTTCTTGTTCTATATTTCATTTAGTTCTGCTCTGATTTTTGTTATTTCCTTTCTTCTGCTGACCTTGGGTTTCACTTGTTCTTTTTTTTTCTAGTTCTTTAAGGTGTAACATGAGGTTGTTTATTTGGGATTTTTCTTGTTTCTTGAGATAGGCCTGTAATGATATAAATTTCCCTCTTAAAATTGCTTTCGCTACATCTCAAATATTTTGGTAGGATGTATTTTCATTGTCATTTGTTTCTATGTATCTTTTGATCTCTCCTCTAATTTCTTCTTTGACCTGGTTGTTCTTTAAAAGTATGTTATTTAATCTCTATGTGTTTGTGTATTTTCCTGCTTTCTTTTTGCAGTAGATATCCAATTTCAAAGCCTTGTGATCAGAGAATTGCTTGGTATGATTTCAATCTTCTTAAATTTGCTGAGGCTGATTTTGTGTCCCAATATATGGTCTATCCTTGAGAATGTTCCATGTACACTAGAAAAAAAATGTATAGTCTGATGTTTTAGAATGAAGTGCTCTCTATATATCAATTATGTCCATTTCCTCTAGTGTGTCATTTAGGGCTGCTATTTCGTTATTATTTTCTGTTTAGATGATCTATCCATAGCTGTCAATGTTGTATTTAAGTCCCCTAGTATAATTGTGTTTTGGTTAATTTCTCCCTTTAGTTCTGTTTAAATCAAAGAGTTTAAATCAAGTAGTTGCTTGATATGTTTCGGTGCTCCCTGGTTGGGAACATAAATGTTGATGACTGTTATGTCTTCTTGTTGTATAGTCCCCTTTACCATTATAAAATGTCCATTTTTGTCTCTTGTTACCTTTTTCACCCTGAAGTCTGTTTCATCTGATATCAGTATGGCTACATCTGATTTTCTCTTGGTACCATTTTCTTGGAGTGTCAATTTCCATCCTTTCACTTTGAGTCTATACTTGTCGTTGTAGCTGAGGTGTGTCACTTGGAGACAGCATATGTTTGTGTTTACCTTTTTGATCCAATCTGCTACTCTGTGCCTTTTTATTGATGAGTTCAGTCCATTTACTTTTAGGGTGATTTTTTATATGTGAGGATATCCTGTCATTCTATCTTTAGTTTTCTTGTAAGGGTTTGTCTCCATTATTCCTTTGCCTTTTTGTTGTTGTCTATTATTTCTATGTGGTGGTATTCTATGATGTTTCCCTCTGTTTTTCTTTTTTTATTATTACAGTATATATTTCAGTTCTGGATTTTTTTTTTTTGAGTGGTTTCCCTTAAGTTTATGTAAAAGGAAGTTTGATATTTAGGGTATTCCATTTTCTTCATTATGCTTACTTTCTCTATTCCCGTATTCCGGTTCAGGCCTTTACTCTCCCTTTTTTTATGTTTTGGTTGCCATACATTGTCCCTGTTGATGGTGGTCGAATAGCCTCCTTTAGTATTTCTTGTAGTGCAGTTCATGTATTAGAAAATTCCCTCAGCTTCTGTATGTCTGTAAAGGTCTTTATTCCTCCTTCATATCTAAAGGATATCTTTGCTGGATATATTATTCTTGGCTCATAATTTCTCTCTTTCAATAGTTTGAATATTTGGTTCTACTCCCTCCTGGGTACTAGAGTCTGCTGAAAAATCTGATGATAATCTAATGGGCTTTCTTTTGTAGGTTACCATCTTCTTTTTCCTGGCTGCGTTGAGGATTCTTTCTTTGTCGTTGATTGTAGACAGCTTCAATATAATATGCCTTGGAGAAGAGCTGTTGGGGTTGAGGTAATTATGTGTTCTATTTGCTTCTTGGATTCGAGGATTCAGTTCTTTCCACAAATTTGGGAAGTTCTCATCGACGATTTGTTTCAATATATTCTCTGTTCCCTTCTCTCTTTCTTCTCTTTCTGGTATTCCCATTATTCTTATATTGCTCTTTCTGATGGAGTCAGAAAGTTCTAGTAGAGTTCTTTCATTTTTTCTAAGGTCAAGTCTCTTTCTTCTTCCATCTGTGTAATTTCCAGGTTTCTATCTTCGATGTCACTGATTCTTTCCTCCATCTGGTCAACTCTACGACCTAATCTGGCTATTTCATTCTTCATTTCTTCTATTGAGTTCTTAATCTCCAGAAATTCTATTTGGTTCTTTAAAAAAATTTTAATCTCTTTCGTAAAATGTTTATGTTGTTCTTTGATTATGTTTCTGAGTTCATTAAACAGTCTTTCTGTGTTTTCTTGCATCTTGTTGATTTTTTTCAGAACTGAAATTTTGAATTCTCTGTCATTTGAGTTACATATTGCCATATCTTTAAGTTCCTTTTTCTGGAGACTTTTTACTTTCTTTCTCAGCTGTCTTGTTGCCTTGGTTTTTCATGGCATTTATTGATTTATTATTTCTCTTCCTAGACATCTGCAGGAGCGGCTTCTGCAACAGGTTGATAGGAAGAGGTCTTTCTGTTGTTTTCCAGTTCTTGTTGGTAAAATGTTTTATTTTCTCTCCGACTGCAGCCTTTTTTTCTCTATCACACGGTAGTGGTATGTTTTCTCTGCACTATTCCAGCTTCTCACACAATGGGGGGATTACCTGGGAGTTGGGCTTCTCTGTTAATAGTTCACCTGGTTCACAGAGCACAGTGTCCGTGTGAGTACGCAGAGAGCTTTTGAAGTTCTAAAGCTCTTCCTGCACCAGATTCAGAGCCCGTATATTTCAGTAGTTCTGTTTACTCCTGTAGGGATCCACCCAGATAGGTGGGCCACGGGCATCATGAGTTGTGAGTGGTGGCCGAAAGCAATAACTGCGACCTCCACCACAGCTGGTCCTGATTCCATAGCTCCCTCCCCTTTGCCGGAACTAGTTGGTCTGCGAATCTGTGTCTGTGGTCCACAGTTCTTAGAACAGCAAATATTCTCTTCTTTTGATCGGACACTGCTACTCTTCCGCTTGTAACACGGACAGGTGGGGGTGGGGCGAGCTCTGGGAGGGTATGGATGGGGCAGCTAGTCTCAGTGCCTAAGGCTTTCGTTTTCCTCTGGGCAGTGAGGGCTTAAACCACTATTTTCAGCCTTTTTCCCTCAGTCTTTTCTCTGAGGTCTCTGCTGTTTGCGTTGGGTTCTGCCATGTTATATGCTGCCCTCTCAGCCCTGTGGGTCATAAACGGAGCCCTAGCTCTGAGTTCTTCCCTCTCCCGTACCTGCAGTAGTTCTGAGATGCAGCGAGCTCGGAGCACTGAGCTACGTCTGCAACCTATGCCCGCCCGGCTCCCTCTCTGCTCTTCTCCTTTCCCTCCTCCCCCGCTCACGCGATTCGCCCTCCTTTAGGTGAATTCAGTAGTGGGCTTCTTCGTCTTGCCTGTCTGCTATGCAGGGAGTCTTTTGTGCAGTTATAGTTGTTGGATTAGTTGTAAATTCCTGGGGAGATATACAGAAGCTCACCTCACACCACCATTTTGATGATGTCTAGTTGAAATTTTGATGTGGTTATGAGAGAAGGTAAGCACAGCATTTACCTACTGTGCCATCTTGACCATAAAAGCCTAATAGGAGACTGTAAATTTTTTAACATTATACCAGGACACGTCAGAATTTTAGAAATCTTATACGATGTCTGGAATAGTTATATTAATAACATATCTATACAAATATAATTAAAGGTTTAGTATCATTTATTTGACAATGCTTCCCATGTAATTTAACAATTAAATAAGTCTAATATTTCTTTTTTATAAAGAGAGAGAAATTTTCTTTGAAATGTTTCAGGGGTCCTTCTGAAATATGTCAAAGTTTTAAAAAATGTGAAAGTCAAGAAAAAAACTCTAAGTTCTGAATTTTGGGAAGTTTGACCAACATATCAAGTTTGAAACGTTTGGTCAAATAGATGCTGTGGATGCCTGGTCATGGCATTGTACACCAGATGCTGGACATTAATGAATGCCAACTATAATTTTATGTGTATAATGTGATGGCTCGGTGTGAGGTCGGGGTGGTGGTGGATGGGGGGAGGGGGGTTCACGGTGTGAGGGATGTAAAAATAAAATAAAACTAAAAAAAAAAAGAATTATAAGTCATTGTGAAAAAGTATTTCAGTTATTCATTTAATCACAGTGAGAATTAAAGACTGCAGGCAAATACAGACAGTTAAAAATTTTAAGCAAAAATTATTTATTTTAATATTAAGAAGACTCATTTTACTTAAACAACCAAAGACCTAATTATAAAGAGCACAGGAATGTCAGAGAAACGGCGGCATAAGGAGTGATTCTTGAATTCTCCACTGGAAGTTACAACAAATTGAACAGTGTAGTTCAACAAAGGATTCCCTGTGAAACATGCCTGAGAGACTCACACATGGAATCATCTGAAGGTTGGCAAATTGGCCAAATGGGGGAGGGGATGAGGGGGTAATGCAGAGATGTGGGGCCACAGGATGCAGTTTGGAGCTCACTGCAGCACTGCAGAGAAAAAAAATCAGGTTGCAGGCACACTCATTGTGGCCCACAGTCGTGCCTGAAGGATAAGCATATAAGACAGCTGAACCCAGCTTAAGGTGCAGAGACATCAGGCGAGAATTGTGGTTTAAGATCTCACTGCCAGGCAAAAAACATAGCCTGGCTGACTCACCCCCACCCTCTCCCACAGCTCGCCCAACCCAGACCTTCTCAGTGTTAGTAGTGGGCTACAGAAAAAACCATAGCAGTGTCAGACTAAAGAACAGAATATTACAGCCCTGAGAATTACAGCGACAGTCCCACAGCCACAGACTCACAGCGCAAGTAATTACGGTAAAAGGGAAGGAATTATAGGGGAGACAGAACTGTGGGCTTGTAGTCACCATTGATCAGAGCCACAAATGCACCAGCCACCTCTCACAGCCAACCCTGCCCCCACCTTTCTGGGCGGATCCCTGCAGGGGGTGAGGGGAGGGAACTACAGCTGCTGAGACTTACAGCCTCTGCATTGGGCTGCAAGGGGAAGTATTGGGATTTCAGAGCTCAGAACTCTATTGCTCTTCACATCTTCCCACAGAGGCAGTGTCCTGAGAATCAGACCACCTGCTCACAGAGGAGAAGCCCACTTTCCAGGGAACCTGCCATTGCATGATAAGCTGGAACAGTGTTAGAGAAAATATAATGCTACAGCGTGAGAGAAAATAGAAACCGCAGCAGGACAGAAAACAAAATATTCCAACAACACCTGCTGGAAAGCAAAAGAGAGACCTCCTCATATCAACTTTCTGCAGAATCCACTGCTGTAGATACCCAGGAAGAGAAATAATTCATCAATTGCTATGAATAACCAATGTAACAATACAGCTCAGAAAGAAAATGAAAAGTATCCAGAAAATGAACTTAAAGACATGGAAATTTGTGACTTAAATGACAGAATTCAAAATTGTAGTTCTGATAAAACTCAACAACATGCAAGAAAACACAGACAGTTCAATGAGCTCAGAAACACAATCAAAGAACAAAATGAACATTTTACCAAAGAGATTGAAATTTCAAAAAAGAACCAAATAGAAATTCTGTAGATGCAGAACTCAATAAAAGTAAAGAAGAATGAAATTACCAGCCTAGGTAATAGAGCTGACCAGATGGAGGAAAGAATTAGTAATATCAAAGATTGAAATCTGGAAATGACACAGATGGAAGAAGAGAGACTTGAGAGTTAACAGAAATGAAAGAACTTTACAAGAACTTTCTAACTCCATCAGAAAGAGCAAAATAAGAATAATGAGTACACCAGAAAGAAAAGAAATGGAGAAAGGAACAGAGAGGATATTCAAACAAATGGTTGATGAGAACTTCCTAAACTTGTGAAAGAACTGGATCCTTGAATCCAAGAAGCAAATAGAACACCTAATTATCTCAATCCCAACAGGCATTCCCCATGGCACATTATATTGAAGCTGTCAAAAATTAATGACAAAGAAAGAATTCTCAAGGCAGCCAGGGAAAAGAAGAATGTAAACTACAAAGGAAAGACCATTATATTATCATTATATTTTTCAGCAGAAACTCTACAAACCAGGAGGGAGTGGAATCAAATATTCAAATTATTGAAATAGATAAATTATGAGCCAAGAATAATAAATCCAGCAAAAATGTGTTTCAAGGTGACGTCATAGGAATGGCGGCAGCAAGACGGACTTCTTGAGTTCTCCACTAGAACTTACCACAAATTGAACATCTATAACCCATCAAAGGACTCTCTGCTCATCACACAGAACAGCTAAGAGACTCGTACTAGGATTACTTCAAGGTGGGCAAACTGGGTGAGCAGGGGAAGATGGAAGAGAGTGGAGTGGAGATGCAGCCCGCATCCTCGGCTGCTGAGATTCAGGGGATCCCAAGATAGAACAAAGACCACAAGAGCCAGGAGGTGGGCTCTTTCTCCACTTCCCACAGCTGATTTTCCCCAGCATTTGAGGCAGTAACCTCAGCTGAGACCCCCTGCTCGGCCCTAGGTTGAACAAATGAAGTAAACACCATACCTGGTCCCTCCTCCCACTCTCCCAATCCTACCCCCACCCTTTCAGAGACTCAAGCTGGCCCCTTCTGAACTGAAGAGTACTGTCAAATTACAGAGGAGCTGTAGTGCTCAGGATCTGGGAAGATCCAGTTGCAGCTGTGACCCAGGGAAGAGCCTGGGAAGAGTGTCACACTGCTGGGCTGGGAGAGAGAACATACCTCCATCCCCAGCCCCCGCCCTTTCTGGCCTGCCTAGGGTAGGGAAATTACAGCTTCGAAGACACTCCCAGGGGTCAGCAGCAGGTGGCAGAGACAGCTCCGGGCTTTCAGCAGCTCAGAAATCTCATGCCCTACACACACACACACACACACACACACACACACACACACACACACGGAAAAAGTGCCCTAAGACTCAGGATACCTGGTACAGGGCTGGTTGTGCTACTCTCAGTGCGAATATGTGCAGGCAAGAGCAGAAACTGCACTGACTTTGTAAAAACGACCATTCAGACCTCATAGCCCCACCCATCTAGAACTGCAGTCCCAGGATCACTCTGGGCACCAGGTGATCGGCTCTGCCTGAAGAAGATGCAGGATTATTTAGTACAGCAGAGGGCAACCTGGAGATTACTTGGTGGGCTTAAGCCAAGACTGGTGCTGCTTTTTTAGTTTTTTTTGTTTTTGTATTTTTGATATTTTTGCCTGTGTTGAGTGTGGGTTATTGGGTGTTTTTACACGTGAGTGTATTTGGTGTTTTCTTTGTTGTTATTGTTGTGCTTGGTGATTTGCTTTGTTCTGTAATTGCCCTACACCAGGGTCCAGCCCAAGAGGCACAAGATTCAACACACCCAGAGGCCAACTCCAGACCAAACCAGACTATTACTGGGTTTGACTTACAAGTGACACACCCAGAGGCACAAGAGGCACAAGAGCCCATAGGGGCCAAGCCTCATTTGAGCAGTCACCCCTCATGCAGCAGAGCATCCACTGTGGGCAGATCCAAGTCTCACAACTAGTCAGTCTAGGTGTCAATCTCACCTACTGATAAGCCAAAAGAGCACATGCACAGGAGAATAGGGAAGTGATATGAGCCAAATATAAAGGATACATACTACATAAGATCACCCAGCAAAAACCAAGAACCCTAGTTGATCTACCTAATACATTGAAGTAAACATTGAAAGTTAGCCAGAATGGGGAAACAAAGAAACATGTCCCAAATAAAAGTACAGAAGAAATCTCCAGAATTGGAACAAAATGAAATAGAGGTAACTAATCTATCAGAGACAGAGTTCAGAATTCTGATGATAAGAATGTTGAAAGAGCTTGATGATGACATGAAGGATAGAGAAATCATAATGAACAACCAGTTAGAACTAAAGAATACAACAACTGAAATAAATAACACAACTTGAAAGAATTACCAGCAGGTAAGATGAGGCAGAGGATCGAATCAGTGACTTAGAAGACAAGTTAGCAGAGATCACCCAAGTGGAACAATAAAAAGTAAAAAGAATAAAAAACAATGAAAATGGTTTAAGAGACCTCTGGGATAACATCAAGAGCAACAACATGTGCATCATAGGAATACCAGAAGGTGAAGAGAGGGAGCAAAGGATCGAGAACATATTTGAAGTAATAATGTCTGAAAACTTCCCAAACCTGGTGAAGGAAACTGACATACAAGTCCAGGAAGTGCAGAGAGTTCCAACCAGGATAAACCCAAATAGGTCCACACCAAGACACAGTACAGTTAAAACAGCATATGTTAAAGACGAAGAGAGAATCCTAAAAGCAGCAAGAGAAAGACAGTGGGTTACATACAAGGGAACTCCCATAAGACTATCAAATAACTTTTCTACAGAAACTTTGAAGGCCAGGAGGGAGTGGCAGCAGGTACTCAAAGTGATGGAAAACAAAGGCCTAAAACCTAGATTGCTTTATTCAGCAAGGCTACCATTTAAAATTGAAGGAGAGATAAAGAGCTTCCCAGAAAAGAATAAGCTAAAGGAATTTATTACCACCAAGCCAGCATTGCAGGAAATATTAAAAGGGCTTCTATAAACAGAAGAAAGATGAAAACAATCTAACCACAAATTTAAAAAATGGCAATAACTATGTACCTATCAATAATCACTTTAAATGTAAATGCATTAAATGCTCCAATCAAAAGACATAGGTTGGCTGAGTGAGTAAGAAAGCAGGACTCTTGTATATGCTGCATACAAGAGACTCACCTAGAATCAAAAGACACACACAGGCTGAAAGTGAAGGGTTGGAGTAAGATATGTCAAGCAAATGGATATGAGAAAAAAGCTGGAGTTGCAATACTTATATCTGACAAAATAGACTTTAAAATGAAGACTATATTAAACGACAAAGATGGGCACTCTATAATAATAAAGGGATTGATCCGACAAGAGGACATAACCCTAGTAAACATCTATGCACCCGCACTATACACAATAGCCAAGACATGGAAACAACCGAAATGCCCATCAGTAGATGACTGGATTAAGAAACTGTGGTACATTTATACAATGGAGTATTACACAGCCATGAAGAAGAAAGAAATCTTACCATTTACAACAACATGGATGGACCTAGAGAACATTATGTTAAGTGAAATAAGTCCGACAGAGAAAGACAAATATCATATGATCTCACTTATATGTGGAATCTAAAGAAAAGAATAAGTAAATGAACTAATCAGAAACAGTTTTGGAGACAAAGAGGAAAAACTAAGGGTTGCTAGATGAGTGGGGGTGTGGGGACAAGGGGGAAGGTGAGAGAATTAGAAAACAGTCGATAACCACAAGATGGCCACGAGGTTTTGAAAATTAATTTGAGGAACGTAATCAATAATGTTGTAAAGATTTTGTAGGGTATCCAATGGACACATGTCCCATTTGGGAGACCACCTTAGGAATGATGTAGATGCCTGATCACTGCACTGTACACCTGAAGCTGAACAATAATGAATGCCAACTATAATTTTATATATATAGATGTATTATGTATATATATATATATATATATATATATATATATATATAATGTATATATATGTATGTAAATACTTACAAGAGGCCAAGTACAGCAATAGGAATAGAGACAGTGGAAATGTAATGGCTGTGTGCGATGTCAGAGGGATAGTGGATGGGGGGAGGTGGGTTCACACAGTGTGAGGGATATAAATGATAAACGTCTAAGTATTACTTTGTCTTGTGCACCTGAAACTAAAACTAAAAATAAATATTAGGCTAAAAAAACTCACAAAAAACCAACATCTATGCACCCAACATAGGAGCACCTAAGTATATAAAACAGATATTGACTGACATAAAAACAGATCATCAGTAACACTATCGTAGTAGGGGACTTCAACACCCTTCTGACAACAAGGGACAGGTCTTCCAGACAGAAAATCAATATGGATACAATGGCCTTAAGTGACACATTGGGTCACTTGGATTTAGTCGATATTTTCAGAGCATTTTACCCGCAAAATGCAGAATACTCGTTCTTCTCAAGCGCACATAAAACATTTTCCAAAATAGACCACATGTTAGGATACAAAATAAGTCTTGATAAATTTAAGAAAATTGAAATCATACCAATTGTCTTCTCTGACCACAGTGCTATGAAATTAGAAATCAACTACAAGAAAAAAACTGGAAAACACACAAATACATGGAGGCTGAATAACATGTTACTATATAATGAATGGGTCAAGTATGAGATCAAGGAAGAAATCAAAAGATATCTCGAGACAAATGAAAATGAAAACACAACGACCGAAAATTTATGGGATGCAGTGAAAGCAGTCCTAAGAGAGAAATTCATAGCAATGTAGGCCTACCTATAGAAACAAGAAACATCACTAATCAACAGTTTATCTTCACACTTAAGGGATCGGGAAAAAGAACAGCAAAATAAGCCCAAAGGGAGTACAAGGAAGGAGACAATAAAGATTAGAGTAGAAATAAATCAAATAGAAATCAGGAAAACAATACAAAAGATCAATGAATCCAAGAGTTGGTTTTTAGAGAAGATAAACAAAATCGACAAATCTTTAGCCAGACTCATCAAAAAAAAGAGAGGACCCAAATTAATAAAATCAGAAATGAAAGAGGAAAAGTGACAACAGACACCATAGAAATACAAAAAAATTTAAGTAATTACTATGAGCAACTATATGCCAACAAATTTGACAACCTGGAAGAAATGTACAATTTTCTAGAAGCACACAACTGTGCAAGACTAATTCAAAAAGAAATGGAAAACCTGAATAGACTGATTACCACAAGGCAAATTGAATCAGTAATCAACAATCTCCCAACAAAAAAAAAGCCCTGGATCAGATTGCTTTACAGGTGAATTTTATAAAACATTCAAAAAAGAATTATCACCTATTCTCCTCAAGCTGTTCCAAAAAGTCCAGAAGGAGGCAGTGCTCCCAAACACTTTTTTTTTATTTAAGATTTTATTGGGGAAGGGGAACAGGACTTTATTGGGGAATAGTGTGTACTTCCAGGCCTATTTTTCCAAGTCAAATTGTTGTCCTTTCAATCTTAGTTTTAGAGGGTGCTGTTCAGCTTCAAGTTGTTGTCTTTTCAGTCTTAGTTGTGGAGGGCGCAGCTCAGTTGCAGGTCCAGTTGCCCTAGTTGCAGGGGGCACAGCTCAACATCCCTTGCAGGACTCGAGGAATTGAACTGGCAACCTTGTGGTTGAGAGCCCACTAGCCCATGTGGGAATCGAACCAGCAGCCTTCGGAGTTAGGAGCATGGAGATCTAACTGCCTGAGCCACTGGGCGGGCCCCCAAATACTTTTTATGAGGCCACTATCACCCTGATCCCAAAGTCAGGCAAAGACACTGCAAGGAAAGAAAACTACAGGCCAATATCTCTAATGAACATAGATGCAAAAATCCTCAACAAAATGTTAGTGAAGAGAATTCAGCAATACATTAAAAAGGTCATACACCATGATCAAGTGGGATTCATTCCTGGTAAGCAAGGGTGGTTTAACATCCGCAAATCAATTAATGTGATACACCATATTAACAAAATGAAAAATAAAAATTATGTGATCATATCAATAGATGCAGAAAAAGCTTTTGACAAAATCCAGCATCCATTTATGATAAAAACCCTTAAGAAAGTGGGAATAGAGGGATCCTATCTCAACATAATAAAGGCCATCTATGATAAACCCACAGCTAACATCATACTCAATGGGGAAAAGCTTAAACCATTCCCCTTAAGATCAGGAACAAGGCAAGGTTGTTCACTTCCTCCACTTCTATTCAACATAGTGCTGGAAGTTCGAGCCACAGCAATCAGACAAGAAAAAGAAATAAAAGGCATCCAAATTTGGAAGGAGGAAGTAAAATTGTCATTATATGCAGATGACTATACTAAATATATAGAGAACCCTAAAGACTCTACCAAGAAACTATTAGAGCTGTTAAATGAATATAGTAAAGTAGCAGGATACAAAATTAATATTAAGAAATCAGTTGCATTTGTATATACCAATAATAAAATATTAGAGGGAGAAATTAAGAAAACAATCCCATTTACAATTGCTTCAAAGACTATAAAATACCTGGGAATAAATTTAACCAAAAAAGTAAAAGATCTGTACTCAGAAAATTATAAGACAGTGAAGAGAGAAATTAAAGAGGATACAAATAGATGGAAACACATACTGTACTCATGGACAGGAAGAATTAATATCGTTAAAATGTCTGTACTGCCTAAGACAATATACATATTCAATGCAATTCCTATCAAACTACCAACGACGTTTTTCACAGAAATAGAACATATAATCCTAAAATTTATATGGAATGATAAAAGACCCCGGATAGCCTCAGCAATTTTGAGAAATAAGGACAAAGTGGGAGGTATAACGATACCTGACATCAAATTATACTACAAGGCTAATCAAACCAGCATGGTAATGGCATAAAAACAGACACATAGATCAATGTGTGTCAGAATAGAGAGCCCAGAAATAAATCCATGCTTGTATGGTCATTTAATCGATGACAATGGAAGCTAGATTTATGATGGGGTAAAGACAGTCTATTCAATAAATGGTGTTGGGAAACCTGGACAGACACATGCAAAACAATGAAGCGGGACCACTTCCTTCCACTATGTACAAGAATAAACTCAAAATGGACTAAAGACTTAAATGTAAGCTCTGAAACCATAAAATTCCTAAAAGAAAATATAGGAAGAAACTTTACAGACATTATCCAGAGTAAGGTTTTTACTGATATATCCCTTTGAGCCAGGGAAGTAAGAGAAAAAATAAACATGTGGGATTACATCAAACTAAAAAGTTTTTTCACAGCAAAGGAAACCATCAATAAAACAAAAAGGGATCCTACTGAATGGGAAAAGATACTTGTCAATGATATATCTGATAAGGGGTTAATATCCCAAATTTATAAAAAACTCACTCAACTCAACTCCAAAAAAAAAAAAAATCAAACAACGCACTTAAAAAATGGACAGAGGAGAGGCCGGCCTGGTGGCTCAGGCGGTTAGAGCTCCATGCTCCTAACTCTGAAGGCTGATGGTTCGATTCCCACGTGGGCCAGTGGACTTTCAACCACAAGGTTGCCAGTTCAATTCCTCAAGTCCCGCAAGGGATGCTGGGCTCTGCTCCCTGCAACTAAGATTGAACACAGCACTTTGAGCTGAGCTGCCGCTGAGCTCCCAGATGGCTCAGTTGATTGGAGCGCATCCTCTCAACCACAAGGTTGCCGGTTCGACTCCCGCAAGGGATGGTGGGCTGCGTGCAACTAGCAATGGTAACTGGACCTGGAGCTGAGCTGCGCCCTCCACAACTAAGACTGAAAGGACAACAACTTGACTTGGAAAAAAAAAAAGCCTGGAAGTACACACTGTTCCCCAATAAAGTCCTGTTCCCTTCCTCAATAAAAAATCTTTAAAAAAAAATGGACAGAGGATATGAAGAGAGATTTTTATAAAAAGGACATACAGATGGCAAAGAGACATATGAAAAAATGCTCAACCTTGCTAATCATTAGAGAAATGCAAATAAAAATCACCATGAGACCACCTCACCCAGTCAAAATGGCTATCATCAATAAATCAACAAACAACAAGTGCTGGCAAGGATGTAGAGAAAAGGGAACCCTTGTGCACTGTTGGTGGGATTGCAGACTGGTGCAAGCCACTATGGAAAACAGTATAGAGGTGTCTCAAAAATCTGAAAAAGGAACTACCTTATGATCCAGCAATTCCACTCCTAAGTATCTATCTGGAGAAATCCAAAACTCTAATTCAAAAAAAAATTATGCACCCCTATGTATATTGCAGCACTATACACAATAGCCAAGACATGGAAACAACCAAAATGCCCATTGGTAGACAACTGGATTAAGAAACTATGGTACATGTATACAATGGAGTATTACGCAGTCATAAAGAAGAAAGAAATCTTACCATTTGCAACATGGATAGACTAAAGAACATTATGCTAAGTGAAATAAGTCAGACAGAGAAAGATAAATACCATATGATCTCACTTATATGTGGGATATAAAGAACAGAATAAATGAATGAACTAATCAGAAACAGTCTCAGAGACATAGAAGAAAAACTGAGGGCTGCTAGATGAGAGGGCGGGTGGGAATAAGAGAAAGGTGTGGGGATTAAAAGGCACAATTGGTAACCACAATATTGCCACGAGGTTACGGAAGTCGATTTTGGGAATGTAATTAATAGTGTTGTAAAGATTTTGTAGGGTATCCAATGGACACTTGTCTCATTAGGGAGACCACCTCAGGGATGATGTAGATGCCTGATCACTGCACTGTACACCTGAAACTGAAGGTGAACAATAATGAAAGTCAAATACAATTTAATATATATATATTAAATTATATATATATTATATATATATTTACATATGTAAATACATATGTAAATACATATAATATATATATTCACAAGAAGTGGACTACAGCATTAGGAATAGAGATAGTGGAAATGTAATGGCTGCGTGCAATGTCAGAGGGGTAGTAGATGGGAGGAGGGGGTTATCACTTTGTGAGGGATATAAATGATAAATGTCTAACTATTACATAGTTTTGTACACCTGAAACTAATAAAAAATGTTTAAAAAAATAAAAAATGAAAAATGAAAAGGGTATAGTGTGAAAACTTAATTTCTTTCTCTATTCCATGCACCACTATCACATTTCTACACTATTATATAGAGAGTTTTGCCTTTCTATCAGGTCGTATTTTACCACATACTTGATCTCCACCTTTGTTTTCAATTTACAATATATTCTTTTATTATTTCATTTTTACATACAAATCATGTTTACTTTAAGATACAGAAATGACAATTCTGTCACTCCTGATATTTTGAAACTTACTAAGCATAGCAAACATCACCCTTACTTCACAGTAATAAGAGTTTTATCTGGGCACATGGTCCCCCAGATTAAAACTGAATTCTCTAGCCTCCCTTGAGACCTGCTGTCTTCATGTGAGAAATTTCTGGCCAATATGATGAAGTGATGTGAAGCTGTAGGTTTTGCTTAAAGGGCTTCCCTTTTCCTCCATCCATGCTTTCCCTGGCTGCTCATAGACCATGGACAAGGTCTGGGGTAACTTAGGTTGTCCTAACAAAGGCAACACCCCATGGACAGCAGAGGAGGATGGTCATGGGAACATGGATCCTGGTTCTGATGGGAAAACCTCTTGGCACAGAGCCACCCTAGCAGTGCCAGACTGCCTATCTCTCTGTCATGGGAGACACACAAACTTCTCTCCTGTTTAGACCACTGTTATTTGGGTTTCTGATATACACAAGTGACCTACTGTGTATAGGGAAAGCAGAACTTCCCAGGAGTGCATGGCCATTGCTGTCTGTTCTGGACATGAGCAGAGATATATTTACAGTGCTCACTACTGTGGGCCCCCAGGGACATTATTCTAAGTTGGCCCTGGGTCTCAGGGCAGGACAGTGAAACTGTAGACTGTTACCTTCTCATCTTTCTAGTCATGGGACTTCTGTGAGGGAGTGTTTGGGCTCACCAGGTGTTAGACTTAGGAGTCTTTGTCTTTGTTTTTTTAATTCCTTCAATACAGACTAGAGTCCTTGCTCATCCAAGCCAGGATCAGAATCACTGATGGTGACCTCATCATCGTCACCCTGTCTGCTGGCAGGGACAGTGGAGGTTGAAGTCGAGAGGAGCAACCCCTCAGATAGAAGAGGCTGCAGGGTCCTTTGGCATCAGGTTCAATGGGAAATCTGTGCTTCCCCAGCCCCATCTGAAGAGCTGACGTTGCAATAATTGACTTCAGTTCCCTCATGTCCTGTGTCCTGGTGATTATAAAAGTCTTCACTTCACCATATTCTCTGTTTTTTCCCTTTTTTAAAATGAGTTTATTGGGGTGACAATTGTTAGTAAAGTTACACAGATTTCAGGTGTACAATTCTGTAATACATCATCTATATATAACATTGTGTGTTCACTACCCAGAGTCAGTTCTCTTTCCATCACCATATATTAGACCCCTTTCACCCTCATATACCACCCCTTACCCCTTTACCCTCTGGTAACGACTAAACTATGGTCTGTGTCTGTGAGTTTTTGTTTCTTCCTTTGTTTTGCTTGTTCTTTTGTTGTTTTCAGTTTTATATCCCACATATCAGTGAAATCATATGGTTCTCGACTTTTTCTGTGTGACTTATTTCGCTGAACATAATAATCTCAAGATCCATCCATGTTGTCGCAATGGTACTGTCGTGCAGGGTCTCAGCTCCCACTCCCCACCCAAGAACGCAGGACACGGTAAGGCCAAAAAGGAACACACATGGAGCCTTAAGTAGGGGAGTCAAACCAATATATTCTCTCTGGCGGCTGGGCTGGAGACACAGGAAGCAGGATCTACATAATCTGCCTAACAGCAGTCCGCGCTTGCCAGCCACCATCTTCTTGCTAGCTCCCATTTCTTTCTGCTAGCGTAACCACGACCGTTATATTAGTGGCCAATGGCTTACGGGTTACAGCTGACGGCCAACTAGCCACAGCTGCTGGCCATCTGATCACAGTTGATGGCCATTTACTACCCGAGCCAGCACCTTTCTATTGTGAGGCCGAGAGCCTGGAAACTGTTTTTGGGGGCTTTGTCCCCACACCCAACCCCCACAGGGTCTCGCCCCACAATCCACGCAACAAGTGTCCTCCGCGAGGGTCCCCGTGCGAGGAGCCCGGAGGTGAACGCAATATCCCGGACACAGCCAGGCTCTCTGAGCACAGCCAAGGTTTCTCAGGGCACCACCAGTACCTCTGGGCACACCCAAACATCCTGGGCTTCCCAGGGTACCACCTGTTTCCCCAGGCACAGTCAGGTTTTCTCAGGGCACCACCACAGTACTTCTGGGCACAGCCAGACTTCCTGGGCTTCTTAGGGTACCACCAGTCTCCCCAGGCACAACCAGGGCCTCTCAGGGCACTGCCACTATCTCTGGACACAGCCAGACTTCCTGGACACAGCCAGGGCTCTCAGGGCACTGCCACTCTCTTTGGGCACAGCCAGACTTCCTGGACACAGCCAGGGCTCTCAGGGCACTGCCACTCTCTCTGGGCACAGCCAGACTTCCTGGACACAGCCAGGGCCTCTCAGGGCACTGCCACTCTCTCTCTGGGCCTCTTGGGGTACTGTGCTGGAACAACAGCGGCTCACATCAAGGTGCTTACATAGTATCAATGGCGGCCAGTCAAGACACAAAAGCAAACATTCGCCAGTCCCACTACATGGTGGTATGTTCCCAAACAGTCAAGCGTCCATTAAATCAGGGATGGAAGGCAATTCCCCATAGTCCATAGTCATTCGCCAGGGCTGTCCTGGGGGTGAGGGATGACCTTGACCTCACCCTCATCTCCCAAGGAGGACTCAGCAAGCATTTCCTCCTGGGACAAGTCCCGCATCCAGGCTGCGTCAGCAAGCAGTTCCCAGCCCACAGGGCGGCAACAACCTTCACTTTCTCCTTCTCCAGCCTCTGCTGGTTGGGGAACCGTCCACATCTTCCCACCCCTCCACGGGGATCGAGCTCTCCGGCAGCTGCTCCTCCTGGTGTTCCTCAGACCGAGTCTTCATGGGCACAAACTGCTCCACTGCCCTTTGGAAAGCTTTGGCCAACACCGTATCCTGCCGACTACGCCATGTGTCGTGCGGGGGACCCTGCTCGCTGCGCCATTTGTCATGCGGGGCATCTGGCGGGTTGCAAGGTGGGGTCTCTTCTCCTGCTCCCCGCCCAAGAACGCAGGACACGGTAAGGCCAAAAAGGAACACCCATGGAGCCTTAAGTAGGGGAGTCAAAACAATATATTCTCGCTGGCGGCTGGGCTGGAGACACAGGAAGCAGGATCTACATAATCTGCCTAACAGCAGTCCGCGCTTGCCAGCCACCATCTTCTTGCTAGCTCCCATTTCTTTCTGCTAGCGTAACCACGACCGTTATATTAGTGGCCAATGGCTTACGGGTTACAGCTGACGGCCAACTAGCCACAGCTGCTGGCCATCTGATCACAGTTGATGGCCATTTACTACCCGAGCCAGCACCTTTCTATTGTGAGGCCGAGAGCCTGGAAACTGTTTTTTGGGGCTTTGTCCCCACAGGTACTATTTCATCTTTTCTCATGGCAGAATAGTATTCCATTGTGTACATATACCACAACTTCTTTTTTTTTCCATTTGGTTATAAACAGATTTATCTTTTTTTTAAATTAGTTTCAGGTGCACAAGACAAAGTAATACTTAGATGTTTATCATTTATATCCCTCACACTGTGTGAACCCCCCTCCCCCATCCACTCTCCCTCTGACATCGCACACAGCCATTACATTTCCACTGTCTCTATTCCTAATCCTGTACTTTGCTTCTTGTAAGTATATACATACATATATACATATATATATATAATTATAGTTGGCATTCATTATTGTTCAGCTTCAGGTGTACAGTGCAGTGATCAGGCATCTACATCATCCCTGAGGTGGTCTCCCCAATGGGACACGTGTCCATTGGATACCCTACAAAATCTTTACAACATTATTGATTAGGTTCCCCAAATTAATTTTCAAAACCCCATGGCCATCTTGTGGTCACAGTATTGTCTTTATTACAAGTGAGTCATTAGGTCCAGCTTGTGTTCCAAGGTGGGGATTGCACAAGGGCATTAATAGCAGGAGCTGGGGATCACAGGGTATGTGAGGGTGTGCCTACTAGAGCGTGACTTTCGGGGCTACCTGAATGCCTGATATCTCGCAGTACTGCAACCAGAGATGGAGAGACTAGAATAAAGAAAGAGCTCAAATTAAAGTGTGCTCGGTCCACAGGATTAGAGATCAAAATTATGATCCCAGAATGGTGGCTCTGTCTTCTCTGTAATTTGGGGATTGAAAGAGGCATGTTTGTTAGTTAGAAATATAAAAGTAAGGAAGTGAAAAGAAAGCCAGCATTCTAAATGTTAGTGTTGTCTTTCATTCCATTTCTCTTATGGACCTGAGAATTTTGAAAGGTATTTTATTTAATAGTTACATGGCTTAATAATCAACATGACCTTAGATAGCTGAGGAAGTACTGCAGAATCCAGACCTGACCAATCAGAGTGTACCACAGGCACCACATCTGCCTAGCAACAGGGAATGGTCCGGGGTAATTGGTTCTGGTACTTTATGTGAGGATACTGTGAGAAAGATATCTGTCTTTCTGCTGAAGATGTTAAGGTGGGATAATGTGAAGGGGTTATTGCTGATATTGTCTACTTTCCCCAGGAACAGAATGTGTGTGTGTGTGTGTGTGTGTGTGTGTGTGTGAGAGAGAGAGAGAGAGAGAGAGAGAGAGAGAGAGAGAGACTTAATGACAAATTTGAGTCTCTGGATCCAATAATCTACCAAGTTGGCCTCACCCCTGGCATGCCCAGGTAAATCAACATGTTAAAACTCTTCGGTGGCAAATGGCATTATTTCATCTTTTCTTATGGCAGAGTAGTATTCCATTGTGTATATATACCAAGTCTTTTTCACCCAATCATCTATCGAAGGACACTTTGGTTGATTCCATGTTTTCACCACTGTAAGTAAAGCTGCAATGAACATTGGAGCACACTTGTCTTTATGCATAAATGTTTTCAGATATTTTGGGTAGATACCCAGGAGAGGGATTGCTGGGTCGTATGGTAATTCTACTCGTAATTTTGTGAGGAACCTCCACACTGCCTTCCATAGCGGCTGCACCAGTCTGCATTCCCACCAACAGTGTAAGAGAGTTCCTTTTTCTCCACAGCCTCTCCAACACTTGTTACTATTTGTCTTGTTGATGATAGCCATTCTGACTGGGGTGAGGTGATATCTCATTGTGGTTCTTATTTGCATTTCTCTGATGATTTGTGATGTTGAGCATTTTTTCATATGTCTGTTGGCCACTTGTATGTCCTCTTTGGAGAAATGTCTCTTCAGGTAGTCTGCCCATTTTTTAAGTGGATTTAAATAAATTTTTGGGTGTTGAGTTGTGTGAGTTTTCTATATATTTTGGATATTAGCCCCTTATTGGAGGTGTTGTTTGCAAGTATATTCTCCCATTCAGTTTATTGCCTCTTTATTTTGTTGATGGTTTCTTTTGTTGTGCAGAAGATTTTTAGTTTGATATAGTCTCATTCTTTTTATTTTAGCATTTACTTCCCTTGCCTTTGAGGTCAAATTCATATAATCCTCTTTGAACCCTAGGTCCGTAAGTTCAGTACCTATGTTTTCTTCTATGTGCTTTATTGTTTTAGGTCTTTTGCTTAAGTCTTTGATCCATTTTGAGTTAATTTTGGTACACGGGGACAGATAGCAGTCCAGTTTCATTCTTTTGTGACAAAATGGATGGATCGTGAGATTATTATGCTGAGCGAAATAAGTCACACAGAAAAAATACAGAATCGTATCATTGCCTGATATGTGAAATATAAAATTGAAAGCCACAAAAGAATAAGACAAAGAAACAAGAAACAAAAACTCATAGGAATATACAATAGTTTAGTGGTTACCAGAGGGTAAGGAGGGAGGGCGGTCATAGATGAGGGTAATCGGGATCAAATATATGGTGACGGAAGGAGAACTGACTCTGGGTGATGAACACGATGATGTATTACAGAATTGTACGCATGAAACCTATGTAATTTTACTAAACATTGTCACCGCAATAAATTTTAATATTAAAAGAAAACCTCCTTTGCTAAAGCTAGGTTGATCTGCAACTGAAAGAGTGTTGTCACAGGAACTCAGACTTTGCTGTGATGCTGGACCTTCATTGGCTCCTTGCGGCTGTGACTTCCCACTGCTGCCATCACTACCAGAGCGAAAGTGCAGGGAGGATGGAGAGACAAGTAGGAAAGAGCTGTGGGCGCTGTTATTGATGCTTTCCTGGTTCTCACGGCAGCTTCCTTCAGCTGCGGCCATTCTCGTGCTACCATACTCCTCTCGGAGTCTGAACCAGCAAAGAATAAGAACAGCTCTTTCCACTGAAAACCAATCACATTTCCCGCTGGCAGCTGAAATACCTGCTCTTTTGCAGTTAAGTTCCCGCTCACAAATGCAAAAGACTCTGGAGCTGCCCACTTTCCAGTGCTCAGGCTGCAGTGCTGTCCATTGTCCCTTTGTTCCATCAGGATAGGGATTAATCCATGGTGTAGCCAGAGTCAGAACAGTCCTGGAGAAGCCCTTCAATATGTACACAAATGTGACTCAAGGGACACAGGCGTACAGTTCACAGCGCCACCTGGTGCTGGTGGAAAACACACCAGGGTGCTCATCAGCAGAGGAGGATCAGAACATACTGGTCCCTTTGTTCTCGTCGTCCCATGGAGGGTGTGCTGAGGCGGCCACAGTGGGCTGTATTCCCGTGGCAAGCATTCCAGAGTGAGCACACCCCAAAATACCCTGTTTACTGGGACAGCAAGACAGAGACATCGGAGCCACTAGGATACAATCGCATCACCAGTTAAGGACCTGAGCTTGTTAGAGACTGGGAGTCCCTGGAGCTCAGGGGCTGGCGTCAGTCTGTTCTTCCCAAGAGCAGGTGCAGACCTGCTGACTCAACCCTCCACTCTGCTAACAAGAGCGGGAGGAAGGGTCCTTGAGGGCATCTAGCTCTGAGTCTCTTCAGTAGGTTTTCCAGGCCCCGGCTGCAACTGTTCATGGGCTCTCTAGATGTTTCAAAGACCCTCTCAAGCATTTCCAAGAGTACAAGCGGTTATTTCCAAATTGACCTCATTATTCACTTTCTTCATCAATACATTGCTGCACTTTGTTGATGTTCTCCCGACTACTAAACCATTTTTGCTACACTGAACAAGCATAACAATTTATTTACTCTTTTCTCAATAAAAACATGAAAACTTTCTTTTCTGTTCATGACTTCCAACTCTACTCTGTCTTTTCATTCCTACTAGATAGTGGGTCCTTTAATAATTTCTGGTCATGTTCTATGATTTTACGGGTACTTTACATTACTAGAACAGTCACTTTGCAGTATTTTAAAAGTCAATCCTCTTAAAACTCTAATCTCAAATTTGATATAACAATGCAAAGTTTTGTTTCTCTCCTCTCTCAAGTAAGTTAATACTCTGACCCTGGCTGTTGGAGTAAGGACATATATTAATTAGGGTAAATAGTTGTTATAACAAATAAGCCTCCAAATTTCAGTGGCTGAATGTAATAGATTCTTTTTGCTAATAAGATGTCCAGTGTGGTTCTAACTCAGCAGTGTGTTGGGGAGGCTGAGTGGCAGCACTATCTGCTCCACGCAGTCCTTCTGGGACTCAGGCTGACAGAGTCTGTATCATGTGCATTATGTGACTCCTAGGTTGTTGTGTCATCTTCATCCAGAGGAAGTAAGATCAAAGAGCATAAAAAAGCATCTTATTAATATATAAATGGATATTTTATATTTATTTTTTATTATTCAATTACAGTTGACATTCAGTATTATTTTACATTAGTTTCAAGTGTATAGAGTATTGGTTAGACATTTATATAATTTATGAGGTGATTCGCCCCAGTGGCTCTAATGCCCACTGGCACCAAACATAGTTATTATAATATTATTGACTATATTTTCTATGCTGTACTTTATATTGGTGGCTATTTTGTAACTGCCAATTTGTATTTCTTAATCCCTTTACCTTCTCCCACATCCCTCCACTTCCCTCCCATCTAGCAACCATTAGTCTGTTCTCTGTATCTATGAGTCTTTTTCTGTTTTGTTTATTTATTTTTTTTCTTTAGATTCCACATATAAGTGAGATCATATGGTATTTGTCTTTCTCAATTTGACTTATTCCACTTAGCATAATACCCTCTAGTTACAGCTATGCTCTCATAAATGGTAGGATTTCATTCTTTTTTATGGCAGAGTAACAGTCCATTTTATAAATGTACCACAATTTCCTTATCAATTGTCTATTGAAGGACATTTTGGTTGTTTCCATATCTTGGCTATTGTAAATAGTGCTGCAATGAACATACGGGAACATATATCTTTTCGAATTAGTGTTTTTATTTTCTTTCTTTTCTTTTTTAAAGTTTATTGGGGTGAAAATTGTTAGTAAAGTTACATAAAATTCAGGTGTACAATTCTGTATTATATCCTCTAGAAATCATATTGTGTATTCACCACCCAGAGTCAGTTCTCCTTCCATCACCATATATTTGATCCCCTTCACCCTCATCTACCACCCCCCGCCCTCATTACCCTCTGGTAACCACTAAACTATTGGCTGTGTCTATGAGTTTTTGTTTCTCATTTGTTTGTCTTGTTGTTTTGTTGTTTTTGGTTTATGTCGCCTCCATCACGACAAGAACAGTGGGAAGCAAGAAAAGTGGCGCAAGGTTAAGAAAGATAGTAGACAAGAGTAGAGAGCAAGCGGGACCAAGGGATTCAAGTCTCAATAACTGATCTCCAAATGGTGCCAACGCATGCCTTTTTTTAGTAATCAGACAAGGAAGAAAAGTTTGATTTTTTCCATGGTCCACGAGTCACGTGCTTGACTGGCTGTTCTTCCTGAAAGTCTCCACTGTGCTCCAACACATACTGTGCCTTCACACACATGTATAATCCCAGAGGATGGAATCACTGTACTGAAACCATCAGATAAGGGAGCCTGACCGATAACATTCCATTGGGTCTCAGCTTTCCGCGACACTTCCTTGTGATGTCATGGGGAAGGCGCGGGGAAAGACGGTTTGGCAGCAGTAAAACAACAGGTTTATATGTCACGTACCAGTGAAATCACTTGGTTGTCTGCTCTTTCTATGTGACTTATTTCGCTTAGCAATATATTTTCAAGATCCATCCATGTTGTCACAAATGGTCCTATTTCATCTTTTATTTTTTTTAATTAAATTTATTGGGGTGACAATTGTTACTAAATTTACATAGATTTTAGGTGTACAATTCTGTATTACATCATCTATAAATCCCATTGTGTGTTCACCACCCAGAGTCAGTTCTCCTTCCATCACCATATATTTGATACCCCTTACCTTCATCATCCCCCCACCCCCTTACCCTCTGGTAACCACTAAGTTATTGTCTGTGTCTATGAGTTTTTGTTTCTCATTTGTTTGTCGTGTTCTTTTGTTGTTTTTGGTTTATATACCACATATCAGTGAAATCATATGGTTCTCTGCTTTTTCTGTCTGACTTATTTCGCTTAGCATCATACTCTCAAGATCCATCCATGTTGTCACAAATGCTCCTATATCATTTTTCCTTAACGTCGAATAGTATTCCATTGTGTATATGTACCACAACTTCTTTATCCATTCATCTATCGAAGGACATTTTGGTTGTTTCCATGCCTTGGCCACCGTAAATAAAGCTGCAATGAACATTAGAGCAGACATGTCTTGATGTATAAATGTTTTCATATTTTTTTGGTAGATACTCAAGAGAGGGATTGCTAGGTCACATGGTTATTCTATTCTTAATTTTTTGAGGAACCTCCACACTGCCTTCCATAGCGGCTGCACCAGTCTGCATTCCCACCAACAGTGTACAAGGGTTCCTTTTTCTCCACAGCCTCTCCAACACTTGTTGCTATTTGTCTTGTTGATGACAGCCATTCTAACTGGGGTGAGATGATACCTCATTGTGGTTCTTATTTGCATTTCTCTGTTGATTAGTGACGTTGAGCATTTTTTCATATGTCTGTTTGCCATTTGTATTTCCTCTTCAAAGAAATGTTTCTTCAGGTTCTCTGCTCATTTTTCAATTGGGTTGTTTGTTTTTCTGTTGTTGAGTTGTATGAGTTCGTTGTATATTTTGGATATTAGCCCCTTGTCAAAGGCAATGTTTGCAAAAATCTTCTCCCATTCAGTTGGTTGCCTCTTTATTTTCTCAGTGGTTTCTTTTGCTGTGCAGAAACTTTTAAATTTGATATAGTCCCATTCAATGATTTTAGCTTTTACTTCCCTTGCCTTGGGAGTCAAATTCATAAAATGCTTTTTGAATCCAAGGTCCATAACTTTAGTACCAATGTTTTCTTCTGGGAGTTTACTGTTTGGTCTTATGCTTATGATTTGATCCATTTTGAATTAATTTTGGTACATGGTGACGGATAGCAGTCCAGTTTCATTCTTTTGCACGTTGTTTTCCAATTCTGCCAGGACTATTTATTGAAGAGGCTGTGTTTTCTCCATTGTATGTTTTTTGCTTCTTTGTCAAAAATTATCTGTCCATATATATGTAGTTTTATTTCTGGGTTCTCAATTCTATTCCATTGGTCTATGTGTCTGTTTTTCTGCCAATACCATGTTGTTTTGATTATTGTAGCTCTGTAGTACAAGCTAAAGTCAGGGAGTGAGATACCTCCAGCATTGTTCTTTTTTCTTAAGATTGCTTTGGCTATTCGGGGTCTTTTGTGGTTCCAAACAAATCTGATGATTTTTTGTTCTATTTCTTTAAAAAATGCCGTTGGGATTTTGATTGGGGATTGCATTAAATCTGTGTATTGCTTTGGGTAATACGGCCATTTTAACTATGTTGATTCTTCCAATCCATGAGCACAGAATGTCTTTCTATTTCTTTGTGTCTTCTTCAATTTCTTTCAAAAATGTCTTATAGTTTTCAGCATATAGGCTCTTCACATCCTAAATTTAGTTTATTCCTAGGTATTTTATTCTTTTTGCTGTAGTTGCAAAAGGAATTGTTTTCTTTATTTCCTTTTCTGAGATTTCATTGTTAGTGTATAGGAATGCAGTGGACTTTTGTACGTTGATTTTGTAGCCTGCAACTTTACTGTATTCGTTGATTGTTTCTAATAGCTTTTCGGTGGAGTCTTTAGGATTTTCTATGTATAACATCACGTCATCTGCAAAGAGTGACAATTTAACTACTTCGTTCTGAATTTCGATGACTTTTATTTCTTTCTCTCGCCTGATTGCTCTGGCAAGGACTTCCAACACTATGTTGAAAAGCAGAGGTGATAGGGGACAGCCCTGTCGTGTTCCTGAACATAGAGCAAAGGGCTTCAGATTTTCACCATTAATTATGGAATTAGCTGAGGGCTTGTCATATATGGCCTTTATTATATTAAGGTATTTTCCTTCTATACCTATTGTATTAAGTGTTTAATCATAAGTGGATGTTGTATCTTGTCAAATGATTTTTTCTGCGTCAATTGATATAATCATATGATTTTTGTCCTTTATTTTGTTTATGTGATGTATCACATTGATGGATTTGCGTATGTTGAACCATCCTTGTGCCACTGGGATGAACTCCACTTGGTGGTGTGAATAATCTTTTTAGTGTACTGCTGCTTTCCATTTACTAGAATTTTGTTCAGGATTATGCATCTGTATTCACCAGAGATATTGATCCATAGTGTTCTTTTTTTGTGCTGTCCTCACAAGGTTTTGGTATCAGGGTAATTTGGCCTCATAAAATCAGTTAGACAGTACTGTCTCTTCAGTTTTTTGGAAGAGTTTGACCAGGATTGGTATTAGATCCTCTTTGAAGGTTTGGTAGAATTCACTGGTGAAGCCATCTGGTCCGGACTTTTGCTTTTGGGAAGGTTTTGGATGACTGATTCAATTTCCTTACTCGTGATCGGTCTGTTTAGATTTTCCAGTTCTTCATGGTTCAGCCTTGGAGGCTATATGTTTCTAAGAACTTGTCCATTTCTTCTAGGTTATTGAACTTGGTGGCATATAGTCCTTCATAGTATTCTTGGATGACCCTTTATATTTCTGTGGTGTCCGTGATAACTTCCAATTTTTCATTTCTGATTTTGTTAATTAGTCTCTTCTCTCTTCTTATCTTGGTGAGTCTAGCCAAGGGTTTCTCAATTTTGTTAATCTTTTCTAAGAACCAGCGCTTTGTCACATTAATTTTTTCTATTGTCTTTTTGTTCTCTATTTCATTTAGTTCTGCTCTGATTTTTGTTATGTCCTTTCTTCTGCTGACCTTGGGTTTCACTTGTTCTTCTCTTTCTAGTTCTTTAAGGTATAACATGAGGTTATTTATTTGGGATTTTTCTTGTTTCTTGAGATAGGCCTGTAATGATATAAATTTCCCTCTTAAAACTGCTTTCGCTGCATCCCAAAAATTTTGGTAGAATGTATTTTCATTGTCATGTGTTTCTATGTATCTTTTGATCTCTCCTCTAATTTCTTCTTTGACCCAGTCGTTCTTGTTTTTTTTTTTTAATTCTGACTTTTAAATTCGTGTTTTAATAAAAATGCTGTTAAGTAATCTCATTGGTTTTCTTTTTTTTTTAATTTATTAGTTTCAGGTGTACAAGACAAGGTAATACTTAGACGTTCATCATTGACCCAGTCGTTCTTTAAAAGTATGTTGTTTAATCTCCATGTATTTGTGTTTTATTCATGCTTTCTTTTTGCAGTTGATATCCAATTTCAAAGCTTTGTGATCAGAGATTATGCTTGGTATGATTTCAATCTTCTTAAATTTGCTGAGGCTGATTTTATGTCCCAATGTATGGTCTATACTTGAGAATGTTCCATGCACACTCGAAAAGAATGTATAGTCTGATGTATTAGGATGAAGTGCTCTATATATGTCAATTATGTCCATTTCATCTAATGTGTCATTTAGGGCTGCTATTTGGTTTTTTATTTTCTGTTTGGATGATCTATCCAAAGCTTTCAATGAGGTATTTAAGTCCCCTAGCATAATTGTGTTTTGGTCAATTTCTGTCTTTAATTCTGTTAGTAATTTCTAGGTATATTTCGGTGCTCCCTGATTGAGGGCATAAATATTGATGACTGTTATATCTTCTTATTGTATAGTCCCCTTTACCATTACGAAATGTCCTTCTTTGTCTCTTGTTATCTTTTTCACCCTGAAGTATCTTTCATCTGATATCAGTATGGCTACACCTGATTTTTCCTGGGTACCATTTGCTTGGAGTGTCAATTTCCACCCTTTCACTTTGAGTCTATGCTTGTTCTTGTAGCTGAGATGTGTCTCTTGGAGACAGCATATGGTTGGGTTTAGTTTCTTGATCCAATCTGCTACTCTGTACCTTTTTATTGGTGATTTCAGTCCATTTGCATTTAGAGTGGTTATTGATATGTACAGATTTCATGTCATTCTATGTTTAGTTTTCTGGTAAGGCTGTGTGTCCATTGTTTCTTTGCCTTTTTATTGTTGTCTATTATTTCTGTGTGTTGGTATTCTATGATGTTTCCGTCTGTTTCTGCTTTTATTACAGTATATATTTCCATTCTGGCTTTCTTTTTTTTTTGAGTGGTTACCCTTAACTTTATGTAAAAGAAAGTTTGATATTTAGAGTATTTCATTTTCTTCAGCACGCTTGCGTTCTCCATTCCCATATTCCAGTTCAGGCCATTACTCTCCCCCTTTTTATCTTTTGGTTGCCACAAATTGTCACTGTAGATGGTGGTCACATAGCCTCCTTTAGTATTTCATGTAGTGCAGGTCATGTATTGGAAAATTCCCTCAGCTTTTGTGTGTCTGGAAAGTTCTTTATTCCTTCTTCATATCTAAAGGATATCTTTGTTGGATATATTATTCTTGGCTCATAATTTCTCTCTTTCAATAGTTTGAATATTTGGTTCCACTCCCTCCTGGTTTGTAGAGTTTCTACTGAAAAATCTGATGATAATCTAATGGGCTTTCCTTTGTAGGTTACCGTCTTCTTTTTCCTGGCTGCCTTGAGGATTCTTTCTTTGTCGTTGATTTTAGACAGCTTCAATACAATGTGCCTTGGAGAAGGCCTGTTGGGATTGAGGTAATTAGGTGTTCTATTTGCTTCTTGGATTCAAATATCCAGTTCTGTCCACAAGTTTGGGAAGTTCTCATCAACAATTTGTTTGAATATATTCTCTATTCCCTTCTCTCTTTCTTCTCCTTCTGGTATTCCCATTATTCTTATACTGCTCTTTCTGATGGAGTCAGAAAGTTCTTGTATAGTTCTTTCATTTCTTTTAAGTCTCAAGTCTCTTCTTCCATCTGTGTAATTTCAGGTTTCTGTCTTCGATGTCACTGATTCTTTCGTCCATCTGGTCAACTCTACGACCTAAGCTGGTTATTTCATTCTTAATTTCTTCTATTGAGTTCTTATTCTCCAGAAATTCTATTTTGTTGTTAAAAGAATTTTTAATTCTTTTTAAAAATTTCAATCTCTTTTGTTAAATGCTCATATTGTTCTTTGATTGTGTTTCTGAGTTCATTGAAATGCCTTTCTGTGTTTTATTGCATCTCGTTGAGTTTTTTCAGAATTGCAATCTTGAATTCTCTGTCATTGAAGTCACATATTTCCATATCTTTAAGTTCCTTTTCTGGAGACTTTTCACTTTTTTCTGAGCTGTCTTGTTTCTTGCTTATTCATGGCAATTACTGATTTATTATTTCTCTTCCCAGATATCTACAGGAGTGGTTTCTGCAACAGGTTGATAGAAAGAGGTCTTTCTTTTGTTTTCCAGTGCTTGTTGGTAGAATGTTTTATTTTCTCTCCAACTGCAGCCTTTTTATTCCTCTCTCGCATGATAGTGCTATGTTTTCTCTTCACTATTTCAGCTTCTCACACACTGGGAGGATTCCCTGGGAGACGGGCTTCTCCTCTGTTAATAGTTCACCTGGGTCACAGGGCCCAGTGTTCGGGTGGGTATGCAAAGAGCTTTTGAAGTTCCAAAGCTCTTCCTGCACCAGATTCAGAGCCCGTTTGTTTCAGCAGTTCTGTTTACTCCTGCAGATATCCACCCAGATAGGTGGGGCCAGGAGCGGGGTTAGTTGTGAGTGGTGGCCCAGAGTAATGGTGGTGACCACCACCACAGTTGGTCTTGCTTCCACAGCTCCCTCCCCTTTGCTGGAACTACTTGGTCTGCGAATCTCTGTCTGTGGTCCACAGTTTTCAGAACAGTAAATATTCTGTCCTTTTGATCTGACACTGGTGCTGTTCCGCTTCTAGCACCGGGCAGGTGGGGGCGGGGTGAGCTCTTGGAGGGTAGGGAGGGGGCAGCCTGTCTCAGTGCCTAAGGCTTCCGTTCTCTGCTCAGTGGTGAGGGTTTAAACCACCATTTTCAGCTTTCTTCCCTCAGTCTTTTCTCTGAGGTCTCTGCTGTGAGGGTGGGTTCAGCCGTGTTATATGCTGTCCTCTCAGCCCTGTGGGCCATAAGCCGAGCCCTAGCAGTCCGAGGTCTTCCCTCTCCCGCAGCTGCGGTAGTTCCGGGATGCAGCGAGCTCGGAGCACTGAGCTAGGTCTGCGTCCTGCGCCCGCGTGTCCCTGTCTCGGCACTTCTCCCTTTCCTCCTCCCCTGCTCGCACAATTTGCCCACCTTTAGGAGATTTCAGTAGTGATCCTCTTCGTCTTGCCTGTCTGCTGCACAGGGAATCCTTTGTGGAGTTATAGTTGTTCACTTTGTTGTTAATTCAAGAGGAGATTTCCATAGCCTCACCTCATGCTGCCATGTTTCGAGGATGGCTCTTATAAACAAACTGTTTTTCTTTTCTTCAGATAAATACCCAGAAGTGTAATTGCTGGGTGATAATGTCGGGACCCCCTTGAAGTAACCCCCGTACTGTTTTCTATAGTGGCTGCACCCATTTGCAATCCCACCTACAGTGCCTGAGGGTTCCTTTTTCTTCACATTCTTGCCAACACTTGTTTGTTGATTTATTGGTGATAGCCATCTTGACATTTGTGAGGAGATTCCATATATTCTTATTAGTGCTAATTTTTGTAGAGTAGTTTTATGTTCACAGCAGAATTGTGGGGCAGATACACACATTTCCCATATACTCCCGCCCCCCACACATGCATATCCTCCCCCTTTACTAACATCCCCATAGAATGCTACATTTATTACACCTGATGAACTTGCACTGACGCATCATAATCACACAAAGTCCATAATTTATATTATGTTTCACTGGTGGAACTGTGCAGTCTATGATTTTGGACAAATAGATTGTGACATGTATCCATCATTATGTTAGAATATTTCACTTCTCTAAAAATCCTTTGTGTTCCTAACTATGTATTCCTCCCCTAATCCTCCGGGAAAAACTGATCTTTTTACTGTTTTGATGCCGTGGTCTTGCCCAGGATGTCATAGAATTGGAATTATATGTAGTTTTCTCAAGTTGGCTTCTTTCATTAGTAATATGCATTAAAGGTTCCTCTGTGTCTTTTCAAAGCTCAATAGAGCATTTCTTTTTAGTGCTGAATAATATTGCATTGTCTGAATGAACCAAGGTTTATTTATCCTTTCAACTATTAAAGGACATATTGGTTATTTCCAAGTTTCACCAATTATAAATAAAGTTGCTATAAACGTGTGTTTTAGTGCAGTCACAAGTTTTCAACTCCTTTGTGTAAATACCATGAGTGTGATTGCTGGATCATGTGGTAAAAATATGTTTAGTTTTATAAGAAACCCGCAAAGTGGATGTACCATTTTCCATTCCACGACCAATAAATGAGAATCGCTGTTGTTCCACATTCTCACCAACATTTGGTGTTGTCAGTGTTCCTAATTTTGGCCATTCTAATAGGTTTGCAGTGGTTTTTCATTGTGTTTATTATTATTATTATTATTATTATTATTATTATTATTATTGTTATTAGTTTCAGGTGTACAAAACAATGTAATAGTTAGATATTTATACCCCTCACAAAGTGACAACCCCTCTTTCCCAATCTACTACCCCTCTGACATCACATACAGCTGTTACATTTCCACTGTCTCATTGTGTTTCAATTTGCATTCCCATAATGGGGAGCATTTTTTCATATAATTATTTGTCATCTGTATATCTTCACTGGGGAGGTGTCTGTTAAGGTTGTGGATGAAAAATGGGCCACAAATGAAGTATGACAATTAAGTTCCTGAACTCATCGTAGAGAAAGTGCTACACACCTCATTGCTGAATATCACTACAGTCACTTTCAAAGTACTCCCCTTGGGAAGCTATGCACTGACGCCAGCACCTAGTCCACCCTTCGAAGCAATTTTGGAACTCTTTTTCTGGAATGACCCTCAGAGCTGTCATCATATTACCTTTGATGTCCTGATGGTCATCAAAATGTCTTTCTTTCAATATTTCCTTTATTTTCAGGTCAAGAAAGAAGTCACTGGGGGCCGGATCAGGTGAGTAAGGAGGGTGTTTCAATACAATTATTTGTTTACTGGCTAAAAACTCCCTCAGAGACAGTGCTGTGTGAGCTGATGCACTGTCGTGATGCAAGAGTCATGAATTCTTGGTGAGAAGTTCAGATTGCCTAACTTCCTCACACAGCCTTTTCAGCACTTCCAAATAGTAAACTAGGTTAACTGTTTGTTCAGTTGGTACAAATTCATAATGAATAATTCCTCTGATATCAAACAAAGGTTAGCAACATTGTTGCAACAAGTTCGCCTACTTAATTATCCGACCTCATACGAAAGCTGACAAGCTCAGAGAAGACCAACTTGGCAGGTTTTACAAATGCAGAGACTGAAAGTAACCATGCAGGATGGATTTAATGTGAAAATTCCTAACTAGAAGCGATTTGTGGCGGGTAGTCACATCCTAGGCCTGCAGTTTCCTTGACCAAGGTCAATCTTTACCTTAAGTGAGCTTGCCTATTATTTTGTTGCATCTAAAATAACATACCTTTGAAATGTCAGAGTAATCTCCTTTTCCAGACTCAGTGTACAACTGCTAGCACCAGGGAACAAGACCCCTCCCTGTCATCTTGTACCCCACCTATTATCTCTATGTGTTATAAATGTTACTTAATTATCCTGTGCCCACCAATGTAAAAGATTTATACACCTCTCCATTTTATTTTTTATCAGGTGCCAGAGATTTCCCCTCTTTGCTTTCTCCCACCCCCTTAACCTATCACCAATGATTCTAATGTATAAAATAAGCTGTGAAACTGCCATTCTCCAGAGCATTTTCGTCATCTGTTGAGATTTTGTTTCCCAGTAATTGTGGTCAGTTTGGCTCAAATAAACTCATTAAACTTCTCTGCAGGTTTGGGTTTTTCTTATGCTGACATTACTTGGTGCAGCCAGCAGGATTCCAAAGAAGCCCATCCAGGAGTACCCTGTGGACCCAGATTTGGTGCTAGGTACTTGCAGAGGTCCATTGTACCTCAATGGCTCCCTACTTCACATCAGGTGCACTTGGGTGACTAGTTCTTGGAATTCTGGACCTCCCTGTTTTAAGTTAGAAGGCCCTGAGTTTATTTGAAGTATGTTTTTTTATAAGTCCTTGAAGTGGTATTAAAAGTTAAGGGTTGAGATAACCCAGGTTAAGGGTAAGTGTTGAGATAACTCAGAGACAGCAGGCAAAATGGGTGGCTGGTTTTTCATTTTGGCTTTTCAATTGGAATTTCTCACTGTGAGTATGAACAAAACCTTTTGCTGGATAAATGAGTCTGAACTCGTTCAGCTCCAAAGATAAGTGGCATTGAATCACTCCAGCTAGAATTATGGGTATTCTTAGGTGACTAAATATTTATGTGGAGGTGTCAGAGCATACCCCTCAAGACAAGCACAGCCCCAGAGGGAATCCAGCACAAGTAATTAAATAATTGACTTGTCTGGGGATGCGCACATAAAGGCTGGTTCCCTGACACTCCAAGTCTTCACAGTTGTACGAGACAGCAGGGTAGAGAAACCGAGGCACATAAGAGGGTTGAAATGACTCAGGAGTTGACAGCCCCTTGGAGTTCAACCCATAAGCAGCACACTTCAGCCCACTACACAATATCACTAGAAAATTGTTCAGATTCTGCATATCCCCAAAGAAAACTAAAAATTAACAGAGGAAATTGTGCCTCAAAGGCTGACAAGTTCCCAGACCCCAAGCCCCATTAATACTCCTGCAGATGTACAGTTCCTAGGGAGCCTTTATGTGCAAGTACTTACAGACAAGAGAAGATTTAACTAGAAGTGACATTAACTTAAGATGGCCAAACTGGAGCTTTTATGACACGTAAACTAATTTCTTTTGCTTGTACAGTAGAAAAAAAGCCAGCTCTAAAATCAAACTGAAAGAATGGGAGGCTTACGTCAACCAGCAAATAGAAGCCTCTGAAATGGCACAGAGAGATGTACTCTCTCTAGGAAGTTAGTGAGAACACTTAGAGACTGTCTCTGAACTAAAGAAGGTTTCTGAAAGTGCTCAATGCCAACATCCCTCTTTTCCCTCTTCAGCTGTCCCACTGTGTGCTCTACTTCACTGTAACCCTTCTTATTTCCCCTTCTTGGGTTCTAATGTATAAAATAAGCTGCAAAACTGCCTACTTCACTGTCTGGACTGACTCTCCTTTCTCCTCCCCCTCTCTGTTTTCTACACCTCTTCCACAATACCTCCTTACGCACCTAGAAAACCAGACCAGAATAGACTAGAAAAGAAATTCTGACAGATCCCTTTGGAGACAATCTGGTCTCAGGCAGAAGAGAAGTAGTGATTGTGTACGTTCCTTGGACTCTAATTAAAGATTCCCCAACCCCCTACAGGACCCTGGTGGGTTCACAAGGAATGTGATTTAAGAGTTAGAACATATGATCCTGGCTAGTTTGACCTATTCCAATTACTGCACCTACTGGTTTCTGAGAGCAAAGCAATGGAATAGCTAAATAAGGTTTGCTGGGGAACTCCCATAGAGGACCTTTTAAAAAAGAGTGAGAGATGGTGGGGGGGGGGAGGAAATGCAGGAAATTATGCACTGGCTTTTCCAAGCCATCCCTGATAATTTTCCCCAGAAAATGGACTGGGCCAACAACCGCAATGCAAAAGAGAGCCTGATGAACCAGTGCTTGATTTCTATGAATAGTTTTTAAAAACTTCCAAACTATACTCAGGTCTTTTTCCAGACAGTTTTGAGGATCATCAGAATGATCTCTTACTCAATTTGGCATTTTTGGAAGGACTAGTGAAGAGCTTATAACTCTGATTAAACAACATAAATTCAACTGGCCCACCATCTGTACTAAAAAACTGGACTGTTTGAGAGCGAGAGACAGACAGAGAGAGAGAGAGAGAGAGAGAGAGAGAGAGAGAGAGAGAGAGAGAGAGAGAGGATAAATCTCCAAAATCATGAACATACAATTCCAACAATTATGCAACCAAGCAAAACCTTCCCAAAGATTTCTTAGATGAGGGGATAGAGGAGTCTGTTTTTATCATAAAAAGCCAGGTCACAAATGGATCAAAGACTTAAGCATAAGACCTGACACAATAAACTGCATTGAAGAAAACATAGGTACTAAACTTATGGACCTTGGGTTCAAAGAGCATTTTATGAATTTGACTCCAAAGGCAATGGAAGTAAAAACTAAAATAAACAAATGGGATTATATGAAACTGAAAAGCTTCTGCACAGCAAAAGAAACTATTGACAAAATAATGAGGCAACCAACTGAATGGGAGAAGATTTTCGCAAACAGTTCCTCTGATAAGGGGCTAATATCCAAAATATACAAGGAACTCATGAAACTCAACAACAAAAAAACAAACAACCCAATTGAAAAATGGACAGAGGACCTGAAGAGACATTTCTCCAAAGAGGATATACAAATGGCAAATAGACATATGAAAAAATGCTCAACATCGCTAATCATCAGAGAAATGCAAATGAAAACCACAATGAGATATCACCTCACCCCAGTCAGAATGGCTTTCATCAACAAAACAAAGAGTAACAAGTGTTGGAGAGGCTGTGGAGAAAAAGGAACTCTCATACACTGTTGGTGGGAATGCAGACTGGTGCAGCCGCTATGGAAGGCAGTGTGGAGGTTCCTCAAGAAATTACGAATAATTTGGGGAAGGTATTCTATAATGTTGTAAAGATTTTGTTGGGTATCCGATGGACATGCGTCCTATTTGGGAGACCACCTCAGGGATACTGTGGATACCTGATCATGGCATTGTACATCAGAAGCTAAACATTAATGAATGCCAACTATAATTTTATATATATAATGTGATGGTTCAGTGTGAGGTCGGAGGGATAGTGGATGGGGGGAGGGGGGTTCACAGTATGAGGGATATAAATGATGAACGTCTAAGTATTACCTTGTTTTGTACACCTGAAACTAATAAATAAATTAATTAAAAAAAAAAAAAAAATTACGAATAGAATTACCATATGACCCAGCAATCGCTCTCCTGGGTATCTACCCCAAAAATATAAAAGCATTTCTCTACAGAGACACGTGTACTCCAATGTTCATTGCAGCTTTGTTTACGGTGGCCAAGACATGGAAACAACCAAAATGTCCTTCGATAGATGAATGGATAAAGAAGTTGTGGTACATATACACAATGGAATACTATTCGGCGTTAAGGAAAGATGATATAGGAGCATTTGTGACAACATGGATGGATCTCGAGAGAATAATGCTAAGTGAAATAAGTCAGACAGAAAAAGCAGAGAACCCTATGATTTCACTGATATGTGGTATATAAACCAAAAAGAACAAGACAAACAAATGAGAAACAAAAACTCATAGACACAGACAATAATTTAGTGGTTACCAGAGGGTAAGGGGGTGGGGGGTGGGTGATGAGGGTAAAGGGGATCAAATATATGGTGATGGAAGGAGAACTTACTCTGGGTGGTGAACACACAATGGGATTTATAGACGATGTAATACAGAATTGTACACCTGAAATCTATGTAAATTTACTAACAATTGTCACCCCAATAAAATTAAAGAAAAAAAAAAAAAGCCAGGTCACCTTAAGAATGACTATAGAGAACTGAAATAGGATTTAGAAAAAGAAAAGAAACAGAAGCAAACATCAGGCTGCTTCCAGGACTACGAGAGGGTATTTCCACTTCTCCTTAACACTACTTTAGGACAAATGGAAATCACCATAAAAGGGGAAACTACTAAGGTGCCACTTCTCCTTAACACTACTTTAGGACAAATGGAAATCACCATAAAAGAGGAAACTACTAAGGCCCTTGTAGCTACTGGGGCTACTTTATCTGTTCTTAGCACTACCCGACTAAGTTGTTCTCTCCCTGATAATAAGCTTCTGTATAAATGGTAGGGACATCTAATCAACCAATGTCTTTTTAAATCAGAATGTATTCCTTTCCAATTAGGTAATGTTATAGGGCAACATATATTTTTACTAGTCAAATCAGCTCTAATTCACCTGACAGGGCATGACTTTGTTGAAACCAGTGATGCTTGCACCTTTCTTTTCCAAGATGGGTGAAATATATTTAGAACTAAATGAATCAGATAGAAGGAATCTCCACAAGAGCAAATTCATCTTGACTAACTGAATGTTTCTTACAGAATATTACAGTGTAACTCTGTGCCTTTTCCAGTAGAGATATTGACAAGATTAACTCAGCCATTCCTATTAAAATAACTATTGGCAATACTTTACCTCTACTTAATATCCACCAATATCCTCTAAGACCTGATGCACTAGCTGGAATAAAGCCCATTGTAAAAGTTCACATAAAAGGGGAGCTCATACATTATTTTACAGCCAAGATACGGAAGCAACCTAAGTACCTATCAATAGATGATTGGATAAAGAAGACGTGATACACACACACACACACACACACACACGTATCCAAATATTACTCAGCCATGAAAAATAATGAAATCTTACCATTTGTGACAACATGGATGGACCTGGAAGGTATGCTAAGTGAAATAAGTCAGGCTGAGAAATATAAATAACATAATCTCACTTATATGTGGAATCTAAAGAACAAAATAAAAACAAACAAAAGAGAAATGAACTAACAGATACAGGGAATAAACTGATGGTTGCCAGAGGGAAAGGGGTTCAGCGGTTGGGTGAAAAAGATGAAGAGATAAAGAAGTACAAATAAGTATTTACAAAATAGTCAAGGGGATATAAAGTACAGCATAGGGAATATAGTCAATAATATTGCAATAACTATGTATAGTACCAGGTGGGTACTAGACTAATCGAGAGAAGATCACTTCGTAAATTATATAAAATGTCTAACCACTATGCTGTACACCTGAAACTAATATAAAATGATAGTGAACATCAAGTATAATTGAAAGTTTAAAATAAATTTTAAAAATTATTTAAATACAATAACTAGCATCCAAATCTTTTCAAGAACATACCAAGTATTAAAAAAAATTGTGAAACATGATTTATAGCATATATTCACTAAAAAAATTTATTGCTATAAAAGGGGGTCTTATAACTCTATGTATGAGACCCTGTATTCTCTTATCCTTCCAGTAAAGAAACCCAATAGGGAAAGATGGAAATCTATACAGATCTCATAGCTATAAATAAAATAGTTATTCTTAGACATGCTGTGGTTCCAAATCCACGTACCTTATTATCAGCTATTTCCATGAACTGTCAATATTTTACAGTGATAGATTTATGTGGTGCCTCTTGTAGCATTCCTTAAAAAAAGAAAAAGACAGTAAATACTTCTTTGCTTTCACTTGGAAAGACCAGAGTTTACTTGGACGGTAATGCCCAAGGGATATACAAAGACTTCCAACTACTTCTCTCAGATACTAAAGGCTGATTTGAATGATGTTGAATTTTCCAGAAATTGCACTCTTATCTAATATGTGAATGATTTACTTTTGTACTCCAGGATATATTAGACTCCCAAGAGGACACAATTTACCTATTACAACAGCTAGCCATAAAGAATACAGAGTTTCAATGGACAAGCTATTTTACCCCAAGTAAAATATCTTGGTGATCTAATATCTAAAATACTTTGATCATCTGTGAACTGTTAATTAACCCAGAAAGACTTAGAGGAATCATATCCTTTCCTCTTCCAAAAACAAACAGTAAAACAGCTTAGAGCGCTCTGGGTCCGAGTGGATACTGTCACAATTGGGTTCCAAATTTTTCATTAATGGCCCCACCTCTATATACCTTATTAAAATCAGATCGACCTGACCCAATTCAATGGAACCATAAGCTGAAGAAGTATTATCTAAAGCTCCATTTTGCAACACCTTAGTTATAAACTTTCTTCCTTTTTATACATGAAAATAAAGGAAATGCTTTAGGAGTTTTAACTCAACAACATAGAGCTCATCATAGATCTCTAGGATATTATACTCAGCAATTAGACTCAGTAGCCAAAGGGCTCCCTCCCTGCATGACAACCATCTCTGCTACAGTCATGTTATGCAAACAAACAGAAGAAATAGTTATGGGCTCTTTTTTATTTATGTTCCTCATTCTGTTGAATCTCCACTGAACTGTCATCACATGTAACACTTCTGTCAGTTGACTGGCTTCTTATGAAGTACTTATGAAGTACTCTTGCTTTCTGCTATTAACTTAGCTCAATGTAAGAGTCTTACCCCACCAATTTTGTTACCGTCTTCACAGAATGAAGACACCCATGATTGTGTTTTGCTCACTGACCACCTTCTTGGGCCTAGGAGTGATTTACAGGAAATTCCTACTGATAAAGCTGACTTAATTTTGTTTATTGATGGGTCTTATCTGAAAGATGAACAGGGACATTACCAAGCTGAATATGCAATAACTTCCATGGTAGACATGATCTAAGATTCTTAGGATTTATCTGAATGAAATAAAATCTGCCCAACAAGCTGAATTAATTGCTCTAACTTGAGCTTGTCAATTGGCCAAAGATCATTGTGCTATCACCGCAGTCCTCTAGGTTGGTGGAATGTAAAACTAATACAATCAAAACTCAACTAGGTAAATTTTCAGAAGCTTTTAATCTCCCTTAGCCAAAAAGCCCTCCTTGTAGTGCTTCTCAACCTGAGATCTACTCTTTTCATTAAACCTAGCCTTTCTTTTCATTAGTCACTGGTCACCTTATGCATCGGGATGAAGGGGCATATGAACCAACCTCACAAAAAGGACATTATGCATTATTATCAAGGACTTATCAACAAGCTTCACGAAGGTGATGAATTAGTAACTGATTCATTTCACAATGTGGTCCTGGGAGACAAAGACTTCAAAGACCGTGACTTACAACCAGGAGATTTTGTCCATTGGAAAAGACATGAATTAAAGACACTCTCCTACCTCATTGGGAGGGTCCTTTTCAGATATTACTAACTAATACACATGCTTCTAAACTTAAAGGTGTTAACTGAAGGATTCACATTTTTCATAAAAAAGGGGGGGTGCCTAACTATGAAGTGACATCTGCCCTTGTCTCTGACACTCACCTCTGCTACAGCGGACATCAAAGACTCCCATTGGATGAAAATCCACAGACACCAGAGGTAGACAGCTAACCCAAGACATTGACAAGGTCTATATACCTACAAATTGATGTTGATGTGAAAAACCATTTGTTTAATTGTCTTTACCTCTTTGCTAATAACTCTAGCCATACTAATAGTTACCTGTGTTCTTTGGGCTTTTCACAAACCTTGTTCTTATATAGCCCAACTGTTAAAAATTGCTGAAGGTGTATAAGATAACTTTTATATTATTATTAATACTCTTTTTAGGGTTTCTCTTTTGAAATTCGGAAGGAATGTTATTACAGAAGGAAGGATAGAGCTGTGTAGGTTTTTGAGAGAAGTTAGAAGGAAGGAAGTAGTTTGTCCTAATATGTTAATTATTTCTGAAGGAGTAAAAAGAGACAAACTAAGAAGGACAAGGGAAGTTGTAGAAGTTTTGTGGAAAAGGAATCTTGAGAAAAGAATTTTGTGTATGAAAAATGCTAAAACCCAATTGTGGGAACCTACTTACCTTCTAACCCAACAAAAACTACTAACTATATTAATTCAGATGAAAGCTGAAGTGGCTATTTAAAAATGTCCCTCTATAATGGCTGCTGAGGCACAGGAAATTTACTTATGAAATATTTACCGTTCTCCTGACCTCTGAAAATTTTTGATGGTAGTTGTAATTTACATCATTGTGTTCTTAATGCTTTGGCCCTGATTAAACATTAGTTACATTTTCCATTTGCACAACTATCAGGAATCAGATTAATAATGAATGACACTTGAGTGCTTCCTATGGGAAGTAGATGGCCATATTAAAATAATAATGACAACAACAAAACAAACCGTAAATGGGAACCAATCTCATGGTCACATTGTGAAAATCAGAGGTGTTTGGTTGTGCCCTCAAACTGTAAGTAAATGTTATGCTAGATGCAAAATACAGAAAAGTAAGACAAACAGAAAACTTGCTCATGATAGCTTGCAGGATAGAAATTATACGGATTGGTTTTTTTTCTTAATGAAGTTCCATAAGACCTGACTACATCCTCTTTACCTGCCTTATCCTTTTGCAAAAAATTAAGCTTTGTTTGTCTTGTTCTTTTTTTGTTTTTGGTTTATATATCACATATCAGTGAAATCATATGGTTCTCTGCTTTTTCTGTCTGATTTAGTTCGCTTAGCATTATAATCTCAAGATCCATCCATGTCGTCACAAATGGTCCTATATCATCTTTCCTTAATGCCGAATAGTATTCCATTGTGTATATATACCACAACTTCTTTATCCATCCATCGATCGAAGGACATTTTGGTTGTTTCCATGTCTTGGCCACCATAAATAAAGCTGCAGTGAACATTGGAGCACACTTGTCTTTATGTATAAACGTTTTCAGATTTTTTTGGGGTAGATACCCAGGAGAGGGATTGCTGCGTCATATGGCAATTCTATTTGTAATTTTTTGAGGAACCTTCACACTGTCTTCCATAGCAGCTACACCAGTCTGCATTCCCATCAACAGAAAAATTCAGCTTTGACTTCCATCCAAGGTTATGATCTTGCCCCATCCCCAATGGTCCACTATTTTTGCAAGACAAACAATGACACAAAGGCTTCCTAGGAATGAGCCCTCCTTGCACTCTGGGACCACACTCTCCAACCAAGAGGTGGTAATCACTGCATCATTTCGATTGATTTATGACCAAAAGGGGGAAGTGTGGACAATAAAGGAGCCACATACTAGACCTTCATGGCAAGCATTACAAACTCAGATACCAAAAGTATCCACATAGAGTGGTCTGAACATAAAAATTCCTAAGAGCAATTCATGGCAGTAGTCATATGGCCTGTAGTTTCCTTGACAAAGGTCAGTCTTTACCTTAAGTGAGCTTGTCTACTGTCTTTTTGCCTCTAAGATAACATAACATGGAAATATCACAGTAATTTCCTTTTCCAGATGTCTCAGTGCACAACCGCTAGTACCAGAGGATGAGACCAAAGAACCCCTCATTGTTATCTGGTTTCTCACATACTACATCTATGTGCTGTAAATGTCAATTATTAACTATCCTTTGCCCACACAGAATTTGTGTCTCTCTGTTTTACTTTTTATCCAATCCCAGAGATTTTCCTGCTTTACTTCTGCTACGCCCCCTTAATCTACCACCAATGGATTTCATGTAACCCTTCTTAGGTTCCCCTTCTTGGGTTCTAACGTATAAAATAAGCTGCAAAACTGCCATGCTGCAGAGCATTTTCTCAATCTGTTGAGATTTTGCTTTCTGGCAATTGGCATCAGTTTGTCTCAAATAAACTCATAAAATTCTCTACAGGCTTGGGTGATTTTTATATTGACGAGGTCTTTGATCAATTTTTAACTGGATTGTTTGTTTTTTATTGTTGAGCTATAAGACTTGTGTGTTTTGGATAACAATCCTTTTTTATTTTTATTAAAGTTAACAATCTTTTATACATGTGTCTTTTGCAAATATTATCCCTCCATCTCATTTTTTTTGATATGCCCTTTCACAGAGCAGAAGCTGTTAATTTTAATAAAGTCCAAGTTATCAATTATTTCATGGATCATGTTTTTGGCATTGCATCTAAAAAGTCATCACCACACTCAAGATAATCTAAGCTTCTTCCTGTGTTATCTTCTAATTTTATACTTTTGCATTTTATATTTAGGTGTGGTCAATTTTGATTTAATTTTTGTGAAGGGTAAAAGGTCTGTATCTACACTCATGTTTTGCATGCTGATGTCCAGTGGTTTCAGCACCTTTTGTTGAAAGACAATCTTTGCTTCTTTGGGTTGCCTTTGCTCCCCTGCCAAAGATAAATTGACTATATTTATATGGGTCTATTTTGTGTTCCCTATTCTGTTTCATTTACATATTTGTTTATTCTTTCACCAATACCATACTGACTTCATTATTATAAGTCCTGAGGTCATGTACTGTAAGTCCACCAACTTTGATCTTCTCCTTCAATATTGTGTTACCTATACTGGATCTCTTGTTTTTCCACAAAGACTTTAGAATTGCTTTGTTTATTTGTTTATTTATTTATTTATTTATTTATTAGTTTCAGGTGTACAAGACAAGGTAATACATAGACGTTCATCATTTATATCCCTCACACTGTGAACTCCCCTCCCCCATCCACTATCCCTCCGACCTCACACTGAGCCATCATATTATATATATAAAATTATAGTTGGCATTCATTAATGTTTAGCTTCTGGTGTACAATGCCATGATCAGGTATCCACAGTATCCCTGAGGTGGTTTCCCAAATAGGACGCATGTCCATCGGATACCCAACAAAATCTTTACAACATTATTGAATACCTTCCCCAAATTAATTTTCAAAAAACCCTGAGGCCATCTTGTGGTTACCAGCTGCTTTCTAATCCCTTCACCTTTCCCCTTATCCCCAACCTTCACCCCACACCCATCTAACAACTCTCGGTTTTTTCTTTGTGTCCCCAAAACTGTTTCTGATTAGTTCATTCACACATTCTTTTCTTTAGATTCCACATATAAGTGAGATCATATGGTACTTGTCTTTCTCTTTCTGACTTATTTCGCTTAACAAAATGTTCTCTAGATCCATCCATGTTGCTGCAAATGATAAGATTTCTTTCTTCTTTATGGCTGCGTAATATTCCATTGTATAAATGTACCACAGCTTCTTAATCCAGTCATCTACCGATGGGCATTTCGGTTGTTTCCATATCTTGGCTATTGTGTAAAGTGCTGCAATAAACATAGGAGTGCATACATATTTTTGAATTGGAGTTTTGGATTTCTCCGGGTAGATGCCTAGGAGTGGAATTACTGGATCATAGGGTAGTTCCATTTTCAGATTCCTGAGATACCTCCATACTGTTTTCCATAGTGGCTGCACTAATCTGCAATCCCACCAACAGTGCACTAGCGTTCCCTTTTCTCCACATCCGCGCCAGCATTTGTTGTTTGTTGATTTATTGATGATAGCCAAGAGAAATACGTTTTTAATTGCCAAGGCTATGGTTTCTATCATTGGTTGGCCAACAGTCAAGGGAAAGATGTGGCAGCCTTAACGCCATCACATCCATGTGATTTTTGACGATGGCAAGAGAACTGTGTTTTCCACACTTGAACTGGCCCTGCCCCTCTGACTCCCACGAGAAGACATGGCATGTTTGTTCCCCTTGCGAACACCGTCATTCCATTTCCAGCCCTCTCTGCTCAGATGCCCACCACCTAAAGCAGCAGGACTCAAACATCAGTGTGCACAAGAACCTAGGGTGCTTGTTGAAATGGAGATTCCTCAGTTCACCTCCAGGGAACCAGATAAATATCTACAGTGCAGTGCCTGATAAATGGCTTTTAGAGAAAAGCTCCATGTGTTTTGGATCACATTCTGAGAAAGACGGCTTTAGAGCAGAGCTTCTGAAATTTTAACTTGTGAGCGAATTATCTGAGGATCTTGTTAAAATGCAGATCTTGATTCTGTAAACCTTGTGCTGGTCCTGAGATTCAGCTTTTCAAAGAAACTCCCATATGAAGCTTAAACCCACATAGACAAATCCCTGACTTCCATCAGAAGATAATTTAAATATACATCCACCTATGAGTCTCACAGTACTTAGGGAAGAGAGGAGACTGAAAACTAATAACAATCTATATGTGCACTGTACAACATGGTAGCTACTGGACACATATGGCTATTTAAAATCAAATTAAATAAGAAATTCAATTGTGCACAGAAGCCACTGTTAAAAAATAACATAAACAGAGTCACTTTAAATAGGGGCTGGACCTGCCTTGTCTGTCTTGGGCCTCAAACCTTTGGAATGTTAAAACAGTGCAAACTAACATTTGGCCTGGGCCTAAAGCAATATTATGTCTCAGAGAACATTAGTGGAGATAACAAGAAAGTAGATATTATGACTACCAGACTGATGACTAGTGGCCTGAAATTTAAAAACATTGTTTAGAGTTAACATCACTATGTTAGCTTATCGGAACCAATAGAAATGCCTTCCTTCTATTGATATAATTGTTCCCTTTCCCTTTCTCACAAATACCCCTTGCCTTTTTCTCCTAATTGGAACACTATTTAGGATTCTGCCTGACTCAATGCTTCCTTTCCAATGTCTATTCTTTTTTTCTTTTTGTATCTCAAATAAATTCTGTTGTTTCTCACTTTGAAAGGCCTTTTGTTTTTAGGTTATCACCAAATTTCAAGTGTGTAGTCGCACAACAGCCTAGCCAACTGTCCCTCCATGTCTTTCCTTAGGAAAGAAGAGTCTGTGAGATTGTGCCTTTCTGAAACTCTGTTCCATCCTTGTGTTTACACATTATGTCTCTCTGTCTGGTCCCCAAAAGATGGTTTGCAGCCAAAGACGGGTAAGATATCTCACGGGAGATACAACCTAAGCCAGGCGGAACCGAGTGGGGACCCCTAATGAGCTACCTTAGAAGAATAAGGGAAGGGGCCTTGCCTCCCCTTCCCCCTGCCTGGGAAAGCCTGTTGCGCACCCTGGCTTTTCCTTTGCAGCTGTTTGTGAGAGAAGTCATGAGAACAACAAAGATCAGTTCTCTCCACTTATCTCCACGGAGCTGTTACAATATGAGAGACTTGACCTCGAGAAGGTACAGACCTTAGGTAAGACATCATGGGACCTTGTGCTTCGGCTGTTTGAAGGTTAAAATAATTGGCTTGGGATGTTTCTATAACGTGATAAGTGAGTCTCACAGACCGTGCCAAAAACACTGCTACTCCCTTGTATACTTATCAATAAAAGCCTCCAGTCGGCTTTATTCAGGGCTCCAGTCCTCTGAGACTGAGAGACCCCTGGCCATCGGAGAGATTTAACAGCATTAAGTCTCTGTTTGTTTCTTTCTTAAAAACTTAACCCAAACCTCCCCTTCTCGCCTCCTCACTGCCCTTGTTGCGCGGGACGCGACACAAGTGCTCAATAGCTACATATTGGACATGCAGTTCTAGAACAATTCTTTCATCACAGAACATTCTATTGGACAGAGCTGCTCTTCTTTTTTTGTGAGCTTCAAGTCAGAGCACTACACCCATGGGACATGAAAGGGCCAATATTATTTCTCTTACAAACTTGATCAGATTTCTGTCTAAAATATGACTACATATTGAACTGGTGAATGACAAAACCAAGATAGGTTATTAATGGGTCTGGTGCCTTCAGGCACGAACTTCCCAATTCCAAAGGGGAAATATGTGTCCTTCCACCTCCTTTCTCAGAATGAGGACACTCTGGTATCAAATTTCCACGGGGTGAATTCTCTTCAGGGGCCCAGGAGCAAAGCTCTACGACAAGTTTGGGGAGGCAGTGAATCCAGCTTAGGGAAAGGGATTCTGGGAAGTGAAGAAGAGGAAAGGCAGGGGCCAGCTCGGAGACTCCTTGGTTTAACGAGAACACCAGTTCTCAAAGTGTGATCTGTGGAACCCTTAAGTCCCTGAGACCCTTCCTCAGGATCCATGATGTCAAAACTATTTTCATAACAATTTAGACATCATATGCCTTTTCAATATATTGACATTTGCATTAAGGTAAAACTTAGCAAGAATGGAGGCTATGGTACCACTGCCATAGTTATTCTTCACCACAACTTACTTGTAGAGAAGAAAAAAATACAAACTCAGTTTCATTTTTAAATGTTGATGAATTAAAAAGTATTATCTTTACTAAATCATCATCCTTAAATCAGATTTTAAAATATCTTATACAATGATACAGAATATACACATTAGGCACTTCTGCTAGATTCCAAAGTACTGTTTCCTAAGGAAATTAATTTCTATCAGTTGAGCCAGTCTCTTTTTTATGGAATAGCATTTTTACTTGAACAAATGAATAACAAAATATGATTATTTAGACTTGGTTAATTGACATGCACTTTCTCAAAAATAAACATGAGCTTCTACCTTCAAGGAAGTCAAATAACAGATGACAGTTGACTAACAGTAGTTGTTGCCTTTATAAAACGTAAGCTCTCAAGAAAAAACAGATTTTTGAAAAACTTGTGTACTATCATTGAAAGTTAACATCTTCCCAGGACTGACAAAGTTTTCTAGTGGGATCTGTGGGAATATTAATGAATGTGTTTGTTGTTTTTTATCATTTGTGATTAAGTGTATCAACACTGGAAGATCCACATAACTTTGTGAACCAATGCATTACTTCAAAAAAATCATAAAAGAGGCATTCATCGTGCAGGACAGGCCTGTGGATTTTAATATAGCAGAATAGTAAATATTGAGTGGTATTTCTTCAGTTTGCAAATAACATTTGAGAAACTACCTCTTGTGTAGTTTTAATTTAGTATCCAAGATGAATATACACAATTATCTGAGAAAGTTAACTTACAAAGTTCTTCTAAATATATGTGAGGCTGTATTTTTTTTTAATTTGCTCTCTTTTTTTTAATTTATTGGGGTGACAGTTGTTAGTAAAATTACATAGATTTCAGGTGTACAATTCTGTATTACATCATCTATAAATCCCATTGTGTGTTCACCACCCAGAGTCAGTTCTCCTTCCATCACCATATATTTGTGTATTTTTTTCATATACTTCAATGAAAATAGGTTAAACGCAGAAAAAAACATGAAAATTCAGCAGTCTTCTAATGAGAGATGAGCATGAGACTTGCAAAAATGTAAAATATGACTAGATCCAGTCTTCTCACTACCCTGTTCATTTTGGGAAATATTTATATTTCACAAAAAAGTTGTTAACATGCAATGGGTGATTAATATTATTCTGAGTATATTAATAAATATTTTAAGAACTATTATTTCTAGTATGGTAGCTATTAATAGATATCACCCACAAAAACAAAATTGTCTTTGGGGTCCTCGCTAATTTCTAAGACTGCATAGATATCAGAAACTTAATGTTTAAGAATCACTGACTCACCCCTGCAGCAACTAACAGAGAATGTAAGCGTTCTGAGCAGTAGGAGGACTCAGGGCAAAGTACCAAGTCTCTGGGCATCACTCTCGGGGTCTCAGGCCCAAGGACGGTTCTTGGGGTGGGGAAGCTCAGTGCTGGGGATTTCCTCACCTCTCAGTGGTTTTACTTCTTCTCACAACCAGTGTCGGGTCCTCCTGTCTAGAAAATCATGACACTTGATAAAAGCGAACTGGCACATTAAGAAAAATGACCCAAGGGATGGCTGGTAAATAACAGTAAAAGGTATCAAATATATGGTGATGAAAGGAGAACTGACTCTGGGTGGTGAGCACAATGTGATATATAGATGATGTATTACAGAATTGTACACCTGAAACCTATTATTGTCACCCCAATAAATTTTAATAAAAAAAGAAAAAGAAAAGAAAAATGACCAGGGATGACCTGGGAGCTGGGAGGTCTATGGATAGAGCTGGGCTTCCTGTTACTCTCTAGGCCTGAATTGTTGTTAAAACTATGGTTCTAACTTCCGGTGGAAGGGATACATATAGGGGCCATCTTGGGAGAGGGGTGGAAAGCTGCAGTAGGGCGGCTGGCCAGAGGTGCACATTCTTACACTGCTATGGTGGTTTTGCTTTTTTCTTTTCCTGAATAAACCTTCTTTTGATAGACCACCCGAAAAATTATATTGTCCAGTCGACATTTAGGGGGCTCATCTTGGATCCAGGGAAGAACAAACTCTGGCAGCTTCTGAACCAGCTTTGGCACCTAACTGAGCCATTTCGGTCAGCTTGATGCCTTTTTGCTCTCCGACTTAGAGGTCTCAGGTGTGGTCTCTCCTGGACCTGAGCAGATTCCTTTGTGTCTGACGCTCTCCAGGCTTTATTCAGGAATTGTTTTTTAAAAATGTGTGTGTGTGCATGTGTGTGTGTGCATATGTGTGTGCATGTGTGTGCGTGTGCATGTGTGTGTGTGCATGTGTGTGCGTGTGTGCACACGTGTATGCGCATGTGTGCGTGTGTGTGCATGCATGTATGCATGTGTGTGCGTGTGTGTGCACAGGCGCATTAATGGCTTATTGGTCTATGTGGTCTGTGAGTACTTATTGTGGCAGAGGAATTTGAATTCTTTGGAAAGCAAGCTGTCCTTTGAGACAAAATTTTGTCTTTATCTGAAGTTCCTGAGTGGATAGAGGTTATTTATACTGAAATTGCTTCGTTTTGGCCAGTGTTAGACTGTGCTGTCACACTGAGAAACTGAGAGGAATGTCACTCAGCTCAACCCATGGCTTAACCCAGGAAGTTGGTTATTTCCCTGGAACTGGCTTTTAGTCCTTGGCCTGATTCTCAGCGATCAGAGTGTTCCACAGTGAGAGTGAGCTGAAGACCTGCAGGTTGCTCGAGCTGTGAACTGTTTCAGGCCCAGTATTAAAAATGATCTAAAACTGTCCATCCAACAGGGACACCAGCCAACTATATGTTTAAAACCTGCAGGGAATTTTCATGCATGAATTTAACTAAATGGACAAATCTGACTAATTTAGAAAATCAGTGCCCGCTTTGGGGAAACTTTGCGATTCCCAAACTTGATTTTCTTAAAACAAAATTGGATAACAACAGCACTGTAAGAGAAATGGAATGCCTAGTTTGAGTGGTATATTGAGGTTTCCAAAAGAGACTGAATCTAAAGTTGTCCATTGTTGTCACGCAGCAGCCAACACATCTGTCCCCTCGTACCTGCCCCTAAAGAAAGGAGAGTCTGTGAGACTAATCCTTTCAGGGACTTTGCTTCACCTTTGTGCTTACACCTTATGTCTCCCTGTTTGGCACCAAAGGATGGCTGGTCAGCCAATGATGGGTAAGATTCTCCACAGGGGGAACAACGTAAGCCAGGCGCAGCTGCGTTGGGACCAACAGGAGAACCCACGGAGTTGATAGAGGTGGGCATAGACCCCCACCTTCCCTCGGCTAAGGAGAGCTGCTGCCTCTGTGGCTGTATTCCTTCCCACAACCTGCTCGGGAAGAGATTCAATGATGTGATAACAGTTCTCCATCTATTCTTAGCAGTAAGTTTCAGCACAAAGGTTTTATCCCTTGGGGAGGTACATCCTGAGACTGATGTTTCAGCCGCTTGCAGGCAAGGGTGATTAGTGCGAATCAGTTTCCTAGTATAATGTATGAAATTCGCAGACCGTGGAGAAAATAATGTTACTTCCTCGTGTGAACATCAATAAAAGCCACAAGGTGGCCCGATTCGGGGATCTCAGTCCTTTGAGGCTGTGAGACCCTTGGCCCCTAGCGCATAAATCTCTTGACTTCTATTTCTTTCTAAACCCTTTGCCACTCCTTCTCGTTCTCTCACTGCCCATGTCATGCTGGACACGACAGTTCATTTACAAAATAAAGTCCCAAAGTTAAAAAGGGTTGCTAAAAATTCAAAAAGAGACAAAAGGGCGCCTGAAACCTCTTGCTCTTCTCCACAGCACTGCCTGCCCTTCCCCCACTGCTCCCATGTCTCCCTCTGATGCCATCTCATCCCACTGCTGCCTCCTCTGCTTTCAGCTCAGCCCCCAGTGGCACATTCTCTTGAATCTTCTTTTTTCTCCTTCCTCAGAATCTTACATTCCCATTTAAGATTAAACCCTCTGGAAACCCTAATAAACCCCACATCTCCTACATCCTCTGGACTAAAGCTAAGTTATGAGCCACTGTAAAGCAATTCCCTAAAGTAACTGAGAACTCTAATAAGTTTGCTGAGGAATTTCATATTACTATTCATGCCTATCAGCCTGGGTTTTCTGATTTGTATTAGCTAATTAATATGTTAGTTGGTGAAACTAGACATTGGATGAGGATTGCTGGATGGGATTATCCTGATAGAGACTTAGAAAAGTAAACCTCCAATTATTGGGAGGAAGCCAGGGAATTTGCTCGAAAACTACATTGAGCAATTTCCGAGGCTTTCCCATGTCTATTGATTGGAGCAAAATTCACATTTTCTCACAAAGTTCTGACGAATCTGTTCATGACTATTATAATAGGTTTTAGGTAGTCTTTAAGGAGATTTCTGGCCTTCAGATGTTGACACACATGTGTAACTTTTAATTCTTTGTTTGTCAAGGTACTAAATAAAAACATTTCCCTCCTAGTTAGAAGACCCAGGATGGGATGGGGGACTATGGCTACCCTGCACTTGGTGAATTTGGCTAATGAGCTTGCCAGTACCCTAGACGAGCCACCTAGCAGTAAGATTGCTAAACTTCTGACTTTCAGCCATGGCAAATGAGAGGCCCTATGTGAAACCAAGGACTCCAACTTTTTGCTACAACTGTAAGGAGCAAGGACACTGGAAAAAGGATTGTCATAAGTTTAAGTGTACAAGATGCTCTCTGCTTTCTTACCAGTCTTTTTCATATCTCCCCAATTCCTAATGACAGGACTCCAAGGAACTACAGGGGCTTTTCCCAATCCTTCCCCTTAATCATCTTGGAGAAACTTTCTTCAAATTGGGAAGGAAACTATTTCTGTTCTTATTGACACCAGTGCTACACTCTCGGTGCTCAACCCCACTGTTATAAACCAGCCCCTGCCTCAGAGTGATAAGACATTTCACATAGTGTGGGCTTCAAATACACCTCAACAGGTTCCTATTCCTTTTTGCCTATGTCCCTTAAGAGAAAAACATTGCTTTCTTCTTAGTTCTTCTGCCCGTACCCATTTATTAGGCAGAAACTTTTTAGAGAAGTGGCATACTGGGATATCCTTTTCTCAAAAAGGAGAAATAATGGTAGACTTTGATGATATTCAACAGAATCAAAAATCAGGTGAAATACACGACTTCAGCATCTTTCATTTGTGATGTCTCTGATGGTACAGTAACAATCTGAAAGCACTGATTAATGGAGCTCATTGGACCAACTGCTAACTGCTTTATGGGTAAAATCTTCAACTGATATTGGCAGAATTCACCGTGCACCTCCTATCAAGGTTCAAATTAATACTTCAAAGCCTCTGCCCAAAATTAATCAATACCTTTATAAGTAAGGAGGCAGTCCAAGGTATAAAGCCCATAACAGAAGATTACATAATTCAGGGTCTTATTATTCCTTGCACTAGTCCTTGTAATACTCCTATTTTACCTGTGACAAAGACAAACGGACGAGAGTGGAGGTTTTTCCAGGACCTCAAAAGAATGAACCACATTGTCATCCCTCAACACCCTGTCCTTCCTGACCCTCATGTGCTGCGGGCATCCATTCCAACTGGAAGCAAATCTTTACAGTAATCAATTTATGCAGTGCATTCTTTTTTATTTTTTTATTTTATTCACTTTCACATTAAAAATACATGTCTTTGCTTATTTAACCACATGTATAGATTTACCTTCCCTAATGATAGACTTTTCTTTTTGTTTTTCCATTTTTTTATTGGTTTCAAGTGCACAAAACAATGTAATAGTTAGATATTTATCATTTATATCCCTCACAAAGTGACAACCACCCTCCCCCCAACCACTACCCCTCTGACATGGCACACAGCCATTACACTTCCACTGCCTCTATTCCTAATGCTGTACTCCACTTGTAATATATATATATATATATATATATATACACACATATATATGTGTATATATATACATATATATGTGTATATATATATACATATATATGTGTGTATATATATATTTACAAGTGGATATATACATATATATATGTATATATGTGTATATATATATACACACATATATATGTATATATGTGTGTATATATATACACATATATATGTATATATATGTGTATATACACATATATATGTATATATGTGTATATATATATACACATATATACATATATATGTATATATATATGTGTGTGTATATATATATATATATATATATATATATATAATTGTAGTCGGCATTCATTACTGTTCAGCTTCAGCTTCAGGTGTATAGTGCAGTGATCAGGCATCTACATCATCTCTGAGATGGTCTCCCTAATGAGACAAGTGTTCATCAAATACCCTACAAAAATATTTACAACATTATTGGTTACATTTGCCAAGTTGACTTTCGTTTCCCTGTGGCAATCTTGTGATTACCGACTGTGCTTTCTAATCCCCTCACTTTCCCCCTTATCCCGCCACCATCTAGCATCCCTCAGTTTTTCCTCTATGTCTCTGAGACTGTTTCTGTTTAGTTCATTCATTTATTCTTTTCTTTAGATTCCACGTATAAGTGAGATCATATGGCATTTGTCTTTCTCTGTCTGACTTATTTTTTTTTTTAATTAATTTTATTGGGGTGACAATTGTTAGTAAATTTACATAGATTTCAGGTGTACAATTCTGTATTACATCGTCTATAAATCCCATTGTGTGTTCACCACCCAGAGTCAGTTCTCCTTCCATCACCATATATTTGATCCCCTTTACCCTCATCACCCACCCCCCACCCCCTTACCCTCTGGTAACCACTAAATTATTGTCTGTGTCTATGAGTTTTTGTTTCTCATTTGTTTGTCTTGTTCTTTTTGGTTTATATACCACATATCAGTGAAATCATAGGGTTCTCTGCTTTTTCTGTCTGACTTATTTCACTTAGCATTATTCTCTCGAGATCCATCCATGTTGTCACAAATGCTCCTATATCATCTTTCCTTAACGCCGAATAGTATTCCATTGTGTATATGTACCACAACTTCTTTATCCATTCATCTATCGAAGGACATTTTGGTTGTTTCCATGTCTTGGCCACCGTAAACAAAGCTGCAATGAACATTGGCGTACACGTGTCTCTATAGAGAAATGCTTTTATATTTTTGGGGTAGATACCCAGGAGAGCGATTGCTGGGTCATATGGTAATTCTATTCGTAATTTCTTGAGGAACCTCCACACTGCCTTCCATAGTGCCTGCACCAGTCTGCATTCCCACCAACAGTGTATGAGAGTTCCTTTTTCTCCACAGCCTCTCCAACACTTGTTACTATTTGTTTTGTTGATGAAAGCCATTCTGACTGGGGTGAGGTGATATCTCATTGTGGTTTTCATTTGCATTTCTCTGATGATTAGCGATGTTGAGCATTTTTTCATATGTCTATTTGCCATTTGTATATCCTCTTTGGAGAAATGTCTCTTCAGGTCCTCTGTCCATTTTTCAATTGGGTTATTTGTTTTTTTGTTGTTGAGTTTCATGAGTTCCTTGTATATTTTGGATATTAGCCCCTTATCAGAGGAACTGTTTGCGAAAATCTTCTCCCATTCAGTTGGTTGCCTCATTATTTTGTCAATAGTTTCTTTTGCTGTGCAGAAGCTTTTCAGTTTCATATAATCCCATTTGTTTATTTTAGTTTTTACTTCCATTGCCTTTGGAGTCAAATTCATAAAATGCTCTTTGAACCCAAGGTCCATAAGTTTAGTACCTATGTTTTCTTCAATGCAGTTTATTGTGTCAGGTCTTATGCTTAAGTCTTTGATCCATTTTGAATTAATTTTGGTACATGGTGACAGATAGAAGTCCAGTTTCATTCTTTTGCACGTAGCTATCCAATTCTGCCAGCACCATTTATTGAAGAGGCTGTCTTTCCTCCATTGTATGTTTTTAGCTTCTTTGTCAAAAATTATCTGTCCATATTTATGTGGTTTTATTTCTGGGTTCTCAATTCTATTCCATTGGTCTATGTGTCTGTTTTTCCGCCAATACCAAGCTGTTTTGATTATTGTAGCCCTGTAGTACAAGGAAAAATCAGGGAGTGTGATACCTCCAGTATTGTTCTTTTTTTTTAATATTGCTTTGGCTATTCGGGGTCTTTTGTGGTTCCAAACAAATCTGATGATTTTTTGTTCTATTTCTTTAAAAAATGCCATTGGGACTTTAATGGGGATTGCATTAAATCTGTATATGGCTTTGGGTAATATGGCCATTTTAACTATGTTGATTCTTCCAATCCATGAGCACGGAATGTCTTTCCATTTCTTTGTGTCTTCTGCAATTTCTTTCAAAAATGTCTTATAGTTTTCAGCATATAAATCCTTCGCATCCTTGGTTAAGTTTATTCCTAGGTATTTTATTCTTTTTGCTGCAATTGCAAAAGGAATTGTTTTTTCTATCTCTTTTTCTGAGATTTCATTGTTGGTATATAGGAAAGCAATGGACTTTTGTACGTTGATTTTGTAGCCAGCAACTTTACTGTATTCATTGATTGTTTCTAATAGCTTTTTGGTGGAGTCTTTAGGGTTTTCTATATATAGCATCATGTCATCTGCAAAGAGTGACAATTTAACTTCTTCATTCCCAATTTGGATGCCTTTTATTTCTTTCTCTTGCCTGATAGCTCTGGCGAGGACTTCCAACACTATGTTGAAAAGCAGAGGTGATAGGGGACAACCTTGTCGTGTTCCTGAACGTAGAGCAAAGGGCTTCAGCTTTTCACCATTAATTATGAGATTAGCTGAGGGCTTGTCGTATATGGCCTTTATTATGTTGAGGTATTTTCCTTCTATACCAATTTTAGTAAGTGTTTTAATCATAAATGGATGTTGTATCTTATCAAATGCTTTTTCTGCATCAATTGATAGAATCATATGATTTTTGTCCTTTATTTTGTTTATGTGATGTATCACATTGATGGATTTGCGAATGTTGAACCATCCTTGTGCCCCGGGGATGAACCCCACTTGGTCGTGATGAATAATCTTTTTAATGCATTGTTGTATTCGATTTGCTAGAATTTTGTTTAGGATTTTAGCATCTGTATTCATCAGAGATATAGGTCTGTAGTTTTCTTTTTTGGTGTTGTCCTTACCAGGTTTTGGTATCAGGGTAATGTTGGCCTCATAAAATGAGTTAGGGAGTACTGACTCTTCTTCAATTTTTTGGAAGAGTTTGAGCAGGATTGGTATTAGATCCTCTTTGAAGGTTTGGTAGAATTCACTGGTGAAGCCATCTGGTCCAGGACTTTTGATTTTGGGAAGGTTTTTGATGACTGATTCAATTTCGTTACTGGTGATCGGCCTGTTAAGATTTTCCAGTTCTTCATGATTCAGCCTTGGAAGGCTATATGTTTCTAAGAACTTGTCCATTTCTTCTAAGTTATTAGATTTGGTGGCATATAGTCCTTCATAGTATTCTTGGATAATCCTTTGTATTTCTGTGGTGTCCGTGATAACTTCCCCTTTTGCATTTCTGATTTTGTTAATTAGTGTCTTCTCTCTTTTTATCTTAGAGAGTCTAGCCAAGGGTTTGTCGATTTTGTTAATCTTTTCAAAGAACCAGCTTTTTGTCACATTAATTTTTTCTATTGTCTTTTTGTTCTCTATTTTATTTAGTTCTGCTCTGATTTTTGTTATTTCCTTTCTTCTGCTGACCTTGGGTTTCGCTTGTTCTTCTTTTTCTAGTTCTTTAAGGGGTAACATGAGGTTATTTACTTGGGATTTTTCTTGTTTCTTGAGATAGGCCTGTAATGATATAAATTTCCCTCTTAAAACTGCTTTCGCGGCATCCCAAAAATTTTGGTAGGATGTATTTTCATTGTCATTTGTTTCTATGTATCTTTTGAGCTCTCCTCTAATTTCTTCTTTGACCCAGTCGTTCTTTAAAAGTATGTTGTTTAATCTCCATGTATTTGTGTGTTTTCCTGCTTTCTTTTGCAGTTGATATCCAATTTCAAAGCTTTGTGATCAGAGAATATACTTGGTATGATTTCAATCTTCTTAAATTTGCTGAGGCTGATTTTGTGTCCCAATATATGGTCTATCCTTGAGAATGTTCCATGTACACTAGAAAAGAATGTATAGTCTGATGTTTTAATGAAGTGCTCTATATATGTCAATTATGTCCAATTCATCTAATGTGTCATTTAGGGCTGCGATTTCGTTATTTATCTTCTGTTTGGATGATCTATCCATAGCTGTCAATGATGTATTTAAGTCCCCTAGTATAATTGTGTTTTGGTCAATTTCTCCCTTTAGTTCTGTTAGTAGTTGCTTGGTATATTTCGGTGCTCCCTGATTGGGGGCATAAATATTGATGACTGTTATGTCTTCTTGTTGTATAGTCCCCTTTACCATTATGAAATGTCCATCTTTGTCTCTTGTTATCTTTTTCACCCTGAAGTCTGTTTCATCGGAAATCATTATGGCTACACCTGATTTTCTCTGGGTACCATTTGCTTGGAGTGTCAATTTCCACCCTTTCACTTTGAGTCTATGCTTGTCCTTGTAGCTGAGATGTGTCTCTTGTAGGCAGCATATGGTTGGGTTTAGTTTTTTGATCCAATCTGCTACTCTGTGTCTCTTTATTGGTGAGTTCAGACCATTTACATTTAGGGTGATTATTGATATGTGAGGATTTCCTGTCATTCTGTCTTTAGTTTTCTGGTAAGGCTGTGTCTCCATTGTTTCTTTGCCTTTTTGTTGTTGTCTGTTATTTCTGTGTGGTGGTATTCTATGATGTTTCCCTCTGTTTCTTCTTTTATTACAGTATATATTTCAGATTTGAATGTTTTTTGAGTGGTTACCCTTGAGTTTATGTAAAAGAAAGTTTGATATTTAGAGTATTCCAGTTTCTTCAGTACGCTTACTTTCTCTATTCCCATATTCCAGTTCAGGCCTTTACGCTCCCCCTTTTTATGTTTCAGTTGCCACAAGTTGTCCCTGTTGATAGTGGTCTAATAGCCTCCTTTAGTATTTCTTGTAGTGCAGGTCGTGTATTAGAAAATTCCCTCAGCTTCTGGATGTCTGGAAAGGTCTTTATTCCTCCTTCATATCTAAAGGAGATCTTTGCTGGATATATTATTCTTGGCTCATGATTTCTCTCTTTCAATAGTTTGAATATTTGGTTCCATTCCCTCCTAGCTTGTAGAGTTTCTGCTGAAAAATCTGATGATAATCTAATGGGCTTTCCTTTGTAAGTTACCGTCTTCTTTTCCCTGGCTGCCTTGAGGATTCTTTCTTTGTCATTGATTTTAGACAGCTTCAATACAATGTGCCTTGGTGAAGGCCTGTTGGGATTGAGGTAATTAGGTGTTCTATTTGCTTCTTGGATTCAAGGATCCAGTTCTTTCCACAAGTTTGGGAAGTTCTCATCGACGATTTGTTTGAATATATTCTCTGTTCCCTTCCCTCTTTCTTCTCCTTCTGGTATGCCCATTATTCTTATATTGCTCTTTCTGATGGAGTCAGAAAGTTCTTGTAGAGTTCTTTCATTTCTTTTAAGTCTCAAGTCTCTTTCTTCTTCCCTCTGAGTAAATTCCAGGTTCCTATCTTCGATGTCACTGATTCTTTCCTCCATCTGGTCAACTCTACTATCTAAGCTGGATATTTTATTGTTAATTTCTTCTATTGAGTTCTTAATCTCCAGAAATTCTATTTGGTTCTTTTTTAAGATTTCAATCTCTTTTGTAAAATGCTCATGGTGTTCTTTGATTGTGTTTCTGAGTTCATTAAACTGCCTTTCTGTGTTTTCTTGCATCTCGTTCAGTTTTTTCAGAATTGCGATCTTGAATTCTCTGTCATTTAAATCACAAAGGTCCATATCTCTAAGTTCCTTTTCTGGAGACTTTTCACTTTCTTTCTGAGCTATCTTGTTGCCTTGGTTATTCATGGCAATCACTGATTTACTATTTCTCTTCCTAGACATCTACAGGAGTGGCTTCTGCAACAGGTTGATAGGTATGCGAAGAGCTTTTGGAGTTCCAAAGCTCTTTCTGCACCAGATTCAGAGCCCGTTTGTTTCAGCAGTTCTGTTTACTCCTGCAGGGATCCGCCCAGATAGGTGGGGCCAGGGGCGGGGTGAGTTGTGAGAGGTGGCCCAGAGCAATGGCGGCGACCACCACCACAGCCAGTCCTGCTTCCACAGCTCCCTCCCCTTTGCCGGAACTAGTTGAGCTGCGAATCTGTGTCTGCGGTCCACAGTTCTCAGAGCAGCAAATATTCTGTCCTTTGATCCGACACTGCTACTTTATCGCTTCTAGCACCGGGCAGGTGGGGGCGGGGCGAGCTCTGGGAGGGTAGGGAGGGGGTGGCTAGTCTCCCTGCCTAAGGCTTCCGTTCTCCGCTCGGCAGTGAGGGCTTAAACCACCGATTTCAGCCCTCTTCCCTCAGTCTTTGCTCCGAGGTCTGCCGTGAGCGAGCGTTGGGTTCAGCCGTGCTATATGCTGCCCCCTCAGCCCTGTGGGCCGTAAGCGGAGCCCTAGCAGTCCGAGTCCTTCCCTCTCCCGCAGCTGCAGAAGATCCGGGAGCAGCGGGCTCCGAGCACTGAGCTAGGTCTGTGTCCTGCACCCGCGCGGCTCCGTCTCCGCACTTCTCCTCTCCCTCCTCCCCCGCTCGCGCGATTCACCCACCTGGAGGTGAATTCAGTAGTCGGCCTCTTCGTCTTGCCTGTTTGCTGTGCAAGGAGTCCTTTGTGGAGTTATTGTTGTCCGATTCGTTGTAAATTCCAGGGGAGCGTTACAGAGGCTCACCTCACGCCGCCATTTTTCTCCTCTCCCGATTCTGTCTGAGTTATTTCACTTAACATAATGTTCTCTAGGTCCATCCATGTTGTTGCAAATGGTAATATTTCCTTCTTCCATATGGCTGTGTAAATACTCTGTTGTAAATGTACCACAGTTTCTTAATCCAGTCATCTACTGATGAGCATTTTGGTTATTTCCATGTCTTGGCTATTGCGTATAGTGCTGCAGTAAACACAGGGGTGCATAAATTTTTTTGAATTAGAGTTTTGGATTTCTCTGGATAGATTCCTAAGAGTGGAATTGCTGGGTCATAAGGTAGTTCCATTTTCAGATTTTTGAGATACCTCCATACTGTTTTCCATAGTGGCTGCACCAACCTGCAATCCCACCAACAGTGCACAAAGGTTCTCTTTTCTCCACATCCTCGCCAGCACTTGTTGTTTGTTGATTTATTGATGATCGTCATTTTGACTGGGGTGAGGTGGTATCTCATTGTGGTTTTTATTTGCATTTCTCTAATGATTAGTGAGTTTGAACATTTTTTCATATATTTGTTCGCCATCTGTATGTCCTTTTCACAAAAATGTCTCTTGATGTCCTCCGCCCATTTTTTAATTGGGTTGTTTGTTTTTTGGAGTTCAGTAGAGTGAGTTTTTTATACATTTTGGATATTAACACTTTATCAGATATATCATTGGCAAATATCTTTTCCCATTCAGTAGGATCCCTTTTTGTTTCATTGATGGTTTCCTTTGCTGTGAAAAAACTTTTTTAGTTTGATGTAATCTCACGTTTATTTTTTCTCTTACTTTCCTTGCCCGAGGGGATATATCAGCAAAAATCTTACTCTGGGTAATGTCTGTAAAGTTTCTTCCTATATTTTCTTCTAGGATTTTTATGGTTTCATATCTTACATTTAAGTATTTAACCCATTTGGTATTTATTCTTGTATATGGTGTAAGGAGGTTGTCCAGGTTCAATTTTTTTGCATGTCTTCCAGGTTTCTTAGAACTTTTTATTGAATAGACTGTCTTTACCGCACCATAAATTCTTGCTTCCATTGTTGTAGATTAAATGACCATATAGCATGGATTTATTTCTGGGCTCTCTGTTCTGTTCCATTGATCTATGTGTCTGTTTTTATGCCAATACCACGCTGTTTGGATTACTGTAGACTTGTAGTATAATTTGATGTCAGATATCGTGATACCTCCCACTTTGTTCTTATTTCTCAAGATTGCCAAGGCTATCTGGGGCCTTTCATGGTTCCATATGAACTTTAGGATTATATGTCCCATTTCTGTAAAAAATGTCCTTGGTAGTTTGATAGTAATTGCATTGAATCTGTATATTGCCTTAGGCAGTATGGACATTTTAACGATATTTATTCTTCCTATCGATGAGCATGGTATGTGTTTCCATCTATTTGTATCTTCTTTAATTTCTCCCTTCAGTTACTCATAATTTTCTGAGTACAGATCTTTTACTTCTTAGGTTACATTTATTCCCAGGTATTTTAGAGTTTTTGAAGCAATTGTAAATGGAATTCTTTTCTTGATTTCTCCTTCTGATATTTTATTATTGGTATATACGAATGAAACTGATTTCTGAATATTAATTTTGTATCCTGCTACTTTACTAAATGCATTTATCAGTTCTAATAGTTTTTTGGTGGAGTCTTTAGGGTTCTCTATATATAGTATCCTGTCATCTGCATATAATGACAATTTTACTTCCTCCTTATGAATTTGGATGCCTTTTATTTCTTTTTCTTGTCTGATTGCTGTGGCTAGAACTTCCAGCACTATGTTGAATAGAAGTGGAGATAGTGGGCAACCTTGCCTTGTTCCTGATCTTAAGGGGAATGGTTTTAGTTTTTCCCCATTGAGTATGATGTTAGCTGTGGGTTTATCATAGATGTCCTTTATTAGGTTGATTTGGTCCCTCTATTCCTACTTTCTTAAGAGTGTTTGTCATAAATGACTACTGAATTTGGTCAAAGTTTTTTCTACATCTATTGATATGATCATATGATTTTTATTTTTCATTTTGTTAATGTGGTGTATCACATTAATGGATTTGCGGATGTTGAACCACCCTTACATACCAGGAATGAACCCAACTTGATCACAGTGTATGATCTTTTTAATGTACTGCTGTATTCTGTTCGCTAATATTTTGTTGAGGATTTTTGCTCTATGTACATTAGGGATATCGGCCTGTAGTTTTCTTTTTTTGTAGTGTCTTTGTCTGATTTGGGGATCAGGGTGATAGTGGCCTCATAAGAAGTGTTTGGGAGCTGTCCCTCCTTCTGGATTGTTTGGAATAGTTTGAGGGGAATAGGTGATAATTCTTTTAGAATGTTTTGTAAAATTCACCATCTGGTCCAGGGCTTTTGTTTGTCGGGACATTGTTGATTACTGATTCCATTTCCTTGGTGGTAATCAGTCTATTCAGGTTTTCTGTTTCTTCTTGAGTTAGCCTTGCACAGTTGTATGCTTCTAGAAAATTGTACATTTCTTCCAGATTGTCTAATTTGTTGGCATATAGTTGCTGATAGTAATTTCTTAAAATATTTTTTGTATTTCTGTGGTGTCAGTTGTCACTTCTCCTCTTTCATTTCTGATTTTATTAATTTGGGTCCTCTCTCTCTTTTTTTTGATTCGTCTTCCTAGAGGTTTCTCGATTTTGTTTATCTTCTCTAAAAACAAACTCTTGGATTCATTGATCTTTTGTATTGCTTTTCTGGTTTCTATTTCATTTACTTCCACTCTGATCTTTATTGTCTCCATCTTTGTACTCCCTTTGGGCTTATTTTGCTGTTCTTTTTCCAGATCCCTTAAGTTGAAGATAAACTGATGATTAGTGATTTTTCTTGTTTCTTTAGGTAGGCCTGCATTGCTATGAATTTCCCTCTTAGGACTGCTTTCGCTGCATCCCACAGATTTTGGGTTGTGTTTTCATTTTTGTTTTTCTCGAGATGTCTTTTGATTTCTTCCTTGATCTCATGGTTGACCCATTCATTATTTAGTAACATGTTATTCAGCCTCCATGTATTTGTGTGTCCTACAGTTTTTTTTCCTGTAGTTGATTTCTAATTTCATAGCACTGTGGTCAGAGAAGACAATTGGTATGATTTCCATTTTCTTAAATTTATCAAGACTTGTTTTGTGGCCTAACATGTGGTCTATCTTGGAAAATGTTCCAGGTGCACTTGAGAAGAACATGTATTCTGCAGTTTCGGGTCAAATGCTCTGAAAATATCGATCAAATCAACTGGTCCAAAGTGTCATTTAGGACCATTGTTTCCATATTGATTTTCTGTCTAGAAGACCTGTCCCTTGTTGTCAGAGGTATGTTGAAGTCCCCTACTATGATAGTGTTACTGTTGATCTCTGTCTTTATGTCAGTCAATATTTGGTTTATATATTTAGGTGCTCCTGTGTTGGGTGCATAAATGTTTACTAGGGTTATGTCCTCTTTTGGATCGATCCCTTTATTATTGTATAGTGCCCATCTTTGTGTTTTAATATATTCTTCATTTTAAAGTCATTTTGTCAGATATAAGTATTGCAACTCCAGATTTTTTCTCATTTCCATTTGGATGACATATTTTACTCCAATCCTTCACTTTCAGCCTGTGTGTCTTTGATCTGAGGTGAATCTCTTGTAAACAGCATATACTGGGTCTTGCTTTCTTATCCACTCAGCCACTCTATGTCTTTTGATTGGAGCATTTAATCCATTTACATTTCAAGTGATTTTTGATAGGTACATAGTTACTGCCATTTTTTTTTTTTTTTTGTAGTTAGGTTGTTTTTATCTTTCTTGTCTTTACAGAAGCCCTTTTAATATTTTCTGCAATGCTGGCTTGGTGGTAATAAATTCCTTTAGTTTATTCATTGCTGGGAAGCTCTTTATCTCTCCTTCAAATTTATATGATAGCCTTGCTGGATAAAGCAATCTAGGTTGTAGGCCTTTGTTTTTCATCACTTTGAGTACCTTCTGCCATGTTTCCTTGTCTGCAATGTTTCTGGAGAAAAGTCATTCGATAGTCTTATAGGAGTTCCCTTATACGTAACACACTGTCTTTCTCTTGCTGCTTTTAGGATTCTCTCTTTGTCTTTAACATTTGCCATTTTAACTATAATGTGTCTTGGTGTGAACCTGTTTGGGTTTATCTTGGTTGGAACTCTGCAGTTCCTGGACTTATATGTCAGTTTCCTTCACCAGGTTATGGAAGTTTTCGGACATTATTATATCAAATATGTTCTCGATCCCTTGCTTCCTCTCTTCACCTTCTGGCATTCTTATGATACGCATGTTGTTGCTCTTGATGTTATCCCAGAGGTCTCTTAAACCATTTTCATTGTTTTTTATTCTTTTTTCTTTTTGTTGTTCCGTTTGGGTGATCTCTGCTAACTTGTCTTCTAAATCGCTGATTCAATCCTCTGCTTCACTTAACCTGCTGGTAATTCCTTCAAGTGAGTTATTTATTTCAGTTGTTGTATTCTTTAGTTTTAACTGGTTGTTCACTATGATTTCTCTGTCCTTCTTTATGTTATCACTAAGCTCTTTAAACATTCTCATCATCAATGTTCTGAACTCTGTCTATGATAGGTTGGTTACCTCCATTTCATTTGTTTCCAATTCAGGAGGTTTCTTCTGTTTTTTTTTTTATTTGGGACCTGTTTCTTTCTTTCCCCATTCTGGCTGACTCTCTGTGTTTGCTTCAATGGATTAGGTAGAGCCCTTAGATTTCTTGGTTTTTGCCAAATTATCTTGTGTAGTATGTGATCTTCATATTTGACTTGCACCACTTTCTTATTCTTCTGTGCATGTGCTCCAAAGGTGACTCTTGTGTTGTGTATATTGTCCTGTTGAAGTTGATCCTTAATTGCTTTTGGCTTGTCAGTAGGTGGGATTGACTCCTAGGCTGACTAGTTGTGAGACTCGGCTCTGCCCACAGCAGGATGTTCTGCTGCGTGAAGGTTGACCACTCAAATGAGGCTTGGCCCCTATGGTCTCTTGTGCCTGTTGATAATTCCCTCTGGGTGTGTCACTTGTAGGTCAAACATGGTAATACTCTGGTTTGGTCAGGAGTTTGCCTCTGGGTGTGTTGAAGCTTGTGTCTTTTGGGCTGGGCCCTGGTGTAGGGCAATGTCTGAACAAAGCAAATCACCAAGCACAACAACAACAACAAAGAAAAAAAACAAATACACTCACATGTAGAAACAACTAATAACCCACACTCAACATAGGCAAAAATATAAAAAATACAAAAATAATACAAAACAAAAAAAGCAGCACCAGTTTTGACTTAAGCCCACCAAGTATTCTCCAGGTTGTTCTCTGCTGTAGCAAAGAGTCCTCTGTGTATTGTTCAGGCAGAGCCAGTCACCTGGTGCCCAGAGTGACCCTGGGACTGCAGTTCTAGATGAGTGGGGCGATGGGGTCTGGTGTTGTCATGCAGCAGCCTAACCGTCTGTCCCCTTGCGCCTATCCTTAAAGAAAGAAGAGTCTGTGAGACTGATCCTTTCAGGAACTTTGCTTCACCTTTGTGCTTACACCTCATGTCTCTCTGTTTGGCCCCCAAAAGATGGTTGGTCAGCCAATGATGGGTAAGATTCCTCATGGAAGGAACAACAAGCCAGGTGCAGCCATGCGGGACCACCAGGAGAACTCACAGGGTTGATAGAGGTGAGCACAGCCCCTCACCTTCCCCCGGCTAAGGAGAGTTTCTGCCTATGTGGCCATATTCCTTCCCACAACCTGCTTGGGAAGTGAGTCAATGATGTGATAACATCAGTTCTCCTTCCATTCTTATAAATAAGTCTCAGCATAAAGGATTTGTCCCTGGGGAGGCACACAGCATAATTGTTAAGACATCTTGGGACTTTCGATTCCAGCTATTTGCAGGCAAAGGTGATTGGTTTGAATCAGTTTTCTGGTATGATGTATGAGACTCACAAACCATGGAGAAAACAATGCTACTTCCTTGTGTGTACATCAATAAAAGCCACAAGGCAGTCCAATTCAGGACTCTCAGCCCTTTGAGGTGCTGGGAGACCCTTGGCTCCCTGTTTCATAACTTTCTTGATGTCTGTTTCTTTCTTAACCCTTTTCCGCCCCTTCATGTTCTCTCACTGTTGCACTGGACACAACAGTCTGGATGGTAGTTTTTACAAAGTCAATGCAGTTTCTGCTCTTGCCTGCACATATGCGCACTGAGAGTAACACAATCAGCCCCGTAACCAGGTCTCCTGAGTCTTAGAGTACTTCTTCCGTGTGTGTGTGTGTGTGTGTATGTGTGTGTGTGTGTGTGTGTGTGTGTGTGTGTGTGGCGGGCGGGAGATTTCTGCGCTGCTGAAAGCCCAGAGCTGCATCTGCCGCTTGCTGCTGTCCCCTGGTTGTGTCACCACAGATGTAATTGCCCTGCCCTAGGCAGGCCAGAAAAGGTGGGGGCTGGGGATGGAGGAGTCTTCTCTCTCCCAGCCCAGCAGTGTCACACTCTTCCCAGCCTCTTCCCTGGGTCAGAACTGCAAGCCAGGTCTTCCCAGATACTGAGTGCTATCACTCCTCTGTAATCTGACACTACTCCTCAGTTCAGGGGCCAGCTTGAGTCTCTGGAAGGGCAGTGGGAGGGTTAGGAGAGTCGGGGGAGGGACCCAGGTATGGTGTTTACATCCTTTGTCCAACCTAGGGCCTAGCTGGAGGTTATTGCTTCAAATGCTCAATATGCTGCTCTCTGGGCAGGAGAGATCAACTGTGGGATGCAGGGAAAAAGCTCACCTCCTGGCTCTTGTGGTCTCTGTTCTGTCCTGGGACCACCTGTATCTCTGCAGATGCAGGCAGGCCACGGTCTCCACTCTGCTCTCTTCCCTCTTCCCCTGCTCACCCAATTTGCCCACCTTCAAGTAATCCTCCTTTGAGTCTCTTAGCTGTTCTGTGTGATGAGCAGAGAGTCCTTTGATAGGTTATAGCTGTTCAATTTGGGGTAGGTTCTGGAGGAGAATTCAAGAAGACCACCTCACTGTCATTCCTGTGGTGTCACTCCTATGCAGTGCATTCTTTGGCATCCCACTCAATGAAGCTAGCCAATACCTTTTTGCTTTCACCTGGGAAGGAAAGTCATTTACATGGACCGTAATTCCTCTAGGTTTTGCTGACAGGCCTTCTTATTTCTCAAAGATTCTGAAGACTGATTTGAACGATGTAGTTTTCCCTAAAGGTTCCACCTTGTTACAATATGTGGATGATTTTACTTCTTTGTGCTCTTCAGATTTCCTTACAGGATGGTAGTATCCATTTGTTGACACTTTTGGCCTTAAAGGGATATAAGGTCTCTAAAGAAAAATTACAATTTGCTCAAACTCAGGTTCGGTACTTGGAACATCTGATGTCGGAACAAGTTCTGTGCCTGAACCCAGATAGCGTCCATGACATCCTAAGTTGCCCAAGGCCCAAGACTAAGTACCAATTGTGAGGTTTACTTGGGCTAGTCGGCTATTGCCGGAATTAGATCTCAAATCTCTCTCATGGCAAAACCTCTATATGTCCTATTAAGGAATGACAGTCCTGACCCAATTTCATGAAAAGAACAGATGACATGGCCTTTAAGGCCTTGAATATGGTAATTTTAAGAAACTCACCTTCCCTTGGGCATAGTAACTACCACATTCCCTTTTTCTTTTTTGTGCATAAAAAGGAAGGAAATGCCCTTGGTGTGCTCACTCAGAAATGTGGAGATCAACATAGGCTCTTAGGATACTGCAGTCAGCAACTGGACCCTGTGGCTTGGGGATTCCCCAGCCCCTTGTCTTAGAGCCATTGCGGCTGCTGCTCTTCTGGTTAAGGCCACAAGGAAATTGTGAAATCCCCTCACCATCCTTGTGCCTCATGCGGTAGAAGCTCTCCTGAATCTCATCACACCCAGCGTCTTTCAGTCAGTTGTCTTACTTCCTATGAAACCCTATTGTTAACCACTTCCATTTAACCCTTGCACATCTTAATAACCTTAATCAAGCTACTTTTCTTCCTTCTGAGATTGAGAAAGCTCCTCATGACTGTCAGACATTGACGGATCACCTCCTGACTCCTCGTGACTATTTGCAAAAGATTCCTCTTCGTGAAGCTCATCTATCATGGTTTACAAATGGTCCATACTTAAAAACGACCGTGGTGAGTACTGTGCTGGTTATGCTGTTGTGGCCCCTTCTGAAGTCATTGAGGCAGCACCTTTAACTCTGATCACTTAAGCATAGCAGGCTGAATTATATGCCTCACTCAAGCTTGCATTTTAGCAAAGGGTAAAGCTGTCAACATTTATACTGCCAGTAGGTATGCTTTTGGAGTGGCTCACGACTTTGGAATGCTATGGAAACAATGTGGTTTCCTTACCTCCAATGGTGGTAAAATTAAAAATGGTCCATAGGTACAGAAATTATTGGATGCTATAATTCTAACTGATGCTTTAGTCATTATTAAGATTCCAGGACATTCTAAATTTGATTCTCTGGAAGCTAGAGGAAACCACCTTGCTGACATTTCTGCTAAGAATACTTTCCTAAAAGGCATCAGCAGCAGTCAAACCTGTGTCATGGTCCAAAGAGAAGGTTCTCCAGTTGATAACTTAGAAAAGCTGGCAAGAGAACTTAGAACTTAGAAAAGCTGGCAAGAGAAGCCCAACAATCAGTTTCTGAAAAAGAGAAACAACACTGGAGATCCAAAAATATTTTCTTTGATAAGGAGAAGACACTGGTTTGGCCCAAATAACAACCCAGTCCTACATAAATGCTAAAATTCCCACTCCAAACCACTTAACCATTCATTGGTCTACTGACAAAATGGAAGACGTCATGTATTGCGTCAATATTGGTGCAGAGATATTAATAAGGCTACAAAAAGTGCCTACCTTAGGTGTCCCACCTGTCTAAAGTACAACTCAGGGAAGCCTGTTCACACTGCCCCTGGACATTTTAGGTTGCCAAATGGACCATTTGAGGTCTGGCAAATAAACTTCATACAGCTTCCCCCATCTCCTGGATACAAGTATGTTGTAGTCATGATATGTATGTTTTCTCACTGGACTGAAGCTTTCTCTTGCAGACAAGCTAATGTGTCTACAGTGGCTAAAATACTGTTAGAAAAGATTATTCCCACTTGGGGAACTCCTCTTGAACTCCACAGTGATCGAGAAACCCATTTTAGTGGTCAGGTGCTAAAGCAAGTCTATGTTGTTTGGCCAGTTCTACAACATTTTCACTGTGCTTACCATCCCCAATCTTTAGTATTGGTTGAATACACTAATGGCATTATTAAGACTCAACTGGCAAAATGTGTAGAAACTCTTAACCTTGGCCAAAAGCAGTCATTAATCCTTTTAAATCTCAGATCTACCCCTTTTGGGACTCATAAGATTTCACCTTTAGAGATAATTGCAGGATGCCATATGCATTTGGCTCCTGCTTCTCTTGATCCACAGCTGGTGAAAGGAGACATACTTCAATATTGTAAGGGATTAATTGCTTCTATCTACAATAACCATGCTTTAGTAGAACAATTGTTTCACAGTGCACTGCAGGGAATTGAAATATTAAAAATTCATACTCTACAACCTGGAGATTTTGTTTACTGAAAAAGACACCTCAAAAAGGATTCCTTCCAGCATAGCTTACCAGGTACTGTTGACCAACCCCTATGCTGCTGAACTGCAGGGAGTAGACTCTTGGATACACATGTCACACCTAAAGAAATCACCAAACCCTGACTGGAACTGCATGCAGTCTGGTGACCTGAAACTAAAGCTATCAATATTTAAAGCAGGTAACTTCTAAGGAAATGAGTTACCAGTCTTTCTGGTTGTTGAATCAAGAACTTTGATGATAATAGTCTTTATCTCATCTACTAGCTTGAGTTCCTGGTTTATACCTACTAGAAAAGGTACGTTGCTATGTTCTAATTCTACCTTTAATTCTTATTGTTTTTAAGCTGTGCTCCTGATGCCCATCAACCCTGGACACCAGCTGTTCCCCATCTGTGCACTCTCCTCTTGATGTAAGAGATGGAACCCAGCGATCCTTTCTGACACTGAAGGACAAAAGGCTGAAGATTAGAAAACCTGAGATGGGAAGACCTGACTGTTGATCAACATGCTTTTAGAGAAAAGATCTTGATCAAGGGCGGGGGGCGGGGGGTAGAGGGAGAGGGATGATAAAAGCGAACTAGCACTTTTAGAAAAATGACCCTGGAACTCGAAGGTCTATGATAGAGCTGGGGTTCCTGTTACTCGTTATTCCTGACTTCCTGTTTAAACTTTACGGGGATGGGGAAATAATATATATAGGGGCCATCTAGGGAGAGGGGAGGAACGCTGCAGGAGGCCAGCTGGCTGGAGGTGCGAGTCTCACACTCTAGGTGGTTTTGCTTTTTCGTTTTCCAGGATAAACACTGTTTTGGCGGAGTGCCTGGAAAATTATTTAGTCCAGTCGACAGGCAACACCAGTCCTCACTCCCATTGGTTGTCCGGGTTCTGGAGAAGCCAATCAATATCACCGGCATTCCTGGTTGTCCCCAGAGCCGGAGGATGGGAGTCAAGGGGACGGGAACCCTCCTCCTGCTGCTCTTGGGGGCCCTGGCCCTGACGGGGACCTGGGCGGGTGAGTGCGGCGTCGGGAGGGAACGGTCTCCCCGGGGGGTGGGGAGGGAGGAAGCCAGGAGACCGCCCGGGGGGGACGCAGGACCCCGGGGAGGATGTGTCTCCACCACCCGGGCTCCGACCCCAGAGCCCACATCCCCCTCGGCCCCGCCCCTTGCTGTCGCTCCCGGGTTTGTCCCCGCTCCTCTCACCCACTCTGGTCTCCTGCTGCGCCTTTCCCGTCTCCCGGGCCCCTGCCCCTCCCGGCAGATAAACCTCAGACCAGAGACCCGCGCCGGAGGAGGGTCGCCTGGGTCTCAGCAGCCCCCCCCCCCCCGTCCCCGTCCCCAGGCTCCCACTCCCTGAGGTATTTCATGACCTCCTGGTCCCGGCCCGGCCGCGGGGAGCCCCGCTTTGTCGCCGTCGGCTACGTGGACGACACGCAGTTCGTGTGGTTCGACAGCGACGCGGCGAGTCCGAGGGCGGAACCGCGAGCGGCGTGGATGGAGGGGCCGTGGCTGGAGCAGGTGGAACCGGGGTACTGGGACCGGGAGACAGGACTAGGCAAGTTCTGCCAACAGACGTTGCGAGCGGACCTGCAGAGCGCCCTGGAGAACTACAACCGGAGCGAGGCCGGTGAGCGACGCGGCCCGGGTCCCCGTCACGACCCCCACGGACGGGCCGGGGTCCCCCCGAGTCTCGGGGTGTGAGCTTCACCCCGAGACAGCGGGACCGTCCCGACCCCTCCACCGGAGAAGAGCCTTTGATTTGGAAGTGACTTTGATCTGGTTTCATTTCCAGTTCAGGCTCCATCACTGCGGGGTGAAGGGGGCGGGGCAACCCGAGGGGCGGGGTTAAGGGGCGGGGTTAAGGGGCGTGGCTAACCACGGGGCGGGGCCAGGGTCTCACACCTACCAGAGGACGTGTGGCTGCGACGTGGGACCAGACGGGCGCCTCCTCCGCGCATACAATCAGCACGCCTACGACGGCGCTGACTACATCTCCTTGAACGAGGACATGCGCTCCTGGACCGCGGCGGACACCGCGGCTCAGATCACCAGGCGGAAGTGGGAGGCGGCCGGTGAGGCGGAGCGCCTGAGGGGCTACTATGAGGGCACGTGCGTGGAGTGGCTCCTCAGACACCTGGAGAAGGGGAAGGAGACGCTGCTGCGCGCAGGTATAGGGCCTCCCCATCTCAGCTGGGGCTGCAGCTGGTTGCCCACTGGAATGGGAGGAAAGTGGGATGAGTGTAAGAATAACTCCCCTCCTAATCAGGAGATGGAGGAGTCTCCTAGGTTTTCATGCTCTGTGCTACAGAGTGACTCACACAGAGGGCCCTCCTAGGGTTCCTGCCTGGTCTCAGGAATTTGTTTTGCCTTCCCATTCCCAATCCTGAGATACAAACTGTTGTCTGTTTTCCACGATGAATCGTTTCCACAAAGTGATGGCTGATACTAGCAACAACCTCAGTTCAAGAAGCTCATTTTCCTGATTTCCCAATCAACTTTTTTCAGACTTCAGGAATGGGAAAGTGAAAATAATTCCTAAGAATGGGCGGGAATTCCCACCCAGAAAACCTAGGCCCACCTTTCTTAGGACAGTTAAGGAATCCAGTCTCTACAAATATGAAGGGAGACATCCCTGAAATGACCCATCTACAGTTCCCTTTGACCTTGACAGCCATCTTGTGAACCATGATGCTCTCTCTCAACGCCTTTTTCTCATCTGAGAACATCTTAGGAGGCCTGACTCCCACTTTTCTGAATCATTCACCCTCCACCCAGATCAGGACCAGAAGGCTCTGTTCTCTTCCTTAGAGATCTGGAGCCTCCAACTCTAGGTTCCCACCATGATTCTAGAACTTTCCAAGGAATCAGATTATCCCAGAACCTGGATCCCACACTGAAGTCTGTGTTTTGTGCTTCTTCCTGCCCAATCGATTGTCCTGTCCTTCCTCAGGATGGTCATCAGTGCAGCTTCAATGTCCCATGGAGATTATCCAAAGTGTGGATTTTCTGATTCTGCCTCCTCAGACCCTCCAAAGACACATGTGACCCATCACCCCATTTCTGACCATGATGTCACCTTGAGATGCTGGGCACTGGGCTTCTACCCTGCGGACATCACCCTGACCTGGCAGCGTGATGGGGAGGACCTGACACAGGACACAGAGCTCGTGGAGACCAGGCCTGCTGGGGACGGGACCTTCCAGAAGTGGGCAGCGGTGGGGGTGCCTTCTGGAGAGGAGCAGAGATATACGTGTCATGTGCAGCACAAGGGGCTGCCCGAGCCCCTCACCCTGAGATGGGGTAAGAGAAGGATGAGGGTGAAACTTCTCAGATAAAGCAAAAACCCAATGGACACCTTCAACAAGGTTCGGACTCAAGTCTGAAGTCTGGGCCCTTTCCTTTCCCTTTGCAGAACCACCTCCTCAGCCCACCATTCCTATTATGGGCATCATTGTTGGTCTGGTTCTCTTTGTGGTCACTGGAGCTGTGGTGGTTGGAGCTGTGCTGTGGAGGAAGAAGCACTCAGGTAGGGACGGGTTGGGGGCTAAGTTGTCTTCACAGGGGTTTTTTAAGCCCCAGGTAGAAGTGTGTGGATAGGAGGTCCCATCCACACAGCGCACTTGCCTATTCTGGAGTTGATTGCTAACACTTAGTCTTTTGTAAAGCACTTGTTAAAATGAAAATCAAATGTTTCACCTCCATAGTCCTGGTGATGGTGACCTGATTCCTAGCAGTTGAAGATCAGAGGGGAAGGTCCCTACTGAGGACAGACCTCCAGGAGGGTGGTTGGTCCAGTCCCCACACATCTGCCTCTTCATGTTTCCTGATCCTGCCCTGGGTCTTTAGACACAGTTCTGGACATTTCACTAGGATCCAGATTAACGGGTTCCTGCAAAACTCATGGCTCTGCCTCCTAGTTTTTTCACAGGATGTTTTCTTTCCATAGGTGGGAAAGGAGGGAGCTACACTGAGGCTGCAAGTGAGTATGGAGGGGAGGGTGATCTCTGAGACCGTTGGAATAGTGTAGATGGAATCTCTGCCGGGAGGCACCCACCCCCATAATTCTTCTTTGTGAGGCCCTAGGGATAATACAGACAGGAGACCATGGGGGGAGCTCATCCACCCCCATAGTTCCTCCTTTAACCACATCTGCTGTGAGCTCTGACCACATCCCCTTTTATTCTCCCCCAGGCAGTGACAGTGCCCATGGCTCTGATGTTTCTCTGACGGCTTCTAAAGGTGAGACCCTGAAGGGCCTCAAGTGGGAGGGGTTGGGTCAGAGGGGACAGGACTGGATATTGGGGATTCCTTGGGACATTTGAGTATGTGGTAGACTGCTGAGAATGTCACCACTTACAGCCACTAACCTCAATTTTTTCATAATTGTTTTCTTCCGCAGCATGAGACAGCTGCCTTGTGTGGGACTGAGTGATGCAAGATTTGTCCATGCCCCCACTTTGTGACACAGGAACCTCTGAGCTCTCTTTCTGTAAAGGGCATCTGAATGTGTGTTCCTCTCAGTATCGTCTGAGGAGGTGGGAGACTGACCACCCTCTGCCCTCCATGCCCCCCTCCCACACTGATCTTAGTTTCTTCTCTGATCCACTGTCCTGTTCCAGCAGAGGCTGTTTCCATCCCTTTACTTCATATTACACTGAGCAGCAACTTCTTACTTCCTATTGAAATAAAAATCTGGATATGAATTTTTTTTTCAGTTCTTGCTGTGAAGGGTTGATTGGTTAATTGAAGGAGAAAATCTTAAAGTTTGACAGGAAATAAATAGAAGACCTGAGAACATACCAGAATTTGTGTGTTTTCTATGCTGAACCTATTGCAGGTGGGACAAGAGAAGGTTGTGAAGACCGAGTGTGGATGGGGCATGTACCCAGTTGGTGCTCAGTGCATTGTGGTCTTTGAGATGGACACGCTTCAGCAGGGTCATCTCTGCTCCTTTGTCTTTGTCCCTTCAGGAGAATCTTGTTCCACTAGGAACTGTGATCAGAAAGTAAAATGGCATCATAAATCCAAATGTATCCCTGTTAATTTTTTTTTTTTTTTTTTTTTTTTTGGTTGAGAGCCCACTGGCACATGTGGGAATCGAACCGGCAGCCTTCGGAATTAGGAGCATGGAGCTCCAACCGCCTGCGCCACCTGGCCGGCCCCATATCCCTGTTAATTTTAAATGTAAATGGAATAAACACATTCAAAGTGCAGATTGTTATAGTGAAAACAAGTAAGATGCAGTTATGCTGTCTACAGTAGACGTACTTGATATTCAAATGCAAATAGCTTAAAGTTAAAGGGATGAAAAAGTATATCACAGGGAAATAGCAACCATAAGAAACCTGAAGTTGTTACACTAATATTAGACAAAAGAGACTTAAAAATGTAACTTCAAATGAACAGAGTCATTTTGTAATGATAAATGGTCAAACCATCACAAAGATAAAATAATAAACATACAAGTTATGACAATTATGTTTGCGAACTTGTTTCAACGATGTTGCTAACCTTTTTTGATATCAGAGGGATTATTCATTATGAATTTGTACCAACTGGATAAATAGTTAACCAAGTTTACTATTTGGAAGGGCTCAAAACGCTGTATAAAAAGACCTGAACTTTTTACCAACAATTCATGGCTCTTGCATCACAACAATGCACCGGCTCACATGTCACTGTCTGTAAGGGAGTTTTAGCTCCTAAACAAATAACTGTATTGGAACACTCTCCCTAGTCACCTTATCTGGTCCCCAATGACTTCCTTCTTTACCCAAAGATAAAAGAAATATTGAAAGGAAAACATTTTTATGACATTCAGGACAACACAACAACAGGTCTATAATACAACAACAGCTCTGATGGCCATTCCAGAAAAAGTTCCAAAATTGCTTTAAAGGGTGGACTAGATGTAACATCAATGCACAGCTACCCAAGGGGAGTACTTCAAAGGTGACCGTAGTGATATTCAGCCATGAGGTATGTAGCACTTGGTAGGACAACACAAGCATAACAACATTCATATCATAGGAGTACTAGAAGGAGAAGGGAAGGAGCAAGGGATCAAAAAGATATTTGAAGATATAATGACTGAAAACTTCCCTAACCTGGTGAAGGAAATAGACATACAAGCCAAAAAATGGAGTCCTAAATAAGATGAACCTAAACAGGGCCACATCAAGATACATCATAATTTAAATGGCAAATATTAAAGGCAGAGAATGCTAAAAGCAACCAGAAAAACACAACTAGTTACTCAGAAGGGAGCTCTCATAAGACTATTAGCTGATTTCTCAACAGAAACTTTGCATGCCAGAAGGGAGTGGCAGAAAATATTCAAAAAAATGAGAAACAAGGGACTACAACCAAGACTACTCTAGCCATCAAGGCAATCATTTAAAACTGAAGGAGAGAGAAATACCTTTGCAGGAAAAAAAAAAGCTAAAGGAATTTATTACCACCAAGCCGGTGTTACAAGAAATATTAAAAGAACTTCTTTAAGAGCAACAAAAAAGAAAACAAATCAATGAGGAACGAAAATATGAATAATAAAATGGCAATAACTATGTACCTATCAATAATCACTTTAAATGTAAATAGATAAGATACTCCAATCAAAAGACAGGGTAGCTAAGTGGACCATGCTTATGCTATCTACAAAAGATGCACCTCAGATTCAAAGGCACAGACTAAAAGTAAAGGGATGGAAAAAGATACTTCATGCATATGGAAATATAACAAAAAGCTAGGGTAGCGATACTTATATCAGACAAAATAGACTTAGAAATGAAGAACATAAGAGACAAAGAAGGATGCTACATAATAATAAATGGATCAATCCAACAAGAGGACATAACCTTGGTAAACATCTATGCACCCAACATAGGAACACCTGAATATATAAAACAAATATTGACCAACATAAAGACAGAGATCAACAGTAACAGAATGATAGTATAGGGGGATTTAACACCCCATTGACATCAACAGATCTTCCAGACAGAAAGTCAACATGGAAACAGCACCCTTATATGATACACTAGACCAGGCGGAATTAATTGATATTTTTAGAGCACTTCACCCCTAAGCAGCAGAAACACATTCTTTTCAAGTGCACATGGAAGACTTTTCAATATAGACCACATGTTAGTCCACAAAAGAAGTCTCAAAATATTTAAGAACATTGAAATTATATCAAGCATCTTCTCAAAACACGGGGGTATGAAACTAGAAATCAATTACAAACAAACAAAACAAAACACAAAACTGAAAAACACACATACAGGGAGACTAAAAAATATGCTACTAAATAATAAATGAGTCAACAATGAAATCAAGGAAGAAATCAAAAGATACTGTGAGACAAATGAAGATGAAAATACAACACAGAATCTATGGGACTCAGCAAATGCAACCCTAAAAGGGAAATTTATACCAATGCAGGCCTACCGAAAGAAACATGAAAAATCTCAAATCAACAATCTATCTTTACACCTGAGGGAACTGGAAAAAGAACAGTAAAATAAACCCAAAGTGAGCACAAGGAAGGAAATAATTAAGATCAAAATGGAAATAACAAAATAGAGACTAAAAAAGCCATACAAAAGATCAATGAAATCAAGAGCTTGTTCTTTAAAAACATAAACAAATTTGACAAAACGTTAACCATACTCAAGAAAAAAAAGGAGGGAACGCAAATAAATACAATCAGAAATGAAAGAGAACTGACAAATGACACAACAGAAATACAAAAAAAAAAATTAAGAAAATGCTATGAGAAACAACATGCCAACAAATTAGACAATCTGGAAGAAATGGATAAATTCTAAGAAACATACACTCTTCCAAGGCTGAATCAAGAAGAAACAGAAAATCTGAGCACTCCAGTTACTACTAATGAAATTGAATCAGTAATCAACAAGCCCCAACAAACAAAATTCCTGGACCAGATAGCTTCACAGTAAAATTTTACCAAACATGAAAAACAAACAAACCAAACAACTATTTCCCTCAAACTATACCAGAAAATCCAGAAGGACAGATGTTTTCAAAGCTCCTTTTATGAGGCCACAATTACTTCGATTCCAAAACAAGTCAAAGGCATTACAAAAAACAAGCAAACAAAAAACAACTATAGGATGATGTCCTTGATGAACATAGATGCAAAAATCCTCAAAAAATTTTAGCAAACTGAATTCAGCAATACATTAAAAAGATCATACAGGGGATTGCATCTCAGAAATGGCACCATGAGGAGTTCCTCTTAAAATCTCTCCAGGAATTAATAACAAATTGAACCACTATAATTATACAAAGGACTCCCTGTGTGGTATACAGGCAAGAATGCGAGACACACAAATGAAATCACCTAAAGGAAGCGCTTTGGGACTTCAGAAGCTCTCCACATCTCCCCACGGAGGTGGTGCCTAGAGACCCAGGTGACATGCTCACAGAGGAGAAGCCCACCTTCCAGGAACAGTCTCCCTCATCATGTGAGAAGCTGGAACAGTGTAAGAAGAAATATAATGCTACAGCATGAGAGAGAATAAAAGGCTGCACTGGGAAGAAAATAAAACATTCCACCAACACATACTGGAAAGCAAAAGAAAGATCTCTTCCTATCAACCTGTTGCAGAACCCACTCCTGTAGATGCCTAGGAAGAGAAATAATAATTCAGTAATTGCCATGAATAACCAAGGTACCAAGGCAGTTCAGAAAGGAAATAAAATGGCTCCAGAAGATGAAGTTAACGATATGGAAACATGTGACTAAAATGGCAGAGAATTCAAGATCGCGGTTCTGAAAAACCTCAATGTGACGCAAGAAAACACACAGGCAGTTCAATGAACTCAGAAACACAGACAACAACAAAATAAACATTTTAACAAAGGGTGAAATTTCAAAAAGAACCAAATAGAATTTCTGGAGATTAAGATTTCAGTAGAAAAAATAAAGAATGGAATAGAGCTGATCAGATGGAGGACAGAATCAGTGACATCAAAGATAGAAATCTGGAAATGATACACGTGGAAGAAGAGATAGTCTTGAGACTTAAAAGAAATGAAAGAACTCCACAAGAATTTTGTGACTCCATCAGAAATAGCAACATAAGAATAATGGACATACGAGAACGAGAAGAAAAGGAGAAAGGAACTGAGATTATATTCAAAGAAATAGTCAATGAGAACTTCCCAAACATGTGGAAAGAACTTGATCCTTGAACCCAAGAAGCAAATAAACACCTAATTACCTCAATCCTAACAGGCATTCTCGAGGGCACATTGTATTGAAGCTGTCTAAAGTCAACGACAAAGAAAGAATCGTCAAGGCAGCCAGGGAATAGAAGACGGTAACCTATAAAGGAAATCCCATTAGATTATCATCAGATTTTTCAGCAGAAACTCTACAAGCCAGGAGGGAGTGGAATCAAATATTCAAACTATTGAAAGAGAGAAATTATGAGCCAAGAATAATATATCCAGCAAAGATCTCCTTTAGATATGAAGGAGGAATAAAGACCTTTCCAGATATACAGAAACTGAGGGAATTTCCTGACATGTGACTTGCGTTACAAGAAATACTGAAGGAGGCTGTTCGACCTGAAACAAAAGCAAAAGAACACAAAAACCATGAGTAGTATTATGAAAAGACAGACAGAAGCAGGAAAGGGCAACCCCTACACCATATAGTACACTACACACTTAAAGATAACATACAGGGTAAAGAAGAAAAAAAACATTTAAAAAAAAAGAAGAAACAGACAACTTGCTACTGCAATGCAGAAATCAACTCACAGCATAAATAGGGATAATTTATGAAAAGAAAAACACAAAAGAGGAGAGAGTAAATGTCTGAACCTGCAAAGGGGAATGGAGAAAGGAAGCATACTGAAGAAAAGGGAATGCTCTAAATATGAAACTTTGTTTTACATAAAAATAATAACCACTCATAAAAAAAAAATCCAGAACTGAAATATCTAACATCCAAAAAGAAGAAACAAAGGGGAAAAAAATCACAGATTACCAACACAATGAATTAACACACAGCAACAAAAAGGCAAAGAAACGATTTATAGGAGTCACCATCCAACCAGAAGATAGAATGACAAGAAATCCTCATATATCAATAATCACCCTACATGTAAATGGACTGAACTCACCAATAAAAAGGCACAGAGTAGCAGACTGGATCAAAAAACTAAACCGAACAATATGCTGCCTCTTAGAGACACATGTCAGTTTCAATGACAAATACGGACTCAAAATGAAAGGGTGGAAACTGGCACTCCAAGCAAACGGTATTTAGAGAAAATCATGTGTAGTCATACCTATATCAGATGAAACAGACTTCAGGATAAAAAGGGTAACAAGAGACAAAGACGAACATTTCATAATATAAAGGGGACTATACAACAAAAAGACGTAAGTCATCAATATTTCTGCCCCCAATCAGGGAGCACTGAAATACACAAAGCAAACACTAAAAGAACTGAAGGAAGAAATTGACCAAAATACAATTACATAGGGAACCTAAATACATCGTTGACAGCTTTGGATAGATCATCCAAACAGAAAATAAATAAATATCAGCCCTAAATGACACATTAGATGAAATGGACATAATTGACATTTATAGAGCACTTTATCCTAGAACATCAGACTATACATACTTCTCCAGAGTACATGGAACATTCTCAAGGATAGACCATATATTTGGACATAAAACTAGCCTCAGTAATTTTAAGATTGAAATTATACCAAGCATATTCTCTCATCACAAGGCTTTGAAATTGGATATCAATTGAAAAAAGAAAGGAAAACACAAATATGTGGAGATCAAACAACATACTTTCAAAGAATGACTGGGTCAAAGAAGAAATTAGAGGAGAGATCAATAGATACATAGAAACAAATGAGAATGAAAATGCATCTTATCAAAATTTTTAGGATTTAGTGAAAGCAGTAATGAGAGCAAAATTTATATCATTACAGGCCTATCTCAAGAAACAAGAAAAATCCCAGATAAACAACCTCACATTACACCTTAAAGAACTAGAAGAGGAACAACAAATGAAACCCAAAGTCAGCAGAAGAAGGAAATAATAAAAATCAGAGCAGAACTAAATGAAATAGACAACAACAAAAAACACAAAAAAAGAATGCAACAAAGAGCTTGTTCTATGAAAAGATTAGTAAACTAGACAAACGTTTGACTAGACTCACTAAGATAAAAAGAGAAAAGACACAAACAAAATCAGGAATGAAAAAGGGGAAGTTACCACAGATACCACAGAAACACAAAGGATCATCTAAAAATACCAAGAAGGACTATATGCTATTAAATTCAATAACCTAGAAGAAATGGACAAGTTCTTTGAAACATATAAGCTTTCTAGACTGAATCACAAAGAACTGGAAAATCTAAATTGACCGATCAACAGTAAAGAAATTGAATCAATCATCTGAAACATTACCCAAAAAAAGTCAAGGACCTGATGGCTTCACCAGTGAATTCTACAAAACATTTAAAGAGGATCTAACATCTGTCCTCCTCAAATTTTCAAAAAATGGAAGGAGAGGCAACACTCCCCAGTTCATGCCACAGGGCGAACATTACCCTGATACCAAAACCTGCTAAGGATAACACACACCATATATTACAGATCAATACCTCAGATGAATAAAGATGCAAAAATTCTAAACAAAATTCTATCATATCGACTACAACAATGCATCAAAAAGATTATACATCATGACCAGAAGCAAGAGCATAGTTCAACATCTGCAAATCCATCAATGTGATACTCCACATAAACAAAATAAAGGACAAATTCATATGATTATATCAATTGATGCAGAAAAAGCATTTGACAAGATAGATACAACATCCCTTTATGATTAAAAAACTTAATAAAATGAGTAAAAAGGAAAATACCTTAACATCATAAAGGCCATCTACGACAAACCCTCAGCTAATATCATAATCAACGCTGAAAAACTGAACCCTTTGCTCTGTGTTCACAAAAAAGACATAGTTGTCCACTAACCCCATTGCTTTTCAAAACAGTATTGGAAGTCCTAGCCAAGACAATCAGGCAAATGAAAGATATAAAAGGTATCCAAATTGGAAATGAAGAAGATAAATACTCTTCTTGAAGATGACATGATAGTATATATAGAAAACACTAAAGACTCCACAAAAAGCTATTAGAAACAATAAATGAATACAGTAAAGTTGCCAAATAAAAAATCACATACACAAATCCATTGCATTTTCATATACTAACAATGAAATCTCAGAAAAAGAAATTTTAAAAAATTCCTTTTGCAGGGAAGTTATCACGGACACCACAGAAATACAAAGGATCATGCAAGAATACTGTGAAGGACTATATGCCACGAAATTCAATAACCTAGAAGAAATGGACAAGTTCTTAGAAACATATAGCCTTCCAAGGCTGAACCATGAAGAACTGGAAAATCTAAACAGACCGATCACCAGTAACGAAATTGAATCAGTCATTCAATACCTTCCCAAAAGCAAAAGTCTGGGACCAGATGGCTTCATTAGTGAACTCTACGAAACCTTCAAAGAGGATCTAATACCAATCCTGCTCAAACTCTTCCAAAAAATTGAAGAAGAGACAGTACTCCCTAACTCATTTTATGAGGCCAAAATTACTCTGATACCAAAACCTGGTAAGGACAACACACAAAAAAAGAAAACTACAGACCAATATCTCTGATGAATACTGATGCAAAAATCCTAAACAAAATTCTAGCAAATCAAATACAACAATGCATTAAAATGATTATTCATCACGACCAAGTGGGGTTCATCCCCGGGGCACAAAGATGGTTCAAAATCTGCAAATCCATCAATGTGATATATCACATAAATAAAATAAAGGACAAAAATCATATGATTATATCAATTGATGCAGAAAAAGCATTTGACAAGATACAACATCCATTTATGATTAAAACACTGAATAAAATAGGTATAGAAGGAAAATACCTTAACATAATAAAGACCATATATGACGAGCCCTCAGCTAATCTCATAATTAATGGTGAAAAACTGAAGCCCTTTGCTCTACGTTCAGGAGAACGACTGGGCTGTCCCCTATCACCTCTGCTTTACAACATAGTGTTGGAAGTCCTCGCCAGAACAATCAGGCAAGAGAAAGAAATAAAAGGCATCCAAATTGGGAATGAAGAAGTTAAATTGTCACTCTTTGCAGATGACATGATGCTATATATAGAATACCCTAAAGACTCCACCAAAAAGCTGTTAGAAACAATCAACGAACACAATAAAGTTGCTGGCTACAAAATCAACATACAAAAGTCCATTACATTCCTATATACTAACAATGAAATCTCAGAAAAAGAAATACAAAAAACAATTCCCTTTGCAACTACAGCAAAAAGAATAAAATACCTAGAAATAAACTTAACCAAGGATGTGAAGGATTTATATGCTGAAAGCTATAAGACATTTTTGAAAGAAATTGAAGAAGACGCAAAGAAATGGAAAGACATTCCATGCTCATGGATTGGAAGAATCAACATAGTTAAAATGGCCATATTACCCAAAGCAATATACAGATTTAATGCAATCCCCATCAAAATTCCAATGGCATTTTTTAAAGAAATAGAACTAAAAATCATCAGATTTGTTTGGAACCACAAAAGACCCCAAATAGCCAAAGCAATCTTAAGAAAAAAGAACAATACTGGAGGTATCGCACTCCCTGACTTTAGGTTGTACTACAGGGCTACAATAATCAAAACAGCATGGTATTGGCAGAAAAACAGACACATAGACCAATGAAATAGAATTGCGAACGCAGAAATAAAACTACATAAACATGGACAGATAATTTTTGACAAAGAAGCTAAAAACATACAATGGAGGAAAGACAGCCTCTTCAATAAATGGTGCTGGCAGAATTGGATAGCCACTTGCAAAAGAATGAAACTGGACTGCAATCTGTCACCATGTACCAAAATTAATTCAAAATGGATCAAAGACCTAAGTATAAGACCCTAAACAATAAACTGCATAGGAGAAAACATAGGTACTAAACTTATGGACCTTAGGTTCAAAGAGCATTTTATGAATTTGACTCCAAAGGCAATGGAAGTAAAAGCTAAAATAAACAAATGGGACTGTATGAAACTTAAAAGCTTCTGCACAGCAAAAGAAACCATCGCCAAAATAAAGAGGCAACCAACTGAATGGGAGAAGATTTTTGCAAACAGTGCCTCCGATAACGGGTTAATATCCAAAATATACAAGGAACTCATGTAACTCAACAACAAAAAAACAAACAACCCAATTGAAATATGGGCAGAGGACCTGAAGAGACATTTCTCCAAAGAGGACATACAAATGGCAGATAGACATATGAAAAAAGCTCCACATCACTAATCATCAGAGAAATGCAAATAAAAACCACAATGAGTATCACCTCACCCCAGTCAGAATGGCTATCATCAACAAGACAAATAGTAACAAGTGTTGGAGAGGCTGTGGAGAAAAAGGAACCCTCATACACTGTTGGTGGGAATGCAGATTGGTACAACCATTATGGAATGCGGTGTGGAGGTTCCTCAAAAAATTACGAATAGAATTACCATATGACCCAGCAAAGGATACCCTTTCCTGGGTATCTACCCAAAAAATCTGAAAACATTTATTCATAAAGACACGTGTGCTCCAATGTTCATTGTAGCTTTGTTTACGGTGGCCAAGACATGGAAACAATCAAAATGTTCTTCGATAGATGAATGGATAAAGAAATTGTGGTATATATACACAATGGAATACTATTCAGCAGTAAGAAAAGATGATATAGGAACATTTGTGACAACATGGATGGATCTTGAGACTATGATGCTAAGCGAAATAAGTCAGACAGAAACAGCAGGGAACCATATGATTTCACTGATATGTGGTATATAAACCAAAAACAACAAAAGATCAAGACAAACAAATGAGAAACAAAACTCATAGACAGAGACAATAGTTTAGTAGTTACCAAAGGGTAAGCGGGGTGCGGGGTGGGAGATTAGGGTAAGGGGGATGAAATATATGGTGATGGAAGGAGAACTGACTCTTGGTGGTGAACACACAATGGGATTTATAAATGATGTAATACAGAATTGTACACCTGAAATCTATGTAACTTTACTAACAATTGTCACCCTAATAAACTTTAATTAAAAAATGAAAATTAGAAAAAAGTTTTTCATAGCAAAGGAAACAAGCAACAAAACAAACAGGCATCCTACCCAATGGGAGAAGATATTTGCCAATGATAAATTTGATAAAGGGTTAATATCCAAAATTTGTAAAAGAAAAACATACAACTCAACATGTAGAAACATACAATCCAATTTATAAAATGGGCAGAGGGGATGAAGAGATACTTCTCTAAAGAGAACATAAAGATTGCCAAGAGAGATGTGAAAAAATGCTCAACTTCACTAATCATTAGAGAAATGCAAATAATAACCACAATGAGGTACCATCTCACTCCAATTACAAAGGCTATCATCAATAAATCTTCAAATAACAATTGTTGGTGAGGGTGTGAAGAAATGGGAACCCTTGTGCACTCCTTGTAGGATTGCAGATTAGTGCAGCCAGTATGGAAAACTGTATGGAGATACCTGAAAAAAATTGAACATTAAACTACCTTATAACCCAGGAATTCCACTCTTGGGTATCTATCCAAAGAAATCCAGGACACTAATTCAGAAAAATATATGCACACCTATGGTTTTTGCAGCGCTCTTCACAATAGCCAGATTATAGAAACAATCAAAATGCCCATCGATAGACAATTGAATAAAGAAACTGTGGTACACTTATACAATGGTCTATTACTTGGCCATTAAGAAGAATGAAATATTACCATTTGCAACAACATGGATGGACCTAGAGAATATTATGGTAAGTAAAATAAATCAGACTGAGGAAGACAAATACCATATGATCTCACTTATATGGTTCTTAGATGGCAGGAGGTGGGAATGGCAGAGAAGGTAAAGGGTTAGAAAGTACAAATTAGTAGTCACAATACTGCCACAGAATATGAAATATAGTTTAAGGAATATAATCAATAATATTGTAAAGATTTTGTAGGGGGTAAGATTGGCACTGGTCTTATTAGGGGGACCACTTTATAGAAGGGGTAGATGTCTGACCACTGTGCTGTACACCTGAGTCTGAATAATATTGAGTGTCAACTATTATGTGTATATATATGACATGGGATGTGGACTAGAGCATAAGGAATAGAGTCGATGGAATTGTAACAGCTATATACTATACCAAAAGGATAGTAGATTGGGGGAGGGGGTTATCACCTTGTGTAAATGTCTAACTGAGTGTAAATGTCTAACTAGTACATTGTTTTGTACACCCAAAACTAAAACAAAACAAAACAAAAAAAAACCACAATGATGCAAATTCCAATTGCCATCAGAAATTTTTCAGAGGCCAGGAGGAAAGTTAGAGGTTCATAAGTAAATTTCCTATGTCTCAGCTGCAATTATAGAGGGACATTTTATTTTTTTATTATTTATTTTTTTAGCTTTATTTTTTTATTTATTTTTTGTTTACATTTATTTTAATTTATTAGTTTCAGGTGTACAAGACAGGGTAATACTTAGACGTTCATCATTTATATCCCTCACACTGTGAACTCCCCTCCCCCCATCCACTATCCCTCCGACCTCACACCGAGTAGAGGGACATTTTAAATAGCCACTTCAGTTAATTCAGTTAATTCAGTTTCCATCTGAATTAATATCATTAATAGCCCTTGTTGGGTTAGAGGGTAGGCAGGTTCCCATAATTGTATTCTAGCATTAGTCATACACAAAATTCCTTTCTCAAGATTCCTTTTCCACAAAACTTCTACAACTTTCCTTGCCCTCATTTTGTCTCTTTTTACTCATTCTGAAATAATTAACTTATTAGGACAAACTACTTCCTTCTAACTTTTCTCAAAAGCACACACATCTCTGTCCTTCTTTCTGCAATAAGATTCCTTCTAAATTTCAAAATAGAAACCATAAAGAGAGTACTAGTGATAATACAAAAGTTATCTTATATACCTTCAGCAATTTTTAACATTTGAGCAATATAAGAACAAGTTTTGTGGAAAGCCCAAAGAACAAATGTAACCATTAATATGACTAGTATTATTAGCAGAAAGGTAAAGACAATCAAACAAATGGTTTTTCAACATCAACATCAATTTGTAGGTATATAGACCTCGATGTCTTGGGTTAGCTGTCTAACTCTAGTGTCTGTGGCTCATCATCCTCCAAAAGTCTTTGATGTCCGCTGTAGCAGAGGTGAGTGTTAGAGACAGGGGCAGATGTCTGTTTATGGTTAGGCAAATCCCCGCTTTTTTTCATGAGAAATGTGAATCCTTCAGTTAACACCTTTAAGTTTAGCTGCATATGAATTAGTAATACCTGAAAAGGACACTCCCAAAGAGGTAGGAGAGTGTCTTTAATTGATGTCTTTTCCAATGGACAAAATCTCCTGGTTGTAAGTCATGGACTTTGAAGTCTTCATCTTCATTGTGAAATGAATCAGTTACTAATTTATCAATTTTTTAAAAGCTGCTTGATAAGTCCTTGATAATAATGTAGAATGTCTCCTTTTAGTAAGGTTGGTTCATACGTCCCTTTGCACAGGGTGAACCGTGACTAATGAGGAGAAAGGCTGTGTTTACCAAAAGTAATATCTCAGGTTGAGATGCACTATAAGGAGAGTTTTTGGCCAAGGGAGATTAAAAGCTTCTGAAAATGCACCTGCTTGAGGCTTAAATGTATCATTCGTATGTTCTACCTATCCAGAGCACTATGAAAATTCTGTAGAATAGGCCAAATATTACAAATGGACTCCATTATTTACCGAGTGAAATGAGTTCCCCGGTCACTATGTAACTCAGAGGGAATTCTTCAACCGGAATTTTTTCCCCCAATAATGATTTACATACTATTAAGGCCATTGCTCACCTGCAAGAGAATGCCTCAACTCAAAGAGAGAACATACAAATCATAACTAACACATTTTTATATCCTTGACATGGTGGCATTTGGGTAAAACCCAACTACCATAACTCTCATGGACCTAAAGGAAATGGGAAGTGTCCTTGGAACCCATGCACTGATTTTCCAGGGTTATATTTTGGACAGATAAAACATCTGCTATACACTTTATGACCTACAGTAGGAGAAAGTTTCCAATAGTACTGTTTACTCTGTGAAATCATCTTTTCAGGCTCCCAATGCATTAGCTCATGTACTTAGAGGTAAGATTAGGTCTAAGCTACATCCCTTTGGGTCAAAGGTTTTCCCTTTTTGTTGTCATATTTTCTTTTCTTCTTTGCAGCTGTCTGTTGGGACTGTAAGAGAGTCTCTTATTGATTTAATAGGGAGAAGAAATATTCTCAGATTTGGATAACTTGGCTCTTTATTGCTGCTGGTCTAGCTGCAGCATCAGCTAAATTATTTTCTTTTGCTTCTGCAGCGGTAGCCTTAGAATGTACTAGAATTTTGATAATTGCCAAGTGTTTTTGGTTGCTGTATGACATCTAATAATTTTGCAACCTGTTTCCACTCTTTTTGAACTGTCCTGAGGAAGTTGAGAAGCTTCACTGCTCCCACAACATTCCAAAGTCATGAACTGCACCAAAGGTATAGGAACTATCAGTGGAAATACTGGCTATTTCATCTTTGGTCAATTGACAAACTTAGGTTAGAGCAATAAATTCAGCTTGCTGGGCAGATCTCATTTCATTCAGGTAAATAAGAACCTTAAATCATGTCTACCATGGAAGTTATTGCATATCCAGCTTGATAATGTCCCTATTCATCTTTTAGATAAGATCTAACTGTAAACCAAATTAAGTCAGCTTTATCAGTAGGAGTTTCCTGTAAATCACTCCTAGGACTAAGAATATGATTGGTAAGCAAAACACAATCATGGGTGTCTTCATCCTGCAAAGAAGGTAGCAAAGTGTTGGGGTAAGACTATTAGACTGAGCTAAAGCAATGTTAGGTGCAGAAAGGAAGAGTACTTCATAAGAAACCAGTTGGCTAACAGAAGTGTGGCGTGTGATGACAGTTCAGTGGAAATTCAACAGAATGAGGAACATAAATAAAAGAAAGCCCATAACTATTTCTTCTGGGGTTTTTTGTTTGTTTGTTTGTTTTTGCATAACATGGCAGTAGGAGAGATGGCCGTTATGCAGGGAGGGAGCCCTTTGGCTACTGAGTCTAATTGCTGAGTATAATATCCTAGAGATCTATGATGAGCTCTATGTTGTTGCTCTATGCATTTCCTTTATTTTCATGTAGAAAAAAGAAGAACGTTTTATAAGTAAGGTGCCACAGAGTGGGAGCTTTAAATAATACCTCCTCTACAGCTTCTTCAGCTCGTTTCCCTTTAAGTTTCCTTTAATTGGATCAGATTCACCAGATTTTAATAGAACATATGGAGGCTGGGCCTTAAGGAAAAACTTGGAGGCCAATTGTGACAGCATCCAGTCAGACCCAGGAACCCTCTAAGCTGGTTTACTGTTTGTTTTTGGAAAAGGAAAAGATATGATTCCTCTATGTCCTTCTGGTTTAATTAGTAGCGCTTCTATAGATATTAGATGACCGAAGTATTTTACTTGAGGACACAGAATTAAAACTTATCTTTTGAGACCCTATGTCCCTTTATGGCTAGCTGTTGTAATAGGGAAACTGTGTCCTCTTGGGAGTCTAATATGTCCTAGAGCACATAAGTAAATCATCCACATATGGGATAAAAGTGGGATTTCTGGGAAATTCAACATCATGCAAACCAGCCTTTAGTATCTTAGAGAAGTAGGTGGAAGTCTTTGTATATCCCCTGGGCATTACCGTCCAAGTAAACTCTGACCTTCCCAGGTGAAAGCAAAGAGGTATTTTACAGACTTTTTTTTTTTTACAAGAATGCTGAAAGAGGCACTACATAAATCTATCACTGAGAAATATTGACAGTCCACAGGAACAGCCGATAATAAGGTAAGTGTATTTGGAACTACAGGATGCCTGTGAGTAACTATTTTATTTATAGCTATGAGATCCTATACAGATTCCCCTCCTTTCCTATTGGGTTTCTTTACAGGAAGGATAGAAGAATTCAAGGCCTCACATGAAAGTATAAGCCCACTCCTTTTTATTTTTTTTAATTAAAGTTTATTGGGGTGACAATTGTTAGTAAAGTTACATAGATTTCAGGTGCACAATTCTGTATTACATCATCTATAAATCCCATTGTGTGTTCACCACCCAGAGTCAGTTCTCCTTCCATCACCATATATTTCATCCCCTTTACCTTCAACTACACCCACCTCCCCTCTTACCCTCTGGTAACTACTAAACAATTGTCTGTGTCTATGAGTTTATGTTTCTCATCTGTTTGTCTTGATCTTTTGTTGTTTTTGGTTCATATACCACATATCAGTGAAATTATATGTTCTCTGCTTTTTCTGTCTGACTTATTTTGCTTTTTTTGCATTATAATCTCAAGATCCATCCATGTTGTGACAAGTGGTCCTGTTTCATCTTTTCTTACTGCCAAATAGTATTCCATTGTATATATATACCACAATTTCTGTATCCATTCATCTACGAAGGCCATTTTGGTTGTTTCCATTCTTGGCTGTCGTAAATAAAACTGCAATAAACATTGGAGGACTGTGTCTTTATGTATAAATGTTTTCAGATTTTTGGGTAGATACCCAGGAGAGAGATTGCGGGGTCATATGGTAATTCTATTAGTAATTTTTTGAGGAACTTCCACACTGCCTTCCATAACGGCTGCACCAGTCTGCATTCCCCACCAACAGTGTATTAGGGTTCCTTTTTTTCCACAGCTTCGCCAGCGCTTGTTACTATTTGTCTTGTTGATGATAGCCATTCTGACTGGAGTGAGGTGATATCTCATTGTGGTTTTTATTTGCCTTTCTCTGATGATTAGTGATGTTGTGCATTGTTTCATATGTCTATCTGCCATTTGTATGTCCTCTTTGGAGAAATGTCTCTTCAGGTCCTCTGCCCATTTTTCAATTGGGTTGTTTGTTTTTTGTTGTTGATTTGCATGAGTTCCTTGTGTATTTTGGATTTTAGCCCCTTTTCGGAGGTACTGTTTGCAAAAATCTTTTCCCATTCATTTGGATGCCTGTAGTCGCACAACAGCCTAGCCAACTGTCCCTCCATGTCTTTCCTTAAGGAAAGAAGAGTCTGTGAGATTGTGCCTTTCTGTGACTCTGTTCCATCCTTGTGTTTACACCTTATGTCTCTCTGTCTGGTCCCCAAAAGATGGTTTGCAGCCAAAGACGGGTAAGTAAGATATCTCACGGGAGATACAACCTAAGCCAGGCGGAACCGAGTGGGGACCCCCAATGAGCTACCTTAGAAAAATATGGGAAGGGGCCTTGCCTCCCCTTGCCCCTGCTTGGGAAAGTCTGTTGCCGGCTCTGGCTTTTCCCTCACAGCTGTCAGTTAGAAAAATAATGAGGAGAACAGAGACCAGTTATCTCTAATATATGAGAGACTTGATATTGAGAAGATATATACCTTAGGTAAGATATTGTGGGACCTTGTACTTCAGCTGTTTAAAGATTAAAATAATTGGCTTGGGATGTTTCCATATCGTGATAAGTGCGTCTCACAGACCATGCCAAAAACACTGTTACTCCCTTGCATACTTATCAATAAAACCTCCAGTCAGCTTTCTTCTGGGCTCCAGTCCTCTGAGACTGAGAGACCCCGGGCCTTCGGAGAGATTTAACAACATTAAGTCTCTGTTTGTTTCTTTCTTTAAAACTTAACGCAAACCGCCCCTTCTTGCATCCTCACTGCCCCTGTTGTGCTGGATGCCACAGTTGCCTCTGTATTTTGTCGATGGTTTCTTTTGCTGTGCAGAAGCTTTTAAGTTTGATATAGTCCCATTCATTTATTTTAGCTTTTACTTCCCTTGCCTTTGGAGTCAAATTCATAAAATGCTCTTTGAATCAAGGTCTATAAATTTAGGGCCTGGGTTTTTTTCTATGCAATTTATTGTTTCAGGTCTTATGCTAAGTCTTTGATCCATTTTGAATTAATTTTGGTACACGGTGACAGATAGCAGTCCACTTTCATTCTTTTGCACATGGCTTTCCAATTCTGCCAGCACCATTTATTGAAGAGGCTATCTTTTCTCCATTGTATGTTTTTTGCTTTGTGGTCAAAAATTATCTGTCCATATTTATGTGGATTTATTTCTGAGTTATCAATTCTATTCCATTGGTCTATGTGTCTGTTTTTCTGCCAATACCATGCTGTTTTGATTATTGTAGCCCTGTAGTACAAGCTAAAGTCAGGGAGTGCGATACCTCCAGTATTGTTCTTTTTTCTTAAGATTGCTTTCGCTATTCGGGGTCTTTTGTGATTCCAAACAAATCTGATGACTTTTTGTTCTATTTCTTTAGAAAATGCCATTGGAATTTTGATGGGGATTGCATTAAATCTGTATATTGCTTTGGGTAATATGGCCATTTTAACTATGTGGATTCTTCCAATCCATGAGCACGGAATGTCTTTCCATTTCTTTGTGTCTTCTTCAATTTCCTTTAAATATGATTTATAGTTTTCAGGACATAGGTCTTTCACATCCTTGGTTAAGTTCCTATGTATTTTATTCTTTTTGCTGCACTGGCAAAAGAAATTTGTTATTTATTTCTTTTTCTGAGATTTCATTATTAGTATATAGGAATGCAATGGACTTTTGTACGTTGATTTTGTAGCCAGCAACTTTACTTTATTCGTTGATTGTTTCTAATAGCTTTTTGGTGGAGTCGTTAGGGTTTTCTATACATAGCACCATGTATCTTCAAAGAGTGCCAATTCAATTCTTCTCTCCCAATTTGGATGTCTTTTATTTCTTTCTCTTGCCTGATTGTTCTGGCGAGGACTTCTAACACTATGTTGAAAGCAGAGGTGATAGGGGACAGCCCTGTCGTGTTTCTGAATGTAGAGCAAAGGGCTTCACTTTTTCACCGTTAATTATGAGATTAGCGGAGGGTTTGTCATATATAACCTTTATTATGTTAAGGTATTTTCCTTCTATACCTGTTTTATTAAGTGTTTTAATCATAAATGGATGTTGCATCTTGTCAAATCCTTTTTCTGCATCAATTAATATAATCGTATGATTTTTGTCCTTTGTTTTCTTTATGTGATGTATCACATTGATGGATTTGCATATGTCGAACCATTCTCGTGCCCCTGGGATGAACCCCAATTGGTCATGATGATTAATTTTTTTAATGTATTGTTGCATTCGATTTGCTAGAATTTTGCTTAGGAAATTTGCATCTGTATTCATCAGAAATATTGGTCCGTAGTTCTCTTTTTTTGTGTGTTGTCCTTACCAGGTTTTGGTATCAAGGTAATGTTGGCCTCATAAAATGAGTTAAGGAGTACTGTCTCTTCTTCAATTTTTTGGAAGAGTTTGAGCAAGATTGGCATTAGATCCCCTTTGAAGGTTTGGTAGAATTCACTAGTGAAGCCATCTGGTCCAGGACTTTTGTTTTTGGGAAGGTTTTGGATGACTGATTCAATTTCTTTGCTGGTGATCAGTCTGTTTAGATTTTCCAGTTCTTCATGGTTCAGCCTTGGAAGGCTATATGTTTCTAAGAACTTGTCCATTTCTTCTAGGTTATTGAATTTGCTGGCATATAGTCCTTCATAGTATTCTTGGATGATCCTATGTGTTTCTGTGGTGTCCGTAATAACTTCCCCTTTTTCATTTCTGATTTTGTTAATTAGTGTCTTCTCTCTTTTTATCTTAGTGAGTCTAGCCAAGGGTTTGTCACCTTTGTTAATCTTTTGAAAAACCCAGCTCTTTGTCACGTTAATTTTTTCTATTGTCTTTCTGTTCTCTATTCGTTTTAGTTCTGCTCTGATTTTTATTATTTCCTTTCTTCTGTTTCATTTGTTCTTCTTTCTCTAGTTCTTTAAAGTGTAACATAAGGTTACTTATTTGGGATTTTTCTTGTTTCTTGAGATAGGCCTGTAATGATATAAATTGCACTCTTAAAACTGTTTTCATTGCATCCAAAAATTTTGTTAGGATGTATTATCATTCTCATTTGTTTCTATGTATCTTTTGATCTCTCCTCTAATTTCTTGTTTGACCCGGTCGTTGTTTAAAAGTATGTTGTTTAATCTCCATGTATTTGTGTTTTTTCCTGCTTTCTTTTCGCAGTTGATATCGAATTTCAAAGCCTTGTGATCAGAGAATATGCTTGGTATGATTTCAATGTTCTTAAATTTGCTGAGGCTCGTTTTATATATATATTATATATATAGGCTCGTCCCAATATATGGTCTGTTCTTGAGAATGTTCCATGTACACTACAAAAGAATGTATAGTCTGATGTTTTAGGATGAAGTGCTCTATTTATGTCAATCATGTCCATTTCATCTAATGTGTCATTTAGGGCTGCTATTTCGTTATTTATTTTCTGTTTGGATGATCTATCCATAGCTGTCAATGATGTATTTAAGTCCCCTAGTATAATTGTGTTTTGGTCAATTTCTCCCTTTAGTTCTGTTAGTAGTTGCTTGGTATATTTCGGTGCTCCCTGATTGGGGGCATAAATATTGATGACTGTTATGTCTTCTTGTTGTATAGTCCCCTTTACCATTATGAAATGTCCATCTTTGTCTCTTGTTATCTTTTTCACCCTGAAGTCTGTTTCATCAGAAATCATTATGGCTACACCTGATTTTCTCTGGGTACCATTTGTTTGGAGTGTCAATTTCCACCCTTTCACTTTGAGTCTATGCTTGTCCTTGTAGCTGAGATGTGTCTCTTGGAGACAGCATATGGTTGGGTTTAGTTTTTATGCAATCTGCTACTCTGTGCCTTTTTATTGGTGAGTTCAGTCTATTTACATTTAGGGTGATTTTGATATGTTAGGATTTCCTGTCATTCTATCTTTAGTTTTCTGGTAAGACTGTGTCTCCATTGTTTCTTTGCCGTTTTTGTTGTTGTTGTTGTCTATCATTTCTATGTGGTGGTATCCTATGATTTTTCTCTCTGTTTCTTCTTTTATTGCAGTATATATTTCAGTTCTGGATTATTTTTTGAGTGGTTACCATTAAGTTTACATAAAAGAAAGTTTGATATTTAGAGTATTCCATTTTCTTCAGCACGCTTACTTTCTCCATTCCCATATTCTGGTTCAGGCCTTTACTCTCCCCTTTTTTATATTTTGCTTGCTACAAATTGTCCCTGTTGATGGTAGTCAAATAGCCTCCTTTAGTATTTCTAGTAGTGCAGGTCGTGTATGTCTGGAAAGGTCTTTATTCCTCCTTCATATCTAAAGGATATCTGCTGGCTCATGTCTATTCTTAGCTCATAATTTCTCTCTTTCAATAGTTTTAATATTTGGTTCCACTCTCTCCTGGCTTGTAGAGTTTCTGCTGAAAAATCTGATAATATTCTAGTGGGCTTTCCTTTCTAGGTCACCGTCTTCTTTTCCCTGGCTACCTAGAGGATTCTTTCTCTGTCGTTGATTTTAGACAGCTTCAGTACAATGTACCTTGGAGAAGGCCCGTTGGGGTTGAGGTAATTAGGTGTTCTATTTGCTTCTTGGATTCAAGGATCCAGTTCTTTCCACAAGTTTAGGAAGTTCTCATTGACTATTTGTTTGAATGTACTCTCTGTTCCCTTCTCTCTTTCTTCTCCTTCTGGTATGCCCATTATTCTTATATTGCTCTTTTGATGGAGTCGGAAAGTTCTTGTAGGGTTCTTTCATTTTTTTAAGTCCCAAGTCTCTTTCTTCTTCCTTCTGTGTCATTTCCAGGTTTCTGGAACCTTTCCAGGTCCTCGATGTCACTGATTCTTTTCTCCATCTAATCAACTCTACTACCTAAGCTGGCTATTTCATTCTATATGTCTTCTATTGAGTTTTTAATCTCCAGAAATTCTATCTGGTTCTTTTTTCAAATTTCAATCTCTTTTGTTAAATTCTCATGTTGTTCTTTGATTGTGTTTCTCAGTTCATTTAACTGCCTGTCTGTGTTTTCTTGCATCTCGTTGAGTTTTTTCAGAACTGCAATCTTGAAATCTCTGTCATTTAAGTCACATATTTCCATATCTTTAAGTTTATTTTCTGGAGACTTTTCACTTTTATTCTGAGCTGTCTTGTTACCTTGGTTATTCATGGCAATTAATGATTTATGATTTCTCCTCCTAGACATTAACCGGAGTGGGTTCTACAACAGGTTAATAGAAGAGGTCTTTCTTTTGTTTTCCAGTATGTGTTGGTACAATGTTTTATTTTCTCTCTGACTGCAGCCTTTTGTTCTCTTTCATACTGTAGTGTTTTGTTTTCTCTGCATTATTCCAGCTTCTCACATATGGGGCGATTCCCTGGCAGATGGGCTTCTCCTCTGTTAACAGTTTGCCATGGTCATACGGAGTCACCTCCGTGTGGGGATGCAGAGAGCTTTTGAAGTTCCAAAGCTCTTGCTGCACCAGCTTTACAGCCCATGTGTTACAGCACCTCTGTTTACTCCTACAGAGAGCCACCCAGATAGGTGGCAAGAGGGGCGGGGTGGGTTGTGAGAGGTGGCCCAGAGCAATGGCAGCAACCAGCACCACAGCAGTCCTGCTTCCAAGTTCCCTCCCCTTTGCCGGTACTAGTTGGCCTTGAATCTGGGTCTGTGGACCACAGTTCTCAGAACTGCAAATATTCTGCTCTTTTTATCTGACACTGGTACTATGCCGCTTCTAACACTGGGCATATGGGGATGGGACAAGCTCTGGGAAGGTAGCGAGGGGGCAGCTAGTCTCACTGCCTAAGGCTTCCATTCTCTGCTCAGCAGTGAGGGCTTAAATGACCATATTTAGCCTTCTTCCCTCAGTCTTTGCTCTGGGGTCTCTGCCATGAGCATTGGGTTCAGCTGTGTTATATGCTGTCCCCTCAGCCCTGTGGGCCATAAATGGAGCCCTAGCAGTCCAAGTTCTTCCCTCTCCAGCAGTTGTGGTAGTTCCAGAATGCAGCGAGCTTGGAGCAGCAAGCTATGTCTGCGTCCTGTGCCTGCGCAGCACTGTCTACACAGTTCTCCCTCCCTCCCCCCACGTACCCCCTCCGCCACACCCCCACCGCCACTCACGCAATTTGCCCACGTTTAGGTGATTTCAGTAGTGTGCCTCTTAGTCTTGCCTATCTGATGCGCAGGGAGTCCTTTGTGAAGTTATAGTTGTTGAATTTGTTGTAAATTCCAGGGGAGATTTCAAGAGGCTCACCTCATGCCACCATTTTACGACATTATGTTTTTAAAGTTATGAGAAACATGTATTTATAAGTACTTGTCAGGTATTTTATATATCTTTTAAGATGAAATGCATTTGTAAGAATAGTTTTGCAAAAGCTTCAGAGTAAGAAAATAAATGTAAATGACAAAAGACTTAAAAATTGCCATGGTTAAAGATCTGGTGAGAATTTACATACACACATATATAATAATGCAATTGCGTTAGTTATCCATTCTAATCTTAGTTACAATTTTAGTAACTTAGTTACAATTTTAAATGACCACTTTTAAAATTCTTTTCTCAGTGTGACATCATAGAAATGGCGGCAGTGAAGTGGGCTTGTTGAGTTTTCCCTTGGAACTTACCACAAATTGAACATCTACAACTCATCAAAGGATTCTCTGCTCATCACACAGAACAGCTAAAACACTCATAGGAGGATTATCTGAGATGGACAGAACCAGACGAGTGGGGGAAGAGCGAAGGGAAAGGTGTGGGGTCGCAGAACATGGCTGCAGAGATACAGGGCCCCAGGACACAGACCAGAGATCACAGCAGCCAAGCTGTGGGTTCTCTCCTTATGCCTCATAGTCCTGCCGAGGGATCAACATAGAGGACTATGATACCCAGTGTTTGAGGAAGAAACCTCAGCTGAGAACTGAGGCTGGGCTTTCTTGGTCAGACAGAAAGCAAACTCCATAACTGGAACCTTCCTTCCACTCTACCTCAGCAATCCTACCACAGCTGTTCCAGAGTCTTAAGATGGTCCCTGAACTGAGAAGCAGTGCCAGATTACAGAGGAGCTGTAGCTCTCAAGAACTGGAAAAAGCTGGTTTGCAGCTGTGACCTAGGGAAGAGGATGGGCAGAGAGATAAAAACACCTGCCTTCCAGCCCTCACCTTTTCTGAGTGGTTCAGGGCAATTGTCGCTGCTGAGACACACTCAGGAGTCAGCATAGGGTGGCAGAGGAAGCTCTGGGCTTTCAGCAACTCAGAAATCTCACGCCTTCCACATACACCCAATGGAACTGCCCTAAGACCCAGAAGTCCTGCACACAGGGAAGAAGCCCAACTCCCAATGGCTGGCTATGGTGCTCTCAGCATGGATTTGTGCAGGCAAGAGCAGAAACTGCATTGATTTTTAAAAACTACCAACCACACCCAATAGCCTCACTCATCTAGAACTGCACTGCAGGGGCACTCTGGACACCAAGTGGCCAGTTGTGACTCCACAGGATGCAGAGGACAACCTGGAGATACCTTGGCAGGCTTAAGCCAAGACTGGCACTGGTTGTTGTTTATTTCTTCATTTTAGTCTTATTATCATTTTTAGTACATATATATACAAATATAGCAGATAGATAGATAGATAGATAGATAGATAGATAGATAGATTACCCTTTTCTCTCTCTCTTCTTTTCTTTTTTCTTTTCCTTACTCTACTTTTCCTGCTTCTTTCCATTTATCAGTATTGATTTCTTTTGGGGGTGTCCTTATTTTTGGTTTTCTTTCTTTTGTATTTTCTTTTGTATTTTTGAGATTATTGTTTGTGTTGAGTGTTGGTTGTGGGTTCTTTTTACATGTGAGTGTATGTGGTTTTGTTGTTTTTGTTGTTGTGTGCTTGTTGGTTTGTTTTGTTCTGAAATTGCCCTGCACCAGGGCCCAGCACAAAGGCACAAGAACCAACATACCTAGAAGCCAACTCCAGACCAAACCAGAGTACTACCGGGTTTTACATACAAGTGACACACTTGAAGGGAATTCTCTACAAGCACAAGAGCCCCTAGGGGCCAAGCCTCATCTGAGGGGTAAGTCCTCTCACAACAACTCATATACTGTGGGCATAGCCAGTTCTCACAGCTAGTCAGCCTGGGAGTCAATTCCAGCTACTGTAGAGTAAAAAGCAATTAAAACTCAACCTCAACAGGTGACACAACACAAGGGTCACCTCTGGAGCACAAGTACAGGAAAATAGGGAAGCAGTGCAATTCAAATATAAAGGACACATACTATATAAAACCACCCAACAAAGACTGAGAATCCTAGGAGATCTACCTAATACATTGAAGCAAACACAGAGAGTCAGCCAGAAGGGGAAACAAAGAAACATGTCTCAAATAAAAGAACAGAAGTAACCTCCTGAATTGGAACTAAATGAAATAGAGGTAACCAACCTATCAGAGACAGAGTTTAGAACACTGATGATAAGAATGTTGAAGGAACTTAGTGACAACAGAAAGAGGGATAGAGAAATCATAAGATAACGAGTTAGAAATAAAGAATACATTAACTGAAATAAAGAACACACATGAAGGAATTACCCTCGAGTTAGATGAAGCAAAGGATTGAATCACCAATTTAGAAGACAAGATAGCAGAGATCACCCAACTGGAACAACAAAAAGAAAACAGAACAACAACAACAAAAAAGCAAAACAATGAAAATAGTTTAAGAGACCTCTGGAATAACATCAAATGCAACAACATGCTCATTATAGGAATACCAGAAGGAGAAGAGAAGAAGCAAGGGATCAAGAACATATTTGAAATAATAATGACTGAAAACTTCCCTAACCTGGTGAAGGAAATTGACACACAAGCCCAGGAAGTGCAGAGAGTTCCAACAAAGATGAACCCAAACAGGCCCACACCAAGACACATTATAGTTAAAATGACAAAGATTAAAGACAAAGGGAGAATTCTAACAGCAGCAAAGACAGATAGAGAGTTACTTACAAGGTTGCTCCCATAAGACTACCAGCTGCCTTTTCTACAGAAATTTTAGGGCCAGAAAGGAGTGGCAGAAGGTATCCAAAGTGATGAAAAACAAAGACCTAAAACCTACATTGCTGTATCCAACTCGGCTATCATTTAAAATTCAAGAAGAGATAAAGAGCCTCCAGAAAAGTATACGCTAAACGAATTCATTACCACCAAGCCAGCATTGCAGTAAATGTTAAAAATTCTTCTTTAAGCAGAAGAAATATAAAAACAGTCTAACTAAAGAAGACCAGAAATGCAAATAACAAAATGGCAATAACAATGTACCTATCAATAATCACTTTAATAGTAAATGGATTAAATGCTCCAATCAAAAGACCTAGGGTGGCTGAGTGGATAAGAAAGCAAGACTCTTGCATATGTTGTATACAAGAGACTCACCTCAGATCAAAAGACACACACAGGTTGAAAGTGAAGGGATAGAGTAAGATATTTCATACAAATGGAAATGAGAAGAAAAACTGGAATAGCAATACTCATATTTAACAAGATAGACTTTAAAATAAAGAATGTGAAAAAAGGGGGAAAAATGGCGGCGTGAGGTGAGCCTTTGTTGCGCTCCCCTGGAATTTACAACGAATCGGACAACAATAACTCCACAAAGGACTCCCTGCACAGCAGACAGGTAAGACGAAGAGGCCCACTGCTGAATTCACCTCCAGGTGGGTGAATCGCGCGAGCGGGGGAGGATGGAGAGGAGAAGTGCGGAGACAGAGCCACGCGGGCACAGGACGCAGACCTAGCTCAGTGCTCCGTGCTCATTGCATCCCGGAACTACCGCAGCTGCAGCTGCGGGAGAGGGAAAGACTTGGACTGCTAGGGCTCCGCATACGGCCCACAGGGCTGAGGGGGCAGCATACAAAATGGCTGAACCCAACGCTCGCTCACGGCAGATCTCGGAGCAAAGACTGAGGATAGAGGGCTGAAATTGAATCCAAGAAGCAAATAGAACACCTAATTACCTCAATCCCAACAGGCCTTCACCAAGGCACATTGTATTGAAGCTGTCTAAAATCAATGACAAAGATAGAATCCTCAAGGCAGCCAGGGAAAAGAAGACGGTAACTTACAAAGGAAAGCCCATTAGATTATCATCAGATTTTTCAGCAGAAACTCTACAAGCTAGGAGGGAATGGAACCAAATATTCAAACTATTGAAAGAGAGAAACTATGAGCCAAGGATAATATATACAGCAAAGATCTCCTTTAGATATGAAGGAGGCATAAAGAACTTTCCAGACATCCAGAAGCTGAGGGAATTTTCTAATACACGACCAGCACTGCAAGAAATACTAAAGGAGGCTATTAGACCACCATCAACAGGCACAACTGGTGGCAACCGAGACATAAAAAGGGGGAGCGTAAAGGCCTGAACTGGAATATGGGAATAGAGAAAGTAAGCGTACTGAAGAAACTGGAATACTCTAAATATCAAACTTTCTTTTACATAAACTTAAGGGTAACCACTCAAAAATCATCCAGAACTGAAATATATACTGTAATAAAAGAAGAAACAGAGGGAAACATCATAGAATACCACCACACAGAAATAATAGACAACAACAAAAAGGCAAAGAAACAATGGAGACACAGCCTTACCAGAAAACTAAAGACAGAATGACAGGAAATCCTCACATATCAATAATCACCCTAAATGTAAATGGACTGAACTCACCAATAAAGAGACACAGAGTAGCAGATTGGATCAGAAAACTAAACCCAACCATATGCTGTCTCCAAGAGACACATCTCAGCTACAAGGACAAGCATAGACTCAAAGTGAAAGGGTGGAAATTGACACTCCAAGCAAATGGTACCCAGAGAAAATCAGGTGTAGCCTTAATGATTTCCGATGAAACAGACTTCAGGGTGAAAAAGATAACAAGAGACAGAGATGGACATTTCATAATGGTAAAGGGGACAATACAACAAGAAGACATAACAGTCATGAATATTTATGCCCCCAATCAGGGAGCATCGAAATATACCAAGCAACTACTAACAGAACTAAAGGGAGAAATTGACCAAAACACAATTATACTAGGGGACTTAAATACATCATTGACAGCTATGGATAGATCATCCAAACAGAAGATAAATAACGAAATAGCAGCGTTTAATGACACATTACATGAAATGGACATCATTGACATATATAGAGCACTTCATCCTAAAACATCAGACCATACATTCTTTTCTAGTGTACATGGAACATTCTCAAGGATAGACCATATATTGGGACACAAAATCAGCCTCAGCAAATTTAAGAAGATTGAAATCATACCAAGTATATTCTCTGATCACAAAGCTTTGAAATTGAATATCAACTGCAAAAAGAAAGCAGGAAAAAACACAAATACATGGAGATTAAACAACATACTTTTAAAGAACGACTGGGTCAAAGAAGAAATTAGAGGAGAGCTCAAAAGATACATAGAAACAAATGATAATGGAAATACATCCTACCAAAATTTTTGGGATGCCGCGAAAGCAGTATTAAGAGGGAAATTTATATCATTACAGGCCTATCTCAAGAAACAAGAAAAATCCCAAGTAAATAACCTCATGTTACCCCTTAAAGAACTAGAAAAAGAAGAACAAGCGAAACCCAAGGTCAGCAGAAGACAGGAAATAACAAAAATCAGAGCAGAACTAAATGAAATAGAGAACAAAAAGACAATAGAAAAAATTAACGTGACTAAGAGCTGGTTCTTTGAAAAGATTAACAAAATTGACAAACCCTTGGCTAGACTCACTAAGATAAAAAGAGAGAAGACACTTATTAACAAAATCAGAAATGAAAAATTGGAAGTTATCACGGACACCAAAGAAATACAAAGGATTATCCAAGAATACTATGAAGGACTATATGCCACCAAATTTAATAACTTAGAAGAAATGGACAAGTTCTTAGAAACATATAGCCTTCCTAGGCTGAACCATGAAGAACTGGAAAATCTAAACAGGCCGATCACCAGTAACGAAATTGAATCAGTCATCAAAAACCTTCCCAAAATCAAAAGTCCTGGACCAGATGGCTTCACCAGTGAATTCTACCAAACCTTCAAAAAAGATCTAATACCAATCCTGCTCAAACTCTTCAAAAAAATTGAAGAAGAGACAGTACTCCCTAACTCATTTTATGAGGCCAAAATTACTCTGATACCAAAACCTGGTAAGGACAACACACAAAAAGAAAACTACAGACCAATATCTCTGATGAATACAGACGCTAAAATCCTAAACAAAATTCTGGCAAATCGAATACAACAATGCATTAAAAAGATTATTCAACACGACCAAGTGGGGTTCATCTCCGGGGCACAAGGATGGTTCAACATTCGCAAATCCATCAATGTGATACGTCACATAAACAAAATAAAGGACAAAAATCATATGATTCTATCAATTGATGCAGAAAAAGCATTTGACAAGATACAACATCCATTTATGATTAAAACACTTACTAAAATTGGTATAGAAGGAAAATACCTCAACATAATAAAGGCCATATACGACAAGCCCTCAGCTAATCTCATAATTAATGGTGAAAAGCTGTAGCCCTTTGCTCTACGTTCAGGAACACGACAAGGTTGTCCCCTATCACCTCTGCTTTTCAACATAGTGTTGGAAGTCCTCGCCAGAGCTATCAGGCAAGGGAAAGAAATAAAAGGCATCCAAATTGGGAATGAAGAAGTTAAATTGTCACTCTTTGCAGATGACATGATGCTATATAGAGAAAACCCTAAAGACTCCACCAAAAAGCTGTTAGAAACAATCAATGAACACAGTAAAGTTGCTGGCTACAAAATCAACGTACAAAAGTCCATTGCTTTCCTATATACCAACAATGAAATCTCAGAAAAAGAGATAGAAAAAACAATTCCTTTTGCAATTGCAGCAAAAAGAATAAAATACCTAGGAATAAACTTAACCAAGGATGTGAAGGATTTATATGCTGAAAACTATAAGACATTTTTGAAAGTAATTGAAGAAGACACAAAGAAATGGAAAGACATTCCGTGCTCCTGGATTGGAAGAATCAACATAGTTAAAATGGCCATATTACCCAAAGCCATATACAGATTTAATGCAATCCCCATCAAAATCCCAATGGCATTTTTTAAAGAAATAGAACAAAAAATCATCAGATTTGTTTGGAACCACAAAAGACCCCGAATAACCAAAGCAATATTTAAAAAAAAAAAAGAACAATACTGGAGGTATCACACTCCCTGATTTTTGCTTGTACTACAGGGCTACAATAATCAAAACAGCTTGGTATTGGTGGAAAAACAGACACATAGACCAATGGAATAGAATTGAGAACCCAGAAATAAAACCACATGAATATGGACAGATAATTTTTGACAAAGAAGCTAAAAACATACAATGGAGGAAAGACAGCCTCTTCAATAAATGGTGCTGGCAGAATTGGATAGCTACGTGCAAAAGAATGAAACTGGACTGTTATCTGTCACCATGTACCAAAATTAATTCAAAATGGATCAAAGACTTAAGCATAAGACCTGACACAATAAACTGCATTGAAGAAAACATAGGTACTAAACTTATGGACCTTGGGTTCAAAGAGCATTTTATGAATTTGACTCCAAAGGCAATGGAAGTAAAAACTAAAATAAACGAATGGAATTATATGAAACCGAAAAGCTTCTGCACAGCAAAAAAAACTATTGACAAAATAATGAGGCAATCAACTGAATGGGAGAAGATTTTCGCAAACAGTGCCTCTGATAAGGGGCTAATATCCAAAATATACAAGGAACTCATGAAACTCAGCAACAAAAAAAAACAAACAACCCAATTGAAAAATGGAGAGAGGACCTGAAGAGACATTTCTCCAAAGAGGATATACAAATGGCAAATAGACATATGAAAAAATGCTCAACATCGCTAATCATCAGAGAAATGCAAATGAAAACCACAATGAGATATCACTTCACCCAGTCACAGTCAGAATGGCTTTCATCAACAAGACAAATAGTAACAAGTGTTGGAGAGGCTGTGGAGAAAAAGGAACTCTCATACACTGTTGGTGGGAATGCAGACTGGTGCAGCCGCTATGGAAGGCAGTGTGGAGGTCCTCAAGAAATTAAAAATAGAATTACCATACGACCCAGCAATCGCTCTCCTGGGTATCTACCCCAAAAATATAAAAGCATTTCTCTATAGAGACACGTGGAATCCAATGTTCATTGCAGCTTTGTTTACGGTGGCCAAGACATGGAAACAACCAAAATGTCCTTCGATAGATGAATGGATAAAAAAGTTGTGGTACATATACACAATGGAATACTATTCGGCGTTAAGGAAAGATGATATAGGAGCATTTGTGACAACATGGATGGATCTTGAGACTATAATGCTAAGTGAAATAAGTCAGACAGAAAAAGCAGAGAACCCTTTGATTTCACTGATATGTGGTATATAAACCAAAAACAACAAAAGAACAAGACAAACAAATGAGAAACAAAAACTCATAGACACAGACAGTAATTTAGTGGTTACCAGAGGGTAAGTGGGTGGAGGGTGGGTGATGATGGTAAGGGGGATCAAATACATGGTGATAGAAAGAGAACTGACTCTGGGTGGTGAAAACACGATATGATATATAGATGATGTAATACAGAATTGTACACTTGATACCTATGTAAGTTTACTAACCACAGTCACCCCAATAAACTTTCATTGAGTAAAAAAAGATTTTCCAACTTAAATTTCAGGAATCTGTAATGATAGTACAACCAAATCATGGAGCATGGTCTCAACAAAGAGCACGCACAAAAGTAAACAAGTAGGTGCCTGGGAGAAAACGGGGGAAGCAGTGCTCACCATCTCACCCCAATCCCCACGGCAGAGGCCCTCCAGATAAGTGTTCCCACTGGGTCCGGTGGGGCAGGCAAGTGTGCACACACTGTCACCTGAGAGTGAGAGCTAGCCTGCTCTGCTCACAAGGGAAGTGGAGTCTATTTGAAATAAGTCATTAATTCAGCAGTTTCGCTGGGTCATGGACACACACTTAGTATATGGCTTTTGGCAGCTGGAGGTGGAGCACCAGAAAAGTAACGTAGTGATTGTCCTCAAAGAACTTGTAGTTAACATAGGAGGCATTCATACTTCTGGGAACACTTTGTTGACCCTTTGATGCGTACCCAGAGATGTCAAAGAACAGAAACTCTTTACTTCAAACGAGAAGCAGAAAAAACAGATTACCAAAGTTTGCAGGCTAGACCCTCCTACGGTCAGAGAAAATGTCGTGAATGAGGAAGAACTTTGGATAGCACCTGATGCAGGTGTAGAATTTGGGTCAATGAAGGAAAAAAAGAAAGTCATTCCAAGCAGGCAGAAGTTAGACTTCAGCAAGGTTTGGGACGAGATTCAGCACAGTGTCAGGGGATAGGCTGTAGTAGAATAATTCCTAGTTAATATCTCTTGCTGAGTTTGGCACGATTGAAACAGTGTGTGAAGGGCCTTGAATGTCAGATCAAGGCATAAGCCAGTGAGAGTACAATTAAAGCTGAATAGTGAGGCTGCTCAGCTCTGATCCTCTGATCCTTGTAGGAGCGTGAATCCAACGAAGGTTTGCTAGATCACTGTTACAGGTACCAGTATAGTGCCCGCCTCCTAAGGGCTCACAGCATAAGAGAAGACAGCTGACACACAATGAAGCCTGGCAGGATGTGTAAGTGTTGGGTTAGAAGCTTGAGCTGTGGGACTCCAGAGGAGGGTGTGGTTATTCCAGGCTGGGGCAAGCCCAGAGGTGTTTCTGTCTGACTGAAATTCAATCGAGAATTTTCCAGCAGAAGTTTGGGCTTGTTGATGTTATTTGCATTCTCTAGTACTTCAGTGTGTCAGTCTGCTCTGCTGCCACAACAAAAGCCAACAGACTGCATGGCTTAAGCGACAGAAACTTATTTTCTAACAGTTCCAGGGGCTGGAAAGTCTAAGATCTAGGTTTGGAAGGGTTCCATTTCTGGTGACACCTCTCTTCCTGGCTAGCAGATGGCCGCTATCTCGCTGTGTCCTCCCATGGCATTTCTTCAGTGTGTGCACATAGAGAAAAAGAATCTTTATCTTCCTCTTCATATGTGACCATCAGTCATGTTGGACTTCACTGTTATGACCTCATTTAACCTTAATTACCGACTCAAAGCCCTGTCTTCAAATACAGTCCCAGTGGGGGTTAGGGCTTCACATATGAAGTTCAGTTCATAACACTCAAGGAAAACTGTACTGAGCACTTTGTGCCCTCTTATGTTAATGCTGTCTGCTGTGGTTCTGTTTGTAGGAACTTGCACTTAGAATCTGAGACTGTTAGCACTAACGGAGACCGGTGGGGTCATAATCCAACCCTCCATTCACACCAGATCACCATAGAAGGTTGAATAACTTGCCCAAATGACACAGTTCATGTCAAAGCCCAAGTCTGTAAGTCCCTATTCAATGCTTTTCCAATATGTCCTGGCACCGAGTGCAGACCACGCCCCACTGCAGAACTGACAGCAAGCAAAGAACATCAGAATCAGAGGACCAAACTTGTCTGTCCACAGTGTGAATGTCATGTTACAAGCCAAAAGATAAGGTGGGGTGCAGAGCGGGAACAGGGACCATTAACGGAGATGCCTGGAGGCATGCTGTGCTCTTACTGACACTGCCAGTCCTGGGCGATGAGCAGGCCCCCACACCCTCCAGTTCACCTATGGCTGTGAGCTCTGGGAGGACGGTGGGACCATGAAGCATAATGGCTACGATGGTGATGACCTGAGCTCGGATATGGGCCCTGTGCAATACCCAGGAACCTCATTCACTGTCTGCTACACCGAGCAGGAATGCGAGGGCCACGGAAACTTTATAGACAGGATGTATTTGTGATGCTGTGCGTCCTGTGGCCACACGGATACTGGGGGTTTGGAGATGAGGGTTTGAAGTGCACTGGGAATGCCCTCCCACAGCCCACTCAGCACTTCCCTCATCCCCAGCTTGGGCCAGTTCTCTCTCCAGAGTATGGGTAGGGGTCTTCCCCAAGTCAGTCCACACAGGGGTTTAGGAAATCCCGTGTGGGTGGGTGGGGCCCACGTGCTGATGATGGCTTCCTCAAAAGCCAGAAATGTGGCTCTGGAGAGCCTCTCATCTTGGGTCTCCTGGGCAGTGCCATCTCACACATTCTTCTTAGGCCCACCCTAGAGTGGAACTACTCTTAGGAGACCACTGGGCTAGTCACTAGGCACTCCGCGTTTTTCACACTTTTTGGTTCTTTCTGACTAGAGATACAGTAGCTACGAGTGTTTATAAATATTTATCTAGGGACATTGAGTAATAGGCTTAATACGAGGGTGGAGAGTCTTTGGAGAGGTTCTTAGCCTGGAGGAGAATGTGGGACTGGATTCCCACGCCCTTGTCTAGGCTTAGCGTGGGGCTGGTTCTCTCCACCATCTGATAGAGAACACTCCCTGCCTCACCCTGTTGGCAACAAAACCAGCAGGAGTAATGGCGTCTTGGTCTTTGGAGTAGATGCCACCCACGAGCACTTGAGTAAGCCCTCCCTACTTTGTGGACCACAGAACCTCCCAGAACACATGTGCCCACCACCTAGCCCTCATGGGGAGTTCACCTAAAGTGCTGTTCCTGGGCTTCTACCCTGCACATGTCACCCTGACCTGGCAGCGTGATGGGGAGGACGTGACCCAGGACACGGAGCTCGTGGAGACCAGGCCCGCGGGGGACGGGACCTTCCAGAAGTGGGCAGCCGTGGGGGTGCCTTCTGGAGAGGAGCAGAGATACACGTGCCATGTGCAGCACGAGGGGCTGCCCGAGCCCCTGACCCTCAGATGGGGTACAGAAGAGTTCTGCATGCTAGAACTCTAAATCATACTCTTCCTCTCCTCTTCTTCCCATCTGCCTCGTTCCTCCTTCTCATGTTTCTCATCCCCTTGTTTTACACCATTTTTTTTTTCCAGATGGAATGTGATATTTGGGGGCAATTCTCCTTTCCCACTGCATTTTCCAAATGCTCCTGCTCCATGTCAGCCCTGGATCATGATCACTCAGAAGTCTGTGTCCTTTCTAGTCTTTCCTTCCATGCTAAGACTCTCTCTCATTCCGGCTGGGTTTCCCTGCCCCTCCCCTCCTTCTCCATGTTTCCAGTCTAGTGTCTCTCAATTCATTCTTTCACTTCAACCAGGAAGATTATTCTAGGATGCAGATCTGATTAGGGCTCTCCCTGGCTTAAATGCTGCCACATGCTGCGTGTTGTCCCCAGATGAAAGCCCAGAATCCCCTCAAGCCTTGGGATCTCTAGAACGCTCACACTCCAGCCTTGGATTTTGCCAGTGTGATCTTTACTCTCTAATCTCCACCCTGAACTGCGTACAGTCCCCCATGTCCCCCACTTGCTCTCTTTCTCTTCTAAGCCTTAGTCATGGTTTTTCCCAAGAGGTTTTTTTTTTTTTTGCCCATTCACCTGGATTTCTTCTACTCCTCTTCTAGGTGTCTCAGTTTAGACATTGCTTCTCCTGGAAAGCAAAAGACTGTTTTCCAACAACTAATTACAATTTGTTGTACTTACCACGTTATTCAAACTCTTTCTGAATTCCTTTACATTTCATTCACTGAGGCCAACTAGAGAGCTTGACATATGTTAACTGCCTAATAAATACTTACTAAACGAAGTTTTTTGTAATTCAAAATTTATTCACAAGAGTTTTAAATTTTGAATAATTAAAAAGGGTATACAGTGAAAAGTAAATGACCTCTTCTGTTCCATCCACCACTGTTACCAGTTTTTACACTATTATATAGAGAGTTTTCCCTTTCTATCAGGTCGTATTTTACCACATACTTGATCTGCACCTTTGTTTTCAATTCACACTATACATTTATTATTATTTAATGTTTTACATACAAATCAGGTTTGCTTTAAGGTATAGAAATGACAATTCTGTCACTCCTGATATTTTGAAACTTACTAAGCATGGCAAACATCACCCTTACTTCACAGTAATCAGAGTTTTATCTGGGCACGTGGTCACCCAGATTAAAACTGCATTCTCTAGCCCTCCTTGAAACCTGCTGTGTCCATGTGACAAACTTGTGGCCAATATGATGAAGTGATGTGAAGCTGTAGGTTTTGCTTAAAGGGCTTCCCTTTTCCTCCATCCATGCTTTCCCTGGCTGCTCATAGACCATGGACAAGGTCTGGGGTAACTTAGGTTGTCCTAACAAGGGCAACACCCCAGGGACAGCAGAGAGGAAGGTCATGGATCCTGGGTCCTGGACAACGTCATGGCACAGAGCCATCCTGGCAGCCCTGGACTGCCTGCCTCTCTCACACAAGCTTCTCTCCTGTTCAGACATTATTTGGGTTTCTGATGTATACAACTGACATAGTGTGTATAGGGAGAGCAGGACTTCCCAGGAGTGCGTGGCCAACGTGATCTGTTCTGGACATGAGCAGACATGTATTTACAGTGCTCACCACTGTGGGTCCCCAGGCACATTATTCTAAGTTGGAGCAAAAGAGCTGGGTCACAGGGGCAGGACAGGGAAACTGGAGACTGTTACCTTCTCATCTTTCTAGTCATGGGACTTCTGGAGGGAGTGTTTGGGCTCACCAGGTGTTAGATTTAGGAGTCTTTGTCTTTGGTTTTCTAATTCTTTCGATACAGACTAGATTCCTTGCTCATCTAAGCCAGGATCAGAATCACTGATGGTGACCTCATCATCGTCACCCTGTCTGCTGGCAGGGACAGTGGAGGTTGAAGTCGAGAGGAGCAACCCCTCAGATAGAAGAGGCTGCAGGGTCCTTTGGCAACAGGTTCAATGGGGAGTCTGTGCTTCCCCAGCCCCGTTTGAAGAGCTGACGTTGCAATAATTGACCTCAGTTCCCTCATGTCCTGTGTCCTGGTGATTAGAAAACTCTTCACTTCACTGTATTGTCTTTATTACAAGTGAGTCATTAGGTCCAGCTTGTGTTCCAAGGTGGGGATTGCACAAGGGCATTAATAGCAGGAGCTGGGGATCACAGGGTATGTGAGGGTGTGCCTACTAGAGCGTGACTTTCGGGGCTACCTGAATGCCTGATATCTCGCAGTACTGAAACCAGAGATGGAGAGACTAGAATAAAGAAAGAGCTCAAGTTGAAGGGATTTGGTGCCTGGTCCACAGGAACACGGATCAAAATTATGATCTCAGAATGGTGGCTCCATCTTCTTGCTAATTTGGGGCTTGAAGGAGGTATGTTTGTTAGGTAGAAACATGAAAGTAAAGAAGTGAAAAGAAAGCTAGCAGTTCTAAAAGTTAGGGTTGTTTTCCATTTATTTCATTTCTCTCATAGACTTGAGAATTTTCAAAGGTCTTTTATTGGTTACATGGTTTAATAATCAACATGGTCTTAAATACTGAGAAAGTACTGCAGGACCCAGACTTGACCAATCAGAGTGTACCAGCGGACACTGCGAGAAAGATGTCTGTCTTTCTGTTGAAGTTGTTAAGGTGGGATAATGTAAGGAGGTTATGACTGTTATTGTCTACCTTTCCCAGGAACAGAATGAGAGATGGAAGTTGGGGAGGGAGGGAGAGGGAAAGAGAAAGAGAAAGAGAGAGAGAGAGAGATCTGATGACAATGTGAGTCCCTGGATCAGGTCAAGTTCCAAGTCGGCCTCATTAATTCTCTTCCACTAACGCTGGGTTGATCTGCAACTGAGTCTTTTCACAGGAACTCAGACTTTGCTGTGATGCTGGATCCTCATTGGCTCCTTGCGGCTGTGACTTCCCACTGCTGCCATCACTACCAGAGCGAAAGTGCAGGGAGGATGGAGAGACAAGTAGGAAAGAGCTGTGGGCGCTGTTATTGATGCTTTCCTGGTTCTCACGGCAGCTTCCTTCAGCTGCGGCCATTCTCGTGCTACCATACTCCTTGGAGTCTGAACCAGCAAAGAATAAGAACAGCTCTTTCCACTGAAAACCAATCACATTTCCCGCTGGCAGCTGAAATACCTGCTCTTTTGCAGTTAAGTTCCCGCTCACAAATGCAAAAGACTCTGGAGCTGCCCACTTTCCAGTGCTCAGGCTGCAGTGCTGTCCATTGTCCCTTTGTTCCATCAGGATAGGGATTAATCCATGGTGTAGCCAGAGTCAGAACAGTCCTGGAGAAGCCCTTCAATATGTACACAAATGTGACTCAAGGGACACAGGCGTACAGTTCACAGCGCCACCTGCTGCTGGTGGAAAACACACCAGGGTGCTCATCAGCAGAGGAGGATCAGAACATACTGGTCCCTACGTTCTCGTCGTCCCATGGAGGGTGTGCTGAGGCGGCCACAGTGGGCTGTATTCCCGTGGCAAGCATTCCAGAGTGAGCACACCCCAAAATACCCTGTTTACTGGGACAGCAAGACAGAGACATCGGAGCCACTAGGATACAATCGCATCACCAGTTAAGGACCTGAGCTTGTTAGAGACTGGGAGTCCCTGGAGCTCAGGGGCTGGCGTCAGTCTGTTCTTCCCAAGAGCAGATGCAGACCTGCTGACTCAACCCTGCACTCTGCTAACAAGAGCGGGAGGAAGGGTCCTTGAGGGCGTCTAGCTCTGAGTCTCTTCAGTAGGTTTTCCAGGCCCCGGCTGCAACTGTTCATGGGCTCTCTAGATGTTTCAAAGACCCTCTCAAGCATTTCCAAGAGTACAAGCGGTTATTTCCAAATTGACCTCATTATTCACTTTCTTCATCAATACATTGCTGCACTTTGTTGATGTTCTCCCGACTACTAAACCATTTTTGCTACACTGAACAAGCATAACAATTTATTTACTCTTTTCTCAATAAAAACATGAAAACTTTCTTTTCTGTTCATGACTTCCAACTCTACTCTGTCTTTTCATTCCTACTAGATAGTGGGTCCATGCCATGCAGAGTGTCATACGGGATCTCTGGTCCTGCTCCCCACATAAGAACGCAGGAATTGGTGAGGCCAAAAAGGACCACCCAGAGAGCCATAGATACGGGAGTCATACCACTATAGTCTCACTGGTGGCTGAGTTGGAGACACAGGAAGCAGGAGCCACAGGACATCCGCAGGAGCCTTCAGCATCTCTGCCAACCAACCTCACTTGCTAACTGCAACCCGCCTCTCTGCAATCCTCAATCCGCCCTTGCTAGCTTAGCCATGGCAGTTACGTCAGTGGCTAATGGCTAACCCGTAACAGCTGAAAGCCAACTAGCCACAGCTGACGGCCATCTACTACCCAAGCCAGCACCTTTCCACATGAGGCCGAGAGCCTGGAAACTGCTCTCTGGGGCTCTATCCCCACAGTCCTTTAACAATTTCTTGGCCACATCTATGATTTTATGCCTACTTTATATTACTACAACAGTCACATTGCAGTATTTTTAAAATCAATCCTCGTAAAACTTTGATCTCAAGTTTCATATAACAATGTAAAGTTTTGTTTCTCTCCTCTCTCAACTGAGTTAATACTCTGACCCTGGTTGTTGGAGTAAGGACATACATTAATTAGGGTAAATAGTTATTATAACAAGTAAGCCTCCAAATTACAGGGGCTCCATATAATAGATTATTTTTGGTAATAAGATGTCCAGTGTGGTTCTAACTCAGCAGTGTGTTGGGGAGGCTGAGTGGCAGCACTATCTGCTCCACGCAGTCCTTCTGGGATTCAGGCTGACAGAGTCTGTACCATGTGCATTATGTGACTCCCAGGTTGTTGTGTCATCTTCATCCAGAGGAAATAAGATCAAAGAGCATAGAAAAATATCTTATTGATTTATAAATAGATACTTTATATTTAATTTTTATTTTTCAATTGCAGTTGACATTCAGTATTATTTTATATTAGATTCAGGAGTATAGCACATTGGTCAGACACTTACATAATTTATGAGGTGATTTCCCCCCAATTAGTCTATTACCCACCTGGCTCCAAACATAGTTATTACAATATTACTGACTATATTCTCTGTGCTGTATGTTACATCCTAGTGGCTATTTTGTAACAACCTATTTGTACTTCTTAATCCCTTCACCTTTCTCACCTAGATCCCCAACCACCCTCCCTTCTGGCAACCATCAGTTTGTTCTCTGTGTCTGTGAGTATGTTTCTCTTTTAGTTGTTTGTTTATTTTGTTCTTTAAAGTCTGCATATAAGTGAGGTCATGTGGTATTTGTCTTTCCTCTTTGACTTATTTCACTTAGCATAATACCCACTAGGTCCATCTAGGCTATTGCAAATGGTAAGATTTCATTCTTTTTGATGTTCAAGTAATATTCCATTACATATATGTACCTTCTTTTTTACCCATTTATCTCCTGACTGACATTTAGATTGCTTCCATATCTTGGATATTGTGAATAACACTGCAATAAACATCTTTTCCAATTTGTGTTTTTCTTTTCGTCAGATAAATACTCAAAAGGGTAATTGCTGGGTCATAAGGTAGTTCTATTCTTATTTTTTAGGAACTTGCACACTGTTTTCCACAGTGGCTGTGCCCATTTGCAACCCCACCTACAATACATGAGGATTTCCTTTTCTCCACATCCTCACCAACAATTGTTTGTTTATTGATGATAGCCATTTTGACAGGTGTGACGTGATTCCATATTTTTTTTTATTAAGGCTTTATTTTTGTAGTTTTATGTTCACAGCAATATTGAGGAAAAGACAGAGATTTTCCATATACTCACTTCCCTGCTCCCACACATGCGTGGCCTCCTCCTTTTCTAACATTCCCCATAGAATGCTACATTTGTTACAATTCATGAACTTACACTGACACATCATAATCATCCTAAGTCCATAATGTATATTGTTTCATTGGCGGAATGGTGCAGTCTGTGAGTTTTGACAAATGGATGTTGACATGCATCCATCATGATAATATTATAATATTTCACAGGTCTAAAAATCCTGTGTTCCACCTACACACCCTTCCCCTCACCCTCCAGGAAAACTGGTCTTTTTACAGTCTTGATGCGTTTGCCTTTTCCAGGATGTCATATTTTGGAATCATATAGTATGTAGCCTTTTCAAATTGGCTTTTTATTCCTTAGTAATATGCATTAAAAGTTCCTCCATGTCTTTGCAAGGCTTGATAGAACATTTCTTTTCAGTGCTGAATAATACTCTGTTGTCCGGATTAACCAAGGTTTATTTATTTATTCAACTACTGCAGGACATCTTGGTTGCTTCCAAGTTTTGCAAATTATGAATAAAGCTGCTATAAACATCTGTGTGTGGTTTTTGTGTAGTCACAACTTTTCACACTCATTGGGTAAATACCATGAGTGTGATTGCTGCATCATATGGTAAGAGTATGTGCAGTTTTATAAGAAATCACCAAAGTGGATGTACCATTTTCCATTCCCCTCACCAATAAATGAGAATTCCTGTTGTTCCACATTCTCACCAACATTTGGTGTTGTCAGTGTTCCAAATTTTGGTCATTCTAATAGGTGTGTAGTGGTTTCTCATTGTGTTTTTATTTGTATTCCCATAACGGGGAGCATCTTTTCATTATTTATTTGTCATCTGTACATCTTCTTTGGGGAGATGTCTGTTAAAATTGTGGATGCAAAAGGAGCCACACACTAAACCTGACAAGCACCAGGGAGGGCCGCATGGCAGGTCCTACAAACTCAGAGACTGAAATTAACCACATATGATGGCCTGAACATAAAAATTCCTCACTGAAAGCGATTTGTGGTGGGTAGTCATGTCCTAGGCTTCCTTGACCAAGGTCAACCTTTACTTTAAGTGAGTTGCCTATCATTTTGTAGAACCGAAGCTAACATACCTTTGAAATGTTGGAATAATCTCCTTTCCAGACCCCTTAGGGCACAACCCACCACACCAGAACAAGAATCCTCATTTTTATCTTTTTCCCCACCTACCATCTCTACGTGCTGTAAATGCTAGTTAACTATCCTGTACCCACTAGTGTAAAAGAAGTACGTATTTCTATGTTTTACTTTTTATCCAATCCCAGAGATTTCCCTGCTTTGCTTTTTCCCACCCCCTTAATCTACCACCAATGGATTTAATGTTACCCTCCTTAAGTCTCCTCATCCTTTGATTCTAATGTATAACATAAGCTGCAAAATGGCCATTCTGTGAAGCATTTTTTCAATCTATTGATATTTGTTTCCCTACAGCTGTCATCAGTTTGGCTTAGATAAACTCATAAAATTTTCTACAGGCTTCAGCGTTTCTTACATTGACATTTACTTGGCGCAGTCAGCAGGATTCCAAAGAAGCCCCCCCAGGACCACCCCGCAGACCCAGACCCAGTGCTAGGTACCTGCAAAGGCAAATTGTGCCCCACTGGCTCCCTGCTTTGCGACAGGTGAACTTGGGTGGTGAATTTTTCTTGGAATTCAGGACTTCCCTGTTTTCAGTTTCAGATATACCAAACAATGTAATAGTTAGACATTTACACCCCTCACAAAATGATAACCTCCCCCTGCCCCCATCTACTACGCATCTGGTATCATATATAGCTGTTGTAATTCCATTAGGACCTCCGTGTTTTAAGTAGGAGGCCCTGACTTTATTTACCTTTCCTAAAAAAAAAAAAAAAAAAAAAAAAAAAAAATCCTTGAGGTGACACTAAAAAATAATGGTTGAAATAACCCAGGGACAAGAGAAAACAAAAATGGGTGGCTGGTTTTTAATTTTGGTTTTTCAACCGGAATTACTTACTGAGAGTCTGAACAAAGCCTTTTGCTGGATAAATGAGAGTCTGAATTTATTCAGCTCCAAAGATAAGGGACATTTACTCACTCCAGCAAGAATTATGGGTATTCTTAAGTGACTAAGAATCTATGTGGAAGTTTCTGAGGATACTCCTTAAAACGTGCAGTGGCCCCATAGGGAATTCCAACACAACTGTTATTAAATATTTGACTTGTCCGGGGTCGTGCACATAAAGGCTGGTTACCTAGCGCTCCGAGTCCTCACATTTGTACTAGACAGCCACGGAGAGAAACCGAGGCACATAAAAAGATTGGAGTGACCCCAGAACAGACAGCCCCTTGGAGCTCAACTAATAAGCAGCACATTTCAACCCACTACACAAAACCCTAGAAATGTGTTCAGACTCTGCAGATCCCCCACAAAAAAAAACTAAATTTAACATGAGAAATTGCATCTCCAAGGCCAACAAGCCCCAGACACTCCAAGCCCCATAGATACTGCTGCAGATGTACAGTTAGTTGCTAGGGAGCCTTTACTTGCAAGTAGTTACAAAAATGGAAAGACTTAACTACAAGTGATATCAACTTATGACAGCCCAAATGAAGCTCTTTTGACAACTAAAGTAATTTTTTTATTTTTTTAGTTTTTGAACACACAGTAGAAAAAAGCCAGTTCTAAAATCAATGAATGACTGGCTTCAATTGACAACTAGAAGCCTCTGAAATGTAGCACAGAGAGACTTTCTTCTCTCTAGGAAGTTAGTAAGGAAATTTTAGAGACTGTCTCTGAACTAAAGAAGGTTAATGAAGCTGCTCAATGCAAACACCTCACTTTTCCTTCTTCTCCAACTGTCCTGCTATCCTTCTATGTCATTGTCCAGACTTACTCACTTTTTCACCTCCTTCTCCTTCTCTCTCTCCCATGCCTTCTGCCCCACAGCTCCCTCCTTACCTGGTGAGACTCAGAATAGAAAATCAGACGAGGATAGAATAGGAAAACAAATTTCTGGCAGCTCCCTTTGGAAAAAACCTGGTCTCAGGCAGAGGGGTCCCAGCGATCGTGTATGTTCTTTGGACTAGAAGAAAATTAAAGAATTACTGGAGACGTCATCAAACTGGCGGTATGAGGTGAGCCTCTGTAAAGCTCCCCTGGAATTTACACCTAATCGAACAACGATAACTCCAAAAAAGGACTTCCTACACAGCAGACAGGCAAGACGAAGAGGCCCACTACTGACTTCACCTCAAGGTGGGCGAATAGCGCGAGCGGGGGAGGAGGGAAGGGAGAAGAGAGGGGATGGAGCCGCACGGGCGCAGGACGCAGACCTAGCTCAGTGCTCCGAGCTCGCTGCTCCCAGAACTACAGCAGCTGCAGGAGAGGGAAGAACTCGGACTGCTAGGGCTCCGCTTACGGCCCACAGGGCTGAGGGGGCAGCATATAGCACGGCTGAACCCAATGCTCATGGCAGAGACCTCGGAGAAAAGACTGAGGGAAGAAGGCTGAAATCGGAGGTTTAAGCCCTCACTGCCGAGCACAGAACGGGAGCCTTAGGCACTGACACTAGCCTCCCCCTCCCAACCCTCCCAGAGCTCGCCCCGCCCCCACCTGCTCAGTCCTAGAAGCGGAACAGTAGCAGTGTCAAATCAAAAGAACAGCATATTTGCTGTTCTGAGAACTGTGGACCACAGACACAGATTCGAGCCCAACTAGTTCCGGCAGTTCCTCCCGGAGCTGTGGAAGCAGGACCGGCTATGGTGGTGATTGCTGCCATAGCTCTGGGCCACCTCTCACAACTTACCCCGCCCCTGGACACACCTATCTGGGCAGATCCCTGCAGGAGTAAACAGAACTGCTGAAACATACGGGCTCTGAATCTGGCACAAAAAAAGCTTTGGAACTTCAAAAGGTCTCCGCATACTCACACGGACACTGCGCTCTGTGAACAAGGTGAACTATTAACAGAGGAGAAGCCCGTCTCCCAGGGAATCCCCTCAGTGTGTGAGAAGCTGGAATAGTGCAGAGAAAACATAGCACTACCATGTGAGAGAGAAAAAAAGGCTTCAGTCGGAGAGAAAATAAAACATACTACCAACAACTGCTGGAAAACAGAAGAGAGACCTCTTCCTATCAACCTGTTGCAGAAGCCACTCCTGTAGATGTCTAGGAAGAGAAATAATAAATCAGTAATTGCCATGAATAACCAAGGCAACAAGACAGCTCAGAAAGAAAGTGAAAAGTCTCCAGAAAAGGAACTTAAAGATATGGAAATATGTGACTTAAAACACAGAGAATTCAAGATTCGGAAAAAACTCAACGAGATGCAAGAAAACACAGAAAAGCAGTTCAATAAACTCAGAAACACAATCAAAGAACAGCATGAGCATTTTACGAAAGAGATTGAAATTTTAGAAGAGAACCAAAGAGAATTTGTGAAGATTAAGAACTCAATAGAAGAAATTAAGAATGAAATAACCAGCTTAGGTAGTAGAGTTGACGAAATGGAGGAAAGAGTCAGTGATATCAAAGATAGAAACCTGGAAATTACACAGATGGAAGAAGAAAGATACTTGAAACTTAAAAGAAATGAAAGAATGCTACAAGAACTTTCTGACTCCATCAGAAAGAGCAATATAAGAATGATGGGCATACCAGAAGGAGAAGAAAGAGGGAAGGGAACAGAGAATATATTCAAACAAATCGTCGATGAGAACTTCCCAAACTTGTGGAAAGAACTGGATCCTCGAATCCAAGAAGCAAATAGAACACCTAATTACCTCAATCCCAACAGGCCTTCTCCAAGGCACATTGTATTGAAGCTGCGTAAAATCAACGACAAAGAAAGAATCCTAAAGGCAGCCAGGGAAAAGAAGACGGTAACCTACAAAGGAAAGCCCATTAGATTATCATCAGAATTTTCAGCAGAAACTCAACAAGCCAGGAGGGAGTGGAACCAAATACTCAAACTATTGAAAGAGAGAAATAATGAGCCAAGAATAATATATCCAGCAAAGATATCCTTTAGATATGAAGGAGGAATAAAGACCTTTACAGACATACAGAAGCTGAGGAAATTTTCTAATACATGACCTGCACTACAACAAATATTAAATGAGGCTACTCGACCACCATCAACAGGGACAATTTGTGGCGACCAAAACATTAAAAAAGGGACAGTAAAGGTCTGAACCGGAATATGGGAATGGAGAAAGAAAGGGTGCTTAAGAAAATGGAATACTCTAAATATCAAACTTTCTTTGACATAAACTTAAGGGTAACCACTCAAAAAAAAAAAAAAAGCCAGAATGGAAATATATACTGTAATAAAAGAAGAAACAGACGGAAACATCATAGACTACCACCACACAGAAATAATACAAAACAACAAAAAGGCAAAGAAACAATGGAGACACTACCTTACCAGAAAACTAAAGATAGAATGACAAGAAATCCTCACGTATCAACAATCACCCTAAATGTAAATTGACTGAACTCACCAATAAAAAGGCACAGAGTAGCAGATTGGATCAAAAAACTAAACCCAACCATATGCTGTCTCCAAGAGACACATCTCAGCTACAAGGACAAGCATAGACTCAAAGTGAAAGGGTGGAAATTGGCACTCCAAGCAAATGGTACCCAGAGAAAAACAGGTGTAGCCATAATAACTTGCGATGAAACAGACTCAGGGTGAAAAAGGTAACAAGAGACAAAGATAGACATTTCATAATGGTAAAGGGGACTATGCAACAAGAAGACATAACAGTCATCAATATTTATGCCCCCAATCAGGGAGCACCGAAATATACCAAGCAACTACTAACAGAACTAAAAGGAGAAATTGACCAAAACAAATTATACTAAGGGACCTAAATACATCATTGACAGCTATGGATAGATCATCCAAACAGAAAATAAATAACAAAATAGCAGCCCTAAAGGACACATTAGATGAAATGGACATAATTGACATATATAGAGCACTTCATCCTAAAACATCAGACCATACATTCTTTTCGAGTGTACATGAAACATTCTCAAGGATAGACCATATATTGGGACATAAAATCAGCCTCAGCAAATTTAAGAAGATTGAAATCATACCAAGCATATTCTCTGATCACAAGGCTTTGAAATTTGGTATCAACTGCAAAAAAAAAGCAGGAAAAAAGACAAATACATGGAGATTAAACAACATACTTTTGAAAAACGACTGGGTCAAAGAAGAAATTAGAGGAGAGATCAAAAGATACATAGAAACAAAAAACAATGAAAATACATCCTACCCAAATTTTTGGGATGCAGTGAAAGCAGTTTTAAGAGGGAAATTTATATCATTACAGGCCTATCTCAAGAAACAAGAAAAATCCCAAATAAATAACCTCATGTTACACCTTAAAGAACTAGAAAAAGAAGAACAAGTGAAACCCAAGGTCAGCAGAAGACAGAAATTTCAAAAATCAGGGCAGAACTAAATGAAATAGAGAACAAAAAGACAATAGAAAAACTTAACGTGGCTGGTTTTTTGAAAAGGTTAACAAAATTCACAAACCCTTGGCTAGACTCACTAAGATAAAAAGAGAGAAGACACTAATTAACAAAATCAGAAACGAAAAAGGGGAAGTTATCACGGACACCACAGAAATACATAGGATCATCCAAGAATACTATGAAGGACTATATGCCACCAAATTCAATAACCGAGAAGAAATGGACAAGTTCTTAGAAACATATAGCCTTCCAAGGCTGAACCATGAAGAACTGGAAAATCTAAACAGACCGATCACCACGAAATTGAATCAGTCATCCAACACCTTCCCAAAAGCAAAAGTCTGGGACCAAATGACTTCACTAGTGAATTATACCAAACCTTCAAAGAGGATCTAATACCAATCCTGCTCAAACTCTTCCAAAAAATTGAAGAAGAATCAGTACTCCCTAACTCATTTTATGAGGCCAACATTACCCTGATACCAAAACCTGGTAAGGACAACACAAAAAAAGAAAACTGCAGACCAATATCTCTGATGAATACTGATGCTAAAATCCTAAACAAAATTCTAGCAAATCCAATAAAAACAATGCATTAAAAAGATTATTCATCATGACGAAGTGGGGTTCATCCCCGGGGCACAAGGATGGTTCTACATCCGCAAATCCATCAATGTGATACATCACATAAACAAAATAAAGGACAAAAATCATATGATTATATCAATTGATGCAGAAAAAGCACTTGACAAGATACAACATCCATTTATGATTAAAACACTTAATAAAACAGGTATAGAAGGAAAATACCTTACCATTTACGACAAACCCTCAGCTAATCTCATAATTAATGGTGAAAAACTGAAGCCCTTTGCTATACGTTCAGGAACACGACAGGGCTGTCCTCTATCACCTCTGCTTTTCAACCTAGTGTTGGAAGTCCTTGCCAGAGCCATCAGGCAAGAGAAAGATATAAAAGGCATCCAAATTGGGAATGAAGAAGTTAAATTATCACCCTTTGCAGATGACATGATGATGTATATAGAAAACCCAAAAGACTCCACTAAAAAGCTGTTAGAAACAATCAACGGATACAGTAAAGTTGCTTGCTACAAAATCAATGTACAAAAGTCCATTGCATTCCTATACACTAACAATGAAATCTCAGAAAAAGAAATACAAAAAACAATTCCCTTTGCAATTGCAGCAAAAAGAATAAATACCTAGGAATAAACTTATCCAAGGATGTGAAAGACCTACATGCTGAAAACTGTAAGACATTTTTGAAAGAAATTGAAGAAGACACAAAGAAATGGAAAGACATTCCGTGCTCATGGATTGGAAGAATCAACATAGTTAAAATGGCCATATTACCCAAAGCCATATACAGATTTAATGCAATCCCCATCAAAATCCCAATGGCATTTTTTAAAGAAATAGAACAAAAAATCATCAGATTTGTCTGGAACCACAAAGGACCCCGAATAACCAAAGCAATAATAAGAAAAAAGAACAATATTGGAGGTATCACACTCCCTGACTTTAGCTTGTACTACAGGGCTACAATAATCAAAACAACATGGTATTGACAGAAAAACAGACACGTAGACCAATGGAATAGAATTGCAAACCCAGAAATAAAACCTCATAAATATGGACAGATAATTTTTGACAAAGAAGCTAAACACATACAATGGAGGAAAGACAGCCTCTTCAATAAATGGTGCTGGGAGAATTGGATATCCACGTGCAAAAGAATGAAACAGGACTGCTATCTGTCACCATGTACCAAAATAATTCAAAATGGATCAAAGACTTAAGCATAAGACCTGAAACAATAAACTGCATAGAAGAAAACATAGGTACTAAACTTACGGACCTTGGGTTCAAAGAGCATTTTATGAATTTGACTCCAAAAGCATGGGAAGTAAAAGCTAAAATAAATGAATGGGACTATATGAAACTTAAAAGCTTCTTCACAGCAAAAGAAACCATCGCCAAAATAAAGAGGCAACCGACTGAATGGGAGAAGATTTTTGCAAACAGTGCCTCCGATAAGGGGCTAATATCCAAAATATACAAGGAACTCATGAAGCTCAACAACAAAAAAACAAACAACCCAATTGAAAAATGGGCAGAGGACCTGAAGAGACATTTCTCCAAAGAGGACATACAAATGGCAAATAGACACATGAAAAAATACTCAACATCGCTAATCATCAGAGAAATGCAAATAAAAACCACAATCAGATATCACCTCACCCCAGTCAGAATGGCTTTCATCAACAAGACAAATAGTAACAAGTGTTGGAGAGGCTGTGGAGAAAAAGGAACCCTCATACACTGTTGGTGGGAATGCAGACTGGTGCAGCCGCTATGGAAGGCAGTGTGGAGGTTCCTCAAAAAATTACGAATAGAATTACCATATGACCCAGCAATCCCTCTCCTTGGTATCTACCGAAAAAACTTGAAAACATTTATACATAAAGACACGTGTGCTCCAGTGTTCATTGCAGCTTTGTTTACGGTGGCCAAGACATGGAAACAACCAAAATGTCCTTCGATAGATGAATGGATAAAGAAGTTATGGTATATATACACAATGGAATACTATTCGGCGGTAAGAAAAGATGGTATAGGAACATTTGTGACAACATGGATGGATCTTGAGAGTAAGTTAAGCGAAATAAGTCAGACAGAAAAAGCAGAGAACCCTTTGATTTCACTGATATGTGGTATATAAACCAAAAACAACAAAAGAAAAAGACAACAAATGAGAAGCAAGAACTCATAGACACAGACAATAGTTTAGTGGTTACCAGAGGGTAAGGGGGGTGGGGGTGGCAGATGAGGGTAAGGGGGATCAAATATACGGTGATGGAAGAACTGACTCTGGGTGGTGAACACACAATGCGATTTATACATGATGTAATACAAAATTGTACACCTGAAATCTATGTAATTTCACTAACAATTCTCACCCCAATAAATTTTAAAAAAAACCACAGGAGTGAAAACATTAACTTGTAGCTGGGAGCAGGATTAAGAGGGCTTCAAAGTACAAGCAAAGAGAAATCTAGGAAGAAGGCATTGAGCTGTGAAAGGGGAATGGGATGGAAAGAACTACAAACAAGTTTTGATGGATGGTCTTTTGGCAGTGGGGGAGAGCTGGGGTAACATGCTAATGCTGTGGAAATCAAAGGAGACGAAGCACTATGGATAAACATTAGCTACTATGATGCCAAGATTTAGTCCTATGAGGAAAGAATCCTTATTGCAACATTTAGAGTACCTTCTATGTGCTCACTGTACTAAGAGTGGCTTTTTCTCCTTTTGGTCCATGTCCTGAAGAAGGAGGGCCAGTTTGAGAGTCAGGAAACCAAATTCTGCACTCTTTCCATCCAAGTTCAATTAAGGGGTGGGGGGGGGAGGAGAGCGTGATGATTCTTTGATTCCTCTACTTAAGTGTCACTTAAATGAGCACACCTTGTACCTGTGTGATTTGAATAAGGCTTTGTCTAGAAACCAAAGGATGCCAGGAATGACTTCTGGCCTGATTTCCTTGCCACCGAGTCATGAAGCGAGGCAATGTCACGGTGCGCTCCCCAGATTCACTGAGGGGTACACAGGAGGGGTTAGAAGGGTAGTCTCCATACCTGTTACCATTTCCTGCCTCTCGTGCTTAGTGCTAATTCCCTTAGCTTCCCGTACCACACTTATGCATATGAACCAGCAGCAGCAACAGCCCTACAATTCGACTAACCGACCAACTCGATGTCTGTATCAGGGACATCTGGATATTGTAGTATCATGGAAACTGCTCTCTGGTGACGAGTGTCTAGAGACACAGCGAATTTTAGTATTTACACCCTTTAGTGGGTTGAATAGTATCCACTGGGAACTTCAGAAGGTGCCCTTATTTGGAAATAGGGTCTTTGCGGATGTGATCAAGTTAAGATGAGGTCACACTGGATTAGGGTGGTCCCTGATCTGAGGCCCGTGTTCTTATAAGAGGGTATTTGGGACACAGACACACACAGAAGGAGAATGTCAGATAACAAGGGAGACTGATACGTGTACAGGCTAAAGAACACAGGGTTGCTGGCAGCCACCAACGCCAGGAGAGAGGCACAGACAGGGCCTCCCCAGAGCCTCCAGGAGCAGCTGCTGGGCCAACACCTTGCTCTCAGTCCTTCTGCCTCCAGAACTGTGAGAGAACAAATTGTTGTGAAGCCACTCATTGGTGATATGTCATTATAGCAGCCTTGGAACACGAATCCGTACCCCACGTTTTTCTTCTATGTGCCCTAGGATTTGGGGTACTATATCTTATCAGACAGAAAAGGAGAGTTATAAACCTTGGTGACTATATCAGCACATGGAAGGGACAGTAGGACGACTGAGCAATGAAAAATCAAATGGCACCTTCATAGGTGAGGTAAAGTGCAGGGGAATTTACTTTTCAAAGCTCTACAGGGTGAAGCTCTAAACACTGGTGGTTTTTTCAGTACATCTACCAATTCTTTGACACTCTTCTCTTCAAAAGGCAGAGCTTAGTTCCCTCTCTTTGAGTGTGGGTTGTTCTTGGTGACTAACTTCTAACAAATAGAATGTGGCAGGAGTGAGTGTGTGACTTCCGGGCAAGGTCACAAAATGACACTGTCACTTTCTCCTTGCTCTCCCTCTTAAGTCATTTGCTCTGGGGAATGTCAGCAGCCACCTCATGGGGACACTCAAGCAACCCCAAGGAAGAGATTTATGTGGAGAGAAACAGAGGACCCCTGTCAGCAACCAGCACAAGTTGCCAGGCACGTGAGTAAGCCACCTTGGAAAAGGACTCTCCAGGTCCGCTCAAGACTTCAGGGGACTGCAGCCTCAAGTGACATCCTGACTGTGACCACATGAGGCCCTGAGCCAGAGCCACTTACCTAAGCCATTTCCAGATCCCAGACACACAGAAACTGTGAGGTAATAAATGTAGATTGTGTTCAGCACTAGGCTTTGGAGAGATTTCTAACACGATCATAGGTAACATAAGCTCTCTTAACACAGCCCTCAAATCCCAAGCATCTTCCCTGCCTGTCACTTTCTGCCTACAAGACACTCCCTGCCTGGTTTCTTCGTGTCCCTCAAGTACCTCTGGACCCGCTGAATTCCAAACCTCTTCCACAGCTAGAACACAGAACCCGCAAGGCTCTGCCTCTGCCCTTTCCATGCCACCAAGGACGGCAGAAGCAAGTGCGGATCAGTGCAGGTCAGTGAGCTACAGGGAGCACACTCGAGATTAGGGTCCTTGGGTTCTCACTGAGAGACTTTCATTTGTGGGGGGAAAAGGAAAACAAAACTTAATCATTTACAACAAACATTTACTGAGTATTCTGTGTTAAGCAGAGTACTAAATAGCAGGCATAAAAATGGTCCTTGAAATGACAAATAAGTTTTGTAGCAGGACCTAGTGGTACCCCACCTATATACCCTCAGGCCAAAGACTGGCTGAGGATTTTTTAGAGCCCAGTACAAACAGAAAATGTGGGGTCCCTTGTTTAAAAGTTAAAAGACTTTCAAGAGGTTACTAGCAGAATATTCAATCAAACTGCACATGGGACACTGTAGTCACACAACAGCCTAGCCAACTGTCCCTTCATGTCTTTCCTTAAGGAAACAAGAGTTTGTGAAATTGTGCCTTTCTGGGACTCTATTCCATCCTTTGTTTACACCTTATGTCTCTCTGTCTGGTCCCCAAAAGATGGTTTGCAGCCAAAGACAGGTAAGATATCTCATGGGAGATACAACCTAGCAAGGCGGAACCGAGTGGGGACCCCAAATGAGCTGCCTTGGACGGGTGTGGGAAGGGGCCTTGCCTCCCCTTCCCCCTGCTTGGAAAGTCTACTGCCGGCTCTGGCTTTCGCCTTGCACCTGGTTCCACTTCTCTCAACGGAGTTGTTACAATGTGAAAGACATGATCCTGAAAAGGTACATGCTTTAAGTAAAAACATCCTAGGACCTTGTGCTTCCGCTGTTTAAAGACAAAGGGTGAGGGGAGTCATACCATTATAGTCTCGCTGGCAGCTGCGTTGGAGACACAGGAAAAAGGAGCCACACAATCTGCGAACTGCCGTCCGCTTTTCTGCCAACGAACCAACCCCACTTTCTAGCTGCAACCCGCCGTGCTAACTGCAATCCATGCTTGCTAGCTCAGCCACCATCTTCTTGCTAGCCCCCATTTGCTGCTAGCGTAGCCGCGGCAGTTGTGTTGGTGGCCAATGGCTTACTGGTTGCAGCTGGCGGCTGGCTGGCCGCAGCTGATGGCCATTCAATCACAGTTGATGGCCATTTGCTACCTGAGCCAGCGCCTTTCCGTGTAGGGCCGAGAGCCTGGAAACTGCACTCCTGGCTCTGTCCACAAAGGGTACCTAACGCCAATCATATGTGCTACATGTCTATGTTACTGATCCCCAGTATAACCCTGGACAGCAAGACTTGGGTTAGCTTCTTTGGATGAAAACATTTCTCACATATTGTTACACACAGTTGCTGGGAGAATTAAGTGCTGTCCATGTGACCCCCGAGAGAGGACACTTTACTTTGAAAGCTTACCTGGTCTCTCCTACACTTTGCCTCAAGCTCCTTTCCATCACTTTGTTGATTTTAATCTATATCCTTTTACTATAATAAACTAACTATGAGTGTGGGGACGGGGCCCCAGAGAGACGTTTCCAGGCTCTCGGCCTCGCATGGACGGGTGCTGGCTCGGGTGGTGGATGGCCGTTGGCTGTGGCTAGATGGCCGTTGGTTGTGGCCCTTGAGCCATTGGCCACTAGTATGGCTGCTGCGGCTGCGCTGGAGAGTGGGAGTCGAGGGGAGTCGAGGAGAGTCAGTCGGTTGGCAGAAAAGCGGACAGCAGGTCACACATCATGTGAATCCAGCCTCCAGTGAGACTATAGTGGTATGACTCCCCTGCCTATGGATCTGCGGGTGTTCATTTTTGGCCTAGCCACATCCTGCGTTCTTGTGTGGGGAGCAGGAGCTGAGACCCCACAGGCCGCCCCGCATGACAATGAGAATAACAGATTTTTGTGTTTTGTGAGTCCTTCTAATGAATCATCAAGGGGGGGTCAGATTGCTTCATTATTGTGTTAACTTTGTTCATTTTGCTAAGTTCCTCCTGAATTTCTATAATATAAAAGTATCTTTTCCCTTTATAATTAGGAAGTATTCTGTAGAGTGTATTTTGAGTATGAGTAGGCTGTTCCCCAACAGTCTTTCACATAATAGTATTTATTGATGATTCTTGTTATTAATCAATTATTACCATGGGGGCTATAAATGGTGATGTTTTTTCTGTAATAACATGGGTTCATGTTTTTTTTGTTAATAAATGAGTTATAATCCATTCCTGTTATTTTGATGCTCAAATTGACCAATATTTGACCAGTTGTACCCTCTTCAAGATGGCTCCCGTGACCCCATCAGAAAAAGAAATAAATAAAAAGAAAAAAAAAGAAAGACAAAGGGTGATTGGAATAAACATTTTCTGTTATGAAGTCTGAGCCTCACAGACCGTATAAGAAACAATGTTGCTTTCTTGTGGTTGTAGACCTATCAATAAAAACCTCCAGCCAGCTTTATTCTGGGCTCCAGTCCTCTGAGACTGAGAGACGCCTGCTCTTCGGAGAGATTTAACTGCATTAAGTCTCTGTTTGTTTCTTGCCTAACAACTTAACCCAAACCGCCCCTTCTCACACCCTCACTGCCCTTGTTGCACGGGACGTGACATCTGGCGCCCAACGTGGGGCTTGAGAATGGAAGGACGACTAAGAGTCGTAAGAATCTGCAGACACGGTGAAGGGACTCCAAGAATCCGCTGCGGCAGCTACCTGGGGTAAGGATGTAGTCTATGGACTTGGAGAATTTAACCAGGGTGACGAAGAAGTTTAAAAAAAACAACTAACACTTTCGTGTGAAAGAGTGTGATTGTGTGAGTGAATGCTTATAGCTCCACCGTCTTTTAAGACTACGGAGTTTGCTTGGGCTCATAACCGCGGTTCCGTAACCACGTCATAAGGCATAACTGCCACTTGGGGGTTTCCTCCAACCAGGACTGGGGTTTATACAGTCGCACCTTTGCCACGGGCGCTAAGTCCCCGAGAGGGGAACGCCTAGCCGAGCATCAGAGTGGAATTGGAGTGAAAGTCCTTCTCTTTCCTTTCCTGTTTAATTACTAACATGGGTAATGCAGAGAGCAAATACAGACCTTATATCTGACTGCTTCAGCAGCTTCTTAAGAAGGGAAAGCACCAAATCCCAGAAAAAAGATTAGTGGAACTCCTCAAAGTAATTGAGACTCATTTTTCCTGGTTTCCAAACTTTAGGACACTTGATACAGATAAGTGGGAAGAAGTAGGTCAAAGTCTCCGTGAAGTACATTCTAACGGAGTTTCTTTGCCCAGTTCAATCTGGGAAACGTTTCAAATAATCCACTCAGTTTTAGAACCACTCCAAACAGACTCAGAGGAAGAAAGAGAAAAAGACGGCATAGACCAGTTTAAAAAGACAAAAGAGGGACGAGATGATGACGAGGGGTCCAAGATGGCATCCACTCTCATCCCTAAAAATCTGTACCCAGATCCAGAGGAAGGTTTTGAAGACGATTGTCCCCCTCCTCCGTCTCATCGGCTACCTCAGCCACCTTCTCATTTAAGACAAACGCAGAGGCTTTCCAAACCAGCTAAACAAAACAATAATCCCTTTCTCAGTAAAAGTATCCCTCAGACAACTAAAGAGGGTATACGCTCTTCATTATCAGTTATAGAGTTATATATAGATATATAGATATATAGATATATATATCTATATAGAGAGAGAGTTATATATATATATATATATATAGATCAGTTATAAACTTGAAGGAGACATAGATGCCCTAAATTTTCCAGTGATCTTTAGACAGGCTGAAGCCCCTAATGCAGACCATCCTGAAGGGATCCATGAGGCGGTTTATGAGCCTTTCTCCTTTAAGTTGCTAAAAGAATTAAAACAAGCAGTTTTGCAATTTGGAGTCACTTCTTATACCATTGCCCTGGTGAAAAGTATTGCTGATGGCAATCGAATGATTCCCGCTGATTGGCATGCTTTATCAAAAACTTGTCTGACTCCCTCTCAATACCTCCAATTTAAAACTTGGTGGATTGATGGTGCAGAAACACAGGAGAGGCAAAATCAGGTTCGTAATATAAATATTCCCGCTGACCAGCTGTTAGGGAAGAGACTTTGGGCTAAGACCCATGATCAGCTAGATATGGATGAATTAGCTGTCGGACAATTAAAACAAATGTGTCTAATGGCATGGGAAAAGATTGAGATAGAGGGCAAAACTCCCTCCTCTTTTCAAAAGATTTTACAAGGCCCACAGGAAGCTTATTCAGATTTCCTTGCACGTTTGCAAGAAGCCATTAATAAACAAATCACTAACTCTGCTGCTGCAGATATCATCTTACAAATTACGGCTTTTGAGAATGCAAACAAAGATTGTAAACGTGCCATTGGCACACAAAAAGGAAAAACTGATGCTATGGGATATCTTAGGCTGTGTCAAGAAGCAGGGACAGAAGACCATAAAGCTGCTATGTTAGCTAATGCCATTACAGGGGCAATTCAGAGAAAAGATAAGTTTTCTGGCACTTGCTTTAATTTGTGGCAAGCCAGGACATACTAAAAACAATTGCAGAATTAAGAAAAAAAGCGGCTCATGGCTGCAAAGTCCTCCTCCTCCCCAGGGTCTTAAACAACCCAGGGTTTGTCCTCGGTGTGAAAAAAAAAAACCACTGGGCCTCTGAATGCCAATCTAAATATCATAAAGATGGGACCCTGCTTCAGGGAAACGGGAAGCGAAGCCAGCCCAGGCCCAAACAATAACTGGGGCATCTGTGAGTCAGTCGGCACCTCAAAATTACCAGGCGGTGCCTCCTCCTCAAAATTATCTGTTCAACAATTAACTCCTGCCACTAAGGAAAGTGTTGCAGTAGATGTTTGTACAGCTGGAGATATACTGCTACTTCCAGGGGAAACCCCCCTTCGTGTGCCCACAGGAATAATTGGACCAATCCCTCAAACTACAGCTGGACTTCTCCTTGGTCGCTCAAGCTTAGCATCAAAAGGAGTTATGGTCCACACTGGAATAGTAGATCCAGATTTCAAGGGAGAAATTCAGATTGTTATGTCTTCCTCAGTCCCTTGGTCTGCCAAAAAGGGAGAGCGAGTTGCACAGCTTCTCTTGCTCCCTTATATACCCCCTAAAAAGCGGGGAACCCAAAAAAGAACTGGAGGATTTGGAAGTACCGGATCAGTAGGTACTTTTTTGGCAGAAAACATTTCTGACATCCGCCCAGTCTGTCAAATTAAGATTCATAACAAAAAATTCTTAGGATTAATGGACACTGGTGCGGACATCTCTATAATAAATTCTCAAGATTGGCCGGCTAATTGGCAAGTACAACCGTCTAACATTAATGTTGTAGGGATAGGCGAGGCTTCAGGACTGCTTCAAAGCACCTGCATTCTTCCTTGCCTCGGGCCAGAAGGACAGAAAGGATTTTTACAGCCTTATATCACTGATATTCCAATCAGTTTGTGGGGTAGAGATCTGCTTTCTCAATGGGAAGCAGAAATCTGGATCCCCCCAGGAAAATATAGCTCTCAGAGCCAAAAAATGATGAATCAGAACAGGACAAGGCTTAGGAAAGTTCAGTCAGGGAATTACTCAGCCTATTCAGCCGACATTTCAGACTGGACGTAAAGGATTGGGATTTAATTCACAAGATCATAAGCCTTTTTGTTAGGGGCCACTGTCACGGAGCTAAAAAGTCCCTTGGCTCTTAAGTGGAACAGTGATAAGCCTCACTGGATTGAACAGAAAGACTGGATTGAAAAGAAAAACTAGAGGCTTTAACTGAATTAGTACAAATTCAATTAAAACAAGATCACATAGAACCTTCAACTAGCCCTTGGAATTCTCCTGTTTTGGTCATAAAAAAGAGATCAGGAAAATGGAGAATGCTCACTGACTTATGAACAAGTAATGCTTTGATTGAGCCTATGGGTCCGCTACAGCTTGGACTCCCCCAACCATCCGTGATTCCCAAAAATTGGCCTTTGGTAGTAATAGATTTGCAAGATTGTTTTTATACTATCCCTTTACATCCTCTAGACTGCCCTCGATTTGCATTTTCAGGGCCCTCTCTAAATAATAGAGAACCTAGTAAAAGGTATCAATGGAAAGTGCTTCCTCAGGGAATGCTTAATAGTCCCACAATTTGTCAGTTTTTTGTAGCCAGAACTATTTCCCCAGTCAGGAAAAAATTTCCAGGTTGTTACATCATTCATTATATGGATGACATTCTCTGTGCTGCTTCTACTACAGAGATTTTAGCAGATTGTTTTAAGTTGCTTCAAGGACAACTTGAATTGGCAGGTCTCCATATTGCTCCTGATAAGATTCAAACCACAACTCCTGTAAAATATCTTGGAGCTATTGTTGACAAACGATTAGGCCTCAAAAGGTACAAATCAGAAGAGACCAAATCTCTACATTAAATGATTTGCAAAAATTGTTAGGAGATATTAATCGGCTTCGTCCCACTCTGGGAATCCCCACCTATGCGCTCAGTAATTTATTTGGCCTTTTACGGGGTCCCTCTCAGTTAGATAGTCCCCGTACGCTGACTCCTCAGGCCAATAAAGAGCTAGAATTAATTGAACAGAAAATTCAAGAGGCTCAGATTCAGCGCATAGATCCTTCTCAATCTTTACAAATTTTAATTTTCCCAACTCCACATTCACCTACAGTGGTGATAATTCAACAAAATGACTTGGTAGAGTGGCTGTTTCTACCTAATAATTTTGTCAAATCATTCCCAACTTATTTGGAATTAATTTCAGAGCTTGTTTTACGAGCTAGCACTAGAGTTCTTCAGTTAAACGGAATCGAAGCTAATAAAATAGTAGTCCCATTTAAAAAACAACAAATTACACACTTAAATACCCATTCTGAAATCTGGCAAGTTACTATTTGTGGATATTTTGGAATTATTGATAATCACTATCCAAAAAACAGATTGTTTCAATTCCTTCTAAAGACCAGTTGGATTCTCCCTAACAGATTAAGTCCAGCTCCAATTTCAAAAGCTGTAACAGTTTTTACTGATGGGTCTAGTAATGGCAGGGCAGCAATAGTGAGTGAAATAAACCAACAAGTCATTCAAACTAATTGTGCCTCTGCAGAGAGCAGAGTTAGTTGCTGTGCTAACTGCCGTACAGGATTATACTGAACCTTTAAATATTGTCTCTGATTCAGCTCATGTAGTTCACACAGTAAAAAACATTGAGACGGCGTTACTGTCTAATAACTCAACCCATCTCTCCAGTTTCTTTTTAATCAGCTTCAACAGGTTGTCAGAAACTGACAACATCCATTTTTCATTACTCATATACGCGCCCACTCCCTAGGGGACCACTGACACATGGTAATACTGTTGCTGATTCACTGATTGCTAATGTTCTAATTACTGAGGCAACCCAATTTCATTCTTTAAGCCATACAAATGCTGCTGGCCTTTGAGCTCGTTTTCCTATTACTTACAAACAGGCCAGACATATAGTTCAAACCTGCCCAACCTGCCAAATTCTTAATGCTTCTCAAGAGTGCCCTGAAGGGGTCAATCCCCGAGGACTAGTTCCTAATGCTATCTGGCAAATGGATGTACCTCATGTCCCTTCGTTTGGACGTTTATCTTTTGTTCATGTCACAGTCGATACATCCTCTGGTTGCATCTCGGCCACCGCTCAAAGCGGCGAAAATGCTAGCCACTGTTGCAGACATTTACTTATCTGCTTCTCCATTATGGGCCTCCCTCAAGCTATTAAAACAGACAACGGCCCAGCTTACACTAGTAACAAGTTTTTAAAATGTTGTGAACAGTGGAAAATTAATCATACCACAGGCATTCCTTATAATCCCCAAGAACAAGCTATTGTAGAACGTGCTAATTGTACTCTCAAAAAACAACTTCAAAAACAAAAGGGGGGAGACAATCCTCCACAAACACAACTGGCCAAAGCCATGTTTACTTTAAATTTTTTAAATTCTTTTGGCTCTAGCAATAATACAGAGCCACACCTTGGGCGCACAGCTGCAGAAAGACATTTTAACAATCTCCATAGTCCTAAGGCTTTGGAAGATGTGCCCATTTGGTGGAAAGATATTCAGACTAATCAATGGCAGTTAGGGACTTTATTAACATGGGGATGAGGTTTTGCCTGTGTCTCTCCAGGACCAAAAGAACGTGCTTTGTGGGTGCCTAGTCAGTGCATCAAGCCATACTGTGGACCTCGCACCCCAGTCCAGAGTGATAACCACTCGCCGGACAAAATCATTACCGACCACCAGTGTGAGTCTACAGAGGGACTGGTACCACTGGCCTCATCGCTTCATGGGACCCCGTTATCAGCCACCAGCTCCCGAGATGCCGCGCCAGCCCCGTCGGCAGCTGCCTGTGGTGACTCCACTTCCATCACCTGATATGAAACAGCGCAACACCTGTAGCCGTCCTGCTCCGGTGCCTGCTAATCCATCCTCAGGTCAAGGATTTCAGACTCAAGAGTTAAGCACTCATCTTTTTCCTCCTTCGTGTCCTCAAGATAAATGGGTTGACACACACTCCTGCATTCATGGGGAGGAATGTAGAGGAAGCTTAGATCGAGTGTTATTTAACAATTCCTTTGGTATTGTAGTCAATTGGGGACCTTATGGGATTGCTATTCATGTATGTTCCAAAGTAAAAAGTTCAAATATCAGAACTTAATTTCCCAAAGACCATTAGATCACCGTATAATATTTCAATTTTTTGGAAAGATAAGGTTTTAGCACCACCTCAGTTAAAACTTACTCCTATTTGGGGTCCTGTACAAAAGACCCTGTGGAAGGTGGCTATAGGTTTAGGACAAAATCAAATTTGGAATGGAAATTATACTAAAGATATTGGTAATCAATATACTTTTAAGTTTGAAGAAACACATGTTTAATTTACAAGCATGTCTTAAAACTCCTTTTGTTTTTAATTAACAAATCAAGATAGATCAAAAAATTAATGTTAGATTAACAGATTTAGAAACCACTGTTGTATTTCTTGGTGATCAAGTGAAAAATCTTCGCGCTATGATAACCTTTAAATGTGATTGGAATGTATCCACTTATTGTGTAACCCCATTTTCTTGTAATCAAACTCATACCCCTTGGTCTAAGGTGCGAGCCCATCTCCTGGGACGAATGCCTAATCTCACTGTGGACATTATACAATTACAACAAGAAGTGGATCAGATGTCCAGCGCCAAGCTACGGCTCCTCCCTGAAAAAGAGACACTTTCTGCAGCTTCAGAAGGGCTTTCCAATTTAAACGCTGTTAAATGGGTAAAGACTCTGGGTGGAGGGTTTGTTGGAGTTATTGCTATTCTGTTTATTATTTTTTGTTCATTATGTTTAGTCCTCAGATGTGGACAAATAGCCCTCCGACGGGCTATAAATGAAGAAACTGCACGGTCTGTGTCTCTCATACTTCAAAAACAAAAAAGGGAGAGATGTAGTCGCACACCAGCCTAGCCAACTGTACCTTCATGTCTTTCCTTAAGGAAAGAACAGTTTGTGCCTTTCTGGGACTCTGTTCCATCCTGTGTTTACACCTTATGTCTCTCTGTCTGGTCCCCAAAAGATGGTTTGCAGCCAAAGACCGGTAAGATATCTCTCGGGAGCTACAACCTAAGCCAGGCGGAATGGACTGGGGACCCCAAATGAGCTGCCTTGGACAGGTGTGGGAAGGGGCCTTGCCTCCCCTTCCCCCTGCTTGGGAAAGTCTATTGCCAGCTCTGGCTTTCCCCTTGCACCTGTTTCCACTTCTCTCAACAGAGTTGTTACAATGTGAAAGACTTGATCCTGAAAAGGTACATGCTTTAAGTAAAAACATCCTGGGACCTTGTGCTTCTGCTGTTTACAGACAAAGGGTGATTGAAATAAACATTTTCTGTTATGAAGTCTGAGCCTCACAGACCGTGTAAGAAACAATGTTGCTTTCTTGTAGTTGTAGACCTATCAATAAAAACCTCCAGCCAGCTTTATTCTGGGCTCCAGTCCTCTGAGACTGAGAGACGCCTGGTCTTTGGAGAGATTTAACTGCATTAAGTCTCTGTTTGTTTCTTGCTTAAAAACTTAACCCAAACCGCCCCTTCTCGCCTCCTCACTGCCCTTGTTGCACGGGACGCGACAGGACACGCCACAGGCGTTCACCTCTCCATGATGGCTGTCAACTGCTCTTCCTGAGACCTTTTGTTCTCACTGAAGGGACATGTTGGCTTACACCAAGAGGAAGCAAGGAATGCTTAATACCCCTGGCAGCAGCCCTCAACCAGTGAGAAGGGGGCGAGGGGGTGGTAGATAAAACACTCCAGCCTCTTCGCCCCTTGGCTGTTGTAACTGAGGAGTGCTCTAGTCTTCAGAGTATTCCATTGGGATTGAGATGCAGTTGCCCACGCGGTAACTGGGACATTCTGGGACAGCTTCTAAAATAAACCATGTGCACTCATATTGTCTCAGAGTCTGCTACTCAGAGAACCCAAACCAATACAAGTTTCGTCTTACAAGGCAATTCTGATTAATAGTGGCTGCATGGAAACCAGTATAACGAAAAAATTTTAAGCTGTATCTGGATAGAACAGGAATGAATACAATAACTGATTAGTAATGTTGGCCATAAGCATGGCAAAATGATGAAATACCTTGTACTTGGACTTGACAGAAAAATGCAGTTATTGAAGTCTGTTAATCAACAGTCACAGGGTCTTATTTCTGTTACAGAAACATGTCTTTTGGCAATGGGAAAGATGACTTGAGGGGTGGCGAAAATGAAGGTAGGAAGATCAATTAGAAACTAAGAAGATAGCAACTGGGAAATAGGACAGGATATTGACACAGTGACTTTCCACAGCCTGGGAGCCCTTAACTGGCCAAAACGGAGAAAGCAAACTAAGCTGTCAGGATAAATTAATCTGTGTTGCATAAGGGACCACAAGTAGTGGGAGCAGCTACCCAGCAAGGCCCTGGTTTAACTAGCAAAGAGTGAGAAATGGGAAAGGTCAAGGGACCAGTTTTGAGAATTGGAAACTGATGGTTCTTTTTGACTCTAAGGCTACACCAGGAGCAGCCCATCTCTTTTTTCCCCACAACCATTTCACTGTCTCCTGTCACAGATCTTTCACTCTGCCTTGCCTGTCCTCTCCAGAACAGTTCAAAGCACTGACATCCCACTGATTTTCACCCAGGAATACTTAATGAAATCAAAATAAACTGTATCAAACAAGATACCATAATCCCAGAGCTACTGGAAACCAAACCTTACAACTTTTCAGCAACTTAGAGGAGATCACACCATGAGACTCTGCCATGGCAGGGAAAGACAAGCTTGGAGATGTGTCCTAGTTGACTCCTTTTGGGATTGAAAAACAAAATTAAGAATGAGGATGTCATTACAATGGTATACAAGTGTATTCCCAAAGGGTACACCCCTACTCAAGGTTTGGGTTACCATCCAACATCAAAAGTCAGTGGACCACATCTGAAAAACCATTCACTTGGAGAATGTCTGGTTCAAATTCAGCCAAATGACTGACCCAGGGGTAAGAAGACTTGTGTAGCCAAAGTCCAAGGAATTTAATAGTTAAAATGAAGCACACACCTTGCAAGAAATCTTCAAAGAGCTCCCTGACCCAGACAATATCTGAGTCAACATAATTAAGCTTCAGAATAGATAATAAAACTTACAACGTATCAGTTAAGAAGGTTGATACCACCATTGAAGAATTCTATACCATCACCAAGTCATGGAATATGAAGACACACATCAAACTCAGGAAATACCCGTTTCTATGAAATTAAGCCCTTTACTGAGAAACATCACAACTATCTACAGCAATAGCACACTGGTTTTGACTTTTAACTTTCAGTTTGGATGTAGAAAGCTAGAAACAGCACTGCTACCATCCAAACAAGAAAAAGCCAAAAAGTCTAAAAAAAATCATAATCTTCCTTCAACCTATCAGAAAGCTATCCAAGAAAGGAAATAAAACTACAAAAAAGAAAGCTATCCAAGAAATAAATAAAAAAAGGAAAGAAAAAGAAACTATCCAAGTAGCCTGAAATCCAAAAAAAGACAGGAACCCCCAGAGACATGATGTGAGCACAGACTCATGAGAGGCAGAGCAGTAGACGGGCTCCCATACAAGTGGATAAGAAGCATACAACAAAAATTATTTATGAACTGCTAAAGGACGACATGAAAATAGAAACTCCTGGGAGGCACATGACAAAGATACTTCACACCCACTTACAGGCCTTTCTCCACAGACCTCCACGGGGTGCTCAGGAGAAACATGGGGGCAAGCAGAAGACTAGAGAAGACCTCTCCTGTGATACAGGACTGAAAGAGAGGAGATGCCACCATAGTGGAAGAGGCAGAAAGTCCAGCTTAGACATTTCTCACCTCTGGAGAGAAATGTCTTCCTTATAAATTCTAACATTTAAGAAAGAAATAATATCAAATCTACAGAATCTCTTCCATAAAACATATTAACAGAAAGCAATATTTCCAAATTAATTATCTTGATACAAAATCAGACAAAAACATTACAAGAAAACTACCAATAAACATCCTTCATGAAAAGAGATGTAACATGAATGGATCTTGAGATTATTATGCTAAGTAAAATTAATCAGATAGAAAAAGTCAAGAACTATATGACTTCACGCATATATGGGATATAAAACTGAAAGCAACAAAGGAACAAGACAAACAAAGAAACAAAAACTCATAGACAGACAATAGTTTAGTGGTTACCAGAGTGTAAGGGGGGGTGAGGGTGGAAGATGAGGGTAAGGGGGATCAAATATATGGTGATGGAAGAACTGACTCTGGGTGGTGAACACACAATGCAATATGTAGATGATGTAATACAGAATTGTACACTTGAAACCTATGTAGTTTTGTTGACCATTGTCACCCCAACAAATTTTAATTTAAAGAAAAAGAATAGCATGCAAAAATTCTCAACAAAACCCTACCTAGTAAGGCCCAGCAATTACAAAAACTATAATACATCACGACCAAGTGGGGTTTATCCTCCAAAAGCAGAACTCGTTCAACATTCAAAAATCAATCACTACAACTCATAATTAAGACTATAAAAGAAAAAAAAAGATCATATCAACTGATACATAAAAAAAGCATTTGACGAAATTCGACATTCAGTCATGATAAAAACTCTCACCAAATTAGAAACAGAGAACTTCCTAAATCTGACAAAGGCTTCTATGAAAAGTCTACATCTTATATCACGCTTAATAGTAAAAATCTAAAGCTTCTTCCCAATAGCAGGAATAATGCAAGGATGTCTGCTCTCATTACTCCTATTCAGCTCTGTCATGAAGAACTAGCCAGCGCAAAAAAGGCAAGAAAAAAGAAACAAAAGGCATCTGGATTGGAAAGGAAGAAATAAGACTTGCCTCTATTTGCAGAGAGCATGATCCTACATAGGAAATCTCAAAGAATTTACAAAAAAAGCTACTGCAACTAATAAGTGAATTCATCAAGTTTGCAGGACTGAAGTCCTAACAAAACTCAGCTGCGGAGACTCGACGCGGGGCTGAGGCGAGCCGCCGGGCGCTTCCGTCTCCTTCCTCTCGCCGCGCGGCCTTCTCCTCCCCGCAGCCGAACCGGAACTAGTGATCGGAAGTTCCGGTGCCACTGCTGTGTGAGATAAACAGTAACGGCAGAGGCTGCAGCTCCCGGAACAACAGCCACACCATCGGGAGCAGGAGCGGTGGCGGCAGCGGCAGAGGCGCCGGCTGGACTAAACAGGTCACCTGCAGGTATTTCATGCATGGCGTTTGTAAGGAAGGAGATAACTGTTGCTACTCGCATGACCTCTCTGACAGTCCATACGTCGTAGTGTGCAAGTATTTCCAGCGAGGCTACTGTATTTACGGAGACTGATGCAGGTATGAGCACAGCAAGCCATTGAAACAGGAAGAAACAACTAGTATAGATCTAACTGCAAAGGCGTCCCTTGCTGCTTCCTCAAGTCTCTCATCAACAGTTGTTCCGATTGTGGAAATGAATACGGGCGAGGCCCAGTCAACAAATTCAAACTTTGCAACTGTAGGAGCAGGTTCAGAAGACTGGATGAATGCCATTGAGTTTGTTCCTGGCCAGCCCTACTGTGGCCGGACTGCCCTTTCCTGCACTGACGCACCCCTGCAGGGTTCAGTGACCAAGGAAGACTCCAAGAAGGAGCAAAGCACAGTGGAAACAAAGCAGCAGCTTTGCCGTATGTCGCAGTGGGAGAGTGCCGATTCGGGGAGAACTGTGTGTATCTCCACGAAGACTCCTGTGACATGTGTGGGCTGCAGGTCCTCCACCCAGTGGACGCAGCCCAGAGATCACAGCACATAAAATCTTGCATTGAGGCCCATGAGAAGGACGTGGAGCTGTCGTTTGCTGTTCAGCGCAGCCAGGACATGGTGTGTGGCATCTGCATGGAGGTCGTCTACGAGAAAGCCAACCCCAGCGAGCGCCGCTTTGGCATCCTGTCCAACTGCAGCCACACCTACTGTCTCAAGCGTATTCGCAAGTGGAGGAGTGCTAAGCAATTTGAGAGCAAGATCATAAAGTCCTTCCCCAAATGCCAGATCATATCTAACTTTGTCATTCCAAGTGAGTACTGGGTGGAAGAGAAAGAAGAGAAGCAGAAACTCATTCAGAAATACCAGGAGGCCATGAGCAACAAGGCATGCAGGTATTTTGATGAAGGACGTGGGAGCTGCCCATTTGAGGGAACTGTTTTTACAAGCATGCCTACCCCAATGGCCATAGAAAGGAGCCACAGAGACAGAAAGTGGGAACATCAAGCAGATACCGGGCCCAACGAAGGAACCACTTCTGGGAGCTCACTGAGGAAAGAGAGAACAGCAACCCCTTTGACAACAATGAAGAAGAGGTGGTCACCTTTGAGCTGGACGAGATATGGCTTATGCTTTTGGCTGCAGGTGGGGACAACGAGCTGACAGACTCTGAAGACGAGTGGGACTTGTTTCATGATGAGCTGGAAGATTTTTATGACTTGGATCTATAGCAGTGTTGCGTGGTGTGGGAACTGCTCTGCTGAGCCTCAGACAGGAGCTGTGCCCTGTGGTGGGGTGGCAGTGTCCGTGTTTCCTAGGCAGGCCTGTCAACTCCAGGTACTGCTGGAATAACTTTTACCCAGGGCCCGTCTGCTCAATAATCCCTCACCTTTCCCCACAGACCGAGTTGTTTTCTGTTTAAAAAAGTTAAAAAATAAATCTTAAAGTTAGTTTTTTTGTAACATGAACTTAACTGTCAGACAGTTAGTGTAGGTTTGTTGCGTCATCTGTTTTCAACCAAGTTCACACAGTTCTAGGATAGTGTTCATGGATTTTTCACACTCATTTTGAGGACCTCAGACTCACAAGTAACAGCACTGGCCCTGTTTTGAAGTCCAAGGAGAGGTGTGATGGGTGAAGGATCTGAACTGTGGCAAGTAGCCTCTGCTACAGAAACTTGAGGTTTCTGGTGAAATCTGCACATCTGTGTTTTTATCTCTGTTCCCTACCCCGTAATCTCCACCCCGTGCTCTGGTTCTGTGGTTTTGGTCTCATTTAATTGCACACTAGTAATACTAGGGGGTAACCAGATGCGAATGTGCTGAGATTTTTACTGTGTTTAGTGTGATAGGAAGGAATATTGTGAAAGAACACACATAAAACAATGGCATAAAAGAAATGCCGAGTTGGAAGTTGACATACGGCTGATAGACGTGGCTTGTGTGAGTGTGAGTCTGTGATAAGCTCACTTCTGCATCGATGTGGCGTTCTTAGCCTTAGTGGAAAAGCTTGGTTTAGTCGTTTCAGCCTAGTGTGGCAAATAGATCATACAGGACAAAGCAGTGTGTCGGTAGCTGTTGTTAGAGCAGTGCTAGAGCTGTCTGTCTGTATAGATAGAGAAATGAGCTTAGCCATAGAGGTTAAAACTATCTGGTTATCCCATCTATTAACACAAACTGGGTCTTGAACACACAATTGTATTTAATGTTTAATGAGCTAGCCTTCCCAGTCCAGGCATTTGCTGATAAACCTTCATCCTTTGAGGGGTTTTATTGTTGGGTTTTTGTGTTTGTTTTTGTGGGTATTTGCATCATTCCATCCCTGAGCTTTGCAGTTAGACAGATGTGATTCAAAACTATGTTCTAAGGTGTTTCTTGTAGTGGGGTCTTTGGTTTGCAGTAATAAGTCACACTTTCCCACTGAAGTGCGGGAGGAGTGATAATCCACGAGACAAGTTGTTAGATGGATTCCTTGACCGGAAATTTTTAGCTCTGCGTTTTGTTGCTCTGTTTCTTGAAAATAATTTGGAGATGCTCCTGAGTTGTCCATCTACTGGTTTGATTCCTTGGATCCCACCCAGTCTTTCACTTTAAGAGAAAACAATTGTTACAGAGGTCTCTGTATTTTGCAGCTGCCCTTTTGTAAGAAGCACTTTTCCCAAATAAAACAATTTAAAAAAAAAAACCTCAGCTGCATTTCTATATTGTAACAATAAACAGAAAACATTTTTAAAGTACTATTTGTAATTGCACCCAAAACATGACACACTTATGAATACATCTGACAAAATATGTGCAGGATCTGTAGACTAAAAACTAAAAAAATGATGAAAAAAACTAAAGAAAGCCTAAAAAAACGACATGATATACTATATTCATAGTTTGGGAGGCTTAATATTGTTAAACTATCAATTCTCTCCAAGTTGATCTATAGATTTCTCAACAGGATTTTCAGATAAATCAAAAAACTGACTCAGAAATTTATATGGAAAGGCAATAAAATTAGGAGAGCCAAAACAATTTTGGAAAAGAAAAAAAAGTTAGAAAATTCACACGGCCTTATTTCAAAATTTACTATAAAGCTACAATAAACCAGACCATGTGCTACTAACAAAAGAACTGACACAAAGATCAATGAAAGAGAACAGAGATTCCAAAAATAACCCAAGCATATGAAGTCAAACGAATGAGAAAGTATGTCTTTTGAACACATGGTACTGGAACAATTGCACATATGCAAATATGCAAAAATAATAATAACCTCAACAATAAGTACCCCCTCATTACCTCATACCTTTAAAAGTAACTCAGGTTGCCTTACAGACCTAAACATAAAACTAAAACTTCTAGAAGAAAACAGAGGAGAAAATCTTTATGACCCAGGATTTCTTAGATACTATACCAAAAGCATTATCCATAAAAGAAAAAATGATAAAATGGATTTCATCAAAATTACCACATTTCCCCGAAAATAAGACTGGGTCTTATACTAATTTTTGCTCCAAAAGACACAGTAGGGCTTATTTCCAGGGGATGTCTTATTTTTTCATGTACAAAAATCTACATTTATTCAAATAGAGTCCTGTCATCTTCTTCTGGAACATTGTCATAATTCTCCAAACCCCGAATTTCGGCTCGAATTTCTTGCAACTCCATTTCCTGTAGAACCACTGGCCCCCCAATCTCTCATGTCCAGCAATAGAGCTCTCCTTAAATGAGCACTTCTTGTCCATGTAGCCTGCTCGTAGTGCATTGGCAACACAGCTGTCAGTGATTTTATCCCATGAATTCTTCACCCAAGTCACGACCTATTGTAGGGTAGGCTTCACAATGTTTCCACACTGGTTTCTCTCCATTCTACTTTCAGTGTAGTCATTGATTTCCGTGCGCAAATGGTCCTTGAATGGCTAGTTTATTGCAAATATCAAGAGTCTGGAGACAGGCAGTCATTCCTGCAGGAATCATTTGATCTATTCTTCTCTCTGCAAGGAAGTTCTTCATGTCTTTAATGCGGTGAGTGCTGGCTGAATCCCAGCCTAGCAGACCTCTTTGGCCATCTCGCAAAAAAAGTGGCAGCATTAAATCAACCCACTTCTATATACCTGCTTGTGTGCACCAGGCTTTTTCGGTTTCAAGAACATAAATGTAGATTGTACATAAGAACATAATTTCAAGAACATAAATGTGGAGGGAATGTAGATTGATGAGGCACCCCTCTGATCAATTGTCGTTTCATATCGTTGGCCCATAAACACTGCAGTTTTATAAACACTGCAGCAATCATGTTGGAGAGCTGGTATTTAGAAAAGTTGATGCCATCCACAAAGGGCTTGAATGAAAGTGCACGTTTAATAACTTCAGTATCTTCCAGCTTGAACAGTGTTGTCGATCTTAGAGACAGTTCATATCACTGAAGGAAGCCATCCAGCCAGTGTTGGGATGCTTTGAATTCTTCTGGGGATATTTCTAACTGTGGTGCCATTGCCTTTGCTCTCCTGTCAGCAATCCATTCGCAGGTGATGTTTTCCACCTCAGGAAATAATGGTTGCCGATCTGATCCACACTTGTGCTTCTCAGCATTTCCCTGGTCCACCTGTTGACTGAGGTTATCATTCTGCTCGCCATTTTCGGACCATTCGGAGATCCAACTTCTTCTCTTTGCAGAAAGCCATAAGATTCTTGCCCCAGGAGTCCTCCACGATTCCTTTCTTACACTCGACGGAATAGCTTCTTCTTTTTGCACTTATCTGTCTGGTGGTCAAAATATTATTCCCTTTAAATCTACCATTAAATCAAGTGTTAACTGAACATTTACGAGACAGGAGTGGCAACAAAAATGATGACAGTTAAGAATAATGGTCCACACAAAAGTGACGAAAAATTGCAGGCACCAAAATTCAGAAAATGTTTATTTCACACGAGTGCATTAAGTACGTCCATTACAACACACAATGTACTGAATTATAAAGCTTCATATTAGACACAACCACGTCTGTTCATTATCAAGTGTACACGTTATTCATGCGTTGTGTCTGAACTCCAACTGGTCATTCGGCAGTAAGTCTCGAGTTCATCTGTTTCCATAGGCGTTTACCTCTCGTCCAAATGCGCCCGCTTAGGTATTTACAAACACTTAATTATAATTTATATTATCATTTAAGTATTAATGTCAAAAATATTATTTATATTTAATTATATACTAACATTTTAATTCAATACGTCCATCGTGTATTGCAATGAACGTACTAAATGAGTCCTTCTGGCTGACGATCTTACCTGGGGCTTATTTTTGGGGTAGGGCTTATATTACAAGCATCCTGAAAAATCATGCTAGGGCTTATTTTCCAGTTAGGTCTTATTTTCGGGGGAATATGATAAAATCTTCTGCTCTTCATAAGATACTATCAAAAGAATGAAAGGATAAGTCATAGCCTGGGAGAAAATATTTGCAAAACTTGTATCTGACAAAGGACTCATACCAGAACACTCTCAAAACTGAATAAATAAGAAAACAACCCTATAAAAAAAAGTCAAAGGTTTTGAACTGACACCATCAAAGAAGATATATGAATGGCAAATAAGCACACTACACACCAATAAAATAGTGAAACAAAACAAAATAATGACAAAAGCAAAAAAGAACTGACAATACCAAGGATTGGCAAAGATGCAAAATGAAAACACGCACAGTCATGCACAGTTTTGACTAGGAGGAATACAAAATATTTGTAATGGTTTAGCAGTTTCCCACAAAGCTAAGTACACACTTATCCAGTAACCCAGCAATCCCACTCCTAGGCATTTCCCCAAGAGAGCTAAAAACTTATATTCATCTCGATACAGGAGGAAAGAAAATAGAAAAAAAAAATAAAAAATAAAAACTTACTTTCACCCCAAAACCTGTTACGTCAATGCTAATGACAGCTTTATTCATAACAGCCCCAAACTGGAAACCCAAGTGTCCTTCAACGGGTAAATGGACAGATACTATGGCCAATCCCAACAGTGGAGCTACATCAGTAGTGAAATGAATGTGCTACTTGTGCTTGCACAGCATGGATGAACCTCACATGCGTTATGCTAAGCAGGCACTGCCTGGGCATCTCAAAAAATGTTTTTCCCATATGTGAATGGCAAAATGGAAAATAAGCAGAACATGGAAACAAGATTATTCTGTGAAACACAGTCGATCAGTTTTAATGAGTAACCCACCTTTATCAGTTAGTACGTAAGTTCAGTGGCTATAACTGAGACTCCAAATAACAGGCTTATATAAGCTGGACGTCTAGTTTTCTGACATAATGCCCTGCTCTAGGTAGTCCTGGACTGGGTTGCTGTCACCAACACAGACTCCTTCAGTGTTCTGCTGTGGAATCCTAAGGCAATGGTTCCCAATCTCTGCTACACACTGGAATCACTTGGAGACTTTTAAAAACACTGATGTCTGGCTACCAGCACATTCTTATTTGGTTGGCCCATGGTATAACCTGGGCACTGGGGTTTGTAAAAGCTCCCTCGGTAATTCCAATGTGCAGCAAAGTTTGGGGATTATTGTCCTAAGCAAATGTTTGCATCCCCCTGGACAAGATGGCTTACCACACGACTATTCCAAACGTGGAAAGAGGAAGGGAGCATGAGCCAGAAGCTGCACCCACCACTTCGGCTCACACCTCACTGGCCAATCACCAGACCACACCTTGCATGAGATGCTGAACGGGTAATTTTTATTTCAGTCAGCCATGTGCTCAGCTAAAAATACTTTCACTAGATAAGAAGAGGAGGACAGATATTGGAAGATAGCCAGCAATCTGTCCCCCCATCCCTCCCTTTTCTTTTCCCCTAAACATAAGCAGGCCAATCTGGCCAAAATGCCAGTTCTTGGACTTGAAGGCTTCTCTGACTTTGTCAGATATCTTCCATCCATGTCCACGGAGCAGAGATTATAATAGATCATCCTCAGAGGGCAGGATCCAAGTTTGATGAAGTACATATCAGAATGTCTACCCCAGAAAATTTCTGGTTTTCACCTGAGTGATATGTTCCAGGAGAGAACTCTTCTACAGGCCAAAAGAAGGCAACAACATCAAAACTCCACAGGCACCATCCAGTTGACTAAATACAGTGAAACATTAGCAGCACAACAGTATAGAAAAACTTCAGAGGCACCGTCCTCTAAAGTCCATCAAATATGTCACCTTGGGCCTGAAACCATCTTGTTAAACTACTTGCTGAGGGCTCTTCTTTCTAGGTTTGTTTGCATTCGAACCTGGTTCTCCAGAAGAAATGCAGACACAACTGAATTGCAATTTTATCATCATGTATCTTGGATGCTGCAATTAGTCTAAATGAAATGAAATATACATAAACATGAAGTGACGGGTATCTTAGAAAGCAGTATCAAACTATTTATATGTAACTCAATTTTCACATTATAAACTTAGCATTAACTAAACCATTCCTTTACAAAAAATCACCTTATGACACTCTAGTATTATATAATGTTTACAGATGAAAAATACTGAAGTTCAGAAAAATTAAGTAATTTCTTTAAAGCCACATACTACCAAATGGTAGGACTTCTAGATTTGAACTTCTAATGGTCTGACTTCAAATCACTCATACTTTTCATTACACCATGGAGCAGCCATATATCACTGTATACCTCTATTGCTCTGCAGGTTTTTATGTCTAGGTTATTTCTGCTCCCGTTCCACTTCCACCCTCCCACTTACCCTGCTTCTCTCCCACCAGACAGCATCCTTGCCTGTGTGCCAGTCTCCAACCCCATGCCCACACTGCAAAATGAAGGGAAGATAGGCAGGGCAGAGGGGGCCTGCTGGTCTACCATCTTTCAATGCCCCTCTGTACAGCCTGGGCCCATTCAGGTGCCTCAGTCACAGCCACACAAGCTTCTGCTACTGTCAACACACCCCTGGTTTCTCTGGACTTCTCATCTGTAATTTTTGGATAGTCTACTTCAGGCATTCCTTCATTTCACATTGAGAATCCATTTCCTCTCTGGTCTCTTCCCTCTGCTAGCCATTTGGGTACCCATTACTAATGGATAATTTCTGGTTCATCATCTCACTCCCTGGCCAAGATGACCAGAAGCTCCCTATTATCAACCCACATTGAAAACTCTCCAGTGTCACTAGAGGAAACCATGCAATATTTTCTTCAACACCATTAAGCAGTACTGAGTTTGCCTGATGTCTACATTAAAGGGCAGGTTGTAAAACGGTAAAACCTGTACTGGTTTTTGAGGCGACCAGCTGTTTGTTAATAACAGTTACGTGCTGCAAAAGGAAAGATGGAAAAAAATCTTTTAGGACCTTTCCTATAAACCTGCTTCTTTAAGTAAAGCATATACAGGAAAGTGTAGAAATCATAATCAATGTTCACAACGCAAAATCAAACACGTCTGTGCTACCACTGCCCAGATTCACAGATCAAGAAATAGTGCATAAGGGTTATAACCAAGATGGCGCAGTAGGTAAATGCTGTGTTTACCTTCTCTCATAATCACATCAAAATTACAACTAATCTACAAAACAACCATCATCGAGAATCGCCTAAAATCAAGCTGAACTGAAGCCTTTCAACTAAGGACGTGCAGAAGCCACCTCCAGTCTGATAGGAAGGGCGGAGACGCGGAACGGGCTGGTCCCATACTCGCGTGTGACCATTAAAGATCAGGGGGGCTATTTCGGCTATGGGGGTCCCCCCACCAATCCCCATCTGCCCTGGCGATTGGAGACACAGTCCCGCCCAATGTTCGGACATACCCAGGCCACTTTCAGTGGCTTTTTCATGCAGACCACCTACCTTGGCTCAAGTTGCAGACTTTCCTAGGGTCTCTCAAAGGTTCCTGGAACCCAGACAAGCACCATCTGGCTTGAGCATGTCCTATACCTCTGGTTGAACAGCCCTAAGCTGGCACTAGTGGCAGCCTGCCTTGGTTCATGGCTTGGCCTCTCAAGGAGCTTCCAAGCACAGCCCGAGGAGCAACAATCTGCAGATTTCTTTCTGGCTCCCACTGGGTGGCCCCAGGTGGTGCACAGGGTGTGGCTGAACTTGACCTACAGCAGATCCCCTCCAAGGTGGTCCTGGGGCTGGTGCCCCCAGTGGCCAGCTTCAAAATGACCTGGAATATCACCCAGCCACCTCCAAGTATGATACACCGAAGGGGCAAATTAGGCAGGCACCAGAGTCTTGCTGAGGCAGATCCTGCTCTGTAGGGTCAGCCCGTGCACAACAACTCTTCCACTGTAGTCAAGGCCAGTCCTCACAACCAGTGAGCCCAAGGGTCAGTCCCTCACATTGATGTGCAGTTATCAACCAAGACTCAACTACAAGAGGAGGGCACACACAACCCACACAAGGGACACACCTGGAGTGCATGGCTCAGGTGACCAGAAAGACTGCACCACTGAACCCACAGCACACCTACTACATAAGGCCACTCTACTAAGACCAGAAGACATAGCAGCGCTACCTAATACATAGAAACAAACACAGAGAGGCAGCCAAAATGGGGAGACAAAGAAATATGTCCCAAATAAAAGAACAGAACAAAGCTCCAGAAAAAAACCTAAGCAAAATGGAGATAAGCAATCTAGCAGATGCAGAGTTCCAAACAGTGGCTATAAGAATGCTCAATGATCTCAGGGAGAACTTCAACAGAGGGCTAGGAAGCATAAAAATGGAGATGAAAAACCATAAAAAAGAACCAGTCAGAAATAAAGGATACAGTAACAGAAATGAAGAATATATTACAGAGAATCAACAGTAGATTAGATGAAGCAGAGGATCCAACCAGCAATGTAGAAGATAAGGTAGCAGAAAACACCCAACCAGAACAGCAAAAAGAAAAAAGAATCCAAAAAATTGAGGAGAGTTTAAGGGGCCTCCAGGACAATATCAAGCACACAAACATTCACATTATAGGTGTACCAGAAGGAGAAGAGAGAGAGCAAGGAATTGAAAACCTATTTAAAGAAATAATGATGGAAAACTTCCCTAACCTGGTGAAGGAAATGGACATTACAAGCCCAGGAAGCACACAGAGTCCCAAACAAGATAAACCCAAACAGGCCCACACCAAGACACATCATAATTTAAAATGTCAAAGGTTCTGGACCAGATGGCTTTACAGGTGAATTTTTCAAATGTTCAAAAAAGAATTATCACCTATTCTCCTCAAGCTCTTCCAAAAAATCCAGAAGGAAGGAAGACTCCCAAACACTTTTTACGAAGCCACTATCACCCTGATCCCAAAAGCAGACAAAGACACCACAAAGAAAGAAAACTACAGGCCGATATCTCTAATGAACATAGATGCAAAAATTCTCAACAAATTATTAGCAAACAGAATTCAGCAATACATTAAAAAGATCATACACCATGATCAAGTGGGATTCATCCCTGGTATGCAGGGGTGGTTCAACATCCGCAAATCAATTAATGTGATACACCACATTAACAAAATGAAAAATAAAAATCACATGATCATATCAATAGATGCAGAAAAAGCATTTGATAAAATACAGCAACCTTTTATGATAAAAACCCTTAAGAAAGTGGGAATAGAGGGATCATATCTTAACATAATAAAGGCCATATATGACAAACCCACAGCTAACATCATACTCAATGGGGAAAAGCTAAAACCATTCCCCCTAAGATCAGGAACAAGACAAGGTTGCCCACTTTCTCCACTTCTATTCAACATAGTACTGGAAGTTCTAGCCACAGCAATCAGACAAGAGAAAGAAATAAAAGGCATCCAAATTGGTAAGGAGGAAATAAAATTATCATTATATGCAGATGATATGATTCTATATATAGAGAACCCTAAAGACTCCACCAAGAAACTATTAGAACTGATAGATGAATTTAGTAAAGTAGCAGGATATAAAATTAATATTCGGAAATCAGTTGCATTTGTATATACCAATGATAAAATAGCAGAAGGAGAAATTAAAAAAACAATTCCATTTACAATTGCTCCAAAGACTATAAAATATCTGGGAATAAATCTAACCAAAGATGTAAAGGATCTGTACTCAGAAAATTATACAACACTGAAGAAAGAAATGAAAGAAGACATAAATAGATGGAAACACATTCCATGTTCATGGATAGGAAGAATTAATATAGTTAAAATGTCCATACTGCCTAAGGCAATATACATATTCAATGCAATTCCTATCAAACTACCAACGACGTTTTTCACAGAAATAGAACATATAATCCTAAAATTTATATGGGACCATAAAAGACCCCGGATAGCCTCAGCAATCTTGAGAAATAAGAAGAAAGTGGGAGGTATAACGATACCTGATTTCAAACTATACTATAAGGCTACAGTAATCAAAACAACATGGTACTGGCATAAAAATAGACACATAGACCAATGGAACAGAATAGAGAGTCCAGACGTAAATCCATGCCTATATGCCCATCTAATCTACGACAATGGAAGCAAGAATGTACGATGGGGTAAAGACAGTCTGTTCAATAAGTGGTGTTGGGAAACCTGGACAGACACATGCAAGAAAATGAAGCTGGACCACCTCCTTACACCATATACAAAAACAAATTCAAAATGGCTTAAAGACTTAAATGTAAGATCTGAAACCATAAAATATCTAGAAGAAAATATAGGAAGAAACTTCATGGACATTACCCGGAGTAAGATTTTCACTGATATATCCCCTCGCGCGAGCGAAGTAAGAGAAAAAATAAACATGTGGGATTACATCAAACTAAAAAGTTTTTTCACAGCAAAGGAAACCATCAATAAAACAAAAAGGGATCCTACTGTATGGGAAAAGATATTTGCCAATGATATATCTGATAAGGGATTAATATCACAAATCTATAAAAAACTTACTCAACTCAACTCCAAAAAAACAAACAACCCAATTAAAAAATGGGCAGAGGACTTGGGGAGACATTTCTCTAAAAAGGACATACAGAAGGCAAGAAGACATATGAAGAAATGCTCAACCTCACTAACCATCAGAGAAATGCAAATAAAAACCACAATGAGATACCACCTCACTCCAGTCAAAATGGCTATTATCAATAAATCAACAAACAACAAATGCTGGCGCGGATGTGGAGAAAAGGGAACGCTAGTGCACTGTTGGTGGGACTGCAGATTAGTGCAGCCACTATGGAAAACAGTATGGAGGTATCTCAGGAATCTGAAAATGGAACTACCCTATGATCCAGTAATTCCACTCCTAGGCATCTACCCGGAGAAATCCAAAACTCCAATTCAAAAATCTGTATGCACTCCTATGTTTATTGCAGCACTTTACACAATAGCCAAGATATGGAAACAACCGAAATGCCCATCGGTAGATGACTGGATTAAGAAGCTGTGGTACATTTATACAATGGAGTATTAAGCAGCCATAAAGAAGAAAGAAATCTTATCATTTGCAGCAACATGGATGGATCTAGAGAACATTATGTTAACTGAAATAAGTCAGAAAGAGAAAGACAAGTACCATATGATCTCACTTATATATGGAATCTAAAGAAAAGACTATGCGAATGAACTAATCAGAGACAGTTTTGGGGACGCGGAGAAAAAACCGAGAGTGGTTAGATGGGTGTGTGGGAGGGGGTTGGGGATAAGGGGAAAGGTGAAGGGATTTGGAGGCAGCTGGTGACCACAAGATGGCCTCGGGGTTTTTTTTTTGTTTGTTTGTTTTTGTTTTTGTTTTTTTTGTTTTTCTTTTTTGTTTTGTTTTTGAAAATTAATTTGGGGAAGGTATTCTATAATGTTGTGGAGATTTTGTTGGGTATCCGATGGGCATGCGTCCTGTTTGGGAGACCACCTCAGGGATGCTGTGGATACCTGATCATGGCATTGGACACCAGAGGCTGGACATTAATGAATGCCAACTATAATTTTATATATATAATGTGATGGTTCGGTGTGGGGTCGGAGGGATGGTGGATGGGGGGAGGGGGGTTCACAGTGTGAGGGATATGGATGATGAACGTCTAAGTATTACCTTGTTTTGTACACCTGAAACTAATAAATAAATAAATTTATGAAAAAAATAAAAAATAAAAAAATAAAATGTCCATACTGCCTAAGGCAATATACATATTCAACGCAATTCCTATCAAACTACCAACGACGTTTTTCACAGAAATAGAACATATAATCCTAAAATTTATATGGGACCATAAAAGACCCCGGATAGCCTCAGCAATCTTGAGAAATAAGAACAAAGTGGGAGGTATAACGATACCTGATTTCAAACTATACTACAAGGCTACAGTAATCAAAACAACATGGTACTGGCATAAAAATAGATACATAGATCAATGGAACAGAATAGAGAGTCCAGACGTAAATCCATGCCTATATGCCCATCTAATCTACGACAATGGAAGCAAGAATGTACGATGGGGTAAAGATAGTCTGTTCAATAAGTGGTGTTGGGAAACCTGGACGGACACATGCAAGAAAATGAAGCTGGACCACCTCCTTACACCATATACAAAAACAAATTCAAAATGGCTTAAAGACTTAAATGTAAGATCTGAAACCATAAAATATCTAGAAGAAAATATAGGAAGAAACTTCATGGACATTACCCGGAGTAAGATTTTCACTGATATATCCCCTCGCGCGAGCGAAGTAAGAGAAAAAATAAACATGTGGGATTACATCAAACTAAAAAGTTTTTTCACAGCAAAGGAAACCATCAATAAAACAAAAAGGGATCCTACTGTATGGGAAAAGATATTTGCCAATGATATATCTGATAAGGGATTAATATCACAAATCTATAAAAAACTTACTCAACTCAACTCCAAAAAAACAAACAACCCAATTAAAAAATGGGCAGAGGACTTGGGGAGACATTTCTCTAAAAAGGACATACAGAAGGCAAGAAGACATATGAAGAAATGCTCAACCTCACTAACCATCAGAGAAATGCAAATAAAAACCACAATGAGATACCACCTCACTCCAGTCAAAATGGCTATTATCAATAAATCAACAAACAACAAATGCTGGCGCGGATGTGGAGAAAAGGGAACGCTAGTGCACTGTTGGTGGGACTGCAGATTAGTGCAGCCACTATGGAAAACAGTATGGAGGTATCTCAGGAATCTGAAAATGGAACTACCCTATGATCCAGTAATTCCACTCCTAGGCATCTACCCGGAGAAATCCAAAACTCCAATTCAAAAATCTGTATGCACTCCTATGTTTATTGCAGCACTTTACACAATAGCCAAGATATGGAAACAACCGAAATGCCCATCGGTAGATGACTGGATTAAGAAGCTGTGGTACATTTATACAATGGAGTATTAAGCAGCCATAAAGAAGAAAGAAATCTTATCATTTGCAGCAACATGGATGGATCTAGAGAACATTATGTTAACTGAAATAAGTCAGAAAGAGAAAGACAAGTACCATATGATCTCACTTATATATGGAATCTAAAGAAAAGACTATGCGAATGAACTAATCAGAGACAGTTTTGGGGACGCGGAGAAAAAACCGAGAGTGGTTAGATGGGTGTGTGGGAGGGGGTTGGGGATAAGGGGAAAGGTGAAGGGATTTGGAGGCAGCTGGTGACCACAAGATGGCCTCGGGGTTTTTTTTTTGTTTGTTTGTTTTTGTTTTTGTTTTTTTTGTTTTTCTTTTTTGTTTTGTTTTTGAAAATTAATTTGGGGAAGGTATTCTATAATGTTGTGGAGATTTTGTTGGGTATCCGATGGGCATGCGTCCTGTTTGGGAGACCACCTCAGGGATGCTGTGGATACCTGATCATGGCATTGGACACCAGAGGCTGGACATTAATGAATGCCAACTATAATTTTATATATATAATGTGATGGTTCGGTGTGGGGTCGGAGGGATGGTGGATGGGGGGAGGGGGGTTCACAGTGTGAGGGATATGGATGATGAACGTCTAAGTATTACCTTGTTTTGTACACCTGAAACTAATAAATAAATAAATTTATGAAAAAAATAAAAAATAAAAAAATAAAATGTCCATACTGCCTAAGGCAATATACATATTCAACGCAATTCCTATCAAACTACCAACGACGTTTTTCACAGAAATAGAACATATAATCCTAAAATTTATATGGGACCATAAAAGACCCCGGATAGCCTCAGCAATCTTGAGAAATAAGAACAAAGTGGGAGGTATAACGATACCTGATTTCAAACTATACTACAAGGCTACAGTAATCAAAACAACATGGTACTGGCATAAAAATAGATACATAGATCAATGGAACAGAATAGAGAGTCCAGACGTAAATCCATGCCTATATGCCCATCTAATCTACGACAATGGAAGCAAGAATGTACGATGGGGTAAAGATAGTCTGTTCAATAAGTGGTGTTGGGAAACCTGGACGGACACATGCAAGAAAATGAAGCTGGACCACCTCCTTACACCATATACAAAAACAAATTCAAAATGGCTTAAAGACTTAAATGTAAGATCTGAAACCATAAAATATCTAGAAGAAAATATAGGAAGAAACTTCATGGACATTACCCGGAGTAAGATTTTCACTGATATATCCCCTCGCGCGAGCGAAGTAAGAGAAAAAATAAACATGTGGGATTACATCAAACTAAAAAGTTTTTTCACAGCAAAGGAAACCATCAATAAAACAAAAAGGGATCCTACTGTATGGGAAAAGATATTTGCCAATGATATATCTGATAAGGGATTAATATCACAAATCTATAAAAAACTTACTCAACTCAACTCCAAAAAAACAAACAACCCAATTAAAAAATGGGCAGAGGACTTGGGGAGACATTTCTCTAAAAAGGACATACAGAAGGCAAGAAGACATATGAAGAAATGCTCAACCTCACTAACCATCAGAGAAATGCAAATAAAAACCACAATGAGATACCACCTCACTCCAGTCAAAATGGCTATTATCAATAAATCAACAAACAACAAATGCTGGCGCGGATGTGGAGAAAAGGGAACGCTAGTGCACTGTTGGTGGGACTGCAGATTAGTGCAGCCACTATGGAAAACAGTATGGAGGTATCTCAGGAATCTGAAAATGGAACTACCCTATGATCCAGTAATTCCACTCCTAGGCATCTACCCGGAGAAATCCAAAACTCCAATTCAAAAATCTGTATGCACTCCTATGTTTATTGCAGCACTTTACACAATAGCCAAGATATGGAAACAACCGAAATGCCCATTGGTAGATGACTGGATTAAGAAGCTGTGGTACATTTATACAATGGAGTATTACGCAGCCATAAAGAAGAAAGAAATCTTATCATTTGCAGCAACATGGATGGATCTAGAGAACATTATGTTAAGTGAAATAAGTCAGAAAGAGAAAGACAAGTACCATATGATCTCACTTATATATGGAATCTAAAGAAAAGACTATGTGAATGAACTAATCAGAGTCAGTTTTGGGGACGCAGAGAAAAAACCGAGAGTGGTTAGATGGGTGTGTGGGAGGGGGTTGGGGATAAGGGGAAAGGTGAAGGGATTTGGAAGCAGCTGGTAACCACAAGATGGCTTCAGGGTTTTTCTTTTGAAAATTAATTTGGGGAAGGTATTCTATAATGTTGTAAAGATTTTGTTGGGTATCCGATGGACATGCGTCCTATTTGGGAGACCACCTCAGGGATACTGTGGATACCTGATCATGGCATTGTACATCAGAAGCTAAACATTAATGAATGCCAACTATAATTTTATATATATAATGTGATGGTTCAGTGTGAGGTCGGAGGGATAGTGGATGGGGGGAGGGGGGTTCACAGTATGAGGGATATAAATGATGAACGTCTAAGTATTACCTTGTTTTGTACACCTGAAACTAATAAATAAATTAATAATAATAAAAAAAAAAAGAATCATGCCACATAAAACAATTCATTAATTTGGCATGGTAGGAATTTTAATACACCTCTCAGTAATTGACAGGTTAGGCTGACACATAACTAGTAAGGGTGTAGAAGACTGAATAACATAACCATGAACCTATGAATGTATGTGCGCTCTTGTTCTCAAAAATTAGAGAAACACATTCTTTCCTAAGACATGTGGACCATTTACAATATTTTACCATATTGTAGGCCATAAAGCAACCCCTAATAAGTTTCAAAAACTGGATCAAATGGATCATGCAATTTGAACACAAGTCAATTAAAAATCAATAAAAATCATTATAAACCCCCCCAAAAAAAAATAAAAAATAAAAAATAAAATAAAATGTCAAAAGTTAAATACAAAGAGAGAATCTTAAAAGCAGCAAGAGAAAAGCAGTTAGTTACCTACAAGGGAGACCCCATAAGACTGTCAGCTGACTTCTCAACAGAAACTTGCAGGCCGGAAGGGAGTGGCAGGAAATATTCCAAGTGATGAAAAGCAATGACATACAAACAACATTGCTCGACCCAGCAAGGCTGTCATTTAGAATTGAAGGACAGATAAGGAGCTTCCCAGATAAGAAAAAGCTGAAGGAGTTCATCACCACCAAACCAGCATTACAAGGAATCTTAGAGGGACTGCTTTAAGATGGGAGGAGGGTTAAGGATGGGTGAAAAGGGAAGGGATTAAGAAGTACAAATTGGTTGTTCCACAGTAGTCTTCGGAATTTGGGGTATAGCATAAGGAATACAGTCAATAATATCGTAATAACTAGGTATGATGTCAGATGGGTACTAGATCTATCAGGGTGATAAATGGGGTTGGGGGCAGAGTGAAAAAGGTGAAGGCATTAAGAAATACAAATTAAGTTAATACAGTATGGGGAATATAATCAACAATGTTTTAAAGATCATATAAGGTACCAGATGGGCACTGGACTTACCAGGGGGGTCACGTCATAGACTGTGTAGATGCCTGACCAATGCGCTACACACCTGAAGCTGAAGTAGAATAATATTGGGCTGGCCCAGTGGCTCAGGTGGTTGGAGTGCCATGCTCCTAATGCCAAGGACGCCGGTTCGATTCCCACAGCTAAGATTGTGAACAATGGCTCTCCCTGAGCTGGGCTGCTGTGAGCAGCCGGAGGTCGACGTGTGCTGCCGTGTGTGGCCAGCAGCCAGCAACCATCATGTGCGGCCATGTGCTGTCATGAGTGGCTGGCAGCCAGAGTGAGCGGCTGGCAGCCAGAGTGAACGGCTGGCAGCCGGTGAGAGCTGCCATGAGCTGCTGTGAGCGGCCGACTGACGACAGGCGACCAACTGCCTCAGCCATGGGGAGCCTTATAGCAGCGTGGGCCAGGGAGCTGTGTCCTACACAACTAGACTGAGAAACAATGACTTGAACTGGAGTGGGGGGGTAGGCGGAAGAAGGGATAAAAAAGAAATAAATTTTAAAAAATAATGAAGTAGAATAATACTGAATGTCAACTATAACTAAACATATAGGTATATATAGTCACAGGATGTAGAGGACAACATAGGGAAGAGAGTCAATGGTATTGAAATAGCTACATAAGATGTCAAAGGGGTAGTAGCTTGGGGGGTGGGTTATCACTTTATGAGGGGTTTAAAACTATTACGTTGCTTTGTACACCTGAAGCTAATAAAAAAGATAAACTGGAAAAAAAAGTAGTGCCTAAACAGGGAATACAGTCAATATATTCTAGTAACTATGTACAGGGTCAGATGGGTAGTAGACTTGGTGGGGTTATCACTTGGTATATAAATGTCTAATCACTAAGTTATTTTGTACACCTGAAACTAATTATAAAAAGAAAAAAGAAAGACTAGTGCCTAAGAAACTTCTAACTTAAACAGGCCAGTCATATTATACTTCCGCTGTGTACGCCACAGGATACTTAGGCTAGAGACTTGGAGGAACTCAAGTCAAATTTCCTTTGGAGAAATTACAAGCAAGCAGTTAGAAGTCTTGCTTACAGAAGGGTCAAAACTGAAAGAAAAGCATACATCTGATTCCAAAGTGCTTTGAACTCACAAAATGCTAGAGCAAACACAAGAGCAGACATATTTCCCAGAATATTTAAGATCAGATCCAAGGTGAATCGTCTACTTAGCAGGACTAGCTTAAGCAGGGAACTGGTGATAGGTAAAGTTTAGTGAGACTGGCCAAATTGTATCTTGGAGTTTACAGAAGTGTTGGGTGGAACTTCTAAAAAGTTTCCGAAAAAATGAGAGGAGGGAAATATACTCATATTCCTCTTCTTCCATCCTGTTGGCTGGTACAGAGATGTGACAGCTAGAACATTAGCACCACCCTGGGCCAGAACAATGAGGCCCACACCCTCGTGGTGTCAAAATGTAGGCTGAAAGGAAACTGGGTCCCAGAAGACTTTGAGGAACTGTCAAACAGACCTTGGAGGGCCTGTCTCCAAGCTTTTTTACATAAGAAATACACTTCTAATTTGTTTAAGCCACCATTATCGTTTATCTATAACATGGTCCACATCTGACTGAGAGTAACTGCCCCCATGTGCCTCCTCTTTCAACCATTTCTGCCTATACACGTTTCTTCACACGGTACCCTTCACATGAAAGCACTCCATCTCCCCCCAATAATCCAGCCAAGTCTAACACTGCCTGTTCTCTGCAAAGTTAACGCCACTGTCTCTTCTTAATATGCACTGCTCCTTTATAACACGTTCCAAGAGCACACAGTAATCCCTGAAGAACAAGAAGAAGGAGTAAAGACTTCCTATCAGCTATCAAGAATGACAATAAAGTTACAGTAATTAAGACAGTGTGGTATTGGCACAAAAACTGATGCAAGTAAATATGGATAAGTGATTGCTGACAATAACGACACTGCAGGAGTCGGGAGGAAAAAGGACAAAGCAAGAGGTATCACACTTCCTGATTTCATGCTATATTATAAAGCTATAGTCCTCAAAACAGCATGGTACTGGCGAAAAACAGACACATAGACCAATGGAACAGAATGGCGAGCCCAGAAATAACCACACATCATCAATCAACTGCTATCTGACAAGGGAGCCAAAAATACTCAAAGGAGAAAAGACAGTCTTCAATAAATAGTGCTGGGAAAACTGGACAGTCTCATGAAAAAGAATGAAACTAGACCTCTATCTTACACCACTAACAAAAATTAACTTGCAATTGATTAAAGACTTAAACGTAAGACTGGAAACCATAAAACTCCCAGAAGATAACATAGCTGAAAAGCTCCTTGACATAGGTGTTGGCAATAATTTTTTGGAAATGACACCTAAGGCACAAGCAACAACAAATAAACAACTGGGACTACATCAAACTAAAAGCTCTGCACAGTAAAAGAAATGACAACTTACAGAATGGGAAAAAATATTTGTAAAACACATATCTGATAAGGGATTAATATCCAAAACATACAAAGAATTCATACAAATCAATAGCAAAAAAACAAATAAACCAATTTAAAAATGGGCAAAGGACCTGAATAGACATTTTTCCAAAGAAGGCATATAAATGGTCATGAAAAGGTGCTCAAAATCACTAATCATCAAAGAAATGTGAATTAAAACCACAATAAAATATCACCTCGTGCTTGTTAGAATGACTATTATCAAAAAAACAAGAAATAACAAGTACTGACAAGGATGTGGAGAAAAGGGAACACTGGTACACTGTTGGTGAGAATGTAAATAGATGCAGGCACTATGGAAAACAGTAAGAAGGTTCATCAAAAAACTAAAAATAGGCCCTTCCACCATGTGAGGATACACTGAGAATCTGCGACCTGAGAGACAGCCCTCGCCTGGCCATGCTGGCACCCTGATCTCAGACTTCCCGCCTCAAGAACTGTAAGCAATAAATATCTGCTTCTTATAAGCCAAAAAAAACCTAAAAATGGAAGTACTATATGATCCAGCAATTCTACTTCTGAGACTATATCCAAAGGAAAATACTATGTCAAACAGATAACTGCACCACCATGTTCATAGCAGCGGTATTTACAATCGCCAAGACATGGAAACAACCTAAGTGTTCACAGATGGACAAATGGATAAAGAACCTGTGGTATATAGTACAATGGAATATTATTCAGCCATAGAAAAGGAAATCCTGCCATTTGCAACAACATGGATGTAACCAGAGGCCATTATGCTAAGGGACATCAAACAGAGAAAGACAAATACTGCAGGACCTCACTTATATGTGAAACCTTTAAAAAAAAACATGCACACACAGACTCATAGAAAAGATATCAGATTTGTGGTTACCAGAGACAGGGGTAGGAGGTGGGGGAAATGGATAAAGGTGGTCTCGGCTACAAATTTCAAATTATACAATAACTAAGTACTGGGGATATAACATACAACAGGAGGACTATAGCTAACACTGTGTATGGTTTATCTGAAAGTTGTTAAGGCAGTAAATCCTAAGAGTTCTCATCACACAAAAAAATAATCTTTCTCTTCTTCTCTATGTATATGAGATGATGGGCGTTAACTAAACTTACTATGACAATCATTTCATAATATATGTAAGTCCAGTTGTTATGCTGTACACCTGGAACTTATACAATGCTGTATGTCAGTGTATCTCAATAAAACCAGATGAAAAAAAAGAACTGCATAAGAAAAAGGCCAAAAACTCAAGAGAAAGATTAAAAAAAAAGGGCAGAAAAGACATTTCAAAAACAGAGAATATCAAATAGTCTATAAACATAGAAAAGGTATGCAATCTTGTGTAATTATGGAAAATAAAAATTTAAAAGCGACACCATGACTCAACGCTCAATAAAAATGGCTAAAATTTCCAAGTCTGAAAATATCAAGTGTTGCTGAGAATCTGAAGCAATGGGGACTCTACACTGAGGGTAGGCTGATGTGAAGTAATAAACCTCTCCGGGAAATGGTGTGGGATTATCTCCCAAAGTCAGACATATGCTTACCCAGTGAATTAGCAATCCCACTCCTAGAATTATTCATAACTGGAAGCATGTACACGGAAAATACATATAGAACTATTCACAGCAGCCAAAAATTGGCAAAGAACCCCCAAGTCCATCAACAATAGCATGAATAAATTTGGCACATCCATAAAATGGAACACTGCAGCAATGAAAACAAATGAACTACAGCTACAAGCAACAATAGGTGGATAAGAAATGAAATGTTAGCATGACATACTGAGGAATTCAGGATGTGCCTCTTTTTACATAAAGATAGATCGGGCAAAACTAAACGAGTATATTGTTTAGGGACACCTTTAGGCGGTGCCAACGCTATGAAGAAAAGCACGGCCATAATTAACCAGAGGTCAGGGCCGCCCCATCAGGAGGGGCGTCCTGAAGGGCTGGCAGTGCTGTTCCTTGAGCTGGGTGGCAGTTACACGGTGATTTTTTATAGAAATATCACTATGCCACATTCTTTAGCTTTATGACTTTTCTGAATATTAATTTCACAATTTAAAAAACTATATATTTACCTACCTACCCACCTATCTAGTTTTAAAGTAATTAGGGAAACAATTATTCTACATTCTCATGGTTTCCTTGAGAAGAGACGTCCCCAAAACGGCCTCTGTCCCCACCCCGGCCTCAAGGACTGACCGAACTGGAGCAGGAGCTGAGCGAGCCTGGCCCGTTCGTTGCTCTTCCCCTCTAACCTTTGGGCAGAGGGATGGTTTCCCATGTGCTCCCAGCTCCCAGCGATACAGAAGCTTAGCTGCAAGTGCGGATGAGCAGTGGGAGTGGGGGAAAGGAGATCTCAAGTGTTGGGTGCCAAGTTCAATTCAAGGGAGGGGAGCAGGATCAACTAGCTACTTCTGAGCTATTCCCTCCAACTGGAGTTTTGTAAAACTAAGAAAGGTGGTATTTTGGTCTCTGACTTCTGTCTCTCTCTCTCCTTTCAAAACTGGCAGGGCAAAAACAGGATGTTATTTACTGTGGCTCTAAAATAACAAGAAAGTACAAACAAATGATTTTTTTTCTAACATAAGGGAAAAGTTTACTCTTCCTTTCCTTACACTATCAACCAGGTTATAGCCTCCTTTATACACTAGAATTCAACTTTTACTTATGAAGCAACAAAATCTGCAATGAGGATCTAGAATCATAAATGATACTATTAAGATTTTTTAAGTTAGTGATTTTACAACCTTAATGAGTTAAAGAATTATGGTATATGGGGGCAGGAAAGGCAAAAGAATAATTCAGATTAATACAAATCCCATGCTCACAGGTATAACACAATGGCATACGTTCTGGAATGAGAGGCCAGGAAATGCACACAAAGAGCAAGTAATGCTGGGCAGGAAAGCCACAGACCTTGCTGGCTGCACCGCCTGCTTTCCCTGATAAAGCTGTAACACCCACTCTATTCCTCAGGATTTCCCAGCCAAGAAACTGCAGGGTAAAAACAAAATTCCTTCTCCAATACCTTACTGCTCCTGAAAACAAAACACTGCTTCTTCTCATTTTAAACATCTTATTGCAAATGACTATGTGAAAGAGGGATCATGAACTTGGGGGCAATTCATTCCACATTTATTGAGCACACATGTGCAGTAAAATGTATTAGGTTACTAAGGATAACGATAAAAGACCATTTTTACACTTCATGTGCTCAGTCTAGTTAAGGAGATACAAAAACAAGGCTGGGGGTGAGGATGCATGTTCGGGTACAACGAGAGCCAGAAAAGAAGTTCAGATAACCAGCTAGGAATTAGAGAAATGACACCTATTAAAGTTTTGAAAGATAAGAAGTAAAACAGTGTTTGGGAACTATGTAGAGCTCAGAACGGTAGGTGCCTGTGATACAAATAAAATCCGTGGTGTAACAAGATAAATAGATGAGAGGATTAGAACACAGAATCAAAAATCCAGAAATAGATCTATGAAATAATTTCACATATGACAAGCGTGGCACTTCAAAGAATTAGATGAGAGGATTAGAACACAGAATCAAAAATCCAGAAATAGATCTATGAAATAATTTCACATATGACAAGCGTGGCACTTCAAGGAATTCAATGAGGAAAAGAATGATTAATAAATGGAGCTACCACAACTATCCATTCATCTAACCCATCTACTGCACACTGTTCAGTACATGAACCACTAGCCACACATGGCCACTGAACACCTAAGATATGCCTACTTTGAACTGAGAAGTGATGTAAATAAAATGTACACATTTCAAAGACTTAATATGAAAAAAGAACATAAAATATGTCATTAATAATTGTTGAAAATTGATTACGTGTAAAAATCTTTGATAGTAGATAGTGGATTAAGTTGGTGAAATTAAATTTAATTACACTTTTCACTTTTTTTTAATGCAGCCATGACTAGAAAGTGTAAAATTACATACTTGTAAGTGGTTCAAATTATATTTCTAATGGGCAGCACTGCTGTAGAGAAAGATCTTCCCTTTATATCACATTTCTAAAAATAAAGATTTAAGTTAAAAAAAAAACAAAAAAAAAACAAATGCTATAAGAAAAACCCAGAGAAGTAAATTAGAATCTGAGGATCAGGATGGATTTCCTAATGAGGACAACATGGTGCATGGACACGTGTATGGATGCATGTAGAAACTGCTAAGAAACAAACAACCCAACAGGGAAAAACAGTCAAAGAACAAGATTGGAAATACACAGAAAAACAAATCCCAATGACAAACAAATCATAACCACAACAAAAAGGTATTATAAATTACTAAGGAAGAAAAATGCAATGCAAGTAACTAAGACATTTCTCTACTGGGTGAGAAAAAATAAAAACATAGATACGAAATACCTATTTCTGCTGGGGATGTGGGATAAGAAACAAACTTACTCAGTGCTGCCAAGGAAAATGTAGAGAATAGCATGCTTCAAAAAAAACAATATGATATGTCATCAAAATGGCTGCACGAGGTGAGCCTCTGGAAATCTTCCCTAGAGTTTACAACAAACTGAACAACTATAACTCCACAAAGGACTCCCTGCACAGCAGACAAGCAAGACAAACAGGGCCAATATGGAATTCACCTAAAGGTGGGCAAATAGCGCGAGCGGGGGAGGAGGGAAGGGAGAAGTGCGGAGACGGAGACGGCGAGCGCAGGACACAGACCTACCTCAGTGCTCCAAGCTCACTGCATCCCGGATCTTCCGCAGCTGCGGGAGAGGGAAGACCTCGGACTGCTAGGGCTCCGCTTATGGCCCACAAGGCTGAGGGGACAGCATATAATTGTAGTCACACAACAGCCTAGCCAACTGTACCTTCATGTCTTTCCTTAAGGAAAGAACAGTTTGTGAGATTGTGCCTTTCTAGGGCTCTGTTCCATCCTTGTATTTACACCTTATGTCTCTCTGTCTGGTCCCCAAAAGATGGTTTGCAGCCAAAGACCGGTAAGATATCTCACTGGAGATACAACCTAAGCCAGGCAGAACTGAGTGGGGACCCCAAACGAGCTGCCTTGGACAGGTATGGGAAGGGGCCTTGCCTCCCCTTCCCCCTGCTTGGGAAAGTCTATTGCCAGCTCTGGCTTTCCCTTTGCACCTGTTTCCATTTCTCTCAACAGAGTTGTTACAATGTGAAAGACATGATCCTGAAAGGTACATGCTTCAAGTAAAAACATCCTGGGACCTTGTGCTTCCGATGTTTAAAGACAAAGGGTAATTGGAATAAACATTTTCTGTTATGAAGTCTGAGCCTCACAGATCATGTAAGAAACAATGTTGCTTTCTTGTAGTTGTAGACCTATCAATAAAAACCTCCAGCCAGCTTTATTCAGGGCTCCAGTCCTCTGAGACTGAGAGACCCCTGGCCTTCGGAGAGATTTAACTGCATTAAGTCTGTGTCTGTTTCTTGCCTAAACACTTAACCCAAACCGCCCCTTCTCGTACCCTCACTGCCCTTGTTGCACGGGATGCGACATCTGGCACCCAACGTGGAGCTCGAGAAGAGAAGGACGACTAAGAGTCGTAAGAATCTATCCTTCAGGCCTATCTCAAGAAACAAGAAAAATCCCAAATAAATAACCTCACGTTACACCTCAAAGAACTAGAAAAAGAAGAACAAGTGAAACCCAAGGTCAGCAAACGAAGGGAAATAATAAAAATCAGAGCAGAACTAAAACAGAACAAAAAGACAATAGACAAAAATTAATGTGACAAAGAGCTGGTTCTTTGAAAAGATTAACAAAATTGACAAACCCTTGGCTAGGCTAAGATCAAAAGAGAGAAGACACTGATAAACAAAATCAGAAATAAAAAAGGGTAAGTTATAACAGATGACACAGAAATACAGAGGATCATCCAAGAATACTATGAAGGACTACATGCCACCAAATTCAAAAACTTAAAAGAAATGGACAAGTTCTTAGAAACATAGAGCCTTCCAAGGCTAAACCATGAAGAACTGGAAAATCTAAACAGACCGATCACCAGTAACGAAATTGAATCAGTCATCAAAAACCTTCCCAAAAGCAAAAGTCTGGGACCAGATGGCTTCACTAGTGAATTCTCCCAAACCTTCAAACAGGATCTAATACCAATCCTGCTCAAACTCTCCCAACAAATTGAAGAAGAGACAGTACTCCCTAACTCATTTTATGAGGCCAACATTACCCTGATACCAAAACCTGGTCAGGACGACACAAAAAAAGAAAACTACAGACCAATATGTCTGATGAATACAGATGCAAAAATCCTAAACAAAATTCTAGCAAATCGAATACAACAATGCATTAAACAGATTATTCATCACGACCAAGTGGGGTTCATCCCTGGGGCACAAGGATGGTTCAACATCCGCAAATCCATCAATATGATACATCACATAAACAAAATAAAGGACAAAAATCATATGATTCTATCAATTGATGCAGAAACAGCATTTGACAAGATACAACATCCATTTATGATTAAAACACTTAATAAAATAGGTATAGAAGGAAAATACCTTAACATAATAAAGGCCATATATGACAAGCCCTCAGCTAATCTCATAACTAATGGTGAAAAAGTGAAGCCCTTTGCTCTACGTTCAGGAACACGACAGGGCTGTCCCCTATCACATCTGCTTTTCAACACAGTGTTGGAAGTCTTCGCCAGAGCTATCAGGCAAGGGAAAGAAATAAAAGGCATCCAAATTGGGAATGAAGAAGTTAAATTGTCACTCCTTGTAGATGACATGATGCTGTACATAGAAAACCCTAAAGACTCCACCAAAAAGCTATTAGAAACAATCAACGAATACAGTAAAGTTGCTGGCTATAATATCAACATACAAAAGTCCATTGCATTCCTATATACTAACAATGAAATCTCAGAAAAAGAAATGCAAAAAACAATTCCTTTTGCAATTGCTGCAAAAAGAATAAAATACCTAGGAATAAACTTAACCAAGGATGTGAAAGTCCTATATGCTGAAAACCACAAGACATTTTTAAAAGAAATTGAGGAAGACACAAAGAAATGGAAAGACATTCCATGCTCATGGATTGGAAGAATCAACATAGTTAATATGCCCATACTGGGGCCGGCCCAGTGGCTCAGGTGGTTGGAGCTCCATGCTCCTAACTCCAAAGGCTGCCAATTCGATTCCCACATGGGCCAGTGGGCTCTCAACCACAAGGTTGCCAGTTCAATCTCTCACGAGTCCCGCAAGAGATGGTGGGCTCCGCTCCATGCAACTAAGATTGAACACGGCACCTTGAGCTGAGCTGCCCCTGAGTTCCCGGATGGCTCAGTTGGTTGGAGCACGTCCTCTCAACCGCAAAGTTGCTAGTTCGACTCCCGGAAGGGATGGTGTGCTGCGCCCCCTGCAACTAGCAACGGCAACTGGACCTGGAGCTGAGCTGCACCCTCCACAGCTAAGGCTGAAAGGATAACAACTGAAGCTGAACGCACCCTCCACAACTAAGATTGAAAGGACAACTTGACTTGGAAAAAAAGCCCTGGATGTAGACACATTTCCCCAAAAAGTCCTGTTTCCCTTCCCCAATAAAAAAAAATCTTTAAAAAAAAAATGGCCATATTACCCAAAGCAATATACAGATTTAATGCAATCCCCATCAAAATCCCAATGGCATTTATTAAAGAAATAGAACAAAAAATCATCAGATTTGTTTGGAACCACAAAAAACCCCAAATAGCCAAAGCCATCTTAAGGAAAAAGAACAATGCTGGAGGTATCGCACTTCCTGACTTTAGTTTGTACTACAGGGCAACAATAATCAACAAACCGTTTTTGTCTGCTTAAGGCATACTCAATTTCTTTAAAAATCTGCAAGCTTCTTTCAGCATACCAGGGTCCAGAAATATTAACAGGAAGCATAACAAAAGAAGGTTGCTTAAGTACCATAACTTGAATTCCCAGCGGTACCCATGAAATACAATTTGCAAGAGAACAATTATTGTAAGATACATGAAACTGATTCTCTACAAAATTTACATTAACATTTCCAATCAATAATGCATAAGGGGAAGGAACACAAGCAGACACATTAACAATTTTAGTAATAGTAGACCAGTCTCTAGTTCCATCTTTTAAAACAGTCACAGAAATACAAGGAGTACCTGATTTACAAAACTCAACCATTTGAACAACCTCATCCATTACTCCCATAAGTTTCCATAAAGAATTTTGTTGATACTGCGCATCAGAAATCCAGAGTCCAGCGGTCAATTCTCGGGCCCATCCTGACCGATTACTCCTCGACCAGTCAATAATATATCTGTCCGTTCCAGGAATGTCATAACGAAAAGAAGCATTGCCAGGACAGTCTTTCTATGGAACAGTCTCTGTGTTCAATCTCAGTCTCTTAATTTTATGAGTCCATCAGCTGTTGCATTGCTGAGGGTCATCAGCATCATCAGTAGGTAGAGGGTCCACATGTCGCACCAATCTTTCTGGCAGCCACCGAGGACTATCTGCATCCTGTGGAAGAACACATACATGTCCTCGGCCCCATATGAGGACCGGGTCTGGGCCTTGCCACGAACTCGTAAGTGGGTCCTCCCATTTAACCAAGGCCTGGGGGCTGGCAGAAGGATGCCAAAAGTGGTCTGCTGCACTCTTACCATAGGCATCCAAAGTCAAAAAATTTTGAATAAAGAGAGAATGAGACAGGTAATTATGAGGCGTCAGGGGATATAACTCCCCCTTTTTTATTTTTTGTAAATTGATCCTTAATGTGCCATGAGTGCGTTTAACAATCCCTTGGCCTTGGGGATTGTAAGGAATGCCAGTAACATGATTAATCGAAAATTGTTGGCAAAATAAAGCAAATTTTTTGCTGGTATAACCAGAGCCATTATCTGTTTTAAGTTTTTTAGGAGTTCCAATCATAGCAAATGCAGCAAGACAATGCCTAATAACATGAGAGGCAGCCTCTCCTGTTTGAGCAGTAGCCACAACAAATCCAGAAAATGTGTCAATGGAGACATGAATATATTTCAACTTTCCAAACTCAGGTACATGAGTTACATCCATTTGCCAGAGATCATTAGGACGTAAGCCTCGAGGGTTGACTCCATAATGAGGTACAGGCTGTAAATGTGAACAGTTCGGACACTGTTTCACTATCTGACGTGCTGTTTCTCTGGGGATCTTATACTGTAATCTTAGGCTCTGGCTGTTTTGATGATGGAGGCTATGAGCCTGTTGTGCCTTTTCTATTTGAGTTAAGGCAATGAGCTGCGTAGCAAAATCTGTGATTTGATTTCCTAAAGCTAAAGGTCCTGGAAGGTTAGAGTGAGCTCTAATATGGCCAATATAAAATTTTTTAGAGCGCAGCTGAATGGCTTGTTGTATCTGAAGAAACAGATCCTGAATAACAGGATTACTAGTGGTAAGAAAGGGTACTGTTTCTAAATTCCTGACTATATGGACCACATAATGGCTGTCAGAGAATAAATTAAAAGACTGGGAAGCAAAATCAAGGAATACCATATAAACTGCTCGAAGCTCAACTATTTGAGCTGATGCTGTAGGCGTCTGTATACTTTTGATAATTTGTTGACTGAGCGCATAAACAGCCACTCCATTACTAGATCCATCAGTAAAAACATTAGGTACAGCAGGAAGAGGAGCATGGGACACAATTGAAGGGAAAATTGGATCATGATGTTGAAAAAATTGAAGCAATTTATGCTTGGGATAATGATTATCCAAAGTTTCTGCAAAATGAGCCAAGGCGATAGGAAAGCTGTCTGTAAACTGCATCAAGCCTTGAATCTGTGTCTTTGTGAAAGGAACAACGATTGAATCTGGCTCCTTTCCATAATATTTTCGAGCTTCTAAGCGGCTCTCTTGAATTAAACTGGCTACAAATTCATGATAAGGAGTAAGATTCTTTTGAGCAGCCACATGGAGATGTATCCATCTAAGTGGCCCTTCTTGCCATAACACCGCCGTGGGCGTGTGTTTGGTCTCTAAAATGTACACATACAGATGTTTAGAATAATCCAAAAAAGAAACATGCTGTTGTTGAATGGCTTCTTCAACCTTAGAAAGAGCTTTCCTTGCAGGCTCAGTAAGAGACCTGGGGGAAGTCGGATCAGAATCCCCTTTTAAAATTTCAAACAGCGGTTTTAAATCTCCAGTAGTTAAACCCAAAGAAGGGCGCAGCCAATTAATATCTCCTAACAACTTTTGAAAATCATTAAAAGATTTGAGATGATCTTTTCTAAGTTCTATCTTTTGTGGAGTAAAATACTGAGCAAACAGCTGAAATCCCAAGTAAGAATAAGGTTCACTTCTCTGTACTTTCTCAGGTGCAATAATAAGACCCGAGGCCAGAAGATTCTCTTTCATGTTTACAAAGCAAGCTAATAATACCCCTTCTTTCCTGCAAGCCAACAATATGTCATCCATATAATGAATGATATAAACAGAAGGGAATTGTTTTCTGGTGTTATCAATTGCTTTGCTAACAAACTTCTGACATAAGGTGGGGCTATTTGCCATGCCTTGGGGAAGGACTCGCCACTGATATCTTTTCATAGGTTCTTGAAAATTTGGGCTAGGAATGCTGAAAGCAAATCTCTTACAATCTTGAGGATGAAGTAATATATTATAAAAACAGTCTTTCAGGTCTAACACTATTTTGTAAGTATCTTTAGGAATAGCAGAAGGATGCGGCAACCCTGGCTGGAGGGCACCCATAACCTCTACAGTCTCATTGACTTTTCTTAAATTTTGTAACAATCTCCATTTTCCTGACTTTTTCTTAATGACAAAAATAGGCGAATTCCAAGGTGAATTAGACTCAACCACATGGCCTTTTTCAAGCTGCTCCTGTACAAGCGCTTGAGCGGCTGATATTTTTTTCTTGAGTAAGGGGCCATTGATCTATCCACACAGGCGTATCAGATTTCCAAGTCATAGCCTCTGCTGTTTTTTGGTGGAGTACAGGTAAATCTATGACCCCCGGGGAAAATACCCCAAACCTGTTCTCTGTAAATTAGGATTAGGCGAAATGGGTTCCTGTCGTCCCTGTCCCTCGGTACCTAAGCCTTGCCCTGGGAGGAGCCCTTGATTAAACATCTGCTGAGTCACTTGAGTGCTTGGGCTAAAAAGATAAACTCCCATATTGCTCATAAGATCCCGTCCCCAGAGATTAACTGGGAGGCCAGGGATAATATATGGCTGAAAAGTTCCCTGAATCGGTTTTCCATCTTTATCTGTTTTGGATTTACACTCATTGGCCCAATGTTTTCCTCTCCTGCATTTAGGACACACATCTGGAGGCTTCTTTGTAGAAGCTGCGGTAAGAGCGGTTGAATTCTCAGGCTCTGCTCTACGCGGGCACTGAGCCGCTCGATGCCCCTCCTTCCCACAGGTAAAGCAAGCTCCGGTGCGATTGCCTGCATTAAGTCTTGCCTGCTGATACATAACCACCTTTATAAATTTTCCTTGTAAAGCTGCAGCCATAGCTATACCTTGAGAAAAGGACGGTCCTACATCGGTGCATAGACGGATAAAATCAGATAAAGTCCCTTTCTTTCTGAATGGTCTGATAACTGCTTGACAAGCAGAATTAGCATTCTCATAAGCAAGCTGTTTTATGAAAGCCTGAGTAGCCACTGACGATCCAAATGTCCGCCCTGCAGCTGTACTAAGGCGAGAAACAAAATGCTGGAAAGGCTCGTCTGCGCCCTGTCTTATTTGAGTGACCTGCTCCTCCTTACGAAAAGAATCAGGCAACATTCGCCAAGCATCCTTAGCTGCTATGGCAATTTGACCATAAGCGCCTGGCATAAAGCCCATCTGATTTCCTAGATCAGCATACAAGCCTTCTCCTGCTAGCATGTCAAAAGTAACAGGAATCTGTCTTAATGCATTCTCATTAGCCTTCATTTTGCAGTTTTCATAAAATTCTGACTTCCATAAAAGATAATCGCCTCCAGAAAGGCAAGCATGAGCTATATGCTTCCAATCCTCTGGAGGAGTAGCCTCACTAGTCGAAGCATCCAAGATTGCCATAGTAAAAGGGGCAATGGGGCCATACTGAATACAAGCCTCTTTTAGTTCTTTTACTTGTTTCCATTGAAAAGGTCTCCATTCCCTGACTCTGTTTCCTGCCTGATCAATTCTATCAAGGAGAGGATATACTCCAAAACTTCTTGTGGATTCCCCCTGCTTATGAGCCTCCTCACAGGCCAATTGAAGAGGAGAGCGCATAATAGAATCTGACCCTGGTTTAACATATCCTGGCGGGGGCTTTGTAGACATATCCCAAATCGGTGGCTGCGGTGGCGGTAAAGGGGGATCCCATATGCGAGGCTCCTCAGGAGGCGGCGCAGTGGAATTATTCACAGGGGGATCCCTACCCCCTGGATTCCATGGATCGGTATAAGTAATCAGGGGAGGTTTGGAAACGTTTTCCCCAGTATAAGGCACTTGGGGAGGTCCGAGACGATCCTCTCCCTCTCAAGTAACCTTAAGTCTCACTAGCTGCCCCTGAAGAATCTTTATTTGTTGAGTAAGTGTATATATCGGATCTGCAGGCTGTCTGCTTTCTTGAGCTGCGGCCACTACTCGGGGATATTTTTCCCTATCATATTTAGCTGCAGCCTCTTTCAAGCCTTTTTGATCTCACATATCTAAATCTTCTCGCTGCTCAACGGGTGGTTCCTGACTAACAAGCTTTTTATTATGTATAGGAGCTCCCTCCTTCTCCTCTCCTTCCTTCGGAGAGGTGGCAGATACAGGAAGCTCCGCATTCCCTGCCTGTTTTACCTTTTCTAGCCTACAACCTTCATGTCTAAGATCCAAACAGTCCCTGATTAGCCCGAATGTTTTTACCGGGACCCGCTGAGGTCCGTGGGCAGTGTAATAATCCTTTCTCCTGCCACAGAGGAGAGGAGCGGCCGGAGCAGGACACTTTGCTGAGGCAAAGCGGGCAGTGTAATAATCCTGCAATCGCTCTCCAACTTTCTCCCAAGTTTCCAGGCTGACGGTACCTTTATCTGGAAACCGCGGGCAAACTTTTTTTACAAATTCCAAAAATTTATCTAACTGTTCTCTGCTCACCCTGCTGCCACGGGCGGCGAGTAATTTCTTAAGTCCTCTAACATAAAGGTCCTTGCTGCTAGCGTGACTCATTTCCCTTTCTCCTAACCTCGGCCCTTCTTTCACTCAAAGAAAGCAATCAGGTGCTCGTCTGGCCGTGCCTTTTACAAGACCGAATCTGTCTTAGCTAGAGGCGTTTCGGAATAAACCCCCAAACAGGCGGACCGAGGTCCGATCGCCGTTATGCCATATGACAGAACCGGAACCGCAGTTTCGAGCCCAAACAAGCTCTGTAACACGAAGTCGTGGAGCTATCATTCACTCACACACTCATTCGAACGAGGGGACTGTGTCTCACTCACCGCGCATCCAATGAAATAAGCTCCTCTTTGTGAGCCGTATCCTAGCCACGCGGTCTTCCTCACTGTTACCCCCGTATTCAGGTCCCTGTTCGGGCGCAAAGTGTGGCGAGCCAGCCGCCACGAATCGAACAGTACCCGAATGGGGGAGTGGGAATGAAAAAGAGACACTCACACAAATAATGATGCGGCCGGTCTTCAGTGATGCTGAAGCACCTGGTTTATTTACCTTCACCATTATATACCCTTTGGGTACGTGCAGTTTAACAATCACGGGTATGTATTACCTCACAGAAAGTAAATTTTTAACTTCTACATAGAAACTACAAAATCACTACAAAACTCCCCAAAGTAATTAACATGACAAAGTCTACCAATTATCCTGATAGCCATCAGTTATCTGTATCAGGGAAACCAGCTGTTCCCACCTCATTCCTCAGCAACTTGTAAGGACCCTCAGGGTGTTTTGCAGAGACAATGCCTTAGGAGCCAAAACAAGTTAATCATAAACTGAGCCAGTCCACAAGGCTCTAAAGCAACAAGAAATCATGGCTCTCCACACAATGGAATACTGTTCGGCGGTAAGAAAAGATGAGATAGGAAAATTTGTGACAACCTGGATAGATCTTGAGAGTATAATCTAAGCGAAATAAGGCAGACCGTAAAAGCAGAGAACCGTATAATTTCCCTGATATGTGGTATATAAACCAAAAATAACAAAAGAACAAGACAAACAAATGAGAAACAAAAACTCATAGACACAGACAATAGTGTAGTGGTTACCAGAGGGTAAGTGGGGTGGGGGGTGGGAGATAGAGATGCGGGTAATGGGGATGAAATATATGGTGATGGAAGGAGAACTGACTCTGAGTGGGAACACACAATGGGATTGATAGATGATGTAATACAGAATTGTACACCTCAAATCTATGTAATTTTACTCACAGTTGTCACACCAATAAATTAAAAAGAAGAATAATGAGAGAGGACCCTAATTAATAAAATCAGAAATGAAAGAGAAGTGACAAGGGACACCACAGAAATACAAAAATTTAAAAATAATTACTAGTAGCAACTATATGTCAACAAATTAGACAATCTGGAAGAAATGGACAATTTTCTAGAGGCATGCAACAATCCAAGGCTAACTAAAGATGAAACGGAATACCTGAGTAGGCTGATTACCACCAGGGAAATTGAATCAGTAATCAACAGGCTTTAGAAAACTAAAGATAGAATGACAGGAAATCCTCACTTATCAATAATCACTCTAAATGTAAATGGACTGAACTCACCAATAAAAAGGCACAGAGTAGCAGATTGGATCAAAAAACTAAATCCAACCATATGCTGTCTACAAGAGACACATCTCAGCTACAAGGATAAGCATAGACTCAAAGTGAAAAGGTGGAAATTGACACTCCAAGCAAATGGTACACAGAGAAAATCAGGTGTAGCCATAATGATTTCCGATGAAACAGACTTCAGGGTGAAAAAGATAACAAGAGACAAAGATGGACATTTCATAATGGTAAAGGGGTCTATACAACAAGAAGACATAACAGTCATCAATATTTATGCCTCCAATCAGGGAGCACCGAAATATACCAAGCAACTACTAACAGAACTAAAGGGAGAAATTGACCAAAACACAATTTTACTAGGGGCCTTAAATACATCATTGACAGCTATGGATAGATCATACAAACAGAAGATAAATAACGAAATCGCAGCCCTAAATGACACATTAGATGAAATGGACATCATTGACATATATAAAGCGCTTCATCCTAAAACATAAGACTATACATTCTTTTCTAGTGTACATGGAACATTCTCAAGGATAGACCATATATTGGGACACAAAATCAGCCTCAGCAAATTTAAGAAGATTGAAATCATACCAAGCATATTCTCTGATCACAAGGCTTTGAAATTGGGTATCAACTGCAAAAAGAAAGCAGGAAAAAACACAAATACATGGAGGTTAAAAAACATACTTTTAAAGAACGTCTGGTTTTTGGAGAGGAGAAAAATGGCGGCGTGAGGTGAGCCTCTGTAACGCTCCCCTGGAATTTACAACGAATCGGACAACAATAACTCCACAAAGGACTCCTTGCACAGCAGACAGGCAAGACAAAGAGGCCGACTACTGAATTCACCTCCAGGTGGGTGAATCACGCGAGCGGGGGAGGAGAGAGAGGAGAAGTGCGAAGACGGAGCCCCGCGGGCGCAGGACACAGACCTAGCTCAGTGCTGGGAGCCCGCTGCTCCCGGAACTACCGCCTCTGTGGGAGAGGGAAGGACTCGGACTGCTAGGGCTCCACTTACGGCCCACAGGGCTGAGGGGGCAGCATAACACGGCTGAACCCAACGCTCGCTCACGGCAGACCTCGGAGCAAAGACTGAAGGAAGAGGGCTGAAATCAGTGGTTTAAGCCCTCACTGCCGAGCGGAGAACGGAAGCCTTAGGCACGGAGACTAGCCACCCCCTCCCTACTCTCCCAGAGCTCACCCCGACCCCACCTGCCCGGTGCTAGAAGCGATAAAGTAGCAGTGTCGGATCAAAGGACAGAATATTTGCTGCTCTGAGAACTGTGGACCGCAGACACAGATTCGCAGCTCAACTAATTCCGGCAAAGGGGAGGGAGCTGTGGAAGCAGGACTGGCTGTGGTGGTGGTCGCCTCCATTGCTCTGGGCCACCTCTCACAACTCACCCCGCCCCTGGCCCCACCTATCTGGGCGGATCCCTGCAGGAGTAAACAGAACTGCTGAAACAAATGGGCTCTGAATCTGGTGCAGAAAGAGCTTTGGAACTCCAAAAGCTCTTCGCATACCTATCAACCTGTTGCACAAGACACTCCTGTAGATGTCTAGGAAGAGAAATAGTAAATCAGTGATTGCCATGAATAACCAAGGCAACAAGATAGCTCAGAAAGAAAGTGAAAAGTCTCCAGAAAAGGAACTTAGAGATATGGACCTTTGTGATTTAAATGCCAGAGAATTCAAGATTGCAATTCTGAAAAAACTGAACGAGATGCAAGAAAACACAGAAAGGCAGTTTAATGAACTCAGAAACACAATCAAAGAACACCATGAGCATTTTACAAAAGAGATTGAAATCTTGAAAAAGAACCAAATAGAATTTCTGGAGATTAAGAACTCAATAGAAGAAATTAACAATAAAATATCCAGCTTAGGTAGTAGAGTTGACCAGATGGAGGAAAGAATCAGTGACATCGAAGATAGGAACCTGGAATTTACACAGAGGGAAGAAGAAAGAGACTTGAGACTTAAAAGAAATGAAAGAACTCTACAAGAACTTTCTGACTCCATCAGAAAGAGCAATATAAGAATAATGGGTACACCAGAAGGAGAAGAAAGAGGGAAGGGAACAGAGAATATATTCAAACAAATCGTCGATGAGAACTTCCCAAACTTGTGGACAGAACTGGATCCTCGAATCCAAGAAGCAAATAGAATACCTAATTACCTCAATCCCAACAGGCCTTCACCAAGGCACATTGTATTGAAGCTGTCTAAAATCAATGACAAAGAAAGAATCCTCAAGGCAGCCAGGGAAAAGAAGACGGTAACTTACAAAGGAAAGCCCATTAGATTATCATCAGATTTTTCAGCAGAAACTCTACAAGCTAGGAGGGAATGGAACCAAATATTCAAACTATTGAAAGAGAGAAATCATGAGCCAAGAATAATATATCCAGCTAAGATCTCCTTTAGATATGAAAAAGGAATAAAGACCTTTCCAGACATCCAGAAGCTGAGGGAATTTTCTAATACACGACCTGCACTACAAGAAATACTAAAGGAGGCTATTAGACCACCGTCAACAGGGACAACTTGTGGCAACCGAAACATAAAAAGGGGGAGCGTAAAGGCCTGAACTGGAATATGGGAATAGAGAAAGTAAGCGTACTGAAGAAACTGGAATACTCTAAATATCAAACTTTCTTTTACATAAACTCAAGGGTAACCACTCAAAAAACATCCAAATCTGAAATATATACTGTAATAAAAGAAGAAACAGAGGGAAACATCATAGAATACCACCACACAGAAATAACAGACAACAACAAAAAGGCAAAGAAACAATGGAGACACAGCCTTACCAGAAAACTAAAGACAGAATGACAGGAAATCCTCACATATCAATAATCACCCTAAATGTAAATGGACTGAACTCACCAATAAAGAGACACAGAGTAGCAGATTGGATCAAAAAACTAAACCCAACCATATGCTGCCTACAAGAGACACATCTCAGCTACAAGGACAAGCATAGACTCAAAGTGAAAGGGTGGAAATTGACACTCCAAGCAAATGGTACCCAGAGAAAATCAGGTGTAGCCATAATGATTTCCGATGAAACAGACTTCAGGGTGAAAAAGATAACAAGAGACAAAGATGGACATTTCATAATGGTAAAGGGGACTATACAACAAGAAGACATAACAGTCATCAATATTTATGCCCCCAATCAGGGAGCACCGAAATATACCAAGCAACTACTAACAGAACTAAAGGGAGAAATTGACCAAAACACAATTATACTAGGGGACTTAAATACATCATTGACAGCTATGGATAGATCATCCAAACAGAAGATAAATAACGAAATCGCAGCCCTAAATGACACATTAGATGAATTGGACATAATTGACATATATAGAGCACTTCATCCTAAAACATCAGACTATACATTCTTTTCTAGTGTACATGGAACATTCTCAAGGATAGACCATATATTGGGACACAAAATCAGCCTCAGCAAATTTAAGAAGATTGAAATCATACCAAGCATATTCTCTGATCACAAAGCTTTGAAATTGGATATCAACTGCAAAAAGAAAGCAGGAAAAAACACAAATACATGGAGATTAAACAACATACTTTTAAAGAAGGACTGGGTCAAAGAAGAAATTAGAGGAGAGCTCAAAAGATACATAGAAACAAATGACAATGAAAATACATCCTACCAAAATTTTTGGGATGCCGCGAAAGCAGTTTTAAGAGGGAAATTTATATCATTACAGGCCTATCTCAAGAAACAAGAAAGCAGTTTTAAGAGGGAAATTTATATTATTACAGGCCTATCTCAAGAAACAAGAAAAATCCCAAATAAATAAACTCATGTTACACCTTAAAGAACTAGAAAAAGAAGAACAAGTGAAACCCAAGGTCAGCAGAAAAAGGGAGATAACAAAAATCAGAGCAGAACTAAATGAAATAGAGAACAAAAATACAATAGAAAAAATTAATGTGACAAAGAGCTGGTCCTTTGAAAAGATTAACAAAATTGACAAACCCTTGGCTAGACTCACTAAGATAAAAAGAGAGAAGACACGAATTAACAAAATCAGAAATGAAAAAGGGGAAGTTATCACGGACACCACAGAAATACAAAGGATTATCCAAGAATACTATGAAGGACTATATGCCACCAAATTCAATAACCTAGAAGAAATGGACAAGTTCTTAGAACCATATAGCCTTCGAAGGCTGAATCATGAAGAACTGGAAAATCTAAACAGACCGATCACCACGAAATTGAATCAGTCATCAAAAACCTTCCCAAAAGCAAAAGTCCGGGACCAGATGGCTTCACTAGTGAATTCTATCATCCTTCAAAGAGGAGCTAATACCAATCCTGCTCAAAGTCTTCCAAAAAATTGAAGAAGAGACAGTACTCCCTAATTCATTTTAGGAAGCCAACATTACCCTGATACCAAAACCTGGTAAGGACAACACAAAAAAAGAGAAATACAGACCAATATCTCTGATGAACACAGATGTAAAAATCTTAAACAAAATTCGAATCTCAAAACAAAAATCGAATACAACAATGAATTAAAAAGATTATTCATCACGATAAAGTTGGGTTCAAGGATGGTTCAACATCAATGTGATACATCACATAAACAAAATAAAGGACAAAAATCATATGATTATACCAACCGATTCAGCAAAAGCATTTGACAAGAACAACATCCATTTATGATTAGAACACTTAATAAAATAGGTATTAAAGGAAAATACCTTAACATAATAAGGCCATTTATGACAAACCCTCAACTAATCTCATAATTAATGATGAAAAACTGAAGCCCTTTGCTCTACGTTCAGGAATATGACAGGGCTGTCCCTTATTACCTCTGTTTTACAACATAGTGTTGGAAGTCCTTGCCAGAACCATCAGGCAAGAGAAAGAAATAAAAAATCCAAATTGGGAATGAAGATGTTAAATTGTCACTCTTTGCAGAAGACATGATGCTATAAGTAGAAAACCCTAAAGAGTCCACCAAAAAGCTGTTAGAAACAGTCAACGAATACTGTAAAGTTGCCGGCTACAAAATCAACACACAAAAGTCCATTGTATTCCTATATACTAACAATGAAATCTCAGAAAAAGAATTACAAAAAACAACTCCTTTTGCAATTGCAGCAAGAATAAAATAGCTAGGAATAAACTTAACTAAGGATGTAAGGACCTATATGCTGAAAACCGTAAGACATTTTTAAAATAAATTGAAGAAGACACAAAGAAATGGGAAGACATTCCATGCTCATGGGTTGGAAGAATCCACATAGTTAAAATGGCCGTATAACCCAAAGCAACAGATTTAATGCAATCCCCATCAAAAATCCCCATCAAAATCCCAATGGCAGGAGTGGACATTTTGGTCTTTGTCCGTGGGTTAGTCCGGCCCTTGGATCCACGTGGCGTGAAAGTAGGAGGAGGAAATAGGCCATGGAGCCAGACTGCCTCTGTTAACTCCTTCCTCTGCTACTTTGTATGTCGGTGACCTTAGGCAGGGCCGCTTCCTTGTGCATCCCTGGAAACTGCACCTTCCTCATCCTTCAGAAGGCTTTGAGACCCCAAGACTCAGCCTGAGTTCTAGGAGGGTACTTTGGCCCCTGGATTAACCTTCTAGTGGTGTGTCCTTTCCCCAATAGCAGGTTATAAAGTGACTAAACTTTATGTGATCCTCTGTTGGAGCAGGAAGATAAACTGGATGGTGGAAAAAGAAGTGGAAAGGAAATTGGTCCAGAAGAAGCCTGAGAAGATGATGAGCAACTAGAGAGGCAACAAGACTTGGGAGGCAAGTTGCATCCATCTCCAGTAAAGTACAGACTGAGGAAAAAAGCAGTGAATATAAGAAAATTGGAAAGATACTTCCTGTGATCTCAGACGTTAGATCTTTTAAAGCAACACCTTTTCCAACTTACCTAGAAAGAGTGTCAAACACAATTTAGACTTAATTAATTGTGAGGGACGTGGTGTAGGAAAGAATCAATTTTATTAGTTTGGAAATCCTGCCACAGCTTACTCCTTATGGTAGTAACCATCTTTAAGAGTAAATCAGTGTAGAAATGCCTTCAGTTAAAAAAATTTGAACCCCACATGATACCAGAGCATTCATGCTGGATTAGAAACCCTATGAATTTACTGTGAGAAAATTTTCACTCACGTGTCACACCTTATTAAATGTAGAAGTCAGGCTGGAGAGAAACCTTGTTCTAAGGAATATTGAAAAGCCTTCAGCTAGATCTTATTGAGCAAAGCCTTCAGACAGATCTTATTGAGCAGAAGAAAATCCGTACTGGAGAGAAGCCAATGAATGTAACAGAACTTCGTTGAATATTAGAAAATTTATACTCTGAGAAAAAGCTTTGAACTGAGTATGATAAATTTTCCTCTTGAACCTTATTCCTTACTTTACATTTGAAAGATACACAGAGAAGCCCTACAAATGTAAGAAATGTGGAAATACCTACATCCAAAAGTAAATCCTTATTCATCAGAAAATTCATATTGGAGAGAAACTTTGTGAATGTGGGAAAGCTTCTTTTCAGATGTCACACCTCAGTCAGCAGAGAATTTGTAGTGGGGAAAACCCCTTTGCTTGTAAGGTATGTGGGAAAGTCTTCAGCCACAAATCAAACCTCACTGAGCATGAGCATTTTCACAATAGAGAGAAGCCTTTTGAATGTAATGAATGTGGAAAAGCCTTCAGCCAAAAACCGTATGTCATTAAACATCAGAACACCCATACTGAAGAAAAGCTTTTTGAATGTAATGAATGTGGAAAATCCTTCAGCCAGAAGGAAAACCTCCTTACCCATCAGAAAATTCACACTGGAGAGAAACCTTTTGAGTGTAAGGATTGTGGGAAAGCTTTCATTCAGAAGTCAAACCTCATCAGACATCAGAGAACTCACACGGGAGAGAAGCCCTTTGTATGTAAGGAGTGTGGGAAAACCTTCAGTGGCAAATCAAACCTTACTGAGCATGAGAAAATTCATATTGGAGAAAAACCCTTTAAATGTAGTGAGTGTGGAACAGCTTTTGGCCAGAAGAAGTACTTCATAAAACATCAAAACATTCACACTGGAGAGAAACCTTATGAATGTAATGAATGTGGAAAAGCCTTCTCTCAACGAACATCACTTATTGTACATGTGAGAATTCATTCAGGTGATAAGCCTTATGAATGCAATGTATGTGGAAAAGCCTTCTCTCAAAGCTCATCTCTTACTGTGCATGCAAGAAACCATTCAGGTGAGAAGCCCTATGGATGTAATGAATGTGGCAAAGCTTTCTCTCAGTTCTCAACCCTTGCTCTGCATTTAAGAATACACACAGGTAAGAAGCCTTATCAATGTAGTGAATGTGGGAAAGCTTTCAGCCAGAAGTCACACCACATTAGACACCAGAAAATTCAAACTCATTAAAAATCCTGTGAATATCTTGAAAATTGGGTAGCACATCAGAAATAATCATTTTGAAGGAAAGCGTCACAAAAGAGGGAAACAAAAATTAAAAACTTACGGGCCACCAGAGAATTCATACTGAAGAGAAAGACATTTGTATTATAAAAATTCCTGTGCCCAACAAAAAAACCTACAGCAAAAGTAATGCTAAGACTTAAGACACATTTCCACTAAAATTGGGAATGGAAAATATGCTTGTTATCATTGCTGACTGCATAGATCTGGAGATCTTCACCAATATAATAAGAAAAATAAGTTGTGATAAGAAATAAGGAAAAGACTTTCATGGTATTGATTTAACAGAACAGAAGAGATTCTGGAATCACCTATGCATTTATTAGCGTTTAGATAGAATAGCATAGAAATGGCATCAGGAGGTGAGAAGATATTGGGACTATTTAAAAAATGATTTGGAGGTAATTTGTTCTCCAAGGAAAAAAATAGACCATGAACTGTACACAAAGGTAAGATCCATGGGGATTAAAAACAGGAATATGAAAAAGATGTATATTAAAATGGTTGTGACCTTGGGAATAGGAAAACCTTCCTTATAACAAAAATACCTAGCAATTCTATTCTGAGTTTTTATGCTCAGGAAATACGTACTAGGCTATTTACTGTGGCATGATTTGTAGTAGCTATAAATTAAATGCCCGTCAAGAATTAAAATGGAAAATACTTATGATGGGATACTGTATATGTGTAAAATATAACAAATGAGATCTGTATTACAGAGAGAGATCTCATAAAGGTTGAGGGAGAAAACGAAGTTGCAAAATGACACATCTAGTGCCATGACATTTTTGTAAATTTGAGTTAAAACTTCCCTCACAGAATGCAGTACTATATATTAGTAAAGGATACATATGTATGTTTTTAAAAAAATGTTTTTGAAATGGATTGGAAGGATAAAGACCAAACTCATGATAGTGGTTGCCTGTGAAGAGTGGAGAAGGGAAGGGGATGAGTGTGGGAGGGGTGGAGTGGGGATTGGTTAAAGGGGACCTCATTTTATATGTAAGCATCCATTTCTTTAAAAAAAAAAAAGACTGCAAGTAAATATATATATATCAAAATACTGGGTAATTCTGGATTGTGGTATATGGATACCTTGTCACATTTTTTGTACTTTTCTGTATTTTTAAATTTTCTCAAGAATGGGGGTGAGGATGGGAACACTGTATCTATACAAATCATGTTCAGATGGATTCATTCCCAATCAAATAGTAAACTTTTTATAGAAAATATTTCTAAAATTTTAATCAATGATGAGTGGATGAACTTGTTCTCTATGTAGTATGAAATGATCTATTTTATTAAAATTAAAAATGATAGCATAATCCAAAAAAAAAAAATCCCAAAGGCATTTTTTAAAGAAATAGAACAAAAATCATCAGATTTGTTTGGAATCACAAAAGACTCCGAATAGCCACTGCAATCTTAAGAAAAAAGAACAATACTGGAGGTATTGCACTCCCTGACTTTAGCTTGTACTACAGAGCTACAAAAATCAAAATAGCATGGTATTGGCAGAAAAACAGGCACGTAGACCAATGGAATAGATTGAAAACCCCAAAATAAAACCACATAAATATGGACAGATAATTTTTGTCAAAGAAGCTAAAAACATACAATGGAGGGAAGACAGCCTCTACAATAAATGGTGCTGGGAGAATTGGATAGCCACGTGCAAAAGAATGAAACTGGACTGCTGTCTGTCACCATGTACCAAAATTAATTCAAAATGGATCAGAGACTTAATCATAAGACCTGACACAATAAACTGCATAGAAGAAAACATAGGTACTAAACTTATGGAGCTTGGGTTCAAAGAGCGTTTTATGAATTTGACTCCAAAGGCAAGGGAAGTAAAAGCTAAAATAAACGAATGGGACTATATAAAACTTAAAAGCTTCTGCACAGCAAAAGTAACCATCGACAAAATAAAGAGGCAACTGACTGAATGGAAGAAGAGTTTTGCAAACAGTGCCTCCGATAAGGGGCTAATATCCAAAATATACAAGGAACTCATGAAGCTCAACAACAAAAAAACAAACAACACAATTGAAAAATGGGCAGATGACCTGAAGAGACCTTTCTCCAACGAGGACATACAAATGGCAAATAGACATATGAAAAAATGCTGAATATCACTAATCATCAGAGAAATGCAAATAAAAACCACAATGAGCTATCATCTCACCCCAGTCAGAATGGCTATCATCAACAAGACAAATAGTAACAAGTGTTGGAGAGGCTGTGGAGAAAAAGGAACCCTCATACACTGTTGGTGGGAATGCAGACTGGTACAGCGTTATGGAAGGCAGTGTGGAGGTTCCTCAAAAAATTACGATAGAATTACCATGTGACCCAGCAATCCCTCTCCTGGGTATCTACCCAAAAAACTTGAAAACATTTATACATAAAGATACGTGTGCTCCAATGTTCATTGCAGCTTTGTTTATGTTGGCCAAGACATGGAAACAACCAAAATGTCCTTCGATAGATGAAGGGATAAAGATGTTGTGGTATATATACACAATGGAATACTATTCGGCGATAAGAAAAGATGAAATAGGACCATTTGTGACAACATGGATGGATCTTGAGAATATAATGCTAAGTGAAATAAGTCAGACAGAAAAAGCAGAGAACCCTATGATTTCACTGATATGTGGTATATAAACCCAAAACAACAAAAGAACAAGACAAACAAATGAGAAACAAAAACTCATAGACACAGACAATAGTTTAGTGGTTACCAGAGGGTAAGGGGTCGGGGGAGGGCAATGAGGGTAAGGGGGATCAGATATATGGTAATGGAAGGAGAACTGACTCTTGGTGGTGAACACACAATGGGATTTATAGATGATGTAATACAGAATTGTACACCTGAAATCTATGTAATTTCACTAACAATTGTCACCCAATAAATTTTAAAAAACCTACTAAGACACGATAAAAAAAAAAAGAATTGTACACCTGAAATCTATGTAATTTTACGAACAATTGTCACCCCAATAAATTAAAAAAAAAAACAAAAAGATAAGATGAGGTTATACATACATACAATGGAATATTACTCAGCCATTAAACAGAACAAAATCTTCTTATCTGCAAAAGAACAAAATGTTGCCATCTGTAACAAGAGGGTATTGTACTGAGTGTAATAAGTCAGACAGTGAAAGATAAATGTCACATGATTTCTCTTATAACAGGAATCTAAAGAACAAAATAAACAAATAAATGCAAAAGAAACAAACTCATAGCTACAGAGAACATTTTGATGGTTGCCAGACTGGAGGGAGGTTGGGGGTGGAGAAGGGATTAAGAAGTACAAATTGGGTGTTACACAATAATCATGGGGATGTAGGTTATAGCATAAGGAATATAGTCAATAATATTGTAATAGCTATATATCGTGTCAGATAGGTACTATATCTATCGGGGTGACATGGGGAAGTTGGGGGGCAGGGTGAAAAAGGTGAAAGGTTTAAGAAATACCAATTTGTAGTTACAAAATAGTCATAGGGATATAAACTATAGGGGATATAATCAGTAATATGGTAAGAACTATAAATGGTGGGTACTAGAGGGGGGATCACTTATTAAATATATAAATTTCTAACCACTATGCTGTACACCTGAGGTTAATATAAATTGATATTGAATTTCAACTCAAGTTGAAAATTTTAAAAAGGGGGGATAAAAGGGGGGAGGGTGATGGTAGATGAGAGCAAACAGGATCAAATACATGGTGATGGAAGGAGAACTGACTCTGGGTGGTGAACACACAATGTGATATATAGATGATGTACTACAGAATGATATACCTGAAACCTATGTAACTTTACTAACCATTTTCACCCCAATAAACTTTAATTTAAAAAAGAAGAAGACGTTCAATGCTCCAGGTATAAAACAAATAAGTCTTGGGGGTGGAAACAACCAACGTGTCCTTTGACAGATGATTGGATAAAGATGTTGTATACATACACAGTGGACTATTACTCTGCCATAAGAAAAGATGAAATACCACCATTTGTGACAACATGAATTGATCTTGAGATTATCATGCTAAGTGAAATAAGTCAGAAAAAAATCAAGAACCATATGACTTTACTCATATATAGGGTATGAAACTGAAAGCAACAAACAACCAAGACAAACAAACAAACTCATAGACAAACACAACAGTTTAGTGGTTACTAGAGGGTAAAGAGGGGTAGAAGAGGGAAAGAGGAGGTCAAATACATGTGATGGAAGGAGAACTGAATCTGGGTGGTGAACACACAATGCAACATATAGATTATGTATTTTAGAAATGTATATTTGAAACCTATATAATTTTACTAACCAATGTCACCTCAATAATTTTAATAAATAAATTTTAAAAATAAAACAAATCATGCAAGAGCAATTCAATGTGCAACAGGTCTGTGGACTTTAATGTAACAGAATAGGAAATACTTAGTAATATTGTTTTAGTTTGCAAATAAAATTTGAGAAATTACCACTCATTTAGTTTTGATTTAGTATCAAAAATGAATATACACAATTATCTGAAAATGTTATTTAAAACTCCTGAATATATGTAAGGCTGTATTTTTTTTTCATATACTGCAACTGAAATAACAGGTTAAATGCAGACGAAAATATGAAAATTCAATGGTCTTCTAATGGAACAGACAAGAACTGAGACTCGCAAAAATGTAAAATGTAAACAGATCCAGTCTTCTCACTACCTGGTTTAGTTTGGAAAATAGTTATTTTTTCATAGAAACATTTTTGTGTTAAAATGCCATGGGTTATTAATATTATTCTAAGTAAAATACATACTTATAAAACTGTTATTCCTAGTATGGTAAATATAGCTAGATATAATTACACAAACAAAATTATCTTTGGGGTCCTCACTAATTTCTAAGACTGTGTAAATATTCTGAATCCGAAATGTTTAAGAATCACTGACTCAGACAGCCCCTGGGCCAGGACTCAGGGAGACAGTGCGACAGAGAGCGCTCCGTGCCGGAGGAGGGGTCAGAGCAAAGTTCCAGATCCCCAAGCGTGGCTCTCAGCTTCTCAGCCTCGAGGACGGTGTTTGGGGCGGGGAAGCTCAGTTTTGGGGGTTTCCCCATTTTCTCAGCTTCCCTTCTCCCTCTCACAATCTGGGTAGAGTCCTGCCGCCTGGATACTCAGGACACGACACCGGTTCTCACACCCACTTTCTAGAGAAGCCCGCTTTCTAGAGAAGCCAATCAGTGTCATCACGGTTCCGGTTATAGAGTCGCCACCAACCTGTCGGGACTGGGATTCCCCCCAGGCGAGTGCGTCATGGTGCCTGGAAACTTCCTCCTGCTGCGCTCGAGGGCCCAGGCCGGGACCCAGACTTGGGCTGGTAAGTGCTGGGGGGAAGGGGACGGTCTCTGCGGGGGAGCAGCGAGGGGACCGCCCGGTGGGGACACAAGACCCGGGGGAAGGCGCGTCTCCTCCTCCCTGGGAGCCCAGACCCCGGACCTCTGCCGTCCTTGCGACCCCTCCTCTCACCCACTCGGGTTTCCCACCGCTCGCGTTCGGTCTCCCGGGCCCGGTGTTCTCCCTTTGTCTCCTTCCCAGCCCATTGACCTCGGACCCGGGACCCGCGCGGACCCAGGGGACCCGGGTCCCCTGGGTCTCAACCCCCCTGTCCCCAGGCTCCCACTCCCTGACGTATTTCATCACCACCTGGTCCCGGCCCGGCCGCGGGGAGCCCCGGTACATCACCGTCGGCTACGTGGACGACACGCAGTTCGTGCGGTTCGACAGCGACGCGGCGAGTCCGAGGATGGAGCCGCGAGCGGCGTGGATGGAGGGGCCATGGGTGGAGCAGGTGGAGCCAGGGTACTGGGACCGGAACACACAGGTCTGCGACGACAACGCACAGACTGCCCGAGTGAACCTGAACATCCTGCGCGGCTACTACAACCAGAGCGAGGCCGGTGAGCGACGCGGCCCGGGTCCCCGTCACGATCCCCTCCCCCACGGACCGGCCGGGGTCCCCCCGAGTCTCCGGGTCCCGGCTTCACCCCGAGGCTGCGGGACCCCTCTGGCCCCGCCCCCGGGGAGATCCCGCGGGGATTTTCACCGGTTTTATTTAGCAGTGAGGGTCCTGTCGGAGCTAAGTGGGCGGGGCTGACCTCGGGGACAGGGTGAGGGTCTCACAACTTACAGGGGACGTGTGACTTTGACGTGGGGGCGGTCGGGCGCCTCCTCAACGGGTACTTTCAGTTTGCCTACGACGGGGCAGACTACATCGCTCTGAAGGTGGACCTGAGCTCCTGGACCGCAGCCGATGGGGCAGCTTAGATCTCCAAGAAGAAACAGGAAGAGGCCGGTTACGCGGACCTCTGGAGGGTCCACCTGGAGACAGAGTGCGTGGAGTGGCTCCTTAGATATCTGGAGAACAGGAAGGACACATTGCTGCGCGCAGGTACAGCGTCTCCCCATCTCACCTCGGGCTGGGGCTGGTTGCCCACAGGGAGGGGAGGAAAGTGCGAAGAGTGTAAGAATAACTCCACTCCTGGTCAGGAGAGGAAGGAGTCTCCTAGGTTTTCTTATTCTGTGCTAGAGTGACTCACGCAGAGGGCCCACCCTTCTTAAAAGCACGATTAAGGAATCCAGTCTCTACGAGGGTGGAGGGGAGACATCCCTGAAATGACCCATCAGTGGTCACTTTGACTGTGGCAGCCACCTTGTGAACCATGACGCTCTCTCAAGGACTTTTTCTCGTCTGAGAACATCTTACGATGCCTGACTCCAGCTTTTCTGATCATTCATCCTCCACCCAGGACAGGACCAGAAGGCTCTGTTCTCTTGGAGCCTCCAACTCTAGGTTCTCACCATGATTCTAGAACTTTCCAAGGAATCAGATTATCCCAGATCCTGAAGTCCATACTGAAGTCTGTGTTTTGTGCTTCCTCCTGCTCAATCGATTGTCCTGTCCTTCTTCAGGATGGTCATGTGCGCAGCTTCAGTGGCCCATGGAGGTAACCCAAATTGTGGATTTTCTGATTCTGCCCTGACCTGGCAGCGCGATGGGGAGGACCTGACCCAAGACACGGAGCTCGTGGAGACCAGGCCTGCGGGGGACGGGACCTTCCAGAAGTGGGCAGCCGTGGGAGTGCCTTCTGGAGAGGAGCAGAGAGACACGTGCCATGTGCAGAACGAGGGGCTGCCCGAGCCCCTGACCCTGAGATGGGGTACGGAGGGGGATGAGGGATGAAGCGTCTTCTCAGATAAAGCAGAAGCCCTATAGACACTTTCAGCAAGGTCAGGACTCAAGTCTGAGGTCTGGGCCCCTTCCCTTCCCTTTGCAGAACCACCTCCTCAGCCCACCATTCCTATTATGGGCATCATTGTTGGTCTGGTTCTCTTTGTGGTCACTGGAACTGTGGTGGCTGGAGCTGTGCTGTGGAGGAAGAAGCACTCAGCTACCGAAGTGAAGGGATCTGAGTTTTCTTCTCTCACAGGGTTTTTCTTTTAAGCCCCATATAGAAGTGTGTCCTGCCTCATTAATGGGAAGTACCATCCACACACACGTGCCTAGCCATTCTGGAGCTGATTGCTAACTTACTCTTTTGTAAACCTTGCTAAAATGAAATACAGATGTTTCACCTTCATAATTTTGGTAATGTTGACCTGATTCCTAGCAGTTGAAGATCAAAGCACAAGGTCCCCGCTGAGGACAGACCTCCAGGAGGGTGGTTGGTCCAGTCCCCACACATCTGCCTCTTCATGTTTCCTGATCCTGCCCTGGGTCTGTAGTCACAGTTCTGGTAACTTCTCTGGGGCCCAATACTAGGCAGTTCCTATAGAACCTGATTGCCCTGTCTCCTCCCTGTTTTTTCACAGGATGTTTTCTTCCCACAAGTGGAAAAGGCTGCAAGTAAGTGTGGGTAGAGGGTTGTTCCCTGAGATACTTGGGATAATGCAGATGGGAGCCCATCGGTGGAGTTCCTCCTCCCCTCCCCCCCCCAGCCCCATAATTCCTCCTTTAGCCACATCTGCTTTGAGCTCTGACCACATCCTGTTTTATTCTCCCCCAGGTAGTGACAGTGCCCAGGGCTCTGATGTGTCCCTCATGGGTTCTAAAGGTGAGACCTGGAGGCCTGAAGTGGGAGGGGTTGGGGCAGAGGGGACAGGACTGGGTACTGGGGATACTTTGGGACAGTTTGAGCATGTGGTGGACGGTTGAGAATGTTAATATTCATGTGACTGATGGGAATTTGTTTATGATTACTTTCTTGTGATCGTTGAGAGTTGCCTGACATTGAGTGATGCAAGATTTGTCCATGCCCCCACTGTGTGACTTCAGTAACCTCTGATCTCTCTTCCTGCAAAGGGCATCTGAATGTGTCTGCGTTCCTCTCGCATCACGTGAGGAGGTGGGAGACTGCCCGCCCCCTGCCCTCACGCCCCCTCCCCATACTGACTGAGGTCTTACCTGACCCACTGTCCTGTTCCAGCAGAGGCTGTTTCCATCCTCGCTTTTACTTCCTGTTACTCTGAGCAGCAACTTCTTACTTCCCGTGGAAATAAGAATATCGATATGAATTTTTTTAAACTTCTTTTTATTGGGGTGACAATTGTTGGTGAAATTACATAATTTCAGGTGTACAATTCTGTATTACATCATCTGTAAATCCCATTATGTGTTCACCACCCAGAGTCAGTTCTCCTTCCATCACCATATATTTGATCCCCCTTAATCTCATCTGTCACCCCCTCCGCGCTTTCCCTCTGGTAACCACTAAACTATTGTCTGTGTCTATGAGTTTTTGTTCCTCATTTGTTTGCCTTGTTCTTTTGTTGTTTTTGGTTTATATACCTCATGTCAGTGAAATCATAGGGTTCTCTGCTTTTTCTGTCTGACTTAGTTCGCTTAGCATTATACTTGATATAAATTTTTTTTTAATTAATTTTATTGGGGTGACAATTGTTAGTAAATTTACATAGATTTCAGGTGTACAATTCTGTATTACATCGTCTATAAATCCCATTGTGTGTTCACCACCCAGAGTCAGTTCTCCTTCCATCACCATATATTTGATCCCCTTTACCCTCATCACCCACCCTCCACCCCCTTACCCTCTGGTAACCACTAAATTATTGTCTGTGTCTATGAGTTTTTGTTTCTCATTTGTTTGTCTTGTTCTTTTTGGTTTATATACCACATATCAGTGAAATCATAGGGTTCTCTGCTTTTTCTGTCTGACTTATTTCACTTAGCATTATTCTCTCGAGATCCATCCATGTTGTCACAAATGCTCCTATATCATCTTTCCTTAACGCCGAATAGTATTCCATTGTGTATATGTACCACAACTTCTTTATCCATTCATCTATCGAAGGACATTTTGGTTGTTTCCATGTCTTGGCCACCGTAAACAAAGCTGCAATGAACATTGGAGTACACGTGTCTCTGTAGAGAAATGCTTTTATATTTTTGGGGTAGATACCCAGGAGAGCGATTGCTGGGTCATATGGTAATTCTATTCGTAATTTCTTGAGGAACCTCCACACTGCCTTCCATAGCGGCTGCACCAGTCTGCATTCCCACCAACAGTGTATGAGAGTTCCTTTTTCTCCACAGCCTCTCCAACACTTGTTACTATTTGTTTTGTTGATGAAAGCCATTCTGACTGGGGTGAGGTGATATCTCATTGTGGTTTTCATTTGCATTTCTCTGATGATTAGCGATGTGGAGCATTTTTTCATATGTCTATTTGCCATTTGTATATCCTCTTTGGAGAAATGTCTCTTCAGGTCCTCTCTCCATTTTTCAATTGGGTTGTTTGTTTTTTTTTGTTGCTGAGTTTCATGAGTTCCTTGTATATTTTGGATATTAGCCCCTTATCAGAGGAACTGTTTGCGAAAATCTTCTCCCATTCATTTGGTTGCCTCATTATTTTGTCAATAGTTTCTTTTGCTGTGCAGAAGCTTTTCAGTTTCATATAATCCCATTTATTTATTTTAGTTTTTACTTCCATTGCCTTTGGAATCAAATTCATAAAATGCTCTTTGAACCTAAGGTCCATAAGTTTAGTACCTATGTTTTCTTCAATGCAGTTTATTGTGTCAGGTCTTATGCTTAAGTCTTTGATCCATTTTGAATTAATTTTGGTACATGGTGACAGATAGCAGTCCAGTTTCATTCTTTTGCACGTGGCTATCCAATTCTGCCAGCACCATTTATTGAAGAGGCTGTCTTTTCTCCATTGTATGTTTTTAGCTTCTTTGTCAAAAATTATCTGTCCATATTTATGTGGTTTTATTTCTGGGTTCTCAATTCTATTCCATTGGTCTATGAGTCTGTTTTTCCGCCAATACCAAGCTGTTTTGATTATTGTAGCCCTGTAGTACAAGGAAAAATCAGGGAGTGTGATACCTCCAGTATTGTTCTTTTTTTTTAATATTGCTTTGGCTATTCGGGGTCTTTTGTGGTTCCAAACAAATCTGATGATTTTTTGTTCTATTTCTTTAAAAAATGCCATTGGGATTTTGATGGGGATTGCATTAAATCTGTATATGGCTTTGGGTAATATGGCCATTTTAACTATGTTGATTCTTCCAATCCATGAGCACGGAATGTCTTTCCATTTCTTTGTGTCTTCTTCAATTTCTTTCAAAAATGTCTTATAGTTTTCAGCATATAAATCCTTCACATCCTTGGTTAAGTTTATTCCTAGGTATTTTATTCTTTTTGCTGCAATTGCAAAAGGAATTGTTTTTGCTATCTCTTTTTCTGAGATTTCATTGTTGGTATATAGGAAAGCAATGGACTTTTGTACGTTGATTTTGTAGCCAGCAACTTTACTATATTCATTGATTGTTTCTAATAGCTTTTTGGTGGAGTCTTTAGGGTTTTCTATGTATAGCATCATGTCATCTGCAAAGAGTGACAATTTAACTTCTTCATTCCCAATTTGGATGCCTTTTATTTCTTTCTCTTGCCTGATAGCTCTGGCGAGGACTTCCAACACTATGTTGAAAAGCAGAGGTGATAGGGGACAACCTTGTCGTGTTCCTGAACGTAGAGCAAAGGGCTTCAGCTTTTCACCATTAATTATGAGGTTAGCTGAGGGCTTGTCGTATATGGCCTTTATTATGTTGAGGTATTTTCCTTCTATACCAATTTTAGTAAGTGTTTTAATCATAAATGGATGTTGTATCTTATCAAATGCTTTCTCTGCATCAATTGATAGAATCATATGGTTTTTGTCCTTTATTTTGTTTATGTGATGTATCACATTGATGGATTTGCGGATGTTGAACCATCTTTGTGCCCCGGGGATGAACCCCACTTGGTCGTGATGAATAATCTTTTTAATGCATTGTTGTATTCGATTTGCTAGAATTTTGTTTAGGATTTTAGCATCTGTATTCATCAGAGATATAGGTCTGTAGTTTTCTTTTTTTGTGTTGTCCTTACCAGGTTTTGGTATCAGGGTAATGTTGGCCTCATAAAATGAGTTAGGGAGTACTGACTCTTCTTCAATTTTTTGGAAGAGTTTGAGCAGGATTGGTATTAGATCCTCTTTGAAGGTTTGGTAGAATTCACTGGTGAAGCCATCTGGTCCAGGAGTTTTGCTTTTGGGAAGGTTTTTTATGACTGATTCAATTTCGTTACTGGTGATCGGCCTGTTTAGATTTTCCACTTCTTCTCGGTTCAGCCTTGGAAGGCTATATGTTTCTAAGAACTTGTCCATTTCTTCTAAGTTATTAAATTTGGTGGCATATAGTCCTTCATAGTATTCTTGGATAATCCTTTGTATTTCTGTGGTGTCCGTGATAACTTCCCCTTTTTCATTTCTGATTTTGTTAATTAGTGTCTTCTCTCTTTTTATCTTAGTGAGTCTAGCCAAGGGTTTGTCGATTTTGTTAATCTTTTCAAAGAACCAGCTTTTTGTCACATTAATTTTTTCTATTGTCTTTTTGTTCTCTATTTCATTTAGTTCTGCTCTGATTTTTGTTATTTCCTTTCTTCTGCTGACCTTGGGTTTCGCTTGTTCTTCTTTTTCTAGTTTTTTAAGGTGTAACATGAGGTTATTTATTTGGAATTTTTCTTGTTTCTTGAGATAGGCCTGTAATGATATAAATTTCCCTCTTAAAACTGCTTTCGCGGCATCCCAAAAATTTTGGTAGGATGTATTTTCATTGTCATTTGTTTCTATGTATCTTTTGAGCTCTCCTCTAATTTCTTCTTTGACCCAGTCCTTCTTTAAAAGTATGTTGTTTAATCTCCATGTATTTGTGTTTTTTCCTGCTTTCTTTTTGCAGTTGATATCCAATTTCAAAGCTTTGTGATCAGAGAATATGCTTGGTATGATTTCAATCTTCTTAAATTTGCTGAGGCTGATTTTGTGTCCCAATATATGGTCTATCCTTGAGAATGTTCCATGTACACTAGAAAAGAATGTATAGTCTGATGTTTTAGGATGAAGTGCTCTATATATGTCAATTATGTCCAATTCATCTAATGTGTCATTTAGGGCTGCGATTTCGTTATTTATCTTCTGTTTGGATGATCTATCCATAGCTGTCAATGATGTATTTAAGTCCCCTAGTATAATTGTGTTTTGGTCAATTTCTCCCTTTAGTTCTGTTAGTAGTTGCTTGGTATATTTCAGTGCTCCCTGATTGGGGGCATAAATATTGATGACTGTTATGTCTTCTTGTTGTATAGTCCCCTTTACCATTATGAAATGTCCATCTTTGTCTCTTGTTATCTTTTTCACCCTGAAGTCTGTTTCATCGGAAATCATTATGGCTACACCTGATTTTTTCTGGGTACCATTTGCTTGAAGTGTCAATTTCCACCCTTTCACTTTGAGTCTATGCTTGTCCTTGTAGCTGAGATGTGTCTCTTGTAGGCAGCATATGGTTGGGTTTAGTTTTTTGATCCAATCTGCTACTCTGTGTCTCTTTATTGGTGAGTTCAGTCCATTTACATTTAGGGTGATTATTGATATGTGAGGATTTCCTGTCATTCTGTCTTTAGTTTTCTGGTAAGGCTGTGTCTCCATTGTTTCTTTGCCTTTTTGTTGTTGTCTGTTATTTCTGTGTGGTAGTATTCTATGATGTTTCCCTCTGTTTCTTCTTTTATTACAGTATATATTTCAGATTTGGATGTTTTTTGAGTGGTTACCCTTGAGTTTATGTAAAAGAAAGTTTGATATTTAGGATATAAATTTTTTTAAAAAAATTTTTCATGTGGGTGTGGGTAAATAAGGGAGATTTCTAACGTTTAAAACAGGACATAAATGGAAGCACTGAGAACTTTCCAGAGTGTGCATGTTTTCTGTGTGTCTGTTACAGATAGAGACAGGAGAGGCTGTGAGGACCAAGTGTGGACGTGCCCATTCGGTGCTCTGTGCATTAAGGGCTTTGATGTGGTCACTCCTCAGCTGGGTCATTTTCTCTGCTCCTTTGTTCTTGTCCCTTTAGTAGAATCTGTCCCATCAGGAGCTGTCCCCCACAGAGACAGGGCATCACATGGCCTTGTCCTGTATCCAAGACCATGAGCACCAAGGGCTTCATGTGGCTGGTCAGCCGAGGCCCAGGCTTGGGTTCAGCCCTTCCCCCCGACTTTTGGGGATGTAGATTTTGCTTCTGTTTTTATTTTTGGATTATGCCTTCTATAGCATAAGAGTTGCATGACATTGAGTAATGCAAGATTTTTTCATGTTTAGATCTCTGGTCTCATTCTCCTCTGGGTGTCCTCATCTCCGACAACAGCAGGAGTAGTTTTGCCTGTTATGGTCTCCACAAAGCCCAGGGGGTCCTTGTACACAGAGTCTCTGTGGTATTGAGAGATGAATTTTATGACTCATCCCACTAATGCTCTCCTCCTAGGGCTTTTCCTGGATTCTTCTTTCCATCTTGTATACATCATTTTTAAAGAACCAGATTCTGGGATTAGCAGAGAGGAAGGATCAGATAGTGACTTATGTTAGATAAGTTCCCATTGGGTTTCTACCATCTCTGCAGCCTGCCCTGTCTCCCTTCTCTTTGCTATAGATTTCCTAGTGCTGGCTCCAATCCAAATCCAGGAATTTATAAAGTAGAATACAATTTACATTCAAGTTAGTTAGAAAAATATGACTCATAAGTCAAGGCTCATTGTTTCCTGAAGAGGGAAATATAACCTTGTGCTGTGGTGTGCAGGAAGGCTGGTGTGGGAGAAAGAAGTGGGGAGGAGGGAGAGCAGCACCTGTGAGAAAAGTGGAGGTGGCACTGATGCCAGTGTGAGGGGACTTTGTGCTGTAGCTGCCACACAACAGCATATGACCCAAGGTTACATTAATAAAGACACTGTCTCTAAAACAGGGAGGTGCCCTACACTGATCATGCTTTCATCTGATAATTGATGACAAATACGTGACACAATATTTTTAATCTAAGAAACCTCAGTGAACAAAAAATACAAAAATGCCGGCCTTGTGAAACATACTGCTAATCGTAAGGTGCAGACCCATCCTATAAGCACAGTAAGTAAGGGAAGTGTTTATGTTGGGGTTTGGTAAGTGCTTTGAGGAAGGTGACCCTGAGTATACATGTGTGGGGACGGGGAAGGTGGCTATTTTATACGGTAGTCAGGGCAGGCCTCGTTGACAGGATGACCTTTGAGGAAAGATCTGAAGGACATGAATTATCTGAGAGCCTGTCTGGAGAAACTGATTTCCACACAAGGAACATCCCGTGCAAATGCCCTGGAGCAGGAGCCTGTGTCAGGGAAGAGGGAGAAAGCTAGTGTGGCTGGAGCAGAGAGTAACTGGATGAGGGCGGATGTCTGGCCAGATCATGTAGGCCGCAAGGGATCTTGGAAGATTTTGACCTTCTCTGAGTACAGTGTGCAGTTACAAGACAATTTTGAACAGAAGATCAAACTGGTACGACTTCTCTTTACAAGGATCAGTCTGGCTGCTGTGCTAAGAACTGAGTCAAGAAGCAAAGGGAGAGTGATCATTTGAGAAAACTAGGAATCCAGTGCAGTGTTCCAGGACAGAGATGTTGCTTGTTTTGTCTGGGGTGTGAGAAAAGAAAATAGGAAATGACTGGATTCTGTATATATTTAAAGATGGACTTTACAGCAGTTCTAAATGGGTTATGAGAAAGAGAAATCAAGGAGGACACCCAAAATTTCAGACTGTGCAAGTAGAACTGTGGAGTATCTTTTGGGGGAAAGTTTCTAAAAGAAGCACATTTGAGGAAGTGGCATCAGGCATTCAATTTAGGAAAGTTGAAACTGAGATATTTATTAGGAATGCAAGTGAGTTTAGCAGTTGGGTGTATGACACTGGATTGTAGGTGAGATATTGGGGCTGGAGAAATAGATTAGGGAGACAGCACCATATAAATAATATTTGTATTCTGGGATGAGCAGAGAGGAGGTCCCCAAGGGAGTGATGTTGTAGAAGAGAAAGGAACAGGACTGAACCCTGGACCCCCAGTGCTGTGATATGATCAGACCACACACCCTGCAGACGGCACAGTTCTGGCCCCACGTCAATAAGGCACATAGACCAACGTGTCCCAAACTTCCCTTGGCACAGGAATCCCCTGGACATCTTATTAAGACTCAGAAAGTCTGGAGCAGAGCTGAGACTCTGGATTTATAATGAAGTTGGTGATTCTGCTGGTCTTCAGATCACACTTTTAATAGCAAGAGCACCACCAGGATTCCCACATGGCTGTGTGTCAGCCTCGCCAGCAGGGGTTTTTACAGAAGTGATTCCTGGGCTCCAGGACCAGCTTTTAAAGCCAGTGTATCTGGGAGAAGCCTGGGTGTTTTGTAATAAACCACAAGCTATCGTGGGGCTCAGCCAGATGGGGAATCACTTAGGTCAGTGACAGAGAGCACCCAGGATGGAGACAGGTCTTAACCCCACATTTAAGTGTTGTTTTTCTTCCTGGGAAGAAAAAAGTAAGACATATGCTGGGAGATACATGTTGTTTTGCCCACCATGGGGTATAGCCCTATGGAAGATTTATGAAGTGGTGATCAGCCCAGCATCAAGAAAATGTCTAAATTGCTTAGAGAGCCATGATCAGGCATCCACAGTATCCCTGAGGTGGTCTCCCAAATAGGACACATGTCCATCGGATACCCAACAAAATCTTTACAACATTAATGATTACGTTCCCCAAATCACCAGAATAAACAATAACGAATGCCAACTATAATTTTATATATATAATGTGATGGCTCGGTGCGAGGTTGGAGGGATAGTGGATGGGGGAAGGGAGGTTCACAGTGTGAGGGATATAAATGATGAACGTCTAAGTATTACCTTGTCTTGTACACCTTTAACTAATAAATTATTAAATAAATAAATAAATAAATAAATTGCTTAGAGAGTAGATGTTAAATGTTCTCACCACAAAAAAGAAATGGTAATTATATGACATGATACAGGTGTTAGCTAATGTTATGATGGTAATCATTTTGCAATATGTAGGTGTATCAAATCAGCAGGTTGTATACTTTTAACTTACACAATGTTACATGCCAATCATATCTCAATGAAACTGGTGGAAAAAAACTCTGAATTTTGTTGCCTGAAACTGTTCTCTATATGAATATCTCGTTCACTTCTTGGTTCAAACAAACAGATTCCAAATTGTTCTAATTGAAACTAAACGAATATCTATCTATCTACCTATCTATCTTCTGAGAGAGAGAAAGAGAACCGAGACCTCATTTTATTTCCGAGAAGGCCACAGAACAAGCTTGAGGGCACACAGCTAAGAACAGAACCCACAGTACTACCCTAGGTCGGGTCCCACATAGGAATCACTGCCCCTGCTGCTGGGTACACATGTCCCCGCTCACACCACTGAACCCCTGATGCTGGATATTGAATCATCCGGTTAGGGTTGTGCTCTCTGCTGATCATGGCACTGGATGATACCACGGCCACATACCAAATGCACTCTGCACTACACAGCCTATCTGTCACCACACCTTGAGTCAGAGACCAGCATGTCATCATCTGACTGGTGGAGCCTCATGCCAAGTCCAACTGCAAGAATGTTCAGGAGAGTATGGAGGAAGGTAGCCACTGTTATGGAGGAAGGTAGCCTCTGGCTACTAAAATGACTTTGAATGTGGAATTCCTTCATGTGGGAAGAGAGTACAGGTTTTGGAGGTGGATACTGGACAGTGAAGGATGGAAAAAGAATGACAAATTTCAATTTTTGTAGCAGTGATCTGAGACCAGAACTTCATTTGTACATGTAGGCACTCAGGTTTGGTTGGATGAATGGATGAGTGATACGTGATATCTTTCAATGTATTTCCTAGATAGTGTGCTATGAGGTCCACCTTTTGTCTACACCAGTTTATACTCACAAATAAATGGAGTGGCATTATTGAATGATGAAATAATTACTTAAAATGTCTTCTCCCGGGAGAGGGGGAAATATGGCGGCGTGAGGTGAGCCTCTGTAAAGCTCCCCTGGAATTTACAACGAATCGGACAACAATAAATCCACAAAGGACTCCCTGCACAGCAGACAGGCAAGACGAAAAGACCCACTACTGAATTCACCGCCAGGTGGGTGAATCGCACGAGCGGGGGAGGAGGGAGAGGAGAAGTGCGGAGACGGAGCCATATGGGCGCAGGACGCAGACCTAGCTCAGTGCTCCGTGCTCACAGCATCCCTGAACTACCGCAGCTGCGGGAGAGGGAAGGACTCGGACTGCTAGGGCTCCGCTTACGGCCCACAGGGCTGAGGGGACAGCATATAACACGGCTGAACCCAACGCTCGCTCACGGCAGACTTCCAAGCAAAGACTGAGGGAAGAGGGCTGAAATCGGTGGTTTAAGCCCTCACTGCCGAGCGGAGAACGGAAGCCTTAGGCACAGAGACTAACCGCCCCCTCCCTACCCTCCCAGAGCTCGCCCCGCCCCCACCAGCCCGGTGCTAGAAGCGATAAAGTAGCAGTGTCAGATCAAAGGACAGAATATTTGCTGCTCTGAGAACTGTGGACCGCAGACAGAGATTCGCAGCTCAACTAGTTCTGGCAAAGGGGAGGGAGCTGTGGAAGCAGGACTGGCTGTGGTGGTGGTCGCCGCCATTGCTCTGGGCCACCTCTCACAACTCACCCTGCCCCTAGTCCCACCTATCTGGGCGGATCCCTGCAGGAGTAAACAGAACTGCTGAAACATATGGGCTCTGAATCTAGTGCAGAAAGACCTTTGGAACTTCAAAAGCTCTTCGCATACCTATCAACCTGTTGCAGAAGCCACCCCTGTAGATGTCTAGGAAGAGAAATAGTAAATCAGTTATTGCCATGAATAGCCAAGGCAACAAGACAGCTCAGAAAGAAAGTAAAAAGTCTCCAGAAAAGGAAATTAGAGATATGGAAATATGTGATTTAAATGACAGAGAATTCAAGATTGCAATTCTGGAAAAACTGAATGAGATGCAAGAAAACACAGAAAAGCAGTTTAATGAACTCAGAAACACAATCAAAGAACACCATGAGCATTTTACAAAAGAGATTGAAATTTTGCAAAAGAACCAAATAGAATTTCTGGAGATTAAGAACTCAATAGAAGAAATTAACAATAAAATATCCAGCTTAGGTAGTAGAGATGACCAGGGAGAGGAAAGAATCAGTGACATCGAAGATAGGAACCTGGAATTTACACAGAGGGAAGAAGAAAGAGACTTGAGACTTAAAAGAAATGAAAGAACTCTACAAGAACTTTCTGACTCCATCAGAAAGAGCAATATAAGAAAAATGGGCATACCAGAAGGAGAAGAAAGAGGGAATGGAACAGAGAATATATTCAAACAAATCGTCGATGAGAACTTCCCAAACTTGTGGACAGAACTAGATCCTCGAATCCAAGAAGCAAATAGAACACCTAATTACCTCAATCCCAACAGGCCTTCACCAAGGCACATTGTATTGAAGCTGTCTAAAATCAATGACAAAGAAAGAATCCTCAAGGCAGCCAGGGAAAAGAAGACAGTAACTTACAAAGGAAAGCCCATTACATTATCATCAGATTTTTCAGCAGAAACTCTACAAGCTAGGAGGGAATGGAACCAAATATTCAAACTATTGAAAGAGAGAAATTATGAGCCAAGAATAATATATCCAGCAAAGATCTCCTTTAGATATGAAGGAGGAATAAAGACCTTTCCAGACATCCAGAAGCTGAGGGAATTTTCTAAAACATAACCTACGCTACAAGAAATACTAAAGGAGGCTATTAGACCACCATCAACAGGGACAACTTGTGGCAACCAAAAGATAAAAAGGGGGAGAGTAAAGGCCTGAACTGAAATATGGGAATAGAGAAAGTAAGCATACTGAAGAAACTGGAATACTCTAAATACCAAACTTTCTTTTACATAAACTTAAGGGTAACCACTCAAAAAACATCCAGAACTGAAATATATACTGTAATAAAAGAAGAAACAGAGGGAAACATCATAGAATACCACCACACAGAAATAATAGACAACAACAAAAAGGCAAAGAAACAATGGAGACACAGCCTTACCAGAAAACTAAAGACAGAATGACAGGAAATCCTCACATATCAATAATCACCCAAAATGTAAATTGACTGAACTCACCAATAAAGAGACACAGAGTAGCAGATTGGATCAAAAAACTAAACCCAACCATATGCTGTCTACAAGAGACACATCTCAGCTACAAGGACAAGCTTAGACTCAAAGTGAAAGAGTGAAACTTGACACTCCAAGCAAATGGTACCCAGAGAAAATCAGGTGTAGCCAAAATGATTTCCGATGAAACAGACTTCAGGGTGAAAAAGATAACAAGAGACAAAGATGGACATTTTATAATGGTAAAGGGGACTATACAACAAGAAGACATAACAGTCATGAATATTTATGCCCCCAATCAGGGAGCACCAAAATATACCAAGCAACTACTAACAGAACTAAAGGGGGAAATTAACCAAAACACAATTATACTAGGGGACTTAAATACATCATTGACAGCTATGGATAGATCATCCAAACAGAAGATAAATAACGAAATCGCAGCCCTAAATGACACATTAGATGAATTGGACATAATTGACATATATAGAGCACTTCATCCTAAAACATCAGACTATACATTCTTTTCTAGTGTACATGGAACATTCTCAAGGATAGACCATATATTGGGACACAAAATCACCTCAGCAAATTTAAGAAGATTGAAATCATACCAAGCATATTCTCTGATCACAAAGCTTTGAAACTGGATATCAACTGCAAAAAGAAAGCAGGAAAAAACACAAATACATGGAGATTAAACAACATACTTTTAAAGAACGACTGGGTCACAGAAGAAATTAGAGGAGAGATCAAAAGATACATAGAAACAAATGACAATGAAAATACATCCTACAAAATTTTTGGGATGAAGCAAAAGCAGTTTTAAAAGGGAAATTTATATCATTACAGGCCTATCTCAAGAAACAAGAAAAATCCAAAATAAATAACCTCATGTTAAACCTTAAAGAACTGAAAAAAGAAGAACAAGTGAAACCCAAGGTCAGCAGAAGAAAGGAAATAACAAAAATCAGAGCAGAACTAAATGAAATAGAGAACAAAAATACAATAGAAAAAAGTAATGTGACAAAGAGCCGGCTCTTTGAAAAGACTAACAAAATTGAAAGACCCTTGGCTAGACTCACTAGGATTAAAAGAGAGAAGACTCTAATTAACAAAATCAGAAATGAAAAAGGGGAAGTTATCACGGACACCACAGAAATACAAAGGATTATCCAAGCATACTATAAAGGAGTATATGGCACCAAATTCAATAACTTAGAAGAAATGGACAAGTTCTTAGAAACATATAGCCTTCCAAGGTTGAATCATGAAGAACTGGAAAATCTAAACAGGCCGATCACCAGTAACGAAATTGAATCAGTCATCAAAAACCTTCCCAAAATCAAAAGTCCTGGACCAGATGGCTTCACCAGTGAATTCTACCAAACCTTCAAAGAGGATCTAATACCAATCCTGCTCAAACTCTTCCAAAAAATTGAAGAAGAGTCAGTACTCCCTAACTCATTTTATTAGGCCAACATTACCCTGATACCGAAACCTGATAAGGACAACACAAAAAAAGAAAACTAAAGACCTATATCTCTGATGAATACAGATGCTAAAATCCTAAACAAAATTCTAGCAAATCGAATACAACAATGCATTAAAAAGATTATTCATCACAACCAAGTGGGGTTCATATCCGGGGCACAAGGATGGTTCAACATTCACAAATCCATCAATGTGCTACATACATAAACAAAATAAAGGACAAAAATCATATGATTCTATCAATTGATGCAGAAAAAGCATTTGACAAGATACAACATCCATTTATGATTAAAACACTTACTAAAATTGGTATAGAAGGAAAATACCTCAACATAATAAAGGCCATATACGACAAGCCCTCAGCTAATCTCATAATTAATGGTGAAAAGCTGAAGCCCTTTGCTCTACGTTCAGGAACACGACAAGTTTGTCCCCTATCACCTCTGCTTTTCAACATCGTGTTGGAAGTCCTTGCCAGAGCCATCAGGCAAGAGAAAGAAATCAAAGGCATCCAAATTGGGAATGAAGAAGTTAAATTGTCACTCTTTGCAGATGACATGATGCTATATATAGAAAACCCTAAAGACTCCACCAAAAATATATTAGAAACAATCAATGAATACAGTAAAGTTGCTGGCTACAAAATCAACGTACAAAAGTCCATTGCTTTCCTATATACCAACAATGAAATCGGAAAAAGAAGTAGAAAAAACAACTCCTTTTGCAATTGCAGCAAAAAGATAAAATGCATAGGAATAAACTTAACCAAGGATGTAAAGGATTTATATGCTGAAAACTATAAGACATTTTTAAAAGAAATTGAAGAAGACACAAAGAAATGGAAAGACATTCCGTGCTCATGGATTGGAAGAATCAACATAGTTAAAATGGCCATATTACCCAAAGCCATATACACATTTAATGAAATCCCCATCAAAATCCCAATGGCATTTTTTAAAGAAATAGAACAAAAAATCATCAGATTTGTTTGGAACCACAAAAGACCCCGAATAGACAAAGGAATATTAAAACAAAAGAACAATATTAGAGGTATCACACTCCCTGATTTTTGCTTGTACTACAGGGCTACAATAATCAAAACAGCTTGGTATTGGCGGAAAAACAGACACATAGACTAATGGAATAGAATTGAGAACCCAGAAATAAAACCACATAAATATGGACAGATAATTTTTGACAAAGAAGCTAAAAACATTCAATGGAGGAAAGACAGCCTCTTCAATAAATGGTGCTGGCAGAATTGGATAGCTATGTGCAAAATAATAAAACTGGACTGCTATCTGTCATATGTACCAAAATTAATTCAAAATGGATCAAAGACTGAAGCATAAGACCTGACACAATAAACTGCATTGAAGAAAACATAGATACTAAACTTAAGGACCTTGGGTTCAAAGAGCATTTTATGAATTTGACTCTAAAGGCAATGGAAGCAAAAACTAAAATAAACGAATGGGATTATATGAAACTGAAAAGCTTCTGCACAGCAAAAGAAACTATTGACAAAATAATGAGGCAACCAACTGAGTGGGAGAAGATTTTCGCAAATAGTGCCTCTGATAAGGGGCTAATATCCAAAATATACAAGGAACTCATGAAACTCAACAACAAAAAAACAAACAACCCAATTGAGAAATGGACAGAGGACCTGAAGAGACATTTCTCCAAAGAGGATATACAAATGGCAAATAGACATATGAAAAAATGCTCAACATCGCTAATCATCAGAGAAATGCAAGTGAAAACCACAATGAGATATCACCTCACCCCAGTCAGAATGGCTATCATCAACAAGACAAATAGTAACAAGTGTTGGAGAGGCTGTGGAGAAAAAGGAACTCTCATACACTGTTGGTGGGAATGCAGACTGGTGCAGCCGCTATGGAAGGCAGTGTGGAGGTTCCTCAAGAAGGTACGAATAGAAATACCATACGGCATTGTACATCAGAAGCTAAACATTAATGAATGCCAACTATAATTTTATATATATAATGTGATGGTTCAGTGTGAGGTCGGAGGGATAGTGGATGGGGGGAGGGGGGTTCACAGTATGAGGGATATAAATGATGAACGTCTAAGTATTACCTTGTTTTGTACACCTGAAACTAATAAATAATTAATAAAAAAAAAAAAAAAAAAAAAAAAAAAAAAAAAAGAATTACCATACGACCCAGCAATCGCTCTCCTGGGTATCTACCAAAAAAATCTGAAAGCATTTCTCTATACAGATACATGTACTCCAATGTTCATTGCAGCTTTGTTTACGGTGGCCAAGACATGGAAACAACCAAAATGTCCTTCGATAGATGAATGGATAAAGAAGTTGTGGTATATATACACAATGGAATACTATTCGGCGTTAAGGAAAGATGATATAGGAGCATTTGTGACAACATGGTTGGATCTTGAGAGTATAATGCTAAGTGAAATAAATCAGACAGAAAAAGCAGAGAACCCTATGATTTCACTGATATGTGGTATATAAATCAAAAACAACAAAAGAACAAGACAAACAAATAAGAAAGAAAAACTCATAGACACAGACAATAATTTAGTGGTTACCAGAGGGTAAGGGGGTGGGGAGTGGGTGATGAGGGTAAGGGGGATCAAATATATGGTGATGGAAGGAGAACTGACTCTGGATGGTGAACACACAATGAGATTTATAGATGATGTAATACAGTACACCTGAAATCTATGTAAATTTACTAGCAATTGTCACCCCAATAAATTTAATTAATAAAAAAAATGTCTTCTCTCTGCCTTTGTGTTTCTCTAAGATTAAAAACCCAGAGAATTAGTATATACACGCTTATATTTTATATTAGCTTTTCTACGTCTTTGTACATGCACATGTTTCTGGAGAGAATATTCTTAACATTTATCAGTTTTTATGTGAACCTATCACAAAAAGTCTATAAAATCATCCTAGCTTATAAATTATTCTACTCAATATTTGGTGCATGAACTACTACTAATAAAACTGTTTTTAGCAAATCCAATGATATATTATAAATGCCCATATTTTTCTTTGCTATTATCAGTCTGGAAAAAGATAAAGAGAGGCTTACTTGCTTACACGCACTTTCAAATTCTGTATTATCTTATTGTGGGATGATGATAAATAGTTCAAAGAACAGCACTGGCTAACAGACCTTTCAAGTAGTATTGGTTTGCGTGGAATTGTATTTGAGCATCTATCCTGGTAGCAGATAAATATCAGGAATCAAAAATAGTTATGGGGATACCATTTCCACTAACATGGTAGGCTAAGGTTTAAAACTGCTTCTTGTACTAAAAACTACTAAAAATAATACATGAAATATAAAATGTATTCAAACCTATAGTAGAACAATTGAGATAATGATTTAGACAAAAACATAAATGTGCAAATGAGATCGGGTATGTTTAGGATGGTATAGTTCTAGACGAGTTTATATTATCACAGGCCTATCTCAAGAAACAAGAAAAAACCCAAATAAAAAACCTAAAATTACATCTTAAAAAGCTGGAAAAATAGGAAAATGTATGCAGTTTTGAGATGTCATCAAAATGGCAGCGTGAGGTCAGCCTCTGTAAACCTCCCCTGAAATTTATAACAAATTGAACAACTATAACTCCACAAAGGACTCCCTGCACAGGGACAGGCAAGATGAAGAGACCCACTATTGGATTCACCTAAACGTGGGTGAATTGCTCAAGACAGGGAGGGGGCTAAGATGGAGCCGCGCGGGCGCAGGACACAGACCTAGATCACTGATCCGAGCTCACTGCATGCCGGAACTACTGCAGCTGTGGGAGAGTGAAGAACTCGGACTGCTAGGGCTCTGTTTATGGCCCACAGGGCTGAGGGGACAGCATATAACATGGCTGAACTCAACAGTCACGGCAGAGACCTCAGAGCACAGAATGAGGGAAGAAGGCTGAAGTGCATAAACAGTGGTTTATGCACTCACTGCCAAGCATAGAACGGAAGCCTTAGGAACCAAGACTAGCCACCCCTTCCCTACCCTCTCAGAGCTCACCCCACTCCCACTTGCCCAGTGCTAGAATCAGAACAGTGGCAGTGTCAGATCAAAAGAAAAGAACATTTAAAGTTCTGAGAACTGTGGTCCACAGACACAGATTTGCAGCCCAACTAATTCTGGCAAAGGGGAGGGAGCTATGGAAGCAGGACCGGCTATGGTGGTGGGCACTGCCATTGCTCTGGGGCAATTCTCACAACTCACCCGGCCCCTGTCCCCACCTGTATGGGCAGATCTCTGCAGGAGTAAACAGAACTGCTGAAACACACGGACTGTGAATCTGATGCAGGAAGAGCTTTGGAACTTCAAAAGCTCTCCGCATCCCCACTGGGAAACAATGCCCTATGACGCAGTTGAACTGTTAACAGAGGAGAAGCCCTCCTTCCAGGGAATCCCTCCATTGTATGAGAAGCCGGAATAGTGCAGAGAAAACATAACATTACAGTGTGAGAGAGACAAAAAGGCGGCAGTTGGAGAGAAAATATAACATTCTACCAACACGTACTGGAAAACAAAAGAAAGACCTCTTCCTATCAACCTGTTGCAGAAGCCACTCCTGTAGGTGTCTAGGAAGAGAAATAATAAATCAGTAATTGCCACAAATAACCAAGGTAACAAGACAGCTCAGAAGGAAAGTGAAAAGTCTCCAGAAAAGGAATTTAAAGATATGGAAATATACGACTTAAATGACAGAGAATTCAAGATTGCAGTTCTGAAAAAAACTCAACGAGATGCAAGAAAACACAGAAAGGCAGTTTAATGAACTCAGAAACACAATCAAAGAACAACATGAACATTTTAACAAAGAGATTGAAATTTAAAAAAAGAACCAAATGGAATTTCTGGAGAATAACTCAGTAGAAGAAATGAAGAATGAAATAGCCAGTTCAGATAGTAGAGTTGACCAGATGGAGGAAAGAATCAGTGACATCGAAGATAGAAACATGGAAATGACACAGATGGAAGAAGAAAGAGACTTGAGACTTAAAAGAAATCAAAGAACTCTACAAGAACTTTCTGACTCCATCAAAAAGAGCAATATAAGAATAATGGGCATACCACAAGGAGAAGAAAGAGAGAAGGGAACAGAGAGTGTATTCAAACAAAGAGTCGATGAGAACTTCCCAAACTTGTGGAAAGAACTGGATCCTTGAATCCAAGAAGCAAATAGAACACCTAATTACCTCAACTCCAACAGGCCTTCTCCAAGGCACATTGTATTGAAGCTGTCAAAAATCAATGACAAAGAAAGAATCAAGGCAGCCAGAGAGTGTCTTTACTTGATGTCTTTTCCAATGGACAAAAACCTCCTGGTTGTTAGTCATGGTCTATGAAGTCTTTGTCTCCCAGGAGCACACTATGAAATGAATCAGTTACTAATTCATCAATTTCTTGCAGCTGTTTGATAAGTCCTTGATAATGATGCAGAATTGCTTCTTTTAGTAAGGTTGGTTTTATGTTCCTTCACATAGGGTGAACAATGAGTAATGAGAAGAAAGCCTGTGTTTACCAAAAGGAGTAGATCTCAGGTTAAGGAGTTCTATAAGGAGGGCTTTAAGCCAAGGTAGATTAAAAGCTGAAAATTTACCTACTTGAGTTTTAATTGTACCATTTGTACATTCTACTGATCCAGAGGACTGCAGTGATAAGCACATTGAAAAAATGTAGAATACGCCAAATATTACAAATTGACACCATACTTTAGACAGTTAAATGTGTCCCTTGGTCACTGTGTAACTCAGAGGGAATCCCCAGCTGGAATTTCCCCCCCAATAATAATTTATATACTATTAAGGCTGTTGCTCACCTGCAAGGGAATACCTCACCCCAATGAGAGAATGTACAAATCATAAATGACACATATTTCTATCCTTGAGGTGGAAAAGTTCCCTAGCATCATGGATTGATTTTCCAGAGTTATATATATATATTTTTTTCAGTTATATTTTTTCATTTTATTTATTTATTCATTTTTTTAAATTAAATTTATTGGGGTGCCAATTGTTAGTAAATTTACATATTTTTCAGGTGTACAATTCTGTATTACATCGTCTATAAATCCCATTGTGTGTTCACCACCCAGAGTCAGTTCTCCTTCCATCACCATATATTTGATCCCCTTTACCCTCATCACCCACCCCCCACCCCCTTACCCTCTGGTAACCACTAAATTATTGTCTGTGTCTATGAGTTTTTCTTTCTTATTTGTTTGTCTTGTTCTTTTGTTGTTTTTGATTTATATACCACATATCAGTGAAATCATAGGGTTCTCTGCTTTTTCTGTCTGATTTATTTCACTTAGCATTATACTCTCAAGATCCATCCATGTTGTCACAAATGCTCCTATTTCATCTTTTCTTATCGCCGAATAGTATTCCATTGTGTATATATACCACAACTTCTTTATCCATTCATCTATCGAAGGACATTTTGGTTGTTTCCATGTCTTGGCCACCGTAAACAAAGCTGCAATGAACATTGGAGTACACATGTCTCTATAGAGAAATGCTTTTATATTTTTGGGGTAGATACCCAGGAGAGCGATTGCTGGGTCATATGGTAATTCTATTCGTAATTTCTTGAGGAACCTCCACACTGCCTTCCATAGCGGCTGCACCAGTCTGCATTCCCACCAACAGTGTATGAGAGTTCCTTTTTCTCCACAGCCTCTCCAACACTTGTTACTATTTGTCTTGTTGATGAAAGCCATTCTGACTGTGACTGGGTGAAGTGATATCTCATGGTGGTTTTCATTTGCATTTCTCTGATGATTAGCGATGTTGAGCATTTTTTCATATGTCTATTTGCCATTTGTATGTCCTCTTTAGAGAAATGTCTCTTCAGGTCCTCTGTCCATTTTTCAATTGGGTTGTTTGTTTTTTTGTTGTTGAGTTTCATGAGTTCCTTGTATATTTTGGATATTAGCCCCTTATCAGAGGAACTGTTTGCAAAAATCTTCTCCCATTCAGTTGGTTGCCTCATTATTTTGTCAATAGTTTCTTTTGATGTGCAGAAGCTTTTCAGTTTCATATAATCCCATTCGTTTATTTTAGTTTTTACTTCCGTTGCCTTTGGAGTCAAATTCATAAAATGCTCTTTGAACCCAAGGTCCATAAGTTTAGTACCTATGTTTTCTTCAATGCAGTTATTTTGTCAGGTCTTATGCTTAAGTCTTCGATCCATTTTGAATTAATTTTGGTACATGGTGACAGATAGCAGTCCAGTTTTGCTATTTTGCACGTAGCTATCCAATTCTGCCAGCACCATTTATTGAAGAGGCTGTCTTTCCTCCACAGAGTTATATTTTAGACAGATAGAACACCTGCTATACACTTTATGAGGTACAGTGGAAGAAAGTTTCCATTAATATTCTCCACTCCATGAAATCATCTTTCCCAGACCCCAATGTGTTAGCTCATGTACACGTTGAATTATAGGTAATTGAGCATCAAGAGGTAAGATTGGTTTCTGATTGGGTCCAAGCTATATCTATTTGTGTCAGATTCCTCCTTTTAGAGACATCATCAAAATGGTGGCGTGAGGTGAGCCTCTGTAAATCTCCCCTGGAATTTACAACAAATCGAACAACTATAACTCCACAAAGGACTCCCTGCACAGGGAGAGGCAAGACAAAGAGGCCCACTACTGAATTCACCTAAAGGTGGGTGAATCACGGGAGTGGGGGACCAGGGAAGGGAGAAGTGTGGAGACGGAGCCGCGCGGGCACAGGACTCAGACCTAGATCAGTGCTCCGAACTCGCTGCATCCTGGAACTACCGCAGCTGTGGGAGAGGGAGGAACTCAGACTGCTAGGGCTCCATTTATGGCCCACAGTGTTGAGGGGATAGCATATAACATCTCTGAAACCAACGCTCACAGCAGAGACCTCGGAGGAAAGACTGAGGGAAGAAGGCTGAAAACGGTGGTTTAAGCCCTCACTTCCAAGCAGAAAATGGAAGCCTTAGGCACTGAGACTAGCCGCCCCCTCCATACACTCCTAGAACTCAACCTGCCCCCACTTGCCTAGTGCTAGAAGCGGAATAGTAGCACTGTCAGATCAAAAGAACCCCCGAACACTTTTATGAGTCCACTATCACCCTGATCCCAAAATCAGACAAAGACATCACACAAAAAAGAAAACTACAGACCAATATCTCTGATGAATACTGATGCAAAAATCCTAAACAAAATTCTACCAAATCGAAGACAACAATGCATTAAAAGGATTATTCATCACAACCAAGTGGGGTTCATCCCCGGGGCACAAGGGTGGTTCAACATCCGCAAATCCATCAATGTGATACATCACATAACCAAAATAAAGGACAAAAATCATATGATTATATCAATTGATTGCAGAGAAAGCATTTCACAAGATACAACATCCATTTATGATTAAAACACTTAATAAAATAGGTATAGAAGGAAAATACCTTAACATAATAAAGGCCATATAGGACAAGCCTTCAGCTAATCTCATAATTAATGGTGAAAATCTGAAGCCCTTTGCTCTACGTTCAGGAACACGACAGGGCTGCCCCCTATCACCTCTGCTTTTCAACATAGTGTTGGAAGTCTTTGCCAGAGCAATCAGGCAAGAGAAAGAATAAAAGGCATCCAAATTGGGAATGAAGAAGTTAAATTATCACTCTTTGCAGATGACATAATGCTATGTATAGAAAACCCTAAAGACTCCACCAAAAAGCTTTTACAGTAAATACAGTAAAGTTGCCGGCTACAAAATCAACATACAAAAGTCCATTGCATTCCTATATACTAACAATGAAATCTCAGAAAAAGAAATACAAAATGCAATTCCTTTTGCAATTGCAGCAAAAAGAATAAAACACCTAGGAAAAAACTTAACCAAGGATGTGAAAGACCTATATGCTGAAAACTATAAGACATTTTTAAAAGAAATTGAAGAAGACACAAATAAAAGAAAAGACATTCTGGACTCATGGATTGGAAGAATCAACATAGTTAAAATGGCCATATTATCAAAAGCAATATACACATTTAATGCAATCCCCATCAAAATCCCAATGACATTTTTTAAAGAAATAAAACAAAAAATCATCAGATTTGTTTGGAACCACAAATGACCCCGAATAGCCAAAGCAATTAAGAAAAAAGATCACTTATATGCGGAATCTAAAGAAAAGAATAAGTGAATCAACTAATCAGAAACAGTTTTGGGGACAAAAAAGAAAAAACCGAGAGTCCTTAGATGGGCGGGGGTGGGGGGGATAAGGGGAAAGGCGAAGGGATTAGGAAGCAGCTGGTAACCACAAGATGGTTTCAGGGTTTTTGAAAATTAATTTGGGGAACGTGTTCAATAATGTTGTAAAGATTTTGTTGGGTATCTGATGGACATGTGTCCTATTTGGGAGACCACCTCAGGGATACTGTGGATGCCTGATCATGGCATTGTACACCAGAAGCTAAACAATAATGAATGCCAACTATAATTTTACATATATAATGTGATGGTTCGGTGCGAGGTCGGAAGGATAGTGGATGGGGGAGGGGAGTTCACAGTGTGAGGGATAAAAAAAAAAAATCTTCAGTCTCCCCCTTAGGAAAATTCCCCTGAGTTTAAACTGAATTCATTACATCTGTTCAAATTACTGCTAAAATGTAGAGCATACATAATTTGAAAGATTTACGTTCCTCTTCTAAATTGTACCATATATAGATATCAAGTGATACCTTTTAATTATGTATGCCTTTTAGATATAATAGAAAGCATTAAAATAATAAAGACTAATTTAGAAATTAGTCTATCACACTCCCTGAATTTAACTTGTACTACAAGGCAACAATAATGAAAACAGCATGGTATTGGCAGAAAAACAGACACATAGACCAATGGAATAGAATTGAGAACCCAGAAATAAAACCACATAAATATGGACGGATAATTTTTGGCAAAGAAGCAAAAAACATACAATGGAGAAAAGACAGCCTCTTCAATAAATAGTGTTGGCAGAATTGGATAGCCACGTGCAAAAGAATGAAACTGGACTTCTATCTGTCACCATGTACCAAAGTTAATTCAAAATGGATCAAAGACTTAAGCATAAGACCTGAAATAATAAACTGCATAGAAGAAAACATAGGTACTAAACTTATGGACCTTGGGTTCAAAGAGCATTTTATGAATTTGACTCCAAAGGCAATGGAAGTAAAAGCTAAAATAAATGAATGGGACTATATGAAACTTAAAAGCTTCTGTACAGCAAAAGAAACCATCAACAAAATAAAGAGGCAACCGAATGAATGGGAGAAGATTTTTTGGAAACAGTGCCTCCGATAAGGGGCTAATATCCAAAATATACAAGGAACTCATGAAACTCAATAACAAAAAATCAAACAACCCAATTGAAAAATGGGCGGATGAACTAAAGAGACATTTCTCCAAAGAGGACATACAAATGGCAAATAGACATATGAAAAAATGCTCAATATCACTAATCATCAGAGAAATGCAAATAAAAACCACAATGAGCTATCACCTCACCCCAGTCAGAATGGCTATCATCAACAAGACAAATAGTAACAAGTATTGGAGAGGCTGTGGAGAAAAAGGAACTCTCATACACTGTTGGTGGGAATGCAGACTGGTGCAGCCGCTATGGAAGGCAGTGTGGAGATTCCTTAAAAAATTACGAATAGAATTACCATATGACCCAGCATTCCCTCTACTGGGTATCTACCCCATAATTCTGAAAACATTTATACATAAAGACACGTGTGCTCCAATGTTCATTGCAGCTTTATTTACGGTGGCCAAGGCATGGAAACAACCAAAATGTCCTTCGATAGATGAATGGATAAAGAAGTTGTGGTATATATACACAATGGAATACTATTCGTTGGTAAGAAAAGATGAAATAGGACCATTTGTGACAACGTGGATGGATCTTGAGATTATAATGCTAAGTGAAATAAGTCAGACAGAAAAAGCAGAGAACCCTATGATTTCACTGATATGTGGTAAATAAGCCAAAAACAACCAAAGAACAAGACAAACAAATGAGAAACAAAAACTCATAGACACAGACAATAGTTTAGTGGTTACCAGAGGGTAAGGGGTGTGGGGGGAGGGAGATGAGAGTAAGGGGGATCAAATATATTGTGATGGAAGGAGAACTGACTCTGGGTGGTGAACACACAATGGGATTTATAGATGACGTAATACAGAATTGTACACCTGAAACCTATGTAATCTTACTAACAATTGTCACCCCAATAAACTTTAAAAATAAAAAAATATAAAAAAATAATAAAATAAAATAATTCCCCCTTTTTTGGTGCCATATTTTATTTTCTTCTTCTGCAACTGTCCATTGAAACTGTAAAAGAGCATCTTTTATTGATTTAATAGGGAGAAGAAACATTCTCAAATCTGGATAATTTAGCTGTTTTTTTGTTGCTGATCTAGTTGCACTGTCAGCTAAATTATTTTCTTTTGCTTCCATGGTAGCAGCTATAGAATGTCCTGGAATTTTGATAATTGTCAATGTTGTTGTTGTTGTGTGATATCTAATTCTGCAGCCTGTTTTCCACTCTTTTTGGACTGCCCTGAGGTAGTTGAGAAGTCTTGTTGTTTCCACTACATTCCAAAGTCACGAACTGCACCAAAGGTATAGCAACTATCAGTGTAAATACTGGCTATGTGATCTTCAGTCATTTGACAAAGTTGGGTTAGAGCAATTAATTCAGCTGTGGGCATATCTGATTTTATTCAGGTAAATAAGAACCTTAAATTATGTCTGCCATGGAAGTTTTGCATATCCAGGTTGGTTATGTCCCTGTTCATCTTACAGATAAGATATATCTTTAGACCAAATTAAGTCAGCAGTAGGAGTTTCCTGTAAATCACCCCTAGGACTAAGAAGGTGCTCAGTAAGGAAAACCCAATCATGGGTGTCTTCATCCTGCAAAGAAGGTAGTAGAGTGCTGGGGTAAGACTGTTACACTGAGCTAAAGTGATGTTAGGTGCAGAAAGCAAGAGTGCTTGTGTTACGTGTGATGACAGTTCAGTGGAGATTCAACAGAATGAGGAACATAAATAAAAGAGAGCCCATAACTATTTCTTCTGTTTGTTTGCATAACGTGAATGTAGCAGAGATGGTTGTCATGCAGGGAGGGAGCCCTTTGGCTACTGAGTCTAATTGCTGAGTATAATATCCTAGAGATCTATGATGAGCTCTATGTTGTTGAGTTAAAACTCCTAAAGCATTTCCTTTATTTTCATATATAAAAAGGAAGAAAGTTTATAATGAAGGTGGTACAGAGTGGGAGCTTTAAATAATACTTCCTCTAGAGTTTCTTCAGCTTGTTTCCCTTTAAAGTTCCATTGAATTGGATTACATTTATCTGCTTTTAATAAGGTATATGGAAGCTGGGCCTTACTGAAAAATTTGGAAGCCAATTGTGACAGTATCCAGTCAGACGCAGGAATGCTCTAAGCTGTTTAACTGTTTGTTTCTGGAAGAGGAAGGATATTATTTCTCTAAGTCTGGGTTAATTAGTGATCCATCTTTAGATATTAGATGACCAAGGTATTTTACTTGAGGTATCACAGAATTGAAGTTTGTCCTTTGAGACCCTACGTCTCTTTATGGCTAGCTGTTGTAATAGGTAAATTGTGTCCTCTTGGGAGTCTAATATTTCCTAGAGCACACGAATAAATCATCCACATATGGGATAAAAGTGGGATTTCTGGAAAATTCAACATCATTCAGATCAGCCTTTGGTATCAGAGAGACATAGGTGGTATCTGTTGTATATCTCCTGGGCATTATTGTCCAAGTAAACTGGCAATCTTCCCAAGTGAAAGCAAAGAAGTATTTACTGTCTCTCTGTCTCTGTCTCTCTCTTTCATTTATTTTTTACAGGAATGCTGAAAGAGGCACTACATAAATCTATCACTGGAAAATATTGGTAGCTCACAGGAATTGCTGATAATAAGATATGTGGATTTAGAACCACAGGATGTCTGGGAATAACTATTTTATTTATAGCTATGAGATCCTATACAGATTTCCATTCTTTCCCATTGGGTTTATTTTACTATTATTAGTTTCAAGTGTACAAAACAATGTCGTAGTTAGACGTTTACACCCCTAACAAAGTGATAAATCCCCTCCCCCAATCTACTACCCCTCTGACATTGTATATAGTTGTTACAGTTCCATTGGCTCTATTCTCTATGTCCATTGGGTTTTTTTGCTGAAAGGATAAAACAATTCAGAGGCTCATACATGGAATTGTAAGCCTTCTAAATTTCTCTATGTTCTTGGAAGGCTTATGATGTTAATTTTATATTTAAATGATTGTTATTTAAATTTATTCTTTTATTTTCAGTAACAATTGACATTCAATATTGTTTTATATTAGTTTCAGGTGTACCACCTAGTGGTTTTATATATATATATGTATGTATATATATATATATATGTATATATGTGTGTATATATAAATATCTAAATATCTAAAGATATATATATATCTAATATCTAAATATCTAAAGATATATATATATATATATATATATATTTCACAAAGTACAAAATGATCCTTCCTCATTAGTCTAGTACCCACCTGTCTCTAGGCATAGTTATTACAATATTATTGACAATATTTTGACACGTATGCTGCATACTTATTTTGCCCAAATTTGTGAGTGAAAAATAAGGGTGCATATTATACATGGGTAGTACTAATTCCATATCTGTATAAATGTTTTCAATTCTTTTATTATGCTCATGAGTTAAAAGTGTAACTCTAGAAATCAATAATGGTATCTGTATGCAAAACAATACCCTGGAATATGATAATTGGTTTTGTTGAACTTAACAACAAACTTACAATGATGAAGAGTTCTTGGCCTTCTATGATGTGTAAATATCGCAAATTTGTTGCCGGTACATAAAATTTCTTGTACCCTAATATGTTAAAAAATAAATGCTAAAATTGCTTTATAATACAAAAAACAAGTACCTGAATGTAAACAAATAAAAATTTGAATTAAAATAGAGATTTTTTTCCCTGACAGCTTGGGCCAAAAATAGGTGCACATTATACACAGGAGTGCATTATACATGGCAAAATATAGTATATCCTATATGCTGTACTTTACATTCCATTGACTATTTCATAACTACCATTTTGTACTTCTTAATTACTTTAACTTTTCCACTCAGCCTCCCAAACTTCCAATTCAAGCAGTGTGTTCTCTGCATCTATGAGTCTGTTTCTCTTTTGTATGTTCATTTATTTTGTCCTTCAGATTCCACATTTAAGTGGGTTCATATGGTATTTGTCTTTCTCTGTTTGACTTATTTCATTAAATGTAATACCTTTCAGATCCATCCATGTTGTTGCAAATGGTAAAATTTCACTCTTTTTTATGGCCGAGTAATAGTCCATTGCATATATGTACCACTTATTCTTTATTTAATTGTCTATTGATGGGCACTTAGGTTTCTTTCTTATCTTGGCTATAGTAAATAATGTATGAGGCATTTTTAAATTAATCATGTATAATAAGCTTAATTCCAGCTAGTGTATCAAGTGTTAAAGGATATTGGTGAATATTAAGTAGCAGCAAAGTATTGCCAATAGTTATTTTAACAGAAGCTGCTGACTTAATCTTGCCAATATCTGTACTGGAAAAGGCTCAACGTTGCATTGGAATGTCCTGTAACAAACGTTCAGTCAGTCTCACGGTGAGTTTCCTCTTGTGGGGGCTCCTTTAAAATTAGTATTTCCCCAATTATTCATTATGTGACTCATTTAGTTCTAAATACATTTCACCCTTCTTGGAAAAGGATATGTGGGCATCAGTGGTTTCAAGAAGGTCTCACCCTGTCAGGTGAACTAGAGCAGATTCCACATTTGAGTGAGATCAAATGGTATTTGTCAGATTAGAGCAGATTTGACTAGTAAAAATATGTGTTGCCTCTTAACAGTCCTTAGCTGGAAGAGAACAGGTTCTGATTTAAAAACAGATATTGCTTGATGAGATGTCCTTAGTATTTGTACAGAAGCTTATTCTCAGGGAGAGGGCAACTTAGTTTGGTAGGGTTAATAACAGGCAGTGTACAACTATAATTTTATGTGTGTGATGTGATGGCTGGGTGTGAGGTGGGAGGGATGATGGGTGGGGGGAGGGAGGTTCACAGTGTGAGGGATGTAGATGGTGGGCGTCTAAGTATTACCTTGTCTTGTACACCTGAAACTAATAAAAATAAAAAAATAAAATAAAAGCAACATTCAAATTAAAAAAATAAATAAATAAATAAATAAATAACAGGCAGTGTAGCCCCGGGATCTACAATGGCCTTGGTATTTCCCCCTTTCATGGTAATTTCAATTTCTACTGAAGTATTGGTAAGGAGAAGTGGAAATGCCCTCTCATAGTCCTTGGAGTCTTATGCTTGCTTCTGTTTCTTTTCTTTTTCTAACTCCTGTTTCAGTTTTCTACTATTTTTCTTAAGGTGACCTGATGTTTTACAATAAAAACAGACTCCTACTTGTCTAAGGGACCTTCAGAGAGAGGTCCGGCTTGGTTGCTTAATTGCTGGAGCAACAAGTTTATGATTTTGGCAGGTTTATCTCTCTCTTTCTCCTGAACAGTTTTAAAGAGTTTATCAGCCAGAATTACTAGTTCATCAGCATAGATGGTGGGCCAGTTTTATGTTATTTAATCAGAGTTACAAGCTCTTCACTAGTCCTTCCCAAAATGGCAAATTGAGTAAGGGGTTTTGATGATCCTTAAACTGTCTGGAAAGAGACCTGAGTATTGTTTGAAAGGTTTTTTTTGAAATGTTTAAGAAATCAAGCACTGGTTCATCAGGCTCTCTTTTATATTGCTGGATCTTGGCCCAGTCCATTTTCTGGGGAAAATTCTCAGGGATGGCTTGGCAAAACTCGTGGGTAATTCCCTGCGTTTCCTCCCATCCATCTCTCCCTGTTTTAAAAAGTCCTCTATGAGAGTTCCCCAGAAAACCTTATTTAACTATTCCTTTTCTTTGCTCTCAGAAACCAGTAGGTGTATTCATTAAAATAAGTCAGAATATCCAGGATCATATGTTCTAACCATTAAATCAAATTTGTTTGTGAACTCATCGGGGTCCTGTAGAAGGTTGCGGAATCTTTAGTAATTCTTTAATTTTCTTCTAGTCCAAGGGACATACACAATCGCGGGATCTCCTCTGTCTGACACCAGATTTTTCCAAAGGGAGCTGCCAGAAGTTTTTTTTCCTATTCTATCCTGGTCTGATTTTCTATTCTGAGTCTCACCTAGGTCAGTAGGGAGCTGTGGGGGAGAAGGCATAGGAGAGAGAGAAGGAGAAGGAGGTGAAAAGGAGAGTAAGTCTGGACAATGACATAGAAGGATAGCGGGACAGTTGGAGAAGAAAGAAAAGTGAGGTGTTTGCATTGAGCAGCTTCATTAACCTTCTTTAGTTCAGAGACAGTCTCTAAAATTTCCTTACTAACTTCCTAGAGAGAAGAAAGTCTCTCTGTACTCCATTTCAGAGGCTTCTAGTTGTCAATTGAAGCCAGTCATTCATTGATTTTAGAACTGGCTTTTTTCTATTGTGTGTGCAAAAACTAAAAAAATAAAAAATTACTTTAGTTGTCAAAAGAGCTCCATTTGGGCTGTCATAAGTTGATATCACTTGTAGTTAAGTCTTTCCATTTTTGTAACTACTTGCAAGTAAAGGCTCCCTAGCAACTAACTGTACATCTGCAGCAGTATCTATGGGGCTTGGAGTGTCTGGGGCTTGTTGGCCTTGGAGATGCAATTTCTCATGTTAAATTTAGTTTTTTTTTGTGGGGGATCTGCAGAGTCTGAACACATTTCTAGGGTTTTGTGTAGTGGGTTGAAATGTGCTGCTTATTAGTTGAGCTCCAAGGGGCTGTCTGTTCTGGGGTCACTCCAATCTTTTTATGCGCCTCGGTTTCTCTCCGTGGCTGTCTAGTACAAATGTGAGGACTCGGAGCGCTAGGTAACCAGCCTTTATGTGCACGACCCCGGACAAGTCAAATATTTAATAACAGTTGTGTTGGAATTCCCTATGGGGCCACTGCACGTTTTAAGGAGTATCCTCAGAAACTTCCACATAGATTCTCAGTCACTTAAGAATACCCATAATTCTTGCTGGAGTGAGTAAATGCCCCTTGTCTTTGGAGCTGAATAAATTCAGACTCTCATTTATCCAGCAAAAGGCTTTGTTCAGACTCTCAGTAAGTAATTCCGGTTGAAAAACCAAAATTAAAAACCAGCCACCCATTTTTGTTTTCTCTTGTCCCTGGGTTATTTCAACCATTATTTTTTAGTGTCAAGGATTTTTTTTTTTTTATTTTTTTTTAGGAAAGGTAAATAAAGTCAGGGCCTCCTGCTTAAAACACGGAGGTCCTAATGGTATTACAACAGCTATATACGATACCAGATGCGTAGTAGATGGGGTCGGGGGGGAGGTTATCATTTTGTGAGGGGTGTAAATGTCTAACTATTACATTGTTTGGTATATCTGAAACTGAAAACAGGGAAGTCCTGAATTCCAAGAAAAATTCACCACCCAAGTTCACCTGTCGCAAAGCAGGGAGCCAGTGGGGCACAATTTGCCTTTGCAGGTACCTAGCACTGGGTCTGGGTCTGCAGGGTGGTCCTGGGGGGGCTTCTTTGGAATCCTGCTGACTGCGCCAAGTAAATGTCAATGTAAGAAACGCTGAAGCCTGTAGAGAATTTTATGAGTTTATCTAAGCCAAACTGATGACAGCTGTAGGGAAACAAATATCAATAGATTGAAAAAATGCTTCACAGAATGGCCATTTTGCAGCTTATGTTATACATTAGAATCAAAGGATGAGGAGACTTAAGGAGGGTAACATTAAATCCATTGGTGGTAGATTAAGGGGGTGGGAAAAAGCAAAGCAGGGAAATCTCCGGGATTGGATAAAAAGTAAAACATAGAAATACGTACTTCTTTTACACTAGTGGGTACAGGATAGTTAACTAGCATTTACAGCACGTAGAGATGGTAGGTGGGGAAAAAGATAAAAATGAGGAGTCTTGTTCTGGTGTGGTGGGTTGTGCCCTAAGGGGTCTGGAAAGGAGATTATTCCAACATTTCAAAGGTATGTTAGCTTCGGTTCTACAAAATGATAGGCAACTCACTTAAAGTAAAGATTGACCTTGGTCAAGGAAGCCTAGGACATGACTACCCACCACAAATCGCTTTCAGTGAGGAACTTTTATGTTCAGGCCATCATATGTGGTTAATTTTGGTCTCTGAGTTTGTAGGACCTGCCATGCGGCCCTCCCTGGTGCTTGTCAGGTTTAGTGTGTGGCTCCTTTTGCATCCACAATTTTAACAGACATCTCCCCAAAGAAGATGTACAGATGACAAATAAATAATGAAAAGATGCTCCCCATTATGGGAATACAAATAAAAACACAATGAGAAACCACTACACACCTATTAGAATGACCAAAATTTGGAACACTGACAACACCAAATGTTGGTGAGAATGTGGAACAACAGGAATTCTCATTTATTGGTGAGGGGAATGGAAAATGGTACATCCACTTTGGTGATTTCTTATAAAACTGCACATACTCTTACCATATGATGCAGCAATCACACTCATGGTATTTACCCAAAGGAGTTGAAAAGTTGTGACTACACAAAAACCACACACAGATGTTTATAGCAGCTTTATTCATAATTTGCAAAACTTGGAAGCAACCAAGATGTCCTGCAGTAGTTGAATAAATAAATAAACCTTGGTTAATCCGGACAACAGAGTATTATTCAGCACTGAAAAGAAATGTTCTATCAAGCCTTGCAAAGACATGGAGGAACTTTTAATGCATATTACTAAGGAATAAAAAGCCAATTTGAAAAGGCTACATACTATATGATTCCAAAATATGACATCCTGGAAAAGGCAAACGCATCAAGACTGTAAAAAGACCAGTTTTCCTGGAGGGTGAGGGGAAGGATGTGTAGGTGGAACACAGGATTTTTAGACCTGTGAAATATTATAATATTATCATGATGGATACATGTCAACATCCATTTGTCAAAACTCACAGACTGCACCATTCCGCCAATGAAACAATATACATTATGGACTTAGGATGATTATGATGTGTCAGTGTAAGTTCATGAATTGTAACAAATGTAGCATTCTATGGGGAATGTTAGAAAAGGAGGAGGCCACGCATGTGTGGGAGCAGGGAAGTGAGTATATGGAAAATCTCCGTCTTTTCCTCAATATTGCTGTGAACATAAAACTACAAAAATAAAGCCTTAATAAAAAAAATATGGAATCACGTCACACCTGTCAAAATGGCTATCATCAATAAACAAACAATTGTTGGTGAGGATGTGGAGAAAAGGAAATCCTCATGTATTGTAGGTGGGGTTGCAAATGGGCACAGCCACTGTGGAAAACAGTGTGCAAGTTCCTAAAAAATAAGAATAGAACTACCTTATGACCCAGCAATTACCCTTTTGAGTATTTATCTGACGAAAAGAAAAACACAAATTGGAAAAGATGTTTATTGCAGTGTTATTCACAATATCCAAGATATGGAAGCAATCTAAATGTCAGTCAGGAGATAAATGGGTAAAAAAGAAGGTACATATATGTAATGGAATATTACTTGAACATCAAAAAGAATGAAATCTTACCATTTGCAATAGCCTAGATGGACCTAGTGGGTATTATGCTAAGTGAAATAAGTCAAAGAGGAAAGACAAATACCACATGACCTCACTTATATGCAGACTTTAAAGAACAAAATAAACAAACAACTAAAAGAGAAACATACTCACAGACACAGAGAACAAACTGATGGTTGCCAGAAGGGAGGGTGGTTGGGGATCTAGGTGAGAAAGGTGAAGGGATTAAGAAGTACAAATAGGTTGTTACAAAATAGCCACTAGGATGTAACATACAGCACAGAGAATATAGTCAGTAATATTGTAATAACTATGTTTGGAGCCAGGTGGGTAATAGACTAATTGGGGGGAAATCACCTCATAAATTATGTAAGTGTCTGACCAATGTGCTATACTCCTGAATCTAATATAAAATAATACTGAATGTCAACTGCAATTGAAAAATAAAAATTAAATATAAAGTATCTATTTATAAATCAATAAGATATTTTTCTATGCTCTTTGATCTTATTTCCTCTGGATGAAGATGACACAACAACCTGGGAGTCACATAATGCACATGGTACAGACTCTGTCAGCCTGAATCCCAGAAGGACTGCGTGGAGCAGATAGTGCTGCCACTCAGCCTCCCCAACACACTGCTGAGTTAGAACCACACTGGACATCTTATTACCAAAAATAATCTATTATATGGAGCCCCTGAAATTTGGAGGCTTACTTGTTATAATAACTATTTACCCTAATTAATGTATGTCCTTACTCCAACAACCAGGGTCAGAGTATTAACTCAGTTGAGAGAGGAGAGAAACAAAACTTTACATTGTTATATGAAACTTGAGATCAAAGTTTTACGAGGATTGATTTTAAAAATACTGCAATGTGACTGTTGTAGTAATATAAAGTAGGCATAAAATCATAGATGTGGCCAAGAAATTGTTAAAGGACTGTGGGGATAGAGCCCCAGAGAGCAGTTTCCAGGCTCTCGGCCTCATGTGGAAAGGTGCTGGCTTGGGTAGTAGATGGCCGTCAGCTGTGGCTAGTTGGCTTTCAGCTGTTACGGGTTAGCCATTAGCCACTGACGTAACTGCCATGGCTAAGCTAGCAAGGGCGGATTGAGGATTCCAGAGAGGCGGGTTGCAGTTAGCAAGTGAGGTTGGTTGGCAGAGATGCTGAAGGCTCCTGCGGATGTCCTGTGGCTCCTGCTTCCTGTGTCTCCAACTCAGCCACCAGTGAGACTATAGTGGTATGACTCCCGTATCTATGGCTCTCTGGGTGTTCCTTTTTGGCCTCACCAATTCCTGCGTTCTTATGTGGGGAGCAGGACCAGAGATCCCGTATGACACTCTGCATGGCATGGACCCACTATCTAGTAGGAATGAAAAGACAGAGTAGAGTTGGAAGTCATGAACAGAAAAGAAAGTTTTCATGTTTTTATTGAGAAAAGAGTAAATAAATTGTTATGCTTGTTCAGTGTAGCAAAAATGGTTTAGTAGTCGGGAGAACATCAACAAAGTGCAGCAATGTATTGATGAAGAAAGTGAATAATGAGGTCAATTTGGAAATAACCGCTTGTACTCTTGGAAATGCTTGAGAGGGTCTTTGAAACATCTAGAGAGCCCATGAACAGTTGCAGCCGGGGCCTGGAAAACCTACTGAAGAGACTCAGAGCTAGACGCCCTCAAGGACCCTTCCTCCCGCTCTTGTTAGCAGAGTGCAGGGTTGAGTCAGCAGGTCTGCATCTGCTCTTGGGAAGAACAGACTGACGCCAGCCCCTGAGCTCCAGGGACTCCCAGTCTCTAACAAGCTCAGGTCCTTAACTGGTGATGCGATTGTATCCTAGTGGCTCCGATGTCTCTGTCTTGCTGTCCCAGTAAACAGGGTATTTTGGGGTGTGCTCACTCTGGAATGCTTGCCACGGGAATACAGCCCACTGTGGCCGCCTCAGCACACCCTCCATGGGACGACGAGAACGTAGGGACCAGTATGTTCTGATCCTCCTCTGCTGATGAGCACCCTGGTGTGTTTTCCACCAGCAGCAGGTGGCGCTGTGAACTGTACGCCTGTGTCCCTTGAGTCACATTTGTGTACATATTGAAGGGCTTCTCCAGGACTGTTCTGACTCTGGCTACACCATGGATTAATCCCTATCCTGATGGAACAAAGGGACAATGGACAGCACTGCAGCCTGAGCACTGGAAAGTGGGCAGCTCCAGAGTCTTTTGCATTTGTGAGCGGGAACTTAACTGCAAAAGAGCAGGTATTTCAGCTGCCAGCGGGAAATGTGATTGGTTTTCAGTGGAAAGAGCTGTTCTTATTCTTTGCTGGTTCAGACTCCGAGGAGTATGGTAGCACGAGAATGGCCGCAGCTGAAGGAAGCTGCCGTGAGAACCAGGAAAGCATCAATAACAGCGCCCACAGCTCTTTCCTACTTGTCTCTCCATCCTCCCTGCACTTTCGCTCTGGTAGTGATGGCAGCAGTGGGAAGTCACAGCCGCAAGGAGCCAATGAGGATCCAGCATCACAGCAAAGTCTGAGTTCCTGTGAAAAGACTCAGTTGCAGATCAACCCAGCGTTAGTGGAAGAGAATTAATGAGGCCGACTTGGAACTTGACCTGATCCAGGGACTCACATTGTCATCAGATCTCTCTCTCTCTCTTTCTCTTTCTCTTTCCCTCTCCCTCCCTCCCCAACTTCCATCTCTCATTCTGTTCCTGGGAAAGGTAGACAATAACAGTCATAACCTCCTTACATTATCCCACCTTAACAACTTCAACAGAAAGACAGACATCTTTCTCGCAGTGTCCGCTGGTACACTCTGATTGGTCAAGTCTGGGTCCTGCAGTACTTTCTCAGTATTTAAGACCATGTTGATTATTAAACCATGTAACCAATAAAAGACCTTTGAAAATTCTCAAGTCTATGAGAGAAATGAAATAAATGGAAAACAACCCTAACTTTTAGAACTGCTAGCTTTCTTTTCACTTCTTTACTTTCATGTTTCTACCTAACAAACATACCTCCTTCAAGCCCCAAATTAGCAAGAAGATGGAGCCACCATTCTGAGATCATAATTTTGATCCGTGTTCCTGTGGACCAGGCACCAAATCCCTTCAACTTGAGCTCTTTCTTTATTCTAGTCTCTCCATCTCTGGTTGCAGTACTGCGAGATATCAGGCATTCAGGTAGCCCCGAAAGTCACGCTCTAGTAGGCACACCCTCACATACCCTGTGATCCCCAGCTCCTGCTATTAATGCCCTTGTGCAATCCCCACCTTGGAACACAAGCTGGACCTAATGACTCACTTGTAATAAAGACAATACAGTGAAGTGAAGAGTTTTCTAATCACCAGGACACAGGACATGAGGGAACTGAGGTCAATTATTGCAACGTCAGCTCTTCAAACGGGGCTGGGGAAGCACAGACTCCCCATTGAACCTGTTGCCAAAGGACCCTGCAGCCTCTTCTATCTGAGGGGTTGCTCCTCTCGACTTCAACCTCCACTGTCCCTGCCAGCAGACAGGGTGACGATGATGAGGTCACCATCAGTGATTCTGATCCTGGCTTAGATGAGCAAGGAATCTAGTCTGTATCGAAAGAATTAGAAAACCAAAGACAAAGACTCCTAAATCTAACACCTGGTGAGCCCAAACACTCCCTCCAGAAGTCCCATGACTAGAAAGATGAGAAGGTAACAGTCTCCAGTTTCCCTGTCCTGCCCCTGTGACCCAGCTCTTTTGCTCCAACTTAGAATAATGTGCCTGGGGACCCACAGTGGTGAGCACTGTAAATACATGTCTGCTCATGTCCAGAACAGATCACGTTGGCCACGCACTCCTGGGAAGTCCTGCTCTCCCTATACACACTATGTCAGTTGTATACATCAGAAACCCAAATAATGTCTGAACAGGAGAGAAGCTTGTGTGAGAGAGGCAGGCAGTCCAGGGCTGCCAGGATGGCTCTGTGCCATGACGTTGTCCAGGACCCAGGATCCATGACCTTCCTCTCTGCTGTCCCTGGGGTGTTGCCCTTGTTAGGACAACCTAAGTTACCCCAGACCTTGTCCATGGTCTATGAGCAGCCAGGGAAAGCATGGATGGAGGAAAAGGGAAGCCCTTTAAGCAAAACCTACAGCTTCACATCACTTCATCATATTGGCCACAAGTTTGTCACATGGACACAGCAGGTTTCAAGGAGGGCTAGAGAATGCAGTTTTAATCTGGGTGACCACGTGCCCAGATAAAACTCTGATTACTGTGAAGTAAGGGTGATGTTTGCCATGCTTAGTAAGTTTCAAAATATCAGGAGTGACAGAATTGTCATTTCTATACCTTAAAGCAAACCTGATTTGTATGTAAAACATTAAATAATAATAAATGTATAGTGTGAATTGAAAACAAAGGTGCAGATCAAGTATGTGGTAAAATACGACCTGATAGAAAGGGAAAACTCTCTATATAATAGTGTAAAAACTGGTAACAGTGGTGGATGGAACAGAAGAGGTCATTTACTTTTCACTGTATACCCTTTTTAATTATTCAAAATTTAAAACTCTTGTGAATAAATTTTGAATTACAAAAAACTTCGTTTAGTAAGTATTTATTAGGCAGTTAACATATGTCAAGCTCTCTAGTTGGCCTCAGTGAATGAAATGTAAAGGAATTCAGAAAGAGTTTGAATAACGTGGTAAGTACAACAAATTGTAATTAGTTGTTGGAAAACAGTCTTTTGCTTTCCAGGAGAAGCAATGTCTAAACTGAGACACCTAGAAGAGGAGTAGAAGAAATCCAGGTGAATGGGCAAAAAAAAAAAAAACCTCTTGGGAAAAACCATGACTAAGGCTTAGAAGAGAAAGAGAGCAAGTGGGGGACATGGGGGACTGTACGCAGTTCAGGGTGGAGATTAGAGAGTAAAGATCACACTGGCAAAATCCAAGGCTGGAGTGTGAGCGTTCTAGAGATCCCAAGGCTTGAGGGGATTCTGGGCTTTCATCTGGGGACAACACGCAGCATGTGGCAGCATTTAAGCCAGGGAGAGCCCTAATCAGATCTGCATCCTAGAATAATCTTCCTGGTTGAAGTGAAAGAATGAATTGAGAGACACTAGACTGGAAACATGGAGAAGGAGGGGAGGGGCAGGGAAACCCAGCCGGAATGAGAGAGAGTCTTAGCATGGAAGGAAAGACTAGAAAGGACACAGACTTCTGAGTGATCATGATCCAGGGCTGACATGGAGCAGGAGCATTTGGAAAATGCAGTGGGAAAGGAGAATTGCCCCCAAATATCACATTCCATCTGGAAAAAAAAAATGGTGTAAAACAAGGGGATGAGAAACATGAGAAGGAGGAACGAGGCAGATGGGAAGAAGAGGAGAGGAAGAGTATGATTTAGAGTTCTAGCATGCAGAACTCTTCTGTACCCCATCTGAGGGTCAGGGGCTCGGGCAGCCCCTCGTGCTGCACATGGCACGTGTATCTCTGCTCCTCTCCAGAAGGCACCCCCACGGCTGCCCACTTCTGGAAGGTCCCGTCCCCCGCGGGCCTGGTCTCCACGAGCTCCGTGTCCTGGGTCACGTCCTCCCCATCACGCTGCCAGGTCAGGGTGACATGTGCAGGGTAGAAGCCCAGGAACAGCACTTTAGGTGAACTCCCCATGAGGGCTAGGTGGTGGGCACATGTGTTCTGGGAGGTTCTGTGGTCCACAAAGTAGGGAGGGCTTACTCAAGTGCTCGTGGGTGGCATCTACTCCAAAGACCAAGACGCCATTACTCCTGCTGGTTTTGTTGCCAACAGGGTGAGGCAGGGAGTGTTCTCTATCAGATGGTGGAGAGAACCAGCCCCACGCTAAGCCTAGACAAGGGCGTGGGAATCCAGTCCCACATTCTCCTCCAGGCTAAGAACCTCTCCAAAGACTCTCCACCCTCGTATTAAGCCTATTACTCAATGTCCCTAGATAAATATTTATAAACACTCGTAGCTACTGTATCTCTAGTCAGAAAGAACCAAAAAGTGTGAAAAACGCGGAGTGCCTAGTGACTAGCCCAGTGGTCTCCTAAGAGTAGTTCCACTCTAGGGTGGGCCTAAGAAGAATGTGTGAGATGGCACTGCCCAGGAGACCCAAGATGAGAGGCTCTCCAGAGCCACATTTCTGGCTTTTGAGGAAGCCATCATCAGCACGTGGGCCCCACCCACCCACACGGGATTTCCTAAACCCCTGTGTGGACTGACTTGGGGAAGACCCCTACCCATACTCTGGAGAGAGAACTGGCCCAAGCTGGGGATGAGGGAAGTGCTGAGTGGGCTGTGGGAGGGCATTCCCAGTGCACTTCAAACCCTCATCTCCAAACCCCCAGTATCCGTGTGGCCACAGGACGCACAGCATCACAAATACATCCTGTCTATAAAGTTTCCGTGGCCCTCGCATTCCTGCTCGGTGTAGCAGACAGTGAATGAGGTTCCTGGGTATTGCACAGGGCCCATATCCGAGCTCAGGTCATCACCATCGTAGCCATTATGCTTCATGGTCCCACCGTCCTCCCAGAGCTCACAGCCATAGGTGAACTGGAGGGTGTGGGGGCCTGCTCATCGCCCAGGACTGGCAGTGTCAGTAAGAGCACAGCATGCCTCCAGGCATCTCCGTTAATGGTCCCTGTTCCCGCTCTGCACCCCACCTTATCTTTTGGCTTGTAACATGACATTCACACTGTGGACAGACAAGTTTGGTCCTCTGATTCTGATGTTCTTTGCTTGCTGTCAGTTCTGCAGTGGGGCGTGGTCTGCACTCGGTGCCAGGACATATTGGAAAAGCATTGAATAGGGACTTACAGACTTGGGCTTTGACATGAACTGTGTCATTTGGGCAAGTTATTCAACCTTCTATGGTGATCTGGTGTGAATGGAGGGTTGGATTATGACCCCACCGGTCTCCGTTAGTGCTAACAGTCTCAGATTCTAAGTGCAAGTTCCTACAAACAGAACCACAGCAGACAGCATTAACATAAGAGGGCACAAAGTGCTCAGTACAGTTTTCCTTGAGTGTTATGAACTGAACTTCATATGTGAAGCCCTAACCCCCACTGGGACTGTATTTGAAGACAGGGCTTTGAGTCGGTAATTAAGGTTAAATGAGGTCATAACAGTGAAGTCCAACATGACTGATGGTCACATATGAAGAGGAAGATAAAGATTCTTTTTCTCTATGTGCACACACTGAAGAAATGCCATGGGAGGACACAGCGAGATAGCGGCCATCTGCTAGCCAGGAAGAGAGGTGTCACCAGAAATGGAACCCTTCCAAACCTAGATCTTAGACTTTCCAGCCCCTGGAACTGTTAGAAAATAAGTTTCTGTCGCTTAAGCCATGCAGTCTGTTGGCTTTTGTTGTGGCAGCAGAGCAGACTGACACACTGAAGTACTAGAGAATGCAAATAACATCAACAAGCCCAAACTTCTGCTGGAAAATTCTCGATTGAATTTCAGTCAGACAGAAACACCTCTGGGCTTGCCCCAGCCTGGAATAACCACACCCTCCTCTGGAGTCCCACAGCTCAAGCTTCTAACCCAACACTTACACATCCTGCCAGGCTTCATTGTGTGTCAGCTGTCTTCTCTTATGCTGTGAGCCCTTAGGAGGCGGGCACTATACTGGTACCTGTAACAGTGATCTAGCAAACCTTCGTTGGATTCACGCTCCTACAAGGATCAGAGGATCAGAGCTGAGCAGCCTCACTATTCAGCTTTAATTGTACTCTCACTGGCTTATGCCTTGATCTGACATTCAAGGCCCTTCACACACTGTTTCAATCGTGCCAAACTCAGCAAGAGATATTAACTAGGAATTATTCTACTACAGCCTATCCCCTGACACTGTGCTGAATCTCGTCCCAAACCTTGCTGAAGTCTAACTTCTGCCTGCTTGGAATGACTTTCTTTTTTTCCTTCATTGACCCAAATTCTACACCTGCATCAGGTGCTATCCAAAGTTCTTCCTCATTCACGACATTTTCTCTGACCGTAGGAGGGTCTAGCCTGCAAACTTTGGTAATCTGTTTTTTCTGCTTCTCGTTTGAAGTAAAGAGTTTCTGTTCTTTGACATCTCTGGGTACGCATCAAAGGGTCAACAAAGTGTTCCCAGAAGTATGAATGCCTCCTATGTTAACTACAAGTTCTTTGAGGACAATCACTACGTTACTTTTCTGGTGCTCCACCTCCAGCTGCCAAAAGCCATATACTAAGTGTGTGTCCATGACCCAGCGAAACTGCTGAATTAATGACTTATTTCAAATAGACTCCACTTCCCTTGTGAGCAGAGCAGGCTAGCTCTCACTCTCAGGTGACAGTGTGTGCACACTTGCCTGCCCCACCGGACCCAGTGGGAACACTTATCTGGAGGGCCTCTGCCGTGGGGATTGGGGTGAGATGGTGAGCACTGCTTCCCCCGTTTTCTCCCAGGCACCTACTTGTTTACTTTTGTGCGTGCTCTTTGTTGAGACCATGCTCCATGATTTGGTTGTACTATCATTACAGATTCCTGAAATTTAAGTTGGAAAATCTTTTTTTACTCAATGAAAGTTTATTGGGGTGACTGTGGTTAGTAAACTTACATAGGTATCAAGTGTACAATTCTGTATTACATCATCTATATATCATATCGTGTTTTCACCACCCAGAGTCAGTTCTCTTTCTATCACCATGTATTTGATCCCCCTTACCATCATCACCCACCCTCCACCCACTTACCCTCTGGTAACCACTAAATTACTGTCTGTGTCTATGAGTTTTTGTTTCTCATTTGTTTGTCTTGTTCTTTTGTTGTTTTTGGTTTATATACCACATATCAGTGAAATCAAAGGGTTCTCTGCTTTTTCTGTCTGACTTATTTCACTTAGCATTATAGTCTCAAGATCCATCCATGTTGTCACAAATGCTCCTATATCATCTTTCCTTAACGCCGAATAGTATTCCATTGTGTATATGTACCACAACTTTTTTATCCATTCATCTATCGAAGGACATTTTGGTTGTTTCCATGTCTTGGCCACCGTAAACAAAGCTGCAATGAACATTGGATTCCACGTGTCTCTATAGAGAAATGCTTTTATATTTTTGGGGTAGATACCCAGGAGAGCGATTGCTGGGTCGTATGGTAATTCTATTTTTAATTTCTTGAGGACCTCCACACTGCCTTCCATAGCGGCTGCACCAGTCTGCATTCCCACCAACAGTGTATGAGAGTTCCTTTTTCTCCACAGCCTCTCCAACACTTGTTACTATTTGTCTTGTTGATGAAAGCCATTCTGACTGTGACTGGGTGAAGTGATATCTCATTGTGGTTTTCATTTGCATTTCTCTGATGATTAGCGATGTTGAGCATTTTTTCATATGTCTATTTGCCATTTGTATATCCTCTTTGGAGAAATGTCTCTTCAGGTCCTCTCTCCATTTTTCAATTGGGTTGTTTGTTTTTTTTTGTTGCTGAGTTTCATGAGTTCCTTGTATATTTTGGATATTAGCCCCTTATCAGAGGCACTGTTTGCGAAAATCTTCTCCCATTCAGTTGATTGCCTCATTATTTTGTCAATAGTTTTTTTTGCTGTGCAGAAGCTTTTCGGTTTCATATAATTCCATTCGTTTATTTTAGTTTTTACTTCCATTGCCTTTGGAGTCAAATTCATAAAATGCTCTTTGAACCCAAGGTCCATAAGTTTAGTACCTATGTTTTCTTCAATGCAGTTTATTGTGTCAGGTCTTATGCTTAAGTCTTTGATCCATTTTGAATTAATTTTGGTACATGGTGACAGATAACAGTCCAGTTTCATTCTTTTGCACGTAGCTATCCAATTCTGCCAGCACCATTTATTGAAGAGGCTGTCTTTCCTCCATTGTATGTTTTTAGCTTCTTTGTCAAAAATTATCTGTCCATATTCATGTGGTTTTATTTCTGGGTTCTCAATTCTATTCCATTGGTCTATGTGTCTGTTTTTCCACCAATACCAAGCTGTTTTGATTATTGTAGCCCTGTAGTACAAGCAAAAATCAGGGAGTGTGATACCTCCAGTATTGTTCTTTTTTTTTTTTAAATATTGCTTTGGTTATTCGGGGTCTTTTGTGGTTCCAAACAAATCTGATGATTTTTTGTTCTATTTCTTTAAAAAATGCCATTGGGATTTTGATGGGGATTGCATTAAATCTGTATATGGCTTTGGGTAATATGGCCATTTTAACTATGTTGATTCTTCCAATCCAGGAGCACGGAATGTCTTTCCATTTCTTTGTGTCTTCTTCAATTACTTTCAAAAATGTCTTATAGTTTTCAGCATATAAATCCTTCACATCCTTGGTTAAGTTTATTCCTAGGTATTTTATTCTTTTTGCTGCAATTGCAAAAGGAATTGTTTTTTCTATCTCTTTTTCTGAGATTTCATTGTTGGTATATAGGAAAGCAATGGACTTTTGTACGTTGATTTTGTAGCCAGCAACTTTACTGTGTTCATTGATTGTTTCTAACAGCTTTTTGGTGGAGTCTTTAGGGTTTTCTCTATATAGCATCATGTCATCTGCAAAGAGTGACAATTTAACTTCTTCATTCCCAATTTGGATGCCTTTTATTTCTTTCCCTTGCCTGATAGCTCTGGCGAGGACTTCCAACACTATGTTGAAAAGCAGAGGTGATAGGGGACAACCTTGTCGTGTTCCTGAACGTAGAGCAAAGGGCTACAGCTTTTCACCATTAATTATGAGATTAGCTGAGGGCTTGTCGTATATGGCCTTTATTATGTTGAGGTATTTTCCTTCTATACCAATTTTAGTAAGTGTTTTAATCATAAATGGATGTTGTATCTTGTCAAATGCTTTTTCTGCATCAATTGATAGAATCATATGATTTTTGTCCTTTATTTTGTTTATGTGACGTATCACATTGATGGATTTGCGAATGTTGAACCGTCCTTGTGCCCCGGAGATGAACCCCACTTGGTCGTGTTGAATAATCTTTTTAATGCATTGTTGTATTCGATTTGCCAGAATTTTGTTTAGGATTTTAGCGTCTGTATTCATCAGAGATATTGGTCTGTAGTTTTCTTTTTGTGTGTTGTCCTTAACAGGTTTTGGTATCAGAGTAATTTTGGCCTCATAAAATGAGTTAGGGAGTACTGTCTCTTCTTCAATTTTTTTGAAGAGTTTGAGCAGGATTGGTATTAGATCTTTTTTGAAGGTTTGGTAGAATTCACTGGTGAAGCCATCTGGTCCAGGACTTTTGATTTTGGGAAGGTTTTTGATGACTGATTCAATTTCGTTACTGGTGATCGGCCTGTTTAGATTTTCCAGTTCTTCATGGTTCAGCCTAGGAAGGCTATATGTTTCTAAGAACTTGTCCATTTCTTCTAAGTTATTAAATTTGGTGGCATATAGTCCTTCATAGTATTCTTGGATAATCCTTTGTATTTCTTTGGTGTCCGTGATAACTTCCAATTTTTCATTTCTGATTTTGTTAATAAGTGTCTTCTCTCTTTTTATCTTAGTGAGTCTAGCCAAGGGTTTGTCAATTTTGTTAATCTTTTCAAAGAACCAGCTCTTAGTCACGTTAATTTTTTCTATTGTCTTTTTGTTCTCTATTTCATTTAGTTCTGCTCTGATTTTTGTTATTTCCTGTCTTCTGCTGACCTTGGGTTTCGCTTGTTCTTCTTTTTCTAGTTCTTTAAGGGGTAACATGAGGTTATTTACTTGGGATTTTTCTTGTTTCTTGAGATAGGCCTGTAATGATATAAATTTCCCTCTTAATACTGCTTTCGCGGCATCCCAAAAATTTTGGTAGGATGTATTTCCATTATCATTTGTTTCTATGTATCTTTTGAGCTCTCCTCTAATTTCTTCTTTGACCCAGTCGTTCTTTAAAAGTATGTTGTTTAATCTCCATGTATTTGTGTTTTTTCCTGCTTTCTTTTTGCAGTTGATATTCAATTTCAAAGCTTTGTGATCAGAGAATATACTTGGTATGATTTCAATCTTCTTAAATTTGCTGAGGCTGATTTTGTGTCCCAATATATGGTCTATCCTTGAGAATGTTCCATGTACACTAGAAAAGAATGTATGGTCTGATGTTTTAGGATGAAGTGCTCTATATATGTCAATGATGTCCATTTCATGTAATGTGTCATTAAACGCTGCTATTTCGTTATTTATCTTCTGTTTGGATGATCTATCCATAGCTGTCAATGATGTATTTAAGTCCCCTAGTATAATTGTGTTTTGGTCAATTTCTCCCTTTAGTTCTGTTAGTAGTTGCTTGGTATATTTCGATGCTCCCTGATTGGGGGCATAAATATTCATGACTGTTATGTCTTCTTGTTGTATTGTCCCCTTTACCATTATGAAATGTCCATCTCTGTCTCTTGTTATCTTTTTCACCCTGAAGTCTGTTTCATCGGAAATCATTAAGGCTACACCTGATTTTCTCTGGGTACCATTTGCTTGGAGTGTCAATTTCCACCCTTTCACTTTGAGTCTATGCTTGTCCTTGTAGCTGAGATGTGTCTCTTGGAGACAGCATATGGTTGGGTTTAGTTTTCTGATCCAATCTGCTACTCTGTGTCTCTTTATTGGTGAGTTCAGTCCATTTACATTTAGGGTGATTATTGATATGTGAGGATTTCCTGTCATTCTGTCTTTAGTTTTCTGGTAATGCTGTGTCTCCATTGTTTCTTTGCCTTTTTGTTGTTGTCTATTATTTCTGTGTGGTGGTATTCTATGATGTTTCCCTCTGTTTCTTCTTTTATTACAGTATATATTTCAGTTCTGGATGATTTTTGAGTGGTTACCCTTAAGTTTATGTAAAAGAAAGTTTGATATTTAGAGTATTCCAGTTTCTTCAGTACGCTTACTTTCTCTATTCCCATATTCCAGTTCAGGCCTTTACGCTCCCCCTTTTTATGTCTCGGTTGCCACCAGTTGTGCCTGTTGATGGTGGTCTAATAGCCTCCTTTAGTATTTCTTGCAGTGCTGGTCGTGTATTAGAAAATTCCCTCAGCTTCTGGATGTCTGGAAAGTTCTTTATGCCTCCTTCATATCTAAAGGAGATCTTTGCTGTATATATTATCCTTGGCTCATAGTTTCTCTCTTTCAATAGTTTGAATATTTGGTTCCATTCCCTCCTAGCTTGTAGAGTTTCTGCTGAAAAATCTGATGATAATCTAATGGGCTTTCCTTTGTAAGTTACCGTCTTCTTTTCCCTGGCTGCCTTGAGGATTCTATCTTTGTCATTGATTTTAGACAGCTTCAATACAATGTGCCTTGGTGAAGGCCTGTTGGGATTGAGGTAATTAGGTGTTCTATTTGCTTCTTGGATTCAATTTCAGCCCTCTATCCTCAGTCTTTGCTCCGAGATCTGCCGTGAGCGAGCGTTGGGTTCAGCCATTTTGTATGCTGCCCCCTCAGCCCTGTGGGCCGTATGCGGAGCCCTAGCAGTCCAAGTCTTTCCCTCTCCCGCAGCTGCAGCTGCGGTAGTTCCGGGATGCAATGAGCACGGAGCACTGAGCTAGGTCTGCGTCCTGTGCCCGCGTGGCTCTGTCTCCGCACTTCTCCTCTCCATCCTCCCCCGCTCGCGCGATTCACCCACCTGGAGGTGAATTCAGCAGTGGGCCTCTTCGTCTTACCTGTCTGCTGTGCAGGGAGTCCTTTGTGGAGTTATTGTTGTCCGATTCGTTGTAAATTCCAGGGGAGCGCAACAAAGGCTCACCTCACGCCGCCATTTTTCCCCCTTTTTTCACATTCTTTATTTTAAAGTCTATCTTGTTAAATATGAGTATTGCTATTCCAGTTTTTCTTCTCATTTCCATTTGTATGAAATATCTTACTCTATCCCTTCACTTTCAACCTGTGTGTGTCTTTTGATCTGAGGTGAGTCTCTTGTATACAACATATGCAAGAGTCTTGCTTTCTTATCCACTCAGCCACCCTAGGTCTTTTGATTGGAGCATTTAATCCATTTACTATTAAAGTGATTATTGATAGGTACATTGTTATTGCCATTTTGTTATTTGCATTTCTGGTCTTCTTTAGTTAGACTGTTTTTATATTTCTTCTGCTTAAAGAAGAATTTTTAACATTTACTGCAATGCTGGCTTGGTGGTAATGAATTCGTTTAGCGTATACTTTTCTGGAGGCTCTTTATCTCTTCTTGAATTTTAAATGATAGCCGAGTTGGATACAGCAATGTAGGTTTTAGGTCTTTGTTTTTCATCACTTTGGATACCTTCTGCCACTCCTTTCTGGCCCTAAAATTTCTGTAGAAAAGGCAGCTGGTAGTCTTATGGGAGCAACCTTGTAAGTAACTCTCTATCTGTCTTTGCTGCTGTTAGAATTCTCCCTTTGTCTTTAATCTTTGTCATTTTAACTATAATGTGTCTTGGTGTGGGCCTGTTTGGGTTCATCTTTGTTGGAACTCTCTGCACTTCCTGGGCTTGTGTGTCAATTTCCTTCACCAGGTTAGGGAAGTTTTCAGTCATTATTATTTCAAATATGTTCTTGATCCCTTGCTTCTTCTCTTCTCCTTCTGGTATTCCTATAATGAGCATGTTGTTGCATTTGATGTTATTCCAGAGGTCTCTTAAACTATTTTCATTGTTTTGCTTTTTTGTTGTTGTTGTTCTGTTTTCTTTTTGTTGTTCCAGTTGGGTGATCTCTGCTATCTTGTCTTCTAAATTGGTGATTCAATCCTTTGCTTCATCTAACTCGAGGGTAATTCCTTCATGTGTGTTCTTTATTTCAGTTAATGTATTCTTTATTTCTAACTCGTTATCTTATGATTTCTCTATCCCTCTTTCTGTTGTCACTAAGTTCCTTCAACATTCTTATCATCAGTGTTCTAAACTCTGTCTCTGATAGGTTGGTTACCTCTATTTTATTTAGTTCCAATTCAGGAGGTTACTTCTGTTCTTTTATTTGAGACATGTTTCTTTGTTTCCCCTTCTGGCTGACTCTCTGTGTTTGCTTCAATGTATTAGGTAGATCTCCTAGGATTCTCAGTCTTTGTTGGGTGGTTTTATATAGTATGTGTCCTTTATATTTGAATTGCACTGCTTCCCTATTTTCCTGTACTTGTGCTCCAGAGGTGACCCTTGTGTTGTGTCACCTGTTGAGGTTGAGCTTTAATTGCTTTTGACTCAACAGTAGCTGGAATTGACTCCCAGGCTGACTAGCTGTGAGAACTGGCTATGCCCACAGTATATGAGTTGTTGTGAGAGGACTTACCCCTTAGATGAGGCTTGGCCCCTAGGGGCTCTTGTGCTTGTAGAGAATTCCCTTCAAGTGTGTCACTTGTATGTAAAACCCGGTAGTACTCTGGTTTGGTCTGGAGTTGGCTTCTAGGTATGTTGGTTCTTGTGCCTTTGTGCTGGGCCCTGGTGCAGGGCAATTTCAGAACAAAACAAACCAACAAGCACACAACAACAAAAACAACAAAACCACATACACTCACATGTAAAAAGAACCCACAACCAACACTCAACACAAACAATAATCTCAAAAATACAAAAGAAAATACAAAAGAAAGAAAACCAAAAATAAGGACACCCCCAAAAGAAATCAATACTGATAAATGGAAAGAAGCAGGAAAAGTAGAGTAAGGAAAAGAAAAAAGAAAAGAAGAGAGAGAGAAAAGGGTAATCTATCTATCTATCTATCTATCTATCTATCTATCTATCTATCTGTCTGTCTGCTATATTTGTATATATATGTACTAAAAATGATAATAAGACTAAAATGAAGAAATAAACAACAACCAGTGCCAGTCTTGGCTTAAGCCTGCCAAGGTATCTCCAGGTTGTCCTCTGCATCCTGTGGAGTCACAACTGGCCACTTGGTGTCCAGAGTGCCCCTGCAGTGCAGTTCTAGATGAGTGAGGCTATTGGGTGTGGTTGGTAGTTTTTAAAAATCAATGCAGTTTGTGCTCTTGCCTGCACAAATCCATGCTGAGAGCACCATAGCCAGCCATTGGGAGTTGGGCTTCTTCCCTGTGTGCAGGTCTTCTGGGTCTTAGGGCAGTTCCATTGAGTGTATGTGGAAGGCGTGAGATTTCTGAGTTGCTGAAAGCCCAGAGCTTCCTCTGCCACCCTATGCTGACTCCTGAGTGTGTCTCAGCAGCGACAATTGCCCTGAACCACTCAGAAAAGGTGAGGGCTGGGAAGGCAGGTGTTTTTATCTCTCTGCCCACCCTCTTCCCTAGGTCACAGCTGCAAACCAGCTTTTTCCAGTTCTTGAGAGCTACAGCTCCTCTGTAATCTGGCACTGCTTCTCAGTTCAGGGACCATCTTAAGACTCTGGAACAGCTGTGGTAGGATTGCTGAGGTAGAGTGGAAGGAAGGTTCCAGTTATGGAGTTTGCTTTCTGTCTGACCAAGAAAGCCCAGCCTCAGTTCTCAGCTGAGGTTTCTTCCTCAAACGCTGGGTATCATAGTCCTCTATGTTGATCCCTCGGCAGGACTATGAGGCATAAGGAGAGAACCCACAGCTTGGCTGCTGTGATCTCTGGTCTGTGTCCTGGGGCCCTGTATCTCTGCAGCCATGTTCTGCGACCCCACACCTTTCCCTTCGCTCTTCCCCCACTCGTCTGGTTCTGTCCATCTCAGATAATCCTCCTATGAGTGTTTTAGCTGTTCTGTGTGATGAGCAGAGAATCCTTTGATGAGTTGTAGATGTTCAATTTGTGGTAAGTTCCAAGGGAAAACTCAACAAGCCCACTTCACTGCCGCCATTTGTATGATGTCACACTGAGAAAAGAATTTTAAATGTGGTCATTTAAAATTGTAACTAAGTTACTAAAATTGTAACTAAGATTAGAATGGATAACTAAGGCAATTGCATTATTATATATGTGTGTATGTAAACTCTCACCAGATCTTTAACCATGGCAATTTTTAAGTCTTTTGTCATTTACATTTATTTTCTTACTCTGAAGCTTTTGCAAAACTATTCTTACAAATGCATTTCATCTTAAAAGATATATAAAATACCTGACAAGTACTTATAAATACATGTTTGTCATAACTTTAAAAACATAATGTCGTAAAATGGTGGCATGAGGTGAGCCTCTTGAAATCTCCCCTGGAATTTACAACAAATTCAACAACTATAACTTCACAAAGGACTCCCTGCGCATCAGATAGGCAAGACTAAGAGGCACACTACTGAAATCACCTAAACGTGGGCAAATTGCGTGAGTGGCGGTGGGGGTGTGGCGGAGGGGGTACGTGGGGGGAGGGAGGGAGAACTGTGTAGACAGTGCTGCGCAGGCACAGGACGCAGACATAGCTTGCTGCTCCAAGCTCGCTGCATTCTGGAACTACCACAGCTGCTGGAGAGGGAAGAACTTGGACTGCTAGGGCTCCATTTATGGCCCACAGGGCTGAGGGGACAGCATATAACACAGCTGAACCCAATGCTCATGGCAGAGACCCCAGAGCAAAGACTGAGGGAAGAAGGCTAAATATGGTCATTTAAGCCCTCACTGCTGAGCAGAGAATGGAAGCCTTAGGCAGTGAGACTAGCTGCCCCCTCGCTACCTTCCCAGAGCTTGTCCCATCCCCATATGCCCAGTGTTAGAAGCGGCATAGTACCAGTGTCAGATAAAAAGAGCAGAATATTTGCAGTTCTGAGAACTGTGGTCCACAGACCCAGATTCAAGGCCAACTAGTACCGGCAAAGGGGAGGGAACTTGGAGCAGGACTGCTGTGGTGCTGGTTGCTGCCATTGCTCTGGGCCACCTCTCACAACCCACCCCGCCCCTCTTGCCACCTATCTGGGTGGCTCTCTGTAGGAGTAAACAGAGGTGCTGTAACACATGGGCTGTAAAGCTGGTGCAGGAAGAGCTTTGGAACTTCAAAAGCTCTCTGCATCCCCACACAGAGGTGACTCCGTATGACCATGGCAAACTGTTAACAGAGGAGAAGCCCACCTGCCAGGGAATCGCCCCATATGTGAGAAGCTGGAATAATGCAGAGAAAACAAAACACTACAGTATGAAAGAGAATAAAAGGCTGCAGTCAGAGAGAAAATAAAACATTGTACCAACACATACTGGAAAACAAAAGAAAGACCTCTTCTATTAACCTGTTGTAGAACCCACTCCGGTTAATGTCTAGGAGGAGAAATCATAAATCATTAATTGCCATGAATAACCAAGGTAACAAGACAGCTCAGAAAGAAAGTGAAAAGTCTCCAGAAAATAAACTTAAAGATATGGAAATATGTGACTTAAATGACAGAGATTTCAAGATTGCAGTTCTGAAAAAACTCAACGAGATGCAAGAAAACACAGACAGGCAGTTAAATGAACTGAGAAACACAATCAAAGAACAACATGAGAATTTAACAAAAGAGATTGAAATTTTAAAAAAGAACCAGATAGAATTTCTGGAGATTAAAACCTCAATAGAAGACATATAGAATGAAATAGCCAGCTTAGGTAGTAAAGTTGATTAGATGGAGAAAAGAATCAGTGACATCGAGGACCTGGAAAGGTTCCAGAAACCTGGAAATGACACAGAAGGAAGAAGAAAGAGACTTGGGACTTAAAAAAATGAAAGAACTCTACAAGAACTTTCCGACTCCATCAAAAGAGCAATATAAGAATAATGGGCATACCAGAAGGAGAAGAAAGAGAGAAGGGAACAGAGAGTACATTCAAACAAATAGTCAATGAGAACTTCCTAAACTTGTGGAAAGAACTGGATCCTTGAATCCAAGAAGCAAATAGAACACCTAATTACCTCAACCCCAACGGGCCTTCTCCAAGGCACATTGTACTGAAGCTGTCTAAAATCAACGACAGAGAAAGAATCCTCTAGGTAGCCAGGGAAAAGAAGACGGTGACCTAGAAAGGAAAGCCCACTAGAATATTATCAGATTTTTCAGCAGAAACTCTACAAGCCAGGAGAGAGTGGAACCAAATATTAAAACTATGGAAAGAGAGAAATTATGAGCTAAGAATAGACATGAGCCAGCAGATATCCTTTAGATATGAACGAGGAATAAAGACCTTTCCAGACATACACGACCTGCACTACTAGAAATACTAAAGGAGGCTATTTGTCTACCATCAACAGGGACAATTTGTAGCAAGCAAAATATAAAAAAGGGGAGAGTAAAGGCCTGAACCACAATATGGGAATGGAGAAAGTAAGCGAGCTGAAGAAAATGGAATACTCTAAATATCAAACTTTCTTTTACGTAAACTTAATGGTAACCACTCAAAAAATAATCCAGAACTGAAATATATACTGCAATAAAAGAAGAAACAGAGAGAAAAATCATAGGATACCACCACATAGAAATGATAGACAACAACAACAACAAAAACAGCAAAGAAACAATGGAGACACAGCCTTACCAGAAAACTAAAGATAGAATGACAGGAAATCCTAACATATCAAAATCACCCTACATGTAAATAGACTGAACTCACCAATAAAAAGGCACAGAGTAGCAGATTGGATAAAAACTAAACCCAACCATATGCTGTCTCCAAGAGACACATCTTAGATACAAGGACAATCATAGACTCAAAGTGAAAGGGTGGAAATTGACACTCCAAACAAATGGTACCCAGAGAAAATCAGGTGTAGCCATAATGATTTCCGATGAAACAGACTTCAGGGTGAAAAAGATAACAAGAGACAAAGATGGACATTTCATAATGGTAAAGGGGACTATACAACAAGAAGACATAACAGTCATCAATATTTATGCCCCCAATCAGGGAGCACCGAAATATACCAAGCAACTACTAACAGAACTAAAGGGAGAAATTGACCAAAACACAATTATACTAGGGGACTTAAATACATCATTGACAGCTATGGATAGATCATCCAAACAGAAAATAAATAACGAAATAGCAGCCCTAAATGACACATTAGATGAAATGGACATGATTGACATAAATGGAGCACTTCATCCTAAAACATCAGACTATACATTCTTTTGTAGTGTACATGGAACATTCTCAAGAACAGACCATATATTGGGACGAGCCTATATATATAATATATATATAAAACGAGCTTCAGCAAATTTAAGAACATTGAAATCATACCAAGCATATTCTCTGATCACAAGGCTTTGAAATTGGATATCAACTGCGAAAAGAAAGCAGGAAAAAACACAAATACATGAGATTAAACAACATACTTTTAAACAACGACCGGGTCAAGCAAGAAATTAGAGGAGAGATGAAAAGATACATAGAAACAAATGAGAATGATAATACATCCTACCAAAATTTTTGGATGCAATGAAAACAGTTTTAAGAGTGCAATTTATATCATTACAGGCCTATCTCAAGAAACAAGAAAAATCCCAAATAAGTAACTTCATGTTACACTTTAAAGAACTAGAGAAAGAAGAGCAAATGAAACAGAAGAAAGGAAATAATAAAAATCAGAGCAGAAGTAAAATGAATAGAGAACAGAAAGACAATAGAAAAAATTAACCTGACAAAGAGCTGGTTTTTTCAAAAGATTAACAAAGGTGACAAACCCTTGGCTAGACTCACTAAGATAAAAAGAGAGAAGACACTAATTAACAAAATCAGAAATGAAAAAGGGGAAGTTATTCCGGACACCACAGAAACACATAGGATCATCCAAGAATACTATGAAGGACTATATGCCAGCAAATTCAATAACCTAGAAGAAATGGACAAGTTCTTAGAAACATATAGCCTTCCAAGGCTGAACCATGAAGAACTGGAAAATCTAAACAGACTGATCACCAGCAAAGAAATTGAAGCAGTCATCCAAAACCTTCCCAAAAGCAAAAGTCATGGACCAGATGGCTTCACTAGTGAATTCTACCAAACCTTCAAAGGGGATCTAATGCCAATCTTGCTCAAACTCTTCCAAAAAATTGAAGAAGGGACAGTACTCCTTAACTCATTTTATGAGGCCAACATTACCTTGATACCAAAACCTGGTAAGGACAACACACAAAAAAAGAGAACTACGGACCAATATCTCTGAATACAGATGCAAATTTCCTAAGCAAATTTCTAGCAAATCGAATGCAACAATACATTAAAAAAATTAATCATCATGACCAAGTGGGGTTCATCCCAGGGGCACGAGAATGGTTCAACATATGCAAATCCATCAATGTGATACATCACATAAAGAAAACAAAGGACAAAAATCATACGATTTTATTAATTGATGCAGAAAAAGGATTTGACAAGATACAACATCCATTTATGATTAAAACACTTAATAAAACAGGTATAGAAGGAAAATACCTTAACATAATAAAGGTTATATATGACAAACCCTCCGCTAATCTCATAATTAACGGTGAAAAAGTGAAGCCCTTTGCTCTACATTCAGAAACACGACAGGGCTGTCCCCTATCACCTCTGCTTTCAACATAGTGTTAGAAGTCCTCGCCAGAACAATCAGGCAAGAGAAAGAAATAAAAGACATCCAAATTGGGAGAGAAGAATTGAATTGGCACTCTTTGAAGATACATGGTGCTATGTATAGAAAACCCTAACGACTCCACCAAAAAGCTATTAGAAACAATCAACGAATAAAGTAAAGTTGCTGGCTACAAAATCAACGTACAAAAGTCCATTGCATTCCTATATACTAATAATGAAATCTCAGAAAAAGAAATAAATAACAAATTTCTTTTGCCAGTGCAGCAAAAAGAATAAAATACATAGGAACTTAACCAAGGATGTGAAAGACCTATGTCCTGAAAACTATAAATCATATTTAAAGGAAATTGAAGAAGACACAAAGAAATGGAAAGACATTCCGTGCTCATGGATTGGAAGAATCCACATAGTTAAAATGGCCATATTACCCAAAGCAATATACAGATTTAATGCAATCCCCATCAAAATTCCAATGGCATTTTCTAAAGAAATAGAACAAAAAGTCATCAGATTTGTTTGGAATCACAAAAGACCCCGAATAGCGAAAGCAATCTTAAGAAAAAAGAACAATACTGGAGGTATCGCACTCCCTGACTTTAGCTTGTACTACAGGGCTACAATAATCAAAACAGCATGGTATTGGCAGAAAAACAGACACATAGACCAATGGAATAGAATTGATAACTCAGAAATAAATCCACATAAATATGGACAGATAATTTTTGACCACAAAGCAAAAAACATACAATGGAGAAAAGATAGCCTCTTCAATAAATGGTGCTGGCAGAATTGGAAAGCCATGTGCAAAAGAATGAAAGTGGACTGCTATCTGTCACCGTGTACCAAAATTAATTCAAAATGGATCAAAGACTTAGCATAAGACCTGAAACAATAAATTGCATAGAAAAAAACCCAGGCCCTAAATTTATAGACCTTGATTCAAAGAGCATTTTATGAATTTGACTCCAAAGGCAAGGGAAGTAAAAGCTAAAATAAATGAATGGGACTATATCAAACTTAAAAGCTTCTGCACAGCAAAAGAAACCATCGACAAAATACAGAGGCAACTGTGGCATCCAGCACAACAGGGGCAGTGAGGATGCAAGAAGGGGCGGTTTGCGTTAAGTTTTAAAGAAAGAAACAAACAGAGACTTAATGTTGTTAAATCTCTCCGAAGGCCCGGGGTCTCTCAGTCTCAGAGGACTGGAGCCCAGAAGAAAGCTGACTGGAGGTTTTATTGATAAGTATGCAAGGGAGTAACAGTGTTTTTGGCATGGTCTGTGAGACGCACTTATCACGATATGGAAACATCCCAAGCCAATTATTTTAATCTTTAAACAGCTGAAGTACAAGGTCCCACAATATCTTACCTAAGGTATATATCTTCTCAATATCAAGTCTCTCATATATTAGAGATAACTGGTCTCTGTTCTCCTCATTATTTTTCTAACTGACAGCTGTGAGGGAAAAGCCAGAGCCGGCAACAGACTTTCCCAAGCAGGGGCAAGGGGAGGCAAGGCCCCTTCCCATATTTTTCTAAGGTAGCTCATTGGGGGTCCCCACTCGGTTCCGCCTGGCTTAGGTTGTATCTCCCGTGAGATATCTTACTTACCCGTCTTTGGCTGCAAACCATCTTTTGGGGACCAGACAGAGAGACATAAGGTGTAAACACAAGGATGGAACAGAGTCACAGAAAGGCACAATCTCACAGACTCTTCTTTCCTTAAGGAAAGACATGGAGGGACAGTTGGCTAGGCTGTTGTGCGACTACAGGCATCCAAATGAATGGGAAAAGATTTTTGCAAACAGTACCTCCGAAAAGGGGCTAAAATCCAAAATACACAAGGAACTCATGCAAATCAACAACAAAAAACAAACAACCCAATTGAAAAATGGGCAGAGGACCTGAAGAGACATTTCTCCAAAGAGAACATACAAATGGCAGATAGACATATGAAACAATGCACAACATCACTAATCATCAGAGAAAGGCAAATAAAAACCACAGTGAGATATCACTTCACCCAAGTCAGAAGGGCTATCATCAACAAGACAAATAGTAACAAGCGCTGGCGAAGCTGTGGAAAAAAAGGAACCCTAATACACTGTTGGTGGGGAATGCAGACCGGTGCAGCCGTTATGGAAGGCAGTGTGGAAGTTCCTCAAAAAATTACTAATAGAATTACCATATGACCCCGCAATCTCTCTCCTGGGTATCTACCCAAAAATCTGAAAACATTTATACATAAAGACACAGTGCTCCAATGTTTATTGCAGTTTTATTTACAGCAGCCAAGAATGGAAACAACCAAAATGTCCTTCGTAGATGAATGGATACAGAAATTGTGGTATATATGTACAATGGAATACTATTTGGCAGTAAGAAAAGATGAAACAGGACCACTTGTCACAACATGGATGGATCTTGAGATTATAATGCAAAAAAAGCAAAATAAGTCAGACAGAAAAAGCAGAGAACATATAATTTCACTGATATGTGGTATATGAACCAAAACAACAAAAGATCAAGACAAACAAATGAGAAACATAAACTCATAGACACAGACAATTGTTTAGTAGTTACCAGAGGGTAAGAGGGAGGTGGGTGTAGTTGAAGGTAAAGGGGATGAAATATATGGTGATGGAAGGAGAACTGACTCTGGGTGGTGAACACACAATGGGATTTATAGATGATGTAATACAGAATTGTGCACCTGAAATCTATGTAACTTTACTAACAATTGTCACCCCAATAAACTTTAATTAAAAAAATAAAAAGGGGTGGGCTTATAATTTCATGTGAGGCCTTGAATTCTTCTATCCTTCCTGTAAAGAAACCCAATAGGAAAGGAGGGGAATCTGTATAGGATCTCATAGCTATAAATAAAATAGTTACTCACAGGCATCCTGTAGTTCCAAATACACTTACCTTATTATCGGCTATTCCTGTGGACTGTCAATATTTCTCAGTGATAGATTTATGTAGTGCCTCTTTCAGCATTCTTGTAAAAAAAAAAAAGTCTGTAAAATACCTCTTTGCTTTCACCTGGGAAGGTCAGAGTTTACTTGGACGGTAATGCCCAGGGGATATACAAAGACTTCCACGTACTTCTCTAAGATACTAAAGGCTGGTTTGCATGATGTTGAATTTTTCAGAAATCCCACTTTTATCCCATATGTGGATGATTTACTTATGTGCTCTAGGACATATTAGACTCCCAAGAGGACACAGTTTCCCTATTACAACAGCTAGCCATAAAGGGACATAGGGTCTCAAAAGATAAGTTTTAATTCTGTGTCCTCAAGTAAAATACTTCGGTCATCTAATATCTATTGAAGCACTACTAATTAAACCAGAAGGACTTAGAGGAATCATATCCTTTCCTTTTCCAAAAACAAACAGTAAACCAGCTTAGAGGGTTCCTGGGTCTGACTGGATGCTGTCACAATTGGCCTCCAAGTTTTTCCTTAAGGCCCAGCCTCCATATGTTCTATTAAAATCTGGTGAATCTGATCCAATTAAAGGAAACTTAAAGGGAAACGAGCTGAAGAAGCTGTAGAGGAGGTATTATTTAAAGCTCCCACTCTGTGGCACCTTACTTATAAAACGTTCTTCTTTTTTCTACATGAAAATAAAGGAAATGCTTTAGGAGTTTTAACTCAACAACATAGAGCTCATCATAGATCTCTAGGATATTATACTCAGCAATTAGACTCAGTAGCCAAAGGGCTCCCTCCCTGCATAACGGCCATCTCTCCTACTGCCATGTTATGCAAAAACAAACAAACAAACAAAAAACCCCAGAAGAAATAGTTATGGGCTCTCTTTTATTTATGTTCCTCATTCTGTTGAATTTCCACTGAACTGTCATCACACGCAACACTTCCGTTAGCCAACTGGTTTCTTATGAAGTACTCTTCCTTTCTGCACCTAACATTGCTTTAGCTCAGTGTAATAGTCTTACCCCAACACTTTGCTACCTTCTTTGCAGGATGAAGACACCCATGATTGTGTTTTGCTTACCAATCACATTCTTAGTCCTAGGAGTGATTTACAGGAAACTCCTACTGATAAAGCTGACTTAATTTGGTTTACAGTTAGATCTTATCTAAAAGATGAATAGGGACATTATCAAGCTGGATATGCAATAACTTCCATGGTAGACATGATTTAAGGTTCTTATTTACCTGAATGAAATGAGATCTGCCCAGCAAGCTGAATTTATTGCTCTAACCTAAGTTTGTCAATTGACCAAAGATGAAATAGCCAGTATTTCCACTGATAGTTCCTATACCTTTGGTGCAATTCATGACTTTGGAATGTTGTGGGAGCAGTGAAGCTTCTCAACTTCCTCAGGACAGTTCAAAAAGAGTGGAAACAGGTTGCAAAATTATTAGATGTCATACAGCAACCAAAAACACTTGGCAATTATCAAAATTCTAGTACATTCTAAGGCTACCGCTGCAGAAGCAAAAGAAAATAATTTAGCTGATGCTGCAGCTAGACCAGCAGCAATAAAGAGCCAAGTTATCCAAATCTGAGAATATTTCTTCTCCCTATTAAATCAATAAGAGACTCTCTTACAGTCCCAACAGACAGCTGCAAAGAAGAAAAGAAAATATGACAACAAAAAGGGAAAACCTTTGACCCAAAGGGATGTAGCTTAGACCTAATCTTACCTCTAAGTACATGAGCTAATGCATTGGGAGCCTGAAAAGATGATTTCACAGAGTAAACAGTACTATTGGAAACTTTCTCCTACTATAGGTCATAAAGTGTATAGCAGATGTTTTATCTGTCCAAAATATAACCCTGGAAAATCAGTGCATGGGTTCCAAGGACACTTCCCATTTCCTTTAGGTCCATGAGAGTTATGGTAGTTGGGTTTTACCCAAATGCCACCATGTCAAGGATATAAAAATGTGTTAGTTATGATTTGTATGTTCTCTCTGAGTTGAGGCATTCTCTTGCAGGTGAGCAATGGCCTTAATAGTATGTAAATCATTATTGGGGGAAAAAATTCCGGTTGAGGAATTCCCTCTGAGTTACATAGTGACTGGGGAACTCATTTCACTCGGTAAATAATGGAGTCCATTTGTAATATTTGGCCTATTCTACAGAATTTTCATAGTGCTTATCACCCCAGTCCTCTGGATAGGTAGAACATACGAATGATACATTTAAGCCTCAAGCAGGTGCATTTTCAGAAGCTTTTAATCTCCCTTGGCCAAAAACTCTCCTTATAGTGCATCTCAACCTGAGATATTACTTTTGGTAAACACAGCCTTTCTCCTCATTAGTCACGGTTCACCCTGTGCAAAGGGACGTATGAACCAACCTTACTAAAAGGAGACATTCTACATTATTATCAAGGACTTATCAAGCAACTTTTAAAAAATTGATAAATTAGTAACTGATTCATTTCACAATGAAGATGAAGACTTCAAAGTCCATGACTTACAACCAGGAGATTTTGTCCATTGGAAAAGACATCAATTAAAGACACTCTCCTACCTCATTGGGAGGGTCCTTTTCAGGTATTACTAATTCATATGCAGCTAAACTTAAAGGTGTTAACTGAAGGATTCACATTTCTCATGAAAAAAAGCGGGGATTTGCCTAACCATAAACAGACATCTGCCCCTGTCTCTAACACTCACCTCTGCTACAGCGGACATCAAAGACTCCTGGAGGATGATGAGCCACAGACACCAGAGTTAGACAGCTAACCCAAGACATCGAGGTCTATATACCTACAAATTGATGTTGATGTTGAAAAACCATTTGTTTGATTGTCTTTACCTTTCTGCTAATAATACTAGTCATATTAATGGTTACATTTGTTCTTTGGGCTTTCCACAAAACTTGTTCTTATATTGCTCAAATGTTAAAAATTGCTGAAGGTATATAAGAAAACTTTTGTATTATCACTAGTACTCTCTTTATGGTTTCTATTTTGAAATTTAGAAGGAATCTTATTGCAGAAAGAAGGACAGAGATGTGTGTGTTTTTGAGAGAAGTTAGAAGGAAGTAGTTTGTCCTAATAAGTTAATTATTTCAGAATGAGTAAAAAGAGACAAAATGAGGACAAGGAAAGTTGTAGAAGTTTTGTGGAAAAGGAATCTTGAGAAAGGAATTTTGTGTATGACTAATGCTAGAATACAATTATGGGAACCTGCCTACCCTCTAACCCAACAAGGGCTATTAATGATATTAATTCAGATGGAAACTGAATTAACTGAATTAACTGAAGTGGCTATTTAAAATGTCCCTTTACTCGGTGTGAGGTCGGAGGGATAGTGGATGGGGGGAGGGGAGTTCACAGTGTGAGGGATATAAATGATGAACGTCTAAGTATTACCCTGTCTTGTACACCTGAAACTAATAAATTAAAATAAATGTAAACAAAAATAAATAAAAAAATAAAGCTAAAAAAATAAATAATAGAAAAATAAAATGTCCCTCTATAATTGCAGCTGAGACATAGGAAATTTACTTATGAACCTCTAACTTTCCTCCTGGCCTCTGAAAAATTTCTGATGGCAATTGGAATTTGCATCATTGTGGTTTTTTTTGTTTGTTTGTTTTGTTTTAGTTTTGGGTGTACAAAACAATGTACTAGTTAGACATTTACAACCAGTTAGACATTTACACAAGGTGATAACCCCCTCCCCCAATCTACTATCCTTTTGGTATAGTATATAGCTGTTACAATTCCATTGACTCTATTCCTTATGCTCTAGTCCACATCCCATGTCATATATATATATATAATAGTTGACACTCAATATTATTCAGACTCAGGTGTACAGCACAGTGGTCAGACATCTACCCCTTCTATAAAGTGGTCCCCCTAATAAGACCAGTGCCAATCTTACCCCCTACAAAATCTTTACAATATTATTGATTATATTCCTTAAACTATATTTCATATTCTGTGGCAGTATTGTGACTACTAATTTGTACTTTCTAACCCTTTACCTTCTCTGCCATTCCCACCTCCTGCCATCTAAGAACCATCATTTTTCATTTTCCCTATATCACTGAGTCTATTTCTGTTTTCTTTGTTTGTTTATTCTGTTCTTTAGATTCCACATATAAGTGAGATCATATGGTATTTGTCTTCCTCAGTCTGATTTATTTTACTTACCATGATATTCTCTAGGTCCATCCATGTTGTTGCAAATGGTAATATTTCATTCTTCTTAATGGCCAAGTAATAGACCATTGTATAAGTGTACCACAGTTTCTTCATTCAATTGTCTATCGATGGGCATTTTGATTGTTTCTATAATCTGGCTATTGTGAAGAGTGCTGCAAAAACCATAGGTGTGCATATATTTTTCTGAATTAGTGTCCTGGATTTCTTTGGCTAGATACCCAAGAGTGGAATTCCTGGGTTATAAGGTAGTTTAATGTTCAATTTTTTTCAGGTATCTCCATACAGTTTTCCATACTGGCTGCACTAATCTGCAATCCTACATGGAGTGCACAAGGGTTCCCATTTCTTCACACCCTCACCAACAATTGTTATTTGTAGATTTATTGATGATAGCCTTTGTAATTGGAGTGAGATGGTACCTCATAGTGGTTATTATTTGCATTTCTCTAATGATTAGTGAAGTTGAGCATTTTTTCACATCTCTCTTGGCAATCTTTATGTTCTCTTTAGAGAAGTATCTCTTCATCCCCTCTGCCCATTTTATAAATTGGATTGTATGTTTTTACATGTTGAGTTGTATGTTTTTCTTTTACAAATTTTGGACATTAACCCTTTATCAAATTTATCATTGGCAAATATCTTCTCCCATTGGGTAGGATGCCTTTTTGTTTTGTTGCTTGTTTCCTTTGCTATGAAAAACTTTTTTCTCATTTTCATTTTTTAATTCAAGTTTATTAGGGTGACAATTGTTAGTAAAGTTACATAGATTTCAGGTGTACAATTCTGTATTACATCATTTATAAATCCCATTGTGTGTTCACCACCAAGAGTCAGTTCTCTTTCCATCACCATATATTTCATCCCCCTTACCCTCATCTCTCACCCCCCACCCCGCTTACCCTTTGGTAACTACTAAACTATTGTCTGTGTCTATGAGTTTTGTTTCTCATTTGTTTGTCTTGATCTTTTTGGTTTATATACCACATATCAGTGAAATCATATGGTTCCCTGCTATTTCTGTCTGACTAATTTCGCTTAGCATCATAGTCTCAAGATCCATCCATGTTGTCACAAATGTTCCTATATCATCTTTTCTTACTGCTGAATAGTATTCCATTGTGTATATATACCACAATTTCTTTATCCATTCATCTATCGAAGGACATTTTGGTTGTTTCCATGTCTTGGCCACCGTAAACAAAGCTACAATGAACATTGGAGCACACGTGTCTTTATGAATAAATGTTTTCAGATGTTTTGGGTAGATACCCAGGAAAGGGTATCCTTTGCTGGGTCATATGGTAATTCTATTTGTAATTTTTTGAGGAACCTCCACACTGCATTCCATAATGGTTGTACCAATCTGCATTCCCACCAACAGTGTATGAGGGTTCCTTTTTCTCCACAGCCTCTCCAACACTTGTTACTATTTGTCTTGTTGATGATAGCCATTCTGACTGGGGTGAGGTGATATCTCATTGTGGTTTTTATTTGCATTTCTCTGATGATTAGTGATGTGGAGCTTTTTTCATATGTCTATCTGCCATTTGTATGTCCTCTTTGGAGAAATGTCTCTTCAGGTCCTCTGCCCATATTTCAATTGGGTTGTTTGTTTTTTTGTTGTTGAGTTACATGAGTTCCTTGTATATTTTGGATATTAGCCCTTTATCGGAGGCACTGTTTGCAAAAATCTTCTCCCATTCAGTCGTTTGCCTCTTTATTTTGTCGATGGTTTCTTTTGCTGTGCAGAAGCTTTTAAGTTTCATACAGTCCCGTTTGTTTATTTGAGCTTTTACTTCCATTGCCTTTGGAGTCAAATTCATAAAATGCTCTTTGCACCTAAGGTCCATAAGTTTAGTACCTATGTTTTCTCCTATGCAGTTTATTGTTTAGGGTCTTATACTTAGGTCTTTGATCCATTTTGAATTAATTTTGGTACATGGTGACAGATTGCAGTCCAGTTTCATTCTTTTGCACGTGGCTATCCAATTCTCCCAGCACCATTTATTGAAGAGGCTGTCTTTCCTCCATTGTATGTTTTTAGCTTCTTTGTCAAAAATTATCTGTCCATGTTTATGTAGTTTTATTTCTGCGTTCGCAATTCTATTTCATTGGTCTATGTGTCTGTTTTTCTGCCAATACCATGCTGTTTTGATTATTGTAGTCCTGTAGTACAACCTAAAGTCAGGGAGTGCGATACCTCCAGTATTGTTCTTTTTTCTTAAGATTGCTTTGGCTATTTGGGGTCTTTTGTGGTTCCAAAGAAATCTGATGATTTTTTGTTCTATTTCTTAAAAAAATGCCATTGGAATTTTGATGGGGATTGCATTAAATCTGTATATTGCTTTGGGTAATATGGCCATTTTAACTATGTTGATTCTTCCAATCCATGAGCACGGAATGTCTTTCCATTTCTTTGCGTCTTCTTCAATTTCTTTCAAAAATGTCTTCTAGTTTTCAGCATATAAATCCTTCACATCCTTGGTTAAGTTTATTTCTAGGTATTTTATTCTTTATGCTGTAGTTGCAAAGGGAATTGTTTTTTGTATTTCTTTTTCTGAGATTTCATTGTTAGTATATAGGAATGTAATGGACTTTTGTACGTTGATTTTGTAGCCAGCAACTTTACTGTGTTCGTTGATTGTTTCTAACAGCTTTTTGGTGGAGTCTTTAGGGTTTTCTATATATAGCATCATGTCATCTGCAAAGCAGAGGTGATAGAGGACAGCCCTGTCGTGTTCCTGAACGTAGAGCAAAGGGCTTCAGTTTTTCACCATTAATTATCAGACTAGCAGAGGGCTCATCATATATGGCCTTTATTATGTTAAGGTATTTTCCTTCTATACCTATTTTATTAAGTGTTTTAATCATAGATGGATGTTGCATCTTGTCAAATGCTTTTTCTGCATCAATTGATATAATCATATGATTTTTGTCTTTTATTTTATTTATGTCATATATCACATTGATGGATTTGCGGATGTTGAACCATGCTTGTGCCCCGGGGATGAACCCCACTTGGTCGTGATGAATAATCATTTTAATGCATTGTTGTATTTGATTTGCTAGAATTTTGTTTAGGATTTTTGCATCAGTATTCATCAAAGATATTGGTCTGTAGTTTTCTTTTTTCGTGTGTTGTCCTTACCAGGTTTTGGTATCAGAGTAATGTTGGCCTCATAAAATGAGTTAGGGAGTACTGTCTCTTCTTCAATTTTTTGGAAGAGTTTGAGCAGGATTGGTATTAGATCCTCTTTGAAGGTTTGGTAGAATTCACTTATGAAGCCATCTGGTCCCAGACTTTTGTTTTTGGGAAGGTTTTGAATGACTGAGTCAATTTCGTTACTGGTGATCGGTCTGTTTAGATTTTCCAGTTCTTCATGGTTCAGCCTTGGAAGGCTATGTTTCTAAGAACTTGTCCATTTCTTCTAGGTTATTGAATTTGGTGGCATATAGTCCTTCACAGTATTCTTGCATGATCCTGTATTTCTGTGATGTCCGTGATAACTTCCCTGCAAAAGGAATTTATTTATTTATTTATTTATTTATTTATTTATTTATTAGTTTCAGGTGTACAAGACAAGGTAATACTTAGACGTTCATCATTTATATCCCTCACACTGTGAACCCCCCTCCCCCCATCCACTATCCCTCCGACCTCACACTGAACCATCACATTATATATATAAAATTATAGTTGGCATTCATTAATGTTTAGCTTCTGGTGTACAATGCCATGATCAGGTATCCACAGTATCCCTGAGGTGGTCTCCCAAATAGGACGCATGTCCATCGGATACCCAACAAAATCTTTACAACATTATTGAATACCTTCCCCAAATTAATTTTCAAAAAAACCCTGAGGCCATCTTGTGGTTACCAGCTGCTTCCAAATCCCTTCACAAAAGGAATTTTTTAAAATTTCTTTTTCTGAAATTTCATTGTTAATATATGAAAATGCAATGGATTTGTGTATGTGATTTTTTATTTGGCAACTTTACTGTATTCATTTATGGTTTCTAATAGCTTTTAGTGGAGTCTTTACGGTTTTCTATATATAGTATCATGTCATCTTCAAAAAGAGTATTTAACTTCTTCATTTCCAATTTGCATACCTTTTATATCTTTCATTTGCCTGATTGTTCTGGCTAGGACTTCCAATACTGTGTTGAAAAGCAATGGGGTTAGTGGACAACTGTGTCTTTTTTGTGAACACAGAGCAAAGGCTTTAGTTTTTCAGCATTGATTATGATATTAGCTGAGGGTTTGTCGTAGATGGCCTTTATGATGTTAAGGTATTTTCCTTTTTACTCATTTTATTAAGTTTTTTAATCATAAAGGGATGTTGTATCTATCTTGTCAAATGCTTTTTCTGCATCAATTGATATAATCATATGAATTTGTCCTTTATTTTGTTTATGTGGTGTATCACATTGATGGATTTGCAGATGTTGAACTATCCTCTTGCTTCTGGTCATGATGTATAATCTTTTTGATGCATTGTTGTAGTCGATATGATAGAATTTTGTTTAGGATTTTTGCATCTTTATTCATCTGAGGTATTGATCTGTAATATATGGTGTGTGTTATCCTTACCAGGTTTTGGTATCAGGGTAATGTTCGCCCTGCGGTATGAACTGGGGAGTGTTGCCTCTCCTTCCATTTTTTGAAAGTTTGAGGAGGACGGATGTAAGATCCTCTTTAAATGTTTTGTAGAACTCACTGGTGAAGCCATCAGGTCCTTGACTTTTTTTGGGAAATGTTTCAGATGATTGATTCAATTTCTTTACTGTTGATTGTGTCCACTGATTGTGTCCTCCATCTGATCAGCTCTATTCCATTCTTCATTTTTTCTACTGAGGTCTTAATCTCCAGAAATTCTATTTGGTTCTTTTTGAAATTTCACCCTTTGTTAAAATGTTTATTTTGTTTTTGTCTGTGTTTCTGAGTTCATTGAACTGCCTGTGTGTTTTCTTGCGTCACATTGAGGTTTTTCAGAACCGCGATCTTGAATTCTCTGCCATTTTGGTCACATGTTTCCATATCTTTACCTTCATCTTCTGGAGCCATTTTATTTCCTTTCTGAACTGCCTTGGTACCTTGGTTATTCATGGCAATTACTGAATTATTATTTCTCTTCCTAGGCATCTACAGGAGTGGGTTCTGCAACAGGTTGATAGAAAGAGATCTTTCTTTTGCTTTCCAGTATGTGTTGGTGGAATGTTTTATTTTCTAACCCAGTGCAGCCTTTTATTCTCTCTCATGCTGTAGCATTATATTTCTTCTTACACTGTTCCAGCTTCTCACATGATGAGGGAGACTGTTCCTGGAAGGTGGGCTTCTCCTCTGTGAGCATGTCACCTGGGTCTCTAGGCACCACCTTCGTGGGGGGATGGGGAGAGCTTCTGAAGTCCCAAAGTGCTTCCTTTAGATGAATTCAATTGTGTGTCTCGCATTCTTGCCTGTATGCCACACAGGGAGTCCTTTGTGTAATTATAGTGGTTCAATTTGTTATTAATTCCTGGAGAGATTTTAAGAGGCACTCCTCATGGTGCCATTTCTGAGATGCAATCCCCTGTATGATCTTTTTAATGTATTGCTGAATTCAGTTTGCTAAAATTTTTTGAGGATTTTTGCATCTATGTTCATCAAGGACATCATCCTATAGTTGTTTTTTGTTTGCTTGTTTTTTATAATGCCTTTGACTTGTTTTGGAATCGAAGTAATTGTGGCCTCATAAAATGAGCTTTGAAGCCATCTGTCATTCTGGATTTTCTGGTATAGTTTGAGGGAAATAGTTGTTTTGTTTATTTGTTTTTCATGTTTGGTAAAATTTTCCTGTGAAGCTATCTGGTCCAGGAATTTTGTTTGTTGGGGCTTGTTGATTACTGATTCAATTTCATTAGTAGTAACTGGAGTGCTCAGATTTTCTGTTTCTTCTTGATTCAGTCTTGGAAGATTGTATGTTTCTTAGAATTTATCCATTTCTTCCAGACTGTCTAATTTGTTGGCATGTTGTTTCTCATAGCATTTTCTTAATATTTTATTTGTATTTCTGTTGTGTCATTTGTCAGTTCTCCTCTTTCATTTCTGATTGTATTTATTTGCGTCCCCTCCTTTTTTTTCTTGAGTATGGTTAAAGTTTTGTCAAATTTGTTTATGTTTTTAAAGAACAAGCTCTTGATTTCATTGATCTTTTGTATGGCTTTTTTAGTCTCTATTTTGTTATTTCCATTTTGATCTTACTTATTTCCTTCCTTGTACTCACTTTGGGTTTATTTTACTGTTCTTTTTCCAGTTCCCTCAGGTGTAAAGATAGATTGTTGATTTCAGATTTTTCATGTTTCTTTAGGTAGTCTTGCATTGGTATAAATTTCCCTTTTAGGGTTGCATTTGCTGAGTCCCATAGATTTTGTGTTGTTGTATTTTCATCTTCATTTGTTTCACAGTATCTTTTGATTTCTTCCTTGATTTCATTGTTGACCCATTATTATTATTTATGCTTAATATAATTTCAATGTTCTTAAATATTTTGAGACTTCTTTTGTGGACTAACATGTGGTCTATATTGAAAAGTCTTCCATGTGCTCTTGAAAAGAATGTGTTTTCTGCTGCTTAGCGGTGAAGTGCTCTAAAAATATCAATTAATTCCGCCTGGTCTAGTGTATCATTTAAGGCCGCTGTTTCCATGTTGACTTTCTGTCTGGAAGATCTGTTGATGTCAATGGGGTGTTAAATCCCCCTATACTATCATTCTGTTACTGTTGATCTCTGTCTTTATATCGGTCAATATTTGTTTTATATATTCAGGTGTTCCTATGTTGGGTGCATAGATGTTTACCAAGGTTATATCCTCTTGTTGGATTGACCCATTTATTATTATGTAGCATCCTTCTTTGTCTCTTATGTTCTTCATTTCTAAGTCTATTTTGTCTGATATAAGTATCGCTACCCCAGCTTTTTGTTATATTTCCATATGAATGAAGTATCTTTTTCCATCCCTTACTTTTAGTCTGTGCCTTTTAATCTGAGGCGCGTCTTTTGTAGATAGCATAAGCATGGTCCACTTAGCTACCCTGTCTTTTGATTGGAGTATCTTATCTATTTACATTTAAAGTGATTATTGATAGGTACATAGTTATTGCCATTTTATTATTCATATTTTCGTTCCTCATTGATTTGTTTTCTTTTTTGTTGCTCTTAAAGAAGTTCTTTTAATATTTCTTGTAACACCGGCTTGGTGGTAATAAATTCCTTTAGCTTTTTTTTTTCCTGCAAAGGTATTTCTCTCTCCTTCAGTTTTAAATGATTGCCTTGATGGCTAGAGTAGTCTTGGTTGTAGTCCCTTGTTTCTCATTTTTTTGAATATTTTCTGCCACTCCCTTCTGGCATGCAAAGTTTCTGTTGAGAAATCAGCTAATAGTCTTATGAGAGCTCCCTTCTGAGTAACTAGTTGTGTTTTTCTGGTTGCTTTTAGCATTCTCTGCCTTTAATATTTGCCATTTAAATTATGATGTATCTTGATGTGGCCCTGTTTAGGTTCATCTTATTTAGGACTCCATTTTTTGGCTTGTATGTCTATTTCCTTCACCAGGTTAGGGAAGTTTTCAGTCATTATATCTTCAAATATCTTTTTGATCCCTTGCTCCTTCCCTTCTCCTTCTAGTACTCCTATGATATGAATGTTGTTATGCTTGTGTTGTCCTACCAAGTGCTACATACCTCATGGCTGAATATCACTATGGTCACCTTTGAAGTACTCCCCTTGGGTAGCTATGCATTGATGTTACATCTAGTCCACCCTTCAAAGCAATTTTGGAACTTTTTTCTGGAATGGCCATCAAAGCTGTTGTCGTATTATAGACCTGTTGTTGTGTTGTCCTGAATGTCCGGAATGTCATAAAAATGTTTTCCTTTCAATATTTCCCTTATCTTTGGATAAAGAAGGAAGTCATTGGGGGCCAGATCAGGTGACTAGGGAGAGTGTTCCAATACAGTTATTTGTTTAGGGGCTAAAACTCCCTCACAGACAGTGACATGTGAGCCGGTGCATCGTTGTGATGCAAGAGCCATGAATTGTTGGCAAAAAGTTCAGGTCTTTTTACACAGCGGTTTGAGCCCTTCCAAATAGTAAACTTGGTTAACTATTTACCCAGTTGGTACAAATTCATAATGAATAATCCCTCTGATATCAAAAAAGGTTAGCGACATCGTTGAAACAAGTTCGCAAACATAATTGTCATAACTTGTATGTTTATTATTTTATCTTTCTGATGGTTTGACCCATTTATCATTACAAAATGACCCTGTTCATTTGAAGTTACATTTTTAAGTCTCTTTTGTCTAATATTAGTGTAACAACTTCAGGTTTCTTATGGTTGCTATTTCCCTGTGATATACTTTTTCATCCCTTTAACTTTAAGCTATTTGTATTTGAATATCAAGTACGTCTACTGTAGACAGCATAACTGCATCTTACTTGTTTTCACTATAACAATCTGCACTTTGAATGTGTTTATTCCATTTACATTTAAAATTAACAGGGATACATTTGGATTTATGATGCCATTTTACTTTCTGATCACAGTTCCTAGTGGGACAAGATTCTCCTGAAGGGACAAAGACAAAGGAGCAGAGATGACCCTGCTGAAGCGTGTCCATCTCAAAGACCACAATGCACTGAGCACCAACTGGGTACATGCCCCATCCACACTCGGTCTTCACAACCTTCTCTTGTCCCACCTGCAATAGGTTCAGCATAGCAAACACATGAATTCTGGTATGTTCTCAGGTCTTCTATTTATTTCCTGTCAAACTTTAAGATTTTCTCCTTCAATTAACCCATCAACCCTTCACAGCAAGAACAGAAAAAAAAAATTCATATCCAGATTTTTATTTCAATAGGAAGTAAGAAGTTGCCGCTCAGTGTAATATGAAGTAAAGGGATGGAAACAGCCTCTGCTGGAACAGGACAGTGGATCAGAGAAGACACTCAGATCAATGTGGGAGGGGGGCATGGAGGGCAGAGGGAGGTCAGTCTCCCACCTCCTCAGATGATACTGAGAGGAACACACATTCAGATGCCCTTTGCAGAAAGAGAGCTCAGAGGTTCCTGTGTCACAAAGTGGGGGCATGGACAAATCTTGCATCACTCAGTCCCACACAAGGCAGCAGTCTCATGCTGCGGAAGAAAATAATTATGAAAAAATTGAGGTTAGTGGCTGTAAGTGGTGACATTCTCAGCAGTCTACCACATACTCAAATGTCCCAAGGAATCCCCAATATCCAGTCCTGTCCCCTCTGACCCAACCCCTCCCACTTGAGGCCCTTCAGGGTCTCACCTTTAGAAGCCGTGAGAGAAACATCAGAGCCATGGGCACTGTCACTGCCTGGGGGAGAATAAAAGAGGATGTGGTCTGAGCCCACAGCAGATGTGGTTAAAGGAGGAACTATGGGGTTTGGTGAGCTCCCCCCATGGTCTCCTGTCTGTATTATCCCTAGGGCATCACAAAGAAGGAATTATGGGGGTGGGTGCGCTCCCCACAGAGATTCCATCTACACTATTCCAAGGGTCTCAGAGATCACCCTCCACTCCATACTCACTTGCAGCCTCAGTGTAGCTCCCTCCTTTCCCACCTATGGAAAGAAAACATCCTGTGAAAAAACTAGGAGGCAGAGCCATGAGGTTTGCAGGAACCCGTTAATCTGGATCCTAGTGAAGTGTCCAGAACTGTGTCTAATGACCCAAGACAGGATCAGGAAACATGAAGAGGCAGATGTGTGGGGACTGGACCAACCACCCTCCTGGAGGTCTGTCCTTAGCAGGGACCTTCCCCTCTGATCTTCAACTGCTAGGAATCAGGTCACCATCACGAGAACTATGGAGGTGAAACATTTGATTTTCATTTTAACAAGTGCTTTACAAAAGACTAAGTGTTAGCAATCAACTCAAGAATAGTCAAGTGCGCTGTGTGGATGGGACCTCCTATCCACACACTTCTACCTGGGGCTTAAAAAACCCCTGTGAAGACAACTTAGCCCCCAACACGTCCCTACCTGAGTGCTTCTTCCTCCACAGCACAGCTCCAGCCACCACAGCTCCAGTCACCACAAAGACAACCAGACCAACAATGATGCCCATAATAGGAATGGTGGGCTGAGGAGGTGGTTCTGCAAAGGGAAAGGAAAGGGCCCAGACCTCAGACTTGAGTCCGAACCTTGTTGAAGGTGTCCATCGGGTTTCTGCTTTATCTGAGAAGAAGTTTCACCCTCATGCTTCTCTTACCCCATCTCAGGGTGAGGGGCTCGGGCAGCCCCTTGTGCTGCACATGACACGTATATCTCTGCTCCTCTCCAGAAGGCACCTCCACAGCTGCCCACTTCTGGAAGGTTCCATCCCCCGCAGGCCTGGTCTCCACGAGCTCTGTGTCCTGGGTCAGGTCCTCTCCATCCCGCTGCCAGGTCACGGTGATCTCCGCAGGGTAGAAGCCCAGTGCCCAGCATCTCAAGGTGACATCATGGTCAGAAATGGGGTGATGGGTCACATGTGTCTTTGGAGGGTCTGAGGAGGCAGAATCAGAAAATCCACACTTTGGGTTATCTCCATGGGACATTGAAGCTGCACTGATGACCATCCTGAGGAAGGACAGGACAATCGATTGGGCAGGAGGAAGCACAAAACACAGACTTCAGTGTGGGATCCAGGTTCTGGGATAATCTGATTCCTTGGAAAGTTCTAGAATCATGGTGGGAACCTAGAGTTGGAGGCTCCACGTCTCTAAGGAAGAGAACAGAGCCTTCTGGTCCTGATCTGGGTGGAGGGTGAATGATTCAGAAAAGCTGGAGTCAGGCCTCCTAAAATGTTCTCAGATGAGAAAAAGGCATTGAGAGAGAGCATCATGGTTCACTAGGTGGCTGTCAAGGTCAAAGGGAACTGTAGATGGGTCATTTCAGGAATGTCTCCCTTCATATTTGTAGAGACTGGATTCCTTAATTGTCCTCTTAAGAAAGGTGGGCCTAGGGTTTCTGGGTGGGAATTCCTGCCCGTTCTTAGGAATTATTTTCACTTTCCCATTCCTAAAGTCTGAGAAAAGTTGTTCGGGAAATCAGGAAAATGAACTCCTTGAACCTAGGTGGTTGCTAGTATCAGCCATCACTTTGTGGAAACGATTCATCGTGGAAAACAGACAACAGTTTGTATCTCGGGATTTGAGAAAGCAAAATAAATTCTTGAGACCGGGCAGGAACCCTAGGAGGGCCCTCTGTGTGAGTCACTCTGTAGCACAGAGCACGAAAACCTAGGAGACTCCTCCCTCTCCTGATTAGGAGGGGAGTTATTCTTACACTCATCCCACTTTCCTCCCATTCCCGTGGGCAACCAGCTGCAGCCCCAGTTGAGATGGGGAGGCCCTATACCTGCGCGCAGCAGCGTCTCCTTCCCGTTCTCCAGGTATCTGAGGAGCCTCTCCACGCACGTGCCCTCAATATAGCCCCTCAGGCGCTCCGCCTCACCGGCCGCCTCCCATTTCCGCTTGGTGATCTGAGCCGCCGGGTCCGCCGCGGTCCAGAAGCGCATGTCCTCGTTCAGGGCGATGTAGTCGGCGCCATCGTAGGCATGCTGATAGTACCCGCGGAGGAGGCGCCCGTCTGGCCCCACGTCGCAACCAAACCTCCTCTGGTAGGTGTGAGACCCTGACACCGCCCCGTGGTTAGCCCCGCCCCTTAACCCCGCCCCGCGGGTAGCCCCGCCCCCTTCACCCCGCAGTGATGGAGCCTGAACTGGAAATGAAACCAGATCAAAGTCACTTCCAAATCAAAGGCTCTTCTCCGGTGGAGGGGTCCGGACGATCCCGCTGTCTCGGGGTGAAGCTCAGACCCGGAGACTCGGGGGGACCCCGGCCCGTCCGTGGGGGTCGTGACGGGGACCCGGGCCGCGTCGCTCACCGGCCTCGCTCCGGTTGTAGTTCTCCAGGGCGCTCTGCAGGTCCGCTCGCAACGTCTGTTGGCAGAACTTGCCTAGTCCTGTCTCCCGGTCCCAGTACCCCGGTTCCACCTGCTCCAGCCACGGCCCCTCCATCCACGCCGCTCGCGGCTCCGCCCTCGGACTCGTCGCGTCGCTGTCGAACCGCAGGAACTGCGTGTCGTCCACGTAGCCGACGGCGACAAAGCGGGGCTCCCCGCGGCCGGGCCGGGACCAGGAGGTCATGAAATACCTCAGGGAGTGGGAGCCTGGGGACGGGGACGGGGGGGGGGGGGCTGCTGAGACCCAGGCGACCCTCCTCCGGCGCGGGTCTCTGGTCTGAGGTTTATCTGCCGGGAGGGGCAGGGGCCCGGGAGACCGGAAAGGCGCAGCAGGAGACCAGAGTGGGTGAGAGGAGCGGGGACAAACCCGGGAGCGACAGCAAGGGGCGGGGCCGAGGGGGATGTGGGCTCTGGGGTCGGAGTCCGGGTGGTGGAGACACATCCTCCCCGGGGTCCTGCGTCCCCCCCGGGCGGTCTCCTCGCTTCCTCCCTCCCCACCCCCCGGGGAGACCGTTCCCTCCCGACCCCGCACTCACCCGCCCGGGTCCCCGTCAGGGCCAGGGCCCCCGAGAGCAGCAGGAGGAGGGTTCCCAGCTCCTTAACCAGCATCCTCCAGCTCTGGGGACAATCTGTATCCGCTCACACGTCGGTGGAGACTTGATAACCGGGAATGCCGGTGATATTGATTGGCTTCTCCAGAACCCGGACAACCAATGGGAGTGAGGACTGGTGTTGCCTGTCGACTGGACTAAATAATTTTCCAGGCACTCCGCCAAAACAGTGTTTATCCTGGAAAACGAAAAAGCAAAACCACCTAGAGTGTGAGACGCGCACCTCCAGCCAGCTGGCCTCCTGCAGCGTTCCTCCCCTCTCCCTAGATGGCCCCTATATATATATTATTTCCCCATCCCTGTAAAGTTTAAACAGGAAGTCAGGACTAACGAGTAACAGGAACCCCAGCTCTATCATAGACCTTCCAGTTCCAGGATCATTTTTCTAAAAGTGCTAGTTCGCTTTTATCATTCCTCCCCCCGTCCTCCCCCCCCTCCCGCCTTGATCAAGATCTTTTCTCTAGAAGCATGTTTATCAACAGTCAGGTCTTCCCGTCTCAGGTTTTCCAATCTTCAGCCTTTTGTCCTTCAGTGTCAGGAAGGATCTCTGGGTTCCATCTCTTATATCAAGAGGAGAGTGCACAGATGGGGAACAGCTGGTGTCCAGGGTTGATGGGCATCAGGAGCACAGCTTAAAAACAATAAGAATTAAAGGTAGAATTAGAACATAGCAACGTACCTTTTCTAGTAGGTATAAACCAGGAACTCAAGCTTGTAGATGAGATAAAGACTATTATCATCAAAGTTCTTGATTCAACAACCAGAAATGCTGGTAACTCATTTCCTTAGAAGTTACCTGCTTTAAATATTGATAGCTTTAGTTTCAGGTCAACAGACTGCATGCAGTTCCAGTCAGGGTTTGGTGATTTCTTTAGGTGTGACATGTGTATCCAAGAGTCTACTCCCTGCAGTTCAGCTGCATAGGGGTTGGTCAACAGTACCTGGTAAGGGTCCTTCCAGCATAGCTGGAGGAAATCCTTTTTGAGGTGTCTTTTCCAGTAAACAAAATCTCCAGGTTGTAGAGTATGAATTTTTAATATTTCAATTCCCTGGAGTGCACTGTGAAACAATTGTTCTACTAAAGCATGATTATTGTAGATAGAAGCAATTAATCCCTTACAATATTGAAGTATGTCTCCTTTCACCAGCTGTGGATCAAGAGAAGCAGGAGCCAAACGCATATGGCATCCTGCAATTATCTCTAAAGGTGAAACCTTATGAGTCCCAAAAGGGGTAGATCTGAGATTTAAAAGGATTAATGGCTGCTTTTGGCCAAGGTTAAGAGTTTCTACACATTTTGCCAGTTGAGTCTTAATAATGCCATTAGTGTATTCAACTAATACTAAAGATTGGGAATGGTAAGCACAGTGAAAATGTTGCAGAACTGGCCAAACAACATAGACTTGCTTTAGCACCTGACCAGTGAAATGGGTTCCTCCATCACTGTGGAGTTCAAGAGGAGTTCCCCAAGTGGGAATAATCTTTTCTAACAGTATTTTAGCCACTGTAGACACATTAGCTTGTCTGCAAGAGAAAGCTTCAGTCCAGTGAGAAAACACATATCATGACTACAACATACTTGTATCCAGGAGATGGGGGAAGCTGTATAAAATTTATTTGCCAGACCTCAAATGGTCCATTCGGCAACCTAAAATGTCCAGGGGCAGTGTGAACAGGCTTCCCTGAGTTGTACTTTAGACAGGTGGGACACCTAAGGTAGGCACTTTTTGTAACCTTATTGATATCTCTGCACCAATATTGGTACATGAAGTCTTCCATTTTGTCAGTAGACCAATGAATTGTTCAGTGGTTAGGAGTGGGGATTTTAGCATTTATGTAGGACTGGGTTGTTATTTGGACCAAACCAGTGTCTTCTCCTTATCAAACAAGCAATTGTTAGATCTCCAGTGTTGTTTTTCTTCTTCAGAAACTGATTGTTGGGCTTTTCTTGCCAGCTTTTCTAAGTTATCAACTGGAGAATCTTCCCTCTGGACCATGACACAGGTTTGACTGCTGCTGATGCCTTTTAGGAAAGCATTCTTAGCAGAAATGTCAGCAAGGTGGTTTCCTCTTGCTTCCAGAGAATCAAATTTAGAATGTCCTGGAATCTTAATAATGGCTAAAGCATCAGTTAGAATTATAGCTTCCAATAATTTCTGTACCTATGGACCATTTTTAATTTTACCTCCATTGCAGGTAAGAAAACCACATTGTTTCCATAGCATTCCAAAGTCATGAGCCACTCCAAAAGCATACCTACTGGCAGTATAAATGTTGACAGCTTTACCCTTTGCTAAAATGCAAGCTCGAGTGAGGCATATAATTCAGCCTGCTATGCTTAAGTGATCAGAGTTAAAGGTGCTGCCTCAATGACTTCAGAAGGGGCCACAACAGCATAACCAGCACAGTACTCACCACGGTCGTTTTTAAGTATGGACCATTTGTAAACCATGATAGATGAGCTTTACGTAGAGGAATCTTTTGCAAATAGTCACGAGGAGTCAGGAGGTGATCCGGTCAATGTCTGACAGTCATGAGGAGCTTTCTCCATCTCAGAAGGAAGAAAAGTAGCTTGATTAGGTTATTAAGATGTGAAAGGGTTAACTGGAAGTGGTTAACAATAGGGTTTCATAGGAAGTAAGACAACTGACTGAAAGACGCTGGGTGTGATGAGATTCAGGAGAGCTTCTACCGCATGAGGCACAGGATGGTGAGGGGATTCCACAATTTCCTGGTGGCCTTAACCAGAAGAGCAGCAGCCGCAATGGCTCTAAGGCAAGGGGCTGGGGAATCCCCAAGCCACAGGGTCCAGTTGCTGACTGCAGTATCCTAAGAGCCTATGTTGATCTCCACATTTCTGAGTGAGCACACCAAGGGCATTTCCTTCCTTTTTATGCACAAAAAAGAAAAAGGGAATGTGGTAGTTACTATGCCCAAGGGAAGGTGAGTTTCTTAAAATTACCATATTCAAGGCCTTAATGGCCATGTCATCTGTTCTTCCCATGAAATTGGGTCAGGACTGTCATTCCTTAATAGGACATATAGAGGTTTTGCCATGAGAGAGATTTGGGATCTAATTCCGGCAATAGCCGACTAGCCCAAGAAAACCTTACAATTGGTGCTTAGTCTTGGACCTTGGGCAACTTAGGATGCCATGGACGCTGTCTGGGTCCATTTGCAGAACTTGTTCCGATATCAGATGTCCCAAGTACCGAACCTGAGTTTGAGTAATTTTTCGTTAGAGACCTTATATCCCTTTAAGGCCAAAAGTGTCAACAAATGGATACTATCATCCTGTAAGGAAATCTGAGGAGAGCAAAGAAGTAAAATCATCCACATATTATAACAAGGTGGAACCTTTAGGGAAAACTACATCGTTCAAATCAGTCTTCAGAATCTTCGAGAAATAAGAAGGCCTGTCAGCAAAACCTAGAGGAATTACGGTCCATGTAAATGACTTTCCTTCCCAGGTGAAAGCAAAAAGGTATTGGCTAGCTTCATTGAGTGGGATGCCAAAGAATGCACTGCATAGGAGTGACACCACAGGAATGACAGCAGTGAGGTGGTCTTCTTGAGTTCTCCTCCAGAACTTATCACAAATTGAACAGCTATAACCTATCAAAGGACTCTCTGCTCATCACACAGAACAGCTAAGAGACTCAAAGGAGGATTACTTGAAGGTGGGCAAATTGGGTGAGCAGGGGAAGAGGGAAGAGAGCAGAGTGGAGACCGTGGCCGGCATGCATCTGCAGAGACGCAGGTTGTCCCAGGACAGAACAGAGACCACAGGAGCCAGGAGGTGGGCTCTTTCCCTGAATCCCACAGTTGATCTCTCCTGCCCAGAGAACAGCATGTTCAGCATTTGAGGCAATAACCTCAGCTGAGAACTCTAGCTGGGCCCTAGGTTGGACAAAGGACATAAACACCATAACTGGGTCCCTCCCCCGACTCTCCCAACCCTCCCCCTGCCCTTCCAGAGACTCAAGCTGGCCCCTGAACTGAGGAGTAGTGTCAGATTACAGAGGAGTCATAGCACTCTGTATCTGGGAAGACCTGGCTTGCAGTTCTGACCCAGGGAAGAGACTGGGAAGAGTGTGACACTGCTGGGATGGGAGAGAGAAGACTCCTCCATCCCCAGTCCCCATCTTTTCTGGCCTGCCTGGGGCAGAGCAATTACAACTGTGGTGACACAACCAGGGGACAGCAGCAAGTGGCAGATGTAGCTCTGGGCTTTCAGCAGCTCTGAAATCTCCCGGCCGCCACACACACACACACACACACACACACACACACACACACACGGAAGAAGTACTCTAAGACTCAGGAGACCTGGTCACAGGGCTGATTGTGTTACTCTCAATGTGCATATGTGCAGGCAAGACTAGAAACTGCACTGACTTTGTAAAAACTACCATCCAAACTGTTGTGTCCAGTACAACAGTGAGAGAACAAGAAGGGGCGGAAAAGGGTTAAGAAAGAAACAGACATCACGAAAATTATGAAACAGGGAGCCAAGGGTCTCCCGGCACCTCAAAGGACTGAGAGTCCCGAATCGGACTGCCTTGTGGCTTTTATTGATAGACACACAGGAAGTAGCATTGATTTCTCCACGGTCTGTGAGTCTCATACGTCATACCAGAAAACTGATTCAAACCAATCACCTTTGCCTGCAAACAGCTGGAATAGAAAGTCCCATGATGTCTTAACAATTATAGTATGTGCTTCCTCAGGAACGCATCCTTCATTCTGAAACTTATTGATAAGAATGAAAGGAGAACTGATGTTATCATATCATTGACTCACTTCCCAAGGAGGTTGTGGGAAGGAACATAGCCAGATAGGCAGAAGCTCTCCTTAGCCGGTGGAAGGTGAGGGGCTGTGCTCACCTCTATCGACCCCGTGAGTTCTCCTGGTGGTCCCCGCATGGCTGCACCTGGCTTGTTGTTCCTTCCATGAGGAATCTTACCCGTCATTGGCTGACCAACCATCTTTTGAGGGCTAAACAGAGAGACATGAGGTGTAAGCACAAAGATGAAGCAAAGTCCCTGAAAGGATCAGTCTCACAGACTCTTCTTTCTTTAATGATAGGCACGAGAGGACAGACGGTTAGGCTGCTGCATGACAACACCAGACCCCATAGCCCCACTCATCTAGAACTGCAGTCCCAGGGTCACTCTGGGCACCAGGTGATCGGCTCTGCCTGAACAATACACAGAGGAGTCTTTGCTACAGTAGAGAACAACCTGGAGAATACTTGGTGGCCTTAAGTCAAAGCTGGTGCTGCTTTTTTTGTTTTGTTTTATTTTTTATATATATTTTTTTCTTCATCTTCCTTTCTTTTTTTTTTTATTAAGTTATTTATTGGGGTGACAATTGTTAATGAAATTACATAATTTCAGGTGTACAATTCTGTATTACATCATCTATAAATCCCATTGTGTGTTCACCACCCAGAGTCCGTTCTCCTTCCATCACCATATATTTGATCCCCCTTACCCTCATCTCCCTCACCCCACCCCCCTCACCCTCTGGTAACCACTAAACTATTGTCTGTGTCTATGAGTTTTTGTTTCTCATTTGTTTGTCTTGTTTTTGGTTTATATACTACATATCAGTGAAATCATAGGGTTCTCTGCTTTTTCTGTCTCACTTATTTCGCTTAGCATTATACTCTCAAGATCCATCCATGTTGTCACAAATGTTCCTATATCATCTTTCCTTAAGGCCGAATAGTATTCCATTGTGTATATATACCACAACTTCTTTTTCAATTGGGTTATTTGTTTTTCTGTAGTTTAGATGCATGAGTTCCTTGCATATTTTGGATATTAGCCCCTTATCAGAGGCACTGTTTGCAAAAATCTTCTCCCATTCTGTTGCTTGCCTCTTTATTTATTTATTCCTTTTTAAAAATTTATTGGGGTGACAATTGTTAATGAAATTACATAGATTTCAGGTGTACAATTCTGTATTACATCATCTATACATCACATTGTGTGTTCATCAGCCAGAGTCAGTTCTCCTTCCATCACCATATATTTGATCCCCCTTACCCTCATCTTTGTCCCCCCACCCCCTTACCCTCTGGTAACCACTAAACTATTGTCTGTGTCTATGAGTTTTTGTTTCTCATTTGTTTGTCTTGTTCTTTTGTTGTTTTTGGTTTATATACCACATATCAGTGAAATCATAGGGTTCTCTCCTTTTTCTGTCTGACGTATTTCGCTTAGAATTATACTCTCAAGATCCATCCATGTTGTCACAAATGTTCCTATATCATCTTTTCTTACTGCCGAATAGTATTCCATTGTGTATATATACCACAACTTTTTTATCCATTCATCTATCGAAGGACATTTTGGTTGTTTCCATGTCTTGGCCACCATAAACAAAGCTTCAATGATTATTGGAGCATACGTGTCTTTATGTATAAACGTTTTCAAATTTTTGGGGTAGATAACCAAGAGAGGGATTGCTGGGTCATACAGTAATTCTGTTCCTAATTTTTGAGGAACCTCCACACTGCCTTCCATAACGGCTGCACCAGTCTGCATTCCCACCAACAGTGTATGAGGGTTCCTTTTTCTCCACAGCCTCTTCAACACTTGTTACTATTTGTCTTGTTGATGATAGCCATTCTGACTGGGGTGAGGTGATATCTCATTGTGGTTTTTATTTGCATTTCTCTGATGATTAGTGATGTTGAGCATATTTTCATATGTTTATTTGCCATTTGTATCTCCCCTTTGGAGAAATGTCTCTTCAAGTCTTCTGCCCATTTTTCAATTGGGTTGTTTGTTTTTTTGTTGTTGAGCTTCATGAGTTCCTTGCATATTTTGGATATTAGTCCCTTATCGGAGGAATTGTTTGCAAAAATCTTCTCCCATTCTGTCGGTTGCCTCTTTATTTTGTCGATGGTTTCTTTTCCTGTGCAGAAGCTTTTAAGTTTCATATAGTCCCATCCGTTTATTTTAGCTTTTACTTCCATTGCCTTTGGAGTCAAATTCATAAAATGCTCTTTGAACCCAAGCTCCATAAGTTTAGTACCTATGTTTTCTTCTATGCAGTTTATTGCGTTAGGTCTCATGCTTAAGTCTTTTATTAAGTGTTTTAATCATAAATGGATGTTGTATCTTGTCAAATGCTTTTCTGTAATAATTGATATAATTATATGATTTTTGTCCTTTATTTTGTTTATGTGATGTATCACATTGATGGATTTGCGGATGTTAAACCATCCTCGTGTCCCAGGGATGAACCCCACTTGGTCGTGATGAATAATCTTTTTAATGCATTGTTTTACTCTATTTGCTAGAATTTTGTGTAGGATTTTTGCATCAGTATTCATCAGAGATATTGGTCTGTAGTTTTCTTTTTTTGTGTTGTCCTTACCAAGTTTTGGTATCAGGGTAATGTTGGCCTCATAAAATGAATTAGGGAGTACTGTCTCTTCTTCAGTTTTTTGGAACAGTTTGAGCAGGATTGGTATTAGATCCTGTTTGAAGGTTTGATAGAATTCAATAGTGAAGCCATCTGGTCCCAGACTTTTGCTTTTGGGAAGGTTTTGGATGACTGATTCAATTTCGTTACTGGTGATCAGTCCGTTTAGATTTTCCAGTTCTTTATGGTTCAGCCTTGGAAGGCTATTTGTTTCTAAGAAATTGTCCATTTCTTCTAGGTTATTGAATTTGGTGGCATATAGTCCTTCATAGTATTCTTGCATGATCCTTTGTATTTCTGTGGTGTCTGTGATAACTTCCGCTTTTTCATTTCTGATTTTGTTAATTCGTGTCTACTCTGTTTTTATCTTAGTGAGTCTAGCCAAGGGTTTGTCTATTTTGTTAATCTTTTCAAAGAACCAGCTCTTTGTCACATTAATTTTTTCTACTGTCTTTTTTTCTCTATTTTACTTAGTTCTGCTCTGATTTTTGTTATTTTCTTTCTTCTGCTGACCTTGGGTTTCACTTGTTCTTCTTTTTCTAGTTCTTTAAGGTGTAACATGAGGTTATTTATTTGGGATTTTTCTTGTTTCTTGAGATAGGCCTGTAATGATATAAATTTCCCTCTTAAAACTGCTTTCGCGGCATCCCAAAAATTTTGGTAGGATGTATTTTCATTGTCATTTGTTTCTATGTATCTTTTGATCTCTCCTCTAATTTCTTTTTAACCCAGTCGTTCTTTAAAAGTATGTTGTTTAATCTCCATGTATTTGTGTTTTTTCCTGCTTTCTTTTTGCAGTTGATATCCAATTTCAAAGCCTTGTGATCAGAGAATATGCTTGGTATGATTTCAATCTTCTTAAATTTGCTGACGCTGATTTTATGTCTCAATATATGGTCTATCGTTGAGAATGTTCCATATACACTAGAAAAGAATGTATGGTCTGATGTTTTAGGATGAAGTGCTCTATATATGTCAATTATGTCCATTTCATCTAAAGTGTCATTTAGGGCTGCTATTTCCTTATTTATGTTCTGTTTGGATGATGTATCCATAGGTGTCAATGATGTATTTAAGTCCCTAGTATAATTGTGTATTGGTCAATTTCTCTTTTCAGTTCTGTTAGTACTTGCTTGGTATATTTTGGTGCTCCTTGATTGGGGGCATAAATATTGATGACTGTTATGTCTTCTTGTTGTATAGTCCCCTTTACCATTATGAAATGTCCATCTTTGTCTCTTGTTATCTTTTTCACCCTGAAGTCTGTTTCATCGGGAATCATTATGGCTACACCTGATTTTCTCTGGGTACCATTTGCTTGGAGTGTCAATTTCCACCCTTTCACTTTGAGTCTATGCTTGTCCTTGTAGCTGAGATGTGTCTCTTGGAGACAGCATATGGTTGGGTTTAGTTTTTTGATCCAATCTGCTACTCAGTGCCTTTTTATTGGTGAGTTCAGTCCATTTACATTTAGGGTGATTATTGATATGTGAAGATTTCCTGTCATTCTATCTTTAGTTTTCTGGTAAGGCTGAGTCTCCATTGTTTCTTTGCCTTTTTGTTGTTGTCTATTATTTCTGTGTGGTGGTATTCTATGATGTTTCCTTCTGTTTCTTCTTTTATTACAGTATAAATTTCAGTTCTGGATGTTTTTTGAGTGGTTACCCTTACGTATATGTAAAAAAAGGTTTGATATTTAGATTATTTTATTTTCTTCAGCACGCTTACTTTCTCCATTCCCATTTTCCGGTTCAGGCCTTTACTCTCCCCTTTTTTATAGTGCCACAAATTGTCCCTGTTGATGGTGGTCGAATAGCCTCCTTTAGTATTTCTTGTAGTACAGGTCGTGTGTTAGAAAATTCCCTCAGCTTCCGTATGTTTGTAAAGGTCTTTATTCCTCTTTCATATCTTAAGGAGATCTTTGCTGAATATATTATTCTTGGCTCATAGTTTCTCTCTTTCAATAGTTTGAATATTTGGTTCCATTCCCTCCTGGCTTGTACAGTTTCTACTGAAAATTCAGATAATCTAATGGGCTTTCTTTTGTAGATTACTGTCTTCTTTTCCCTGGCTGCCTTGAGGATTCTTTCTTTGTCGTTGATTTTAGACAGCTTCATTGCAATGTGCCTTGGAGAAGGCCTGTTGGATTGAGGTAATTAGGTGCTCTATTTGCTTTTTAGATTGAGGATCCAGTTCTTTCCACAAATTTTGGAGTTCTCCTCGATTATTTGTTTGAATATAATCTCTGTTCCCTTCTCTCTTTCTTCTCCTTCTGGTATGCCCATTATTCTTATATTGCACTTTCTGATGGAGTCAGAAAGTTCTTGTAGATTTCTTTCATTTCTTTTAATTCTCAAGTCTCTTTCTTCTTCCATCTCTGTAATTTCCAGGTTTCTATCTTCAATGTCACTGATTCTTTCCTCCATCTGGTCAACTCTACTACCTAAGCTGGTTATTTCATTCTTAATTTCTTCTATTGAGATCTTAATCTCCAGAAATTCCATTTGGTTCTTTTTTAAAATTTCAATCTCTTTTGTACAATGCTCATGTTGTTCTTTGATTGCGTTTCTGAGTTCATTAAATTGCCTTTCTGTGTTTTTTTGCATCTGGTTGATTTTTTTCAGAACTGCAATCTTGAATTCTCTGCTATTTAAATCGCATATTTCCGTATCTTTAAGTTCCTTTTCTGGAGACTTTTCACTTTCTTTCTGCACTGTCTTGTTGCCTTGGTTAATCATGGCAATCACTGATTTATTATTTCTCTTCCTAGACATCTACAGGAGTGGTTTCTGCAACAGGTTAATAGGAAGAGGTCTTTCTTTTGTTTTTCAATACTTGTTAGTAGAATGTTTTCTTTCCGACTGCAGCCATTTTTTTCTCTCTGACACAGTAGTGCTATGTTTTCTCTGCAGTATTCCAGCTTCTCGCACAATGGGGGGATTCCCTGGGAAACGGGCTTCTCCTCTGTCAACAGTTCGCCTGGGTTATAGGGTGCCACGTCCCTGTGGGGATGCGGAGAGCTTTTGAAGTTCCAAAGCTCTTTCTGCACCAGATTCAGAGCCCGTATGTTTCAGCAGTTCTCTTTACTCCTGCAGGGATCCGCCCAGTTAGGTGAGGTCAGGAGCGGGGTGAGTTGTGAATGGTGGCCCCAAGCAATGGCAGCGACCACCACCACAGCCGGTCCTGCTTCCACAGCTCCCTTTCCTTGCCAGAACTAGTTGGGTTGCGAATCTGTGTCTGTGGTCCACAGTTCTCAGAACAGCAAATTTTCTGTTCTTTTGATCTGACACCGCTACTGTTCCGCTTGTAGCACCAGGCTGGTGGGGGCAGGGTGAGCTCTGGGAGGGTTGGGAGGGGGCGGCTATTCTCAGTGCCTAAGGCTTCCGTTCTCCTCTGGGCAGTGAGGGCTTAAACCACCATTTTCAGCCTTCTTCCCTCTTTTCAGTCTTTTCTCCATGTTCTTTGCTGTGAGCATTGGGTTCAGCTTTTTTATATGCTATCCCTCAGCTCTGTGGGCCATAGACGGAGCCCTGGCAGTCCACGTTCTTCCCTCTCCTGCAGTAGTTCCAGGATGCAGGGAGCTTGGAGCGCTGAGCTAAGTCGGCATCCTGCGCCTGCACGGCTCCGTCTCTGCCCTTCTCCCTTTCCTCCTCCCCCGCTCGCGTGATTCGCCCACCTTTAGGTGAATTCGGTATTGGGCCTCATCATTTTGCCTGTCTGCTGTGCATGTAGTCCTTTGTGGAGTTATAGTTGGTCGATTAGTTGTAAATTCCAGGGGAGATTTACAGAGGCTCACCTCATGCCACCATTTTGATGGCACTCCTCTCTCTTTTTTTTGATGAGTCTTCCTGGAGGTTTGTCCATTTTGCATATCTTGTCAAAAAAACAGCTCTTGGTTTCATTGACTTTTTGGGGTTTTTTTGTGAGGGTTTTTTTTTTTTTTTTATCTCTATTTGATATATTTCCAGTCTGATCTTTATTATCGCCTTCCTTGTACTCTCTTTGGGCTTATTTTCTCTTCTTTTTCTAGATCCCTTAAGTATAAGGATGAACTGTTGATTTGTGATTTTTCTTGTTTCTTTAGGTAGGCTTGCATTTCTATGAATTTCTCTCTTAGGACTGCTTTCGCTGCATCCCATAGGTTTTGGGTCGTCATGTTTTCATTTTCGTTTGTCTCGAGATATCTTTTGATTTTTTTCCTTGATCTCATGGTTGACCCATTCATTATTTAGTAATGTGTTATTCAGCCTCCATGAATTTGTGTGTCTTGCAGTTTTTTTTCCTGTAGTTGATTTCTAATTTCCTAGCACTGTGGTCAGAGAAGACGATTGGTATGATTTCCATTTTCTAAAATTTATCAAGACTTGTTTCGTGACCTAATATGTGGTCTAGCTTGGAAAATGTTCCATGTGCACTTGAGAAGAACGTGTATTCTGCAGCTTTGGGATAAAATGCTGTGAAAATATCAATTAAATCCAACTGGTTAAATGTATCATGTAAGACCGCTGTTTCCATATTTATTTTCTATCTGGAAGACTTGTCCCTTGTTGTCAGAGGTGTTTTTGAAATCCCCTACCATGGTAGTGTTACCATTGATGTCTGTCTTTATGTCAGTCAATATCTGTTTTAGGTGCTCCTATGTTGGGTACAAAGCTGTTTACTAGGGTTATGTCCTCTTGTTAGATCAATCCCTTTATTATTATGTATTGCCCATCTTTCTCTTTAATATATTCTTCATTTTAAAGTCTCTTTTGACAGATATAAGTATTGCAACTCCAATTATTTCTCATTTCCATTTGCATGAAATATCTTACTTCACCACTTCACTTTCAGCCTATATGTGTCTTTTGATCTGAGGTGTGTCTCTTGTATGCAGCATATACAAAGGTCTTGTTTTCTTATGCATTCAGCCACCCTATGTTTTTTGATTGGATCGTTTAAGCCATTTACATTTAAAGTGATTATTGATAGGTACATTTTTATTGCCATTTTTAAATTTGTAGTTAGATTGTTTTTATCTTTCTTCTCTTTACAGAAGCCCTTTTAATATTTTCTGCAGTGCTGGCTTGGTGGTAATGAATTCCTTTAGTTTATTCTTTTCTGGGAAGCTCTTTATCTCTCCTTCAATTTTATATGATAATCTTGATGGATAAAGCAATCCAGGGTGTAGGCCTTTGTTTTTCATCACTTTGAGTACCTCCTGTCACTCCCTTCTGGCCTGCAAAGTTTCTATAAAAACCTCATTCGATAGTCTTATAGTCTTATAGGAGTTCTCTTGCATGTAACCCACTGTCTTTCTCTTGCTGCTTTTAGGATTCATTGTCTTTAATCTTTGCCATTTTAACTATGATGTTTCAGTGTGGACCTGTTTGGATTCATCCTGGTTGGAACTCTCTGCACTTCCTGGGCTTGTATGTCAGTTTTCTTCACCAGGTTAGGGAAGTTTTTGGTCATTGTTTCTTCAAATATGTTCTCGATCCCTTGCTCCCTCTGTTCACCTTCTGGTATTCCTATGAGGTGTATGTTGTTGCACTTGATGTTATCCCAGAGGTCTCCTAAACCATTTTCATTGTTTTTTAATTCTTTTTTCTTTTTGTTGTTCCGCTTGGATGATCTCTGCTAACTTGTCTTCTAAGTCACTGATTCAATCCTCTTCCTCATTTCACCTACTGGTAATTCCTTCAAGTGTGTTCTTTATTTCAGTTTTTATATTGTTTAGTTCTAACTGGTTGTTCATTATGATTTCTCTACCCTTCTTTATGTCATCACTAAGATCTTTAAACATTCTTATCATCACTGTTCTGAACTCTGTCTCTGATAGGTTAGTTACCTCGATTCTTTTGGTTCCAATTCTGGAGGTTTCTTCTGTTCTTTTATTTGTGACATGTTTGTTTGTGTCCCCATTCTGGCTGACTCTCTGTGTTTGCTTCAATGGATTATGTAGATCCCCTAGGGTTCTTGGTTTTTGCTCTGCTGCATGAGGTTTGACCACTCCCTATCAGCTCTTGTGCCTATAGAAAATTCCCTCTGGGTGTGTCACTTGTAGGTCAAACCCGGTAATACTTTGTTTTTTTTTCTGGAGTTGGCCTTTGGATGTGTTGGTTCTTGTGCCTCTTGGGCTGGGCCCTGGTATAGGGCAATTTCAGAACAAAGCAAGTCACCAAGCACAACAACAGCAGCAACAATGAGAAAGAAAAAAACAAATACACTCACATGTAAAAACAACCGATAACCCACACTCAACACAGGCAAAAAATATCAAAAAAAGAAAAAAAAAAGAAAAAAAAAAAGAACAGTGCTAGACTTGGCTTAAGCCCACCAAGTAATCTCCAGGTTGTCCTCTGCTGTACCAAAGAGTCCTGTGTCTTGTGCAGGCAGAGCCAGCCACCTGATGCCCAGAGTGACAGTGGCACTGCAGTTCTAGATGAGTGCGGCTATGTGGTCTGGATGGTAGTTTTTACAAAGTCAGTGCAGTTTCTGCTCTTGCCTGCACATGAGAGTACCACATCCAGCCCTGTGCCCAGGTCACCTGAGTCTTAGGGCATTTCTTCCATTGGGGAGGTGTGGAGGGCGCGAGATTTCTGAGCTGCTGAAAGCCCAGAGGTGCATCTGCCACCTGCTGCTGACCCCTGGGTGTGTCACCACAGTTGTAATTGTCCTGCCCTAGGCAGGCCAGAAAAGGTGGGGGCTGGGGATGGAGGAGTCTTCTCTCTCCCAGGCCAGCACTATCACACTCTTCCCAGCCTCATCCCTGGGACACAGCTGCAAACCCTGTGTTCCCAGATCCTGAGTGCTATGGCTCCTCTGTAATCTGACACTACTCCTCAGTTCAGGGGCCAGCTTGAGTCTCTGAAAGCGTGGGAGTGGAATTGGGAGAGTGGGGGTGGGGCCCAGGTATCATGTTTACTTTCTTTGTCAGACCTAGGGCCCAGCTGGGAGTCTCAGCTGAGGTACTTCCTCAAATGCTGGATATGCTGCTGTCTCGCAGGAGAGATCAGCTGTGGGACACAGGGGAGAGCCTCCTCATGGCTCTGTGGTCTCTGTTCCATCCTGGGTCCAACTGCATCTCTGCAGCCATAGATACGGCCATGTCTCCACTCTGCTCCTTTCCCTCTTCCCCTGCTGGTCCAGTTTGCCCATTGTCAAGTAATCCTCGTACGAGTCTCTGAGCTGTTCTGTGTGATGAGCAGAATCCTTTGATGGGTTACAGATGTTCAATTTGTGGTAAGTTCTGGAGGAGAACTCAAGAAGGCCAAATTGCTACTACCATTCCTATGATGTCCTCCTTTTCAGGATTTTTTGACAGGGAAAAGAGTCCCATTTTTTGGCTTCCATGAGCTTTGGCACAGCTGACCCTGTATCCCAGTGATGGACATTGCTTTTCATTAACTTTAAAGAGAAATAAGAAATACATTTTTGATTGCCAAGGATATGGTTTCCATCATTGGTTGGCGAACAGTCAAGGGAAAGGTGTGGCAGCCTTAATGCCATCACATCCATGTGATTTTTGACGATGGCAAGAGAACTGTGTTTTCCACACTTGAACTGGCCCTGCCCCTCTGACTCCCAAGAGAAGACATGGCATGTTTGTTCCCCTTGCAAACATCATCATTCCATTTCCAGCCCTCTCTGCTCAGATGCCCACCACCTAAAGCAGCAGGACTCAAACATCAGTGTGCACAAGAACCTAGGGTGCTTGTTGAAATGGAGATCCTTTAGTTCAACCCCCGGGAACCAGATAAATACCTATAGTGCAGTGCCTGATAAATGGCTTTTTGAGAAAAGCTCCAAGTGTTTTGAATCACATTGTGAGAAAGACGGCTTTAGAGCAGAGCTTCTGAAATTTTAATTTGTGAGCGAAATATCTGAGGATCTTGTTAAAATGCAGATCTTGATTCTGTAAACCTTGTGCTGGTCCTGAGATTCAGCTTTTCTAAGAAACTCCCATATGAAGCTTAAACCCACATAGACAAATCCCTGACTTCCATCAGAAGATAATTTAAATATACATCCACCTATGAGTCTCACAGTACTTAGGGAAGAGAGGAGACTGAAAACTAATAACAATCTATATGTGCACTGTGCAACATGGTAGCTACTGGACACATATGGCTATTTAAAATCAAATTAAATAAGAAATTCAATTGTGCACAGAAGCCACTGTTAAAAACTAACATAAACAGAGTCACTTTAAATAGGGGCTGGACCTGTCTTGTCTGTCTTGGGCCTCAAACCTTTGGAATATTAAAACAGTGCAAACTAACATTTGGCCTGGGCCTAAAGCAATATTATGTCTCAGAGAACATTAGTGGAGATAACAAGAAAGTAGATATTATGACTACCAGACTGATGACTAGTGGCCTGAAATTTAAAAACATTGTTTAGAGTTCACATCACTATGTTAGCTTATCTGAACCAATAGAAATGCCTTCCTTCTATTGATATAATTGTTCCCTTTCCCTTTCTCACAAATACCCCTTGCCTTTGTCTCCTAATTGGAACACTATTTAGGCTTCTGCCTGAATCAATGCTTCCTTTCCAATGTCTATTCTTTTTTTCTTTTTGTATCTCAAATAAATTCTGTTGTTTCTCACTTTGAAAGGCCTTTTGTTTTTAGGTTATCACCACACTTAAAGTGCTCAATAGCTACATATTGGACATGCAGCTCTAGAACAATTCCTTCATCACAGAACATTCTATTGGACAGAGCTGCTCTTCTTTTTTTGTGAGCTTCAAGTCAGAGCACTACACCCATGGGAGATGAAAGGGCCAATATTATTTCTCTTACAAACTTGGTCAGATTTCTGTCTAAAATATGACTACATATTGAACTGGTGAATGACAAAACCAAGATAGGTTATTAGTGGGTCTGGTGCCTTCAGGCACAAACTGTTCCCAATTCCAAAGGGGAAACACGTGTCCTTCCACCTCCTTTCCCAGAATGAGGACACTCTGGTATCAAATTTCCACAGGGTGAATTCTCTTCAGGGGCCCAGGAGCAAAGCTCTATGACAAGTTTGGGGAGGCAGTGAATCCAGCTCAGGGAAAGGGATTCTGGGAAGTGAAGAAGAGGAAAGGCAGGGGCCAGCTTGGAGACTCTCCTTGGTTTAACCAGAACACCAGTTCTCAAAGTGTGGTCCGTGGAACCCTTAAGTCCCTGAGCCCCTTCCTCAGGATCCATGATGTCAAAACTATTTTCATAACAACTTAGACATCGTATGCCTTTTCAATATATTGACATTTGCATTGAGGTAAAACTTAGCAAGAATGGAGGCTATGGTCCCACTGCCATAGTTATTCTTCACCACAACTTACTTGTAGAGAAGAAAAAAATAAAAACTCAGTTTCATTTTTAAATGTTGATGGATTAAAAAGTATTATCTTTACTAAATCATCATCCTTAAATCAGATTTTAAAATATCTTATACAATGATACAGGATATACACATTAAGCACTTCTGCTAGATTCCAAATTACTGTTTCCTAAGGAAATTAATTTCTTTTTTTTTTTAATTAATTAATTTATTTATTAGTTTCAGGTGTACAAAACAAGGCAATACTTAGACGTTCATCATCCACATCCCTCACACTTCTTGAGCCAGTCTCTTTTTTATGGAATAGCATTTTTACTTGAAAGAATGAATAACAAAATATGATTATTTAGACTTGGTTAATTGACATGCACTTTCTCAAAAATAAACGTGAGCTTCTACCTTCAAGGAAATCAAATAACAGATGACAAGATCCATCCATGAGAGTATAATGCTAAGCGAAATAAGTCAGACAGAAAAAGCGGAGAACCCTATGATTTCACTGATATGTGGTATATAAACCAAAAACAAGACAAACAAATGAGAAACAAAAACTCATAGACACAGACAATAGTTTAGTGGCTACCGGAGGGTAAGGGGGGTGGGGGGAGGGAGCTGAGGGTAAGGGGGATCAAATATATGGTGATGGAAGGAGAACTGACTCTGGGTGGTGAACACACAATGGGATTTATAGATGATGTAATACAGAATTGTACACCTGAAATTATGTAATTTCATTAACAATTGTCACCCCAATAAATAAATTTAAAAAAAAATAAAATAACAGATGACAGTTGACTAACAGTAGTTGTTGCCTTTATAAAATGTAAGCTCTCAAGAAAGAACCAGAATTTGAAAAACTTGTGTACTATCATTGAAAGTTAACATCTTCCCAGGACTGACAAAGTTTTCTAGTGGGATCTGTGGGAATATTAATGAATGTGTTTGTTGTTTTTTATCATTTGAGATTAAGTGTATCAACACTGGAAGATCTACATAACTTTGTGAACCAATGCATTACTTCAAAAAAATCATAAAAGAGGCATTCATCGTGAAGGACAGGCCTGTGGATTTTAATATAGCAGAATAGTAGATACTGAGCGGTATTTCTTCAGTTTGCAAATAACATTTGAGAAACTATCTCTTGTGTAGTTTTAATTTAGTATCCGAGATGAATATACACAATTATCTGAGAAAGTTAACTTACAAAGTTCTTCTAAATATATGCGAGGCTGTATTTTTTTTTAATTTGCTTTCTTTTTTTTAATTTATTGGGGTGACAATTGTTAGTGAAATTACATAGGTTTCAGGTGTACAATTCTGTATTACATCATCTATAAATCCCATTGTGTGTTCACCACTCAGAGTCAGTTCTCCTTCCATCACCATATATTTGTGTATTTTTTTCATATACTTCAATGAAAATAGGTTAAATGAAGAAAAAAAACATGAAAATTCAGCAGTCTTCTAAAGAGAGATGAGCATGAGACTTGCAAAAATGTAAATGTGAACAGATCCAGTCTTCTCACTACCCTGTTCATTTTGGGAAATATTTATATTTCACAAAAAAGTTTGTTAACATGCAATGGGTGATTAATATTATTCTAAGTATATTAATAAATATTTTAAGAACTATTATTTCTAGTATGGTAGCTATTAATAGATATCACCCACATAAACAAAATTGTCTTTGGGGTCCTCACTAATTTCTAAGACTGCATAGATATCAGAAACTTAATGTTTAAGAATTACTGACTCACCCCTGCAGCAACTAACAGAGAATGTGAGCGCTCTGAGCAGTAGGAGGACTCAGGGCAAAGTACCAAGTCTCTGGGCATCACTCTCAGGGTCTAAGGCCCAACGACGGTTCTTGGGGTGGGGAAGCTCAGTGCTGGGGATTTCCCCACCTCTCAGTGGTTTTACTTCTTCTCACAACCAGTGTCGGGTCCTCCTGTCTAGAAAATCATGACGCTTGATAAAAGCGAACTGGCACATTAAGAAAAATGACCCAAGGGAGGGGGTGGTAAATAAGAGTAAAAGGTATCAAATATATGGTGATGAAAGAACTGACTCTGGGTGGTGAGCACAATGTGATATATAGATGATGTATTACAGAACTGTACACCTGAAATCTATTATTGTCACCCCAATAAATTTTAATAAAAAAAGAAAAAGAAAAGAAAAATGACCAGGGATGACCTGGGAGCTGGGAGGTCTATGGATAGAGCTGGGCTTCCTGTTACTCTCTAGGCCTGAATTGTTGTTAAAACTATGGTTCTAACTTCTGGTGGGAGGGATACATATAGGGGCCATCTTGGGAGAGGGGTGGAAAGCTGCAGTAGGGCGGCTGGCCAGAGGTGCACATTCTCACAGTGCTGTGGTGGTTTTGCTTTTCTCTTTTCCTGAATAAACCTTCTTTTGATAGACCACCCGAAAAATTATATTGTCCAGTCAACATTTAGGGGCCTCATCTTGGATCCAGGGAAGAACAAACTCTGGCAGCTTCTGAACAGTGAGCAAACCAGCTTTGGCACCTAACTGAGCCATTTCGGTCGGCTTGATGCCTTTTTGCTCTCCGACTTAGAGGTCTCAGGTGTAATCTCTCCTGGACCTGAGCAGATTCCTTTGCGTCTGACGCTCTCCAGGCTTTATTCAGGAATTGTTTTTTAAAAATGTGTGTGTGCATGTGTGTGCATGTGTGCACATGCGTGTGCACATGCGTGTATGCATGTGTGTGCATGTGTGTGCACACGCGCATTAAAGGCTTATTGGTCTATGTGGTCTGTGAGTACTCATTGTGGCAGAGGAATTTGAATTCTTTGGAAAGCAAGCTGTCCTTTGAGACAAAATTTTGTCTTTATCTGAAGTCCCTTTGGGGATAGAGGTTATTTATACTGAAATTGCTTGGTTTTGGCCAGTATTAGACTGTGCTGTCACACTGAGAAAATGAGAGGAATGTCACTCAGCTCAACCCATGGCTTAACCCTGGAAGTTGGTTATTTCCTTGGAACTGGCTTTTAGTCTTTGGCCTGATTCTCAGCGATCAGACTGTTCCACAGTGAGAGTGAGCTGAAGACCTGCAGGTTGCTCGAGATGTGAACTGTTTCAGGCCCAGTATTAAAAATGAGGTATTTGCTGTCTAAGCCTTCTAAAACTGTCCATCCAACAGGGACACCAGCCAACTATATGTTTAAAACCTGCAGGGAATTTTCATGCATGAATTTAACTAAATGGACAAATCTGACTAATTTAGAATATCAGTGGCCGCTTTGGGGAAACTTTGTGATTCCCAAACTTGATTTTCTTAAAACAAAATTGGATAACAACAGCACTGTAAGAGAAATGGAATGCCTAGTTTGAGGTATATTGAGGTTTCCAAATGAGACTGAATCTAAAGTTGTCCATTGTTGTCACGCAGCAGCCAACACATCTATCCCCTCGTACCTACCCCTAAAGAAAGGAGAGTCTTTGAGACTAATCCTTTCAGGGACTTTGCTTCACCTTTGTGCTTACACCTTATGTCTCCCTGTTTGGCCCCAAAGGATGGCTGGCCAGCCAATGATGGGTAAGATTCTCCACAGGGGGAACAACGTAAGCCAGGCGCAGCTGCGTTGGGACCAACAGGAGAACCCACGGAGTTGATAGAGGTGGGCATAGACCCCCACCTTCCCCCGGCTAAGGAGAGCTGCTGCCTCTGTGGCTGTATTCCTTCCCACAACCTGCTCGGGAAGAGATTCAATGATGTGATAACAGTTCTCCATCTATTCTTATCAGTAAGTTTCAGCACAAAGGTTTTATCCCTTGGGGAGGTACATCCTGAGACTGATGTTTCAGCCGCTTGCAGGCAAGGGTGATTAGTGCGAATCAGTTTCCTAGTATAATGTATGAAATTCGCAGACCGTGGAGAAAACAATGTTACTTCCTTGTGTGAACATCAATAAAAGCCACAAGGTGGCCCAATTCGGGGATCTCAGTCCTTTGAGGCTGTGAGACCCTTGGCCCCTAGTGCATAAATCTCTTGACTTCTGTTTCTTTCTAAACCCTTTGCCACCCCTTCTTGTTCTCTCACTGCCCATGTCATGATGGACACGACAGTTCATTTACAAAATAAAGTCCCGAAATTAAAAAGGGTTGCTAAAAATTCAAAAAGAGACAAAATGGCGCCTGAAACCTCATGCTTTTCTCCACAGCACTGCCTGCCCTTCCTCCACTGCTCCCATATCTCCCTCCGATGCCATCTCATCCCACTGCTGCCTCCTCTGCTTTCCGCTCAGCCCCCAGTGGCACATTCTCTTGAATCTTCTTTTTTCTCCTTCCTCAGAATCTTACATTGCCATTTAAGATTAAACCCTCTGGAAACCCTAATAAACCCCACATCTCCTACATCCTCTGGACTAAAGCTAAGTTACGAGCCATTGTAAAGGAATTCCCTAAGGTAACTGAGAACTCTAATAAGTTTGCTGAGGAATTTCATATTACTATTCATGCCTATCAGCCTGGGTTTTCTGATTTGTATTAGCTAATTAATATGTTAGTTGGTGAAGCTAGACATTGGATGAGGATTGCTGGATGGGATTATCCTGATAGAGACTTAGAAAAGCAAAACTCCAATTATTGGGAGGAAGCCAGGGAATTTGCTCAAAAGCTACATTGAGCAATTTCCAAGGCTTTCCCATGTCTATTGATTGGAGCAAAATTCACATTTTCTCACAAAGTTCTGACGAATCTGTTCATGACTATTATAATAGGTTTTAGGTAGTCTTTAAGGAGATTTCTGGTCTTCAGATGTTGACACCACATGTGTAACTTTCAATTCTTTGTTTGTCAAGGTACTAAATAAAAACATTTCCCTCCTGGTTAGAAGACCCAGGATGGGATGGGGGACTATGGCTACCCTGCACTTGGTGAATTTGGCTAATGAGCTTGCCAGTACCCTAGACGAGCCACCTAGAAGTAAGATTGCTAAACTTCTGACTTTCAGCCATGGAAAATGAGAGGCCCAATGAGAAACCAAGGATTCCAACTTTTTGCCACAACTGTAAGGAGCAAGGACACTGGAAAAAGGATTGTCATAAGTTTAAGTGTACAAGATGCTCTCTGCTTTCTTACCAGTCTTTTTCATATCTCCCCAATTCCTAATGACAGGACTCTAAGGAACTACAGGGGCTTTTCCTAATCCTTCCCCTTAATCATCTTGGAGAAACTTTTCTTCAAATTGGGGAGGAAACTATTTCTGTTCTTATTGACACCAGTGCTACACTCTCGGTGCTCAACCCCACTGTTATAAACCAGCCCCTGCCTCAGAGTGATAAGACATTTCACATAGTGTGGGCTTCAAACACACCTCAACAGGTTCCTATTCCCTTTTGTCTATGTCCCTTAAGAGAAAAACATTGCTTTCTCCTAAGTTCTTCTGCCCTCACCCATTTGTTAGGCAGAAACTTCTTAGAGAAGTAGCATACTGGGATATCCTTTTCTCAAAAAGGAGAAATAATGGTAGACTTCGATGGTATTCAACAGAATCACAAATCAGGTGAATTACACGACTTCAGTATCTTTCATTTGTGCTGTCTCTGATGGTACAGTAACAATCTGAAAGCACTGATTAATGGAGCTCATTGGACCAACTGCCAACTGCTTTATGGGTAAAATCTTCAACTGATATTGGCAGAATTCACCGTGCACCTCCTATCAAGGTTCAAATTAATACTTCAAAACCTCTGCCCAGAATTAATCAATACCTTTATAAGTAAGGAGGCAGTCCAAGGTATAAAGCCCATAACAGAAGATTACATAATTCAGGGTCTTATTATTCCTTGCACTAGTCCTTGTAATACTCCTATTTTACCTGTGAGAAAGACAAATGGATAAGGGTAGAGATTTTTCCAGGACCTCCGAGCAATGAACCACATTGTTATCCCTCAACACCCTGTCCTTCCTGACCCTCATACACTGCGAGCATCCATTCCAACTGGAAGCAAATCTTTACAGTAAACAATTTATGCAGTGCATTCTTTTATTATTTTTTTTATTTTATTCACTTTCACATTAAAAATACACGTCTTTGCTTATTTAACTACATGTATAGATTTACCTTCCCTAATGATAGACTTTTCTTTTAGTTTTTCCATTTTTTTATTGGTTTCAAGTGCACAAAACAATGTAATAGTTAGATATTTATCATTTATATCCCTCACAAAGTGAAAACAACCCTCCCCCCCGTCCACTACCCCTCTGACATGGCACACAGCCATTACACTTCCACTGTCTCTATTCCTAATGCTGTACTCTGCTTCTTGTAAATGTATATATACATATAAATTGTAGTTGACATTCATTATTGTTCAGCTTCAGCTTCAGGTGTACAGTGCAGTGAGCAGGCATCTACATCATCCCTGAGGTGGTCTCCCTAATGAGACAAGAGTTCATCGGATCCCCTACAAAAATATTTACAACAATATTGATTACATTTGCCAAATTGACTTTTGTTTCCCTGTGGCAATCTTGTGATTACCGACTGTGCTTTCTAATCCCCTCACTTTCCCCCTTATCCCCGCCCCCATCTAGCATCCCTCAGTTTTTCCTCTAAGTCTCTGAGACTGTTTCTGTTTAGTTCATTCATTTATTCTTTCCTTTAGATTTCACATATAAGTGAGATCATATGACATTTGCCTTTCTCTGTCTGACTTATTTCACTTAACATAATGTTCTCTAGGTCCATCCATGTTGTTTGCAAATGGTAAGATTTCCTTCTTCTATATGGCTGTGTAATACTCTGTTGTATAAATGTACCACAGTTTCTTAATCCAGTCATCTACTGATGGGCATTTCAGTTATTTTCATGTCTTGGCTATTGTGCATAGTGCTGCAGTAAACACAGGGGTGCATAAATTTTTTGAATTAGAGTTTTGGATTTCTCTGGATAGATTCCTAGGAGTGGAATTGCTGGGTCATAAGGTAGTTCCATTTTCAGATTTTTGAGATACCTCCATACTGTTTTCCATAGCGGCTGCACCAATCTGCAATCCCACCAACAGTGCACAAAGGTTCCCTTTTCTCCACATCCTCGCCAGCACTTGTTGTTTGTTGATTTATTGATGATAGCCATTTTGACTGGGGTGTGTGGTATCTCATTGTGGTTTTTATTTGCATTTCTCTAATGATTAGTGTGAGTTTGAACATTTTTTCATATGTCTGTTTGCCATCTGTATGTCCTTTTCACAAAAATGTCTCTTGATGTCCTCCGCCCATTTTTTAATTGGGTTGTTTGTGTTTTGGAGTTGAGCAGAGTGAGTTTTTTATACATTTTGGATATTAACACTTTATCAGATATATCATTGGCAAATATCTTCTCCCATTCAGTAGGATGCCTTTTTGTTTCATTGATGGTTTCCTTTGCTGTGAAAAAACTTTTTTAGTTTGATGTAATCTCACGTTTATTTTTTCTCTTACTTTCCTTGCCTGAGGGGATATATCAGTAAAAATCTTACTCTGGGTAATGTCTGTAAAGTTTCTTCCTATATTTTCTTCTAGGATTTTTATGGTTTCAGATCTTACATTTAAGTCTTTAACCCATTTTAAATTTATTTTTGTATATGGTGTAAGGAGGTTGTCCAGGTTCAATTTTTTTGCCTGTCTGTCCAGGTTTCTTAGAACTGTTTATTGAATAGACTGGCTTTACCGTACCATGAATTCTTGCTTCCATTTTTGTAGATTGAATGACCATATAGGCACGGATTTATATCTGGGCTCTCTGTTCTGTTCCATCGATCTATGTGTCTGTTTTGATGCCAGTACCATGCTGTTTGGATTACTGTAGACTTGCAGTATAATTTGGTGTCAGATATTGTGATACCTCCCACTTTGTTCTTATTTCTCAAGATTGCCAAGGCTATCCAGGGTCTTTCATGGTTTCATATGAACTTTAGGATTATATGTCCCATTTCTGAGAAAAATGTCCTTGGTAGTTTGATAGTAATTGCATTGAATCTGTATATTGCCTTAGGCAGTATGGACATTTTAACGGTATTTATTCTTCCTATCGATGAGCATGGTATGTGTTTCCATCTATTTGTATCTTCTTTAATTTCTCCCTTCAGTTACTTATAATTTTCTGCGTACAGATCTTTTACTTCTTTGGTTACATTTATTCCCAGGTATTTTAGAGTTTTTGAAGCAATTGTAAATGGGATTCTTTTCTTTATTTTTTTTTTTAATTTATTAGTTTCAGGTGTACAAGACAAGGTAATACTTAGAAGTTCTTGATTTCTCCCTCTGATATTTTATTATTGGTATATACAAGTGAAACTGATTTCTGAATATTAATTTTGTATCCTGCTACTTTACTAAATGCATTTATCAGTTCTAATAGTTTTTTTGGTGGAGTCTTTAGGGTTCTCTATATATAATATCCTGTCATCTTCATATAATGACAATTTTAATTCCTCCTTACGAATTTGGATGCCTTTTATTTCTTTTTCCTATCTGATTGCTGTGGCTAGAACTTCCAGCACTATGTTGAATAGAAGTGGAGATAGTGGGCAACCTTGCCTTGTTCCTGATCTTAAGGGGAATGGTTTTAGCTTTTCCTCATTGAGTATGATGTTAGCTGTGGGTTTATCATAGATGTCCTTTATTATGTTGATTTGGTCCCTCTATTCCTACTTTCTTAAGAGTTTTTGTCATAAATGACTGCTGAATTTGGTCAAAGTTTTTTCTACATCTATTGATATGATGATATGATTTTTATTTTTCATTTTGTTAATGTGGTGTATCACATTAATGGATTTGCAAATGTTGAACCAACCTTGCATACCAGGAATGAACCCCCCTTGATCACGGTGTATGATCTTTTTAATGTACTGCTGAATTCTGTTCGCTAATATTTTGTTGAGGATTTTTGCTCTATGTCCATTAGGGATATCGGCCTGTAGTTTTCTTTTTTTGTAGTGTCTTTGTCTGATTTTGGGATCAGGGTGATAGTGGCCTCATAAGAAGTGTTTGGGAGCTGTCCCTCCTTCTGGATTGTTTGGAATAGTTTGAGGAGAACAGGTGATAATTCTTTTAGAATGTTTTGTAAAATTCACCATCTGGTCCAGGGCTTTTGTTTGTTGGGACATTGTTGATTACTGATTCAATTTCCTTGGTGGTAATCAGTCTATTCAGGTTTTCTGTTTCTTCTTGAGTTAGCCTTGCACAGTTGTATGCTTCTAGAAAATTGTACATTTCTTCCAGATTGTCTAATTTATTGGCATATAGTTGCTCATAGTAATTTCTTAAAATATTTTTTTGTATTTCTGTGGTGTCAGTTGTCACTTCTCCTCTTTCATTTCTGATTTTATTAATTTGGGTCCTCTCTCTCTTTTTTTTGATTCGTCTTCCTAGAGGTTTCTCGATTTTGTTTATTTTCTCTAAAAACGAACTCTTGGATTCATTGATCTTTTGTATTGCTTTTCTGGTTTCTATTTAATTTACTTCCACTCTGATCTTTATTGTCTCCTTCCTTGTACTCTCTTTGGGCTTATTTTGCTGTTCTTTTTCCAGATCCCTTAAGTGTGAAGACAAACTGATGATTAGTGATTTTTCTTGTTTCTTTAGGTAGGCCTGCATTGCTATGAATTTCCCTCTTAGGACTGCTTTTGCTGCATCCCACAGATTTTGGGTTGTGTTTTCATTTTTGTTTTTCTCGAGATGTCTTTTGATTTCTTCCTTGATCTCCTGGTTGACCCATTCATTATTTAGTAACATGTTATTCAGCCTCCATGTATTTGTGTGTCTCACAGTTTTTTCCCTGTAGTTGATTTCTAATTTCATAGCACTGTGGTCAGAGAACACAATTGGTATGATTTCAATTTTCTAAAATTTATCAAGACTTGTTTTGTGGCCTAACATGTGGTCTATCTTGGAAAATGTTCCCTGTGCACTTGAGAAGAACGTGTATTCTGCAGCTTTGGGGTCAAATGCTCTGAAAATATCGATCAAATCAACTGGTCCAAAGTGTCATTTAGGACCATTGTTTCCATATTGATTTTCTGTCTAGAAGACCTGTCCCTTGTTGTCAGAGGTATGTTGAAATCCCCTACTATGATAGTGTTGCTGTTGATCTCTGTCTTTATGTCAGTCAATATTTGGTTTATATATTTAGGTGCTCCTGTGTTGGGTGCATAAATGTTTACTAGGGTTTTGTCCTCTTTTCAGATCGATCCCTTTATTATTATATTACACACACACACACATATATATATATATATATATATATATATATATATATATATATGTAATATATTATATTATATTATATAGCGCCCATCTTTGTGTTTTAATATATTCTTCATTTTAAAGTCATTTTGTCAGATATAAGTATTGCAACTCCAGATTTTTTCTCATTTCCATTTGCATGAAACATTTTACTCCAATCCTTCACTTTCAGCCTGTGTGTGTCTTTGATCTGAGGTGAATCTCTTGTATACAGCATATACAGGGTCTTGCTTTCTTATCCACTCAGCCATTCTATGTCTTTTGATTAAAGTATTTAATCCATTTACATTTCAAGTGATTTTTGATAGGTACATAGTTACTGCCATTTTTTTATTTGTAGTTAGATTGTTTTTATCTTTCTTGTCTTTACAGAAGCCCTTTTAATGTTTTCTGCAATGCTGGCTTGGTGGTAATAAATTCCTTTAGCTTATTCTTTTCTGAGAAGCTCTTTATCTCTCCTTCAAATTTAAATGATGGCTTTGCTGGATAAAGCAATCTAGGTTGTAGGCCTTTGTTTTTCATCACTTTGAGGACCTTCTGCAACTCCCTCCTTGTCTGCAATGTTTCTGGAGAAAAGTCATTCGATAGTCTTATAGGAGTTCCCTTATATGTAACCCGCTGTCTTTCTCTTGCTGCTTTTAGGATTCTCTCTTTGTCTTTAACATTTGCTGTTTTAACTATAATGTGTCTTGGTGTGAACCTGTTTGGGTTTATCTTGGTTGGAACTCGCTGCAGTTCCTGGATTTTTTGTCAGTTTCCTTCACCAGGTTATGAAAGTTTTCGGACATTATTATATCAAATATCTTCTCGATCCCTTGCTTCCTCTCTTCACCTTCTGGCATTCTTATGATGTGCATGTTGTTGCTCTTGATGTTATCCCAGAGGTCTCTTAAACCATTTTCATTGTTTTTTATTCTTTTTTCTTCTTATTGTTCCATTTAGGTGATCTCTTCTAACTTGTCTTCTAAGTCGCTGATTCGATCCTCTGCTTCATCTAACCCGCTGGTAATTCCTTCAAGTGAGTTATTTCAGTTGTTGTATTCTTTAGTTCTAACTGGTTGTTCATTATGATTTCTCTGTCCTTCTTTATGTCATCATTAAGCTCTTTAAACATTCTCATCATCAATGTTCTGAACTCTGTCTCTGATAGGTTGGTTACTCTATTTCATTTGTTTCCAATTCTGGAGGTTTCTTCTGTTTTTTTTTTTTTTATTTGGGACCTGTTTCTTTGTTTCCCCATTCTGGCTGACTCTCTGTGTTTGCTTCAATGGATTAGTGTAGTCACACAACAGCCTAGCCAACCGTCCCTCCATGTCTTTCCTGAAGGAAAGAAGAGTTTGTGAGATTGTGCCTTTCTAAGACTCTGTTCCATCCTTGTGTTTACACCTTATGTTTCTCTGTCTGATCCCCAAAAGATGGTTTGCAGCCAAAGACGGGTAAGATATCTCACGGGAGATACAACCTAAGCCAGGCAGAACTGAGTGGGGACCCCCAATGAGCTGCCTTAGAAAAATATGGGAAAGGGCCTTGTCTACCCTTGCCCTTGCCTGGAAAAGTCTGTTGCCGGCTCTGGCTTTTCCCTTGCACCTGTTTGTGAGAGCAGTCATGAGGACAACAAAGATCAGTTCTCTCCACTTATCTAAACGGAGTTGTTACAATATGAGAGACTTGACCCTGAGAAGGTACATACTTAAGTAAAACATCATGGCACCTTATACTTCAGCTGTTTACAGACAAAGGGAGATTGGAATAGACGTTTTTCTACTATGATGTATATGTCTCATAGACCGTGCCAAAAAAAAAAAGATTGTTGAGAGTGATGTCATTAGAATGGCGGCAGCGGGTCACATTTTCTGAGTTCTCCTCCGGATCTTATTACAAACGGGACATATAACCCATCAAACAACTCTTTGCTCATCACACAGAACAGCTAAGAGACTCCTAAGAGACTCGTGGAAGAATTACTTGAAGGTGCACATATTGGGCGAGCAGGGGATGAAGGAAGGGAGCGGAGTGGAAACACGCGGTCTTGTGGTGGAATCAGGCCAGCGGCGGCTGTGGCAGCGGCAGTAAACCGCAGCTCTAATGACACAGGGAGATATAGAACACCGAGGAGTCCTTTGCTCATCACGCAAAACAGCGGGGAGACTCGTGGAGGAATTACCTGAAGGTGCATGCTGATTGCAAGCAGGGGAGGAGGCAGGACAGCGAAGTGGAAGCGCGCTCCCCCCCCCACGGTGGAGCCGAGGCCATCCAGCGACCGCCACCGCGGCGCCCAGGATGGAGCGCAGACTCGTGGAAGGTTTGCTTTAGGGTGCGCTAGTTGGGCAAGCAGGGGAAGAGCGAGGAGAGCAAGAGGAAATGCACTGCGCTCTCCCCAGCCCCCACGGTAGAGCCGCAGCCCTGCAGCGTGCCCACAGCAGCAAAGGCTGGCAGCACCCGGGGCTCTAGAGTCCCACGGGAGCCCAGGGTGCAGCGGAGAGTGCAGGGTCCAGGAGGTGGGCTCTTTCCCTGCGTCCCACAGTTGATCGCTCCCGCCGGAGTGGGCAGCTCGTGGGCCCTAGGGCAGACAAAGAACTCAGATGCCATGCCTGGGCCTCTTACCCCACTTTTCGAATCCTCCCCCTGCCCTTCCAGAGACTTAAACTGACCCCTGAACTGAGGAGTAGTGTCAGATTACAGAGGGGCGTCTGTGCTCAGGCGCTGGGAAGATTGGCAGCCAGCTCTGACCTTTGGAAGAGGCTGGGAGGAGGGGATTTTCGCTGGACGAGGAGAGAGGAGACTCCCACACCCCCAACCACCACCTTTTCGGGCATGCAGGAGGAGTGTGACGTGGCTGGCCTGGGAGAGAGAAGACCCCTCCATCCCCAGCCCCCACCCTCTCTGGCTGCCCTGGGGCGGGGCAAGGGCAACCGCAGAAGCACTCCCTGAGTTCAGCAGTAAGCGGCAGACACAGCTCCCGGCTTTCAGCAGCTTAGAGATCTCCCGCCCGCCCCCTCCCACACACCCACGGAAGGAGGGCCCTAACGCTCAGGAGTACTGGGCACAGGGCTGGTGGAGCTACTCTCAGCGTGCATTTGTGCAGGAAAGGACAGAAACTGCACGGTCTCTCTGAAAACTGTCATCCAGACCCCTCAGCCCCTCCCATTTAAATCTACACTCCCAAAATCACTCTGGGCACCAGGTGACCAGTGCTGCCTGCGCAATAGGCAGGGAACTCTTTGGCACAGCGGAGGACATCCTGGAGATTACTTGGTGGGCTTAAGCCAAGACTGGTGCTGCTTCCTGTTTTGCTTTGCTTGATGTTTTTTTTTTCTGCTTGTTGTGATTTGCTTTGTTCTGTCTTTATTTCTTTGATATCTTTGCCTATGTTGAGTGGGGATTGTCGATTGTATTTTACATGTGAATGTACTTGATTTGTTTTCTTTGTTGTTGTTGTTGTTGTTGTACTTGGTAACTTGATTTGTGCTGAAACTGCCCTAACAGGGCCCAGCTAAAGAGGCACAGGATTCAACATATCCAGAAGCCAACTCTGGACCAAACCAGAGTACTACCGGGTTTGACCTACAAGTCACACACCCAGAGGGAATTCTCTGAAGGCACAAGAGTCCATAGAGGCCAAACCTCATTTAAGTGGCCAACCCTCACCCAGCAGAAAACCCTGCGGTGGGCAGAGCCAAGTTTCACAACTAGACGGCCTAGGAGTTAAACCTACCTACTCACAAAAAACCTACCTACCAAGCAAAAAGAAATTAAAGTTCTTCTTGAACAGCATATAACTGTTCATATAACTGGGGGCAGCATATAACACGGCTAAACCCAACGCTCACGGCAGACACCTCGGAGCAAAGACTGAGGGAAGAAGGGTGAAAACTGTGGTTTAAGCCCTCACTGCCGAGCGGAGAACGGAAGCCTTAGGCTTTGGGACTACCTGCCTCTCCCTACCCTCCCAGAGCTCGCTCCGCCCCCACCTGCCTGGTGCTAGAAGCGATAAAGTAGCGGTGTCAGATCAAAAGGACAGGATTTTTGCTGTTCTAAGAACTGTGGACCTCAGAAGCAGATTCGCAGCCCAACTAGTTCCGGCAAAGGGGAGGGAGCTGTGGAAGCAGGACCAGCTGTGGTGGTGGTCGCCACCATTGCTCTGGGCCACCTCACACAACTCACCCCGCCCCTGGCCCCACCTATCTGGGTGGATCCCTGCAAGACTAAACAGAACTGCTGAAACATACGGGCTCTGAATCGGGTGCAGAAAGAGCTTTGGAACTTCAAAAGCTCTCCGCACCCCCACAGGGATATGGTGCCCTATGACGCAGGTGAACTGTTAACAGAGGAGAGACCCATCTCCCAGGGAATCGCCCCATTCTGTGAGAAGCTGGAATACTGCAGAGAAAATATAGCACTACTGTATCAGAGAGAAAAGAACGGCTGCAGTCAGAGAGAAAATAAAACATTCTTCCAACAAGTATTGGAAAACAAAAGAAAGACCTCTTCCTATCAACCTGTTGCAGAAGCCACTCCTGTGAATGTCTAGGCAGAAATAATAAATCAGTTATTGCCATGAATAACCAAGGCAACAAGACAACTCAAAAAGAAAGTGAAATGTCTCCAGAAAAGGAACTTAAAGATATGGAAATATGTGACTTAAGTGATAGAGAATTCAAGATTGCAGTTCTGAAAAACCTCAAAGACATGCAAGAAAACACAGAAAGGCAATTTAATGAACTCAGAAATGCAATCAAAGAACAACATGAGCATTTTATGAAAGAGACTGAAATTTTTAAAAAGAACCAAATGGAATTTCGGGAGATTAAGAACTCAAAAGAAGAAATTAAGAATGAAATAACCAACTTAGGTAGTAGAGTTGACCAGATGGAGGAAAGAATGAGTGACATCGAAGATAGAAACCTGAAAATGACACAGAAGGAAGAAGAAAGAGACTTGAGACTTAAAAGAAATGAAAGAAATCGACAAGAACTTTCTGACTCCATCAGAAAGAGCAATATAAGAAAAATGGGCATACCAGAAGAAGAAAGAGAGAAGGAAACAAAGAATATACTCAAATAAATTGTTAATGAGAACTTCCCAAATTTGTGGAAAGAACTGGATCCTCGAATCCAAGGAGCAAATAGAACACCTAATTACCTCAATCCCAACAGGCCTTCTCCAAGGCACATTGTATTGAAGCTGTCTAAAATTAACACCAAAGAAAGAATCTTCAAGGCAGCCAGGGAAAAGAAGACAGTAACCTACAAAGGAAAGCCCATTAGATTATCATCAGATTTTTCAGCAGAAACTCTACAAGCCAGGAGGGAGTGGAATCCAATAACTATTGAAATCCAAACTATTGAAAGAGAGAAACCATGAGCCAAGAATAATATATCCAGCAAAGATATCCTTTACATATGATGGAGGAATAAAGACCTTTCCAGACATACAGAAGCTGAGGAAATTTTCTAAAACACGACCTGCACTACAAGAAATACTAAAGGAGGCTATTCGACCACCATCAACAGGGATAATTTGTGGCAACCGAAACATAAAAAGGGGGAGCGTAAAGGCCTGAACCGGAATATGGGAATGGAGAAAGTAAGCGTGCTGAAGAAAATGGAATACTCTAAATATCAAACTTTCTTTTACATAATCTTAAGGGTAACCACTCAAAAAACATCCAGAACTGAAATATATACTGTAATAAAAGAAGAAACAGAGGGAAACATCATAGAATACCACCACACAGAAATAATAGACAACAACAAAAAGGCAAAGAAACAATGGAGTCACAGCCTTACCAGAAAACTAAAGACAGAATAACAGGAAATCCTCACATATCAATAATCACCCTAAATGTAAATGGACTGAACTCACCAATAAAGAGGCACTGAGTAGCAGATTGGATCAAAAAACTAAACCCAACCATATGCTGTCTCCAAGAGACACATCTCAGCTACAAGGACAAGCATAGACTCAAGTGAAAGGATGGAAATTGACACTCCAAACAAATGGTACCCAGAGAAAATCAGGTGTAGCCATAATGATATCAAATGAAACAGATTTCAGGGTGAAAAAGATAAAAAGAGACAAAGATGGACATTTCATAATGGTAAAGGGGATATACAACAAGAAGACATAACAGTCATCAATATTTATGCCCCCAATCAGGGAGCACCAAAATATACCAAGCAACTACTAACAGAACTAAAGGGAGAAATTGACCTAAACACAATTATATTAGGGGACTTAAATACATCATTGACAGCTATGGATAGATCATCCAAAGAGAAAATAAATAACGAAATTGCAGCCCTAAATGACACATTAGATGAAATGGACATCATTGACATATATAGAGCACTTCATCCTAAAACATCAGACTATACATTTTTTTCGAGTGTACATGGAACATTCTCAAGGATAGACCATATATTGGGACATAAAATCAGCCTCAGCAAATTTAAGAAGATTGAAATCATATCAAGCATATTCTCTGATCACAAGGCTTTGAAATTGGATATCAACTGCGAAAAGAAAGCAGGAAAAAAGACAAATACATGGAGATTAAATCACATACTTTTAAAGAACGACTGGGTCAAAGAAGAAATTAGAGGAAAGATCAAAGAATATATAGACACAGATGACAATGAAAATACATCCTACCAAAATTTTTCGGATGCAGCGAAAGCAGTTTTAAGGGGGAAATTTATATCATTACAGGCCTATCTCAAGAAACAAGAAAAATTCCAAATAAATAACCTCATGTTCCACGTCAAAGAACTAGAAAGAGAAGAACAAGTGAAACCCAAGTTCAGCAGAAGAAAGGAAATAACAAAAATCAGAGCAGAGCTTAATGAAATAGAGAACAAAAAGACAATAGAAAAAATTAATATGACATAGATCTGGTCTTTGAAAAAATTAATAAAATCAACAAACCCTTGGCTACACTCACTAAGATAAAAAGAGAAAAGACACTAATTAACAAAACAGAAATGAGAAACGGGAAGTTATCACGGACACCACAGAAATACAAAGGATCATGCAAGAATACTTTGAAGGACTATATGCTACCAAATTCAATAACCTAGAAGAAATGGACAAGTTCTTAGAAACATATAGCCTTCCAAGGCTGAACCATGAAGAACTGGAAAATCTAAACAGACCAATTACCAGTAAAGAAATTGAATCAGTCATCCAAAACCTTACCAAAAGCAAAAGTCCGGGACCAGATGGCTTCACTAGTGAATTCTACCAAACCTTCAAAGAGGATCTAATACCAATCCCGCTCAAACTCTTCCAAAAAATTGAAAAAGAGTCAGTACTCCCTAACTCATTTTATGAGGCCAACATTACCCTGATACCAAAACCTGGTAAGGACAACGCAAAAAAAGAAAACTATAGACCTATATCTCTGATGAATACTAATGCAAAAATCCTAAACAAAATTTTAGCAAATCGAATACAACAATGCATTAAAAAGATCATTCATCATGACCAAGTGGGATTCATCCCTGGGGCACAAGGATGGTTCAACATCCGCAAATCCATCAATGTGATATATCACATAAATAAAATAAAAGACAAAAATCATATGATTATATCAATTGATGCAGAAAAAGCATTTGACGAGATACAACATCCATCTATGATTAAAACACTTAATAAAATAGGTATAGAAGGAAAATACCTTAACATAATAAAGGCCATATATGATGAGCCCTCTGCTAGTCTGATAATTAATGGTGAAAAACTGAAGCCCTTTGCTCTACGTTCAGGAACACGACAGGGCTGTCCTCTATCACCTCTGCTTTGCAGATGACATGATGCTATATATAGAAAACCCTAAAGACTCCACCAAAAAGCTGTTAGAAACAATCAATGAATACAGTAAAGTTGCTGGCTACAAAATCAACGTACAAAAGTCCATTACATTCCTATATACTAACAATGAAATCTCAGAAAAAGAGATAGAAAAAACAATTCCCTTGCAATTGCAGCAAAAGATTAAATACCTAGGAATAAACTTAACCAAGGATGTGAAGGACCTATATGCTGAAAACTATAAGACATTTTTGAAAGAAATTGAAGAAGACACAAAGAAATGGAAAGACATTCCATGCTCATGGATTGGAAGAATCAACATAGTTAAAATTGGCATATTACTGAAAGCCATATACAGATTTAATGCAATCCCCATCAAAATCCCAATGGCATTTTTTAAAGAAACAACAAAAAATCATCAGATTTGTTTGGAATCACAAAAGACCCCGAATAGGCAAAGCAATCTTAAGAAAAAAGAACAATGCTGGAGGTATTACACTGCCTGACTTTAGCTTGTACTACAGGGCTACAATAATGTAAACAGCATGGTATTGGCAGAAAAACAGACACATAGACCAATGGAATAGAATTGAGAACCCAGAAATAAAACCACATAAATATGGACAGATAATTTTTGACAAAGAAGCTAAAAACACACAATGGAGGAAAGACAGCCTCTTCAATAAATGGTGCTGGGAGAATTGGATAGCCATGTGCATAAGAATGAAACTGGACTGTTATCTGTCACCATGTACCAAAATTAATTCAAAATGGATCAAAGACTTAAGCATAAGACCTGACACAATAAACTGCATAGAAGAAAACATAGGTACTAAACTTATGGACCTTGAGTTCAAAGAGCATTTTATGAATTTGACTCCAAAGTCAATGGAAGTAAAAGCTAAAATAAACAAATGGGACTATATGAAACTTAAAAGTTTCTGCACAGCAAAAGAAACCATCGACAAAATAAAGAGGCAACCGATTGAATGGGAGAAGATTTTTGCAAACAATTCCTCCGATAAGGGTCTAATATCCAAAATATTCAAGGAACTCATGAAATTCAACCACAAAAAAACAAACAACCCAATTGAGAAATGGGCAGAGGACCTGAAGAGAAATTTCTCCAAAAAGGACTTATAAATGGCAAATAGACATATGAAAAACTGCTCAACATCACTAATCATCAGAGAAATGCAAATAAAAACCACAATGAGATATCACCTCACCCCAGTCAGAATGGCTATCATCAATAAGACAAATAGCAACAAGTGTTGGAGAGGCTGTGGAGAAAAAGGAACCCTCATACACTGTTGGTGGGAATGCAGACTGGTGCAGCCGCTATGGAAGGCAGTGTGGAGGTTCCTCAAGAAATTACGAATAGAATTACCATATGACCCAGCAATCAATCTCCTGGGTATCTACCCAAAAAATCTGAAAGCATTTCTCTATAGAGACACGTGTACTCCAATGTTCATTGCAGCTTTGTTTACGGTGGCCAAGACATGGAAACAACCAAAATGTCCTTCGATAGATGAATGGATAAAGAAGTTGCGGTATATACACACAATGGAAACTATAATACTATAATTTTATATATATAATGTGATGGCTCGGTGTGAAGTCTCAGGGATAATGGATGGGGGGAGAGGGGTTCACAGTATGAGGGATATAAATGATGAACGTCTAAGTAGTACATTGTCTTGTACACCTGAAACTAATAAATTTAAAAAAAAATAAAAGGAAAAACTGTATTAAAATTGTAATACTCAAAAAAAAAATTTAAAGTAAATATGGCTTTGGCCAGTTGTACTTGTGGAGGATTGTCTCCCCCCTTTTGTTTTTGAAGTTGTTTTTTGAGAGTACAATTAGCACGTTCTACAATAGCTTGTCCTTGGGGATTATAAGGAATCCCTGTGGTATGATTAATTTCCCACTGTTCACAACATTTTAAAAACTTGTTACTAGTGTAAGCCGGGCCGTTGTCTGTCTTAATGGCTTGAGGGTGGCCCATAATGGAGAAGCAGATAAGTAAATGTATGTAACAGTGGCTAGCATTTTTGCTGCTTTGAGCGGTGGCCGAGATGAAACCAGAGGATGTATAGACCGTGACATGAACAAAAGATAAACGTCCAAACGAAGGGACATGAGTTACATCCATTTGCCAGATAGCATTAGGAACTAGTCCTTGGGGATTAACCCCTTCAGGGTACTCTTGAGAAGCATTAAGAATTTGGCAGGTTGGGCAGGTTTGAACTATATGTCTGGCCTGTTTGTAAGTAATAGTAAAACGAGCTCGAAGGCCAGCAGCATTTGTATGGGTTAAAGAATGAAACTCAGTTGCCTCAGTAATTAAAACATTAGCAATCATTGAATCAGCAACAGCATTGCCATGCGTCAGTGGTCCCGGTAGGGAGGTGTGGGCACGTATATGAGTAATGAAGAATGGATGTTGTCGGTTTCTGACAACCTGTTGAAGCTGATTAAAAAGAAACTGGAGAGACGAGTTTGAGTTATTAGACAGTAACGCCGTCTCAATATTTTTTACTGTGTGAACTACATAAGCTGAAGCGGAGACAATATTTAAATGTTTAGTATAATCTTGTAAGGCAGTTAGCACAGCAACTAACTCTGCTCTCTGTGCAGAGGTACAATTAGTTTGAATGACTTGTTGATTTCTTTCATTTACTATCGCTGCCCTGTCGTTACTAGACCCATCAGTAAAAACTGTTACAGCTTTTGAAATTGGAGCTGGACTCAATCTCTTAGGGAGAATCCAACTGGTCTTTAGAAGGAATTGAAACAATCTGTTTTTTGGATAGTGATTATCAATAATTCCAAAATATCCACAAATAGCAACTTGCCAGATTTCAGAATGGGTATTTAAGTGTATAATTTGTTGTTTTTTAAATGGGACTACTATCTTATTAGCTTCAATTCTGTTTAAATGAAGAACTCTGGTGCGAGCTCATAAAACAAGCTCTGAAATTAATTCCAAATAAGTTGGGAGTGATTTGACAAAATTATTAGGTAGGAACAACCACTCTACCAAGTCATTTTGTTGAATTATCACTGCTATAGGTGAATGGGGAATGGGGAAAATTAAAATTTGTAAAGGTTGAGATGAATCTATGCGCTGAATCTGAGCTTTTTGAATTTTTGTTCAACTAATTGTAGTTTTTTATTGGCCTGAGGAGTCAGGGTACGGGGACTATCTAATTGAGACGGACCCCATAAAAGGCCAAATAAATTACTGAGCGCATAGGTGGGGATTCCCAGAGTGGGACAAAGCCAATTAATATCTCCTAACAATTTTTGTAAATCATTTAATGTAGAGATTTGGTCTCTTTTGATCTTTTTGTTTTTGTCTAAATCTTTTTTTTGTCAGACTCAGAGTCTCTACCTTAATTTTCTATCTCATTTTTTTTGTTTTATCCTTTTTATTAACACACTGAAATCTCTCACAACTATAAAAAGTTGTTGGGCCTTATTTTTAAACAAGTTATTGTTTCTCTGAGTCTGTTTGGAGTGGTTTTAAAACTAAGCAGATTCGTTGGAACGTTTCCCAGATTGAACTGGGGAAAGACACTCCATTGGAATGTAATTTATAGAGACCTTGTCTTATTTTTTTTAACTTATCTATCTCAAGTGTCCCAGGGTTGGAAACCAGGAACAATGAGTCTCAAATACTTTAAGGAGTTCCTCTAATTTTTTTTGAGGTTTTCTGTTTTCCCTTCTTAAGAAGCTGCTAAGCAGGCAGATATAAGGTCTGTACTTGCTTTTTGCATTACCCATATTAGTATTAAACAGAAAAGGAAAGAGAAGGACTTTCACTCCAATTCCACTCTGATGCTCGGCCGTCCGTGCCTCTCTCGAAACCTTAGAACACGTCTTGACTAAGGCGTGGTTGTATAACCCCCAACCCTGGTTGGTGAGATGCCAAATCGCAGTTATGCCATATGACGAATTACAGAACCGCGGTTACGAGCCCAAGCAAACTCCGTAGTCCTAAAGGACGGTGGAGCCATAAGCATTCACTCACACAATAACACTCTTTTACACGAAAGTGTTAGTTGTTTCTTTCTAACTTCTTCGTTACCCTGGTTAAATTCTCCAAGTTCATAGACTACCTCCTTACCCCAGGTAGCTGTCGCGGCGGATTCTTGGAGTCCCTTCACCGTGTCTGCAGATACTTATGACTCTTAGTCATCCTTCCCTTCTCATGCAGCCCCACATTGGGTACCAGATGTCGCGTCCTGCCCAACAAGGGCAGTGAGGGTGCGAGAATGGGCGGTTTGGGTTAAGTTTTTAAGAAAGAAACAAACAGAGACTTAATGCAGTTAAATCTATCAGAAGGCCAAGGGTCTCTCAGTCTCAGAGGACTGGAGCCCAGATTAAGGCTGACTGAGGGTTTTTATTGATAGGTATACCACCACAAGAAAGTAACATTGTGTTTTGGCACGGTCTGTGAGAATCATACATCATAGTAGAAAAATGTCTATTCCAATCTCCCTTTGCTTGTAAACAGCTGAAGTATAAGGTCCCATGATGTTTTACCTAAGTATGTACCTTCTCAGGGTCAAGTCTCTCATATTGTAACAACTCCGTTTAGATAAGTCTCTGGAAGGGCAGGGGGAGGATTCGAAAAGTGGGGTAAGAGGCCCAGGCATGGCATCTGAGTTCTTTGTCTGCCCTAGGGCCCACGAGCTGCCCACTCCGGCGGGAGCGATCAACTGTGGGACGCAGGGAAAGAGCCCACCTCCTGGACCCTGCACTCTCCGCTGCACCCTGGGCTCCCGTGGGACTCTAGAGCCCCGGGTGCTGCCAGCCTTTGCTGCTGTGGGCACGCTGCAGGGCTGCGGCTCTACCGTGGGGGCTGGGGAGAGCGCAGTGCATTTCCTCTTGCTCTCCTCGCTCTTCCCCCGCTTGCCCAACTAGCGCACCCTAAAGCAAACCTTCCACGAGTCTGCGCTCCATCCTGGGCGCCGCGGTGGCGGTCGCTGGATGGCCTCGGCTCCACCGTGGGGGGGGGAGCGCGCTTCCACTTCGCTGTCCTGCCTCCTCCCCTGCTTGCAATCAGCATGCACCTTCAGGTAATTCCTCCACGAGTCTCCCCGCTGTTCTGCATGATGAGCAAAGGACTCCTCGGTGTTCTATATCTCCCTGTGTCATTAGAGCTGCGGTTTACTGCCGCTGCCACAGCCGCCGCTGGCCTGATTCCACCACAAGACCGCGTGTTTCCACTCTGCTCCCTTCCTTCATCCCCTGCTCGCCCAATATGCGCACCTTCAAGTAATTCTTCCACGAGTCTCTTAGGAGTCTCTTAGCTGTTCTGTGTGATGAGCAAAGAGTTGTTTGATGGGTTATATGTCCCGTTTGTAATAAGATCCGGAGGAGAACTCAGAAAATGTGACCCGCTGCCGCCATTCTAATGACATCACTCTCAACAATCTTTTTTTTTTTGGCACGGTCTATGAGACATATACATCATAGTAGAAAAACGTCTATTCCAATCTCCCTTTGTCTGTAAACAGCTGAAGTATAAGGTGCCATGATGTTTTACTTAAGTATGTACCTTCTCAGGGTCAAGTCTCTCATATTGTAACAACTCCGTTTAGATAAGTGGAGAGAACTGATCTTTGTTGTCCTCATGACTGCTCTCACAAACAGGTGCAAGGGAAAAGCCAGAGCCGGCAACAGACTTTTCCAGGCAAGGGCAAGGGTAGACAAGGCCCTTTCCCATATTTTTCTAAGGCAGCTCATTGGGGGTCCCCACTCAGTTCTGCCTGGCTTAGGTTGTATCTCCCGTGAGATATCTTACCCGTCTTTGGCTGCAAACCATCTTTTGGGGATCAGACAGAGAAACATAAGGTGTAAACACAAGGATGGAACAGAGTCTTAGAAAGGCACAATCTCACAAACTCTTCTTTCCTTCAGGAAAGACATGGAGGGACGGTTGGCTAGGCTGTTGTGTGACTACACTAATCCATTGAAGCAAACACAGAGAGTCAGCCAGAATGGGGAAACAAAGAAACAGGTCCCAAATAAAAAAAAAAAAAAAACAGAAGAAACCTCCAGAATTGGAAACAAATGAAATAGAGTAACCAACCTATCAGAGACAGAGTTCAGAACATTGATGATGAGAATGTTTAAAGAGCTTAATGATGACATAAAGAAGGACAGAGAAATCATAATGAACAACCAGTTAGAACTAAAGAATACAACAACTGAAATAACTCACTTGAAGGAATTACCAGCGGGTTAGATGAAGCAGAGGATCGAATCAGCGACTTAGAAGACAAGTTAGAAGAGATCACCTAAATGGAACAATAAGAAGAAAAAAGAATAAAAAACAATGAAAATGGTTTAAGAGACCTCTGGGATAACATCAAGAGCAACAACATGCACATCATAAGAATGCCAGAAGGTGAAGAGAGGAAGCAAGGGATCGAGAAGATATTTGATATAATAATGTCCGAAAACTTTCATAACCTGGTGAAGGAAACTGACAAAAAATCCAGGAACTGCAGCGAGTTCCAACCAAGATAAACCCAAACAGGTTCACACCAAGAGACATTATAGTTAAAACAGCAAATGTTAAAGACAAAGAGAGAATCCTAAAAGCAGCAAGAGAAAGACAGCGGGTTACATATAAGGGAACTCCTATAAGACTATCGAATGACTTTTCTCCAGAAACATTGCAGACAAGGAGGGAGTAGCAGAAGGTCCTCAAAGTGATGAAAAACAAAGGCCTACAACCTAGATTGCTTTATCCAGCAAAGCCATCATTTAAATTTGAAGGAGAGATAAAGAGCTTCTCAGAAAAGAATAAGCTAAAGGAATTTATTACCACCAAGCCAGCATTGCAGAAAACATTAAAAGGGCTTCTGTAAAGACAAGAAAGATAAAAACAATCTAACTACAAATAAAAAAATGGCAGTAACTATGTACCTATCAAAAATCACTTGAAATGTAAATGGATTAAATACTCTAATCAAAAGACATAGAATGGCTGAGTGGATAAGAAAGCAAGACCCTGTATATGCTGTATACAAGAGATTCACCTCAGATCAAAGACACACACAGGCTGAAAGTGAAGGATTGGAGTAAAATGTTTCATGCAAATGGAAATGAGAAAAAATCTGGAGTTGCAATACTTATATCTGACAAAATGACTTTAAAATGAAGAATATATTAAAACACAAAGATGGGCGCTATATAATATAATATAATATATTACATATATATATATATATATATATGTGTAATATAATAATAAAGGGATCGATCTGAAAAGAGGACAAAACCCTAGTAAACATTTATGCACCCAACACAGGAGCACCTAAATATATAAACCAAATATTGACTGACATGAAGACAGAGATCAACAGCAACACTATCATAGTAGGGGATTTCAACATACCTCTGACAACAAGGGACAGGTCTTCTAGACAGAAAATCAATATGGAAACAATGGTCCTAAATGACACTTTGGACCAGTTGATTTGATCGATATTTTCAGAGCATTTGACCCCAAAGCTGCAGAATACACGTTCTTCTCAAGTGCACAGGGAACATTTTCCAAGATAGACCACATGTTAGGCCACAAAACAAGTCTTGATAAATTTTAGAAAATTGAAATCATACCAATTGTGTTCTCTGACCACAGTGCTATGAAATTAGAAATCAACTACAGGGAAAAAACTGTGAGACACACAAATACATGGAGGCTGAATAACATGTTACTAAATAATGAATGGGTCAACCAGGAGATCAAGGAAGAAATCAAAAGACATCTCGAGAAAAACAAAAATGAAAACACAACCCAAAATCTGTGGGATGCAGCAAAAGCAGTCCTAAGAGGGAAATTCATAGCAATGCAGGCCTACCTAAAGAAACAAGAAAAATCACTAATCATCAGTTTGTCTTCACACTTAAGGGATCTGGAAAAAGAACAGCAAAATAAGCCCAAAGAGAGTACAAGGAAGGAGACAATAAAGATCAGAGTGGAAGTAAATTAAATAGAAACCAGAAAAGCAATACAAAAGATCAATGAATCCAAGAGTTCGTTTTTAGAGAAAATAAACAAAATCGAGAAACCTCTAGGAAGACGAATCAAAAAAAAGAGAGAGAGGACCCAAATTAATAAAATCAGAAATGAAAGAGGAGAAGTGACAACTGACACCACAGAAATACAAAAAAATATTTTAAGAAATTACTATGAGCAACTATATGCCAATAAATTAGACAATCTGGAAGAAATGTACAATTTTCTAGAAGCATACAACTGTGCAAGGCTAACTCAAGAAGAAACAGAAAACCTGAATAGACTGATTACCACCAAGGAAATTGAATCAGTAATCAACAATGTCCCAACAAACAAAAGCCCTGGACCAGATGGTGAATTTTACAAAACATTCTAAAAGAATTATCACCTGTTCTCCTCAAACTATTCCAAACAATCCAGAAGGAGGGACAGCTCCCAAACACTTCTTATGAGGCCACTATCACCCTGATCCCAAAATCAGACAAAGACACTACAAAAAAAGAAAACTACAGGCCGATATCCCTAATGGACATAGAGCAAAAATCCTCAACAAAATATTAGCGAACAGAATTCAGCAGTACATTAAAAAGATCATACACCGTGATCAAGGGGGGTTCATTCCTGGTATGCAAGGTTGGTTCAACATTTGCAAATCCATTAATGTGATACACCACATTAACAAAATGAAAAATAAAAATCATATCATCATATCAATAGATGTAGAAAAAACTTTGACCAAATTCAGCAGTCATTTATGACAAAAACTCTTAAGAAAGTAGGAATAGAGGGACCAAATCAACATAATAAAGGACATCTATGATAAACCCACAGCTAACATCATACTCAATGAGGAAAAGCTAAAACCATTCCCCTTAAGATCAGGAACAAGGCAAGGTTGCCCACTATCTCCACTTCTATTCAACATAGTGCTGGAAGTTCTAGCCACAGCAATCAGATAGGAAAAAGAAATAAAAGGCATCCAAATTCGTAAGGAGGAATTAAAATTGTCATTATATGAAGATGACAGGATATTATATATAGAGAACCCTAAAGACTCCACCAAAAAAACTATTAGAACTGATAAATGCATTTAGTAAAGTAGCAGGATACAAAATTAATATTCAGAAATCAGTTTCACTTGTATATACCAATAATAAAATATCAGAGGGAGAAATCAAGAACTTCTAAGTATTACCTTGTCTTGTACACCTGAAACTAATAAATTAAAAAAAAAAATAAAGAAAAGAATCCCATTTACAATTGCTTCAAAAACTCTAAAATACCTGGGAATAAATGTAACCAAAGAAGTAAAAGATCTGTACGCAGAAAATTATAAGTAACTGAAGGGAGAAATTAAAGAAGATACAAATAGATGGAAACACATACCATGCTCATCGATAGGAAGAATAAATACCGTTAAAATGTCCATACTGCCTAAGGCAATATACAGATTCAATGCAATTACTATCAAACTACCAAGGACATTTTTCTCAGAAATGGGACATATAATCCTAAAGTTCATATGAAACCATGAAAGACCCTGGATAGCCTTGGCAATCTTGAGAAATAAGAACAAAGTGGGAGGTATCACAATATCTGACACCAAATTATACTGCAAGTCTACAGTAATCCAAACAGCATGGTACTGGCATCAAAACAGACACATAGATCGATGGAACAGAACAGAGAGCCCAGATATAAATCCGTGCCTATATGGTCATTCAATCTACAAAAATGGAAGCAAGAATTCATGGTACGGTAAAGCCAGTCTATTCAATAAACAGTTCTAAGAAACCTGGACAGACAGGCAAAAAAATTGAACCTGGACAACCTCCTTACACCATATACAAAAATAAATTTAAAATGGGTTAAAGACTTAAATGTAAGATCTGAAACCATAAAAATCCTAGAAGAAAATATAGGAAGAAACTTTACAGACATTACCCAGAGTAAGATTTTTACTGATATATCCCCTCAGGCAAGGAAAGTAAGAGAAAAAATAAACGTGAGATTACATCAAACTAAAAAAGTTTTTTCACAGCAAAGGAAACCATCAATGAAACAAAAAGGCATCCTACTGAATGGGAGAAGATATTTGCCAATGATATATCTGATAAAGTGTTAATATCCAAAATGTATAAAAAACTCACTCTGCTCAACTCCAAAACACAAACAACCCAATTAAAAAATGGGCGGAGGACATCAAGAGACATTTTTGTGAAAAGGACATACAGATGGCAAACAGACATATGAAAAAATGTTCAAACTCACACTAATCATTAGAGAAATGCAAATAAAAACCACAATGAGATACCACACACCCCAGTCAAAATGGCTATCATCAATAAATCAACAAACAACAAGTGCTGGCGAGGATGTGGAGAAAAGGGAACCTTTGTGCACTGTTGGTGGGATTGCAGATTGGTGCAGCCGCTATGGAAAACAGTATGGAGGTATCTCAAAAATCTGAAAATGGAACTACCTTATGACCCAGCAATTCCACTCCTAGGAATCTATCCAGAGAAATCCAAAACTCTAATTCAAAAAATTTATGCACCCCTGTGTTTACTGCAGCACTATGCACAATAGCCAAGACATGAAAATAACTGAAATGCCCATCAGTAGATGACTGGATTAAGAAACTGTGGTACATTTATACAACAGAGTATTACACAGCCATATAGAAGAAGGAAATCTTACCATTTGCAAACAACATGGATGGACCTAGAGAACATTATGTTAAGTGAAATAAGTCAGACAGAGAAAGGCAAATGTCATATGATCTCACTTATATGTGAAATCTAAAGGAAAGAATAAATGAATGAACTAAACAGAAACAGTCTCAGAGACTTAGAGGAAAAACTGAGGGATGCTAGATGGGGGCGGGGATAAGGGGGAAAGTGAGGGGATTAGAAAGCACAGTCGGTAATCACAAGATTGCCACAGGGAAACAAAAGTCAATTTGGCAAATGTAATCAATATTGTTGTAAATATTTTTGTAGGGGATCCGATGAACTCTTGTCTCATTAGGGAGACCACCTCAGGGATGATGTAGATGCCTGCTCACTGCACTGTACACCTGAAGCTGAAGCTGAACAATAATGAATGTCAACTACAATTTATATGTATATATACATTTACAAGAAGCAGAGTACAGCATTAGGAATAGAGACAGTGGAAGTGTAATGGCTGTGTGCCATGTCAGAGGGGTAGTGGACGGGGGGGAGGGTTGTTTTCACTTTGTGAGGGATATAAATGATAAATATCTAACTATTACATTGTTTTGTGCACTTGAAACCAATAAAAAAATGGAAAAACTAAAAGAAAAGTCTATCATTAGGGAAGGTAAATCTATACATGTAGTTAAATAAGCAAAGACGTGTATTTTTAATGTGAAAGTGAATAAAATAAAAAAAATAATAAAAGAATGCACTGCATAAATTGTTTACTGTAAAGATTTGCTTCCAGTTGGAATGGATGCTCGCAGTGTATGAGGGTCAGGAAGGACAGGGTGTTGAGGGATAACAATGTGGTTCATTGCTCGGAGGTCCTGGAAAAATCTCTACCCTTATCCATTTGTCTTTCTCACAGGTAAAATAGGAGTATTACAAGGACTAGTGCAAGGAATAATAAGACCCTGAATTATGTAATCTTCTGTTATGGGCTTTATACCTTGGACTGCCTCCTTACTTATAAAGGTATTGATTAATTCTGGGCAGAGGTTTTGAAGTATTAATTTGAACCTTGATAGGAGGTGCACGGTGAATTCTGCCAATATCAGTTGAAGATTTTACCCATAAAGCAGTTGGCAGTTGGTCCAATGAGCTCCATTAATCAGTGCTTTCAGATTGTTACTGTACCATCAGAGACAGCACAAATGAAAGATACTGAAGTCGTGTAATTCACCTGATTTGTGATTCTGTTGAATACCATCGAAGTCTACCATTATTTCTCCTTTTTGAGAAAAGGATATCCCAGTATGCTACTTCTCTAAGAAGTTTCTGCCTAACAAATGGGTGAGGGCAGAAGAACTTAGGAGAAAGCAATGTTTTTCTCTTAAGGGACATAGACAAAAGGGAATAGGAACCTGTTGAGGTGTGTTTGAAGCCCACACTATGTGAAATGTCTTATCACTCTGAGGCAGGGGCTGGTTTATAACAGTGGGGTTGAGCACCGAGAGTGTAGCACTGGTGTCAATAAGAACAGAAATAGTTTCCTCCCCAATTTGAAGAAAAGTTTCTCCAAGATGATTAAGGGGAAGGATTAGGAAAAGCCCCTGTAGTTCCTTAGAGTCCTGTCATTAGGAATTGGGGAGATATGAAAAAGACTGGTAAGAAAGCAGAGAGCATCTTGTACACTTAAACTTATGACAATCCTTTTTCCAGTGTCCTTGCTCCTTACAGTTGTGGCAAAAAGTTGGAATCCTTGGTTTCTCATTGGGCCTCTCATTTTCCATGGCTGAAAGTCAGAAGTTTAGCAATCTTACTTCTAGGTGGCTCGTCTAGGGTACTGGCAAGCTCATTAGCCAAATTCACCAAGTGCAGGGTAGCCATAGTCCCCCATCCCATCCTGGGTCTTCTAACCAGGAGGGAAATGTTTTTATTTAGTACCTTGACAAACAAAGAATTGAAAGTTACACATGTGGTGTCAACATCTGAAGACCAGAAATCTCCTTAAAGACTACCTAAAACCTATTATAATAGTCATGAACAGATTCGTCAGAACTTTGTGAGAAAATGTGAATTTTGCTCCAATCAATAGACATGGGAAAGCCTTGGAAATTGCTCAATGTAGCTTTTGAGCAAATTCCCTGGCTTCCTCCCAATAATTGGAGTTTTGCTTTTCTAAGTCTCTATCAGGATAATCCCATCCAGCAATCCTCATCCAATGTCTAGCTTCACCAACTAACATATTAATTAGCTAATACAAATCAGAAAACCCAGGCTGATAGGCATGAATAGTAATATGAAATTCCTCAGCAAACTTATTAGAGTTCTCAGTTACCTTAGGGAATTCCTTTACAATGGCTCGTAACTTAGCTTTAGTCCAGAGGATGTAGGAGATGTGGGGTTTATTAGGGTTTCCAGAGGGTTTAATCTTAAATGGCAATGTAAGATTCTGAGGAAGGAGAAAAAAGAAGATTCAAGAGAATGTGCCACTGGGGGCTGAGCGGAAAGCAGAGGAGGCAGCAGTGGGATGAGATGGCATCGGAGGGAGATATGGGAGCAGTGGAGGAAGGGCAGGCAGTGCTGTGGAGAAAAGCATGAGGTTTCAGGCGCCATTTTGTCTCTTTTTGAATTTTTAGCAACCCTTTTTAATTTCGGGACTTTATTTTGTAAATGAACTGTCGTGTCCATCATGACATGGGCAGTGAGAGAACAAGAAGGGGTGGCAAAGGGTTTAGAAAGAAACAGAAGTCAAGAGATTTATGCACTAGGGGCCAAGGGTCTCACAGCCTCAAAGGACTGAGATCCCCGAATTGGGCCACCTTGTGGCTTTTATTGATGTTCACACAAGGAAGTAACATTGTTTTCTCCACGGTCTGCGAATTTCATACATTATACTAGGAAACTGATTCGCACTAATCACCCTTGCCTGCAAGCGGCTGAAACATCAGTCTCAGGATGTACCTCCCCAAGGGATAAAACCTTTGTGCTGAAACTTACTGATAAGAATAGATGGAGAACTGTTATCACATCATTGAATCTCTTCCCGAGCAGGTTGTGGGAAGGAATACAGCCACAGAGGCAGCAGCTCTCCTTAGCCGGGGGAAGGTGGGGGTCTATGCCCACCTCTATCAACTCCGTGGGTTCTCCTGTTGGTCCCAACGCAGCTGCGCCTGGCTTACGTTGTTCCCCCTGTGGAGAATCTTACCCATCATTGGCTGGCCAGCCATCCTTTGGGGCCAAACAGGGAGACATAAGGTGTAAGCACAAAGGTGAAGCAAAGTCCCTGAAAGGATTAGTCTCAAAGACTCTCCTTTCTTTAGGGGTAGGTACGAGGGGATAGATGTGTTGGCTGCTGCGTGACAACAATGGACAACTTTAGATTCAGTCTCATTTGGAAACCTCAATATACCTCAAACTAGGCATTCCATTTCTCTTACAGTGCTGTTGTTATCCAATTTTGTTTTAAGAAAATCAAGTTTGGGAATCACAAAGTTTCCCCAAAGCGGCCACTGATATTCTAAATTAGTCAGATTTGTCCATTTAGTTAAATTCATGCATGAAAATTCCCTGCAGGTTTTAAACATATAGTTGGCTGGTGTCCCTGTTGGATGGACAGTTTTAGAAGGCTTAGACAGCAAATACCTCATTTTTAATACTGGGCCTGAAACAGTTCACATCTCGAGCAACCTGCAGGTCTTCAGCTCACTCTCACTGTGGAACAGTCTGATCGCTGAGAATCAGGCCAAAGACTAAAAGCCAGTTCCAAGGAAATAACCAACTTCCAGGGTTAAGCCATGGGTTGAGCTGAGTGACATTCCTCTCATTTTCTCAGTGTGACAGCACAGTCTAATACTGGCCAAAACCAAGCAATTTCAGTATAAATAACCTCTATCCCCAAAGGGACTTCAGATAAAGACAAAATTTTGTCTCAAAGGACAGCTTGCTTTCCAAAGAATTCAAATTCCTCTGCCACAATGAGTACTCACAGACCACATAGACCAATAAGCCTTTAATGCGCGTGTGCACACACATGCACACACATGCATACACGCATGTGCACACGCATGTGCACACATGCACACACATGCACACACACATTTTTAAAAAACAATTCCTGAATAAAGCCTGGAGAGCGTCAGACGCAAAGGAATCTGCTCAGGTCCAGGAGAGATTACACCTGAGACCTCTAAGTCGGAGAGCAAAAAGGCATCAAGCCGACCGAAATGGCTCAGTTAGGTGCCAAAGCTGGTTTGCTCACTGTTCAGAAGCTGCCAGAGTTTGTTCTTCCCTGGATCCAAGATGAGGCCCCTAAATGTTGACTGGACAATATAATTTTTCGGGTGGTCTATCAAAAGAAGGTTTATTCAGGAAAAGAGAAAAGCAAAACCACCACAGCACTGTGAGAATGTGCACCTCTGGCCAGCCGCCCTACTGCAGCTTTCCACCCCTCTCCCAAGATGGCCCCTATATGTATCCCTCCCACCAGAAGTTAGAACCATAGTTTTAACAACAATTCAGGCCTAGAGAGTAACAGGAAGCCCAGCTCTATCCATAGACCTCCCAGCTCCCAGGTCATCCCTGGTCATTTTTCTTTTCTTTTTCTTTTTTTATTAAAATTTATTGGGGTGACAATAATAGATTTCAGGTGTACAGTTCTGTAATACATCATCTATATATCACATTGTGCTCACCACCCAGAGTCAGTTCTTTCATCACCATATATTTGATACCTTTTACTCTTATTTACCACCCCCTCCCTTGGGTCATTTTTCTTAATGTGCCAGTTCGCTTTTATCAAGCGTCATGATTTTCTAGACAGGAGGACCCGACACTGGTTGTGAGAAGAAGTAAAACCACTGAGAGGTGGGGAAATCCCCAGCACTGAGCTTCCCCACCCCAAGAACCGTCGTTGGGCCTTAGACCCTGAGAGTGATGCCCAGAGACTTGGTACTTTGCCCTGAGTCCTCCTACTGCTCAGAGCGCTCACATTCTCTGTTAGTTGCTGCAGGGGTGAGTCAGTAATTCTTAAACATTAAGTTTCTGATATCTATGCAGTCTTAGAAATTAGTGAGGACCCCAAAGACAATTTTGTTTATGTGGGTGATATCTATTAATAGCTACCATACTAGAAATAATAGTTCTTAAAATATTTATTAATATACTTAGAATAATATTAATCACCCATTGCATGTTAACAAACTTTTTTGTGAAATATAAATATTTCCCAAAATGAACAGGGTAGTGAGAAGACTGGATCTGTTCACATTTACATTTTTGCAAGTCTCATGCTCATCTCTCTTTAGAAGACTGCTGAATTTTCATGTTTTTTTTCTTCATTTAACCTATTTTCATTGAAGTATATGAAAAAAATACACAAATATATGGTGATGGAAGGAGAACTGACTCTGAGTGGTGAACACACAATGGGATTTATAGATGATGTAATACAGAATTGTACACCTGAAACCTATGTAATTTCACTAACAATTGTCACCCCAATAAATTAAAAAAAAGAAAGCAAATTAAAAAAAAATACAGCCTCGCATATATTTAGAAGAACTTTGTAAGTTAACTTTCTCAGATAATTGTGTATATTCATCTCGGATACTAAATTAAAACTACACAAGAGATAGTTTCTCAAATGTTATTTGCAAACTGAAGAAATACCGCTCAGTATCTACTATTCTGCTATATTAAAATCCACAGGCCTGTCCTTCACGATGAATGCCTCTTTTATGATTTTTTTGAAGTAATGCATTGGTTCACAAAGTTATGTAGATCTTCCAGTGTTGATACACTTAATCTCAAATGATAAAAAACAACAAACACATTCATTAATATTCCCACAGATCCCACTAGAAAACTTTGTCAGTCCTGGGAAGATGTTAACTTTCAATGATAGTACACAAGTTTTTCAAATTCTGGTTCTTTCTTGAGAGCTTACATTTTATAAAGGCAACAACTACTGTTAGTCAACTGTCATCTGTTATTTTATTTTTTTTTAAATTTATTTATTGGGGTGACAATTGTTAATGAAATTACATAATTTCAGGTGTACAATTCTGTATTACATCATCTATAAATCCCATTGTGTGTTCACCACCCAGAGTCAGTTCTCCTTCCATCACCATATATTTGATCCCCCTTACCCTCAGCTCCCTCCCCCCACCCCCCTTACCCTCCGGTAGCCACTAAACTATTGTCTGTGTCTATGAGTTTTTGTTTCTCATTTGTTTGTCTTGTTTTTGGTTTATATACCACATATCAGTGAAATCATAGGGTTCTCCGCTTTTTCTGTCTGACTTATTTCGCTTAGCATTATACTCTCATGGATGGATCTTGTCATCTGTTATTTGATTTCCTTGAAGGTAGAAGCTCACGTTTATTTTTGAGAAAGTGCATGTCAATTAACCAAGTCTAAATAATCATATTTTGTTATTCATTCTTTCAAGTAAAAATGCTATTCCATAAAAAAGAGACTGGCTCAAGAAGTGTGAGGGATGTGGATGATGAACGTCTAAGTATTGCCTTGTTTTGTACACCTGAAACTAATAAATAAATTAATTAATTAAAAAAAAAAAGAAATTAATTTCCTTAGGAAACAGTAATTTGGAATCTAGCAGAAGTGCTTAATGTGTATATCCTGTATCATTGTATAAGATATTTTAAAATCTGATTTAAGGATGATGATTTAGTAAAGATAATACTTTTTAATCCATCAACATTTAAAAATGAAACTGAGTTTTTATTTTTTTCTTCTCTACAAGTAAGTTGTGGTGAAGAATAACTATGGCAGTGGGACCATAGCCTCCATTCTTGCTAAGTTTTACCTCAATGCAAATGTCAATATATTGAAAAGGCATACGATGTCTAAGTTGTTATGAAAATAGTTTTGACATCATGGATCCTGAGGAAGGGGCTCAGGGACTTAAGGGTTCCACGGACCACACTTTGAGAACTGGTGTTCTGGTTAAACCAAGGAGAGTCTCCAAGCTGGCCCCTGCCTTTCCTCTTCTTCACTTCCCAGAATCCCTTTCCCTGAGCTGGATTCACTGCCTCCCCAAACTTGTCATAGAGCTTTGCTCCTGGGCCCCTGAAGAGAATTCACCCTGTGGAAATTTGATACCAGAGTGTCCTCATTCTGGGAAAGGAGGTGGAAGGACACGTGTTTCCCCTTTGGAATTGGGAACAGTTTGTGCCTGAAGGCACCAGACCCACTAATAACCTATCTTGGTTTTGTCATTCACCAGTTCAATATGTAGTCATATTTTAGACAGAAATCTGACCAAGTTTGTAAGAGAAATAATATTGGCCCTTTCATCTCCCATGGGTGTAGTGCTCTGACTTGAAGCTCACAAAAAAAGAAGAGCAGCTCTGTCCAATAGAATGTTCTGTGATGAAGGAATTGTTCTAGAGCTGCATGTCCAATATGTAGCTATTGAGCACTTTAAGTGTGGTGATAACCTAAAAACAAAAGGCCTTTCAAAGTGAGAAACAACAGAATTTATTTGAGATACAAAAAGAAAAAAAGAATAGACATTGGAAAGGAAGCATTGATTCAGGCAGAAGCCTAAATAGTGTTCCAATTAGGAGACAAAGGCAAGGGGTATTTGTGAGAAAGGGAAAGGGAACAATTATATCAATAGAAGGAAGGCATTTCTATTGGTTCAGATAAGCTAACATAGTGATGTGAACTCTAAACAATGTTTTTAAATTTCAGGCCACTAGTCATCAGTCTGGTAGTCATAATATCTACTTTCTTGTTATCTCCACTAATGTTCTCTGAGACATAATATTGCTTTAGGCCCAGGCCAAATGTTAGTTTGCACTGTTTTAATATTCCAAAGGTTTGAGGCCCAAGACAGACAAGACAGGTCCAGCCCCTATTTAAAGTGACTCTGTTTATGTTAGTTTTTAACAGTGGCTTCTGTGCACAATTGAATTTCTTATTTAATTTGATTTTAAATAGCCATATGTGTCCAGTAGCTACCATGTTGCACAGTGCACATATAGATTGTTATTAGTTTTCAGTCTCCTCTCTTCCCTAAGTACTGTGAGACTCATAGGTGGATGTATATTTAAATTATCTTCTGATGGAAGTCAGGGATTTGTCTATGTGGGTTTAAGCTTCATATGGGAGTTTCTTAGAAAAGCTGAATCTCAGGACCAGCACAAGGTTTACAGAATCAAGATCTGCATTTTAACAAGATCCTCAGATATTTCGCTCACAAATTAAAATTTCAGAAGCTCTGCTCTAAAGCCGTCTTTCTCACAATGTGATTCAAAACACTTGGAGCTTTTCTCAAAAAGCCATTTATCAGGCACTGCACTATAGGTATTTATCTGGTTCCCGGGGGTTGAACTAAAGGATCTCCATTTCAACAAGCACCCTAGGTTCTTGTGCACACTGATGTTTGAGTCCTGCTGCTTTAGGTGGTGGGCATCTGAGCAGAGAGGGCTGGAAATGGAATGATGATGTTTGCAAGGGGAACAAACATGCCATGTCTTCTCTTGGGAGTCAGAGGGGCAGGGCCAGTTCAAGTGTGGAAAACACAGTTCTCTTGCCATCGTCAAAAATCACATGGATGTGATGGCATTAAGGCTGCCACACCTTTCCCTTGACTGTTCGCCAACCAATGATGGAAACCATATCCTTGGCAATCAAAAATGTATTTCTTATTTCTCTTTAAAGTTAATGAAAAGCAATGTCCATCACTGGGATACAGGGTCAGCTGTGCCAAAGCTCATGGAAGCCAAAAAATGGGACTCTTTTCCCTGTCAAAAAATCCTGAAAAGGAGGACATCATAGGAATGGTAGTAGCAATTTGGCCTTCTTGAGTTCTCCTCCAGAACTTACCACAAATTGAACATCTGTAACCCATCAAAGGATTCTGCTCATCACACAGAACAGCTCAGAGACTCGTACGAGGATTACTTGACAATGGGCAAACTGGACCAGCAGGGGAAGAGGGAAAGGAGCAGAGTGGAGACATGGCCGTATCTATGGCTGCAGAGATGCAGTTGGACCCAGGATGGAACAGAGACCACAGAGCCATGAGGAGGCTCTCCCCTGTGTCCCACAGCTGATCTCTCCTGCGAGACAGCAGCATATCCAGCATTTGAGGAAGTACCTCAGCTGAGACTCCCAGCTGGGCCCTAGGTCTGACAAAGAAAGTAAACATGATACCTGGGCCCCACCCCCACTCTCCCAATTCCACTCCCACGCTTTCAGAGACTCAAGCTGGCCCCTGAACTGAGGAGTAGTGTCAGATTACAGAGGAGCCATAGCACTCAGGATCTGGGAACACAGGGTTTGCAGCTGTGTCCCAGGGATGAGGCTGGGAAGAGTGTGATAGTGCTGGCCTGGGAGAGAGAAGACTCCTCCATCCCCAGCCCCCACCTTTTCTGGCCTGCCTAGGGCAGGACAATTACAACTGTGGTGACACACCCAGGGGTCAGCAGCAGGTGGCAGATGCACCTCTGGGCTTTCAGCAGCTCAGAAATCTCGCGCCCTCCACACCTCCCCAATGGAAGAAATGCCCTAAGACTCAGGTGACCTGGGCACAGGGCTGGATGTGGTACTCTCATGTGCAGGCAAGAGCAGAAACTGCACTGACTTTGTAAAAACTACCATCCAGACCACATAGCCGCACTCATCTAGAACTGCAGTGCCACTGTCACTCTGGGCATCAGGTGGCTGGCTCTGCCTGCACAAGACACAGGACTCTTTGGTACAGCAGAGGACAACCTGGAGATTACTTGGTGGGCTTAAGCCAAGTCTAGCACTGTTCTTTTTTTTTTTCTTTTTTTTTTCTTTTTTTGATATTTTTTGCCTGTGTTGAGTGTGGGTTATCGGTTGTTTTTACATGTGAGTGTATTTGTTTTTTTCTTTCTCATTGTTGCTGCTGTTGTTGTGCTTGGTGACTTGCTTTGTTCTGAAATTGCCCTATACCAGGGCCCAGCCCAAGAGGCACAAGAACCAACACATCCAAAGGCCAACTCCAGAAAAAAAAACAAAGTATTACCGGGTTTGACCTACAAGTGACACACCCAGAGGGAATTTTCTATAGGCACAAGAGCTGATAGGGAGTGGTCAAACCTCATGCAGCAGAGCAAAAACCAAGAACCCTAGGGGATCTACATAATCCATTGAAGCAAACACAGAGAGTCAGCCAGAATGGGGACACAAACAAACATGTCACAAATAAAAGAACAGAAGAAACCTCCAGAATTGGAACCAAAAGAATCGAGGTAACTAACCTATCAGAGACAGAGTTCAGAACAGTGATGATAAGAATGTTTAAAGATCTTAGTGATGACATAAAGAAGGGTAGAGAAATCATAATGAACAACCAGTTAGAACTAAACAATATAAAAACTGAAATAAAGAACACACTTGAAGGAATTACCAGTAGGTGAAATGAGGAAGAGGATTGAATCAGTGACTTAGAAGACAAGTTAGCAGAGATCATCCAAGCGGAACAACAAAAAGAAAAAAGAATTAAAAAACAATGAAAATGGTTTAGGAGACCTCTGGGATAACATCAAGTGCAACAACATACACCTCATAGGAATACCAGAAGGTGAACAGAGGGAGCAAGGGATCGAGAACATATTTGAAGAAACAATGACCAAAAACTTCCCTAACCTGGTGAAGAAAACTGACATACAAGCCCAGGAAGTGCAGAGAGTTCCAACCAGGATGAATCCAAACAGGTCCACACTGAAACATCATAGTTAAAATGGCAAAGATTAAAGACAATGAATCCTAAAAGCAGCAAGAGAAAGACAGTGGGTTACATGCAAGAGAACTCCTATAAGACTATAAGACTATCGAATGAGGTTTTTATAGAAACTTTGCAGGCCAGAAGGGAGTGACAGGAGGTACTCAAAGTGATGAAAAACAAAGGCCTACACCCTGGATTGCTTTATCCATCAAGATTATCATATAAAATTGAAGGAGAGATAAAGAGCTTCCCAGAAAAGAATAAACTAAAGGAATTCATTACCACCAAGCCAGCACTGCAGAAAATATTAAAAGGGCTTCTGTAAAGAGAAGAAAGATAAAAACAATCTAACTACAAATTTAAAAATGGCAATAAAAATGTACCTATCAATAATCACTTTAAATGTAAATGGCTTAAACGATCCAATCAAAAAACATAGGGTGGCTGAATGCATAAGAAAACAAGACCTTTGTATATGCTGCATACAAGAGACACACCTCAGATCAAAAGACACATATAGGCTGAAAGTGAAGTGGTGAAGTAAGATATTTCATGCAAATGGAAATGAGAAATAATTGGAGTTGCAATACTTATATCTGTCAAAAGAGACTTTAAAATGAAGAATATATTAAAGAGAAAGATGGGCAATACATAATAATAAAGGGATTGATCTAACAAGAGGACATAACCCTAGTAAACAGCTTTGTACCCAACATAGGAGCACCTAAAACAGATATTGACTGACATAAAGACAGACATCAATGGTAACACTACCATGGTAGGGGATTTCAAAAACACCTCTGACAACAAGGGACAAGTCTTCCAGATAGAAAATAAATATGGAAACAGCGGTCTTACATGATACATTTAACCAGTTGGATTTAATTGATATTTTCACAGCATTTTATCCCAAAGCTGCAGAATACACGTTCTTCTCAAGTGCACATGGAACATTTTCCAAGCTAGACCACATATTAGGTCACGAAACAAGTCTTGATAAATTTTAGAAAATGGAAATCATACCAATCGTCTTCTCTGACCACAGTGCTAGGAAATTAGAAATCAACTACAGGAAAAAAAACTGCAAGACACACAAATTCATGGAGGCTGAATAACACATTACTAAATAATGAATGGGTCAACCATGAGATCAAGGAAAAAAATCAAAAGATATCTCGAGACAAACGAAAATGAAAACATGACGACCCAAAACCTATGGGATGCAGCGAAAGCAGTCCTAAGAGAGAAATTCATAGAAATGCAAGCCTACCTAAAGAAACAAGAAAAATCACAAATCAACAGTTCATCCTTATACTTAAGGGATCTAGAAAAAGAAGAGAAAATAAGCCCAAAGAGAGTACAAGGAAGGCGATAATAAAGATCAGACTGGAAATATATCAAATAGAGATAAAAAAAAAAAAAACCCTCACAAAAAAACCCCAAAAAGTCAATGAAACCAAGAGCTGTTTTTTTGACAAGATATGCAAAATGGACAAACCTCCAGGAAGACTCATCAAAAAAAAGAGAGAGGAGTGCCATCAAAATGGTGGCATGAGGTGAGCCTCTGTAAATCTCCCCTGGAATTTACAACTAATCGACCAACTATAACTCCACAAAGGACTACATGCACAGCAGACAGGCAAAATGATGAGGCCCAATACCGAATTCACCTAAAGGTGGGCGAATCACGCGAGCGGGGGAGGAGGAAAGGGAGAAGGGCAGAGACGGAGCCGTGCAGGCGCAGGATGCCGACTTAGCTCAGCGCTCCAAGCTCCCTGCATCCTGGAACTACTGCAGGAGAGGGAAGAACGTGGACTGCCAGGGCTCCGTCTATGGCCCACAGAGCTGAGGGATAGCATATAAAAAAGCTGAACCCAATGCTCACAGCAAAGAACATGGAGAAAAGACTGAAAAGAGGGAAGAAGGCTGAAAATGGTGGTTTAAGCCCTCACTGCCCAGAGGAGAACGGAAGCCTTAGGCACTGAGAATAGCCGCCCCCTCCCAACCCTCCCAGAGCTCACCCTGCCCCCACCAGCCTGGTGCTACAAGCGGAACAGTAGCGGTGTCAGATCAAAAGAACAGAAAATTTGCTGTTCTGAGAACTGTGGACCACAGACACAGATTCGCAACCCAACTAGTTCTGGCAAGGAAAGGGAGCTGTGGAAGCAGGACCGGCTGTGGTGGTGGTCGCTGCCATTGCTTGGGGCCACCATTCACAACTCACCCCGCTCCTGACCTCACCTAACTGGGCGGATCCCTGCAGGAGTAAAGAGAACTGCTGAAACATACGGGCTCTGAATCTGGTGCAGAAAGAGCTTTGGAACTTCAAAAGCTCTCCGCATCCCCACAGGGACGTGGCACCCTATAACCCAGGCGAACTGTTGACAGAGGAGAAGCCCGTTTCCCAGGGAATCCCCCCATTGTGCGAGAAGCTGGAATACTGCAGAGAAAACATAGCACTACTGTGTCAGAGAGAAAAAAAATGGCTGCAGTCGGAAAGAAAACATTCTACTAACAAGTATTGAAAAACAAAAGAAAGACCTCTTCCTATTAACCTGTTGCAGAAACCACTCCTGTAGATGTCTAGGAAGAGAAATAATAAATCAGTGATTGCCATGATTAACCAAGGCAACAAGACAGTGCAGAAAGAAAGTGAAAAGTCTCCAGAAAAGGAACTTAAAGATACGGAAATATGCGATTTAAATAGCAGAGAATTCAAGATTGCAGTTCTGAAAAAAATCAACCAGATGCAAAAAAACACAGAAAGGCAATTTAATGAACTCAGAAACGCAATCAAAGAACAACATGAGCATTGTACAAAAGAGATTGAAATTTTAAAAAAGAACCAAATGGAATTTCTGGAGATTAAGATCTCAATAGAAGAAATTAAGAATGAAATAACCAGCTTAGGTAGTAGAGTTGACCAGATGGAGGAAAGAATCAGTGACATTGAAGATAGAAACCTGGAAATTACAGAGATGGAAGAAGAAAGAGACTTGAGAATTAAAAGAAATGAAAGAAATCTACAAGAACTTTCTGACTCCATCAGAAAGTGCAATATAAGAATAATGGGCATACCAGAAGGAGAAGAAAGAGAGAAGGGAACAGAGATTATATTCAAACAAATAATCGAGGAGAACTCCAAAATTTGTGGAAAGAACTGGATCCTCAATCTAAAAAGCAAATAGAGCACCTAATTACCTCAATCCAACAGGCCTTCTCCAAGGCACATTGCAATGAAGCTGTCTAAAATCAACGACAAAGAAAGAATCCTCAAGGCAGCCAGGGAAAAGAAGACAGTAATCTACAAAAGAAAGCCCATTAGATTATCTGAATTTTCAGTAGAAACTGTACAAGCCAGGAGGGAATGGAACCAAATATTCAAACTATTGAAAGAGAGAAACTATGAGCCAAGAATAATATATTCAGCAAAGATCTCCTTAAGATATGAAAGAGGAATAAAGACCTTTACAAACATACGGAAGCTGAGGGAATTTTCTAACACACGACCTGTACTACAAGAAATACTAAAGGAGGCTATTCGACCACCATCAACAGGGACAATTTGTGGCACTATAAAAAAGGGGAGAGTAAAGGCCTGAACCGGAAAATGGGAATGGAGAAAGTAAGCGTGCTGAAGAAAATAAAATAATCTAAATATCAAACCTTTTTTTACATATACGTAAGGGTAACCACTCAAAAAACATCCAGAACTGAAATTTATACTGTAATAAAAGAAGAAACAGAAGGAAACATCATAGAATACCACCACACAGAAATAATAGACAACAACAAAAAGGCAAAGAAACAATGGAGACTCAGCCTTACCAGAAAACTAAAGATAGAATGACAGGAAATCTTCACATATCAATAATCACCCTAAATGTAAATGGACTGAACTCACCAATAAAAAGGCACTGAGTAGCAGATTGGATCAAAAAACTAAACCCAACCATATGCTGTCTCCAAGAGACACATCTCAGCTACAAGGACAAGCATAGACTCAAAGTGAAAGGGTGGAAATTGACACTCCAAGCAAATGGTACCCAGAGAAAATCAGGTGTAGCCATAATGATTCCCGATGAAACAGACTTCAGGGTGAAAAAGATAACAAGAGACAAAGATGGACATTTCATAATGGTAAAGGGGACTATACAACAAGAAGACATAACAGTCATCAATATTTATGCCCCCAATCAAGGAGCACCAAAATATACCAAGCAAGTACTAACAGAACTGAAAAGAGAAATTGACCAATACACAATTATACTAGGGACTTAAATACATCATTGACACCTATGGATACATCATCCAAACAGAACATAAATAAGGAAATAGCAGCCCTAAATGACACTTTAGATGAAATGGACATAATTGACATATATAGAGCACTTCATCCTAAAACATCAGACTATACATTCTTTTCTAGTGTATATGGAACATTCTCAACGATAGACCATATATTGAGACATAAAATCAGCGTCAGCAAATTTAAGAAGATTGAAATCATACCAAGCATATTCTCTGATCACAAGGCTTTGAAATTGGATATCAACTGCAAAAAGAAAGCAGGAAAAAACACAAATACATGGAGATTAAACAACATACTTTTAAAGAACGACTGGGTTAAAAAGAAATTAGAGGAGAGATCAAAAGATACATAGAAACAAATGACAATGAAAATACATCCTACCAAAATTTTTGGGATGCCGCGAAAGCAGTTTTAAGAGGGAAATTTATATCATTACAGGCCTATCTCAAGAAACAAGAAAAATCCCAAATAAATAACCTCATGTTACACCTTAAAGAACTAGAAAAAGAAGAACAAGTGAAACCCAAGGTCAGCAGAAGAAAGAAAATAACAAAAATCAGAGCAGAACTAAGTAAAATAGAGAAAAAAAGACAGTAGAAAAAATTAATGTGACAAAGAGCTGGTTCTTTGAAAAGATTAACAAAATAGACAAACCCTTGGCTAGACTCACTAAGATAAAAACAGAGTAGACACGAATTAACAAAATCAGAAATGAAAAAGCGGAAGTTATCACAGACACCACAGAAATACAAAGGATCATGCAAGAATACTATGAAGGACTATATGCCACCAAATTCAATAACCTAGAAGAAATGGACAATTTCTTAGAAACAAATAGCCTTCCAAGGCTGAACCATAAAGAACTGGAAAATCTAAACGGACTGATCACCAGTAACGAAATTGAATCAGTCATCCAAAACCTTCCCAAAAGCAAAAGTCTGGGACCAGATGGCTTCACTATTGAATTCTATCAAACCTTCAAACAGGATCTAATACCAATCCTGCTCAAACTGTTCCAAAAAACTGAAGAAGAGACAGTACTCCCTAATTCATTTTATGAGGCCAACATTACCCTGATACCAAAACTTGGTAAGGACAACACAAAAAAAGAAAACTACAGACCAATATCTCTGATGAATACTGATGCAAAAATCCTACACAAAATTCTAGCAAATAGAGTAAAACAATGCATTAAAAAGATTATTCATCACGACCAAGTGGGGTTCATCCCTGGGACACGAGGATGGTTTAACATCCGCAAATCCATCAATGTGATACATCACATAAACAAAATAAAGGACAAAAATCATATAATTATATCAATTATTACAGAAAAGCATTTGACAAGATACAACATCCATTTATGATTAAAACACTTAATAAAAGACTTAAGCATGAGACCTAACGCAATAAACTGCATAGAAGAAAACATAGGTACTAAACTTATGGAGCTTGGGTTCAAAGAGCATTTTATGAATTTGACTCCAAAGGCAATGGAAGTAAAAGCTAAAATAAACGGATGGGACTATATGAAACTTAAAAGCTTCTGCACAGGAAAAGAAACCATCGACAAAATAAAGAGGCAACCGACAGAATGGGAGAAGATTTTTGCAAACAATTCCTCCGATAAGGGACTAATATCCAAAATATGCAAGGAACTCATGAAGCTCAACAACAAAAAAACAAACAACCCAATTGAAAAATGGGCAGAAGACTTGAAGAGACATTTCTCCAAAGGGGAGATACAAATGGCAAATAAACATATGAAAATATGCTCAACATCACTAATCATCAGAGAAATGCAAATAAAAACCACAATGAGATATCACCTCACCCCAGTCAGAATGGCTATCATCAACAAGACAAATAGTAACAAGTGTTGAAGAGGCTGTGGAGAAAAAGGAACCCTCATACACTGTTGGTGGGAATGCAGACTGGTGCAGCCGTTATGGAAGGCAGTGTGGAGGTTCCTCAAAAATTAGGAACAGAATTACTGTATGACCCAGCAATCCCTCTCTTGGTTATCTACCCCAAAAATTTGAAAACGTTTATACATAAAGACACGTATGCTCCAATAATCATTGAAGCTTTGTTTATGGTGGCCAAGACATGGAAACAACCAAAATGTCCTTCGATAGATGAATGGATAAAAAAGTTGTGGTATATATACACAATGGAATACTATTCGGCAGTAAGAAAAGATGATATAGGAACATTTGTGACAACATGGATGGATCTTGAGAGTATAATTCTAAGCGAAATACGTCAGACAGAAAAAGGAGAGAACCCTATGATTTCACTGATATGTGGTATATAAACCAAAAACAACAAAAGAACAAGACAAACAAATGAGAAACAAAAACTCATAGACACAGACAATAGTTTAGTGGTTACCAGAGGGTAAGGGGGTGGGGGGACAAAGATGAGGGTAAGGGGGATCAAATATATGGTGATGGAAGGAGAACTGACTCTGGCTGATGAACACACAATGTGATGTATAGATGATGTAATACAGAATTGTACACCTGAAATCTATGTAATTTCATTAACAATTGTCACCCCAATAAATTTTTAAAAAGGAATAAATAAATAAAGAGGCAAGCAACAGAATGGGAGAAGATTTTTGCAAACAGTGCCTCTGATAAGGGGCTAATATCCAAAATATGCAAGGAACTCATGCATCTAAACTACAGAAAAACAAATAACCCAATTGAAAAAGAAGTTGTGGTATATATACACAATGGAATACTATTCGGCCTTAAGGAAAGATGATATAGGAACATTTGTGACAACATGGATGGATCTTGAGAGTATAATGCTAAGCGAAATAAGTGAGACAGAAAAAGCAGAGAACCCTATGATTTCACTGATATGTAGTATATAAACCAAAAACAAGACAAACAAATGAGAAACAAAAACTCATAGACACAGACAATAGTTTAGTGGTTACCAGAGGGTGAGGGGGGTGGGGTGAGGGAGATGAGGGTAAGGGGGATCAAATATATGGTGATGGAAGGAGAACGGACTCTGGGTGGTGAACACACAATGGGATTTATAGATGATGTAATACAGAATTGTACACCTGAAATTATGTAATTTCATTAACAATTGTCACCCCAATAAATAACTTAATAAAAAAAAAAAGAAAGGAAGATGAAGAAAAAAATATATATAAAAAATAAAACAAAACAAAAAAAGCAGCACCAGCTTTGACTTAAGGCCACCAAGTATTCTCCAGGTTGTTCTCTACTGTAGCAAAGACTCCTCTGTGTATTGTTCAGGCAGAGCCGATCACCTGGTGCCCAGAGTGACCCTGGGACTGCAGTTCTAGATGAGTGGGGCTATGGGGTCTGGTGTTGTCATGCAGCAGCCTAACCGTCTGTCCTCTCGTGCCTATCATTAAAGAAAGAAGAGTCTGTGAGACTGATCCTTTCAGGGACTTTGCTTCATCTTTGTGCTTACACCTCATGTCTCTCTGTTTAGCCCTCAAAAGATGGTTGGTCAGCCAATGACGGGTAAGATTCCTCATGGAAGGAACAACAAGCCAGGTGCAGCCATGCGGGGACCACCAGGAGAACTCACGGGGTCGATAGAGGTGAGCACAGCCCCTCACCTTCCACCGGCTAAGGAGAGCTTCTGCCTATCTGGCTATGTTCCTTCCCACAACCTCCTTGGGAAGTGAGTCAATGATATGATAACATCAGTTCTCCTTTCATTCTTATCAATAAGTTTCAGAATGAAGGATGCGTTCCTGAGGAAGCACATACTATAATTGTTAAGACATCATGGGACTTTCTATTCCAGCTGTTTGCAGGCAAAGGTGATTGGTTTGAATCAGTTTTCTGGTATGACGTATGAGACTCACAGACCGTGGAGAAATCAATGCTACTTCCTGTGTGTCTATCAATAAAAGCCACAAGGCAGTCCGATTCGGGACTCTCAGTCCTTTGAGGTGCCGGGAGACCCTTGGCTCCCTGTTTCATAATTTTCGTGATGTCTGTTTCTTTCTTAACCCTTTTCCGCCCCTTCTTGTTCTCTCACTGTTGTACTGGACACAACAGTTTGGATGGTAGTTTTTACAAAGTCAGTGCAGTTTCTAGTCTTGCCTGCACATATGCACATTGAGAGTAACACAATCAGCCCTGTGACCAGGTCTCCTGAGTCTTAGAGTACTTCTTCCGTGTGTGTGTGTGTGTGTGTGTGTGTGTGTGTGTGTGTGTGGCGGCCGGGAGATTTCAGAGCTGCTGAAAGCCCAGAGCTACATCTGCCACTTGCTGCTGTCCCCTGGTTGTGTCACCACAGTTGTAATTGCTCTGCCCCAGGCAGGCCAGAAAAGATGGGGACTGGGGATGGAGGAGTCTTCTCTCTCCCATCCCAGCAGTGTCACACTCTTCCCAGTCTCTTCCCTGGGTCAGAACTGCAAGCCAGGTCTTCCCAGATACAGAGTGCTATGACTCCTCTGTAATCTGACACTACTCCTCAGTTCAGGGGCCAGCTTGAGTCTCTGGAAGGGCAGGGGGAGGGTTGGGAGAGTCGGGGGAGGGACCCAGTTATGGTGTTTATGTCCTTTGTCCAACCTAGGGCCCAGCTAGAGTTCTCAGCTGAGGTTATTGCCTCAAATGCTGAACATGCTGTTCTCTGGGCAGGAGAGATCAACTGTGGGATTCAGGGAAAGAGCCCACCTCCTGGCTCCTGTGGTCTCTGTTCTGTCCTGGGACAACCTGCGTCTCTGCAGATGCATGCCGGCCACGGTCTCCACTCTGCTCTCTTCCCTCTTCCCCTGCTCACCCAATTTGCCCACCTTCAAGTAATCCTCCTTTGAGTCTCTTAGCTGTTCTGTGTGATGAGCAGAGAGTCCTTTGATAGGTTATAGCTGTTCAATTTGTGATAAGTTCTGGAGGAGAACTCAAGAAGACCACCTCACTGCTGTCATTCCTGTGGTGTCACTCCTATGCAGTGCATTCTTTGGCATCCCACTCAATGAAGCTAGCCAATACCTTTTTGCTTTCACCTGGGAAGGAAAGTCATTTACATGGACCGTAATTCCTCTAGGTTTTGCTGACAGGCCTTCTTATTTCTCGAAGATTCTGAAGACTGATTTGAACGATGTAGTTTTCCCTAAAGGTTCCACCTTGTTATAATATGTGGATGATTTTACTTCTTTGCTCTCCTCAGATTTCCTTACAGGATGATAGTATCCATTTGTTGACACTTTTGGCCTTAAAGGGATATAAGGTCTCTAACGAAAAATTACTCAAACTCAGGTTCGGTACTTGGGACATCTGATATCGGAACAAGTTCTGCAAATGGACCCAGACAGCGTCCATGGCATCCTAAGTTGCCCAAGGTCCAAGACTAAGCACCAATTGTAAGGTTTTCTTGGGCTAGTCGGCTATTGCCGGAATTAGATCCCAAATCTCTCTCATGGCAAAACCTCTATATGTCCTATTAAGGAATGACAGTCCTGACCCAATTTCATGGGAAGAACAGATGACATGGCCATTAAGGCCTTGAATATGGTAATTTTAAGAAACTCACCTTCCCTTGGGCATAGTAACTACCACATTCCCTTTTTCTTTTTTGTGCATAAAAAGGAAGGAAATGCCCTTGGTGTGCTCACTCAGAAATGTGGAGATCAACATAGGCTCTTAGGATACTGCAGTCAGCAACTGGACCCTGTGGCTTGGGGATTCCCCAGCCCCTTGCCTTAGAGCCATTGCGGCTGCTGCTCTTCTGGTTAAGGCCACCAGGAAATTGTGGAATCCCCTCACCATCCTGTGCCTCATGCGGTAGAAGCTCTCCTGAATCTCATCACACCCAGCGTCTTTCAGTCAGTTGTCTTACTTCCTATGAAACCCTATTGTTAACCACTTCCAGTTAACCCTTTCACATCTTAATAACCTAATCAAGCTACTTTTCTTCCTTCTGAGATGGAGAAAGCTCCTCATGACTGTCAGACATTGACCGGATCACCTCCTGACTCCTCGTGACTATTTGCAAAAGATTCCTCTACGTAAAGCTCATCTATCATGGTTTACAAATGGTCCATACTTAAAAACGACCGTGGTGAGTACTGTGCTGGTTATGCTGTTGTGGCCCCTTCTGAAGTCATTGAGGCAGCACCTTTAACTCTGATCACTTAAGCATAGCAGGCTGAATTATATGCCTCACTCGAGCTTGCATTTTAGCAAAGGGTAAAGCTGTCAACATTTATACTGCCAGTAGGTATGCTTTTGGAGTGGCTCATGACTTTGGAATGCTATGGAAACAATGTGGTTTTCTTACCTGCAATGGAGGTAAAATTAAAAATGGTCCATAGGTACAGAAATTATTGGAAGCTATAATTCTAACTGATGCTTTAGCCATTATTAAGATTCCAGGACATTCTAAATTTGATTCTCTGGAAGCAAGAGGAAACCACCTTGCTGACATTTCTGCTAAGAATGCTTTCCTAAAAGGCATCAGCAGCAGTCAAACCTGTGTCATGGTCCAGAGGGAAGATTCTCCAGTTGATAACTTAGAAAAGCTGGCAAGAAAAGCCCAACAATCAGTTTCTGAAGAAGAAAAACAACACTGGAGATCTAACAATTGCTTGTTTGATAAGGAGAAGACACTGGTTTGGTCCAAATAACAACCCAGTCCTACATAAATGCTAAAATCCCCACTCCTAACCACTGAACAATTCATTGGTCTACTGACAAAATGGAAGACTTCATGTACCAATATTGGTGCAGAGATATCAATAAGGTTACAAAAAGTGCCTACCTTAGGTGTCCCACCTGTCTAAAGTACAACTCAGGGAAGCCTGTTCACACTGCCCCTGGACATTTTAGGTTGCCGAATGGACCATTTGAGGTCTGGCAAATAAATTTTATACAGCTTCCCCCATCTCCTGGATACAAGTATGTTGTAGTCATGATATGTGTTTTCTCACTGGACTGAAGCTTTCTCTTGCAGACAAGCTAATGTGTCTACAGTGGCTAAAATACTGTTAGAAAAGATTATTCCCACTTGGGGAACTCCTCTTGAACTCCACAGTGATGGAGGAACCCATTTCACTGGTCAGGTGCTAAAGCAAGTCTATGTTGTTTGGCCAGTTCTGCAACATTTTCACTGTGCTTACCATTCCCAATCTTTAGTATTAGTTGAATACACTAATGGCATTATTAAGACTCAACTGGCAAAATGTGTAGAAACTCTTAACCTTGGCCAAAAGCAGCCATTAATCCTTTTAAATCTCAGATCTACCCCTTTTGGGACTCATAAGGTTTCACCTTTAGAGATAATTGCAGGATGCCATATGCGTTTGGCTCCTGCTTCTCTTGATCCACAGCTGGTGAAAGGAGACATACTTCAATATTGTAAGGGATTAATTGCTTCTATCTACAATAATCATGCTTTAGTAGAACAATTGTTTCACAGTGCACTCCAGGGAATTGAAATATTAAAAATTCATACTCTACAACCTGGAGATTTTGTTTACTGGAAAAGACACCTCAAAAAGGATTTCCTCCAGCTATGCTGGAAGGACCCTTACCAGGTACTGTTGACCAACCCCTATGCAGCTGAACTGCAGGGAGTAGACTCTTGGATACACATGTCACACCTAAAGAAATCACCAAACCCTGACTGGAACTGCATGCAGTCTGTTGACCTGAAACTAAAGCTATCAATATTTAAAGCAGGTAACTTCTAAGGAAATGAGTTACCAGCATTTCTGGTTGTTGAATCAAGAACTTTGATGATAATAGTCTTTATCTCATCTACAAGCTTGAGTTCCTGGTTTATACCTACTAGAAAAGGTACGTTGCTATGTTCTAATTCTACCTTTAATTCTTATTGTTTTTAAGCTGTGCTCCTGATGCCCATCAACCCTGGACACCAGCTGTTCCCCATCTGTGCACTCTCCTCTTGATATAAGAGATGGAACCCAGAGATCCTTCCTGACACTGAAGGACAAAAGGCTGAAGATTGGAAAACCTGAGACGGGAAGACCTGACTGTTGATAAACATGCTTCTAGAGAAAAGATCTTGATCAAGGCGGGAGGGGGGGGAGGACGGGGGGAGGAATGATAAAAGCGAACTAGCACTTTTAGAAAAATGATCCTGGAACTGGAAGGTCTATGATAGAGCTGGGGTTCCTGTTACTCGTTAGTCCTGACTTCCTGTTTAAACTTTACAGGGATGGGGAAATAATATATATATAGGGGCCATCTAGGGAGAGGGGAGGAACGCTGCAGGAGGCCAGCTGGCTGGAGGTGCGCGTCTCACACTCTAGGTGGTTTTGCTTTTTCGTTTTCCAGGATAAACACTGTTTTGGCGGAGTGCCTGGAAAATTATTTAGTCCAGTCGACAGGCAACACCAGTCCTCACTCCCATTGGTTGTCCGGGTTCTGGAGAAGCCAATCAATATCACCGGCATTCCCGGTTATCAAGTCTCCACCGACGTGTGAGCGGATACAGATTGTCCCCAGAGCTGGAGGATGCTGGTTAAGGAGCTGGGAACCCTCCTCCTGCTGCTCTCGGGGGCCCTGGCCCTGACGGGGACCCGGGCGGGTGAGTGCGGGGTCGGGAGGGAACGGTCTCCCCGGGGGGTGGGGAGGGAGGAAGCGAGGAGACCGCCCGGGGGGGACGCAGGACCCCGGGGAGGATGTGTCTCCACCACCCGGACTCCGACCCCAGAGCCCACATCCCCCTCGGCCCCGCCCCTTGCTGTCGCTCCCGGGTTTGTCCCCGCTCCTCTCACCCACTCTGGTCTCCTGCTGCGCCTTTCCGGTCTCCCGGGCCCCTGCCCCTCCCGGCAGATAAACCTCAGACCAGAGACCCGCGCCGGAGGAGGGTCGCCTGGGTCTCAGCAGCCCCCCCCCCCCCGTCCCCGTCCCCAGGCTCCCACTCCCTGAGGTATTTCATGACCTCCTGGTCCCGGCCCGGCCGCGGGGAGCCCCGCTTTGTCGCCGTCGGCTACGTGGACGACACGCAGTTCCTGCGGTTCGACAGCGACGCGACGAGTCCGAGGGCGGAGCCGCGAGCGGCGTGGATGGAGGGGCCGTGGCTGGAGCAGGTGGAACCGGGGTACTGGGACCGGGAGACAGGACTAGGCAAGTTCTGCCAACAGACGTTGCGAGCGGACCTGCAGAGCGCCCTGGAGAACTACAACCGGAGCGAGGCCGGTGAGCGACGCGGCCCGGGTCCCCGTCACGACCCCCACGGACGGGCCGGGGTCCCCCCGAGTCTCCGGGTCTGAGCTTCACCCCGAGACAGCGGGATCGTCCGGACCCCTCCACCGGAGAAGAGCCTTTGATTTGGAAGTGACTTTGATCTGGTTTCATTTCCAGTTCAGGCTCCATCACTGCGGGGTGAAGGGGGCGGGGCTACCCGCGGGGCGGGGTTAAGGGGCGGGGCTAACCACGGGGCGGTGTCAGGGTCTCACACCTACCAGAGGAGGTTTGGTTGCGACGTGGGGCCAGACGGGCGCCTCCTCCGCGGGTACTATCAGCATGCCTACGATGGCGCCGACTACATCGCCCTGAACGAGGACATGCGCTTCTGGACCGCGGCGGACCCGGCGGCTCAGATCACCAAGCGGAAATGGGAGGCGGCCGGTGAGGCGGAGCGCCTGAGGGGCTATATTGAGGGCACGTGCGTGGAGAGGCTCCTCAGATACCTGGAGAACGGGAAGGAGACGCTGCTGCGCGCAGGTATAGGGCCTCCCCATCTCAACTGGGGCTGCAGCTGGTTGCCCACGGGAATGGGAGGAAAGTGGGATGAGTGTAAGAATAACTCCCCTCCTAATCAGGAGAGGGAGGAGTCTCCTAGGTTTTCGTGCTCTGTGCTACAGAGTGACTCACACAGAGGGCCCTCCTAGGGTTCCTGCCCGGTCTCAAGAATTTATTTTGCTTTCTCAAATCCCGAGATACAAACTGTTGTCTGTTTTCCACGATGAATCGTTTCCACAAAGTGATGGCTGATACTAGCAACCACCTAGGTTCAAGGAGTTCATTTTCCTGATTTCCCGAACAACTTTTCTCAGACTTTAGGAATGGGAAAGTGAAAATAATTCCTAAGAACGGGCAGGAATTCCCACCCAGAAACCCTAGGCCCACCTTTCTTAAGAGGACAATTAAGGAATCCAGTCTCTACAAATATGAAGGGAGACATTCCTGAAATGACCCATCTACAGTTCCCTTTGACCTTGACAGCCACCTAGTGAACCATGATGCTCTCTCTCAATGCCTTTTTCTCATCTGAGAACATTTTAGGAGGCCTGACTCCAGCTTTTCTGAATCATTCACCCTCCACCCAGATCAGGACCAGAAGGCTCTGTTCTCTTCCTTAGAGACGTGGAGCCTCCAACTCTAGGTTCCCACCATGATTCTAGAACTTTCCAAGGAATCAGATTATCCCAGAACCTGGATCCCACACTGAAGTCTGTGTTTTGTGCTTCCTCCTGCCCAATCGATTGTCCTGTCCTTCCTCAGGATGGTCATCAGTGCAGCTTCAATGTCCCATGGAGATAACCCAAAGTGTGGATTTTCTGATTCTGCCTCCTCAGACCCTCCAAAGACACATGTGACCCATCACCCCATTTCTGACCATGATGTCACCTTGAGATGCTGGGCACTGGGCTTCTACCCTGCGGAGATCACCGTGACCTGGCAGCGGGATGGAGAGGACCTGACCCAGGACACAGAGCTCGTGGAGACCAGGCCTGCGGGGGATGGAACCTTCCAGAAGTGGGCAGCTGTGGAGGTGCCTTCTGGAGAGGAGCAGAGATATACGTGTCATGTGCAGCACAAGGGGCTGCCCGAGCCCCTCACCCTGAGATGGGGTAAGAGAAGCATGAGGGTGAAACTTCTTCTCAGATAAAGCAGAAACCCGATGGACACCTTCAACAAGGTTCGGACTCAAGTCTGAGGTCTGGGCCCTTTCCTTTCCCTTTGCAGAACCACCTCCTCAGCCCACCATTCCTATTATGGGCATCATTGTTGGTCTGGTTGTCTTTGTGGTGACTGGAGCTGTGGTGGCTGGAGCTGTGCTGTGGAGGAAGAAGCACTCAGGTAGGGACGTGTTGGGGGCTAAGTTGTCTTCACAGGGGTTTTTTAAGCCCCAGGTAGAAGTGTGTGGATAGGAGGTCCCATCCACACAGCGCACTTGACTATTCTTGAGTTGATTGCTAACACTTAGTCTTTTGTAAAGCACTTGTTAAAATGAAAATCAAATGTTTCACCTCCATAGTTCTCGTGATGGTGACCTGATTCCTAGCAGTTGAAGATCAGAGGGGAAGGTCCCTGCTAAGGACAGACCTCCAGGAGGGTGGTTGGTCCAGTCCCCACACATCTGCCTCTTCATGTTTCCTGATCCTGTCTTGGGTCATTAGACACAGTTCTGGACACTTCACTAGGATCCAGATTAACGGGTTCCTGCAAACCTCATGGCTCTGCCTCCTAGTTTTTTCACAGGATGTTTTCTTTCCATAGGTGGGAAAGGAGGGAGCTACACTGAGGCTGCAAGTGAGTATGGAGTGGAGGGTGATCTCTGAGACCCTTGGAATAGTGTAGATGGAATCTCTGTGGGGAGCGCACCCACCCCCATAATTCCTTCTTTGTGATGCCCTAGGGATAATACAGACAGGAGACCATGGGGGGAGCTCACCAAACCCCATAGTTCCTCCTTTAACCACATCTGCTGTGGGCTCAGACCACATCCTCTTTTATTCTCCCCCAGGCAGTGACAGTGCCCATGGCTCTGATGTTTCTCTCACGGCTTCTAAAGGTGAGACCCTGAAGGGCCTCAAGTGGGAGGGGTTGGGTCAGAGGGGACAGGACTGGATATTGGGGATTCCTTGGGACATTTGAGTATGTGGTAGACTGCTGAGAATGTCACCACTTACAGCCACTAACCTCAATTTTTTCATAATTATTTTCTTCCGCAGCATGAGACTGCTGCCTTGTGTGGGACTGAGTGATGCAAGATTTGTCCATGCCCCCACTTTGTGACACAGGAACCTCTGAGCTCTCTTTCTGCAAAGGGCATCTGAATGTGTGTTCCTCTCAGTATCATCTGAGGAGGTGGGAGACTGACCTCCCTCTGCCCTCCATGCCCCCCTCCCACATTGATCTGAGTGTCTTCTCTGATCCACTGTCCTGTTCCAGCAGAGGCTGTTTCCATCCCTTTACTTCATATTACACTGAGCGGCAACTTCTTACTTCCTATTGAAATAAAAATCTGGATATGAATTTTTTTTTTCTGTTCTTGCTGTGAAGGGTTGATGGGTTAATTGAAGGAGAAAATCTTAAAGTTTGACAGGAAATAAATAGAAGACCTGAGAACATACCAGAATTCATGTGTTTGCTATGCTGAACCTATTGCAGGTGGGACAAGAGAAGGTTGTGAAGACCGAGTGTGGATGGGGCATGTACCCAGTTGGTGCTCAGTGCATTGTGGTCTTTGAGATGGACACGCTTCAGCAGGGTCATCTCTGCTCCTTTGTCTTTGTCCCTTCAGGAGAATCTTGTCCCACTAGGAACTGTGATCAGAAAGTAAAATGGCATCATAAATCCAAATGTATCCCTGTTAATTTTAAATGTAAATGGAATAAACACATTCAAAGTGCAGATTGTTATAGTGAAAACAAGTAAGATGCAGTTATGCTGTCTACAGTAGACGTACTTGATATTCAAATACAAATAGCTTAAAGTTAAAGGGATGAAAAAGTATATCACAGGGAAATAGCAACCATAAGAAACCTGAAGTTGTTACACTAATATTAGACAAAAGAGACTTAAAAATGTAACTTCAAATGAACAGGGTCATTTTGTAATGATAAATGGGTCAAACCATCAGAAAGATAAAATAATAAACATACAAGTTATGACAATTATGTTTGCGAACTTGTTTCAACGATGTCGCTAACCTTTTTTGATATCAGAGGGATTATTCATTATGAATTTGTACCAACTGGGTAAATAGTTAACCAAGTTTACTATTTGGAAGGGCTCAAACCGCTGTGTAAAAAGACCTGAACTTTTTGCCAACAATTCATGGCTCTTGCATCACAACGATGCACCGGCTCACATGTCACTGTCTGTGAGGGAGTTTTAGCCCCTAAACAAATAACTGTATTGGAACACTCTCCCTAGTCACCTGATCTGGCCCCCAATGACTTCCTTCTTTATCCAAAGATAAGGGAAATATTGAAAGGAAAACATTTTTATGACATTCCGGACATTCAGGACAACACAACAACAGGTCTATAATACGACAACAGCTTTGATGGCCATTCCAGAAAAAAGTTCCAAAATTGCTTTGAAGGGTGGACTAGATGTAACATCAATGCATAGCTACCCAAGGGGAGTACTTCAAAGGTGACCATAGTGATATTCAGCCATGAGGTATGTAGCACTTGGTAGGACAACACAAGCATAACAACATTCATATCATAGGAGTACTAGAAGGAGAAGGGAAGGAGCAAGGGATCAAAAAGATATTTGAAGATATAATGACTGAAAACTTCCCTAACCTGGTGAAGGAAATAGACATACAAGCCAAAAAATGGAGTCCTAAATAAGATGAACCTAAACAGGGCCACATCAAGATACATCATAATTTAAATGGCAAATATTAAAGGCAGAGAATGCTAAAAGCAACCAGAAAAACACAACTAGTTACTCAGAAGGGAGCTCTCATAAGACTATTAGCTGATTTCTCAACAGAAACTTTGCATGCCAGAAGGGAGTGGCAGAAAATATTCAAAAAAATGAGAAACAAGGGACTACAACCAAGACTACTCTAGCCATCAAGGCAATCATTTAAAACTGAAGGAGAGAGAAATACCTTTGCAGGAAAAAAAAAAGCTAAAGGAATTTATTACCACCAAGCCGGTGTTACAAGAAATATTAAAAGAACTTCTTTAAGAGCAACAAAAAAGAAAACAAATCAATGAGGAACGAAAATATGAATAATAAAATGGCAATAACTATGTACCTATCAATAATCACTTTAAATGTAAATAGATAAGATACTCCAATCAAAAGACAGGGTAGCTAAGTGGACCATGCTTATGCTATCTACAAAAGACGCGCCTCAGATTAAAAGGCACAGACTAAAAGTAAGGGATGGAAAAAGATACTTCATTCATATGGAAATATAACAAAAAGCTGGGGTAGCGATACTTATATCAGACAAAATAGACTTAGAAATGAAGAACATAAGAGACAAAGAAGGATGCTACATAATAATAAATGGGTCAATCCAACAAGAGGATATAACCTTGGTAAACATCTATGCACCCAACATAGGAACACCTGAATATATAAAACAAATATTGACCGATATAAAGACAGAGATCAACAGTAACAGAATGATAGTATAGGGGGATTTAACACCCCATTGACATCAACAGATCTTCCAGACAGAAAGTCAACATGGAAACAGCGGCCTTAAATGATACACTAGACCAGGCGGAATTAATTGATATTTTTAGAGCACTTCACCGCTAAGCAGCAGAAAACACATTCTTTTCAAGAGCACATGGAAGACTTTTCAATATAGACCACATGTTAGTCCACAAAAGAAGTCTCAAAATATTTAAGAACATTGAAATTATATTAAGCATAAATAATAATAATGGGTCAACAATGAAATCAAGGAAGAAATCAAAAGATACTGTGAAACAAATGAAGATGAAAATACAACAACACAAAATCTATGGGACTCAGCAAATGCAACCCTAAAAGGGAAATTTATACCAATGCAAGACTACCTAAAGAAACATGAAAAATCTGAAATCAACAATCTATCTTTACACCTGAGGGAACTGGAAAAAGAACAGTAAAATAAACCCAAAGTGAGTACAAGGAAGGAAATAAGTAAGATCAAAATGGAAATAACAAAATAGAGACTAAAAAAGCCATACAAAAGATCAATGAAATCAAGAGCTTGTTCTTTAAAAACATAAACAAATTTGACAAAACTTTAACCATACTCAAGAAAAAAAAGGAGGGGACGCAAATAAATACAATCAGAAATGAAAGAGGAGAACTGACAAATGACACAACAGAAATACAAATAAAATATTAAGAAAATGCTATGAGAAACAACATGCCAACAAATTAGACAGTCTGGAAGAAATGGATAAATTCTAAGAAACATACAATCTTCCAAGACTGAATCAAGAAGAAACAGAAAATCTGAGCACTCCAGTTACTACTAATGAAATTGAATCAGTAATCAACAAGCCCCAACAAACAAAATTCCTGGACCAGATAGCTTCACAGGAAAATTTTACCAAACATGAAAAACAAATAAACAAAACAACTATTTCCCTCAAACTATACCAGAAAATCCAGAATGACAGATGGCTTCAAAGCTCATTTTATGAGGCCACAATTACTTCGATTCCAAAACAAGTCAAAGGCATTATAAAAAACAAGCAAACAAAAAACAACTATAGGATGATGTCCTTGATGAACATAGATGCAAAAATCCTCAAAAAATTTTAGCAAACTGAATTCAGCAATACATTAAAAAGATCATACAGGGGATTGCATCTCAGAAATGGCACCATGAGGAGTGCCTCTTAAAATCTCTCCAGGAATTAATAACAAATTGAACCACTATAATTACACAAAGGACTCCCTGTGTGGCATACAGGCAAGAATGCGAGACACACAATTGAATTCATCTAAAGGAAGCACTTTGGGACTTCAGAAGCTCTCCCCATCCCCCCACGAAGGTGGTGCCTAGAGACCCAGGTGACATGCTCACAGAGGAGAAGCCCACCTTCCAGGAACAGTCTCCCTCATCATGTGAGAAGCTGGAACAGTGTAAGAAGAAATATAATGCTACAGCATGAGAGAGAATAAAAGGCTGCACTGGGTTAGAAAATAAAACATTCCACCAACACATACTGGAAAGCAAAAGAAAGATCTCTTTCTATCAACCTGTTGCAGAACCCACTCCTGTAGATGCCTAGGAAGAGAAATAATAATTCAGTAATTGCCATGAATAACCAAGGTACCAAGGCAGTTCAGAAAGGAAATAAAATGGCTCCAGAAGATGAAGGTAAAGATATGGAAACATGTGACCAAAATGGCAGAGAATTCAAGATCGCGGTTCTGAAAAACCTCAATGTGACGCAAGAAAACACACAGGCAGTTCAATGAACTCAGAAACACAGACAAAAACAAAATAAACATTTTAACAAAGGGTGAAATTTCAAAAAGAACCAAATAGAATTTCTGGAGATTAAGACCTCAGTAGAAAAAATGAAGAATGGAATAGAGCTGATCAGATGGAGGACACAATCAGTGGACACAATCAACAGTAAAGAAATTGAATCAATCATCTGAAACATTTCCCAAAAAAAGTCAAGGACCTGATGGCTTCACCAGTGAGTTCTACAAAACATTTAAAGAGGATCTTACATCCGTCCTCCTCAAACTTTCAAAAAATGGAAGGAGAGGCAACACTCCCCAGTTCATACCGCAGGGCGAACATTACCCTGATACCAAAACCTGGTAAGGATAACACACACCATATATTACAGATCAATACCTCAGATGAATAAAGATGCAAAAATCCTAAACAAAATTCTATCATATCGACTACAACAATGCATCAAAAAGATTATACATCATGACCAGAAGCAAGAGGATAGTTCAACATCTGCAAATCCATCAATGTGATACACCACATAAACAAAATAAAGGACAAATTCATATGATTATATCAATTGATGCAGAAAAAGCATTTGACAAGATAGATACAACATCCCTTTATGATTAAAAAACTTAATAAAATGAGTAAAAAGGAAAATACCTTAACATCATAAAGGCCATCTACGACAAACCCTCAGCTAATATCATAATCAATGCTGAAAAACTAAAGCCTTTGCTCTGTGTTCACAAAAAAGACACAGTTGTCCACTAACCCCATTGCTTTTCAACACAGTATTGGAAGTCCTAGCCAGAACAATCAGGCAAATGAAAGATATAAAAGGTATGCAAATTGGAAATGAAGAAGTTAAATACTCTTTTTGAAGATGACATGATACTATATATAGAAAACCGTAAAGACTCCACTAAAAGCTATTAGAAACCATAAATGAATACAGTAAAGTTGCCAAATAAAAAATCACATACACAAATCCATTGCATTTTCATATATTAACAATGAAATTTCAGAAAAAGAAATTTTAAAAAATTCCTTTTGTGAAGGGATTTGGAAGCAGCTGGTAACCACAAGATGGCCTCAGGGTTTTTTTGAAAATTAATTTGGGGAAGGTATTCAATAATGTTGTAAAGATTTTGTTGGGTATCCGATGGACATGCGTCCTATTTGGGAGACCACCTCAGGGATACTGTGGATACCTGATCATGGCATTGTACACCAGAAGCTAAACATTAATGAATGCCAACTATAATTTTATATATATAATGTGATGGTTCAGTGTGAGGTCGGAGGGATAGTGGATGGGGGGAGGGGGGTTCACAGTGTGAGGGATATAAATGATGAACGTCTAAGTATTACCTTGTCTTGTACACCTGAAACTAATAAATAAATAAATAAATAAATAAATAAATAAATAAATAAATAAATCCTTTTGCAGGGAAGTTATCACGGACATCACAGAAATACAGGATCATGCAAGAATACTGTGAAGGACTATATGCCACCAAATTCAATAACCTAGAAGAAATGGACAAGTTCTTAGAAACATAGCCTTCCAAGGCTGAACCATGAAGAACTGGAAAATCTAAACAGACCGATCACCAGTAACGAAATTGACTCAGTCATTCAAAACCTTCCCAAAAACAAAAGTCTGGGACCAGATGGCTTCATAAGTGAATTCTACCAAACCTTCAAAGAGGATCTAATACCAATCCTGCTCAAACTCTTCCAAAAAATTGAAGAAGAGACAGTACTCCCTAACTCATTTTATGAGGCCAACATTACTCTGATACCAAAACCTGGTAAGGACAACACACGAAAAAAGAAAACTACAGACCAATATCTTTGATGAATACTGATGCAAAAATCCTAAACAAAATTCTAGCAAATCAAATACAACAATGCATTAAAATGATTATTCATCACGACCAAGTGGGGTTCATCCCCGGGGCACAAGCATGGTTCAACATCCGCAAATCCATCAATGTGATATATGACATAAATAAAATAAAAGACAAAAATCATATGATTATATCAATTGATGCAGAAAAAGCATTTGACAAGATGCAACATCCATCTATGATTAAAACACTTAATAAAATAGGTATAGAAGGAAAATACCTTAACATAATAAAGGCCATATATGATGAGCCCTCTGCTAGTCTGATAATTAATGGTGAAAAACTGAAGCCCTTTGCTCTACGTTCAGGAACACGACAGGGCTGTCCTCTATCACCTCTGCTTTGCAGATGACATGATGCTATATATAGAAAACCCTAAAGACTCCACCAAAAAGCTGTTAGAAACAATCAACGAACACAGTAAAGTTGCTGGCTACAAAATCAACGTACAAAAGTCCATTACATTCCTATATACTAACAATGAAATCTCAGAAAAAGAAATACAAAAAACAATTCCCTTTGCAACTACAGCATAAAGAATAAAATACCTAGAAATAAACTTAACCAAGGATGTGAAGGATTTATATGCTGAAAACTAGAAGACATTTTTGAAAGAAATTGAAGAAGACGCAAAGAAATGGAAAGACATTCCGTGCTCATGGATTGGAAGAATCAACATAGTTAAAATGGCCATATTACCCAAAGCAATATACAGATTTAATGCAATCCCCATCAAAATTCCAATGGCATTTTTTTAAGAAATAGAACAAAAAATCATCAGATTTCTTTGGAACCACAAAAGACCCCAAATAGCCAAAGCAATCTTAAGAAAAAAGAACAATACTGGAGGTATCGCACTCCCTGACTTTAGGTTGTACTACAGGACTACAATAATCAAAACAGCATGGTATTGGCAGAAAAACAGACACATAGACCAATGAAATAGAATTGCGAACGCAGAAATAAAACTACATAAACATGGACAGATAATTTTTGACAAAGAAGCTAAAAACATACAATGGAGGAAAGACAGCCTCTTCAATAAATGGTGCTGGGAGAATTGGATAGCCACGTGCAAAAGAATGAAACTGGACTGCAATCTGTCACCATGTACCAAAATTAATTCAAAATGGATCAAAGACCTAAGTATAAGACCCTAAACAATAAACTGCATAGGAGAAAACATAGGTACTAAACTTATGGACCTTAGGTGCAAAGAGCATTTTATGAATTTGACTCCAAAGGCAATGGAAGTAAAAGCTCAAATAAACAAACGGGACTGTATGAAACTTAAAAGCTTCTGCACAGCAAAAGAAACCATCGACAAAATAAAGAGGCAAACGACTGAATGGGAGAAGATTTTTGCAAACAGTGCCTCCGATAAAGGGCTAATATCCAAAATATACAAGGAACTCATGTAACTCAACAACAAAAAAACAAACAACCCAATTGAAATATGGGCAGAGGACCTGAAGAGACATTTCTCCAAAGAGGACATACAAATGGCAGATAGACATATGAAAAAAGCTCCACATCACTAATCATCAGAGAAATGCAAATAAAAACCACAATGAGATATCACCTCACCCCAGTCAGAATGGCTATCATCAACAAGACAAATAGTAACAAGTGTTGGAGAGGCTGTGGAGAAAAAGGAACCCTCATACACTGTTGGTGGGAATGCAGATTGGTACAACCATTATGGAATGCAGTGTGGAGGTTCCTCAAAAAATTACAAATAGAATTACCATATGACCCAGCAAAGGATACCCTTTCCTGGGTATCTACCCAAAACATCTGAAAACATTTATTCATAAAGACACGTGTGCTCCAATGTTCATTGTAGCTTTGTTTACGGTGGCCAAGACATGGAAACAACCAAAATGTCCTTCGATAGATGAATGGATAAAGAAATTGTGGTATATATACACAATGGAATACTATTCAGCAGTAAGAAAAGATGATATAGGAACATTTGTGACAACATGGATGGATCTTGAGACTATGATGCTAAGCGAAATTAGTCAGACAGAAATAGCAGGGAACCATATGATTTCACTGATATGTGGTATATAAACCAAAAAGATCAAGACAAACAAATGAGAAACAAAACTCATAGACACAGACAATAGTTTAGTAGTTACCAAAGGGTAAGCGGGGTGGGGGGTGAGAGATGAGGGTAAGGGGGATGAAATATATGGTGATGGAAAGAGAACTGACTCTTGGTGGTGAACACACAATGGGATTTATAAATGATGTAATACAGAATTGTACACCTGAAATCTATGTAACTTTACTAACAATTGTCACCCTAATAAACTTGAATTAAAAAATGAAAATGAGAAAAAAGTTTTTCATAGCAAAGGAAACAAGCAACAAAACAAAAAGGCATCCTACCCAATGGGAGAAGATATTTGCCAATGATAAATTTGATAAAGGGTTAATGTCCAAAATTTGTAAAAGAAAAACATACAACTCAACATGTAAAAACATACAATCCAATTTATAAAATGGGCAGAGGGGATGAAGAGATACTTCTCTAAAGAGAACATAAAGATTGCCAAGAGAGATGTGAAAAAATGCTCAACTTCACTAATCATTAGAGAAATGCAAATAATAACCACTATGAGGTACCATCTCACTCCAATTACAAAGGCTATCATCAATAAATCTACAAATAACAATTGTTGGTGAGGGTGTGAAGAAATGGGAACCCTTGTGCACTCCATGTAGGATTGCAGATTAGTGCAGCCAGTATGGAAAACTGTATGGAGATACCTGAAAAAAATTGAACATTAAACTACCTTATAACCCAGGAATTCCACTCTTGGGTATCTAGCCACAGAAATCCAGGACACTAATTCAGAAAAATATATGCACACCTATGGTTTTTGCAGCACTCTTCACAATAGCCAGATTATAGAAACAATCAAAATGCCCATCGATAGACAATTGAATGAAGAAACTGTGGTACACTTATACAATGGTCTATTACTTGGCCATTAAGAAGAATGAAATATTACCATTTGCAACAACATGGATGGACCTAGAGAATATCATGGTAAGTAAAATAAATCAGACTGAGGAAGACAAATACCATATGATCTCACTTATATGTGGAATCTAAAGAACAGAATAAACAAACAAAGAAAACAGAAATAGACTCAGTGATATAGGGAAAATGAAAAATGATGGTTCTTAGATGGCAGGAGGTGGGAATGGCAGAGAAGGTAAAGGGTTAGAAAGTACAAATTAGTAGTCACAATACTGCCACAGAATATGAAATATAGTTTAAGGAATATAATCAATAATATTGTAAAGATTTTGTAGGGGGTAAGATTGGCACTGGTCTTATTAGGGGGACCACTTTATAGAAGGGGTAGATGTCTGACCACTGTGCTGTACACCTGAGTCTGAATAATATTGAGTGTCAACTATTATATATATATATATGACATGGGATGTGGACTAGAGCATAAGGAATAGAGTCAATGGAATTGTAACAGCTATATACTATACCAAAAGGATAGTAGATTGGGGGAGGGGGTTATCACCTTGTGTAAATGTCTAACTGGTTGTAAATGTCTAACTAGTACATTGTTTTGTACACCCAAAACTAAAACAAAACAAACAAACAAAAAAAACCACAATGATGCAAATTCCAATTGCCATCAGAAATTTTTCAGAGGCCAGGAGGAAAGTTAGAGGTTCATAAGTAAATTTCCTATGTCTCAGCTGCAATTATAGAGGGACATTTTATTTTTCTATTATTTATTTTTTTAGCTTTATTTTTTTATTTATTTTTGTTTACATTTATTTTAATTTATTAGTTTCAGGTGTACAAGACAGGGTAATACTTAGACGTTCATCATTTATATCCCTCACACTGTGAACTCCCCTCCCCCCATCCACTATCCCTCCGACCTCACACCGAGTAAAGGGACATTTTAAATAGCCACTTCAGTTAATTCAGTTAATTCAGTTTCCATCTGAATTAATATCATTAATAGCCCTTGTTGGGTTAGAGGGTAGGCAGGTTCCCATAATTGTATTCTAGCATTAGTCATACACAAAATTCCTTTCTCAAGATTCCTTTTCCACAAAACTTCTACAACTTTCCTTGTCCTCATTTTGTCTCTTTTTACTCATTCTGAAATAATTAACTTATTAGGACAAACTACTTCCTTCTAACTTCTCTCAAAAACACACACATCTCTGTCCTTCTTTCTGCAATAAGATTCCTTCTAAATTTCAAAATAGAAACCATAAAGAGAGTACTAGTGATAATACAAAAGTTTTCTTATATACCTTCAGCAATTTTTAACATTTGAGCAATATAAGAACAAGTTTTGTGGAAAGCCCAAAGAACAAATGTAACCATTAATATGACTAGTATTATTAGCAGAAAGGTAAAGACAATCAAACAAATGGTTTTTCAACATCAACATCAATTTGTAGGTATATAGACCTCGATGTCTTGGGTTAGCTGTCTAACTCTGGTGTCTGTGGCTCATCATCCTCCAGGAGTCTTTGATGTCCGCTGTAGCAGAGGTGAGTGTTAGAGACAGGGGCAGATGTCTGTTTATGGTTAGGCAAATCCCCGCTTTTTTTCATGAGAAATGTGAATCCTTCAGTTAACACCTTTAAGTTTAGCTGCATATGAATTAGTAATACCTGAAAAGGACCCTCCCAATGAGGTAGGAGAGTGTCTTTAATTGATGTCTTTTCCAATGGACAAAATCTCCTGGTTGTAAGTCATGGACTTTGAAGTCTTCATCTTCATTGTGAAATGAATCAGTTACTAATTTATCAATTTTTTAAAAGTTGCTTGATAAGTCCTTGATAATAATGTAGAATGTCTCCTTTTAGTAAGGTTGGTTCATACGTCCCTTTGCACAGGGTGAACCGTGACTAATGAGGAGAAAGGCTGTGTTTACCAAAAGTAATATCTCAGGTTGAGATGCACTATAAGGAGAGTTTTTGGCCAAGGGAGATTAAAAGCTTCTGAAAATGCACCTGCTTGAGGCTTAAATGTATCATTCGTATGTTCTACCTATCCAGAGGACTGGGGTGATAAGCACTATGAAAATTCTGTAGAATAGGCCAAATATTACAAATGGACTCCATTATTTACCGAGTGAAATGAGTTCCCCAGTCACTATGTAACTCAGAGGGAATTCCTCAACCGGAATTTTTTCCCCCAATAATGATTTACATACTATTAAGGCCATTGCTCACCTGCAAGAGAATGCCTCAACTCAGAGAGAACATACAAATCATAACTAACACATTTTTATATCCTTGACATGGTGGCATTTGGGTAAAACCCAACTACCATAACTCTCATGGACCTAAAGGAAATGGGAAGTGTCCTTGGAACCCATGCACTGATTTTCCAGGGTTATATTTTGGACAGATAAAACATCTGCTATACACTTTATGACCTATAGTAGGAGAAAGTTTCCAATAGTACTGTTTACTCTGTGAAATCATCTTTTCAGGCTCCCAATGCATTAGCTCATGTACTTAGAGGTAAGATTAGGTCTAAGCTACATCCCTTTGGGTCAAAGGTTTTCCCTTTTTGTTGTCATATTTTCTTTTCTTCTTTGCAGCTGTCTGTTGGGACTGTAAGAGAGTCTCTTATTGATTTAATAGGGAGAAGAAATATTCTCAGATTTGGATAACTTGGCTCTTTATTGCTGCTGGTCTAGCTGCAGCATCAGCTAAATTATTTTCTTTTGCTTCTGCAGCGGTAGCCTTAGAATGTACTAGAATTTTGATAATTGCCAAGTGTTTTTGGTTGCTGTATGACATCTAATAATTTTGCAACCTGTTTCCACTCTTTTTGAACTGTCCTGAGGAAGTTGAGAAGCTTCACTGCTCCCACAACATTCCAAAGTCATGAATTGCACCAAAGGTATAGGAACTATCAGTGGAAATACTGGCTATTTCATCTTTGGTCAATTGACAAACTTAGGTTAGAGCAATAAATTCAGCTTGCTGGGCAGATCTCATTTCATTCAGGTAAATAAGAACCTTAAATCATGTCTACCATGGAAGTTATTGCATATCCAGCTTGATAATGTCCCTATTCATCTTTTAGATAAGATCTAACTGTAAACCAAATTAAGTCAGCTTTATCAGTAGGAGTTTCCTGTAAATCACTCCTAGGACTAAGAATGTGATTGGTAAGCAAAACACAATCATGGGTGTCTTCATCCTGCAAAGAAGGTAGCAAAGTGTTGGGGTAAGACTATTACACTGAGCTAAAGCAATGTTAGGTGCAGAAAGGAAGAGTACTTCATAAGAAACCAGTTGGCTAACGGAAGTGTTGCGTGTGATGACAGTTCAGTGGAAATTCAACAGAATGAGGAACATAAATAAAAGAGAGCCCATAACTATTTCTTCTGGGGTTTTTTGTTTGTTTGTTTGTTTTTGCATAACATGGCAGTAGGAGAGATGGCCGTTATGCAGGGAGGGAGCCCTTTGGCTACTGAGTCTAATTGCTGAGTATAATATCCTAGAGATCTATGATGAGCTCTATGTTGTTGAGTTAAAACTCCTAAAGCATTTCCTTTATTTTCATGTAGAAAAAAGAAGAACGTTTTATAAGTAAGGTGCCACAGAGTGGGAGCTTTAAATAATACCTCCTCTACAGCTTCTTCAGCTCGTTTCCCTTTAAGTTTCCTTTAATTGGATCAGATTCACCAGATTTTAATAGAACATATGGAGGCTGGGCCTTAAGGAAAAACTTGGAGGCCAATTGTGACAGCATCCAGTCAGACCCAGGAACCCTCTAAGCTGGTTTACTGTTTGTTTTTGGAAAAGGAAAGGATATGATTCCTCTAAGTCCTTCTGGTTTAATTAGTAGTGCTTCAATAGATATTAGATGACCGAAGTATTTTACTTGAGGACACAGAATTAAAACTTATCTTTTGAGACCCTATGTCCCTTTATGGCTAGCTGTTGTAATAGGGAAACTGTGTCCTCTTGGGAGTCTAATATGTCCTAGAGCACATAAGTAAATCATCCACATATGGGATAAAAGTGGGATTTCTGAAAAATTCAACATCATGCAAACCAGCCTTTAGTATCTTAGAGAAGTACGTGGAAGTCTTTGTATATCCCCTGGGCATTACCGTCCAAGTAAACTCTGACCTTCCCAGGTGAAAGCAAAGAGGTATTTTACAGACTTTTTTTTTTTTACAAGAATGCTGAAAGAGGCACTACATAAATCTATCACTGAGAAATATTGACAGTCCACAGGAATAGCCGATAATAAGGTAAGTGTATTTGGAACTACAGGATGCCTGTGAGTAACTATTTTATTTATAGCTATGAGATCCTATACAGATTCCCCTCCTTTCCTATTGGGTTTCTTTACAGGAAGGATAGAAGAATTCAAGGCCTCACATGAAATTATAAGCCCACCCCTTTTTATTTTTTTAATTAAAGTTTATTGGGGTGACAATTGTTAGTAAAGTTACATAGATTTCAGGTGCACAATTCTGTATTACATCATCTATAAATCCCATTGTGTGTTCACCACCCAGAGTCAGTTCTCCTTCCATCACCATATATTTCATCCCCTTTACCTTCAACTACACCCACCTCCCTCTTACCCTCTGGTAACTACTAAACAATTGTCTGTGTCTATGAGTTTATGTTTCTCATTTGTTTGTCTTGATCTTTTGTTGTTTTGGTTCATATACCACATATCAGTGAAATTATATGTTCTCTGCTTTTTCTGTCTGACTTATTTTGCTTTTTTTGCATTATAATCTCAAGATCCATCCATGTTGTGACAAGTGGTCCTGTTTCATCTTTTCTTACTGCCAAATAGTATTCCATTGTACATATATACCACAATTTCTGTATCCATTCATCTACGAAGGACATTTTGGTTGTTTCCATTCTTGGCTGCTGTAAATAAAACTGCAATAAACATTGGAGCACTGTGTCTTTATGTATAAATGTTTTCAGATTTTTGGGTAGATACCCAGGAGAGAGATTGCGGGGTCATATGGTAATTCTATTAGTAATTTTTTGAGGAACTTCCACACTGCCTTCCATAACGGCTGCACCGGTCTGCATTCCCCACCAACAGTGTATTAGGGTTCCTTTTTTTCCACAGCTTCGCCAGCGCTTGTTACTATTTGTCTTGTTGATGATAGCCCTTCTGACTTGGGTGAAGTGATATCTCACTGTGGTTTTTATTTGCCTTTCTCTGATGATTAGTGATGTTGTGCATTGTTTCATATGTCTATCTGCCATTTGTATGTTCTCTTTGGAGAAATGTCTCTTCAGGTCCTCTGCCCATTTTTCAATTGGGTTGTTTGTTTTTTGTTGTTGATTTGCATGAGTTCCTTGTGTATTTTGGATTTTAGCCCCTTTTCGGAGGTACTGTTTGCAAAAATCTTTTCCCATTCATTTGGATGCCTGTAGTCGCACAACAGCCTAGCCAACTGTCCCTCCATGTCTTTCCTTAAGGAAAGAAGAGTCTGTGAGATTGTGCCTTTCTGTGACTCTGTTCCATCCTTGTGTTTACACCTTATGTCTCTCTGTCTGGTCCCCAAAAGATGGTTTGCAGCCAAAGACGGGTAAGTAAGATATCTCACGGGAGATACAACCTAAGCCAGGCGGAACCGAGTGGGGACCCCCAATGAGCTACCTTAGAAAAATATGGGAAGGGGCCTTGCCTCCCCTTGCCCCTGCTTGGGAAAGTCTGTTGCCGGCTCTGGCTTTTCCCTCACAGCTGTCAGTTAGAAAAATAATGAGGAGAACAGAGACCAGTTATCTCTAATATATGAGAGACTTGATATTGAGAAGATATATACCTTAGGTAAGATATTGTGGGACCTTGTACTTCAGCTGTTTAAAGATTAAAATAATTGGCTTGGGATGTTTCCATATCGTGATAAGTGCGTCTCACAGACCATGCCAAAAACACTGTTACTCCCTTGCATACTTATCAATAAAACCTCCAGTCAGCTTTCTTCTGGGCTCCAGTCCTCTGAGACTGAGAGACCCCGGGCCTTCGGAGAGATTTAACAACATTAAGTCTCTGTTTGTTTCTTTCTTTAAAACTTAACGCAAACCGCCCCTTCTTGCATCCTCACTGCCCCTGTTGTGCTGGATGCCACAGTTGCCTCTGTATTTTGTCGATGGTTTCTTTTGCTGTGCAGAAGCTTTTAAGTTTGATATAGTCCCATTCATTTATTTTAGCTTTTACTTCCCTTGCCTTTGGAGTCAAATTCATAAAATGCTCTTTGAATCAAGGTCTATAAATTTAGGGCCTGGGTTTTTTTCTATGCAATTTATTGTTTCAGGTCTTATGCTAAGTCTTTGATCCATTTTGAATTAATTTTGGTACACGGTGACAGATAGCAGTCCACTTTCATTCTTTTGCACATGGCTTTCCAATTCTGCCAGCACCATTTATTGAAGAGGCTATCTTTTCTCCATTGTATGTTTTTTGCTTTGTGGTCAAAAATTATCTGTCCATATTTATGTGGATTTATTTCTGAGTTATCAATTCTATTCCATTGGTCTATGTGTCTGTTTTTCTGCCAATACCATGCTGTTTTGATTATTGTAGCCCTGTAGTACAAGCTAAAGTCAGGGAGTGCGATACCTCCAGTATTGTTCTTTTTTCTTAAGATTGCTTTCGCTATTCGGGGTCTTTTGTGATTCCAAACAAATCTGATGACTTTTTGTTCTATTTCTTTAGAAAATGCCATTGGAATTTTGATGGGGATTGCATTAAATCTGTATATTGCTTTGGGTAATATGGCCATTTTAACTATGTGGATTCTTCCAATCCATGAGCACGGAATGTCTTTCCATTTCTTTGTGTCTTCTTCAATTTCCTTTAAATATGATTTATAGTTTTCAGGACATAGGTCTTTCACATCCTTGGTTAAGTTCCTATGTATTTTATTCTTTTTGCTGCACTGGCAAAAGAAATTTGTTATTTATTTCTTTTTCTGAGATTTCATTATTAGTATATAGGAATGCAATGGACTTTTGTACGTTGATTTTGTAGCCAGCAACTTTACTTTATTCGTTGATTGTTTCTAATAGCTTTTTGGTGGAGTCGTTAGGGTTTTCTATACATAGCACCATGTATCTTCAAAGAGTGCCAATTCAATTCTTCTCTCCCAATTTGGATGTCTTTTATTTCTTTCTCTTGCCTGATTGTTCTGGCGAGGACTTCTAACACTATGTTGAAAGCAGAGGTGATAGGGGACAGCCCTGTCGTGTTTCTGAATGTAGAGCAAAGGGCTTCACTTTTTCACCGTTAATTATGAGATTAGCGGAGGGTTTGTCATATATAACCTTTATTATGTTAAGGTATTTTCCTTCTATACCTGTTTTATTAAGTGTTTTAATCATAAATGGATGTTGTATCTTGTCAAATCCTTTTTCTGCATCAATTAATAAAATCGTATGATTTTTGTCCTTTGTTTTCTTTATGTGATGTATCACATTGATGGATTTGCATATGTTGAACCATTCTCGTGCCCCTGGGATGAACCCCACTTGGTCATGATGATTAATTTTTTTAATGTATTGTTGCATTCGATTTGCTAGAAATTTGCTTAGGAAATTTGCATCTGTATTCAGAGATATTGGTCCGTAGTTCTCTTTTTTTGTGTGTTGTCCTTACCAGGTTTTGGTATCAAGGTAATGTTGGCCTCATAAAATGAGTTAAGGAGTACTGTCCCTTCTTCAATTTTTTGGAAGAGTTTGAGCAAGATTGGCATTAGATCCCCTTTGAAGGTTTGGTAGAATTCACTAGTGAAGCCATCTGGTCCATGACTTTTGCTTTTGGGAAGGTTTTGGATGACTGCTTCAATTTCTTTGCTGGTGATCAGTCTGTTTAGATTTTCCAGTTCTTCATGGTTCAGCCTTGGAAGGCTATATGTTTCTAAGAACTTGTCCATTTCTTCTAGGTTATTGAATTTGCTGGCATATAGTCCTTCATAGTATTCTTGGATGATCCTATGTGTTTCTGTGGTGTCCGGAATAACTTCCCCTTTTTCATTTCTGATTTTGTTAATTAGTGTCTTCTCTCTTTTTATCTTAGTGAGTCTAGCCAAGGGTTTGTCACCTTTGTTAATCTTTTGAAAAAACCAGCTCTTTGTCAGGTTAATTTTTTCTATTGTCTTTCTGTTCTCTATTCATTTTACTTCTGCTCTGATTTTTATTATTTCCTTTCTTCTGTTTCATTTGCTCTTCTTTCTCTAGTTCTTTAAAGTGTAACATGAAGTTACTTATTTGGGATTTTTCTTGTTTCTTGAGATAGGCCTGTAATGATATAAATTGCACTCTTAAAACTGTTTTCATTGCATCCAAAAATTTTGGTAGGATGTATTATCATTCTCATTTGTTTCTATGTATCTTTTCATCTCTCCTCTAATTTCTTGCTTGACCCGGTCGTTGTTTAAAAGTATGTTGTTTAATCTCATGTATTTGTGTTTTTTCCTGCTTTCTTTTCGCAGTTGATATCCAATTTCAAAGCCTTGTGATCAGAGAATATGCTTGGTATGATTTCAATGTTCTTAAATTTGCTGAAGCTCGTTTTATATATATATTATATATATAGGCTCGTCCCAATATATGGTCTGTTCTTGAGAATGTTCCATGTACACTACAAAAGAATGTATAGTCTGATGTTTTAGGATGAAGTGCTCCATTTATGTCAATCATGTCCATTTCATCTAATGTGTCATTTAGGGCTGCTATTTCGTTATTTATTTTCTGTTTGGATGATCTATCCATAGCTGTCAATGATGTATTTAAGTCCCCTAGTATAATTGTGTTTTGGTCAATTTCTCCCTTTAGTTCTGTTAGTAGTTGCTTGGTATATTTCGGTGCTCCCTGATTGGGGGCATAAATATTGATGACTGTTATGTCTTCTTGTTGTATAGTCCCCTTTACCATTATGAAATGTCCATCTTTGTCTCTTGTTATCTTTTTCACCCTGAAGTCTGTTTCATCGGAAATCATTATGGCTACACCTGATTTTCTCTGGGTACCATTTGTTTGGAGTGTCAATTTCCACCCTTTCACTTTGAGTCTATGATTGTCCTTGTATCTAAGATGTGTCTCTTGGAGACAGCATATGGTTGGGTTTAGTTTTTATCCAATCTGCTACTCTGTGCCTTTTTATTGGTGAGTTCAGTCTATTTACATGTAGGGTGATTTTGATATGTTAGGATTTCCTGTCATTCTATCTTTAGTTTTCTGGTAAGGCTGTGTCTCCATTGTTTCTTTGCTGTTTTTGTTGTTGTTGTTGTCTATCATTTCTATGTGGTGGTATCCTATGATTTTTCTCTCTGTTTCTTCTTTTATTGCAGTATATATTTCAGTTCTGGATTATTTTTTGAGTGGTTACCATTAAGTTTACGTAAAAGAAAGTTTGATATTTAGAGTATTCCATTTTCTTCAGCTCGCTTACTTTCTCCATTCCCATATTGTGGTTCAGGCCTTTACTCTCCCCTTTTTTATATTTTGCTTGCTACAAATTGTCCCTGTTGATGGTAGACAAATAGCCTCCTTTAGTATTTCTAGTAGTGCAGGTCGTGTATGTCTGGAAAGGTCTTTATTCCTCGTTCATATCTAAAGGATATCTGCTGGCTCATGTCTATTCTTAGCTCATAATTTCTCTCTTTCCATAGTTTTAATATTTGGTTCCACTCTCTCCTGGCTTGTAGAGTTTCTGCTGAAAAATCTGATAATATTCTAGTGGGCTTTCCTTTCTAGGTCACCGTCTTCTTTTCCCTGGCTACCTAGAGGATTCTTTCTCTGTCGTTGATTTTAGACAGCTTCAGTACAATGTGCCTTGGAGAAGGCCCGTTGGGGTTGAGGTAATTAGGTGTTCTATTTGCTTCTTGGATTCAAGGATCCAGTTCTTTCCACAAGTTTAGGAAGTTCTCATTGACTATTTGTTTGAATGTACTCTCTGTTCCCTTCTCTCTTTCTTCTCCTTCTGGTATGCCCATTATTCTTATATTGCTCTTTTGATGGAGTCGGAAAGTTCTTGTAGAGTTCTTTCATTTTTTTAAGTCCCAAGTCTCTTTCTTCTTCCTTCTGTGTCATTTCCAGGTTTCTGGAACCTTTCCAGGTCCTCGATGTCACTGATTCTTTTCTCCATCTAATCAACTTTACTACCTAAGCTGGCTATTTCATTCTATATGTCTTCTATTGAGGTTTTAATCTCCAGAAATTCTATCTGGTTCTTTTTTAAAATTTCAATCTCTTTTGTTAAATTCTCATGTTGTTCTTTGATTGTGTTTCTCAGTTCATTTAACTGCCTGTCTGTGTTTTCTTGCATCTCGTTGAGTTTTTTCAGAACTGCAATCTTGAAATCTCTGTCATTTAAGTCACATATTTCCATATCTTTAAGTTTATTTTCTGGAGACTTTTCACTTTCTTTCTGAGCTGTCTTGTTACCTTGGTTATTCATGGCAATTAATGATTTATGATTTCTCCTCCTAGACATTAACCGGAGTGGGTTCTACAACAGGTTAATAGAAGAGGTCTTTCTTTTGTTTTCCAGTATGTGTTGGTACAATGTTTTATTTTCTCTCTGACTGCAGCCTTTTATTCTCTTTCATACTGTAGTGTTTTGTTTTCTCTGCATTATTCCAGCTTCTCACATATGGGGCGATTCCCTGGCAGGTGGGCTTCTCCTCTGTTAACAGTTTGCCATGGTCATACGGAGTCACCTCTGTGTGGGGATGCAGAGAGCTTTTGAAGTTCCAAAGCTCTTCCTGCACCAGCTTTACAGCCCATGTGTTACAGCACCTCTGTTTACTCCTACAGAGAGCCACCCAGATAGGTGGCAAGAGGGGCGGGGTGGGTTGTGAGAGGTGGCCCAGAGCAATGGCAGCAACCAGCACCACAGCAGTCCTGCTCCAAGTTCCCTCCCCTTTGCCGGTACTAGTTGGCCTTGAATCTGGGTCTGTGGACCACAGTTCTCAGAACTGCAAATATTCTGCTCTTTTTATCTGACACTGGTACTATGCCGCTTCTAACACTGGGCATATGGGGATGGGACAAGCTCTGGGAAGGTAGCGAGGGGGCAGCTAGTCTCACTGCCTAAGGCTTCCATTCTCTGCTCAGCAGTGAGGGCTTAAATGACCATATTTAGCCTTCTTCCCTCAGTCTTTGCTCTGGGGTCTCTGCCATGAGCATTGGGTTCAGCTGTGTTATATGCTGTCCCCTCAGCCCTGTGGGCCATAAATGGAGCCCTAGCAGTCCAAGTTCTTCCCTCTCCAGCAGCTGTGGTAGTTCCAGAATGCAGCGAGCTTGGAGCAGCAAGCTATGTCTGCGTCCTGTGCCTGCGCAGCACTGTCTACACAGTTCTCCCTCCCTCCCCCCACGTACCCCCTCCGCCACACCCCCACCGCCACTCACGCAATTTGCCCACGTTTAGGTGATTTCAGTAGTGTGCCTCTTAGTCTTGCCTATCTGATGCGCAGGGAGTCCTTTGTGAAGTTATAGTTGTTGAATTTGTTGTAAATTCCAGGGGAGATTTCAAGAGGCTCACCTCATGCCACCATTTTACGACATTATGTTTTTAAAGTTATGACAAACATGTATTTATAAGTACTTGTCAGGTATTTTATATATCTTTTAAGATGAAATGCATTTGTAAGAATAGTTTTGCAAAAGCTTCAGAGTAAGAAAATAAATGTAAATGACAAAAGACTTAAAAATTGCCATGGTTAAAGATCTGGTGAGAGTTTACATACACACATATATAATAATGCAATTGCCTTAGTTATCCATTCTAATCTTAGTTACAATTTTAGTAACTTAGTTACAATTTTAAATGACCACATTTAAAATTCTTTTCTCAGTGTGACATCATACAAATGGCGGCAGTGAAGTGGGCTTGTTGAGTTTTCCCTTGGAACTTACCACAAATTGAACATCTACAACTCATCAAAGGATTCTCTGCTCATCACACAGAACAGCTAAAACACTCATAGGAGGATTATCTGAGATGGACAGAACCAGACGAGTGGGGGAAGAGCGAAGGGAAAGGTGTGGGGTCGCAGAACATGGCTGCAGAGATACAGGGCCCCAGGACACAGACCAGAGATCACAGCAGCCAAGCTGTGGGTTCTCTCCTTATGCCTCATAGTCCTGCCGAGGGATCAACATAGAGGACTATGATACCCAGCGTTTGAGGAAGAAACCTCAGCTGAGAACTGAGGCTGGGCTTTCTTGGTCAGACAGAAAGCAAACTCCATAACTGGAACCTTCCTTCCACTCTACCTCAGCAATCCTACCACAGCTGTTCCAGAGTCTTAAGATGGTCCCTGAACTGAGAAGCAGTGCCAGATTACAGAGGAGCTGTAGCTCTCAAGAACTGGAAAAAGCTGGTTTGCAGCTGTGACCTAGGGAAGAGGGTGGGCAGAGAGATAAAAACACCTGCCTTCCCAGCCCTCACCTTTTCTGAGTGGTTCAGGGCAATTGTCGCTGCTGAGACACACTCAGGAGTCAGCATAGGGTGGCAGAGGAAGCTCTGGGCTTTCAGCAACTCAGAAATCTCACGCCTTCCACATACACTCAATGGAACTGCCCTAAGACCCAGAAGACCTGCACACAGGGAAGAAGCCCAACTCCCAATGGCTGGCTATGGTGCTCTCAGCATGGATTTGTGCAGGCAAGAGCACAAACTGCATTGATTTTTAAAAACTACCAACCACACCCAATAGCCTCACTCATCTAGAACTGCACTGCAGGGGCACTCTGGACACCAAGTGGCCAGTTGTGACTCCACAGGATGCAGAGGACAACCTGGAGATACCTTGGCAGGCTTAAGCCAAGACTGGCACTGGTTGTTGTTTATTTCTTCATTTTAGTCTTATTATCATTTTTAGTACATATATATACAAATATAGCAGACAGACAGATAGATAGATAGATAGATAGATAGATAGATAGATAGATAGATAGATAGATAGATAGATTACCCTTTTCTCTCTCTCTTCTTTTCTTTTTTCTTTTCCTTACTCTACTTTTCCTGCTTCTTTCCATTTATCAGTATTGATTTCTTTTGGGGGTGTCCTTATTTTTGGTTTTCTTTCTTTTGTATTTTCTTTTGTATTTTTGAGATTTTTGTTTGTGTTGAGTGTTGGTTGTGGGTTCTTTTTACATGTGAGTGTATGTGGTTTTGTTGTTTTTGTTGTTGTGTGCTTGTTGGTTTGTTTTGTTCTGAAATTGCCCTGCACCAGGGCCCAGCACAAAGGCACAAGAACCAACATACCTAGAAGCCAACTCCAGACCAAACCAGAGTACTACCGGGTTTTACATACAAGTGACACACTTGAAGGGAATTCTCTACAAGCACAAGAGCCCCTAGGGGCCAAGCCTCATCTAAGGGGTAAGTCCTCTCACAACAACTCATATACTGTGGGCATAGCCAGTTCTCACAGCTAGTCAGCCTGGGAGTCAATTCCAGCTACTGTTGAGTCAAAAGCAATTAAAGCTCAACCTCAACAGGTGACACAACACAAGGGTCACCTCTGGAGCACAAGTACAGGAAAATAGGGAAGCAGTGCAATTCAAATATAAAGGACACATACTATATAAAACCACCCAACAAAGACTGAGAATCCTAGGAGATCTACCTAATACATTGAAGCAAACACAGAGAGTCAGCCAGAAGGGGAAACAAAGAAACATGTCTCAAATAAAAGAACAGAAGTAACCTCCTGAATTGGAACTAAATAAAATAGAGGTAACCAACCTATCAGAGACAGAGTTTAGAACACTGATGATAAGAATGTTGAAGGAACTTAGTGACAACAGAAAGAGGGATAGAGAAATCATAAGATAACGAGTTAGAAATAAAGAATACATTAACTGAAATAAAGAACACACATGAAGGAATTACCCTCGAGTTAGATGAAGCAAAGGATTGAATCACCAATTTAGAAGACAAGATAGCAGAGATCACCCAACTGGAACAACAAAAAGAAAACAGAACAACAACAACAAAAAAGCAAAACAATGAAAATAGTTTAAGAGACCTCTGGAATAACATCAAATGCAACAACATGCTCATTATAGGAATACCAGAAGGAGAAGAGAAGAAGCAAGGGATCAAGAACATATTTGAAATAATAATGACTGAAAACTTCCCTAACCTGGTGAAGGAAATTGACACACAAGCCCAGGAAGTGCAGAGAGTTCCAACAAAGATGAACCCAAACAGGCCCACACCAAGACACATTATAGTTAAAATGACAAAGATTAAAGACAAAGGGAGAATTCTAACAGCAGCAAAGACAGATAGAGAGTTACTTACAAGGTTGCTCCCATAAGACTACCAGCTGCCTTTTCTACAGAAATTTTAGGGCCAGAAAGGAGTGGCAGAAGGTATCCAAAGTGATGAAAAACAAAGACCTAAAACCTACATTGCTGTATCCAACTCGGCTATCATTTAAAATTCAAGAAGAGATAAAGAGCCTCCAGAAAAGTATACGCTAAACGAATTCATTACCACCAAGCCAGCATTGCAGTAAATGTTAAAAATTCTTCTTTAAGCAGAAGAAATATAAAAACAGTCTAACTAAAGAAGACCAGAAATGCAAATAACAAAATGGCAATAACAATGTACCTATCAATAATCACTTTAATAGTAAATGGATTAAATGCTCCAATCAAAAGACCTAGGGTGGCTGAGTGGATAAGAAAGCAAGACTCTTGCATATGTTGTATACAAGAGACTCACCTCAGATCAAAAGACACACACAGGTTGAAAGTGAAGGGATAGAGTAAGATATTTCATACAAATGGAAATGAGAAGAAAAACTGGAATAGCAATACTCATATTTAACAAGATAGACTTTAAAATAAAGAATGTGAAAAAAGGGGGAAAAATGGCGGCGTGAGGTGAGCCTTTGTTGCGCTCCCCTGGAATTTACAACGAATCGGACAACAATAACTCCACAAAGGACTCCCTGCACAGCAGACAGGTAAGACGAAGAGGCCCACTGCTGAATTCACCTCCAGGTGGGTGAATCGCGCGAGCGGGGGAGGATGGAGAGGAGAAGTGCGGAGACAGAGCCACGCGGGCACAGGACGCAGACCTAGCTCAGTGCTCCGTGCTCATTGCATCCCGGAACTACCGCAGCTGCAGCTGCGGGAGAGGGAAAGACTTGGACTGCTAGGGCTCCGCATACGGCCCACAGGGCTGAGGGGGCAGCATACAAAATGGCTGAACCCAACGCTCGCTCACGGCAGATCTCGGAGCAAAGACTGAGGATAGAGGGCTGAAATTGAATCCAAGAAGCAAATAGAACACCTAATTACCTCAATCCCAACAGGCCTTCACCAAGGCACATTGTATTGAAGCTGTCTAAAATCAATGACAAAGATAGAATCCTCAAGGCAGCCAGGGAAAAGAAGACGGTAACTTACAAAGGAAAGCCCATTAGATTATCATCAGATTTTTCAGCAGAAACTCTACAAGCTAGGAGGGAATGGAACCAAATATTCAAACTATTGAAAGAGAGAAACTATGAGCCAAGGATAATATATACAGCAAAGATCTCCTTTAGATATGAAGGAGGCATAAAGAACTTTCCAGACATCCAGAAGCTGAGGGAATTTTCTAATACACGACCAGCACTGCAAGAAATACTAAAGGAGGCTATTAGACCACCATCAACAGGCACAACTGGTGGCAACCGAGACATAAAAAGGGGGAGCGTAAAGGCCTGAACTGGAATATGGGAATAGAGAAAGTAAGCGTACTGAAGAAACTGGAATACTCTAAATATCAAACTTTCTTTTACATAAACTTAAGGGTAACCACTCAAAAATCATCCAGAACTGAAATATATACTGTAATAAAAGAAGAAACAGAGGGAAACATCATAGAATACCACCACACAGAAATAATAGACAACAACAAAAAGGCAAAGAAACAATGGAGACACAGCCTTACCAGAAAACTAAAGACAGAATGACAGGAAATCCTCACATATCAATAATCACCCTAAATGTAAATGGACTGAACTCACCAATAAAGAGACACAGAGTAGCAGATTGGATCAGAAAACTAAACCCAACCATATGCTGTCTCCAAGAGACACATCTCAGCTACAAGGACAAGCATAGACTCAAAGTGAAAGGGTGGAAATTGACACTCCAAGCAAATGGTACCCAGAGAAAATCAGGTGTAGCCTTAATGATTTCCGATGAAACAGACTTCAGGGTGAAAAAGATAACAAGAGACAGAGATGGACATTTCATAATGGTAAAGGGGACAATACAACAAGAAGACATAACAGTCATGAATATTTATGCCCCCAATCAGGGAGCATCGAAATATACCAAGCAACTACTAACAGAACTAAAGGGAGAAATTGACCAAAACACAATTATACTAGGGGACTTAAATACATCATTGACAGCTATGGATAAATCATCCAAACAGAAGATAAATAACGAAATAGCAGCGTTTAATGACACATTACATGAAATGGACATCATTGACATATATAGAGCACTTCATCCTAAAACATCAGACCATACATTCTTTTCTAGTGTACATGGAACATTCTCAAGGATAGACCATATATTGGGACACAAAATCAGCCTCAGCAAATTTAAGAAGATTGAAATCATACCAAGTATATTCTCTGATCACAAAGCTTTGAAATTGAATATCAACTGCAAAAAGAAAGCAGGAAAAAACACAAATACATGGAGATTAAACAACATACTTTTAAAGAACGACTGGGTCAAAGAAGAAATTAGAGGAGAGCTCAAAAGATACATAGAAACAAATGATAATGGAAATACATCCTACCAAAATTTTTGGGATGCCGCAAAAGCAGTATTAAGAGGGAAATTTATATCATTACAGGCCTATCTCAAGAAACAAGAAAAATCCCAAGTAAATAACCTCATGTTACCCCTTAAAGAACTAGAAAAAGAAGAACAAGCGAAACCCAAGGTCAGCAGAAGACAGGAAATAACAAAAATCAGAGCAGAACTAAATGAAATAGAGAACAAAAAGACAATAGAAAAAATTAACGTGACTAAGAGCTGGTTCTTTGAAAAGATTAACAAAATTGACAAACCCTTGGCTAGACTCACTAAGATAAAAAGAGAGAAGACACTTATTAACAAAATCAGAAATGAAAAATTGGAAGTTATCACGGACACCAAAGAAATACAAAGGATTATCCAAGAATACTATGAAGGACTATATGCCACCAAATTTAATAACTTAGAAGAAATGGACAAGTTCTTAGAAACATATAGCCTTCCTAGGCTGAACCATGAAGAACTGGAAAATCTAAACAGGCCGATCACCAGTAACGAAATTGAATCAGTCAACAAAAACCTTCCCAAAATCAAAAGTCCTGGACCAGATGGCTTCACCAGTGAATTCTACCAAACCTTCAAAAAAGATCTAATACCAATCCTGCTCAAACTCTTCAAAAAAATTGAAGAAGAGACAGTACTCCCTAACTCATTTTATGAGGCCAAAATTACTCTGATACCAAAACCTGTTAAGGACAACACACAAAAAGAAAACTACAGACCAATATCTCTGATGAATACAGACGCTAAAATCCTAAACAAAATTCTGGCAAATCGAATACAACAATGCATTAAAAAGATTATTCAACACGACCAAGTGGGGTTCATCTCCGGGGCACAAGGATGGTTCAACATTCGCAAATCCATCAATGTGATACGTCACATAAACAAAATAAAGGACAAAAATCATATGATTCTATCAATTGATGCAGAAAAAGCATTTGACAAGATACAACATCCATTTATGATTAAAACACTTACTAAAATTGGTATAGAAGGAAAATACCTCAACATAATAAAGGCCATATACGACAAGCCCTCAGCTAATCTCATAATTAATGGTGAAAAGCTGTAGCCCTTTGCTCTACGTTCAGGAACACGACAAGGTTGTCCCCTATCACCTCTGCTTTTCAACATAGTGTTGGAAGTCCTCGCCAGAGCTATCAGGCAAGGGAAAGAAATAAAAGGCATCCAAATTGGGAATGAAGAAGTTAAATTGTCACTCTTTGCAGATGACATGATGCTATATAGAGAAAACCCTAAAGACTCCACCAAAAAGCTGTTAGAAACAATCAATGAACACAGTAAAGTTGCTGGCTACAAAATCAACGTACAAAAGTCCATTGCTTTCCTATATACCAACAATGAAATCTCAGAAAAAGAGATAGAAAAAACAATTCCTTTTGCAATTGCAGCAAAAAGAATAAAATACCTAGGAATAAACTTAACCAAGGATGTGAAGGATTTATATGCTGAAAACTATAAGACATTTTTGAAAGTAATTGAAGAAGACACAAAGAAATGGAAAGACATTCCGTGCTCCTGGATTGGAAGAATCAACATAGTTAAAATGGCCATATTACCCAAAGCCATATACAGATTTAATGCAATCCCCATCAAAATCCCAATGGCATTTTTTAAAGAAATAGAACAAAAAATCATCAGATTTGTTTGGAACCACAAAAGACCCCGAATAACCAAAGCAATATTTAAAAAAAAAAAAGAACAATACTGGAGGTATCACACTCCCTGATTTTTGCTTGTACTACAGGGCTACAATAATCAAAACAGCTTGGTATTGGTGGAAAAACAGACACATAGACCAATGGAATAGAATTGAGAACCCAGAAATAAAACCACATGAATATGGACAGATAATTTTTGACAAAGAAGCTAAAAACATACAATGGAGGAAAGACAGCCTCTTCAATAAATGGTGCTGGCAGAATTGGATAGCTACGTGCAAAAGAATGAAACTGGACTGTTATCTGTCACCATGTACCAAAATTAATTCAAAATGGATCAAAGACTTAAGCATAAGACCTGACACAATAAACTGCATTGAAGAAAACATAGGTACTAAACTTATGGACCTTGGGTTCAAAGAGCATTTTATGAATTTGACTCCAAAGGCAATGGAAGTAAAAACTAAAATAAACGAATGGAATTATATGAAACCGAAAAGCTTCTGCACAGCAAAAAAAACTATTGACAAAATAATGAGGCAATCAACTGAATGGGAGAAGATTTTCGCAAACAGTGCCTCTGATAAGGGGCTAATATCCAAAATATACAAGGAACTCATGAAACTCAGCAACAAAAAAAAACAAACAACCCAATTGAAAAATGGAGAGAGGACCTGAAGAGACATTTCTCCAAAGAGGATATACAAATGGCAAATAGACATATGAAAAAATGCTCAACATCGCTAATCATCAGAGAAACGCAAATGAAAACCACAATGAGATATCACTTCACCCAGTCACAGTCAGAATGGCTTTCATCAACAAGACAAATAGTAACAAGTGTTGGAGAGGCTGTGGAGAAAAAGGAACTCTCATACACTGTTGGTGGGAATGCAGACTGGTGCAGCCGCTATGGAAGGCAGTGTGGAGGTCCTCAAGAAATTAAAAATAGAATTACCATACGACCCAGCAATCGCTCTCCTGGGTATCTACCCCAAAAATATAAAAGCATTTCTCTATAGAGACACGTGGAATCCAATGTTCATTGCAGCTTTGTTTACGGTGGCCAAGACATGGAAACAACCAAAATGTCCTTCGATAGATGAATGGATAAAAAAGTTGTGGTACATATACACAATGGAATACTATTCGGCGTTAAGGAAAGATGATATAGGAGCATTTGTGACAACATGGATGGATCTTGAGACTATAATGCTAAGTGAAATAAGTCAGACAGAAAAAGCAGAGAACCCTTTGATTTCACTGATATGTGGTATATAAACCAAAAACAACAAAAGAACAAGACAAACAAATGAGAAACAAAAACTCATAGACACAGACAGTAATTTAGTGGTTACCAGAGGGTAAGTGGGTGGAGGGTGGGTGATGATGGTAAGGGGGATCAAATACATGGTGATAGAAAGAGAACTGACTCTGGGTGGTGAAAACACGATATGATATATAGATGATGTAATACAGAATTGTACACTTGATACCTATGTAAGTTTACTAACCACAGTCACCCCAATAAACTTTCATTGAGTAAAAAAAGATTTTCCAACTTAAATTTCAGGAATCTGTAATGATAGTACAACCAAATCATGGAGCATGGTCTCAACAAAGAGCACGCACAAAAGTAAACAAGTAGGTGCCTGGGAGAAAACGGGGGAAGCAGTGCTCACCATCTCACCCCAATCCCCACGGCAGAGGCCCTCCAGATAAGTGTTCCCACTGGGTCCGGTGGGGCAGGCAAGTGTGCACACACTGTCACCTGAGAGTGAGAGCTAGCCTGCTCTGCTCACAAGGGAAGTGGAGTCTATTTGAAATAAGTCATTAATTCAGCAGTTTCGCTGGGTCATGGACACACACTTAGTATATGGCTTTTGGCAGCTGGAGGTGGAGCACCAGAAAAGTAACGTAGTGATTGTCCTCAAAGAACTTGTAGTTAACATAGGAGGCATTCATACTTCTGGGAACACTTTGTTGACCCTTTGATGCGTACCCAGAGATGTCAAAGAACAGAAACTCTTTACTTCAAACGAGAAGCAGAAAAAACAGATTACCAAAGTTTGCAGGCTAGACCCTCCTACGGTCAGAGAAAATGTCGTGAATGAGGAAGAACTTTGGATAGCACCTGATGCAGGTGTAGAATTTGGGTCAATGAAGGAAAAAAAGAAAGTCATTCCACGCAGGCAGAAGTTAGACTTCAGCAAGGTTTGGGACGAGATTCAGCACAGTGTCAGGGGATAGGCTGTAGTAGAATAATTCCTAGTTAATATCTCTTGCTGAGTTTGGCACGATTGAAACAGTGTGTGAAGGGCCTTGAATGTCAGATCAAGGCATAAGCCAGTGAGAGTACAATTAAAGCTGAATAGTGAGGCTGCTCAGCTCTGATCCTCTGATCCTTGTAGGAGCGTGAATCCAACGAAGGTTTGCTAGATCACTGTTACAGGTACCAGTATAGTGCCCGCCTCCTAAGGGCTCACAGCATAAGAGAAGACAGCTGACACACAATGAAGCCTGGCAGGATGTGTAAGTGTTGGGTTAGAAGCTTGAGCTGTGGGACTCCAGAGGAGGGTGTGGTTATTCCAGGCTGGGGCAAGCCCAGAGGTGTTTCTGTCTGACTGAAATTCAATCGAGAATTTTCCAGCAGAAGTTTGGGCTTGTTGATGTTATTTGCATTCTCTAGTACTTCAGTGTGTCAGTCTGCTCTGCTGCCACAACAAAAGCCAACAGACTGCATGGCTTAAGCGACAGAAACTTATTTTCTAACAGTTCCAGGGGCTGGAAAGTCTAAGATCTAGGTTTGGAAGGGTTCCATTTCTGGTGACACCTCTCTTCCTGGCTAGCAGATGGCCGCTATCTCGCTGTGTCCTCCCATGGCATTTCTTCAGTGTGTGCACATAGAGAAAAAGAATCTTTATCTTCCTCTTCATATGTGACCATCAGTCATGTTGGACTTCACTGTTATGACCTCATTTAACCTTAATTACCGACTCAAAGCCCTGTCTTCAAATACAGTCCCAGTGGGGGTTAGGGCTTCACATATGAAGTTCAGTTCATAACACTCAAGGAAAACTGTACTGAGCACTTTGTGCCCTCTTATGTTAATGCTGTCTGCTGTGGTTCTGTTTGTAGGAACTTGCACTTAGAATCTGAGACTGTTAGCACTAACGGAGACCGGTGGGGTCATAATCCAACCCTCCATTCACACCAGATCACCATAGAAGGTTGAATAACTTGCCCAAATGACACAGTTCATGTCAAAGCCCAAGTCTGTAAGTCCCTATTCAATGCTTTTCCAATATGTCCTGGCACCGAGTGCAGACCACGCCCCACTGCAGAACTGACAGCAAGCAAAGAACATCAGAATCAGAGGACCAAACTTGTCTGTCCACAGTGTGAATGTCATGTTACAAGCCAAAAGATAAGGTGGGGTGCAGAGCGGGAACAGGGACCATTAACGGAGATGCCTGGAGGCATGCTGTGCTCTTACTGACACTGCCAGTCCTGGGCGATGAGCAGGCCCCCACACCCTCCAGTTCACCTATGGCTGTGAGCTCTGGGAGGACGGTGGGACCATGAAGCATAATGGCTACGATGGTGATGACCTGAGCTCGGATATGGGCCCTGTGCAATACCCAGGAACCTCATTCACTGTCTGCTACACCGAGCAGGAATGCGAGGGCCACGGAAACTTTATAGACAGGATGTATTTGTGATGCTGTGCGTCCTGTGGCCACACGGATACTGGGGGTTTGGAGATGAGGGTTTGAAGTGCACTGGGAATGCCCTCCCACAGCCCACTCAGCACTTCCCTCATCCCCAGCTTGGGCCAGTTCTCTCTCCAGAGTATGGGTAGGGGTCTTCCCCAAGTCAGTCCACACAGGGGTTTAGGAAATCCCGTGTGGGTGGGTGGGGCCCACGTGCTGATGATGGCTTCCTCAAAAGCCAGAAATGTGGCTCTGGAGAGCCTCTCATCTTGGGTCTCCTGGGCAGTGCCATCTCACACATTCTTCTTAGGCCCACCCTAGAGTGGAACTACTCTTAGGAGACCACTGGGCTAGTCACTAGGCACTCCGCGTTTTTCACACTTTTTGGTTCTTTCTGACTAGAGATACAGTAGCTACGAGTGTTTATAAATATTTATCTAGGGACATTGAGTAATAGGCTTAATACGAGGGTGGAGAGTCTTTGGAGAGGTTCTTAGCCTGGAGGAGAATGTGGGACTGGATTCCCACGCCCTTGTCTAGGCTTAGCGTGGGGCTGGTTCTCTCCACCATCGGATAGAGAACACTCCCTGCCTCACCCTGTTGGCAACAAAACCAGCAGGAGTAATGGCGTCTTGGTCTTTGGAGTAGATGCCACCCACGAGCACTTGAGTAAGCCCTCCCTACTTTGTGGACCACAGAACCTCCCAGAACACATGTGCCCACCACCTAGCCCTCATGGGGAGTTCACCTAAAGTGCTGTTCCTGGGCTTCTACCCTGCACATGTCACCCTGACCTGGCAGCGTGATGGGGAGGACGTGACCCAGGACACGGAGCTCGTGGAGACCAGGCCCGCGGGGGACGGGACCTTCCAGAAGTGGGCAGCCGTGGGGGTGCCTTCTGGAGAGGAGCAGAGATACACGTGCCATGTGCAGCACGAGGGGCTGCCCGAGCCCCTGACCCTCAGATGGGGTACAGAAGAGTTCTGCATGCTAGAACTCTAAATCATACTCTTCCTCTCCTCTTCTTCCCATCTGCCTCGTTCCTCCTTCTCATGTTTCTCATCCCCTTGTTTTACACCATTTTTTTTTTCCAGATGGAATGTGATATTTGGGGGCAATTCTCCTTTCCCACTGCATTTTCCAAATGCTCCTGCTCCATGTCAGCCCTGGATCATGATCACTCAGAAGTCTGTGTCCTTTCTAGTCTTTCCTTCCATGCTAAGACTCTCTCTCATTCCGGCTGGGTTTCCCTGCCCCTCCCCTCCTTCTCCATGTTTCCAGTCTAGTGTCTCTCAATTCATTCTTTCACTTCAACCAGGAAGATTATTCTAGGATGCAGATCTGATTAGGGCTCTCCCTGGCTTAAATGCTGCCACATGCTGCGTGTTGTCCCCAGATGAAAGCCCAGAATCCCCTCAAGCCTTGGGATCTCTAGAACGCTCACACTCCAGCCTTGGATTTTGCCAGTGTGATCTTTACTCTCTAATCTCCACCCTGAACTGCGTACAGTCCCCCATGTCCCCCACTTGCTCTCTTTCTCTTCTAAGCCTTAGTCATGGTTTTTCCCAAGAGGTTTTTTTTTTTTTTGCCCATTCACCTGGATTTCTTCTACTCCTCTTCTAGGTGTCTCAGTTTAGACATTGCTTCTCCTGGAAAGCAAAAGACTGTTTTCCAACAACTAATTACAATTTGTTGTACTTACCACGTTATTCAAACTCTTTCTGAATTCCTTTACATTTCATTCACTGAGGCCAACTAGAGAGCTTGACATATGTTAACTGCCTAATAAATACTTACTAAACGAAGTTTTTTGTAATTCAAAATTTATTCACAAGAGTTTTAAATTTTGAATAATTAAAAAGGGTATACAGTGAAAAGTAAATGACCTCTTCTGTTCCATCCACCACTGTTACCAGTTTTTACACTATTATATAGAGAGTTTTCCCTTTCTATCAGGTCGTATTTTACCACATACTTGATCTGCACCTTTGTTTTCAATTCACACTATACATTTATTATTATTTAATGTTTTACATACAAATCAGGTTTGCTTTAAGGTATAGAAATGACAATTCTGTCACTCCTGATATTTTGAAACTTACTAAGCATGGCAAACATCACCCTTACTTCACAGTAATCAGAGTTTTATCTGGGCACGTGGTCACCCAGATTAAAACTGCATTCTCTAGCCCTCCTTGAAACCTGCTGTGTCCATGTGACAAACTTGTGGCCAATATGATGAAGTGATGTGAAGCTGTAGGTTTTGCTTAAAGGGCTTCCCTTTTCCTCCATCCATGCTTTCCCTGGCTGCTCATAGACCATGGACAAGGTCTGGGGTAACTTAGGTTGTCCTAACAAGGGCAACACCCCAGGGACAGCAGAGAGGAAGGTCATGGATCCTGGGTCCTGGACAACGTCATGGCACAGAGCCATCCTGGCAGCCCTGGACTGCCTGCCTCTCTCACACAAGCTTCTCTCCTGTTCAGACATTATTTGGGTTTCTGATGTATACAACTGACATAGTGTGTATAGGGAGAGCAGGACTTCCCAGGAGTGCGTGGCCAACGTGATCTGTTCTGGACATGAGCAGACATGTATTTACAGTGCTCACCACTGTGGGTCCCCAGGCACATTATTCTAAGTTGGAGCAAAAGAGCTGGGTCACAGGGGCAGGACAGGGAAACTGGAGACTGTTACCTTCTCATCTTTCTAGTCATGGGACTTCTGGAGGGAGTGTTTGGGCTCACCAGGTGTTAGATTTAGGAGTCTTTGTCTTTGGTTTTCTAATTCTTTCGATACAGACTAGATTCCTTGCTCATCTAAGCCAGGATCAGAATCACTGATGGTGACCTCATCATCGTCACCCTGTCTGCTGGCAGGGACAGTGGAGGTTGAAGTCGAGAGGAGCAACCCCTCAGATAGAAGAGGCTGCAGGGTCCTTTGGCAACAGGTTCAATGGGGAGTCTGTGCTTCCCCAGCCCCGTTTGAAGAGCTGACGTTGCAATAATTGACCTCAGTTCCCTCATGTCCTGTGTCCTGGTGATTAGAAAACTCTTCACTTCACTGTATTGTCTTTATTACAAGTGAGTCATTAGGTCCAGCTTGTGTTCCAAGGTGGGGATTGCACAAGGGCATTAATAGCAGGAGCTGGGGATCACAGGGTATGTGAGGGTGTGCCTACTAGAGCGTGACTTTCGGGGCTACCTGAATGCCTGATATCTCGCAGTACTGCAACCAGAGATGGAGAGACTAGAATAAAGAAAGAGCTCAAGTTGAAGGGATTTGGTGCCTGGTCCACAGGAACACGGATCAAAATTATGATCTCAGAATGGTGGCTCCATCTTCTTGCTAATTTGGGGCTTGAAGGAGGTATGTTTGTTAGGTAGAAACATGAAAGTAAAGAAGTGAAAAGAAAGCTAGCAGTTCTAAAAGTTAGGGTTGTTTTCCATTTATTTCATTTCTCTCATAGACTTGAGAATTTTCAAAGGTCTTTTATTGGTTACATGGTTTAATAATCAACATGGTCTTAAATACTGAGAAAGTACTGCAGGACCCAGACTTGACCAATCAGAGTGTACCAGCGGACACTGCGAGAAAGATGTCTGTCTTTCTGTTGAAGTTGTTAAGGTGGGATAATGTAAGGAGGTTATGACTGTTATTGTCTACCTTTCCCAGGAACAGAATGAGAGATGGAAGTTGGGGAGGGAGGGAGAGGGAAAGAGAAAGAGAAAGAGAGAGAGAGAGATCTGATGACAATGTGAGTCCCTGGATCAGGTCAAGTTCCAAGTCGGCCTCATTAATTCTCTTCCACTAACGCTGGGTTGATCTGCAACTGAGTCTTTTCACAGGAACTCAGACTTTGCTGTGATGCTGGATCCTCATTGGCTCCTTGCGGCTGTGACTTCCCACTGCTGCCATCACTACCAGAGCGAAAGTGCAGGGAGGATGGAGAGACAAGTAGGAAAGAGCTGTGGGCGCTGTTATTGATGCTTTCCTGGTTCTCACGGCAGCTTCCTTCAGCTGCGGCCATTCTCGTGCTACCATACTCCTCGGAGTCTGAACCAGCAAAGAATAAGAACAGCTCTTTCCACTGAAAACCAATCACATTTCCCGCTGGCAGCTGAAATACCTGCTCTTTTGCAGTTAAGTTCCCGCTCACAAATGCAAAAGACTCTGGAGCTGCCCACTTTCCAGTGCTCAGGCTGCAGTGCTGTCCATTGTCCCTTTGTTCCATCAGGATAGGGATTAATCCATGGTGTAGCCAGAGTCAGAACAGTCCTGGAGAAGCCCTTCAATATGTACACAAATGTGACTCAAGGGACACAGGCGTACAGTTCACAGCGCCACCTGCTGCTGGTGGAAAACACACCAGGGTGCTCATCAGCAGAGGAGGATCAGAACATACTGGTCCCTACGTTCTCGTCGTCCCATGGAGGGTGTGCTGAGGCGGCCACAGTGGGCTGTATTCCCGTGGCAAGCATTCCAGAGTGAGCACACCCCAAAATACCCTGTTTACTGGGACAGCAAGACAGAGACATCGGAGCCACTAGGATACAATCGCATCACCAGTTAAGGACCTGAGCTTGTTAGAGACTGGGAGTCCCTGGAGCTCAGGGGCTGGCGTCAGTCTGTTCTTCCCAAGAGCAGATGCAGACCTGCTGACTCAACCCTGCACTCTGCTAACAAGAGCGGGAGGAAGGGTCCTTGAGGGCGTCTAGCTCTGAGTCTCTTCAGTAGGTTTTCCAGGCCCCGGCTGCAACTGTTCATGGGCTCTCTAGATGTTTCAAAGACCCTCTCAAGCATTTCCAAGAGTACAAGCGGTTATTTCCAAATTGACCTCATTATTCACTTTCTTCATCAATACATTGCTGCACTTTGTTGATGTTCTCCCGACTACTAAACCATTTTTGCTACACTGAACAAGCATAACAATTTATTTACTCTTTTCTCAATAAAAACATGAAAACTTTCTTTTCTGTTCATGACTTCCAACTCTACTCTGTCTTTTCATTCCTACTAGATAGTGGGTCCATGCCATGCAGAGTGTCATACGGGATCTCTGGTCCTGCTCCCCACATAAGAACGCAGGAATTGGTGAGGCCAAAAAGGAACACCCAGAGAGCCATAGATACGGGAGTCATACCACTATAGTCTCACTGGTGGCTGAGTTGGAGACACAGGAAGCAGGAGCCACAGGACATCCGCAGGAGCCTTCAGCATCTCTGCCAACCAACCTCACTTGCTAACTGCAACCCGCCTCTCTGGAATCCTCAATCCGCCCTTGCTAGCTTAGCCATGGCAGTTACGTCAGTGGCTAATGGCTAACCCGTAACAGCTGAAAGCCAACTAGCCACAGCTGACGGCCATCTACTACCCAAGCCAGCACCTTTCCACATGAGGCCGAGAGCCTGGAAACTGCTCTCTGGGGCTCTATCCCCACAGTCCTTTAACAATTTCTTGGCCACATCTATGATTTTATGCCTACTTTATATTACTACAACAGTCACATTGCAGTATTTTTAAAATCAATCCTCGTAAAACTTTGATCTCAAGTTTCATATAACAATGTAAAGTTTTGTTTCTCTCCTCTCTCAACTGAGTTAATACTCTGACCCTGGTTGTTGGAGTAAGGACATACATTAATTAGGGTAAATAGTTATTATAACAAGTAAGCCTCCAAATTTCAGGGGCTCCATATAATAGATTATTTTTGGTAATAAGATGTCCAGTGTGGTTCTAACTCAGCAGTGTGTTGGGGAGGCTGAGTGGCAGCACTATCTGCTCCACGCAGTCCTTCTGGGATTCAGGCTGACAGAGTCTGTACCATGTGCATTATGTGACTCCCAGGTTGTTGTGTCATCTTCATCCAGAGGAAATAAGATCAAAGAGCATAGAAAAATATCTTATTGATTTATAAATAGATACTTTATATTTAATTTTTATTTTTCAATTGCAGTTGACATTCAGTATTATTTTATATTAGATTCAGGAGTATAGCACATTGGTCAGACACTTACATAATTTATGAGGTGATTTCCCCCCAATTAGTCTATTACCCACCTGGCTCCAAACATAGTTATTACAATATTACTGACTATATTCTCTGTGCTGTATGTTACATCCTAGTGGCTATTTTGTAACAACCTATTTGTACTTCTTAATCCCTTCACCTTTCTCACCTAGCTCCCCAACCACCCGCCCTTCTGGCAACCATCAGTTTGTTCTCTGTGTCTATGAGTATGTTTCTCTTTTAGTTGTTTGTTTATTTTGTTCTTTAAAGTCTGCATATAAGTGAGGTCGTGTGGTATTTGTCTTTCCTCTTTGACTTATTTCACTTAGCATAATACCCACTAGGTCCATCTAGGCTATTGCAAATGGTAAGATTTCATTCTTTTTGATGTTCAAGTAATATTCCATTACATATATGTACCTTCTTTTTTACCCATTTATCTCCTGACTGACATTTAGATTGCTTCCATATCTTGGATATTGTGAATAACACTGCAATAAACATCTTTTCCAATTTGTGTTTTTCTTTTCATCAGATAAATACTCAAAAGGGTAATTGCTGGGTCATAAGGTAGTTCTATTCTTATTTTTTAGGAACTTGCACACTGTTTTCCACAGTGGCTGTGCCCATTTGCAACCCCACCTACAATACATGAGGATTTCCTTTTCTCCACATCCTCACCAACAATTGTTTGTTTATTGATGATAGCCATTTTGACAGGTGTGACGTGATTCCGTATTTTTTTTATTAAGGCTTTATTTTTGTAGTTTTATGTTCACAGCAATATTGAGGAAAAGACAGAGATTTTCCATATACTCACTTCCCTGCTCCCACACATGCGTGGCCTCCTCCTTTTCTAACATTCCCCATAGAATGCTACATTTGTTACAATTCATGAACTTACACTGACACATCATAATCATCCTAAGTCCATAATGTATATTGTTTCATTGGCGGAATGGTGCAGTCTATGAGTTTTGACAAATGGATGTTGACATGTATCCATCATGATAATATTATAATATTTCACAGGTCTAAAAATCCTTTGTGTTCCACCTACACATCCTTCCCCTCACCCTCCAGGAAAACTGGTCTTTTTACAGTCTTGATGTGTTTGCCTTTTCCAGGATGTCATATTTTGGAATCATATAGTATGTAGCCTTTTCAAATTGGCTTTTTATTCCTTAGTAATATGCATTAAAAGTTCCTCCATGTCTTTGCAAGACTTGATAGAACATTTCTTTTCACTGCTGAATAATACTCTGTTGTCCGGATTAACCAAGGTTTACTTATTTATTCAACTACTGCAGGACATCTTGGTTGCTTCCAAGTTTTGCAAATTATGAATAAAGCTGCTATAAACATCTGTGTGTGGTTTTTGTGTAGTCACAACTTTTCAACTCCTTTGGGTAAATACCATGAGTGTGATTGCTGCATCATATGGTAAGAGTATGTGCAGTTTTATAAGAAATCACCAAAGTGGATGTACCATTTTCCATTCCCCTCACCAATAAATGAGAATTCCTGTTGTTCCACATTCTCACCAACATTTGGTGTTGTCAGTGTTCCAAATTTTGGTCATTCTAATAGGTGTGTAGTGGTTTCTCATTGTGTTTTTATTTGTATTCCCATAATGGGGAGCATCTTTTCATTATTTATTTGTCATCTGTACATCTTCTTTGGGGAGATGTCTGTTAAAATTGTGGATGCAAAAGGAGCCACACACTAAACCTGACAAGCACCAGGGAGGGCCGCATGGCAGGTCCTACAAACTCAGAGACCGAAATTAACCACATATGATAGCCTGAACATAAAAATTCCTCACTGAAAGCGATTTGTGGTGGGTAGTCATGTCCTAGGCTTCCTTGACCAAGGTCAACCTTTACTTTAAGTGAGTTGCCTATCATTTTGTAGAACCTAAGCTAACAAACCTTTGAAATGTTGGAATAATCTCCTTTCCAGACCCCTTAGGGCACAACCCACCACACCAGAACAAGACTCCTCATTTTTATCTTTTTCCCCACCTACCATCTCTACGTGCTGTAAATGCTAGTTAACTATCCTGTACCCACTAGTGTAAAAGAAGTACGTATTTCTATGTTTTACTTTTTATCCAATCCCAGAGATTTCCCTGCTTTGCTTTTTCCCACCCCCTTAATCTACCACCAATGGATTTAATGTTACCCTCCTTAAGTCTCCTCATCCTTTGATTCTAATGTATAACATAAGCTGCAAAATGACCATTCTGTGAAGCATTTTTTCAATCTATTGATATTTGCTTCCCTACAGCTGTCATCAGTTTGGCTTAGATAAACTCATAAAATTCTCTACAGGCTTCAGCGTTTCTTAGATTGACATTTACTTGGCGCAGTCAGCAGGATTCCAAAGAAGCCCCCCCAGGACCACCCCGCAGACCCAGACCCAGTGCTAGGTACCTGCAAAGGCAAATTGTGCCCCACTGGCTCCCTGCTTTGTGACAGGTGAACTTGGGTGGTGAATTTTTCTTGGAATTCAGGACTTCCCTGTTTTCAGTTTCAGATATACCAAACAATGTAATAGTTAGACATTTACACCCCTCACAAAATGATAACCTCCCCCCCGCCCCCATCTACTACGCATCTGGTATCGTATATAGCTGTTGTAATACCATTAGGACCTCCGTGTTTTAAGCAGGAGGCCCTGACTTTATTTACCTTTCCTAAAAAAAAAAAAAAAGAAAGAAAAAATCCTTGAGGTGACACTAAAAAATAATGGTTGAAATAACCCAGGGACAAGAGAAAACAAAAATGGGTGGCTGGTTTTTAATTTTGGTTTTTCAACCGGAATTACTTACTGAGAGTCTGAACAAAGCCTTTTGCTGGATAAATGAGAGTCTGAATTTATTCAGCTCCAAAGATAAGGGGCATTTACTCACTCCAGCAAGAATTATGGGTATTCTTAAGTGACTAAGAATCTATGTGGAAGTTTCTGAGGATACTCCTTAAAACGTGCAGTGGCCCCATAGGGAATTCCAACACAACTGTTATTAAATATTTGACTTGTCCGGGGTCGTGCACATAAAGGCTGGTTACCTAGCGCTCCGAGTCCTCACATTTGTACTAGACAGCCACGGAGAGAAACCGAGGCGCATAAAAAGATTGGAGTGACCCCAGAACCGACAGCCCCTTGGAGCTCAACTAATAAGCAGCACATTTCAACCCACTACACAAAACCCTAGAAATGTGTTCAGACTCTGCAGATCCCCCACAAAAAAAAACTAAATTTAACATGAGAAATTGCATCTCCAAGGCCAACAAGCCCCAGACACTCCAAGCCCCATAGATACTGCTGCAGATGTACAGTTAGTTGCTAGGGAGCCTTTACTTGCAAGTAGTTACAAAAATGGAAAGACTTAACTACAAGTGATATCAACTTATGACAGCCCAAATGGAGCTCTTTTGACAACTAAAGTAATTTTTTTATTTTTTTAGTTTTTGAACACACAATAGAAAAAAGCCAGTTCTAAAATCAATGAATGACTGGCTTCAATTGACAACTAGAAGCCTCTGAAATGTAGCACAGAGAGACTTTCTTCTCTCTAGGAAGTTAGTAAGGAAATTTTAGAGACTGTCTCTGAACTAAAGAAGGTTAATGAAGCTGCTCAATGCAAACACCTCACTTTTCCTTCTTCTCCAACTGTCCCGCTATCCTTCTATGTCATTGTCCAGACTTACTCACTTTTTCACCTCCTTCTCCTTCTCTCTCTCCCATGCCTTCTGCCCCACAGCTCCCTCCTTACCTAGGTGAGACTCAGAATAGAAAATCAGACGAGGATAGAATAGGAAAACAAATTTCTGGCAGCTCCCTTTGGAAAAAACCTGGTCTCAGGCAGAGGGGTCCCAGCGATCATGTATGTTCTTTGGACTAGAAGAAAATTAAAGAATTACTGGAGACGTCATCAAACTGGCGGTATGAGGTGAGCCTCTGTAAAGCTCCCCTGGAATTTACACCTAATCGAACAACGATAACTCCAAAAAAGGACTTCCTACACAGCAGACAGGCAAGACGAAGAGGCCCACTACTGACTTCACCTCAAGGTGGGCGAATAGCGCGAGCGGGAGAGGAGGGAAGGGAGAAGAGAGGGGATGGAGCCGCGCAGGCACAGGACGCAGACCTAGCTCAGTGCTCGGAGCTCGCTGCATCCCGGAACTACCGCAGCTGCGGGAGAGGGAAGGACTCGGACTGGTAGGGCTCCGCTTACGCTGGTATAACACGGCTGAACCCAACGCTCACGGCAGAGACCTCGGAGAAAAGACTGAGGGAAGAAAGCTGAAATCGGTGGTTTAAGCCCTCACTGCCGAGCACAGAACGGGAGCATTAGGCACTGACACTAGCCTCCCACTCCCAACCCTCCCAGAGCTCTCCCCGCCCCCACCTGCCTGGTGCTAGAATCGGAACAGTAGCAGTGTCAGATCAAAAGAACAGAATATTTGCTATTCTGAGAAGTGTGGAACACAGACACAGATTCGCAGCCCAACCAGTTCCGGCAAAGGGGAGGGAGCTGTGGAAGCAGGACCGGCTATGGTGGTGATCGCTGCCATAGCTCTGGGCCACCTCTCACAACTCACCCCGCCCCTGGACACACCTATCTGGGCAGATCCCTGCAGGAGTAAACAGAACTGCTGAAACATACGGGCTCTGAATCTGGCTCAAAAAAAGCTTTGGAACTTCAAAAGGTCTCCGCATACTCACACGGACACTGCGCTCCGTGAACAAGGTGAACTATTAACAGAGGAGAAGCCCGTCTCCCAGGGAATCCCCTCATTGTGTGAGAAGCTGGAATAGTGCAGAGAAAACATAGCACTACCATGTGAGAGAGAAAAAAAGGCTTCAGTCGGAGAGAAAATAAAACATACTACCAACAACTACTGGAAAACAGAAGAAAGACCTCTTCCTATCAACCTGTTGCAGAAGCCACTCCTGTAGATGTCTAGGAAGAGAAATAATAAATCAGTAATTGCCATGAATAACCAAGGCAACAAGACAGCTCAGAAAGAAAGTGAAAAGTCTCCAGAAAAGGAACTTAAAGATATGGAAATATGTGACTTAAAACACAGAGAATTCAAGATTCAGAAAAAACTCAACGAGATGCAAGAAAACACAGAAAAGCAGTTCAATAAACTCAGAAACACAATCAAAGAACAGCATGAGCATTTTACGAAAGAGATTGAAATTTTAGAAGAGAACCAAAGAGAATTTCTGGAGATTAAGAACTCAATAGAAGAAATTAAGAATGAAATAACCAGCTTAGGTAGTAGAGTTGACGAAATGGAGGAAAGAGTCAGTGATATCAAAGATAGAAACCTGGAAATTACACAGATGGAAGAAGAAAGATACTTGAAACTTAAAAGAAATGAAAGAATGCTACAAGAATTTTCTGACTCCATCAGAAAAAGCAATATAAGAATGATGGGCATAGCAGAATGAGAAGAAAGAGAAAACGGAACACAGAATATATTCAAACAAATTGTTGATGAGAACTTCCAAACTTGTGGACAGAACTGGATCCTCGAATCCAAGAAGCAAACAGAACACCTAATTACCTCAATCCCAACAGGCCTTCTCCAAGACACATTGTATTGAAGCTGTGTAAAATCAACGACAAAGAAAGAATCCTAAAGGCAGCAAGGAAAAAGAAGACGGTAACCTACAAAGGAAAGCCCATTAGATTATCATCAGAATTTTCAGCAGAAACTCAACAAGCCAGGAGGGAGTGGAACCAAATATTCAAACTATTGAAAGAGAGAAATAATGAGCCAAGAATAATATATCCAGCAAAGATATCCTTTAGATATAAAGGAGGAATAAAGACCTTTACAGATATACAGAAGCTGAGGAAATTTTCTAATACATGACCTGCACTACAAGAAATATTAAATGAGGCTACTCGACCACCATCAACAGGGACAATTTGTGGCAACCAAAACATTAAAAAAGGGACAGTAAAGGTCTGAACCGGAATATGGGAATGGAGAAAGAAAGGGTGCTTAAGAAAATGGAATACTCTAAATATCAAACTTTCTTTGACATAAACTTAAGGGTAACCACTCAAAAAAAAAAAGCCAGAATGGAAATATATACTGTAATAAAAGAAGAAACAGACGGAAACATCATAGACTACCACCACACAGAAATAATACAAAACAACAAAAAGGCAAAGAAACAATGGAGACACTACCTTACCAGAAAACCAAAGATAGAATGACAAGAAATCCTCACGTATCAATAATCACCCTAAATGTAAATTGACTGAACTCACCAATAAAAAGGCACAGAGTAGCAGATTGGATCAAAAAACTAAACCCAACCATATGCTGTCTCCAAGAGACACATCTCAGCTACAAGGACAAGCATAGACTCAAAGTGAAAGGGTGGAAATTGGCACTCCAAGCAAATGGTACCCAGAGAAAAACAGGTGTAGCCATAATAACTTGCGATGAAACAGACTCAGGGTGAAAAAGGTAACAAGAGACAAAGATGGACATTTCATAATGGTAAAGGGGACTATGCAACAAGAAGACATAACAGTCATCAATATTTATGCCCCCAATCAGGGAGCACCGAAATATACCAAGCAACTACTAACAGTACTAAAGGGAGAAATTGACCAAAACACAATTATACTAGGGGACTTAAATACATCATTGACAGCTATGGATAGATCATCCAAACAGAAAATAAATAACGAAATAGCAGCCCTAAAGGACACATTAGATGAAATGGACATAATTGACATATATAGAGCACTTCATCCTAAAACATCAGACCATACATTCTTTTCGAGTGTACATGGAACATTCTCAAGGATAGACCATATATTGGGACATAAAATCAGCCTCAGCAAATTTAAGAAGATTGAAATAATACCAAGCATATTCTCTGATCACAAGGCTTTGAAATTTGGTATCAACTGCAAAAAAAAAGCAGGAAAAAACACAAATACATGGAGATTAAACAACATACTTTTGAAAAACGACTGGGTCAAAGAAGAAATTAGAGGAGAGATCAAAAGATACATAGAAACAAAAAACAATGAAAATACATCCTACCCAAATTTTTGGGATGCAGTGAAAGCAGTTTTAAGAGGGAAATTTATATCATTACAGGCCTATCTCAAGAAACAAGAAAAATCCCAAATAAATAACCTCATGTTACACCTTAAAGAACTAGAAAAAGAAGAAGTGAAACCCAAGGTCAGCAGAAGAAAGAAAATTTCAAAAATCAGGGCAGAACTAAATGAAATAGAGAACAAAAAAACAATAGAAAAACTTAACGTGGCTGGTTTTTTGAAAAGGTTAACAAAATTCACAAACCCTTGGCTAGACTCACTAAGATAAAAAGAGAGAAGACACTAATTAACAAAATCAGAAATGAAAAAGGGGAAGTTATCACGGACACCACAGAAATACATAGGATCATCCAAGAATACTATGAAGGACTATATGCCACCAAATTCAATAACCGAGAAGAAATGGACAAGTTCTTAGAAACATATAGCCTTCCAAGGCTGAACCATGAAGAACTGGAAAATCTAAACAGACCGATCACCAGTAACAAAATTGAATCAGTCATCCAACACCTTCCCAAAAGCAAAAGTCTGGGACCAAACGACTTCACTAGTAAATTCTACCAAACCTTCAAAGAGGATCTAATACCAATCCTGCTCAAACTCTTCCAAAAAATTGAAGAAGAATCAGTACTCCCTAACTCATTTTATGAGGCCAACATTACCCTGATACCAAAACCTGGTAAGGACAACACAAAAAAAGAAAACTGCAGACCAATATCTCTGATGAATACTGATGCTAAAATCCTAAACAAAATTCTAGCAAATCGAATAAAAACAATGCATTAAAAAGATTATTCATCATGACGAAGTGGGGTTCATCCCCGGGGCACAAGGATGGTTCAACATCCGCAAATCCATCAATGTGATACATCACATAAACAAAATAAAGGACAAAAATCATATGATTATATCAATTGATGCAGAAAAAGCACTTGACAAGATACAACATCCATTTATGATTAAAACACTTAATAAAACAGGTATAGAAGGAAAATACCTTACCATTTAGGACAAACCCTCAGCTAATCTCATAATTAATGGTGAAAAACTGAAGCCCTTTGCTATACGTTCAGGAACACGACAGGGCTGTCCTCTATCACCTCTGCTTTTCAACCTAGTGTTGGAAGTCCTTGCCAGAGCCATCAGGCAAGAGAAAGATATAAAAAGCATCCAAATTGGGAATGAAGAAGTTAAATTATCACCCTTTGCAGATGACATGATGATGTATATAGAAAACCCTAAAGACTCCACTAAAAAGCTGTTAGAAACAATCAACGGATACAGTAAAGTTGCTTGCTACAAAATCAATGTACAAAAGTCCATTGCATTCCTATACACTAACAATGAAATCTCAGAAAAAGAAATACAAAAAACAATTCCCTTTGCAATTGCAGCAAAAAGAATAAATACCTAGGAATAAACTTATCCAAGGATGTGAAAGACCTACATGCTGAAAACTGTAAGACATTTTTGAAAGAAATTGAAGAAGACACAAAGAAATGGAAAGACATTCCGTGCTCATGGATTGGAAGAATCAACATAGTTAAAATGGCCATATTACCCAAAGCAATATACAGATTTAATGCAATCCCCATCAAAATCCCAATGGCATTTTTTAAAGAAATAGAACAAAAAATCATCAGATTTGTTTGGAACCGCAAAGGACCCCGAATAGCCAAAGCAATAATAAGAAAAAAGAACAATATTGGAGGTATCACACTCCCTGACTTTAGCTTGTACTACAGGGCTACAATAATCAAAACAACATGGTATTGACAGAAAAACAGACACGTAGACCAATGGAATAGAATTGCGAACCCAGAAATAAAACCTCATAAATATGGACAGATAATTTTTGACAAAGAAGCTAAACACATACAATGGAGGAAAGACAGCCTCTTCAATAAATGGTGCTGGGAGAATTGGATATCCACGTGCAAAAGAATGAAACAGGACTGCTATCTGTCACCATGTACCAAAATAATTCAAAATGGATCAAAGACTTAAGCATAAGACCTGAAACAATAAACTGCATAGAAGAAAACATAGGTACTAAACTTACGGACCTTGGGTTCAAAGAGCATTTTATGAATTTGACTCCAAAAGCATGGGAAGTAAAAGCTAAAATAAATGAATGGGACTATATGAAACTTAAAAGCTTCTTCACAGCAAAAGAAACCATCGACAAAATAAAGAGGCAACCGACTGAATGGGAGAAGATTTTTGCAAACAGTGCCTCCGATAAGGGGCTAATATCCAAAATATACAAGGAACTCATGAAGCTCAACAACAAAAAAACAAACAACCCAATTGAAAAATGGGCAGAGGACCTAAAGAGACATTTCTCCAAAGAGGACATACAAATGGCAAATAGACATATGAAAAAAATGTTCAACAGCACTAATCATCAGAGAAATGCAAATAAAAACCACAATCAGATATCACCTCACTCCAGTCAGAATGGCTTTCATCAACAAGACAAATAGTAACAAGTGTTGGAGAGGCTGTGGAGAAAAAGGAACCCTCATACACTGTTGGTGGGAATGCAGACTGGTGCAGCCGCTATGGAAGGCAGTGTGGAGGTTCCTCAAAAAATTACGAATAGAATTACCATATGACCCAGCAATCCTTCTCTTCGGTATCTACCGAAAAAACTTGAAAACATTTATACATAAAGACACGTGTGCTCCAGTGTTCATTGCAGCTTTGTTTACGGTGGCCAAGACATGGAAACAACCAAAATGTCCTTCGATAGATGAATGGATAAAGAAGTTGTGGTATATATACACAATGGAATACTATTCGGCGGTAAGAAAAGATGGTATAGGAACATTTGTGACAACATGGATGGATCTTGAGAGTAAGTTAAGCAAAATAAGTCAGACAGAAAAAGCAGAGAACCATATGATTTCACTGATATGTGGTATATAAACCAAAAACAACAAAAGAAAAAGACAACAAATGAGAAGCAAGAACTCATAGACACAGACAATAGTTTAGTGGTTACCAGAGGGTAAGGGGGGTGGGGGTGGCAGATGAGGGTAAGGGGGATCAAATATACGGTGATGGAAGAACTAACTCTGGGTGGTGAACACACAATGGGATTTATAGATGATGTAATACAAAATTGTACACCTGAAATCTATGTAATTTCACTAACAATTGTCACCCCAATAAATTTTAAAAAAAACCACAGGAGTGAAAACATTAACAACTTGTAGCTGGGAGCAGGATTAAGAGGGCTTCAAAGTACAAGCAAAGAGAAATCTAGGAAGAAGGCATTGAGCTGTGAAAGGGGCATGGGATGGAAAGAACTACAAACAAGTTTTGATGGATGGTCTTTTGGCAGTGGGGGAGAGCTGGGGTAACATGCTAATGCTGTGGAAATCAAAGGAGACGAAGCACTATGGATAAACATTAGCTACTATGATGCCAAGATTTAGTCCTATGAGGAAAGAATCCTTATTGCAACATTTAGAGTACCTTCTATGTGCTCACTGTACTAAGAGTGGCTTTTTCTCCTTTTGGTCCATGTCCTGAAGAAGGAGGGCCAGTTTGAGAGTCAGGAAACCAAATTCTGCACTCTTTCCATCCATGTTCAATTAAGGGGTGGGGGTGGGGAGGAGAGCGTGATGATTCTTTGATTCCTCTACTTAAGTGTCACTTAAATGAGCACACCTTGTACCTGTGTGATTTGAATGAGGCTTTGTCTAGAAACCAAAGGATGCCAGGAATGACTTCTGGCCTGATTTCCTTGCCACCGAGTCATGAAGCGAGGCAATGTCACGGTGCGCTCCCCAGACTCACTGAGGGGTACACAGGAGGGGTTAGAAGGGTAGTCTCCATACCTGTTACCATTTCCTGCCTCTCGTGCTTAGTGCTAATTCCCTTAGCTTCCCGTACCACACTTATGCATATGAACCAGCAGCAGCAACAGCCCTACAATTCGACTAACCGACCAACTCGATGTCTGTATCAGGGACATCTGGATATTGTAGTATCATGGAAACTGCTCTCTGGTGACGAGTGTCTAGAGACACAGCGAATTTTAGTATTTACACCCTTTAGTGGGTTGAATAGTATCCACTGGGAACTTCAGAAGGTGCCCTTATTTGGAAATAGGGTCTTTGCGGATGTGATCAAGTTAAGATGAGGTCACACTGGATTAGGGTGGTCCCTGATCTGAGGCCCATGTTCTTATAAGAGGGTATTTGGGACACAGACACACACAGAAGGAGAATGTCAGATAACAAGGGAGACTGATACGTGTACAGGCTAAAGAACACAGGGTTGCTGGCAGCCACCAACGCCAGGAGAGAGGCACAGACAGGGCCTCCCCAGAGCCTCCAGGAGCAGCTGCTGGGCCAACACCTTGCTCTCAGTCCTTCTGCCTCCAGAACTGTGAGAGAACAAATTGTTGTGAAGCCACTCATTGGTGATATGTCATTATAGCAGCCTTGGAACACGAATCCGTACCCCACGTTTTTCTTCTATGTGCCCTAGGATTTGGGGTACTATATCTTATCAGACAGAAAAGGAGAGTTATAAACCTTGGTGACTATATCAGCACATGGAAGGGACAGTAGGACGACTGAGCAATGAAAAATCAAATGGCACCTTCATAGGTGAGGTAAAGTGCAGGGGAATTTACTTTTCAAAGCTCTACAGGGTGAAGCTCTAAACACTGGTGGTTTTTTCAGTACATCTACCAATTCTTTGACACTCTTCTCTTCAAAAGGCAGAGCTTAGTTCCCTCTCTTTGAGTGTGGGTTGTTCTTGGTGACTAACTTCTAACAAATAGAATGTGGCAGAAGTGAGTGTGTGACTTCCGGGCAAGGTCACAAAATGACACTGTCACTTTCTCCTTGCTCTCCCTCTTAAGTCATTTGCTCTGGGGAATGTCAGCAGCCACCTCATGGGGACACTCAAGCAACCCCAAGGAAGAGATTTATGTGGAGAGAAACAGAGGACCCCTGTCAGCAACCAGCACAAGTTGCCAGGCACGTGAGTAAGCCACCTTGGAAAAGGACTCTCCAGGAACGCTCAAGACTTCAGGGGACTGCAGCCTCAAGTGACATCCTGACTGTGACCACATGAGGCCCTGAGCCAGAGCCACTTACCTAAGCCATTTCCAGATCCCAGACACACAGAAACTGTGAGGTAATAAATGTAGATTGTGTTCAGCACTAGGCTTTGGAGAGATTTCTAACACGATCATAGGTAACATAAGCTCTCTTAACACAGCCCTCAAATCCCAAGCATCTTCCCTGACTGTCACTTTCTGCCTACAAGACACTCCCTGCCTGGTTTCTTCCTGTCCCTCAAGTACCTCTGGACCCGCTGAATTCCAAACCTCTTCCACAGCTAGAACACAGAACCCGCAAGGCTCTGCCTCTGCCCTTTCCATGCCACCAAGGACGGCAGAAGCAAGCGCGGATCAGTGCAAGTCAGTGAGCTACAGGGAGCACACTCGAGATTAGGGTCCTTGGGTTCTCACTGAGAGACTTTCATTTGTGGGGGGAAAAGGAAAACAAAACTTAATCATTTACAACAAACATTTACTGAGTATTCTGTGTTAAGCAGAGTACTAAATAGCAGGCATAAAAATGGTCCTTGAAATGACAAATAAGTTTTGTAGCAGGACCTAGTGGTACCCCACCTATATACCCTCAGGCCAAAGACTGGCTGAGGATTTTTTAGAGCTCAGTACAAACAGAAAATGTGGGGTCCCTTGTTTAAAAGTTAAAAGACTTTCAAGAGGTTACTAGCAGAATATTCAATCAAACTGCACATGGGACACTGTAGTCACACAACAGCCTAGCCAACTGTCCCTTCATGTCTTTCCTTAAGGAAACAAGAGTTTGTGAAATTGTGCCTTTCTGGGACTCTATTCCATCCTTTGTTTACACCTTATGTCTCTCTGTCTGGTCCCCAAAAGATGGTTTGCAGCCAAAGACGGGTAAGATATCTCATGGGAGATACAACCTAAGCCAGGCGGAACCGAGTGGGGACCCCAAATGAGCTGCCTTGGACGGGTGTGGGAAGGGGCCTTGCCTCCCCTTCCCCCTGCTTGGGAAAGTCTACTGCCGGCTCTGGCTTTCGCCTTGCACCTGGTTCCACTTCTCTCAACGGAGTTGTTACAATGTGAAAGACATGATCCTGAAAAGGTACATGCTTTAAGTAAAAACATCCTAGGACCTTGTGCTTCCGCTGTTTAAAGACAAAGGGTGAGGGGAGTCATACCATTATAGTCTCGCTGGCGGCTGCGTTGGAGACACAGGAAAAAGGAGCCACACAATCTGCGAACTGCCGTCTGCTTTTCTGCCAACGAACCAACCCCACTTTCTAGCTGCAACCCGCCGTGCTAACTGCAATCCATGCTTGCTAGCTCAGCCACCATCTTCTTGCTAGCCCCCATTTGCTGCTAGCGTAGCCGCGGCAGTTGTGTTGGTGGCCAATGGCTTACTGGTTGCAGCTGGCGGCTGGCTGGCCGCAGCTGATGGCCATTCAATCACAGTTGATGGCCATTTGCTACTTGAGCCAGCGCCTTTCCGTGTAGGGCCGAGAGCCTGGAAACTGCACTCCTGGCTCTGTCCACAAAGGGTACCTAACGCCAATCATATGTGCTACATGTCTATGTTACTGATCCCCAGTATAACCCTGGACAGCAAGACTTGGGTTAGCTTCTTTGGATGAAAACATTTCTCACATATTGTTACACACAGTTGCTGGGAGAATTAAGTGCTGTCCATGTGACCCCCGAGAGAGGACACTTTACTTTGAAAGCTTACCTGGTCTCTCCTACACTTTGCCTCAAGCTCCTTTCCATCACTTTGTTGATTTTAATCTATATCCTTTTACTATAATAAACTATGAGTGTGGGGACGGGGCCCCAGAGAGACGTTTCCAGGCTCTCGGCCTCGCATGGAGGAGTGCTGGCTCGGGTGATGGATGGCCGTTGGCTGTGGCTAGTTGGCCGTTGGTTGTGGCCCTTGAGCCATTGGCCACTAGTATGGCTGCTGCGGCTGCGCTGGAGAGTGGGAGTCGAGGGGAGTCGAGGAGAGTCAGTCGGTTGGCAGAAAAGCGGACAGCAGGTCACACATCATGTGAATCCAGCCTCCAGTGAGACTATAGTGGTATGACTCCCCTGCCTATGGCTCTGCGGGTGTTCATTTTTGGCCTAGCCACATCCTGCGTTCTTGTGTGGGGAGCAGGAGCTGAGACCCCACAGGCCGCCCCGCATGACAATGAGAATAACAGATTTTTGTGTTTTGTGAGTCCTTCTAATGAATCATCAAGGGGGGGTCAGATTGCTTCATTATTGTGTTAACTTTGTTCATCTTGCTAAGTTCCTCCTGAATTTCTATAATATAAAAGTATCTTTTCCCTTTATAATTAGGAAGTATTCTGTAGAGTGTATTTTGAGACTGTATGAGTAGGCTGTTCCCCAACAGTCTTTCACATAATAGTATTTATTGATGATTCTTGTTATTAATCAATTATTACCATGGGGGCTATAAATGGTGATATTTTTTCTGTAATAACATGGGTTCATGTTTTTTTTGTTAATAAATGAGTTATAATCCATTCCTGTTATTTTGATGCTCAAATTGACCAATATTTGACCAGTTGTACCCTCTTCAAGATGGCTCCTGTGACCCCATCAGAAAAAGAAATAAATAAAAAGAAAAAAAAAGAAAGACAAAGGGTGATTGGAATAAACATTTTCTGTTATGAAGTCTGAGCCTCACAGACCGTGTAAGAAACAATGTTGCTTTCTTGTAGTTGTAGACCTATCAATAAAAACCTCCAGCCAGCTTTATTCTGGGCTCCAGCCCTCTGAGACTGAGAGACGCCTGGTCTTCAGAGAGATTTAACAGCATTAAGTCTCTGCTTGTTTCTTGCTTAAAAACTTAACCCAAACCACCCCTTCTCGCACCCTCACTGCCCTTGTTGCACGGGACGTGACATCTGGCGCCCAACGTGGGGCTCGAGAAGGGAAGGACGACTAAGAGTCGTAAGAATCTGCAGACACGGTGAAGGGACTCCAAGAATCCGCTGCGGCAGCTACCTGGGGTAAGGATGTAGTCTATGGACTTGGAGAATTTAACCAGGGTGACGAAGAAGTTTAAAAAAAACAACTAACACTTTCATGTGAAAGAGTGTGATTGTGTGAGTGAATGCTTATAGCTCCACCATCTTTTAAGACTACGGAGTTTGCTTGGGCTCATAACCGCGGTTCCGTAACCACGTCATAAGGCATAACTGCCACTTGGGGGTTTCCTCCAACTAGGACTGGGGTTTATACAGTCGCACCTTTGCCACGGGCGCTAAGTCCCCGAGAGGGGAACGCCTAGCCGAGCATCAGAGTGGAATTGGAGTGAAAGTTCTTCTCTTTCCTGTTTAATTACTAACATGGGTAATGCAGAGAGCAAATACAGACCTTATATCTGACTGCTTCAGCAGCTTCTTAAGAAGGGAAAGCACCAAATCCCAGAAAAAAGATTAGTGGAACTCCTCAAAGTAATTGAGACTCATTTTTCCTGGTTTCCAAACTTTAGGACACTTGATACAGATAAGTGGGAAGAAGTAGGTCAAAGTCTCCGTGAAGTACATTCTAACGGAGTTTCTTTGCCCAGTTCAATCTGGGAAACGTTTCAAATAATCCACTCAGTTTTAGAACCACTCCAAACAGACTCAGAGGAAGAGAGAGAAAAAGACGGCATAGACCAGTTTAAAAAGACAAAAGAGGGACGAGATGATGACGAGGGGTCCAAGATGGCATCCACTCTCATCCCTAAAAATCTGTACCCAGATCCAGAGGAAGGTTTTGAGGACGATTGTCCCCCTCCTCCGTCTCATCGGCTACCTCAGCCACCTTCTCATTTAAGACAAACGCAGAGGCTTTCCAAACCAGCTAAACAAAACAATAATCCCTTTCTCAGTAAAAGTATCCCTCAGACAACTAAAGAGGGTATACGCTCTTCATTATCAGTTATAGAGTTATATATAGATATATATATATAGAGATAGATATATATATATCTATATATATAGAGAGAGAGTTATATATATAGAGATCATTTATAAACTTGAAGGAGACATAGATGCCCTAAATTTTCCAGTGATCTTTAGACAGGCTGAAGCCCCTAATGCAGACCATCCTGAAGGGATCCATGAGGCGGTTTATGAGCCTTTCCCCTTTAAGTTGCTAAAAGAATTAAAACAAGCAGTTTTGCAATTTGGAGTCACTTCTTATACCGTTGCCCTGGTGAAAAGTATTGCTGATGGCAATCGAATGATTCCCGCTGATTGGCATGCTTTATCAAAAACTTGTCTGACTCCCTCTCAATACCTCCAATTTAAAACTTGGTGGATTGATGGTGCAGAAACACAGGAGAGGCAAAATCAGGTTCGTAATATAAATATTCCCGCTGACCAGCTGTTAGGGAAGAGACTTTGGGCTGAGACCCATGATCAGCTAGATATGGAAGAATTAGCTGTCGGACAATTAAAACAAATTTGTCTAATGGCATGGGAAAAGATTGAGATAGAGGGCAAAACTCCCTCCTCTTTTCAAAAGATTTTACAAGGCCCACAGGAAGCTTATTCAGATTTCCTTGCACGTTTGCAAGAAGCCATTAATAAACAAATCACTAACTCTGCTGCTGCAGATATCATCTTACAAATTACGGCTTTTGAGAATGCAAACAAAGATTGTAAACGTGCCATTGGCACACAAAAAGGAAAAACTGATGCTATGGGATATCTTAGGCTGTGTCAAGAAGTGGGGACAGAAGACCATAAAGCTGCTATGTTAGCTAATGCCATTACAGGGGCAATTCAGAGAAAAGATAAGTTTTCTGGCACTTGCCATAATGTGGCAAGCCAGGACATACTAAAAAGAATTGCAGAATTAAGAAAAAAAGCGGCTCATGGCTGCAAAGTCCTCCTCCTCCCCAGGGTCTTAAACAACCCGGGGTTTGTCCTCGGTGTGAAAAAAAAAACCACTGGGCCTCTGAATGCCAATCTAAATATCATGAAGATGGGACCCTGCTTCAGGGAAACGGGAAGCGAAGCCAGCCCAGGCCCAAACAATAACTGGGGCGTCTGTGAGTCAGTCGGCACCTCAAAATTACCAGGCTGTGCCTCCTCCTCAAAATTATCTGTTCAACAATTAACTCCTGCCACTGAGGAAAGTGCTGCAGTAGATGTTTGTACAGCTCAAGATATACTGCTACTTCCAGGGGAAACCCCCCTTCGTGCGCCCACAGGAATAATTGGACCAATCCCTCAAACTACAGCTGGACTTCTCCTTGGTCGCTCAAACTTAACATCAAAAGGAGTTATTGTCCACACTGGAATAGTAGATCCAGATTTCAAGGGAGAAATTCAGATTGTTATGTCTTCCTCAGTCCCTTGGTCTGCCAAAAAGGGAGAGCGAGTTGCACAGCTTCTCTTGCTCCCTTACATACCCCCTAAAAAGCGGGGAACCCAAAAAAGAACTGGAGGATTTGGAAGTACCGGATCAGTAGGTACTTTTTTGGCAGAAAACATTTCTGACATCCGCCCAGTCTGTCAAATTAAGATTCATAACAAAAAATTCTTAGGATTAATGGACACTGGTGCGGACATCTCTATAATAAATTCTCAAGATTGGCCGGCTAATTGGCAAGTACAACCGTCTAACATTAATGTTGTAGGGATAGGCGAGGCTTCAGGACTGCTTCAAAGCACCTGCATTCTTCCTTGCCTCGGGCCAGAAGGACAGAAAGGATTTTTACAGCCTTATATCACTGATATTCCAATCAGTTTGTGGGGTAGAGATCTGCTTTCTCAATGGGAAGCAGAAATCTGGATCCCCCCAGGAAAATATAGCTCTCAGAGCCAAAAAATGATGAATCAGAACAGGACAAGGCTTAGGAAAGTTCAGTCAGGGAATTACTCAGCCTATTCAGCCGACATTTCAGACTGGACGTAAAGGATTGGGATTTAATTCACAAGATCATAAGCCTTTTTGTTAGGGGCCACTGTCACGGAGCTAAAAAGTCCCTTGGCTCTTAAGTGGAACAGTGATAAGCCTCACTGGATTGAACAGAAAGACTGGATTGAAAAGAAAAACTAGAGGCTTTAACTGAATTAGTACAAATTCAATTAAAACAAGATCACATAGAACCTTCAACTAGCCCTTGGAATTCTCCTGTTTTGGTCATAAAAAAGAGATCAGGAAAATGGAGAATGCTCACTGACTTATGAACAAGTAATGCTTTGATTGAGCCTATGGGTCCGCTACAGCTTGGACTCCCCCAACCATCCGTGATTCCCAAAAATTGGCCTTTGGTAGTAATAGATTTGCAAGATTGTTTTTATACTATCCCTTTACATCCTCTAGACTGCCCTCGATTTGCATTTTCAGGGCCCTCTCTAAATAATAGAGAACCTAGTAAAAGGTATCAATGGAAAGTGCTTCCTCAGGGAATGCTTAATAGTCCCACAATTTGTCAGTTTTTTGTAGCCAGAACTATTTCCCCAGTCAGGAAAAAATTTCCAGGTTGTTACATCATTCATTATATGGATGACATTCTCTGTGCTGCTTCTACTACAGAGATTTTAGCAGATTGTTTTAAGTTGCTTCAAGGACAACTTGAATTGGCAGGTCTCCATATTGCTCCTGATAAGATTCAAACCACGACTCCTGTAAATTATCTTGGAGCTATTGTTAACAGACAAATGATTAGGCCTCAGAAGGTACAAATCAGAAGACACCAAATCTCTACATTAAATGATTTGCAAAAATTGTTAGGAGATATTACTCGGCTTCGTCCCACTCTGGGAATCCCCACCTATGCGCTCAGTAATTTATTTGGCCTTTTATGGGGTCCCTCTCAGTTAGATAGTCCCCGTACGCTGACTCCTCAGGCCAATAAAGAGCTAGAATTAATTGAACAGAAAATTCAAGAGGCTCAGATTCAGCGCATAGATCCTTCTCAACCTTTACAAATTTTAATTTTCCCAACTCCACATTCACCTACAGTGGTGATAAGTCAACAAAATGACTTGGTAGAGTGGCTGTTTCTACCTAATAATTTTGTCAAATCATTCCCAACTTATTTGGAATTAATTTCAGAGCTTGTTTTACGAGCTAGCACTAGAGTTCTTCAGTTAAACGGAATCGAAGCTAATAAAATAGTAGTCCCATTTAAAAAACAACAAATTACACACTTAAATACCCATTCTGAAATCTGGCAAGTTACTATTTGTGGATATTTTGGAATTATTGATAATCACAATCCAAAAAATAAATTGTTTCAATTCCTTCTAAAGACCAGTTGGATTCTCCCTAACAGATTAAGTCCAGCTCCAATTTCAAAAGCTGTAACAGTTTTTACTGATGGGTCTAGTAATGGCAGGGCAGCAATAGTGAGTGAAATAAACCAACAAGTCATTCAAACTAATTGTGCCTCTGCAGAGAGCAGTTAGTTGCTGTGCTAACTGCCGTACAGGATTATACTGAACCTTTAAATATTGTCTCTGATTCAGCTCATGTAGTTCACACAGTAAAAAACATTGAGACGGCGTTACTGTCTAACAACTCAACCCATCTCTCCAGTTTCTTTTTAATCAGCTTCAACAGGTTGTCAGAAACTGACAACATCCATTTTTCATTACTCATATACGCGCCCACTCCCTAGGGGACCACTGACACATGGTAATACTGTTGCTGATTCACTGATTGCTAATGTTCTAATTACTGAGGCAACCCAATTTCATTCTTTAAGCCATACAAATGCTGCTGGCCTTTGAGCTCGTTTTCCTATTACTTACAAACAGGCCAGACATATAGTTCAAACCTGCCCAACCTGCCAAATTCTTAATGCTTCTCAAGAGTGCCCTGAAGGGGTCAATCCCCGAGGACTAGTTCCTAATGCTATCTGGCAAATGGATGTACCTCATGTCCCTTCGTTTGGACGTTTATCTTTTGTTCATGTCACAGTCGATACATCCTCTGGTTGCATCTCGGCCACCGCTCAAAGCAGCGAAAATGCTAGCCACTGTTGCAGACATTTACTTATCTGCTTCTCCATTATGGGCCTCCCTCAAGCTATTAAAACAGACAACGGCCCAGCTTACACTAGTAACAAGTTTTTAAAATGTTGTGAACAGTGGAAAATTAATCATACCACAGGCATTCCTTATAATCCCCAAGAACAAGCTATTGTAGAACGTGCTAATTGTACTCTCAAAAAACAACTTCAAAAACAAAAGGGGGGAGACAATCCTCCACAAACACAACTGGCCAAAGCCATGTTTACTTTAAATTTTTTAAATTCTTTTGGCTCTAGCAATAATACAGAGCCACACCTTGGGCGCACAGCTGCAGAAAGACATTTTAACAATCTCCATAGTCCTAAGGCTTTGGAAGATGTGCCCATTTGGTGGAAAGATATTCAGACTAATCAATGGCAGTTAGGGACTTTATTAACATGGGGATGAGGTTTTGCCTGCGTCTCTCCAGGACCAAAAGAACGTGCTTTGTGGGTGCCTAGTCAGTGCATCAAGCCATACTGTGGACCTCGCACCCCAGTCCAGAGTGATAATCACTCGCCGGACAAAATCATTACCGACCACCAGTGTGAGTCTACAGAGGGACTGGTACCACTGGCCTCATCGCTTCATGGGACCCCGTTATCAGCCACCAGCTCCCGAGATGCCGCGCCAGCCCCGTCGGCAGCTGCCTGTGGTGACTCCACTTCCATCACCTGATATGAAACAGCGCAACACCTGTAGCCGTCCTGCTCCGGTGCCTGCTAATCCATCCTCAGGTCAAGGATTTCAGACTCAAGAGTTAAGCACTCATCTTTTTCCTCCTTCGTGTCCTCAAGATAAATGGGTTGACACACACTCCTGCATTCATGGGGAGGAATGTAGAGGAAGCTTAGATCGAGTGTTATTTAACAATTCCTTTGGTATTGTAGTCAATTGGGGACCTTATGGGATTGCTATTCATGTATGTTCCAAAGTAAAAAGTTCAAATATCAGAACTTAATTTCCCAAAGACCATTAGATCACCGTATAATATTTCAATTTTTTGGAAAGATAAGGTTTTAGCACCACCTCAGTTAAAACTTACTCCTATTTGGGGTCCTGTACAAAAGACCCTGTGGAAGGTGGCTATAGGTTTAGGTCAAAATCAAATTTGGAATGGAAATTATACTAAAGATATTGGTAATCAATATACTTTTAAGTTTGAAGAAACACATGTTTAATTTACAAGCATGTCTTAAAACTCCTTTTGTTTTTAATTAACAAATCAAGATAGATCAAAAAAATTAATGTTAGATTAACAGATTTAGAAACCACTGTTGTATTTCTTGGTGATCAAGTGAAAAATCTTCGCGCTATGATTACCTTAAAATGTGATTGGAATGTATCCACTTATTGTGTAACCCCATTTTCTTGTAATCAAACTCATACCCCTTGGTCTAAGGTGCGAGCCCATCTCCTGGGACGAATGCCTAATCTCACTGTGGACATTATACAATTACAACAAGAAGTGGACCAGATGTCCAGCGCCAAGCTTCGGCTCCTCCCTGAAAAAGAGACACTTTCTGCAGCTTCAGAAGGGCTTTCCAATTTAAACCCTGTTAAATGGGTAAAGACTCTGGGTGGAGGGTTTGTTGGAGTTATTGCTATTCTGTTTATTATTTTTTGTTCATTATGTTTAGTCCTCAGATGTGGACAAATAGCCCTCCGACGGACTATAAATGAAGAAACTGCACGGTCTGTGTCTCTCATACTTCAAAAACAAAAAAGGGAGAGATGTAGTCGCACACCAGCCTAGCCAACTGTACCTTCATGTCTTTCCTTAAGGAAAGAACAGTTTGTGCCTTTCTGGGACTCTGTTCCATCCTGTGTTTACACCTTATGTCTCTCTGTCTGGTCCCCAAAAGATGGTTTGCAGCCAAAGACCGGTAAGATATCTCTCCGGAGCTACAACCTAAGCCAGGCGGAATGGACTGGGGACCCCAAATGAGCTGCCTTGGACAGGTGTGGGGAGGGGCCTTGCCTCCCCTTCCCCCTGCTTGGGAAAGTCTATTGCCAGCTCTGGCTTTCCCCTTGCACCTGTTTCCACTTCTCTCAACAGAGTTGTTACAATGTGAAAGACTTGATCCTGAAAAGGTACATGCTTTAAGTAAAAACATCCTGGGACCTTGTGCTTCTGCTGTTTACAGACAAAGGGTGATTGAAATAAACATTTTCTGTTATGAAGTCTGAGCCTCACAGACCGTGTAAGAAACAATGTTGCTTTCTTGTAGTTGTAGACCTATCAATAAAAACCTCCAGCCAGCTTTATTCTGGGCTCCAGTCCTCTGAGACTGAGAGACGCCTGGTCTTCGGAGAGATTTAACTGCATTAAGTCTCTGTTTGTTTCTTGCTTAAAAACTTAACCCAAACCACCCCTTCTCGCCTCCTCACTGCCCTTGTTGCACGGGACGCGACAGGACACGCCACAGGCGTTCACCTCTCCATGATGGCTGTCAACTGCTCTTCCTGAGACCTTCTGTTCTCACTGAAGGGACATGTTGGCTTACACCAAGAGGAAGCAAGGAATGCTTAATACCCCTGGCAGCAGCCCTCAACCAGTGAGAAGGGGGCGAGGGGGTGGTAGATAAAACACTCCAGCCTCTTCGCCCCTTGGCTGTTGTAACTGAGGAGTGCTCTAGTCTTCAGAGTATTCCATTGGGATTGAGATGCAGTTGCCCACGCGGTAACTGGGACATTCTGGGACAGCTTCTAAAATAAACCATGTGCACTCATATTGTCTCAGAGTCTGCTACTCAGAGAACCCAAACCAAAACAAGTTTCGTTTTACAAGGCAATTCTGATTAATAGTGGCTGCATGGAAACCAGTATAACGAAAAAATTTTAAGCTGTATCTGGATAGAACAGGAATGAATACAATAACTGATTAGTAATGTTGGCCATAAGCATGGCAAAATGATGAAATACCTTGTACTTGGACTTGACAGAAAAATGCAGTTATTGAAGTCTGTTAATCAACAGTCACAGGGTCTTATTTCTGTTACAGAAACATGTCTTTTGGCAATGGGAACGATGACTTGAGGGGTGGCGAAAATGAAGGTAGGAAGATCAATTAGAAACTGAGAAGATAGCAACTGGGAAATAGGGCAGGATATTGACACAGTGACTTTCCACAGCCTGGGAGCCCTTAACTGGCCAAAACGGAGAAAGCAAACTAAGCTGTCAGGATAAATTAATCTGTGTTGCATAAGGGACCACAAGTAGTGGGAGCACCTACCCAGCAAGGCCCTGGTTTAACTAGCAAAGAGTGAGAAATGGGAAAGGTCAAGGGACCAGTTTTGAGAATTGGAAACTGATGGTTCTTTTTGACTCTAAGGCTACACCAGGAGCAGCCCATCTCTTTTTTCCCCACAACCATTTCACTGTCTCCTGTCACAGATCTTTCACTCTGCCTTGCCTGTCCTCTCCAGAACAGTTCAAAGCACTGACATCCCACTGATTTTCACCCAGGAATACTTAATGAAATCAAAATAAACTGTATCAAACAAGATACCATAATCCCAGAGCTACTGGAAACCAAACCTTACAACTTTTCAGCAACTTAGAGGAGATCACACCATGAGACTCTGCCATGGCAGGGAAAGACAAGCTTGGAGATGTGTCCTAGTTGACTCCTTTTGGGATTGAAAAACAAAATTAAGAATGAGGATGTCATTACAATGGCATACAAGTGTATTCCCAAAGGGTACACCCCTACTCAAGGTTTGGGTTACCATCCAACATCAAAAGTCAGTGGACCACATCTGAAAAACCATTCACTTGGAGAATGTCTGGTTCAAATTCAGCCAAATGACTGACCCAGGGGTAAGAAGACTTGTGTAGCCAAAGTCCAAGGAATTTAATAGTTAAAATGAAGCACACACCTTGCAAGAAATCTTCAAAGAGCTCCCTGACCCAGACAATATCTGAGTCAACATAATTAAGCTTCAGAATAGATAATAAAACTTACAACGTATCAGTTAAGAAGGTTGATACCACCATTGAAGAATTCTATACCATCACCAAGTCATGGAATATGAAGACACACATCAAACTCAGGAAATACCCGTTTCTATGAAATTAAGCCCTTTACTGAGAAACATCACAACTATCTACAGCAATAGCACACTGGTTTTGACTTTTAACTTTCAGTTTGGATGTAGAAAGCTAGAAAGAGCACTGCTACCATCCAAACAAGAAAAAGCCAAAAAGTCTAAAAAAAATCATAATCTTCCTTCAACCTATCAGAAAGCTATCCAAGAAAGGAAATAAAACTACAAAAAAGAAAGCTATCCAAGAAATAAATAAAAAAAGGAAAGAAAAAGAAACTATCCAAGTAGCCTGAAATCCAAAAAAAGACAGGAACCCCCAGAGACATGATGTGAGCACAGACTCATGAGAGGCAGAGCAGTAGACGGGCTCCCATACAAGTGGATAAGAAGCATACAACAAAAATTATTTATGAACTGCTAAAGGACGACATGAAAATAGAAACTCCTGGGAGGCACATGACAAAGATACTTCACACCCACTTACAGGCCTTTCTCCACAGACCTCCACGGGGTGCTCAGGAGAAAGATGGGGGCAAGCAGAAGACTAGAGAAGACCTCTCCTGTGATACAGGACTGAAAGAGAGGAGATGCCACCATAGTGGAAGAGGCAGAAAGTCCAGCTTAGACATTTCTCACCTCTGGAGAGAAATGTCTTCCTTATAAATTCTAACATTTAAGAAAGAAATAATATCAAATCTACAGAATCTCTTCCATAAAACATATTAACAGAAAGCAATATTTCCCAACTAATTATCTTGATACAAAATCAGACAAAAACATTACAAGAAAACTACCAATAAACATCCTTCATGAAAAGAGATGTAACATGAATGGATCTTGAGATTATTATGCTAAGTAAAATTAATCAGATAGAAAAAGTCAAGAACTATATGACTTCACGCATATATGGGATATAAAACTGAAAGCAACAAAGGAACAAGACAAACAAACAAACAAAAACTCATAGACAGACAATAGTTTAGTGGTTACCAGAGGGTAAGGGGGGGTGGGGGTGGAAGATGAGGGTAAGGGGGATCAAATATATGGTGATGGAAGAACTGACTCTGGGTGGTGAACACACAATGCAATATGTAGATGATGTAATACAGAATTGTACACTTGAAACCTATGTAGTTTTGTTGACCATTGTCACCCCAACAAATTTTAATTTAAAGAAAAAGAATAGCATGCAAAAATTCTCAACAAAACCCTACCTAGTAAGGCCCAGCAATTACAAAAACTATAATACATCACGACCAAGTGGGGTTTATCCTCCAAAAGCAGAACTCGTTCAACATTCAAAAATCAATCACTACAACTCATAATTAAGACTATAAAAGAAAAAAAAAGATCATATCAACTGATACATAAAAAAAGCATTTGACGAAATTCGACATTCAGTCATGATAAAAACTCTCACCAAATTAGAAACAGAGAACTTCCTAAATCTGACAAAGGCTTCTATGAAAAGTCTACATCTTATATCATGCTTAATAGTAAAAATCTAAAGCTTCTTCCCAATAGCAGGAATAATGCAAGGATGTCTGCTCTCATTACTCCTATTCAGCTCTGTCATGAAGAACTAGCCAGCGCAAAAAAGGCAAGAAAAAAGAAACAAAAGGCATCTGGATTGGAAAGGAAGAAATAAGACTTGCCTCTATTTGCAGAGAGCATGATCCTACATAGGAAATCTCAAAGAATTTACAAAAAAAGCTACTGCAACTAATAAGTGAATTCATCAAGTTTGCAGGACTGAAGTCCTAACGTAACAAAACTCAGCTGCGGAGACTCGACGCGGGGCTGAGGCGAGCCGCCGGGCGCTTCCGTCTCCTTCCTCTCACCGGCGGCCTTCTCCTCCCCGCAGCCGAACCGGAACTAGTGATCGGAAGTTCCGGTGCCACTGCTGTGTGAGATAAACAGTAACGGCAGAGGCTGCAGCTCCCGGAACAACAGCCACACCATCAGGAGCAGGAGCGGTGGCGGCAGCGGCAGAGGCGCCGGCTGGACTAAACAGGTCACCTGCAGGTATTTCATGCATGGCGTTTGTAAGGAAGGAGATAACTGTTGCTACTCGCATGACCTCTCTGACAGTCCATACGTCGTAGTGTGCAAGTATTTCCAGCGAGGCTACTGTATTTACGGAGACTGATGCAGGTATGAGCACAGCAAGCCATTGAAACAGGAAGAAACAACTAGTATAGATCTAACTGCAAAGGCGTCCCTTGCTGCTTCCTCAAGTCTCTCATCAACAGTTGTTCCGATTGTGGAAATGAATACGGGTGAGACCCAGTCAACAAATTCAAACTTTGCAACTGTAGGAGCAGGTTCAGAAGACTGGATGAATGCCATTGAGTTTGTTCCTGGCCAGCCCTACTGTGGCCGGACTGCCCTTTCCTGCACTGACGCACCCCTGCAGGGTTCAGTGACCAAGGAAGACTCCAAGAAGGAGCAAAGCACAGTGGAAACAAAGCAGCAGCTTTCCCGTATGTCGCAGTGGGAGAGTGCCAATTCGGGGAGAACTGTGTGTATCTCCACGAAGACTCCTGTGACATGTGTGGGCTGCAGGTCCTCCACCCAGTGGATGCAGCCCAGAGATCACAGCACATAAAATCTTGCATTGAGGCCCATGAGAAGGACGTGGAGCTGTCGTTTGCTGTTCAGCGCAGCCAGGACATGGTGTGTGGCATCTGCATGGAGGTCGTCTACGAGAAAGCCAACCCCAGCGAGCGCCGCTTTGGCATCCTGTCCAACTGCAGCCACACCTACTGTCTCAACCGTATTCGCAAGTGGAGGAGTGCTAAGCAATTTGAGAGCAAGATCATAAAGTCCTTCCCCAAATGCCAGATCATATCTAACTTTGTCATTCCAAGTGAGTACTGGGTGGAAGAGAAAGAAGAGAAGCAGAAACTCATTCAGAAATACCAGGAGGCCATGAGCAACAAGGCATGCAGGTATTTTGATGAAGGACGTGGGAGCTGCCCATTTGAGGGAACTGTTTTTACAAGCATGCCTACCCCAATGGCCATAGAAAGGAGCCACAGAGACAGAAAGTGGGAACATCAAGCAGATACCGGGCCCAACGAAGGAACCACTTCTGGGAGCTCACTGAGGAAAGAGAGAACAGCAACCCCTTTGACAACAATGAAGAAGAGGTGGTCACCTTTGAGCTGGACGAAATATGGCTTATGCTTTTGGCTGCAGGTGGGGACAACGAGCTGACAGACTCTGAAGACGAGTGGGACTTGTTTCATGATGAGCTGGAAGATTTTTATGACTTGGATCTATAGCAGTGTTGCGTGGCGTGGGAACTGCTCTGCTGAGCCTCAGACAGGAGCTGTGCCCTGTGGTGGGTTGGCAGTGTCCGTGTTTCCTAGACAGGCCTGTCAACTCCAGGTACTGCTGGAATAACTTTTACCCAGGGCCCGTCTGCTCAATAATCCCTCACCTTTCCCCACAGACCGAGTTGTTTTCTGTTTAAAAAAGTTAAAAAATAAATCTTAAAGTTAGTTTTTTTGTAACATGAACTTAACTGTCAGACAGTTAGTGTAGGTTTGTTGCGTCATCTGTTTTCAACCAAGTTCACACAGTTCTAGGATAGTGTTCATGGATTTTTCACACTCATTTTGAGGACCTCAGACTCACAAGTAACAGCACTGGGCCTGCTTTGAAGTCCAAGGAGAGGTGTGATGGGTGAAGGATCTGAACTGTGGCAAGTAGCCTCTGCTACAGAAACTTGAGGTTTCTGGTGAAATCTGCACATCTGTGTTTTTATCTCTGTTCCCTACCCCGTAATCTCCACCCCGTGCTCTGGTTCTGTGGTTTTGGTCTCATTTAATTGCACACTAGTAATACTAGGGGGTAACCAGATGCGAATGTGCTAAGATTTTTACTGTGTTTAGTGTGATAGGAAGGAATATTGTGAAAGAACACACATAAAACAATGGCATAAAAGAAATGCCGAGTTGGAAGTTGACATACGGCTGATAGACGTGGCTTGTGTGAGTGTGAGTCTGTGATAAGCTCACTTCTGCATCGATGTGGCGTTCTTAGCCTTAGTGGAAAAGCTTGGTTTAGTCGTTTCAGCCTAGTGTGGCAAATAGATCATACAGGACAAAGCAGTGTGTCGGTAGCTGTTGTTAGAGCAGTGCTAGAGCTGTCTGTCTGTATAGATAGAGAAATGAGCTTAGCCATAGAGGTTAAAACTATCTGGTTATCCCATCTATTAACACAAACTGGGTCTTGAACACACAATTGTATTTAATGTTTAATGAGCTAGCCTTCCCAGTCCAGGCATTTGCTGATAAACCTTCATCCTTTGAGGGGTTTTATTGTTGGGTTTTTGTGTTTGTTTTTGTGGGTATTTGCATCATTCCATCCCTGAGCTTTGCAGTTAGACAGATGTGATTCAAAACTATGTTCTAAGGTGTTTCTTGTAGTGGGGTCTTTGGTTTGCAGTAATAAGTCACACTTTCCCACTGAAGTGCGGGAGGAGTGATAATCCACGAGACAAGTTGTTAGATGGATTCCTTGACCGGAAATTTTTAGCTCTGCGTTTTGTTGCTCTGTTTCTTGAAAATAATTTGGAGATGCTCCTGAGTTGTCCATCTACTGCTTTGATTCCTTGGATCCCACCCAGTCTTTCACTTTAAGAGAAAACAATTGTTACAGAGGTCTCTGTATTTTGCAGCTGCCCTTTTGTAAGAAGCACTTTTCCCAAATAAAACAATTAAAAAAAAAAAAACCTCAGCTGCATTTCTATATCGTAACAATAAACAGAAAACATTTTTAAAGTACTATTTGTAACTGCACCCAAAACATGACACACTTATGAATACATCTGACAAAATATGTGCAGGATCTGTAGACTAAAAACTAAAAAAATGATGAAAAAAACTAAAGAAAGCCTAAAAAAACGACATGATATACTATATTCATAGTTTGGGAGGCTTAATATTGTTAAACTATCAATTCTCTCCAAGTTGATCTATAGATTTCTCAGCAGGATTTTCAGATAAATCAAAAAACTGACTCAGAAATTTATATGGAAAGGCAATAAAATTAGGAGAGCCAAAACAATTTTGGAAAAGAAAAAAAACTTAGAAAATTCACACGGCCTTATTTCAAAATTTACTATAAAGCTACAATAAACCAGACCATGTGCTACTAACAAAAGAACTGACACAAAGATCAATGAAAGAGAACATAGGTTCCAAAAATAACCCAAGCATATGAAGTCAAACGAATGAGAAAGTATGTCTTTTGAACACATGGTACTGGAACAATTGCACATATGCAAATATGCAAAAATAATAATAACCTCAACAATAAGTACCCCCTCATTACCTCATACCTTTAAAAAGTAACTCAGGTTGCCTTACAGACCTAAACATAAAACTAAAACTTCTAGAAGAAAACAGAGGAGAAAATCTTTATGACCCAGGATTTCTTAGATACTATACCAAAAGCATTATCCATAAAAGAAAAAATGATAAAATGGATTTCATCAAAATTACCACATTTCCCCGAAAATAAGACTGGGTCTTATACTAATTTTTGCTCCAAAAGACACAGTAGGACTTATTTCCAGGGGATGTCTTATTTTTTCATGTACAAAAATCTACATTTATTCAAATAGAGTCCTGTCATCTTCTTCTGGAACATTGTCATAATTCTCCAAACCCCGAATTTCGGCTCGAATTTCTTGCAACTCCATTTCCTGTAGAACCACTGGCCCCCCAATCTCTCATGTCCAGCAATAGAGCTCTCCTTAAATGAGCACTTCTTGTCCATGTAGCCTGCTCGTAGTGCGTTGGCAACACAGCTGTCAGTGATTTTATCCCATGAATTCTTCACCCAAGTCACGACCTATTGCAGGGTAGGCTTCACAATGTTTCCACACTGGTTTCTCTCCATTCTATTTTCAGTGTAGTCATTGATTTCCATGCGCAAATGGTCCTTGAATGGCTAGTTTATTGCAAATATCAAGAGTCTGGAGACAGGCAGTCATTCCTGCAGGAATCATTTGATCTATTCTTCTCTCTGCAAGGAAGTTCTTCATGTCTTTAATGCGGTGAGTGCTGGCTGAATCCCAGCCTAGCAGACCTCTTTGGCCATCTCGCAAAAAAAGTGGCAGCATTAAATCAACCCACTTCCATATACCTGCTTGTGTGCACCAGGCTTTTTCGGTTTCAAGAACATAAATGTAGATTGTACATAAGAACATAATTTCAAGAACATAAATGTGGAGGGAATGTAGATTGATGAGGCACCCCTCTGATCAATTGTTGTTTCATATCGTTGGCCCATAAACACTGCAGTTTTATAAACACTGCAGCAATCATGTTGGAGAGCTGGTATTTAGAAAAGTTGATGCCATCCACAAAGGGCTTGAATGAAAGTGCACGTTTAATAACTTCAGTATCTTCCAGCTTGAACAGTGTTGTCGATCTTAGAGACAGTTCATATCACTGAAGGAAGCCATCCAGCCAGTGTTGGGATGCTTTGAATTCTTCTGGGGATATTTCTAACTGTGGTGCCATTGCCTTTGCTCTCCTGTCAGCAATCCATTCGCAGGTGATGTTTTCCACCTCAGGAAATAATGGTTGCCAATCTGATCCACACTTGTGCTTCTCAGCATTTCCCTCGTCTACCTGTTGACTGAGGTTATCATTCTGCTCGCCATTTTTGGACCATTCGGAGATCCAACTTCTTCTCTTTGCAGAAAGCCATAAGATTCTTGCCCCAGGAGTCCTCCACGATTCCTTTCTTACACTCGACGGAATAGCTCCTTCTTTTTGCACTTATCTGTCTGGTGGTCAAAATATTATTCCCTTTAAATCTACCATTAAATCAAGTGTTAACTGAACATTTACGAGACAGGAGTGGCAACAAAAATGATGACAGTTAAGAATAATGGTCCACACAAAAGTGACGAAAAATTGCAGGCACCAAAATTCAGAAAATGTTTATTTCACACGAGTGCATTAAGTACGTCCATTACAACACACAATGTACTGAATTATAAAGCTTCATATTAGACACAACCACGTCTGTTCATTATCAAGTGCGCACGTTATTCATGCGTTGTGTCTGAACTCCAATTGGTCATTCGGCAGTAAGTCTCGAGTTCATCTGTTTCCATAGGCGTTTACCTCTCGTCCAAATGCGCCCGCTTAGGTATTTACAAACACTTAATTATAATTTATATTATCATTTAAGTATTAATGTCAAAAATATTATTTATATTTAATTATATACTAACATTTTAATTCAATACGTCTGTCGTGTATTGCAATGAACGTACTAAATGAGTCCTTCTGGCTGACGATCTTACCTGGGGCTTATTTTTGGGGTAGGGCTTATATTACAAGCATCCTGAAAAATCATGCTAGGGCTTATTTTCCAGTTAGGTCTTATTTTCGGGGGAATATGATAAAATCTTCTGCTCTTCATAAGATACTATCAAAAGAATGAAAGGATAAGTCATAGCCTGGGAGAAAATATTTGCAAAACTTGTATCTGACAAAGGACTCATACCAGAACACTCTCAAAACTGAATAAATAAGAAAACAACCCTATAAAAAAAAGTCAAAGGTTTTGAACTGACACCATCAAAGAAGATATATGAATGGCAAATAAGCACACTACACACCAATAAAATAGTGAAACAAAACAAAATAATGACAAAAGCAAAAAAGAACTGACAATACCAAGGATTGGCAAAGATGCAAAATGAAAACACGCACAGTCATGCACAGTTTTGACCAGGAGGAATACAAAATATTTGTAATGGTTTAGCAGTTTCCCACAAAGCTAAGTACACGCTTATCCAGTAACCCAGCAATCCCACTCCTAGGCATTTCCCCAAGAGAACTAAAAACTTATATTCATCTCGATACAGGAGGGAAGAAAATAGAAAAAAAATAAAAAATAAAAACTTACTTTCACCCCAAAACCTGTTACGTCAATGCTAATGACAGCTTTATTCATAACAGCCCCAAACTGGAAACCCAAGTGTCCTTCAACGGGTAAATGGACAGATACTATGGCCAATCCCAACAGTGGAGCTACATCAGTAGTGAAATGAATGTGCTACTTGTGCTTGCACAGCATGGATGAACCTCACATGCGTTATGCTAAGCAGGCACTGCCTGGGCATCTCAAAAAATGTTTTTCCCATATGTGAATGGCAAAATGGAAAATAAGCAGAACATGGAAACAAGATTATTCTGTGAAACACAGTCGATCAGTTTTAATGAGTGACCCACCTTTATCAGTTAGTACGTAAGTTCAGTGGCTATAACTGAGACTCCAAATAACAGGCTTATATAAGCTAGACGTCTAGTTTTCTGACATAATGCCCTGCTCTAGGTAGTCCTGGACTGGGTTGCTGTCACCAACACAGACTCCTTCAGTGTTCTGCTGTGGAATCCTAAGGCAATGGTTCCCAATCTCTGCTACACACTGGAATCACTTGGAGACTTTTAAAAACACTGATGTCTGGCTACCAGCACATTCTTATTTGGTTGGCCCATGGTATAACCTGGGCACTGGGGTTTGTAAAAGCTCCCTCGGTAATTCCAATGTGCAGCAAAGTTTGGGGATTATTGTCCTAAGCAAATGTTTGCATCCCCCTGGACAAGATGGCTTACCACACGACTATTCCAAACGTGGAAAGAGGAAGGGAGCATGAGCCAGAAGCTGCACCCACCACTTCGGCTCACACCTCACTGGCCAATCACCAGACCACACCTTGCATGAGATGCTGAACGGGTAATTTTTATTTCAGTCAGCCATGTGCTCAGCTAAAAATACTTTCACTAGATAAGAAGAGGAGGACAGATATTGGAAGATAGCCAGCAATCTGTCCCCCCATCCCTCCCTTTTCTTTTCCCCTAAACATAAGCAGGCCAATCTGGCCAAAATGCCAGTTCTTGGACTTGAAGGCTTCTCTGACTTTGTCAGATATCTTCCATCCATGTCCACGGAGCAGAGATTATAATAGATCATCCTCAGAGGGCAGGATCCAAGTTTGATGAAGTACGTATCAGAATGTCTACCCCAGAAAATTTCTGGTTTTCACCTGAGTGATATGTTCCAGGAGAGAACTCTTCTACAGGCCAAAAGAAGGCAACAACATCAAAACTCCACAGGCACCATCCAGTTGACTAAATACAGTGAAACATTAGCAGCACAACAGTATAGAAAAACTTCAGAGGCACCGTCCTCTAAAATCCATCAAATATGTCACCTTGGGCCTGAAACCATCTTGTTAAACTACTTGCTGAGGGCTCTTCTTTCTAGGTTTGTTTGCATTCGAACCTGGTTCTCCAGAAGAAATGCAGACACAACTGAATTGCAATTTTATCATCATGTATCTTGGATGCTGCAATTAGTCTAAATGAAATGAAATATACATAAACATGAAGTGACGGATATCTTAGAAAGCAGTATCAAACTATTTATATGTAACTCAATTTTCACATTATAAACTTAGCATTAACTAAAACATTCCTTTACAAAAAATCACCTTATGACACTCTAGTATTATATAATGTTTACAGATGAAAAATACTGAAGTTCAGAAAAATTAAGTAATTTCTTTAAAGCCACATACTACCAAATGGTAGGACTTCTAGATTTGAACTTCTAATGGTCTGACTTCAAATCACTCATACTTTTCATTACACCATGGAGCAGCCATATATCACTGTATACCTCTATTGCTCTGCAGGTTTTTATGTCTAGGTTATTTCTGCTCCCGTTCCACTTCCACCCTCCCACTTACCCTGCTTCTCTCCCACCAGACAGCATCCTTGCCTGTGTGCCAGTCTCCAACCCCATGCCCACACTGCAAAATGAAGGGAAGATAGGCAGGGCAGAGGGGGCCTGCTGGTCTACCATCTTTCAATGCCCCTCTGTACAGCCTGGGCCTATTCAGGTGCCTCAGTCACAGCCACACAAGCTTCTGCTACTGTCAACACACCCCTGGTTTCTCTGGACTTCTCATCTGTAATTTTTGGATAGTCTACTTCAGGCATTCCTTCATTTCACATTGAGAATCCATTTCCTCTCTGGTCTCTTCCCTCTGCTAGCCATTTGGGTACCCATTACTAATGGATAATTTCTGGTTCATCATCTCACTCCCTGGCCAAGATGACCAGAAGCTCCCTATTATCAACCCACACTGAAAACTCTCCAGTGTCACTAGAGGAAACCATGCAATATTTTCTTCAACACCATTAAGCAGTACTGAGTTTGCCTGATGTCTACATTAAAGGGCAGGTTGTAAAACGGTAAAACCTGTACTGGTTTTTGAGGCGACCAGCTGTTTGTTAATAACAGTTACGTGCTGCAAAAGGAAAGATGGAAAAAAATCTTTTAGGACCTTTCCTATAAACCTGCTTCTTTAAGTAAAGCATATACAGGAAAGTGTAGAAATCATAATCAATGTTCACAACGCAAAATCAAACACGTCTGTGCTACCACTGCCCAGATTCACAGATCAAGAAATAGTGCATAAGGGTTATAACCAAGATGGCGCAGTAGTAAATGCTGTGTTTACCTTCTCTCATAATCACATCAAAATTACAACTAATCTACAAAACAACCATCATCGAGAATCGCCTAAAATCAAGCTGAACTGAAGCCTTTCAACTAAGGACGTGCAGAAGCCACCTCCAGTCTGATAGGAAGGGCGGAGACGCGGAACGGGCTGGTCCCATACTCGCGTGTGACCATTAAAGATCAGGGGGGCTATTTCGGCTATGGGGGTCCCCCCACCAATCCCCATCTGCCCTGGCGATTGGAGACACAGTCCCGCCCAATGTTCGGACATACCCAGGCCACTTTCAGTGGCTTTTTCATGCAGACCACCTACCTTGGCTCAAGTTGCAGACTTTCCTAGGGTCTCTCAAAGGTTCCTGGAACCCAGACAAGCACCATCTGGCTTGAGCATGTCCTATACCTCTGGTTGAACAGCCCTAAGCTGGCACTAGTGGCAGCCTGCCTTGGCTCATGGCTTGGCCTCTCAAGGAGCTTCCAAGCACAGCCCGGGGAGCAACAATCTGCAGATTTCTTTCTGGCTCCCACTGGGTAGCCCCAGGTGGGGCACAGGCTGTGGCTGAACTTGACCTACAGCAGATCCCCTCCAAGGTGGTCCTGGGGCTGGTGCCCCCAGTGGCCAGCTTCAAAATGACCTGGAATATCACCCAGCCACCTCCAAGTATGATACACCGAAGGGGCAAATTAGGCAGGCACCAGAGTCTTGCTGAGGCAGATTCTGCTCTGTAGGGTCAGCCCGTGCACAACAACTCTTCCACTGTAGTCAAGGCCAGTCCTCACAACCAGTGAACCCAAGGGTCAGTCCCTCACATTGATGTGCAGTTATCAACCAAGACTCAACTACAAGAGGAGGGCACACACAACCCACACAAGGGACACACCTGGAGTGCATGGCTCAGGTGACCAGAAAGACTGCACCACTGAACCCACAGCACACCTACTACATAAGGCCACTCTACTAAGACCAGAAGACATAGCAGCGCTACCTAATACATAGAAACAAACACAGAGAGGCAGCCAAAATGGGGAGACAAAGAAATATGTCCCAAATAAAAGAACAGAACAAAGCTCCAGAAAAAAACCTAAGCAAAATGGAGATAAGCAATCTAGCAGATGCAGAGTTCCAAACAGTGGCTATAAGAATGCTCAATGATCTCAGGGAGAACTTCAACAGAGGGCTAGGCAGCATAAAAATGGAGATGAAAAACCATAAAAAAGAACCAGTCAGAAATAAAGGATACAGTAACAGAAATGAAGAATATATTACAGAGAATCAACAGTAGATTAGATGAAGCAGAGGATCCAACCGAGCAATGTAGAAGATAAGGTAGCAGAAAACACCCAACCAGAACAGCAAAAAGAAAAAAGAATCCAAAAAATTGAGGAGAGTTTAAGGGGCCTCCAGGACAATATCAAGCACACAAACATTCACATTATAGGTGTACCAGAAGGAGAAGAGAGAGAGCAAGGAATTGAAAACCTATTTAAAGAAATAATGATGGAAAACTTCCCTAACCTGGTGAAGGAAATGGACATTACAAGCCCAGGAAGCACACAGAGTCCCAAACAAGATAAACCCAAACAGGCCCACACCAAGACACATCATAATTTAAAATGTCAAAGGTTAAATACAAAGAGAGAATCTTAAAAGCAGCAAGAGAAAAGCACTTAGTTACCTACAAGGGAGACCCCATAAGACTGTCAGCTGACTTCTCAACAGAAACTTGCAGGCCGGAAGGGAGTGGCAGGAAATATTCCAAGTGATGAAAAGCAATGACATACAACCAACATTGCTCGACCCAGCAAGGCTGTCATTTAGAATTGAAGGACAGATAAGGAGCTTCCCAGATAAGAAAAAGCTGAAGGAGTTCATCACCACCAAACCAGCATTACAAGGAATCTTAGAGGGACTGCTTTAAGATGGGAGGAGGGTTAAGGATGGGTGAAAAGGGAAGGGATTAAGAAGTACAAATTGGTTGTTCCACAGTAGTCTTGGGAATGTAGGGTATAGCATAAGGAATACAGTCAATAATATCGTAATAACTAGGTATGATGTCAGATGGGTACTAGATCTATCAGGGTGATAAATGGGGTTGGGGGCAGGGTGAAAAAGGTGAAGGCATTAAGAAATACAAATTAAGTTAATACAGTATGGGGAATATAATCAACAATGTTTTAAAGATCATGTAAGGTACCAGATGGGCACTGGACTTACCAGGGGGGTCACGTCATAGACTGTGTAGATGCCTGACCAATGCGCTACACACCTGAAGCTGAAGTAGAATAATATTGGGCTGGCCCAGTGGCTCAGGTGGTTGGAGTGCCATGCTCCTAATGCCAAGGACGCCGGTTCGATTCCCACAGCTAAGATTGTGAACAATGGCTCTCCCTGAGCTGGGCTGCTGTGAGCAGCCGGAGGTCGACGTGTGCTGCCGTGTGTGGCCAGCAGCCAGCAACCATCATGTGCGGCCGTGTGCTGTCATGAGTGGCTGGCAGCCAGAGTGAGCGGCTGGCAGCCGGTGAGAGCTGCCGTGAGCTGCTGTGAGCGGCCAACTGACGACAGGTGACCAACTGCCTCAGCCATGGGGAGCCTTATACCAGCGTGGGCCAGGGAGCTGTGTCCTACACAACTAGACTGAGAAACAATGACTTGAACTGGAGTGGGGGGGGTAGGCGGAAGAAGGGATAAAAAAGAAATAAATTTTAAAAAATAATGAAGTAGAATAATACTGAATGTCAACTATAACTAAACATATAGGTATATATAGTCACAGGATGTAGAGGACAACATAGGGAAGAGAGTCAATGGTATTGAAATAGCTACATAAGATGTCAGAGGGGTAGTAGCTTGGGGGGTGGGTTATCACTTTATGAGGGGTTTAAAACTATTACGTTGCTTTGTACACCTGAAGCTAATAAAAAAGATAAACTGGAAAAAAAAGTAGTACCTAAACAGGGAATAAAGTCAATATATTCTAGTAACTATGTACAGGGTCAGATGGGTAGTAGACTTGGTGGGGTTATCACTTGGTATATAAATGTCTAATCACTAAGTTATTTTGTACACCTGAAACTAATTATAAAAAGAAAAAAGAAAGACTAGTGCCTAAGAAACTTCTAACTTAAACAGGCCAGTCATATTATACTTCCGCTGTGTACGCCACAGGATACTTAGGCTAGAGACTTGGAGGAACTCAAGTCAAATTTCCTTTGGAGAAATTACAAGCAAGCAGTTAGAAGTCTTGCTTACAGAAGGGTCAAAACTGAAAGAAAAGCATACATCTGATTCCAAAATGCTTTGAACTCACAAAATGCTAGAGCAAACACAAGAGCAGACATATTTCCCAGAATATTTAAGATCAGATCCAAGGTGAATCGTCTACTTAGCAGGACTAGCTTAAGCAGGGAACTGGTAATAGGTAAAGTTTAGTGAGACTGGCCAAATTGTATCTTGGAGTTTACAGAAGTGTTGGGTGGAACTTCTAAAAAGTTTCCGTAAAAATGAGAGGAGGGAAATATACTCATATTCCTCTTCTTCCATCCTGTTGGCTGGTACAGAGATGTGACAGCTAGAACATTAGCACCACCCTGGGCCAGAACAATGAGGCCCACACCCTCGTGGTGTCAAAATGTAGGCTGAAAGGAAACTGGGTCCCAGAAGACTTTGAGGAACTGTCAAACAGACCTTGGAGGGCCTGTCTCCAAGCTTTTTTACATAAGAAATACACTTCTAATTTGTTTAAGCCACCATTATCGTTTATCTATAACATGGTCCACATCTGACTGAGAGTAACTGCCCCCATGTGCCTCCTCTTTCAACCATTTCTGCCTATACACGTTTCTTCACACGGTACCCTTCACATGAAAGGGCTCCATCTCCCCCCAATAATCCAGCCAAGTCTAACACTGCCTGTTCTCTGCAAAGTTAACGCCACTGTCTCTTCTTAATATGCACTGCTCCTTTATAACACGTTCCAAGAGCACACAGTAATCCCTGAAGAACAAGAAGAAGGAGTAAAGACTTCCTATCAGCTATCAAGAATGACAATAAAGTTACAGTAATTAAGACAGTGTGGTATTGGCACAAAAACTGATGCAAGTAAATATGGATAAGTGATTGCTGACAATAACGACACTGCAGGAGTCGGGAGGAAAAAGGACAAAGCAAGAGGTATCACACTTCCTGATTTCATGCTATATTATAAAGCTATAGTCCTCAAAACAGCATGGTACTGGCGGAAAACAGACACATAGACCAATGGAACAGAATGGCGAGCCCAGAAATAACCACACATCATCAATCAACTGCTATCTGACAAGGGAGCCAAAAATACTCAAAGGAGAAAAGACAGTCTTCAATAAATAGTGCTGGGAAAACTGGACAGTCTCATGAAAAAGAATGAAACTAGACCTCTATCTTACACCACTAACAAAAATTAACTTGCAATTGATTAAAGACTTAAACGTAAGACTGGAAACCATAAAACTCCCAGAAGATAACATAGCTGAAAAGCTCCTTGACATAGGTGTTGGCAATAATTTTTTGGAAATGACACCTAAGGCACAAGCAACAACAAATAAACAACTGGGACTACATCAAACTAAAAGCTCTGCACAGTAAAAGAAATGACAACTTACAGAATGGGAAAAAATATTTGTAAAACACATATCTGATAAGGGATTAATATCCAAAACATACAAAGAATTCATACAAATCAATAGCAAAAAAACAAATAAACCAATTTAAAAATGGGCAAAGGACCTGAATAGACATTTTTCCAAAGAAGGCATATAAATGGTCATGAAAAGGTGCTCAAAATCACTAATCATCAAAGAAATGTGAATTAAAACCACAATAAAATATCACCTCGTGCTTGTTAGAATGACTATTATCAAAAAAACAAGAAATAACAAGTACTGACAAGGATGTGGAGAAAAGGGAACACTGGTACACTGTTGGTGAGAATGTAAATAGATGCAGGCACTATGGAAAACAGTAAGAAGGTTCATCAAAAAACTAAAAATAGGCCCTTCCACCATGTGAGGATACACTGAGAATCTGCGACCTGAGAGACAGCCCTCGCCTGGCCATGCTGGCACCCTGATCTCAGACTTCCCGCCTCAAGAACTGTAAGCAATAAATATCTGCTTCTTATAAGCCAAAAAAAACCTAAAAATGGAAGTACTATATGATCCAGCAATTCTACTTCTGAGACTATATCCAAAGGAAAATACTATGTCAAACAGATAACTGCACCACCATGTTCATAGCAGCGGTATTTACAATCGCCAAGACATGGAAACAACCTAAGTGTTCACAGACGGACAAATGGATAAAGAACCTGTGGTATATAGTAGTACAATGGAATATTATTCAGCCATAGAAAAGGAAATCCTGCCATTTGCAACAACATGGATGTAACCAGAGGCCATTATGCTAAGGGACATCAAACAGAGAAAGACAAATACTGCAGGACCTCACTTATATGTGAAACCTTTAAAAAAAAACATGCACACACAGACTCATAGAAAAGATATCAGATTTGTGGTTACCAGAGACAGGGGTAGGAGGTGGGGGAAATGGATAAAGGTGGTCTCGGCTACAAATTTCAAATTATACAATAACTAAGTACTGGGGATATAACATACAACAGGAGGACTATAGCTAACACTGTGTATGGTTTATCTGAAAGTTGTTAAGGGAGTAAATCCTAAGAGTTCTCATCACACAAAAAAATAATCTTTCTCTTTTTCTCTATGTATATGAGATGATGGGCGTTAACTAAACTTACTATGATAATCATTTCATAATATATGTAAGTCCAGTTGTTATGCTGTACACCTGGAACTTATACAATGCTGTATGTCAGTGTATCTCAATAAAACCAGAGGAAAAAAAAGAACTCCTGCATAAGAAAAAGGCCAAAAACTCAAGAGAAAGATTAAAAAAAAAGGGCAGAAAAGACATTTCAAAAACAGAGAATATCAAATGGTCTATAAACATAGAAAAGGTATGCAATCTTGTGTAATTATGGAAAATAAAAATTTAAAAGCGACACCATGACTCAACGCTCAATAAAAATGGCTAAAATTTCCAAGTCTGAAAATATCAAGTGTTGATGAGAATCTGAAGCAATGGGGACTCTACACTGAGAGTAGGCTGATGTGAAGTAATAAACCTCTCCGGGAAATGGTGTGGGATTATCTCCCAAAGTCAGACATATGCTTACCCAGTGAATTAGCAATCCCACTCCTAGAATTATTCATAACTGGAAGCATGTACACGGAAAATACATATAGCACTATTCACAGCAGCCAAAAATTGGCAAAGAACCCCCAAGTCCATCAACAATAGCATGAATAAATTTGGCACATCCATAAAATGGAACACTGCAGCAATGAAAACAAATGAACTACAGCTACAAGCAACAATAGGTGGATAAGAAATGAAATGTTAGCATGACATACTGAGGAATTCAGGATGTGCCTCTTTTTACATAAAGATAGATCGGGCAAAACTAAACGAGTATATTGTTTAGGGACACCTTTAGGCGGTGCCAACGCTATGAAGAAAAGCACGGCCATAATTAACCAGAGGTCAGGGCCGCCCCATCAGGAGGGGCGTCCTGAAGGGCTGGCAGTGCTGTTCCTTGAGCTGGGTGGCAGTTACACCGTGATTTTTTATAGAAATATCACTATGCCACATTCTTTAGCTTTATGACTTTTCTGAATATTAATTTCACAATTTAAAAAACTATATATTTACCTACCTACCCACCTATCTAGTTTTAAAGTAATTAGGGAAACAATTATTCTACATTCTCATGGTTTCCTTGAGAAGAGACGTCCCCAAAACGGCCTCTGTCCCCACCCCGGCCTCAAGGACTGACCGAACTGGAGCAGGAGCTGAGCGAGCCTGGCCCGTTCGTTGCTCTTCCCCTCTAACCTTTGGGCAGAGGGATGGTTTCCCATGTGCTCCCAGCTCCCAGCGATACAGAAGCTTAGCTGCAAGTGCGGATGAGCAGTGGGAGTGGGGGAAAGGAGATCTCAAGTGTTGGGTGCCAAGTTCAATTCAAGGGAGGGGAGCAGGATCAACTAGCTACTTCTGAGCTATTCCCTCCAACTGGAGTTTTGTAAAACTAAGAAAGGTGGTATTTTGGTCTCTGACTTCTGTCTCTCTCTCTCCTTTCAAAACTGGCAGGGCAAAAACAGGATGTTATTTACTGTGGCTCTAAAATAACAAGAAAGTACAAACAAATGATTTTTTTTCTAACATAAGGGAAAAGTTTACTCTTCCTTTCCTTACACTATCAACCAGGTTATAGCCTCCTTTATACACTAGAATTCAACTTTTACTTATGAAGCAACAAAATCTGCAATGAGGATCTAGAATCATAAATGATACTATTAAGATTTTTTAAGTTAGTGATTTTACAACCTTAATGAGTTAAAGAATTATGGTACATGGGGGCAGGGGAGGCAAAAGAATAATTCAGATTAATACAAATCCCATGCTCACAGGTATAACACAATGGCATACGTTCTGGAATGAGAGGCCAGGAAATGCACACAAAGAGCAAGTAATGCTGGGCAGGAAAGCCACAGACCTTGCTGGCTGCACCGCCTGCTTTCCCTGATAAAGCTGTAACACCCACTCTATTCCTCAGGATTTCCTAGCCAAGAAACTGCAGGGTAAAAACAAAATTCCTTCTCCAATACCTTACTGCTCCTGAAAACAAAACACTGCTTCTTCTCATTTTAAACATCTTATTGCAAATGACTATGTGAAAGAGGGATCATGAACTTGGGGGCAATTCATTCCACATTTATTGAGCACACATGTGCAGTAAAATGTATTAGGTTACTAAGGATAACGATAAAAGACCATTTTTACACTTCATGTGCTCAGTCTAGTTAAGGAGATAAAAAAACAAGGCTGGGGGTGAGGATGCATGTTCGGGTACAACGAGAGCCAGAAAAGAAGTTCAGATAACCAGCTAGGAATTAGAGAAATGACACCTATTAAAGTTTTAAAAGATAAGAAGTAAAACAGTGTTTGGGAACTATGTAGAGCTCAGAACGGTAGGTGCCTGTGATACAAATAAAATCCGTGGCGTAACAAGAGAAATAGATGAGAGGATTAGAACACAGAATCAAAAATCCAGAAATAGATCTATGAAATAATTTCACATATGACAAGCGTGGCACTTCAAGGAATTAGATGAGAGGATTAGAACACAGAATCAAAAATCCAGAAATAGATCTATGAAATAATTTCACATATGACAAGCGTGGCACTTCAAGGAATTCAATGAGGAAAAGAATGATTAATAAATGGAGCTACCACAACTATCCATTCATCTAACCCATCTACTGCACACTGTTCAGTACATGAACCACTAGCCACACATGGCCACTGAACACCTAAGATATGCCTACTTTGAACTGAGAAGTGATGTAAATAAAATGTACACATTTCAAAGACTTAATATGAAAAAAGAACATAAAATGTCATTAATAATTGTTGAAAATTGATTACGTGTAAAAATCTTTCATAGTGGATAGTGGATTAAGTTGGTGAAATTAAATTTAATTACACTTTTCACTTTTTTTTAATGCAGCCATGACTAGAAAGTGTAAAATTACATACTTGTAAGTGGTTCAAATTATATTTCTAATGGGCAGCACTGCTGTAGAGAAAGATCTTCCCTTTATGTCACATTTCTAAAAATAAAGATTTAAGTTAAAAAAAAAAAATACTATAAGAAAACCCAGAGAAGTAAATTAGAATCTGAGGATCAGGATGGATTTCCTAATGAGGACAACATGGTGCATGGACACGTGTATGTATGCATGTAGAAACTGCTAAGAAACAAACAACCCAACAGGGAAAAACAGTCAAAGAACAAGATTGGAAATACACAGAAAAACAAATCCCAATGACAAACAAATCATAACCACAACAAAAAGGTATTATAAATTACTAAGGAAGAAAAATGCAATGCAAGTAACTAAGACATTTCTCTACTGGGTGGGGAAAAAACAAAAACATAGATACGAAATACCTATTTCTGCTGGGGATGTGGGATAAGAAACAAACTTACTCAGTGCTGCCAAGGAAAATGTAGAGAATAGCATGCTTCAAAAAAAACAATATGATATGTCATCAAAATGGCTGGACGAGGTGAGCCTCTGGAAATCTTCCCTAGAGTTTACAACAAATTGAACAACTATAACTCCACAAAGGACTCCCTGCACAACAGACAAGCAAGACAAACAGGGCCAATACGGAATTCACCTAAAGGTGGGCAAATAGCGCGAGTGGGGGAGGAGGGAAGGGAGAAGTGCGGAGACGGAGACGGCGAGCGCAGGACACAGACCTACCTCAGTGCTCCAAGCTCACTGCATCCCGGATCTTCCGCAGCTGCGGGAGAGGGAAGACCTCGGACTGATAGGGCTCCGCTTATGGCCCACAAGGCTGAGGGGACAGCATATAATTGTAGTCACACAACAGCCTAGCCAACTGTACCTTCACGTCTTTCCTTAAGGAAAGAACAGTTTGTGAGATTGTGCCTTTCTAGGGCTCTGTTCCATCCTTGTATTTACACCTTATGTCTCTCTGTCTGTCCCCAAAAGATGGTTTGCAGCCAAAGACGGGTAAGATATCTCTCGGGAGCTACAACCTAAGCCAGGCAGAACTGAGTGGGGACCCCAAACGAGCTGCCTTGGACAGGTATGGGAAGGGGCCTTGCCTCCCCTTCCCCCTGCTTGGGAAAGTCTATTGCCAGCTCTGGCTTTCCCTTTGCACCTGTTTCCATTTCTCTCAACAGAGTTGTTACAATGTAAAAGACATGATCCTGAAAAGGTACATGCTTCAAGTAAAAACATCCTGGGACCTCCTGCTTCCGATGTTTAAAGACAAAGGGTGATTGGAATAAACATTTTCTGTTATGAGGTCTGAGCCTCACAGACCATGTAAGAAACAATGTTGCTTTCTTGTAGTTGTAGACCTCTCAATAAAAACCTCCAGCCAGCTTTACTCTGGGCTCCAGTCCTCTGAGACTGAGAGACCCCTGGTCTTCTGAGAGATTTAACTGCATTAAGTCTGTGTCTGTTTCTTGCCTAAACACTTAACCCAAACCGCCCCTTCTCGCACCCTCACTGCCCTTGTTGCACGGGACGCGACATCTGGCACCCAACGTGGGGCTCCAGAAGGGAAGGACGACTAAGAGTCGTAAGAATCTATCCTTCAGGACTATCTCAAGAAACAAGAAAAATCCCAAATAAATAACCTCACGTTACACCTCAAAGAACTAGAAAAAGAAGAACAAGTGAAACCCCAGGTCAGCAAACGAAGGGAAATAATAAAAATCAGAGCAGAACTAAAACAGAACAAAAAGACAATAGAAAAAAATTAATGTGACAAAGAGCTGGTTCTTTGAAAAGATTAACAAAATTGACAAACCCTTGGCTAGGCTAAGATCAAAAGAGAGAAGACACTGATAAACAAAATCAGAAATAAAAAAGGGTAAGTTATAACGGACGCCACAGAAATACAGAGGATCATCCAAGAATACTATGAAGGACTACATGCCACCAAATTCAAAAACTTAAAAGAAATGGACAAGTTCTTAGAAACATATAGCCTTCCAAGGCTAAACCATGAAGAACCGGAAAATCTAAACAGACCGATCACCAGTAACGAAATTGAATCAGTCATCAAAAACCTTCCCAAAAGCAAACGTCTGGGACCAGATGGCTTCACTAGTGAATTCTCCCAAACCTTCAAACAGGATCTAATACCAATCCTGCTCAAACTCTCCCAACAAATTGAAGAAGAGACAGTACTCCCTAACTCATTTTATGAGGCCAACATTACCCTGATACCAAAACCTGGTCAGAACGACACAAAAAAAGAAAACTACAGACCAATATGTCTGATGAATACAGATGCAAAAATCCTAAACAAAATTCTAGCAAATCAAATACAACAATGCATTAAACAGATTATTCATCACGACCAAGTGGGGTTCATCCCCGGGGCACAAGGATGGTTCAACATCCGCAAATCCATCAATATGATACATCACATAAACAAAATAAAGGACAAAAATCATATGATTATATCAATTGATGCAGAAACAGCATTTGACAAGATACAACATCCATTTATGATTAAAACACTTAATAAAATAGGTATAGAAGGAAAATACCTTAACATAATAAAGGCCATATATGACAAGCCCTCAGCTAATCTCATAACTAATGGTGAAAAAGTGAAGCCCTTTGCTCTACATTCAGGAACACGACAGGGCTGTCCCCTATCACATCTGCTTTTCAACACAGTGTTGGAAGTCCTCGCCAGAGCCATCAGGCAAGAGAAAGAAATAAAAGGCATCCAAATTGGGAATGAAGAAGTTAAATTGTCACTCCTTGTAGATGACATGATGCTGTACATAGAAAACCCTAAAGACTCCACCAAAAAGCTATTAGAAACAATCAACGAATACAGTAAAGTTGCCGGCTATAATATCAACATACAAAAGTCCATTGCATTCCTATATACTAACAATGAAATCTCAGAAAAAGAAATGCAAAAAACAATTCCTTTTGCAATTGCTGCAAAAAGAATAAAATACCTAGGAATAAACTTAACCAAGGATGTGAAAGTCCTATATGCTGAAAACCACAAGACATTTTTAAATGAAATTGAGGAAGACACAAAGAAATGGAAAGACATTCCATGCTCATGGATTGGAAGAATCAACATAGTTAATATGCCCATACTGGGGCCGGCCCAGTGGCTCAGGTGGTTGGAGCTCCATGCTCCTAACTCCAAAGGCTGCCAATTCGATTCCCACATGGGCCAGTGGGCTCTCAACCACAAGGTTGCCAGTTCAATCTCTCACGAGTCCCGCAAGAGATGGTGGGCTCCGCTCCATGCAACTAAGATTGAACACGGCACCTTGAGCTGAGCTGCCCCTGAGTTCCCGGATGGCTCAGTTGGTTGGAGCACGTCCTCTCAACCGCAAAGTTGCTAGTTCGACTCCCGGAAGGGATGGTGTGCTGCGCCCCCTGCAACTAGCAACGGCAACTGGACCTGGAGCTGAGCTGCACCCTCCACAGCTAAGGCTGAAAGGATAACAACTGAAGCTGAACGCACCCTCCACAACTAAGATTGAAAGGACAACTTGACTTGGAAAAAAAGCCCTGGATGTAGACACATTTCCCCAAAAAGTCCTGTTTCCCTTCCCCAATAAAAAAAAATCTTTAAAAAAAAAAATGACCATATTACCCAAAGCAATATACAGATTTAATGCAATCCCCATCAAAATCCCAATGGCATTTTTTAAAGAAATAGAACAAAAAATCATCAGATTTGTTTGGAACCACAAAAGACCCCGAATAGCCAAAGCAATCTTAAGGAAAAAGAACAATGCTGGAGGTATCGCACTTCCTGACTTTAGTTTGTACTACAGGGCAACAATAATCAAAACAGCATGGTATTGGCGGAAAAACAGACACATAGACCAATGGAATAGAATTGAGCACCCAGAAAAAAACCCAATAAATATGGACAGATAATTTTTGACAAAGAAGCTAAAAACATACAATGTAGAAAAGACAGCCTGTTCAATAAACGGTGCTGGGAGAATTGGAAAGCCACGTGCAAAAGAATGAAACTAGACTACTATCTGTCACCATGTACCAAAATTAATTCCAAATCAAAGACTTAAGCATAAGACCTGAAACAATAAACTGCATAGAAGAAAACAGGTACTAAAATTATGGACCTTGGGTTCAAAGAACATTTTACGAATTTGACTCCAAAAGCAAGGGAAATAAAAGCTAAAATAAACGAATAGGACTATATCAAACTTAAAAGCTTCTGCACAGCAAAAGAAACCATCAACAAAATAAAGAGGCAACTAACTGAATGGGAGATTTTTGCAAACAGTGCCTCCGATAAGGGGCTAATATCCAAAATATACAAGGAACTCATGCAACTCAACAACAAAAATAAACAAACAACCCAACTGAAAAACGGGCAGACTATCTGAAGAGACATTTCTCCAAAGAGAACAAACAAATGGCAAATAGACATATGAAAAAATGCTCAACATCGCTAATCATCAGAGAAATGCAAATAAAAACCACGATGAGATATCACCTCACCCCAGTCAGAATGGCTATCATCAACAAGACAAATAGTAACAAGTGTTGGAGAGGCTGTGGAGAAAAAGGAACCCTCATACACTGTTGGTGGGAATGCAGACTGGTGCAGCCGCTATGGAAGGCAGTGTGGAGGTTCCTCAAAAAGTTACGAATAGAATTACCATATGACCCAGCAATCCCTCTCCTGGGTATCTACCCAAAAAATCTGAAAACATTTATCCATAAAGACACGTGTGTTCCATGTTCATTGCAGCTTTGTTTACGGTGGCCAAGACATGGAAACAACCAAAATGTCCTTCGATAGACGAATGGATCAAGAAGTTGTGGTATATATACACAATGGAATACTATCGACGTTAAGGAAAGATGATATAGGAGCATTTATGACAACATGGATGGATCTTCAGAGTATAATGCTAAGTGAAATAAGTCAGACAGAAAAAGCAGAGAACCCTATGATTTCACTGATATGTGGTATATAAACCAAAAACAACAAAAGAACAAGACAAACAAATGAGAAACAAAAACTCATAGACACAGACAATAGTTTAGTGCTTACCATAGGGTAAGGGGGGTGGGGAGAGGGAGATGAGGATAAGGGGGATCAAATATATGGTGATGGAAGGAGAACTGACTCTGGGTGGTGAACACACAATGGGATTTATAGATGATGTAATACAGAATTGTACACCTGAAATCTATGTAACTTGACTAACAATTGTCACCCCAATAAACTTTAATTAAAAAAATAAAAGAAAACCAATATGGCAATACCCATTAAGATTATAACTCCACAATGTTTCTACCCAGGAACCCTTCTCACAATAATAAATGCACTATACATAAGGGCACGTATTCAGAGAATCTTTATTGTAACACCATTTATACAGCAGGAAAAAAAAGAAAAAAAAAACCTAAGTAAACGCCCACCTGCTGAGAAAGGGCTGAAAAATGTATAGTATCTGCAGAACAAGACCTGTTATGCAATCATTAAAAATGTTAAATGACGGGACAGCCGGGTTGCTCAGTTGGTTGGAACGTGGGCTGTGAATGGCAACCGGTTCAATTCCCACGTGGGCCAGTGGGCTGTGCCCTCCACAACAAGGTTGAGGGACGGCCACTTGGAGCTGATGGGCCCTGGGAAAACACACTGTCCCCCAATAAAATCTTTTTTAAAAGTAATTGAGGTGTAAAAGATTGAAAATAATTGCAAAAACCGCAACTACTTTGGAAAAAAGAAAGTTAAATGAAAAATATTACTAAAATTTTTTACATCTGAAAATATAAGCACTGGCTCCGTAGTAGGGAAACAGACTATCTCATAATATGCTGGTGTGGACATACCATCATTAGACTTTTAAATTTTTATGCCCTTTGACCCAATAGCCCAATTTCTAGGAATCTGTCCTACTAATATATGGCATGACCATCTAAAGATACATGTGCAAATATATTAAATCACCTTGCACACCTTAAAGTAATACAATGTTATATGTCAATTATATCTCAATAAAACTGGGGGGAAACACATACATATGTGCAAGGATGTTCACTACAGCTTTTATTTAATAAGATTTGGGAAGAACCTAAATGTGTACTCAAAATAAAATGGCTGAATAAATTATATGTCTACACAATGACTAACACAGACTTGGAAAAGAATGAGGTAGCTTTATGTAACTGAACTAAAAAGATAGAAGATAGTCAGTATAAAGTATAAAAAGCAAACTGAAGATTGTCTATGCTTGAATTTTTTCATAATTAAAAAATGGAGAAAAAAAAAGGTGGGGGAAAATTCGATGCCTTGCCTTTTTCTGAGTAAGAGTCTCAGAAGTCTGGATTGTTGAACCCTCTTCATCCCCAAGCCACCATACGTGACTTTGACCAGTTTTCTACCTGCACTGCTAGTATATTCTTTTCTTCTATATGACTCAGTAATTTTAAGCTATTTGCTTCTGTTCTCCCTTCCTGATATAAAAACACTAAAGTGTGTATTTCTAAGTTTTCGTCTTATTAAAAATGTCATCTCATTATTATACTTCATTTTTGCATAGTCCTGTGTTGGAAATCCCTTGGTACAAATCAACATTACAACTCATGACTGTCCCTTCAAAACAAAGCTAAAGAGGCTGACTATCCAGTTAGTGGCTTTCAAATTCCCCTACCTGAGAATTGAGGCGTTTTGTGAACTAGAACAAGTACTGTTGTTCTAGTACTCTAATCCCTAATGGCCAAATAGCAATGAGGGAAAAGTTAATAAATGTGATTTTCTCAATTTTAATCCTCTTCAATCATTGGCAACCTTAAAAAGAAAAGTGAACGAAAAGAAAACCAGTAAAGAAAAAGTAGACTAATTGTACTTAGCATGTGTGATCAGAAATCTTTATAACGCACACTTTTTAATATTTTCTGCAAGTAAATAGTTTCTAGCTCCCAGGATGAGGTTAAATGCTGCACAGTGTAAACATCACAATTTACACAGGAACAAGTTGGGTCATTGGCCATTTCCCTCGGGGGGCACACCAAAACTTGCTCATGTCTTTCAATAAGCGTTCTGCATGCCAGACGTCGGGGGAGAGCCGGCGGGGCCAGCTGCCTCCTCTACCAGCAGTGTCATACCCACCTTCACTAACTCCTCCCCGCCCCCTTTACACCTTTACCCAGCACCTACTCCCGGCCCAGTCCCAACTTTTCCCCTGCCCCATCACCCCTCTACTCATCACTAGCTCCTCCCCAGTCTCATCACACCTCTTTCAGCAGACGCTTCCTCTGCCTCATCGCTGCAAAACCACCTGCTGCGAAGCTTCCAACACCAGGAGAGGAAAGCAGGGGACTATATTGCAAAAATCTGTAGTCCCCATACAAGCACCGTCTGCTCTCGCGGAGAATCTCAAGTCACAGCCCCAAAACGGGAAGAGCGCGCCTGGGCTCGCACACAGTTATTAACGGGCGTTTCGGGCGCGCTTGCGGCCGGGCCCAAGCCAGGAGCTGAGGACACAAAGGTGAGCAGTAGAGTAGCGGGACCAGCTCAATCGGGACGCCCAGTCCAGCGGGGGAGGTGATCATTTCTTTAAAGCCCGCATAGTAGAGGTAGGGCGAGGAGCACTTCAAGCCCACGGCTGGGAGAATGTACTTAATCCCTGAACAGTAAAGGGCTAGCGCTAAGCTAGTCGGAAGTGACGTGCCTGCTGAGACCCGCAGGTCCACCACGTAATTGGCCGCGCCTCACCTAGCCACCTTCTCCCCGGAATGGCCCGCAGACGATAAGTGCAGCTGCAAGTCCGCCGCCCGCCCTCGCCCCGCCCCCGGGGCTCCCGGCGCCACCCGGGGTCAGCCGAGCCCAGCCGGAGTCCGAGCCGCGGCCGGGACCGGAGAGCCTCGCCTGCCCGCGCCCGTCAGCGCCCTGCGGGCAATGGGCTTCAGAGCTCAGCCACGCGCATGCGCGGCCCTCTCTCCAGCGGACTCCTCAGGTCACCTGGACGACCACGTTTCAGCCACCTGCCCCTCCAGGTGCCTTCTCGCCCTTGACTCCTTCTGCAGATTGTCACCACCGGCCTCCCGCCTTCTTCCGCAGGCACCGCTAGGCCGTCCCGCGGCCGCCCGCCGATACCACGGCTTCCACTGACACAAGCCTCTCGGCGCCGTTTCCGCTTCCGGCGAGTATTGTGTGTCGCGCTGCGGGGCGGGGGCGGGGGGAGGAGGAAAGAGGGAGGCAGTGCTCCGGCGGCTCCGCGCCCCGCACTACCGGACCCGAAGCCGGGAAGGTAGGTGCTGTCCCGCCGCCGCGCCGGGGCCGCGGGGCCTGTCCCGCCGGCCGGTTCCGCACGCCGCGTCCCAGCGCCCCGCGACTGCGTCACCAGCCCCCGCACGTAACCACCGCTGCCTCCTCCCGCCTCGGGCCCGGGCGGACGTTTTGCCGCCCCGGCGACGTCAGCGCGTCCGGCGTTGCTTGGCTACCCCGCCGTTTCCCCGTCCCGCTGCCGCTCGCCTCCCCCGGTGAAACTCTGACGCGGTCACCGCGGGTCTCGGCTGCGTCATAGCAGCGGGCATCCCACCTTCACGTCACACTCCTCCCCACCTGGACACATCCCTCCTTCCCTGCCAAGCTCTCCCTCCTGTCCGGTACCCCTGCGCCAGATCTGACGGGAGCCGGAGCCGGGGGTGGGGCCGAGCTGTGGACCACGCTCAGGAGCGGGTCGCAAGGCGGGACCCCGGACAGTGGTAGAAACAAAACGAGGACGTCCCTGAAGTTTGCCCTTCTTCAGAGACACGAGGAACAGAGGGAAAGAAATGACCAATCCAGAGGCGCCCGAGGCCTCAGCATGGCTGTAGCTCCAAGCCCTCTCCGTACTCTCCTGACCTTTTCCCCATTTCTTCCACCCCGCTTCGTTGCCAGTCAGATCCCTCCTGGTGCCTAACTCTGCATACAGTTCAACTCACCCCAGGTGAGGAGGACACCTAATTCCTAGGATATTGGGGTAAGCCAGGATCACTACTCACAGTTGGAGTTCCATAGGTGGAGAAAAATCATCTAACTGAACGGTCTCTCCTGCTTGAGGGAAGAAATTGAGGTCCAAATAAGTTACTACTGCAAGTTAAACACTTTTCACGTGTGCCATCAATATATACAGGAGTAATCGTTGTCAACCCATCTCATTTAGAGGCACTTCTCTCTCAGCACATAGACCTACTAAATTTCGTTCCTTCTGTTGCGACCCTTGGAGGGGAGGGAGGAGAGACAGGTGGGGTGATAGGAATAGGGAAACCAACCATTTCATAGATTAAAATGGTGATATTTTAAGGATGGAGTGCAGGACCAGTCTTCTGCTTTTATAAATGCTTTATGCATTTCCAATTCTTTTGAGGCTTCACTTGGACATTTTGATTGCCTTCTTTACTTTTCATTCCCAACCACTCCAAAACCTATAGTTGGAGGCACAGTATGTCCAAGGAATTAGTTATCGATAGCTATTTCATAAGACTCCAGTCCCTGCAGGATATTTAAAATAGATTTTTTTCATCCCTCTTTCCAAGAAGTTATCGGCATGGACTCATGTAATACACCCTTTAGTAGAGTTGCCCTGAGTTTATCACTTTTCAGAAGTTCCAAATGTACCATTGCACACAAATAGAATAGGATGTTGTGTGAATCATTTCATTCCAAGAGGAGGGCACACTTCCTCTAGGCTAGTCTGACAAAAGGAAGAAGAATTTCAGTCTTTCCTGAAAAGAAGGTTGTTAGCCTTGCCTAACTAATTCCGTTTATTACTGTTTGGAAGAGAGAGAGAGAACAGTGGCAGAGAATCAAGCTTGGGCTCCAATGGACTATTGTAATAAAACTCTTCTGTAACATTAAACTTTAAAATGTACCTCATTTAAGAAATCTTAATACTTTGACTTTTATGGCACTTTGCACTTTCGCAAACTCCTTTCTCATCTATTAGAAAAATATGTCACACTAGGGATAAATTGGTCTGGAATTATTGGTGTTAAGATAGAAGTGGGATGAGCCTGGTCAGAAGTATACTGAGCTAGAGTTGAAAGAAGCCTCCGTTTCTAACAAGAGAAAGCAGAGGTAAAAATCAGAAGAGATTGGGAGTTCTGTGTCAGTTTACTGAAGATGAAAAAAAATTAGATCGATAGCTGGGAGTCACAAGTTTTGAAAACAGAGAAACAAAAGAGAGGTTGAATCTGGTGCAAGAGAAGATGTGAAATACCAAAATGGGGCTAAATGTGGAGTTAGGATTTTACATGGGGGTAAATGTCAAGAGCAGGGATGCAGCAAAATTAAACCTCCAACTAACATTTTTCTCTGCTCCCTTCCTGTCCCAAAGTTACATAATGGCAGAGACAAGTCTGTTAGAGGCTGGGGCTTCTGCAGCCTCCACAGCCGCAGCCCTGGAGAACTTACAAGTGGAGGCAAGTTGCTCTGTGTGCCTGGAGTATCTGAAGGAGCCTGTCATCATTGAGTGTGGGCACAACTTCTGCAAAGCTTGCATCACACGCTGGTGGGAGGACCTAGAGAGGGACTTCCCTTGTCCTGTCTGTCGAAAGACATCTCGCTACCGCAGTCTCCGGCCTAATCGTCAACTAGGCAGTATGGTGGAAATTGCCAAGCAGCTCCAGGCCGTCAAGCGGAAGATCCGGGATGAGAGCCTCTGCCCTCAGCACCATGAGGCCCTCAGCCTCTTCTGCTATGAGGACCAGGAGGCTGTATGTTTGATATGTGCAATTTCCCACACTCACCGGGCCCACAATGTCGCACCACTGGACGATGCCACACAGGAATACAAGGTAGGGAACCAGACACATGATGTCAACATGGGGCAAAAGGGAAGAGCACATAGGGGAGCGGGGGCTCCCTGGGTAGAGGATCGTAAGCTCCAGACTGTATCTCGTCCTCACTCTGGAGTCCCCTCAGAGCTACAGGCATGGGATATGTAGTCCATCTGATCAGTTATCCTCAAGCATGAATAAGAGCAGTGGTGAGCAGTACCCCAAAATTTCTCTTGGACTTTTCTAACACATTTGAGTATATGTGGTCTTGGGATGTATCATTCCATAAATGAATGAAACCACATGGAGAAGCTCAAACTTAGGAAGAATTGAAAAGTGGTCTGGTTTCCTCATTCCATCTGCCTGCTCAGACCACCCCTGTTCTTACCATTGGTATTGGGAATAGGGTGACATCACTTTAGACTGATTGCCACCAGGTGAAGCTGGACCAGTCTGTTATCCATTATCCCCAGATAATGGATAACATGATGTCTGGTTTGACTTATTGCTGGGACACAGGATAAATGTTTGAGTAACAAAAACTAGAGATTTTAATCTCTTAGCAGTTTATCAAGTATTTTGCTTAATTATGTTAATAAAATCTTGGAAACAAGATTTAAGGTAGTTTGCAGTATAAGTAATTAAGATTATATTTGCAGGTGGTTAGAGTTGGATGGAAGAACAAATTTAAAGAATGACATCAGGGTACAGAAGGTCACTTTGACAATAATAGGCAGTTAGTTGACTTAGAAAATGGATAAGGTTGGTGATAGCTGGACCACTAAGATTCAGTGAGAGGAAAGTTTAGTGAGCAAGGAAGATGATGGGGACAGGCTAGTGGCAGGAGGAGGGACCTAGAAGAAATTGGCACCCCAAATGACGGTCAAAGAAGTGAGTTGGATCAAGAGGTGGTGAGATGGATAGAATGCAAACAAGTGGTTTAAAACAAATGGGTTAACTTTTGAATGTCGGCTGTACCAGCCAACCCCAGTTGCCACCTGTCCCACTTCCCACTACTCAGGAAAAACTGCAGAAGTGCCTGGAGCCCCTGGAGCAGAAGCTGCAGGAGATCACCCGCTGTAAGTCCTCGGAGGAGAAGAAACCTGGAGAGCTCAAGGTAAAGGCAGCGACCCCATGTGGGCTGCGCCATAGGCAATTAACCAGATGTTAGCCACACATTACTTAGTCCACAAGTTTTAATTCATTAGAAGAACGCTGTTCCCTCTAAAAGATGGTATTTTCTTAGGCTTGATTGTCATTAAACATTGTATTTAAATTACCTGTCATGGGTTAAGTATTGAGAAGGATGTAAGAGGTGAAGGACAGACAACTTACGTCTGCAAGTTCGAGCCCGTTGGTCTCCTTTTCTTTGTACAGCAGGGAAGGAGACTCTGCTGGGAGTGTAGGGATAGGAGTTTCTTAGAGGGACTGAGGAGAGGAGAATTTAGAAGGTTCACTGGGCAGGAAGGGAGAGGGAGCCGACCAAGAGCTCCCAAAAGAACTGCCCAGTGGCATTAGGACCACATTGTCTTAACTCGCGTAAGCTCAAGTGTGCCAGATGATGTTCCTAGAATGTTCCTCCCCTCCCCATCCTCTACCTGTAGGATCCTATCCACCCTTCATCCAGAGTGAAAGCCACTTCGTATGCAGCTTTTCCTGACTGACCCTTCAGAAATTAGCTTGCTTAATTTTCATACAGTTTTTCATCTCTTTCATAGCATTACCATATTTGTACCTTGGTATTTTGGTATCTGCTTTATTTCTTCTACTGAACATTGAACAAGTATCAATAGTAGCAGTAATAATAACTAGTATTTATTGACTCCTGTGCATTAATTCATTGGGTGTCCATGGCATTCCAAACTTCCAGCATTATAGTAGGTCTTAGGGTTCTGCTTAGCTTGAATTTCTGAGTTCAGGCTAGACTTGGCACAAGTGGGAAATAAAGAAGCTACAAGACAAAGGGAAGAAAGTCCTGGAGGTCATCATTGGCAAGGGTGAACTTAGAAACCTTGTAAGGTAGGTGTCATTACCCCTAGTTTATGCAAGAGGAAGCTGAACTTGGATGGTCCAAGTCTAGTCCGAGCACACAGCCAGTTTGTGGTAAAACCAGATATGCTAGTTCTGCTTGAATCAACCAATATTTATTAAGCTTCCAGTACAGGCCAACCCTGTATTTGACACTGGGAAACGATAATGAGCAAAAACACAGTTCCTGCCTTCCTTGCGCTTACAGTCAAGTAGAAAACATAAATAATGGTGTGGCACAAAAAATAGTTGCAAGTTCATCAGAAGACAACATAAAAATTTGACCTCGTTAAAGGATTCCAGAAGAAATTATGAGTTTTTGCTGTTGAGACTTAGGGATCACCAGAAATTAAACACAGACAAAAAAAAATAGTAGAAACACTAATTTTTAAACAATACATTTCAACAAAAAGCAACTATTATTACCTTAGTCCTTTATACATTTTAACAAAGCAAGCATTTCAGTTTTTTTAAATTTGAACTGATCTTGATTGCAAAGGTGAACTTTACAAAAAAAGTTTTTTGATCTTTTGAAGAGCTCCTGAGAAATTTAAAATATGTGAAAACAAAGCTTATTCCCAGCATTAACTTTCCTCTTCCTTTTGATCAGGAAAGTAAAGGATAGAGAGGGGAACAAACATTTTTTAAACTTGTAAATACTTAAACAGAGCTTTGGTGTTTTTGAAAATGTAAGTCATTGTTTCAGTGGTCTCAGAAACGACCACCAACCTTTCTTTCGTGACCATTTGAATTCTCCTTCCTCCTTCTCCCTTATCTCCACCTCCAGAATCAGATCCTTTTAAAAATAATTTGTAATTAACCATGCTGAGGTGAAAGTTATTGGTAAAATAATCTTTAAAAAGAGATTGTCATGTATAATATAACATAAAGTAATTTGTAATAAAATCTGTGTAATATTTGGATATGACTACCCTGAAAGACACTATAATTTAGTTATATCCTTGCACCTACATGTAACATCATCAACAATGCAACAAGTACAAGCTCAGACTGAGGTAATTGTATAGTAATGTTGACTCAAATACCACAGCCAGCTTACATCTTGGTGACATGATTTTTTTCAAAATGATAAATAACTTTTGGTAAAGTTCTAAGAAAAACAAAATACAGTCTTATTCAGCCATTCCTGAAAACCTCGGGTATATTAAAACTGTATAAAAATTACTCTTATGTTTATGTATAAAACAGCACTCCAATTCAGGCCTATGATTTTGAATATCCAGCAGAACATTAGAAAATGGTGCAGGACAGTTTATCTTGCAGGGTCGTCTCACACATTGGAGATGCTAGCATTCTTGCCAGGAGCACCTCCATCATGGCAAACAAAAATGCTCCCCTGCCAAACCCTGCGTTTCCAAAATATCCCTAGAGGGAGCTAACACCCTCATTAAGAACCACTGGCCTACAAATACAGAGTGAAAAAAGAGAAGGATTACGGGATTAGACAAGGAGACCCCTTTTGCTTTCTATTTACCTCAGTTATGAATCCTAAGTTCCACCCATTCATAACCCCTGTGCACACACATGCACACACACCGCTGTGCTTTACCTAAAGGTAAATGTGGGAATGAACATATTTTGTCCTGATGTGGGCCTGAGAGGGCAGCCATGCAATGGGAAGCAGCAGCAGTTCTAGAACTGGAGCTCATCAGCCTCTCTCGGCAGCTAGCTGAAGTCCAGAAACACCAGGCTTTACACCCACCGCCTTTGAGCCCGCTCTGCTTGCCCTCAGTCCTGCCTTCACTCCCTTCCACTTCTCCTTCCAGAGCCCCAGTCTCTGCTTCTCACTTTGCTCCCTTCTTGGGCTGATTCCCCCATCGGCTGTGCCACTTGGAGAATCCTCTGGGAGGTCACTTGTTGCAGTGGAGGTTCAGCACAAGGGAGGATGTGCTTGCTGATGACCCTCAGTAAGAATCAGGCTGCTATTTGAGTCCTGTATTTTCAAACTTCAGGAATATTCAAGTTTAAATCCATTTGCTGGATGAGAGAAAGCATGGTTCAAATTTCAAGAAATTAATTTACTGAGAAACTTTGGAACCTGTTCCTAGGATGGCAACTGTCAATTCTCTGAAGTGACTTGAAACTGTTTAACAGGGTCAGCACTGAAATCTACATATATATTTTGTAACAGCCCATTACCAAAATCTTACCGATTCTGATACTTTTCCAGTTGATTCTATCTGGTAGATATTTTTATCAGGTAGATGTCTCACAATATACAAATGATGAGAATCTTATCTCTCAACTTTCCAGTGTTTATACTTTCCTCTTTTTAACAGATTGCATCAGCTAGAAGTTTATCATCAGATATATCAGATATTTCTGATACCTAAAATAGTTTGTAATTGTATTATTGAGTTCTTATATCTTGAATTTTTTTTTACTAAAACATAAAAGTACTGCTTTTTTAGAAGTTAATGTAATTAAAGAAAATTAACTTTTTTAAACATTGATTTTTTTTTTTTCCGAATCTCCCCAGTGGTCTTCACTCCCACGTCATCAGTGGGGGTAACAGTGGGGATGGGGCCCTTCCTTATAGAAGAAAATTGCAAACATGAGTGTGCTGTTAAATAGTTTCACTGTTTAACACTGGAATCTGTGTTCATACGCGTGGCAGTTGGGGAGGGAAAGGCACCCTGTGCCCCACCGGCCCTGCTAAACATAACACCCTCCCTCTTTCCTCAGAGACTAGTAGAGAGTCGCCGACAGCAGATATTAAAGGAATTTGAAGAGCTTCATAGGCGGCTGGATGAAGAACAGCACATGTTGCTTGCGCGCCTGGAGGAGGAGGAACAGGACATTCTGCAGCGCCTCCGGGAAAATGCTGCTCACCTTGGGGACAAGCGCCGGGACCTGACCCACTTAGCTGCTGAGGTGGAGGGCAAGTGCTTACAGTCAGGCTTCGAGATGCTTAAGGTTCGACCTTTGCCCCTGCACAGCCCCGCGGGTCGAGCACAGTGTAGCTTTGCACAGGCCGTTTTGTCCGCCCGGGATGCTCCCTTTGCCCCACTTCTCTAAAATCAGTTCTTTCTCCTAGATACACTCAAAGGATCTATTTCTACAGAAAGGCTTCTCTGATTTCTTCCATCCCCTTCTGATCATTTCTGTGTTCTTACGTCTTGTCAACAATTATGTGCTTAATTTGTACCAAAGAAAACAATCCACTCTTTTGAAAGGAGTGGGTCTAGTCTGAATTCGTGAAAAATACTATGCATTAAAAATTGTATAAATGCAGTTACCATTACTTTTAAGTCCTGGAACTTGATTTACCTAGTGCTAAAAAAAGAATAGAAACTTAGTTTGAAGGACACTTGAAGTTATGTATAAATAATATATTGTTTTTGATATGTAAATGGTGCCTCTAAAATGTTTGAAATAATTTGTTCTCTTAAACAGATGAATGGTGTTAGTAAGACTGTAGAAAACATATTTCTTACCTTAGAGATCAGATTGCCAGCATTTGAATCAGTGAGGCTTCGTTGTGCATTTCTCTGCATGCTGATGTATGCCTTGGTATTTATTCTTATGTCCTTTCATGTATGTGTGTTCTGCCTTCCACATTAAACTGGGAAATCCTTGGCGGGCAGAGATTTGTCTTCTTTGTCTTCTGGACCCCAAGTATTTGCAAATCAGGATTGGCACAGAGTTATTAATGTTTATTAACCAGTACCAGATGGGGGATACCAAACAATAATGGGAAAGTGTGATTCATTCCTATGCCACCAGCCTGGAACTATCTGTACTGATCCTCAAGGAGACAGGTGTGTGGTTGGTACTTGGGGGACAGAGTAAAGAGCAGACACAATCCCTGCACCTTGCGTCGAGCTCCCACTGTGCTTGGGGAGCAAAGACAAGCACACAGGAACCATTTGGAAGTGATAGAAATGACCAAGTTTCGTGATGACCAGATGCAGTTGGGAGAGATGTGCTCAGATAGCTCTGGAGTGCTTCCCCTGGATTGTGACCCTCAGTTTGCCCCATTCCTATTTTAGAAGTCTAGAACTTTGGAGGGGAGGGGGAACCTTTTGCCTGTAGGACCCTTGACTACCAGGACCAATTTGCTTTCTTTTCTCCTTCCCTCTAGGATGTCAAAAGTACCCTGGAAAAGTAAGTGATTCTTGTATCTCTTTGAGTGAGTCAGGTCTTGGTTAGAGACTTAGGGGTACAGTAAGGAGCTGGGGGAATAAGAGTAGAAGAGTCACACAGCGTCTGGGTAGGATATGGGTGCATTACATCCAAGAAACCACTTAGAAACAAATCATCGGGACAAATCGTTCCTTTCCTCTTTCCATTTGAGCATCAGGACTTCCTTGTTAAAAAAGATAATCAAGATAATGTGGAATCAGATTCTCCCTGTGCCTGAGTGTGGAACTGTATCCAAACAAGATGGAAGGAGGAAGAGGTTGGGAAAGGTGGGGGTGAGGTGGTTACCCATTTGCATGAAATATAACAATATCCCCAGAAAGTTCTGGGACTCATTCTTAAAATAAGGATCTGTCCAGGGGACCATATGGCTCTCCATAAATTGACAAAAGAAAGCAATACACAAGTATTTTTCCTCAGGGAGGAGGGAGAAAATCAGAGGGTGGAGAAATGTAGTTTCTCCCTAAAGATGTCAGCATCTGAATACTCACTCGCCTGGAGCTTCCCCTGACCCTGCCCTTTCTTCCCCTATCTCCCTATCCCTCCTAGATGTGAAAAGGTGAAGACCATGGAGGTGACTTCAGTATCCATAGAGCTGGAAAAGAACTTCAGCAATTTCCCCCGACAGTACTTTGCCCTAAGGAAAATCCTTAAACAGCTAATTGGTGAGTTATTCCCAAAAGGAAAGTAGCAGAGGGAATCAGCAGAGAGAAGAAAGTCTTTAGGTCCTACTTTATCTGGGCTTCAGCTATCTCGTCTGTGCCCACACCACACCCACCCCTTTAGCTGGCTGTCAGTCCCTCTGGGTCACAGGACTCCAAGTGAGAAGCCGTAGGTGTCTTCTACTCTTAGGCCCTGACTTTTCTGAGTAGGGACCCAGAAAAGTTAAATAATTTGCCTAACCTTGTCCCCTCTTGAGAGTGGAAGGAAATATCATTAATATTTACTCAGAGAAAAGAATCATAAAGAAGGACCGTTCCAGGAAAACACACCTAGTCACCCTGCCCCTAGACCCCCGACGACACCTGCTCTTGTGTCCTTCTGAGCGTTTTCCATTCTTTCTGGCCATTGGACTGTGCCTGTGCTTCTCTGCACAGTAAGATAGGTGATGATATCGGGGCCTGGAGGGAGGACCAGGCAGTGGCCTACACTCCCAAGACAGCATTATCTGCTGATTTTAGGGCCCGGCTGAGAAGTGAAGCCGGTGTTCCCTCCCCTCCCGTAGCTGACACCCTGGATTGAGAAAGTTAACCAAACCACAGTGTTCCGGGGGCTTTTAGGGGAGCAGACTCTGGAAGGCAGGGTGGAAGAGTGAGGCAGGGGCATTTAGCTATTCCCGTCCTCATCTAGCTCCCCACTCTGGCTTCTCCCGCCAGCGGATGTCACCCTGGACCCTGAAACTGCTCACCCTAACCTAGTGCTGTCGGAGGATCGTAAGAGTGTCAAGTTCGTGGAGACAAGACTCCGGGATCTCCCTGACACACCACGGCGTTTTACCTTCTACCCTTGTGTCCTGGCCACTGAGGGCTTCACCTCAGGCCGACACTACTGGGAGGTGGAGGTGGGCGACAAGACCCACTGGGCGGTGGGCGTGTGCCGGGACTCTGTGAGCCGCAAGGGCGAGCTGACGCCCCTGCCTGAGACTGGCTACTGGCGGGTGCGGCTGTGGAACGGGGACAAATACGCCGCCACCACCACGCCTTTCACCCCTTTGCACATCAAGGTGAAACCCAAGCGAGTGGGCATATTCCTAGACTATGAGGCCGGCACACTGTCTTTTTACAACGTTACAGACCGCTCTCATATCTACACCTTCACTGATACTTTCACTGAGAAACTCTGGCCCCTCTTCTACCCAGGCATCCGAGCTGGCCGAAAGAATGCTGCACCACTTACCATCAGGCCCCCCACAGATTGGGAGTGACAGGTAGGAACATGGCGATGACTGGGGTGAGGCAGGGTCAAGAGCTATGGGCCTGCCTTCCTGCGACCTGCTGGCATGTCTTTGTGTCTGCCTGGTTTCAGTCCTGAGCCGTCAGGGAGAAGCACCTTGGTTTCTAGAATGGTTTATATGGAGGAGGAGTAGGACTGGGCTGGCATGAGAGCACAGCTGTGTCGCCCTCCTAACCGTCACAGTGGGGAGCCGGTTCCGAGGGATTACCTCCCCTGACGTCCATCAGGTTTTCTGTTGCACAAGGATGGATTGGAAAGGGAGAGAGCCTTTTCCAGGATCAGCAAGTCTTTGGGAGGGTCTGATGTGTTCAAACCAGAGGAGGAGACAGAAACCCCTGTACATCTTTTTAAGGTGTTCTTTGACCCAGAATAGTCTTGTTTTTTTTAGGAAGACCACAGGGGTGTATGTACCTCTAGATTGAAATAAAAATGAATGACAGTTGCTCTCATGGGTCCAGAAGTTGAGGAGTCTTTCCCTGGACAGAGACGGGGCATCAAGAAGGTTAGAAAGGTCAGGGAAGGGGGTTAAAGGAACAGATTCTTAGATACTAATGAAGGGGAGAGGAGTTTCTTTGGTCTTCTATTCCCAGAGTAAGGCTGTCATTGTGAGTAGGGTCAGCCAGAGGGAGGAAGGTGGGGAGGAGAAGGGAGAGAAGGAAAAGGAGAACCTGGTCCTTGTCTCAGCCTTCAGTGGAGCTGGCTTACTGCCTGACCCCTTAGAGCTGATTGTCTCCAAGAAGTTGACCACCTTACTCTTCAGTCGTGAGGTGCCACTGATCCTTCAAGACACTGTAGTGAGAGCATAGCTTTCACTGCTTTCCCAAGTGAACTTGGAAAGGAGACAGACAGGTATTAGAGGAAAGAGAAAAATATACCTATCCAAAGCTCTGGCCTTAAAGAATGTTACTAAATAGTTACTCCCATGCTGTCAGCCTTGTTACATGGTTATGGTTTCCAAGCCAGAAAGGGAGAAAGGAAATGGAGTCTTCCTCAGCCCGAGGTCAGGGTAGAAGAGGGTGGTGTGTGTAGGGAAGGGCCAGACGGCCATCTTCCTTGTACCTGTGTGCACCTGGCAGAAACTGGTGTTCACAAGAGCTGGTCTTCTACTTGTTTGCTGCCATTCTTCACCACTTGCCATTTCCCCTATCAGAGAATGTAAATCATTTAATGTTAGGCCAAAACACACAACCTGTAGGGTACATATGTTGTTGAAAAAGGTAAAGCAATGCATGCCAAACCAAACTGAAATAACTTGGACTATCTGCTGCTTGGGTCATTGGGTTCACAGAAGATTGGGATAAGAAACTGCAGTTTATTGAGGGCATTTCAGTTCTTCCTGCCACCTCAACAGGACTTTGTCCAGACTCCTCTTACCTTTGTGCCTTGACTGTGGTTCTTTGTGGCGAGATGCTTTGGTTGGTAAAACATAATATGGAACAAAGGATCCACTGAAGTGATCTCTGTGTCGTGTGGTGATTTGACAACGGCCTCTGTTGATGTGTAAGAATCACTGGGTATTAAAAACGCATGTTCCTGGGCTTGCCCTTAGTGATTGATCAAGGTCTGTAGCGGGTCTGGGCATCTTCATTTTAAGCATACTCCTTTCGTTTGGGTCTGGAATATTTGTGAAAGTCACCCTGAAAGAGGTTTCAGCCACTTCCTCTGCGCTGGAGGCCTGGTTCCCTACGCGGCCTGATGAGGTTTGGGGGCGGGGGGGGGGCTCATGCTCTCCTGAGTTAGGCTGCCCTCTCCCTGTTTCAGGATTCATACATGTTCTGCCCCTCTAGTTCTCATCCCTCTACTTCTGACCCCTGGAACCAACCGGTGGTCACTAACTGTGAAGCAGAGGTAAACACCAAATGGAAGACAGAAAGAGGTCACAGGGAGGGATTGTGATCTATGTCTGTGTTGGGGGCGGGGTATAGTTTCAGTTTCAGGGGCAGGAGATGCTGTTGACAGGTTTCTGTGCTCCAGTACCTAAGACTAGGAGTTAGTGTGTTTAGTACTGCATAACAGGAAATGTATGAGGTCTGACAGTTAAATTGGCAAACTCATTGCAACAATGTTGCTAACCTTTTTGGATATCAGAGGGATTATTCATTCTGAATTTGTACCAACTGGACAAACAGTTAACCAACTTTACTGTTTGGAAGTGCTGAAGGGGCTGCATGAAATAGACGACCTGAACTTTTCGCCAACAATTCATGGCTCTTGCATCACGACAATGCACCAGCTCACACGGCACTGTCTGTGAGGGAGTTCTTAGCCAGTAAACAAATAACTATTGGAACACCCTCCCTACTCACCTGATCTGGCCCCCAATGACTTTTTCCTTTACCCAAAGATAAAGGAAATCTTGAAAGGAAGACTTTTTGATGACATTCAGGACATCAATGGTAATGTGATGAGAGTTCTGATGGCCATTCCAGAAAGAGTCCCAAAATGGCTTTGAAGGGTGGGTTAAACGCTGGTGTTTGTCCATAGCTCCCCAAAGGGAGTACTTCGCGAAGGTGACAGTAGTGATACTCAGCAGTGAGGTATGGAGCATTTTGGGATGAGTTCACAAACTTAATTGTCCTACCTCCTATTTCTTGGGTTAAGTGGGAAAGAGCTGTGCTTTCTGATCCCTCCACCACCCTCCTGATCCTTTCTAGTTTCACTCCCACTGGCACCTGTGCATTTTTGAACATATAATCTGTGTTCCTTTTATCTGTAGGTTTTTTATTTCAGGAGAGTAGGGCAAAAGGTCTAGCTGTGTATAAATTGCACAGAACCATCTACCCAACCCATCTGTATAAAGAAGCCAGTCTTCTGTCCTACAAATGTTCATTGTTTTAACATCCTCTCTGTTCCAGTAGCACCTCCAGTCTCTATCTAGTATAAATGGTCATGGGCTTGAGGAAGACTAGAAGGAAATCGAAATTTATAAAGAGACCCTGGGCTTGAATTGCTGAAGGGGTTGGGGGAATGGGTTTACAAACAGGTGGGTCTGTGGGGCCGCTGGGTGGCGCCAGAGTAAGACCCACAGGCGAGCGCCTTGAGGGCCCAAGAACTACACTTCCCGGGAGGTCTTGCGCTGACGTGGGGGCGGGGCTATCTGAGGGGCGGGGTCTGCGGGGTGTCGTGTGCGCGGCGCTTGCGCGGCCAAGATGGCAGGGCCGGTGAAGGACCGTGAAGCGTTCCAGAGGCTCAGCTTCCTGTACCAGGTGAGTCCGCGTAGGGGGCGTACCAGGGGTAAAGGGGGGGAGGGCTGGTGCCGCAGGCCTCCGAGTGACCGCACTCCTCCCCTAGGCCGCCCACTGCGTCCTTGCGCAGGACCCCGAGAACCAGGCGCTGGCGAGGTTCTACTGCCACACAGAGAGGACCATCGCGAAGCGGCTGGTCTTGCGGCGGTGAGAGGCTTGGAGCTTAGCGGAGGGCGAGGCAGGGGGTGGGCCGGCGGCGAGAGAGGAAGAGCAGGCGCTCAGACCACCTTCCCCCTCCACCCCCAGAGACCCCTCGGTGAAGAGGACCCTCTGTCGGGGCTGTTCTTCCCTCCTCGTCCCAGGCCTGACCTGCACGCAGCGCCAGAGACGTGAGTGCTCCTGTGGAGGTGGGGTGATTGAGGAGCACCGGTGGGCGGGGGGAGGGTGGGGGAGGGGAGGGGGGAGGGGCTGGGCGGGGGAGGGCGGCGGGCTTCACCCCGGCCTCGCTTTAGATGGGTGTCTGGTGGGATTTGCAGGAACCGGCTTTCTCCAGCTCTGAGGTAAGGTCTTAACGACATTTGTACAAACTAAGGTCTGGGCAGTAGAGAAATGGTGCCATAAGCGACAGCCTCGCCCATGCATAATTACAGGTGTGGTTTGGCGTCGTGGAGGACTAATTCCCATCACCACTCATTTATGCAACAAAGATTTATTTTTCTAACATGTGTCAAATATTGTGCGACATTCATTATTCTTATGAAATTAGAGTCTGATGGGACTAAGATAGAAACAATTAAAATAGTGTAGAAAAGTACTTTAATTCGGGGGTAGAATGCTAAATTACTTATGCCAGTGCTGGCGAGACTCATGGTCAGAAGGCATAGTAGAAGAAGAAAACTCTAGCCATATATACTGACTCTGAGATGAGAGCTTGTGGCCCTGTCAAGAAAATGAGAGTTTAGGGAGCTGGAGTTTGAGGTGCACAAGACATATGGCTAGAGAAAGAAACAGCAGATCTTAAAGAGTCTTGTTAAGGAGTTTGCACTTTATCTAAAAGAATACCAAGAAACTGATAGTTTCTGCAGGGGCCTGACACTGTCAGATTTGCATTCCAAGTGAGGAGGGGGTGGAATTCCTACTAAAAAGCAGTGGAGGCAAAACTGGGTGCAGGAGGCCTTTTTTTCTAATCCGAGGTACTCTCTTTTTTCCTCTTCCACCTCAGGCTGCAAGGGACAGCGCTGGACAGTACAGACCTGCCTAACATGCCAGCGCAGCCAGCGGTTCCTCAACAATCCTGGGCATGTGCTCTGGGGAGACCGGCCTGAGGCCCAGCTGGGGAGCCAGGCAGGTGAGAGGTGGGGGACAAAGACGTGGGCTCTCCCAGGGGTAGGGGTGCTGGGGGACATAGAGCTGCAAAGGACACACAGGTGAATTCTGGATTGGTGTGAGAGGTACCACAGTCTTTTAAAACTAATTCTGTTTTATCTGTCCAGATCCCAAACCACCACAGCCCCCGCCAAACACAGCCCACCTTCCTGAGGAGAAAATGGAGCCTCAAAGCTCCAGTCACCAGTGATGGATTCACCCTGTCTTCCAAATAAAGTTTAATTCTGTTTCACTTGGTGATTCTGTTCTGTATTTCAGTTCTTCATTCCATTTTCCTCTGTTTTTCTCTGTATTTCTCTCACTGGCTAACCTCTCCTTTGTCCTTTGTCTTTATCATTCTTCTAGTCTCACATTCAGAGATCTGATTTTCACAGACCACTTGGCCCCACTAAGCAGCCCCCATAGCCAGATTCCTGACTCCAGTGCCCCTTCACCCTGCTTCTCAGTGTAGTCAATGCCACATTTGGAACTTGGGCTCTCGGGTTGTCTGCAAGGGCCTGAGCTGCTTTGGGCATCCATATTTAGGCAGCCCTGACTATTAACTGAAGGGCTAGACAAACTGCTGATGCCACAGATGTGTTTTTAAATGAGGAAAAGAAGTTTGGGGGATGGGGAACGAGGGGCTTCAGATCCTCTAGTTCTTCTCCAGAGGTGGTCTTTTCCAATCTCTGGGTTTTCTATCAAATTCTAATAAGGGAAGTTGTACAAACCCAGAGTAACTAGGTGAAAGGTGATATCCAAAGGATACTGACAGACATTGCACAGGTATGCTTTGTAGGTAAACCCTCAAGGTTTTCTTGTGAATTAGTAAACAACAAAAACTGTTCTCTTCAGTATTCCTAGAGAACTTACTCAAGGACAGAATTTCAGCCTGACCTCTTTGCTGAGTGCCAGCTAATCAGTTCACCCTGAAAGAATACAAACAAAATTTACTGTTCCCAGAATGCAGTTTTCTTTCTTGCCTTTCTCTTATAAATCCTGTGTTGCACTTATTGCTGCATAAAAATCACTCAATGTGGCTTAAAACAACGATATATTATTTCCCCTGATTCTGTGGGCCAGGCTGTCCGAGGGCTTAGCTGGGTGGTTCTTCTGTTCCAAACAGCACTTCTGGAGTCACTCCACTGCATTTAGCTGGTGCCTGGTACCTGATCTGGAAGTCCCAGGAAGCTTCATTTTGTGTGTGTGGCCGCTCATCTCCTCCAAAGCCTTGCTGCACAGCTGGCTTAGATGTCGCCAGCATGGTTGTCTCAGGGTGGTTGGACTTCCTTCCAAGAAGACAGGCTCCAAGGCACAAGTGCTTATCAAGTCTCTCTCTCACATCAAAGCAGTGTGGCCAGGCCCAGATTCAACGTGAAAGGGTCTACACCACAGCGTGAATATGGGGAAATTCATTGGTTCCCTGGTGACCACCATTGCAGCCGTTTACCATGTCCATGTTTTGCCTTTGTCCCTGACTCAGTCTTCCACTTACTCCTTTACATGTCAATAAATTATTCACATGGAAAATTATAAACAGTGTATGAATAACTTAAATATTTCTGAGTTATTCTTTGACAGTTTATTTCTGGAGATAATGCCTACTTGGGCCAGTTGTACAACCAACAGAAATGTGTGGCCCGAAAGTGCATCTGTGCAGACCTGGACCCTTTTCGTCTTCAGCTCACCCCCTTGACTGTACCCACAAATCTCATTTCTGAGTTCGTTGGCTCTGGCACACTAACTCTCATTCTTGGCCACATTTGTTTTGAGTGTGATTATGATTGCACATGACACTGAACATGCCCACAGCGGGATAGCAGTGGAGGAACGCTGAGTTCTGATTTCATAGCTGAGTCAACTGACATGTGGGACACCACAGGAACCAGGTCCCAGCCGGGAGGCACCTGAAATAACGTGGCATGTGGTTCACTTTGGAGTCTCTGTGGCTTCCTGATCTGTTTTGTGTCGGTATAGGTTCCTCTAAGTAGAGATTAGAACCCTCTTCCTCCTTCCAAAACTCCTTTTTCATGTTTACTTACGATGCGATAGTTGGCAATATATGCAAAAATGGATTTCCTGTAACAGGAAATCAAATCCCTAGAATGCAATAGTCACCTTTCTTTAATGTTGCTAAACAATTTAGTAATTCAAAATTTGTGCCCTTTGGAAGTCTTTAAATAAAATTAAACAGGACAGAGAAGAAATTTGGGTCATTCCAACTAAATCAAGAAAACGATGTCTTTCAATAGCCTTAGAAACCAACACTTAATCATTCCCCAAACCTTAGGTACATTTAGCACCTTTTAATACTGGTAAAAATGAGTGTCATTGTCAGGGAGAGCAAGAGAAAAGGATTAAGAGACCATCCTGAATTCAGAAGGGAATTAGAAAATTACTTAGATTCTCAACAAGGGGAATAATCAATCTAGTTCTGTCTACACCACGTAGTTACTGTAACTATCAAATGAGATTATGTGGAGGGACCTTGAAATGCTATTACAAGGCACTTTCATAAAGTTGAAGTAGTAATCATAATACTTTGTGAGTGAGAAGTAGCAAATAGAAAAGGCAGGCTCTTGACATCAAGGAATCCGAGTTACTGTCCTCACAATACATATTTGTAAAATGAAGCATTTTGACAATGTTCTTTTCCTATAGTTTCTTCCAACTCAACACTAACAGATGCAGTTACCCAATTTTCCACTAGATGTCAAAAAGCCAGGGTTTCTTCTGGATTTCCATACACTTATTAAATATTTCCTTAGGGCTTACTCTGTGGTAGGACATTGCTCAGGACTTGGGGTATACATCAGTGAACAAGAGTTTGAGGGAAAACAAGCAAAAGACAATGTATAATAAATTCCATATCACACAGGGATACGTGCAATGTAAAAAGCCAGGAAGGTGAAGCTGTGGGAAACAGTTTCCAGTTTTAAACAGCAATCCAGGCAAGCTGCACTGAGAAGGTGACCACAGCAGGTTCTAAAGGTGCCTCTTCTGTGTCCTCTCAGACAAGCCCACAGAATGCTACTTCCTGCAGGTGCTTCCCATAAGTGATGACAAGTACCTCTGCCCAAGGCTATTCCCTGCAAGCAGGAGCCATGCAGGGTAGGCCGAACATTCCAGAGAATAGTGTCCATGGCAGCAACCCCAGACAGTGAAGGGTAAGAGTTGGTGGAAAAATATTCCAGGTAATCCCTCAGGATCTCCTTCAGCGTTGAACCCTGGTCACACCAGTGCTTAGACGTGCCCTTTACACACTTCCCTCCCTCCTGTTACGCTCTGCACTCCCTCATCATAATTCCTGGATGATCTTCCAGGTAAACTGCATTTGCCCCAACAAACTGAGAGGGACATTTGAAAAAAGACTTGAAGGAAGTAAGGGAGTTAGCCATGCAGATATCTGAGGAGAACTTTCTGGGGCAAAGGTCCTGAAGTGGGAGCCTGCTCAGGGAGTTCCAGGGTCAGAAAGGAGGCCAGTGTGAGTGGGACAGAGTGAGCGAGGTGGAGATAAGGCACGCCAGGGATCTTTATTTAGGCCACCATAAGGAAATTGTTCATTGGGAGGCCATTGGAAATTTTTAGGCAGGAATGATGGCTTAACATTTTTAAAGGATCACGGTGTTCTTTTTTTTAATTAATGTCAGGTGTACAGAAAACATGACGATTAGATATTTACACCCCCCACAAAGTAATAACCAAACCGTCTACTACCTGTCAGACATACGTAGCTATTACATACGTAGCTATTACTGTGGCTATTACAGTACCGTTGACTACATTCCCTACATGGTACTTTACATCCTGTGACTCTAACTATATAGACTAGATAGATAGATGATAGATAGATAAATAATAGATATAGGCTTAATTATAGTTGACATTCAATATCATTGTGTATTAGTTTAAGATGTACAGCGCAGTGGCTAGTCATTTATATAATCCATGAAGTATCCCCCCCAATAAGTCCAGTGCCTATCGGACACCGTACATAGTCTTTACAACATTATTGATCATATTCCCCATACTGTAATTCGCATCCCCGTGACTATTTAGTGATTATCAGTTTGTACTTTCTAATCCCTTCACCTTCTCCCCCATCTCCCAAGGCCCCTCCCATCTAGCAACCATCAGTTTTTTCTCCGTATCTATGAGTTTGTTTCTGTTTTGTTTGCTTATTTATTCTATTCTTTAGATTCCACATATAAGTGAGATCATATGGTACTTGTCTTTCTCAGTCTGACTTATTTCACTTAGTATAATATCTTCTAGGTCCAGCCATGTTGTTGCAAATGGTAAAATTTTATTCTTCTTTATGGTAAAGTAATACTCCATTGCATAAATGTACCACAATTTCTTTCTCCAATCATCTATTGATAGGCATCTTGGCTATTGTGAATAGTGCTACAGGAAACATAGGGGTGCATATATATTTTTGAATTAGTGTTTTGGATTTCTTTGGATAAATACCCAGGAGCAGAATTGATGGGTCATAAGGTTGTTCTATTTTTAATTTTTTGAGGAACCTCCATACTGTTTTCCATAGTGGCTGCACCAATTTGCAGTCCCACCAACAGTGGGGTTCCCTTTTCTCCACATCCTCGCCAGCATTGATGATAGCCATTCTAACGGGTGAGGTGGTGTGAGGACAGAGCCCCAGAGAGCAGTTTCCAGGCTCTCGTCCTCATGTGGAGAGGTGCTGGCTCAGGTAGTAGATGGCCATCAGCTGTGGCTTACTTGACCGTCAGCTGTAACCAGTGAGCCATTGGCCACTAATATAACTGCTGTGGCTACACAGCAAAATGTGGCAAAAATGGGGGCTAGCAAGAAGATGGTGGCTGGCAGGCACGGACTGCAGTTAGCACGGTGGAGTGCGGGTTGCGGATTGCAGAGAAGTGGATGACAGGTTGCAGATGGTGTGGCTCCTGCTTCCTGTGTCTCCAACCCAGCCGCCAGCGAGACTATAGTGGTATGACTCCCCCCATCTATGGCTCCGTGGGTGTTCCTTTTTGGCCTAGCCATATCCTGCGTTCTTATGTGGGGAGCGGGAGCAGAGACCGCGCAGGACACCCTTCACGACGTGGTATCTCATTATGGTTTTTCTTGGCCTTTCTCTGATGATTAGTGACATTGAGCATTTTTTCATATGTCTATTGGCCAGTTGTACGTCCTCTTTGGAGAAATGTCTATTCAGGTCCTCTGCCCATTTTTAAATCAGATTGTTTTTTTGGTGTTAAGTTGTATGAGTTCCTCATATTTTGGATGTTAATCCTTTATCAGATGTATCACTGGCAACTATCTTCTCCCATTCAGTAGGATGTCTTTTCATTTTGTTGCTGGTTTCCTTTGCTGTGCAAAATCTTTTTAGTTTGGTGTAGTTCCATTTGTTTATTTTTTCTTTTGTTTCCCTTGCCTGAGAAGATTATAAATATATTTTTGAATTAGTATTACTAATTAGTATTAGTATTACTAATTAGTATATACTAATAGTATATATACTATTATACTATATACTATAATATACTAATTAGTATATTAGTATTAGTATATACTAGTATATACTATATATATATATACTATGTATATATACTATTAGTATAGTATATATACATACATACATACATACATACATACATACATACATACATACATACATACCAGGGGTACCAAAAATGTATACAAGTGGATACTTTGGTCAACGTTGCTCAAGCAGTTGTTCGCCCTAATCAGAAGTGTCTGGACGCTGATGATGGTAACCACTTTGAGCACCTCTTGTAATTGCAGAAGTCAACTGTGACTTGTATTCATCTTTTGTTATTGATATATATTGAGTATTACAATTTTAATACAGTTTTCCTTTCTTAAAATGTTATACATTTTTTGTGGCACCCTCTGTATATACATGTATATATTACAAAGAGCAATGTCAAAGAGTTTACTGCCTACATTTTCTTCTAGGAATTTTTTGATTTTGGTTCTTACATTTAAGTTTTTAATCCACTTTGCATTTATTCTAGTATATGGTGTAAGAAAGTGGTCTAGATTCTTTATTTTTTTCTTTTTTGCATGTATCTGTCCAGTTTTCCCAACAACATTTATTGAATGGACTGTCTTTATTGTATATTCTTGCCTCCTTTGTCATATTAATTCACCATGTAGGCATGGGTTTATTTCTGGGCTCTTTATTCTGTTCCATTGATCTATGTATCTGTTTTTATGCCAGTACCATGCTGTTTGGATTACTAATTCTGTAGTACAGTTTTGATATCAGATAGCATGCTACATCCAACTTTGTTCTTCTTTCTCAAGATCACTGTGGCTATTTGGGGTCTCTGTGGTTCCATATAAATTTTAGGGTAATTTGTTCCAGTTTTGTGGGGGGAAAAATGCCATTGGTATATTGATAGGGATTGCACTGAATCTATAGATTACTTTGGGTAGTATGGACATTTTAGCGATGTTACTTCTTATCCATGAGCATGATATATGCTTCACTTACTTGTGTCTTCTTCAGCTTCTTTCTTCAATGTCTTATAGTTTTCAGATTACGGGTCTTTTACCTTCTTGGTTAAATTTATTCCTAGATATTTTATTTCAATGCAATTATAAATGGGATTGTTTTCTTAGTTTCTCTTTTTGATATTTCATTATTGGTGCATAAAAATGCAAACAATTTCTGAATATTAATTTTGTATCCTGCTACTTAACTGAATTCACTTATCAGTTCTAGTAGTTTTTTGGTGGAATCTTTAGGGTTCTCTATATATAGTATCATGTCATCTGCAAATAATAACAGTTTTACTTCTTCCTTTCCAATTTGGTGGAATCTTTAGGGTTCTCTATATATAGTATCATGTCATCTGCAAATAATAACAGTTTTACTTCTTCCTTTCCAATTTGGATGCCTTTTCTTTTTCTTGTCCGATTGCTGTGGCTAGGACTTCCAATACTGTGTTGAATAAAAGTGGTGAAAGTGGACATCCTTGTCTTTTTCCTGGTCATAAGGAAAACACTTTTAGCTTTTCCACCTTTAGTATGATATTTTCTGTGGGTTTGTCACATATGGTCTTTGTTATGTTGAGGTGTTCCATCTATTCCCATTTTGTTGAGAGTTAAATGGATGGTGGATTTTGTCAAATCTGTTCTTTTAACAGTAGACTAGGAGAGAGAGATTGGAAGAAGGGAAAACAGGAGGCTGTAGCAGTTGTCCCATGAGAGAAGATAGTGGCTTGACTCAGTGTGTTAGCAGCGAAAATGGAGAGAAGTGTTCAGATCTTAATTATAGTATGAAGTTGGAGCCCATAAATTTCTTGATGGACTAGCAGTGGGATGTAGAGGGGAAAAAAGCAAAAGCAATTTCACAACTAAAATTTAAAGGGTCTCCTATTCAGAACAAGATATTGGGCTATACTTTGAAAATATCTTTTGAGAAGCATATTTTATGAATTCCTGTTTGATCAGAATGTAGAGAGAATCCAGTATATCTCCAAAGCGGATGTGGGAAAAGGAAGTTGTTATTGGTTTTCTAGGGCTGCCATAACAAAGTACCACAAATTAGGTGGCTCAAAACAACAGAAATTTATTCTCTCACAGTTCTGAAGGCTAGAAATCAAGCCATCAGCAGAGCCATCCATCCCTTCCCGGTTTCCTCTGAAAGCTTTAAGCAAGGATCTTTCCTTGCTTCTACCTAGCTTCTGGTATTTGCTGGCAATCCTTGGCTTGTCGATACATCACTCCAATCTCTGCCACCCTCATCATACAGCATTCTCCCTGTGTGTGTTTGTCTGTGTCCAAATTTATCTCTTATAAGGACACCAGTCCTTGGTGTACAGCCCACCTTAATCCATATGACCTCATCTTAACTTGATTACAGCTGTAAAAGTCCTTTTTCCAAATAAGGTCACATTCACAGGTTCTAGATGGACATGAAATTTGAGGGACACTATTCAACTCAGTCCAGGGTGGAAGTTGGGTTTTTAATTCAATCCAATCATTCCTGGACTTAGGGAAAGTATTATTATTTAGAATGTAGAAACGTCCCATAAATTCTCTCTCTGTGAAACTTTCTCTCTGTAATGTTAATGGCATAAGTATTCTTAACATATATCCTCTCATTATAATGATAGTCGAAGACTCAGAGAAGTTCCATGATATACCAAGTTCACTGCAAAGCCAGAACTAGAACCTAAGCTTTTTTAAATTAAATTTATTGGGATGACATTGGTTAATAAAATTATACAGGTTTCAAGTCTACAATTTTATAATACATCATCTGTATATTGTACTGTGTGTTCACCACCCAAAGTCAAATCTCCTTCCATCACCATATATTTGACTCCCTTTTCCTTCTGCTACCATGTCCCCTCCCTCCTTTCCTTCTGGTAACCACTAAAGTGTGGTCTGTGTCTATGAGTTTTTGTTTGTCTTGTCATTTGTTGCTTTCAGTTTTATATCCCACATGTGAGTGAAGTCACGTGGTTCTCAACTTTTTCTGACTTATTTCGCTTAGCATGATCATATCAAGATACATTGATGTTGTCACAAAAAGCAGTATTTCATCTTTTCTTATGGCCGAGTAGTATTCCATTGTATATATATATACCACATCTTCTTTATCCAATCATCTATCGAAGGACATTTTGGTTGTTTCCATGTCTTGGCCACTGTAAATAATGCTATAATGAACATAGGTGTACATATATCTTTACAGATAAGTGTTTTCAGATTTATGGGGTATATATCCAGAAGAGGGATTGCTGGGTCATGTGTTAATTCTATTCTTTATTTTTTGAGGAACCTCCATAATGTTTTCCATAGGGACTGTACCAATTTATATTCTTACCAACAGTGTATGAGTGTCTCTTTTTCTCCACAACCTCTCCCACACTTGTTATTACTTGTCTCATTGATAATAGCCATTCTAACAGGTGTGCAGTGGTATATCATTGTGGTTTTGATTTGCATTTTCCTAATAGCTAGTAAAGTAGAGCATTTTTTCACATATCTGTTGGCCATTTGATACTTCTTGGGAGAAGTATCTGTTAAGGTCCTCTCCCCATTTTTTAAATTGGGTTGTTTGTTTCATTGTTGTTGAGTTGTATGAGTCCTTTATATATTTTGGATATTGGCCCCTTATTGGAGGAGTTGTTTGTAAATATCTTCTCCCATTCAATTAGTTCCCTGTCTGTTTTGTTGATGGTTTCTTTTCCCGTGCATAAGCTTTTTCATTTGGTATAGACCCATTCGCTGATTTTTACTTTTACTTCCCTTGCCTTTGAGGTCAAATTCATAAAATCCTCTCTAAGACCAAGGTCCATAAACTTAGTCCTTATATTTTCTTCTATGCATTTTATTGTATCAGCTCTTATATTTGGGTCTTTGATCTATTTTGAGCTAATTTTGGTATATGGTGACAAATAGCAGTCTGGTTTCATTCTTTTGCACGTGGCTTTCCAATTTTCCCAGCACCATTTATTGAGGAGGCTTTCTTTTCTCCATTGTATGTTTTTGGTTCCTTTGTCGAAAATTACCTGCCCATATATATATGGGTTTATTTCTAGGTTCTCACTGTGTTCCATTGGTCTGTGTGTCTGCTTTTCTGTGTGCTATTTTTGTTGTTGCTTTGCAGTATAATTTGAAGTCAGGGAGTGTGACACCTCCAGCATTGTTCTTTTTTCTCAGGATTACTTTGGCTATTCGGGGTCTTTTGTGGTTTTATACAAATCTGATAAGAACCCAAACTTCCTTACTCTAAGGAATATTGTTTCTGTGTTTACATTGACTGAAAAGAAGGTGAGGCCCTCCCTGCTAATTTCAAAACTAATAACTAAAACAACCTAGTTGTATAGATTTCTTCATATTAACCAGAATATCTTATCTATTATTCGTACTACTGAATGGCCCTATTCCCAGGAAGGTGGAGCCCTGGCAGATTAGGCTCAGGCCTCAGTCCATATCACAAATTAATAAGCTGAATTTGGAGATGCTATTCTGGTTTACAAGGAAATTAGTAATTAAGCATGGTATTAGTTGTTAGAGCTGCCATAACAAAATACCACAAACTTGATGGCTTAAGGAACAGAAATTTCTTGTCTCATGGTTCTGGAGGCTGGAAGTCCATCCTCAGTGTGTCAGTAGGTTGGTTCCTTTGGAAGGCAGTGGATGAAGAATCTGTTGTGGGCTCTCTCCTTGGCTTACAGATGACTGTGTTAGCCCAGTCTCTTCACAGATCAGCCCTCTGTAAGCTCTGGGTCCAAATTTCCCATTTTTATAAGCACACCAGTCCTATTGTATTCGATTCACCCTAATGAGCTCATTTTAACTTGATTCCCTTTATAAAAAACCTATATAGATGATGTATTACAGACTTGTACACTTGAAACCTATGCAACTTTACTAACATTGTCACCCCAATAAACTTTAATTTGAAAAAAGAACCTGTCCACAAATAAGTTCACAATATCAGGTATTGGGGGTTAGTACTTCAGCATATAGATTTGGGGTGGGGGAAGGGAAGGACATGATTGAACTACAACAGGCACGAACGGGTTTAGAGCAATGTTAGTAGTTCTCAGGAATGCAGTGATGTATGAAGCTTAGTACTACCAGTAATGTGCTGCTTGCAGATTCTTGGCTGCCATCAGCTGCCTGCCTCTCCTCAGGAAACGGCTGCCTCAGTTACCTGCCTGAGTCCCAAGCTGTCTCCTCGGGATGAAGGAGATTTTCCCAGACAGGTCTCCAATCTGGCCATAACCGACAGCTTTCATTTGTAAACAAGGCGGCTGCAGACTGCACCACAGTTTCTGGCCTTCTGAATGAGGGGTTCTTGTGCATCTCACCCTCCAGTATAGCAGCCCCACCTGGGCTCTTCAATGAGTCACATAGCCTCACTGTTCTGATGCTTCAGCCCATTCCAGTGTGGGCACGAAGCTAGGCCACACCACAGGCTCTGCTCCTGCTTTAACAAGAGGCCATAATAACGGTTTCAGTTTAATGTTGCTTTCACTTTGTCTTCTGAAGCAGCAAATAAGCATTGCAAAGGCTGTACCTGAGAAAAAGAAGCAATGATGGGAGCCTCAGCCTCATTGGTGAGATAACCCCAAGGTCAGAGGGAATCAGAATTGTGGGCAACCTCACTGCTTTTACTAAGGTCAGAGGTGTCATCACCCAGAAACAACTCATACCCATATGAAGGAATAATCTGTGACCCCACTGGCTGGGCCATCTTGGTCTACTGTACAGGCTCTGTTCTTTAACTTTCTTGGGGTGCCAGCACTGCCAGTCTCTAATAACACTCATCCCCATGCAGAGATACCTCGAATTTCTCTTTGTCACTGGGAGCCTTTTGGAGGGGGCTGGCCAATGGTCTACCACAGACAGGCACGCAGAGTGGCTTTATCCAGGGCAGCAAACCACTGTTGTACATCATGTAGTGTGCATTCACTCATCTGAAGGACATCTTCCTAAAACAGTCTCCATAAACAACCATTTCCAGCCCTCCCACTGCTGCTGACTGTGGTACCAACAGCTCATGTTTGTTGGTCTGTTACAGGTACATGTTGTGAGAGTCTGGATGGTGTGACTGAGTTTTCCAGAGCCCCACGACCCCAGACACCTGAAGCTTTGCAGAGCAGAAAGATCAGACGCCGCACCAGTCAACCCGTCCAGCTGCAGCCACCACATCCAGCTGCAGTCATGCCACCAAGCTGCAGCCATAGGCTTTGCAGAAAGACTGGCCTTCCCTCCTCAAATAATTATGAAACTGGACAAAATGTCTGCAGCAGTTGTTACCAGACTTTGGACAACAGGCAGCCAAGGACTACAATCCTTGAGAGAAGGAATATCTGATGTAGGTCCCACAGTGCCCCAGCCTTCTGCCTTAAGACAATTTCCTACCCATGGCACAGAGTGGGAGAAGAGTGTGTATGGCGGTTCTGCTGAGCCAAAGAGGCAGAGACCATAATTCGGGCCTGCTAAAGTGGCCAGAACTTTCAGGGTACAGAGAGGAGACCAGTGCAGGGGTGGGGTGGCAGAAGCCTGTGGGAGATACCCCTGGATCCTAGACCAAGCCCTGGGCTGCTACAGGACTGAGCAACACGTTCCCAGGGGTCATATTGGTGGGACACACTAGAGCTCCAGCCTGGCAGAACACAGACCTTGCTGAAAACCCTGGGTATGCAGCCAAGACACCAGAGAGTCCCCACCTTTGAGTGAGGATCTTGCCCTAGAGTAAGAGCTGAAAATCAAGGTTCAACATGGTCAAGCTCAGCTGCCAGGGAAGTAACTATCTGCCAGAAGAAAACTTTCTTTAAAGGAAGACAACACAACCCAGTGTTAAGTACTGCTTTTGATCTCCTAGTCGTAATTATCCTGTAGTAAAATGTATTGTTTTCCTCTCCCAGCATCTACTACCCCACCTATTGGTAACCTGATCCTTATTTTTCCTCTCCCTCACTAGCAATCCGTGTGTTTTCCTTCAACTTCCCTAAATCTGACTCTAGAAGTGGGCAAGTGACCCGGGCCAGTGCAGCCAGAGCATCAGACCCCCCTGCCCGGCCGATCTGTACTGCACAGGTGGTGCCCAGGCTCCAGGGAAAGCAGCAAGGCTTGTGACAGGGACTTGCAACAGCGATGACGTACAACAGGAGGCAGCTCCCGAATGACCAAAGCTCTTGAACAAGCTCTCGAACGACCAAAGAATCAGGGGGTGGGTCACACCACCAGGAGCAATGACGAGTCACGCTGGGACTGTCCCAGAGAGCACCTCCACTGCCACCAGTGTGGGCCCAAACACAGCAGGCCGCTCCGCTGATGCTGGGCAGTGCCTACGAGAGGCTGGGCACCCCGCTGACTCCTGCCAAATGGAAGCTTCCGGCGGACGTCTGCTTCCTCACACACTGCCTCCCGAATCTAGGCCCAGCAGGCCCGACTGGTCAGACTCAGGATGTGTGTCTGTTCTCTAGTGTCGGGAAGGTTTGGCTTCTGACGGAGGAAGGGGAGTAAGACTCGTAACATGGGAAAAGCCCCCAAATAAGAAGGCTGTTGGTGTAGACACTGGGCAGCTACGAAGCATGTCATGTATCCTGTACCAGCAGTTCTTGAAGTAACTACTAACTGCGACAGTCCGCCAAATCTCGTCTTCATACTTACACTGAGAGTTTGGGGTTTTGCCTATTCCCTGCGTTGACTGTGCACTGATGGTGCAGAAGCCATGGTGGGTAAACTGCAGGTGCCTTAGATGAACCAAGGCAGTGACACCAATCTGTATTTTTCACTGTCACACGCACAGTGGGGTGGGGAAGCCAGTTCCTCTTAAGAATGTACTCTGTAAAGCAGTAAAAGTTCTGAACTGGATTAAGCCTTGACCCCAAGCGTTTTAGAGCATTTTAACATTCTGAGGGACACCTTTGGAAGTGTGCCCAAAGCATCTGTGTGGCATGCCCAAGTGCAGTGTGGGGGAAGGATGGTCTCCAGGACAAGCAGTGTGTGACTATTTGAGTTGTGAGCTGCATTAGTGGCTTTTTTCATGGAACACTCTTCATACTTGAAAGAATGATCAAAACAATCATAAGCTATGGTTATTCTGGCTTGATTTTTTGCCAACATTTACTGAAAAATGAATGAAGTGAGACTGTCTGTTCAGAGAAAACAACCAACAGTATTTGTTGCTATTGATAAAATTCAAGCTTTTATAGGAAAATTCGAATTTTGAAAAGTTGTAACTGCCTTTATTAGTTCTTATTGCTGCTCTAATAAATGCCACAAACGTAATACCTAAAAACAATACAAATGTGTTATCTTACAGTTCTGGAGCTCAGATGCCAAGATGGGTGTCATTGGGCTAAAATCCAGGTGTCAGTGGAGCTGCATTCCTTCTCATGACTCTGAGGGAGAATCATTTCCTCTCCTTTTTCCAGCTTCTAAAGGCCCCCTGTATTCCCTGTTTTAAGCTCCCTTACTCCATCTTCAAAGCCAGCAACCAAGCATCTTTCAATCAATATCATTACCTCTCTCTGTCTCTCTGTCTCTCTGTCTCTCTCTCTCTCTGTCTCTCTGTCTCTCTCTCTCTCTGTCTCTCTGTCTCTCTCTTTCTCTTTGTCTCTGTCTCTCTCTCTGTCTCTCTCTCTCTCTCTGTCTCTGTCGCTCTCTGTCGCTCTCTGTCTCTCTCTCTCTCTCTCTCTCTCTCTCTCTCTCTCTCTCTCTCTCTCTCTCTCTGTCATAAAGACACTTGGGATTACATTGGGCCCACCAGATAATCCAGGATAATCTCTTCTTTTTTTTTAATTAATTAAATTTATTGGGGTGACAATTGTTAGTAAATTTACATAGATTTCAGGTGTACAATTCTGTAGTATATCATCTATAAATCCCATTGTGTGCTCACCACCCAGAGTCAGTTCTTCTTCCATCACCATATATTTGATCCCCCTTACCCTCATCACCCACCCCCCACCCTCTTACTCATTGCAGCTTTGTTTACGGTGTCCAAGACATGGAAACAACCAAAATGTCCTTCGATAGATGAATGGATAAAGAAGTTGTGGTACATATACACAATGGAATACTATTCGGCGTTAAGGAAAGATGATATAGGAGCATTTGTGACAACATGGATGGATCTTGAGAGTATAATGCTAAGTGAAATAAGTCAGACAGAAAAAGCAGAGAACCCTATGATTTCACTGATAATCTCTTCTTTAATTACAGTGCAAAGATCCTTTTGCCCCCTAACATACAGTTTCCAGGAATTAGGACATGGACGTCTCTGGGAGTCACTATTCTGCCTACCACAGCACCACGGTGAGCTCAACAGTTTCCCAGTACTCACAATTTTTTCTAATGAGATTGATAGTGATTTTTAATGAATGTAATTCTTTATATTTTATGAAATGTGTCAATATTTGATATATCTGCCTAACTCTGTGAACCAAAATTTTCAAATGACCAGTGATGAAATTCCAAAATTATTAATGGGCAAAAGATCTACTCAAAGTACAAGATAGAGTAGTGAATTTTTAGTAACATTTTCCCCAATATTTAACAGTTATGGTGTGCACAATGGAAAACAGAAAACACAAGAAGCAAAGATCACAGATCAGCCATAGTTACAAGTAGTTTACAGGTTGGCTGGTCCTTCTAGGCCTTATGTGTGTATACTTATAAACAACTAAGCATACATACTTATCTGTTGAGACATATGTAACATACTTTTTCACATATCATGAATTCAGAGTCCCAATGCCATAAGTATTTTATAAGCAAGAATATAATATACTACCTCAATCAGGAAAAAAAGGTAATCCTACCTTTCACAGAAACAAAAATTCCATAAAAGATTAAAATGACCTATTTACAAAGATGTTGACAGAATTAAAATTAAAATTTGGTGCCATGCCATCATCTATGGCTGAGGTGGCCCAGCCGTGTCCACCAAATGTCACCTTCTTGGTCCCTCAAGCCCTCTGTGATAATGGTGTGGAAGATCCCAGACCTAAAAAGAGGAGGGTATATAAGCTGTGCCCCTCCGGGTACCCCTCTGGGTACCACCACTTTCTCCACAGGAACCTGATTTTAACATGACAGTGTAGTAAAATTCATTGATAAGATTTTGGATTCCACTTTCCAACCAACATTTATGAAGTTGTCACTTGTTGAGTTGTGTTGTATGATCACAAATGTCCATAATTATTTAGAAAAGCTATAAAAATACTCCTTTATTAAACTATATATAAATGAAACCAGATTTTTTCATATACTTCAAGCATATATTGCAATAGATTGAGTGCAGCTAATATGAGAATCCAGCTGTCTTCTATTTAACTAGACATTAAGAAGATTTGAAAAAATGTAAAACAAGGCCACTCTTTGTCACAAAATTTTTGTTTTGAAAACTGTTGTTGTTTTTCATAGAAATAAGTTATGCTAATAAAAATAAGTTTTTTTTTTTTTTTTTTTTTTTTTTTTTTTTTTTTTAATTAATTTTATTGGGGTGACAATTGTTAGTAAATTTACATAGATTTCAGGTGTACAATTCTGTATTACATCGTCTATAAATCCCATTGTGTGTTCACCACCCAGAGTCAGTTCTCCTTCCATCACCATATATTTGATCCCCTTTACCCTCATCACCCACCCCCCACCCCCTTACCCTCTGGTAACCACTAAATTATTGTCTGTGTCTATGAGTTTTTGTTTCTCATTTGTTTGTCTTGTTCTTTTTGGTTTATATACCACATATCAGTGAAATCATAGGGTTCTCTGCTTTTTCTGTCTGACTTGTTTCACTTAGCATTATTCTCTCGAGATCCATCCATGTTGTCACAAATGTTCCTATATCATCTTTCCTTAACGCCGAATAGTATTCCATTGTGTATATGTACCACAACTTCTTTATCCATTCATCTATCGAAGGACATTTTGGTTGTTTCCATGTCTTGGCCACCGTAAACAAAGCTGCAATGAACATTGGCGTACACGTGTCTCTATAGAGAAATGCTTTTATATTTTTGGGGTAGATACCCAGGAGAGCGATTGCTGGGTCATATGGTAATTCTATTCGTAATTTCTTGAGGAACCTCCACACTGCCTTCCATAGCGGCTGCACCAGTCTGCATTCCCACCAACAGTGTATGAGAGTTCCTTTTTCTCCACAGCCTCTCCAACACTTGTTACTATTTGTTTTGTTGATGAAAGCCATTCTGACTGGGGTGAGGTGATATCTCATTGTGGTTTTCATTTGCATTTCTCTGATGATTAGCGATGTTGAGCATTTTTTCATATGTCTATTTGCCATTTGTATATCCTCTTTGGAGAAATGTCTCTTCAGGTCCTCTGTCCATTTTTCAATTGGGTTGTTTGTTTTTTTGTTGTTGAGTTTCATGAGTTCCTTGTATATTTTGGATATTAGCCCCTTATCAGAGGCACTGTTTGCGAAAATCTTCTCCCATTCAGTTGGTTGCCTCATTATTTTGTCAATAGTTTCTTTTGCTGTGCAGAAGCTTTTCAGTTTCATATAATCCCATTTGTTTATTTTAGTTTTTACTTCCATTGCCTTTGGAGTCAAATTCATAAAATGCTCTTTGAACCCAAGGTCCATAAGTTTAGTACCTATGTTTTCTTCAATGCAGTTTATTGTGTCAGGTCTTATGCTTAAGTCTTTGATCCATTTTGAATTAATTTTGGTACATGGTGACAGATAGCAGTCCAGTTTCATTCTTTTGCACGTAGCTATCCAATTCTGCCAGCACCATTTATTGAAGAGGCTGTCTTTCGTCCATTGTATGTTTTTAGCTTCTTTGTCAAAAATTATCTGTCCATATTTATGTGGTTTTATTTCTGGGTTCTCAATTCTATTCCATTGGTCTATGTGTCTGTTTTTCCGCCAATACCAAGCTGTTTTGATTATTGTAGCCCTGTAGTACAAGGAAAAATCAGGGAGTGTGATACCTCCAGTATTGTTCTTTTTTTTTAATATTGCTTTGGCTATTCGGGGTCTTTTGTGGTTCCAAACAAATCTGATGGTTTTTTGTTCTATTTCTTTAAAAAATGCCATTGGGATTTTAATGGGGATTGCATTAAATCTGTATATGGCTTTGGGTAATATGGCCATTTTAACTATGTTGATTCTTCCAATCCATGAGCACGGAATGTCTTTCCATTTCTTTGTGTCTTCTTCAATTTCTTTCAAAAATGTTTTATAGTTTTCAGCATATAAATCCTTCACATCCTTGGTTAAGTTTATTCCTAGGTATTTTATTCTTTTTGCTGCAATTGCAAAAGGAATTGTTTTTTCTATCTCTTTTTCTGAGATTTCATTGTTGGTATATAGGAAAGCAATGGACTTTTGTACGTTGATTTTGTAGCCAGCAACTTTACTATATTCATTGATTATTTCTAATAGCTTTTTGGTGGAGTCTTTAGGGTTTTCTATGTATAGCATCATGTCATCTGCAAAGAGTGACAATTTAACTTCTTCATTCCCAATTTGGATGCCTTTTATTTCTTTCTCTTGCCTGATAGCTCTGGCGAGGACTTCCAACACTATGTTGAAAAGCAGAGGTGATAGGGGACAACCTTGTCGTGTTCCTGAACGTAGGGCAAAGGGCTTCAGCTTTTCACCATTAATTATGAGGTTAGCTGAGGGCTTGTCGTATATGGCCTTTATTATGTTGAGGTATTTTCCTTCTATACCAATTTTAGTAAGTGTTTTAATCATAAATGGATGTTGTATCTTATCAAATGCTTTTTCTGCATCAATTGATAGAATCATATGATTTTTGTCCTTTATTTTGTTTATGTGATGTATCACATTGATGGATTTGCGAATGTTGAACCATCCTTGTGCCCCGGGGATGAACCCCACTTGGTCGTGATGAATAATCTTTTTAATGCATTGTTGTATTCGATTTGCTAGAATTTTGTTTAGGATTTTAGCATCTGTATTCATCAGAGATATAGGTCTGTAGTTTTCTTTTTTTGTGTTGTCCTTACCAGGTTTTGGTATCAGGGTAATGTTGGCCTCATAAAATGAGTTAGGGAGTACTGACTCTTCTTCAATTTTTTGGAAGAGTTTGAGCAGGATTGGTATTAGATCCTCTTTGAAGGTTTGGTAGAATTCACTGGTGAAGCCATCTGGTCCAGGACTTTTGATTTTGGGAAGGTTTTTGATGACTGATTCAATTTCCTTACTGGTGATCGGCCTGTTAAGATTTTCCAGTTCTTCATGATTCAGCCTTGGAAGGCTATATGTTTCTAAGAACTTGTCCATTTCTTCTAAGTTATTAAATTTGGTGGCATATAGTCCTTCATAGTATTCTTGGATAATCCTTTGTATTTCTGTGGTGTCCGTGATAACTTCCCCTTTTTCATTTCTGATTTTGTTAATTAGTGTCTTCTCTCTTTTTATCTTAGTGAGTCTAGCCAAGGGTTTGTCGATTTTGTTAATCTTTTCAAAGAACCAGCTTTTTGTCACATTAATTTTTTCTATTGTCTTTTTGTTCTCTATTTCATTTAGTTCTGCTCTGATTTTTGTTATTTCCTTTCTTCTGCTGACCTTGGGTTTCGCTTGTTCTTCTTTTTCTAGTTTTTTAAGGTGTAACATGAGGTTATTTATTTGGGATTTTTCTTGTTTCTTGAGATAGGCCTGTAATGATATAAATTTCCCTCTTAAAACTGCTTTCGCGGCATCCCAAAAATTTTGGTAGGATGTATTTTCATTGTCATTTGTTTCTATGTATCTTTTGAGCTCTCCTCTAATTTCTTCTTTGACCCAGTCGTTCTTTAAAAGTATGTTGTTTAATCTCCATGTATTTGTGTTTTTTCCTGCTTTCTTTTTGCAGTTGATATCCAATTTCAAAGCTTTGTGATCAGAGAATATGCTTGGTATGATTTCAATCTTCTTAAATTTGCTGAGGCTGATTTTGTGTCCCAATATATGGTCTATCCTTGAGAATGTTCCATGTACACTAGAAAAGAATGTATAGTCTGATGTTTTAGGATGAAGTGCTCTATATATGTCAATTATGTCCAATTCCTCTAATGTGTCATTTAGGGCTGCGATTTCGTTATTTATCTTCTGTTTGGATGATCTATCCATAGCTGTCAATGATGTATTTAAGTCCCCTAGTATAATTGTGTTTTGGTCAATTTCTCCCTTTAGTTCTGTTAGTAGTTGCTTGGTATATTTCGGTGCTCCCTGATTGGGGGCATAAATATTGATGACTGTTATGTCTTCTTGTTGTATAGTCCCCTTTACCATTATGAAATGTCCATCTTTGTCTCTTGTTATCTTTTTCACCCTGAAGTCTGTTTCATCGGAAATCATTATGGCTACACCTGATTTTTTCTGGGTACCATTTGCTTGAAGTGTCAATTTCCACCCTTTCACTTTGAGTCTATGCTTGTCCTTGTAGCTGAGATGTGTCTCTTGTAGGCAGCATATGGTTGGGTTTAGTTTTTTGATCCAATCTGCTACTCTGTGTCTCTTTATTGGTGAGTTCAGTCCATTTACATTCAGGGTGATTATTGATATGTGAGGATTTCCTGTCATTCTGTCTTTAGTTTTCTGGTAAGGCTGTGTCTCCATTGTTTCTTTGCCTTTTTGTTGTTGTCTGTTATTTCTGTGTGGTAGTATTCTATGATGTTTCCCTCTGTTTCTTCTTTTATTACAGTATATATTTCAGATTTGGATGTTTTTTGAGTGGTTACCCTTGAGTTTATGTAAAAGAAAGTTTGATATTTAGAGTATTCCAGTTTCTTCAGTACGCTTACTTTCTCTATTCCCATATTCCAGTTCAGGCCTTTACGCTCCCCCTTTTTATGTTTCAGTTGCCACAAGTTGTCCCTGTTGATGGTGGTCTAATAGCCTCCTTTAGTATTTCTTGTAGTGCAGGTCGTGTATTAGAAAATTCCCTCAGCTTCTGGATGTCTGGAAAGGTCTTTATTCCTCCTTCATATCTAAAGGAGATCTTTGCTGGATATATTATTCTTGGCTCATGATTTCTCTCTTTCAATAGTTTGAATATTTGGTTCCATTCCCTCCTAGCTTGTAGAGTTTCTGCTGAAAAATCTGATGATAATCTAATGGGCTTTCCTTTGTAAGTTATCGTCTTCTTTTCCCTGGCTGCCTTGAGGATTCTTTCTTTATCATTGATTTTAGACAGCTTCAATACAATGTGCCTTGGTGAAGGCCTGTTGGGATTGAGGTAATTAGGTGTTCTATTTGCTTCTTGGATTCGAGGATCCAGTTCTGTCCACAAGTTTGGGAAGTTCTCATCGACGATTTGTTTGAATATATTCTCTGTTCCCTTCCCTCTTTCTTCTCCTTCTGGTATACCCATTATTCTTATATTGCTCTTTCTGATGGAGTCAGAAAGTTCTTGTAGAGTTCTTTCATTTCTTTTAAGTCTCAAGTCTCTTTCTTCTTCCCTCTGTGTAAATTCCAGGTTCCTATCTTCGATGTCACTGATTCTTTCCTCCATCTGGTCAACTCTACTACCTAAGCTGGATATTTTATTGTTAATTTCTTCAATTGAGTTCTTAATCTCCAGAAATTCTATTTGGTTCTTTTTCAAGATTTCAATCTCTTTTGTAAAATGCTCATGGTGTTCTTTGATTGTCTTTCTGAGTTCATTAAACTGCCTTTCTGTGTTTTCTTGCATCTCGTTCAGTTTTTTCAGAATTGCGATCTTGAATTCTCTGTCATTTAAATCACAAAGGTCCATATCTCTAAGTTCCTTTTCTGGAGACTTTTCACTTTCTTTCTGAGCTATCTTGTTGCCTTGGTTATTCATGGCAATCACTGATTTACTATTTCTCTTCCTAGACATCTACAGGAGTGTCTTCTGCAACAGGTTGACAGGTATGCGAAGAGCTTTTGGAGTTCCAAAGCTCTTTCTGCACCAGATTCAGAGCCCGTTTGTTTCAGCAGTTCTGTTTACTCCTGCAGGGATCCGCCCAGATAGGTGGGGCCAGGGGCGGGGTGAGTTGTTAGAGGTGGCCCAGAGCAATGGCGGCGACCACCACCACAGCCAGTCCTGCTTCCACAGCTCCCTCCCCTTTGCCGGAACTAGTTGAGCTGCGAATCTGTGTCTGCGGTCCACAGTTCTCAGAGCAGCAAATATTCTGTCCTTTGATCCGACACTGCTACTTTATTGCTTCTAGCACCGGGCAGGTGGGGGCGCGGCAAGCTCTGGGAGGGTAGGGAGGGGGTGGCTAGTCTCCGTGCCTAAGGCTTCCGTTCTCCGCTCGGCAGTGAGGGCTTAAACCACTGATTTCAGCCCTCTTCCCTCAGTCTTTGCTCCGAGGTCTGCCGTGAGCGAGCGTTGGGTTCAGCGGTTTTGTATGCTGCCCCCTCAGCCCTGTGGGCCGTAAGTGGAGCCCTAGCAGTCCGAGTCCTTCCCTCTCCCACAGTTGCGGAAGATCCGGGCGCAGCGGGCTCCAAGCACTGAGCTAGGTCTGTGTCCTGCGCCCGCGCGGCTTCGTCTCCGCACTTCTCCTCTCCCTCCTCCCCCGCTCGCGCGATTCACCCACCTGGAGGTGAATTCAGTAGTCGGCCTCTTCGTCTTGCCTGTCTGCTGTGCAAGGAGTCCTTTGTGGAGTTATTGTTGTCAGATTCGTTGTAAATTCCAGGGGAGCGTTACAGAGCCTCACCTCACGCCGCCATTTTTTTTTCGTCTCCAAAAATAAGTTTATTTTTAATAAATTAATAGATACCTATATTTTTGTTTTAATTTCTGATACAGTAAATATCAATAGCTATAACCTACATAAATAAAAGTTTTTGGTAGCTTCAATAAGTTTTGAGAGTGTAAAGGGGATCAACATTAGAGAAGTGCTGATCTATTCAGTGCCTCTCCCCCATTTTTTACTAGGATATATGTATTAGTTATCTATTGCTGATTAATACATTAACCAAAACTCAGTAGTTTAAAACAGCAATCATTATCTTAATTTCTGAGTAACAGAAATCTGTGATTTCTGGCTCAGGGTCCCTCAGAAGTCTGTAACCAAGATATTAGCTGGGGCTGCAGCCATCTCACCACTCAACTATGGGAGGATATGGTTCCAAGCTCACTCACATGGCTGTTGACAGGTCACATTAATTCCTTGGCATGTGGGCCTTTCCATGGGACAGCTTACAACATGGAAGCTGGCTTTCATTAAAGATGAAGATAGAGAAGGGATAGATATCAACAGAGGATACTCAAGATGGAAGTGACAGTCCTTTGTAATATCCCATCACTTCTGTGACATTCTATTCATTAGAATTGATCATGAGGCTTCTTATCAAGATGGCAAAGGAGGTAAGTGCTATGATTGCCTCCTCCCATGACCACATCAAAATTACAAATAAATTATAGAACAATTAACATGGAGAACCACCAGAAGACTAGCTGAACGGAGCTCCTATAACTAAGGATATAAAGAAGAGGCTACATTGAAACTGGTAGAAGGTGTGGAGATGCTAAATGGGCTAGTCTCGTGCCCATGTGTGGTGGTTGAGAGTCAGGAGAGATATCTCAGATTCAGAGGCCCCCAAAGAAGAGCAAGGGGTCCAGCCCCACACCCAGGTCCCCAGCACATGGAACCAGTGCTGGGAAGAGTGGTCCCCACAACAACTGGCTATGAAGATCAGCAGCAATTCCATCCTCTCCCACTGACACAGAGGGCCTCTGGAAACCCAGATGTCCTTTTAGAGGACCTGATCACAGGCTCACTCACTCGCAGGCAGCCTGAGCTCCAGCAAAGGTACAGCAGCTCAAAAGGTGCCAGAGACATACTGGGAGAAACTGATTTGTGTGGCTTCAGGGTGAGAGCTGCCATTGTCCTTGTATTGAGTCCTCCCTGGATGTGGCCTGCACAAGCAGGCAGGTGCTAAATCTGAATCTGCATTAACCTGGAGAACACTGCTTGCCCCACCCTTGTAACTACTTGAGACCCCACTTCACCCATCTCACACACTGCCTTTGGCTCTTTCAGCACTGAGCCTCACAGGCAGTCTGGGCCAAGCTGCAAGCTTTCTTAAAAACTCTCCAAGGTCTGCAGGCCCTAGGCAAGTGGTGGCCGATGTCAGTGCACCCTGTGCCTTAATACCCCATTGACATCAAAGGATAGATCTTCCAGACCAAAAAAAAAAAAAAATCATAAGGGGAAATAAAAAGAAAATCAACAAGGAAAAGGCAGTTTCAAATGACACATTAGACCAGATGGATTTAATTGACATTTTTAGAACATTTTACCCCTAAGCAACAGACTATACTTTCTTTTCTAGTGCACACAGAACATTTTCCAGGATAGACCACGTTAGACCACAAAACAAGTGTCAGTAAGTTTAAAATTAAAAGTAAGTTTAAAATAATCAACCATCTTCTCCAACCACAATGATATCAAACTAGAATCAATTACAAGAAGAAAACTGAAACACACACACATACATGGAGGCTAAATAACACACTACTAAACAATGAATACGTTAACAATGATATCATGGAAGAAATCAAAATATACCTTGAGACAAACGAAAATGAAAATGATCCAAAATCTGTAGGACACAAAGAAAGCAGTTCTGAGAGGGAAATTCATGGCAATACAGGCCAACTTCAAGAAAAAAGAACAATCTCAAATAAACAATGTGACCTTACAACTAAAGGAAATAAAAAAAGAACAACAAACAAAGCCCAAAATGTGCAGAAGGAATGAAACAATAAAGCTCAGAGAGGAAATAAACAAAATAAAGTCTAAGAAAACAATATAAAAATCAATGAAACGAAGAGCTGGTTCATTCAAACAATAAATAAAATTTATGAAACTTTAACCAGAATCATCAGGAAAAAAAGAAAGAGGACCCAAATAAATCAGAAACAAAAGAGATGTGACAACTGACACTACAGAAATACAAAGGATTATAAGAAAATACTATGAACAATTATATGCCAACAAGTTGGACAATCTGGAAGAAATGGATAAATTCCTAGAAATATACAATCTTCCAAGACTGAATTAAGAAGAAACAAAAAATCTGAACAGACCGATTACTACTAACAAAATCAAATCAGTAATCAAAAAAACTCCCAATAAACAAAAGTCCTGCACCAAAAAATACAAGAGAAGGGAAAGCTCCCAAGCTCATTTTACAAGGCCATCATTATCCTGATTCCAAAACCAGAAAAAGAAATTACAAAAAAAGAAAAGTATAGGCCGATATCCCTGATGAACATAGATGCAAAAATCCTCAACAAAATATTAGCAAACTGAATTCAGTAATACATTAAAAACATCATACACTATGATCAAGTGGGACTTATTCCAGGGATGCAAGTTTGGTTCAATATCCATAAGTCAATTAAAGTTATACACCACATAAACAAAATGAAGGATGAAAGTCATATGATCATACCAATGGATGCAGAAAAAGCATTTCACAAAATCCAGCATCAATTTATAATAAAAACTCTCAGTAAAGTGGGAATAGAGGGAACATATCTCCGCATAATAAAGGACATACATGACAAACCCACAGCTAACATCACACTCAATGGAAAAAAGCTAAAAGCATTTTTCTTAAGATCAGGAACAAGACAAGGATGTCCACTTTCACCACTTCTATTCAACACAGTATTGGAAGTCCTAGCCACAGCAATCAGACAAGAAAAAGAAGTAAAAGGCATCCAAATTGGAAAGGAAGAAGTAAAACTGTCATTAACTACAGATGACATGATACTATATAGAGAGAGAAGCCTAAAGATTCCACCAAAAACCTACTAGAACTGATAAATGAATTTAGTCGAGTAGCAGGATACAAAATTAATATTCAGAAATCAGTTGCATTTTTATACACCAATAATAAAATATCAGAAAGAGAAATTAAGAAAACAATCCCATTTACAATTGCATCAAAAGAAAATACCTAGGTATAAATTTAATTAAGGAGGTAAAAGACCTATATTTGGAAAACTGTAAGATACTGAAGAAAGCAATTGAAGAAGATACAAGTAAATAGAAGTATATACCATGCTCATGGATAGGAAGAATTAACATCATTAACATCACAGGTCTTTCATGTGATGCAGTAAAAACTGTATTAGAGGCTGCTGGTGTCTCAGGCATTGCTACCAGGGTCTCTTACCCTGTTGGGTGTGCTGCCAGTTACTGAGCTCTAGGGACCAGCTGTGGGGCCATGGACTGGGTAATGGGTCTCTAGGGTCTCTGTGGGAAGGCCACCATCTGACCTGCACCGAAGAAGTTATGGCTTAGTAAGGAAGTAGATGAATCACCACCAGCCTGACCTTTGTGTAGGCTTTCCTCTTGGTTCCTGATGGTCAGTGAAATGCTCAAGATTTTCTCAAAATAATGCCTACATTTTTTTTGTCATTCCTTGTGTCATTGCTATTTTCCTGACATGTTCTAGCATTTGTCTCAGTATATCTAGATTACTAAGCATGTGACTGATTGTTGGTTGAATTTCTCTGTCTCAGCTGCTGCATTCTGGTTCTGCCCTGTCTTCCTGTCTTACTACACAAGGAGTAGGAAGCATTCCTGAACAAAGGAATTTTCCATTGTGTTGGGATTGAATGTGAAATGCTATTACACCTGAATTTATGTTCACAGAAGCTGGGTGTGTACAAGCCAACCTCTTTAAAATTGCAAGCTCTCTTTCCAAGGTCATCTAATCCACAGTGTCGAGCTTCCTTCAGCAGGGTGTGGAGTCAGTTTGAGGAGCTGCTGATGTTATTAACACACATTTCCATAGGTGTATGTTTGCTAAAGTGAATGACCCTGAAGTGTTTGAGTTCTGATCAGGATATAACGGGAGCGGATTCCGTACTGAGTCTAGGAATCCTGATCTTTTAACATTCTCCCAGTAAAAATCACCAGGTGGGGGCCGGCCCAGTGACTCAGGCGGTTGGAGCTCCTGTGCTAACTCTGGCTGCCGGTTAGATTCCCACGTGGGCCAGTGGGCTCTCAACCACAAGGTTGCCGGTTCAATTGCTCGAGTCCCTCAAGGCACGGTAGCTGCGCCCCCTGCAACTAACAATGGCAACTGGACCTGGAGCTGAACGGCACCCTCCACAACTAAGATTGAAAGGACAACAACTTGACTTGGAAAAAAGCACTGGAAGTACACACTGTTCCCCAATAAAGTCCTGTTCCCCTTCCCCAGTAACATCTTTTTTTAAAAAAATCACCAGGAGCTGTGAAGTATTTAGAAATTTATTTTCTTGGGCAGTTGACTGAGCACGTCTAAGACGCAGCAAATTCCTTTCTTCCTCGGGGCTGCACAGAGTCGCTGGGTCTTGGGCGTGGCAGAGCCAGTGCCGAAGCAGGACAGAGACGGGGCTGGGAGGGGCGGCGTTGCCCTCTCTCACGCGTGGCCCTGCCTGGGGTGAGCAGGGAGGCGGAAAGGCGTCAGGCGGCTTCGGGCGGGCAGGCAGCGACCAGCCCAGGGGGGCGCGCCAAGCTGACAGCCGCCGAGGGCCGCGGCGAGGGACGCCACCTCCGGGCTGGCGGCTCGGCCTGGCTCCGGGTTTCTCGGTTCTCCCAGCTCAGGTGTCGACCCCGAGCTCTGGAAATGCCCCTGGCTTCCCTGAGGTGTAGGGAAGAAGCAATTGGACTTGGCCTTTGTGGCTTCTTGTGTCTGGGAAGAGTGGGCTAGTGGGAAACCAGGGGAGACTCAAGGAACCGTGTTCACTATTTATTGGAGATTTGCAATTCTCAGTAGGACTTTTCCTTAATAACGGAAAAAGAAACCAGTCAAATTGAAGAAATGGCAGAGAGGAAAAAGAGAGGACGATGGGTTCCAGTGCTAACAACAACAACAACAGTTCAGAGAGGCCAAACACGGTGGGAAAGCGGAGGAAACGAGGCTTTCTTGAGTGTTCTCCGCTGTAGATCACAGATGCAGCTGTGGCTCGCTCAGAGTCCGCTCTGGCGCCGCCCTGTGGCCGCTGCGCCCGACTGAGTGGCGGTCCCAGCTCCGGCCCAGAGCTCCCCATCTGACCTTGCTCATTCCAAGTCTGGCAACATTGTCACTGAAGCCGGCAAACCGGACTTGGGCCAGTGCCCAACGAAGAAGATTCCCCTCTGGACCTCTGACTGGAGTCTCCAGTGGGCCTCTACTCTGTATCGCAGGTCTCTGGTGCAGCCTTGCCGCCCACCCAGGCCTTTGTGGGTGATCCATCTCAGGCGTCTGCCCTTGTCTGGGATGACTTTGAGTTTGCTAATGAGTTTTTGGACATGACAGGCAACAATAACAACAACAAATAGGTAAGTTGGATTTCATCAAAATTAAAAATTGCTGTGCAATTTTTTACAATTTTTTGTAAACAGCAAAAAAATAACCCATGAAATGGGACAAAATATTTGCAAATCATATCTGATAAGGGATTACTATCTGAATGTGTAAAAAACGCCAACAATTGAAAAACCAAAAAATCCAATTAAAAAGTGGTCAAAGGATTTGAATAGACATATCTCCAAAGAAGATATACAGATGGCCAATAAGCATATGAAAAAATGTTCAACATCATGCTCATTTGGGAAATGCACATCAAAACCATAATGAGATACTATATATATATATATGTATATATATATATATACATATATATATACATATATATATATATAAACTGTTGGCAAAGATGTGAGGAAATTGGAACATTTGTGCATTGCTTGTGGGAATGCAAAATGGTGCAGCCACTATGGAAAACAGTATGGAGATTCTTCAAAAGATTAAACATAAAATGATCATATGATCTGGCAATTTCATCTCTGGGTATATACTCAAAATATGTGAAAGCAGGGACTCAAATAGATATTTGCACACCCATGTTCACCGCAGCATTATTTACATTAGCCCAAAGGTACCCATCCATGGATGAACAGAAAACAAAATATGGTTTATACACACAATGGACTGTTTTTTCAGCCTTTTAAAAGGAAAGAAATTCTGGCACATGCTGCAACATGGATGAACCTTGAAGACATTTTTCTAAGTGAAATAAACCAGTCACAAAGGGACAAATATTGTATGATTCCATTTACATGATGTATCTAAATTAGTCAAATTCATAGTGACAAAAAGTTGAACAGTGGTTGCCAGGGGCTGGGAGACAGGGAGAAATGGAAAGTTAGTGTTTAATTGCTACAGAGTTCCAACTGGGGAATATGAAAAAGTTCAGAAGATGGGTGATTGATGGTGACGGTTACACAGGAACATGAATGTACTTAATGCCATAGAACTCTACACTTAAAAATGGTTAAAATGGTAAATTTTATATTGTGTATATATTACCACAATAAAAAAGACACGTTCCCAAAAACATTAAGAGCAGAAGTAGTCTGAATATTTTAAAATGTTCTTAAATAACATTGTTTCCATGTTAAGTGTCGTAAGATACTTGACCACCCACCTTATCTCCATACTCCTTCGTAAACCACAAGCAAAAGTATAACTAACTGCAATGCTTGTGCATGACAACACCTCGGCAAAGGGGTCCCTATTTCATGCAGATAGTGTAGCAATGTATTCCAACTCCCCGCCTGAAGCTTCATTTTCCAGAACCATTTACAGTGCCAGTTGTCTTAGCCTGGATCCTTCAGAGCGCAGAGACTGAGTCAGGATTTAAGATGCTAATAATCATTTGTGAAGCACAAGCCCAGGCCTGAGAAGGTTAATAGAAAGGGGAATTCAGTCAAGGGAAAATGTGACACAATGCAAAGCAATACAGTAATGTGCTGGCCTCTGCTTCAAAACAAGCCTTGAGAAGACCAATGTTTTCTCAGCAGGTCTGTTCATTCTGTCCACAGGATTTGTTTGGGAAGGCTGCAGGAAGGAAGAGCAGGTCCTGGCAGTCCACACGAGAGAAAGGAGGGATTTATCTGCATAGCTCCCTTCTAAATTCTATTTCCATTGTGCCCTTCACCTCTTAGTGGCTACTCAGGAAGCTTGATTCCACTCCCAAACCCTCAGCAGCCACGCAGGCAACCAAACATTGTGACTTGCAACGTGGTGTTTCTTCCATTTATGTCGATCCGGTGCAGGTAGAGAGAAAGATGGAAGTAACTGAAAGAATCTCAGGATACCAATTTGTGAGCCACACATAAATTGTACTGTGTGTTAGATTAAGGAAATGCACTTTCCCATAATAGCGCAGTATTATGGGAAATTATCCTTCACTCAGTAGTATTATCCTTCACTCAGCCTAAGGGTTAAGGTATTTTCAGCCATTTTGTGAATATTTTGAGAAAGTTATAATGTATACTTTCTTTCTTTATAATTTAATGAATCCTGTAAGAGAGACCCAAAATTAAATGTTCTATTGTATTTTCAAGGCCTATTCTCCACCCTCATTTTGGACTTTGACTGAGTTATGTGTGTAAAAGGTGCTGTGAGAACCTAGAAAATTAATTAGTTCTTAGCTTTGGTTTCATCTCTTTATTTCCTTTATCACTTTATTTACATGAGTTCTGCTCAGATACTTGACTACTATGTATGTTTCTAGAAAACATACCCCAAATTGTACATGGCCTTGAATGCAAATAAAGCAAAGCTATCGATATGTCATATACATCTTTAAAGCATTTTAATTGTAGAAAATGCATGCCAAAGTCGAAGAACACTGTATTGCAAACTATAGGATGTAAATAATTTGCTTTTTTTAAATAATTTTGCTTACAAATTACAAGCAGTATTAGACTGGATAATGGCCTCTAATCACATCCTAATCCCCAGAAACGGTGAATTTCCCTTTTATGACAAAAGGGATTTTGCAGATGTGATGAAGTTAAAGATCTTGAGCTGGGAGATGAACCTGGATTTGCTGGGTGGGCCTAGTCAGAGAAGGCAGAAGAAGTAAGAGTCAGAAGAGAAGGCAGTGTCATTGATGATGGAAGCAGAGATTGAAGTGCTATGCTTTGCAGGTGGAGGAAGGCGTTACCAGCCAAGGAACATAGGCAGACTTTTGGAAGCTGAAAAGCGTTCTCCCTTGGAGTCTCTGGAAGGAGCCAGCCCAGCTGACACCTAGATTTTAGTCCACTAAAATTAATTTGGGACTTCTGGCCTCAGGACCTATAAGAGAATCAATTTATTTTGTTTTAAACCACCAAATTTGTGGTACTTTGTTACAGCAGCCATAGGAAATTACTACACTCCCTTGGTAAGCTGAAAGATGACCCCCTCCCCCGCAAAAGACAACCATGTCAAATCCCCAGAAGCGTAACTGTTACTCTATATGACGACAGAGTGTGTATGACCTTGCATGGCAAAACATGTCATTAAGTCAGGGATCTCGAGGAGAGGAGTCATCCTGGATTATCCGGGTGTGCCCTGAACGCCATCCCATGTGTCCTCACAGGGGGCAGAGGGAGTTTTGAAGCACAAACACACGGAGGAGAAGGTGACGTTGACACAGAGGCACAGAGACTGGATTGATGCAGCCGCCAGCCAAGGAAGGCTGGCAGCACCGGGAGCTGGATTGGACAAGAACGGGTTGTCCCCTAGAGCCTTTGGAGTGAAGGTGGCCCTGCCAACATCTTGATTTTGGACTTCGAACCTCCAGAATTGTGATAGAATAGATTCTGCTGTTTTAAGTCTTCAAGTTTGTGATATTTTGTTACAGCAACAAAGGAAATTTGTGTAACTACCATAACCTCATGCTTAAAAGTAATTAATTGGACTGTTCCAGGGCAAAATCAATTCACTCAAATTTGAAAGTTGATATCTGTTTGTAAGAATATCAGTAAAGGCAGAAAGAAGTATTTGATTCAAACAACTTACTTGAGTACAAGAGTATTTTAAAAATATAAATTACTCTCTGTCTCTAGATCACTATGTAGGATATAGCAGGACAGAACACAAAGCCCAGAATAATAATACATTACTTCAAATATTTGTGAAACGTTATAAAAATGAAAAAACTTTGTTTTTTAAAAACAGAAACTTTGCTGTGGTGCCAGGCATTCAATAACTTCCAAAGACTTTCCTGACCCACCTACATTGTTATTAGATCGTGTAAGTTTGCTTTATGGTTCAAAAATGCCATTGTAGTAAACAGATCCATTTGTTGTTGAAAACTAACTTCTAGAATTTGTAGCTGCAGAGAATTTTTTCCCAGGAGCCTGCAGTATGTGTTGAAGAAATCAGGTCTCTGATGCCTGATCTGGGACTTCTATTTCCACTAGAGGGACAGATGACCACACCACTCTCTGCAGAGCTCCAATGCTTCCTGGTTGCCAGTCCCTCCAGGCCACAAGGGAACCCTGACATAAGTCTGAGTTTTTACAGCTAATATGCAAACACTGCTGAATCTGTAACAAAGCCTCCGTTTCCCTCCAGGGTTTGACATGGCTGAACGTATGTCAGGATTGTGGATTAGTAACTAGATTATATTTCTCATGAAAAGGCAGACTGCATACTGGGCCAGGTTGTCAGTTCTCAGTTAGGAAGCACTATATTCCTTCTATGCAGGCTCATACTTTGTGCAACAGTACTTGTCCTGTGGGGCTGCTGCCACCAATCGTGACACAGATGTCAGTGTCACCCACAGTACCAGTGGTGCTCGATGGTTGTTGCGGGTTAGGGATTAGGTGATGCTCTCTAGTTTCTACACGGGAAGACTCCTCACTTTCAACTGAGGGGAACAGATGGGTCACCACTAGGCCTCCCTTGAACTGCGCTTGACATTGGTTCCAGAATGTCAGCCTACGTGGTACATCAAAGCAGTATCTTCCTGGGATTCTCTCAAGATTGCTCAGAGGTCTGCCTTGGTATGTCATCATATTACATATCATTGCTGCATTTGTGGCAAGGCTTAGCAGTGAGAGGATTACATCCAGCTTATAAAGTCAAATGTAATATTTAGATTTCTATGTACAACTGCTGACGCTTGGGAACTGACCATAATTAAGAGCCTCATCGGGTCAGACTTGTAAGCGTGCTTTGAAATATTTTCCATAATCCAAACCATTATCTCATGGTTGGCCGTGAACTGCCACATCATCTGGCTTTGTGTACTAATGGGTACACAAAGGTCCCTGCACAGCCACCCAGTCCATAAGGATTCCTCTGGGCAGAGCCAGGTGTGAAGCGTCTGCAGAGGTGACGCTATATGTGACATTTCCCAGGGGTGCGTTTGCTGAGTCATCTGATCCTGAAGTCTGTTTTCTCTTTTAATGATAAGGAGATTCCGTTTTGACCCCACTGTGGATCCGTGCTTATTTAAGACCCAGCAGATCGGCAGCCCAGTTTGGTCAGCATGGTCCTTCTGCCTGGCACTGCTGGATGAAGCCCATCCAGGCACAATGGACCCCCTCTCATCTCCACATGGTTTTTATACTGAGCTCTGCCAAGTAGCACGTACATGGCACAGTTGTCAGTGACTCCGGCCAGCTGGAAGACGCAGGCAAGGGAGGGGAGCCCAGAAGTAGCCAGTAGTTGTTCAGTGCAGGGGCAAACCGGGCTGAGAGCATGCCCTTCACTGCTGAGGGCACTCTGGCAATTCCAGTGGAAGCCGTGGGGATGTGTGCTCCAGTGCAGGCTGCTTCCAGCCTCTCTGCGGCCATGGTCCCAATTTCTGCTAAAGGATGGGTCTCCTTGACTGGGCCAAAGTCTCCTTGGGCATTATGTTGTCATAGTCTATTACTGTGTCTAGAGACAATTAAAAATATTTTTGTATTTAATTTATGATTGATGCATTATCAATGATTTTTGAAGAATTATAGAATCTTTAAAAATGTCCCCAAACGATTTCTACCTTCCATGCCAGCGGCTAGCATTTGTCTCTTTGCATTTTCCTGTTCTTGTCAGGATGTTTCTGGGCCCTACTTTGGGAATTCTCAACTCTAAGCTTTCAGCTTCTTCCCCACAGGGAATGTAGTCCTGCCCAAGCTTTGTGTCTCATATACACATGCACACACTATCCAGAGACCTCCTTTCTCCAAGTTTCTGGGATCACATAGCACACCCCAACAGTTGTTCTTCCAAGTTTTTCAAGTGTGTTATCCCCTCTTGGTTCCCTAAGGAGAGGGATGTAGCAAATGAGCTTGTCCCCTTCAGGCTTCTTTCAGATTCGGGCCCTTTCAGCTTGGCAATGAAAGGACGTTACAGGTTAGTGATTAATCGTGGAAGAGCCAAGAGGCATTCTCCAAGAACTGGTGGCGAGTGTTTAACAGTAGGACTAACAGGTCAAATTGAAGAAAGGATCATAAGAAAGGAGGAAGGCCCTGGAGGGTTCCCATGGGAGCATCACTACAAAGTGGCCCAAATGCCTTCAGATATGCAGAGGTTCTGAGATGGGGGTTATCTCTCGTGATTCAGCTAGTTACAGTAGTCACCACCACCCCCGCCGGCCCCTTTATCCATGGTATCACTTTCCATGGTTTCAGTTACCTGCAGTCAACTCAATCTGAAAATGTTAAATGGAAATTTCCAGAAATAAAACAATTTATAAATTTTAAATTGAATGTTGTTCTGAGTAATGTGATGAAATCTCAGGCCACCTCACTTCTTCCTGCCCTGGATGTGACTCATCCCTTTGTCCAGCATCTCCACAGTGTAGACACTACCTGCCCTTAGTAGCCATCTGAGTTATCAGATCAATTGTCATAGTATCGCAGTGCTTGTGTTCAAGACACCCTTATTTTACTTAATCATGGCCCCAAAGAACAAGAGCGGAGATGCTGGCAATTCAGATATCCCAAAGAGAAGTCATAAAGCTTCTCAACTAATAGGGTTCGGTACTATCCATCATTACCACCATCACCTCTAGAACACCTCATACCCATTACAGTCACTCTCCATTTCCCCCAAGATCCTCCGTCCCAAGCAGCCACCAACCTATGTTCCATCTCTACAGATTTTCCTATTCTGGATATTTTATGTAAATTAAATCATACGATATAGTGGCCTTTGGTATCTGGCTTTTTTCACTTAGCATAATCAAGGTTCATCCATGTTGTAGCACATGAGCTCAATTTCTTTCCTTTTTTGCTGAATAATATCCCATTGTATAATAGACTACACTTTGTGTATTCATTTATTATTTGATGAACATTTGGGTTGTTTCCATTTGAGGCTATTACGAATAGTGCTGCTATAAACATTTGTGTACAAGTTTTCATGTGGACTTATGTTTTCATTTCCCTTAGTTATACACTTAGGAGTGGAATTGCTGGGTCATATGGTAACTCAATATTTAACCGTTTGAGCAACTGCTATCCTGTTTTCCAAAGGGGCTGCACTATTTTACATTCCCACCAACAATGTATAAGGGTTCCAATTTCTCCACATTCCACCAACACTGATCTTTTTTATTAGCAATTCTAGTGAGTGGGGAGTAGTATCTTATTGTAGGGTTGATTTGCATTTCCCTGGTGGATAATGATATTGAACATCTTTTTTATGTGATTATTGGACTTTTGTATGTTCTTTTAGAGAACTTTAATTTAAGATCCTTTGACCATTTTTAATTGGTCTTCTTATTATTGAGTTACAACCTCTCTTTATACTCTTATATTCTAGATACTAGTCCTTCCCTTACCAGATGCATGATTTGCAAAAAAATTTTTCCATTCTGTAGGTTGCCTTTTTTGCTTTCTTGATGGTGTCCTTAGAAGCACAAAGGTTTTTAATTTTGATAAAATCCAATTTATTTTTTTTTTGCTTGTACTTTTACTGTCAGATTTAAGAAACCAATACCTAATCCAAAGTCATAAAGATTTGCACCTATGTTTTCTTCTAGGGTTTTTATAGTGTTAGCTCTTACATTTAGGTCTTTCGATCCATTTTGAATTGATTTTTATCTGTAGTGTGAAGTAAGAGTCTGATTTCATTTATTTGCACATGGATATCCAGTTGTCCTAGCAGCATTTAATGAAAAGACTATTATTTCCCCCATTGAATTGTCTTAGCACCCTCTTCAAAAATCAATTGATCAGGAGTGGCCAGTTAGCTTAGTTGGTTAGAGCACTGTGCTCAGAACACCAAGGTTGCCGGTTCAATCCCCACATGGGCCACTGTGAGCTGTGCTCTCCACAACTAGATTGAAACAACTACATGACTTGGAGCTGATGGGTCCTGGAAAACACACTTTAAAAAAAAATCTAGTCTGGCAGTCTTTACCTTTAAAAAAAATCAATTGATCATAAATGTCAGGGTTATTTTTGGACTTTCAATAATGTTTCTATTTAATTCTTTTAAATACAAAACAATAAATTGAATTGTTTTCTTAATATCATTTCTGGTTTATTCATTGGTACTATATAGAAATACAATAGATTTTTGGAGGTTGGTCTTGTATCCTGCCAATTTTCTGAATTCATTTATTCTAGTCATTTTTTTTAGTGTGTTCCTTTGAATTTCTATGCATAAGATCACATCACCTGCACATGAGATAGTATTACTTCTTCTTTTCAAACATAGATGACTTTTATTTTATTTTTGTGCTCATTGTATATTTTAAAAATGAAAGTATATTTCATTTCTATTAAAAGTACCCTGTTATGTACTGTTTTATATATGTAATATCATGGATATCTTGCCAGTTTCACAAAATAAGCTTAAACTCATCATTTTTAATACTACTTCATAGTATTATGTATGCAATTACTCCCCTAGTGATATTTGGGTGGTTTCCTTTATTTATAACTACAGTGAATGTTATACATACATTTTTACAAATATATTTTTACACAGTCATCCAAAAGTCTTCTGATTTCACATAGCACTAGACTGTGGTAGTTGAACTGATGGTCCGACGAGCTGGAGGGACTGACTGACTAACTGACTTAAATCCCATTTCTGCAGTGTGTAACTTAAAAACAATAACCACATCTGGAACTCTGATTTTCCAGGCCCAGCCACACTTAATCTTTCCCAGTCTCAGAGGTTCCCTCTCTGCCTCTAAACTTCTCTGTCCCTGAAACCAACCTTGTCCTCTAGTCCAAGATGTGATCTAGTTAGTCCTCTAGTTCTAGTTCTACCACTTGCTAGCTATGTAACCTGGAGAAGGTAAGTGAGGGATTTATCTCCATTAGCTTCATATCCAGTTATCAACTCTTCACTGCATTGCTCATGCAGGTTAGATTGAAAACATGTTTGTGTTTCATTTTTCTAGCCACTGTACACACCATCATATTGGGGTTTTTTTATACCTTATTCCTACTTATAGATTTAAGTGACTGCTTCCCAGATAGGATAGATTCCTGGGCTCCTCATAACCTACAGATCCAGACTGCCTCCCATCTTAGGAATATGCTCCTACCCCTCCAGTCTCCTCATCCTCTCCTACTCATGCCATAATTCTGCTTCTGCACCTCTGTTCATTCTGACCCTCATGTCAATTCTCAAGGGTCAGCAATGACCTCTAGTTTCAGATGCAATGGACTTTCCTAACTTCATTTCCCTCAACCTCTCTAGGGCCTTCTCTAGAGCACAGTCCTTCTTCTTGAAGTTCTTGCTTTGGCCTGGATGCTATTACACTGTAGGTGGGCTGCCTGGTGGGAGGCTCAGTTGACTTATTGCCTCTATGATTCACTTCCTCTTCTACCTGAACAGGCTCTTTTCTTATAGTGATATCATGGCTAATGGAGTATGTGAAGTAGGGGAGAAATGCAGTATTTCAGATTGTGGTTAAAGTTACAATTTCATGCGCATTTGGGTTTATCTTAAACATTCCTCTCCAGTATCCCATTGTATCCAGTTGAGAGAGAATTCCAGCTCTCTGCCTGCAAGGATGTGTAGATCTGTCCGTGGTTCTGAAAGACTCAAACTGGCAGGTTCTACTCATTCCATGAATGGCATTCGTATCGGCAAAAAACTGCTCACTAATAAAAACTCTATAGTTGAATTTTTACATTTATTATTTATAAGCTTAGTACGTCTGAACTATAGAACAACCCAGCAATAAATCAGAAATATAACATATAGAAAGACCAACAAAATATTCTTTTTACATGCCCTGTACTGAAATGTACAGAACAAAACTAAAACAGACCACATGATGAAAGAGAAGTTTACTTTCAAATTTTTATCAGAATATAAAGAAAAAAATCCAGTATTATTGTGGAGGAAAGAAAAAACTCTAGATTTCAACTCTATCCCGTCCTAATTTGTATACTATAGTTTTTAACCTCTGTAGACATTTTGGTTTTTTTCCATAATTAACCTTCATTCAGTCTTACACATTTAACCTTAATTTTTTAATATTTTATGTAAGTATAGTTGATATGCAATATTATATTGGTTATATTAGTTTCAGGTTATGTTAGTTACAATATAGTGATTCAACATTTTTATACCTTACAATGTGATCACCCAACTAAGTCTAGTAATCATCTGTCACCATGCGAACTTATCACAATATTATTGACTATATTTCCCTTCCCCTTTTTACCCATCCCCTATTCCCTCCCTTCTGGTAAACATTCCTTTGGTCTCTGTTTCTATGAGTCTGTTTTTATTTTGTTTTGTTTGTCATTTGTTTAGGTTTTTTAAGGTACCAAATATAAGTGAAACCATACAGAATTTTTTGTTCTGTGCCTGACTTATTTCACTTAGCATAATACCATCTAGATCCATCCATGTTGTTGCAAATGGCAAGAGTTCTTTTCTGACTGAGTAATATTCCATTGTATATATGTACCACATCCTCTTTATCCATTGATCTGTCAATGGACACCTAGGCTGCTACCATATCTTGAGTGTTGTAAATAATGCTGCAATGAACATAGGGGTGCGTATATCTTTTCCCATTCACTTATTTTAGCTTTTACTTCCATTGCCTTTGGAGTCAAATTCATAAAATACTCTTTGAACCCAAGGTCCATAAGTTAGTACCTATGTTTTCTTCTATGCAGTTGATTGTGGCAGGTCTTATGCTTAAGTCTTTGATCCATTTTGAATTAATTTTGGTACATGGTGACAGATAGCAGTCCAGTTTCATTCTTTTGCACGTGGCTATCCAATTCTCCCAGCACCATTTATTGAAGAGGCTGTCTTTTCTCCATTGCATGTTTTTTGCTTCTTTGACAAAAATTATCTGTCCATATTTATGTGGTTTGATTTCTGGGTTCTCAATTCTATTCCATTGGTCTACTTGTCTGTTTTTTCTGCCAATACCATGCTGTTTTGATTATTGTAGCCCTGTGATACAAGCTAAAGTCAGGGAGTGTGAACCTCCAGCATTGTTCTTTTTTCTTAAGATTGCTTTGGCTATTCGGTGTTTTTTGTGGTTCCAAACAAATCTGATGATTTTTTGTTCTACTTCTTTAAAAAAATGCCATTGGGATTTTGATGGGGATTGCATTAAATCTGTATATTGCTTTGGGTAATATGGCCATTTTAACTATGTTGATTCTTCCAATCCATGAGCATGGAATGTCTTTCCATTTCTTTGTGTCTTCTTCAATTTCTTTCAAAAATGTCTTATAGTTTTCAGCATATAGGTCCTTCACATCCTTGGTTAAGTTTATTCCTAGGTATTTATTCTTTTTGCTGCAATTGCAAGGGAATTGTTTTTTGTATTTCTTTTTCTGATTTCATTGTTAGTATATAGGAATACAATGGACTTTTCTACGTTGATTTTGTAGCCAGCAACTTTACTGTATTCATTGATTGTTTCTAATAGCTTTTAGGTGGAGTCTTTAGGGTTTTCTATATATAGCATCATGTCATCTGCAAAAAGTGATAATTTAACTTCTTCATTCCTCATTTGGATGCCTTTTATTTCTTTCTCTTGCCTGATAGCTCTGACAAGGACTTCCAACACTATGTTGAAAAGCAGAGGTGATAGGGGACAGCCCTGTCATGTTCCTGAACGTAGAGCAAAGGGCTTCAGCTTTTCACCATTAATTATGAGATTAGCTGAGGGCTTGTCATATATGGCCTTTATTATGTTAAGGTATTTTCTTTCTGTACCTATTTTATTAAGTGTTTTAATCATAAATGGATGTTGTATCTTATCAAATGCTTTTTCTGCATCCATTGATATAATCATATAATTTTTGTCCTTTATTTTGTTTATGTGATGTATCACGTTGATGGATTTGCGGATGTTGAACCATCCTTGTGCCCCGGGGATGAATCCCACTTGGTCATGATGAATAATCTTTTTAATGCATTGTTGTATTCGATTTGCTAGAATTTTGTTTAGGATTTTAGCATCAGTATTCATCAGAGATATTGGTCTGCAGTTTTCTTTTTTTTGTGTTGTCCTTACCAGGTTTTGGTACCAGGGTAATGTTGGCCTCATAAAATGAGTTAGGGAGTACTGACTCTTCTTCAAAATTTGGAAGAGTTTGAGCAGGATTGATATTAGATCCTCTTTGAAGGTTTGGTAGAATTCACTAGTGAAGCCATTTGGTCCCAGACTTTTGCTTTTGGGAAGGTGTTGGATGACTGATTCAATTTTGTTACTGGTGATCGGTCTGTTTAGATTTTCCAGTTCTTCATGGTTCAGCCTTGGAAGGCTATATGTTTCTAAGAACTTGTCCATTTCTTCTAGGTTATTGAATTTGGTGGCATATAGTCCTTCATAGTATTCTGGGATGATCCTTTGTATTTCTGTGGTGTCCGTGATAACTTCCCCTTTTTCATTTCTGATTTTGTTAAATAGAATCTTCTCTCTTTTTATCTTAGTGAGTCTAGCCAAGGGTTTGTCGATTTTGTTAATCTTTTCAAAGAACCAGCTCTTTGTCACATTAATTTTTCTATTGTCTTTTTGTTCTCTATTTCATTTAGTTCTGCTCTGATTTTTGTTATTTCCTTTCTTCTGCTGACCTTGGGTTTCACTTGTTCTTCTTTTTCTAGTTCTTTAGGGTGTAACATGAGGTTATTTATTTGGGATTTTTCTTGTTTCTTGAGGGAGGCCTGTAATGATATAAATTTCCCTCTTAAAACTGCTTTCGCTGCATGCCAAAAATTTTGGTAGGATGTATTTTCATTGTCATTTGTTTCTATGTATCTTTTGATCTCTCCTCTAATTTCTTCTTTGACCCAGTCTTTCTTTAAAAGTATTTTGTTTAATCTCCATGTATTTGTGTTTTTCCTGCTTTCTTTACGCAGTTGATATCCAATTTCAAAGCCTTGTGATCAGAGAATATGCTTGGTATGATTTCAATCTTCGTAAATTTGCTGAGGCTGATTTTATGTCCCAATATATGGTCTATCCTTGAGAATGTTCCATGTACACTCAAAAAGAATGTATAGTCTGATGTTTTAGGATGAAGTGCTCTCTCTATATAAATTATGTCCATTTAATCTAATGTGTAATGTAGGGCTGCTATTTCATTATTTATTTTCTGTTTGGATGATTTATCCATAGCTGTCAATGATGTATTTAAATCCCCTAGTATAATTGTGTTTTGCTCAATTTCTCCCTATAGTTCTGTTAGTGGTTGCTTGGTATATTTTGGTGCTCCCTGATTGGGTGCATAAATATTGATGACTGTTATGCCTTCTTGTTGTATAGTCCCCTTTACCATTATGAAATGTCCATCTTTGTCTCTTGTTATCTTTTAAACCCTGAAGTATTTTTCATCTGATATCAGTATGGCTACACCTGATATTCTCTGGGTACCATTTGCTTGGAGTGCCAATTTCCACCCTTTCACTTTGAGTCTATGCTTGTCTTTGTAGCTGAGATGTGTCTCTTGTAGACAGCATATGGTTGGGTTTAGTTTTTTGATCCAATCTGCTACTCTGTGCCTTTTTATTCGTGAGTTCAGTCCATTTACATTTAGGGTGATTATTGATACGTGAGGATTTCCTGTCATTCTATCTTTAGTTTTCTGGTAAGGCTGTGTCTCCATTGTTTCTTTGCCTTTTTGTTGTTGTCTATTATTTCTGCGTGGCCGTATTCTATGATGTTTCCCTCTGTTTCTTCTTTTGTTACGTTATATATTTCAGTTCTGGATCTTTTTTTGAGTGGTTACCTTTAAGTTTATTTAAAAGAAAGTTTGATATTTAGAGTATTCCATTTTCTTCAGCACGCTTACTTTCTCCATTCCCATATTCCGGTTCAGGCCTTTACTCTCCCCCTTTTTATGTTGCCACAAATTGTCCCTGTTGATGGTGGTCGAACAGCCTCCTTTAGTATTTCTTGTAGTGCAGATCGTGTATTAGAAAATTCCCTCAGCTTCTGTATGTCTGGAAACGTCTTTATTCCTTCTTCATATCGAAAGGATACTTTTGGTGGAAATATTATTCTTGGCTCATAATTTCTCTCTTTCAATAGTTTGAATAGTTGGTTCCACTCCCTCCTGGCTTATAGAGTTTCTGCTGAAACATCTGATGATAATCTAATGGGCTTTCCTTTGTAGGTTACCATCTTCTTTTCCCTGGCTGCCTTGAGGATTCTTTCTTTGTCGTTGATTTTACACAGCTTCAATACAATGTGCCTTGGAGAAGGCCTGTTGGGATTGAGGTAATTAGGTGTCCTATTTGTTTCTCGGATTCGAGGATCCAGTTCTGTCCACAAGTTTGGGAAGTTCTCATCAACAATTTGTTTCAATATATTCTCTGTTCCCTTCTCTCTTTCTTCTCCTTCTGGTATGCCCATTATTCTTATATTGCTCTTTCTGATGGAGTCAGAAAGTTCTTGTAGAGTTCTTTCATTTCTTTCAAGTCTCAAGTCTCTTTCTTCTTCTATCTGTGTAATTTCCATGTTTCTATCTTCGATGTCACTGATTCTTTCCTCCATCTGGTCAACTCTACTACCTAAACTGGTTATTTCATTCTTAATTTCTTCTACTGAGTTCTTAATCTCCAGAAATTCCATTTGGTTCTTTTTTAAAATTTCAATCTCTTTCGTAAAATGCTCATGTTGTTCTTTGATTGCGTTTCTGAGTTCATTAAATTGCCCTTCTGTGTTTTCTTGCATCTCGTTGAGTTTTTTCAAAATGGCAATCTTGAATTCTCTGTCATTTAAGTCACATATTTCCATATCTTTAAGTTCCTTTTCTGGAGACTTTTCACTTTCTTTTGGAGCTGTTGTTGCCTTTGTTATTCATGGCAATTACTGATTTATTATTTCTCTTCCTAGACATCTACAGGAGTGGCTTCTGCAACAGATTGATAGGAAGAGGTCTTTCTTTTGTTTTCCAGTACTTGTTGGGAGAATGTTTTATTTTCTCTCTGACTGCAGCCGTTTTTTTCTCTCTGACACAGTTGTGCTATGTTTTCTCTGCACTGTTCCAGCTTCTCACACAATGGGGGGATTCCCTGGGAGACGGGCTTCTTCTCTGTTAATAGTTCGCCTGGGTCATAGGGGGATGCGGAGAGCTTTTGAAGTTCCAAAGCTCTTTCTGCACCAGATTCAGAACCCGTATGTTTCAGCAGTTCTGTTTACTCCTGCAGGGATCCGCCCAGATAGGTGGGGCCAGGGGCGGGGTGAGTTGAGAGAGGTGGCCCAGAGCAATGGCGGCGACCACCACAACAGCAGGTCCAGCTTCCACAGCTCCCTCCCCTTTGCCGGAACTAATTGGGCTGCAAATCTGTGTCTTGGCCCACAGTTCTCAGAACAGCAAATATTCTGTTCTTTTGATCTGACACGGCTACTGTTCCGCTTCTAGCACCGGGCAGGTGGGGGTGGGGCGAGCTCTGGGAGAGTAGGGAGGGGGTGGCTAGTCTCAGTGCCTAAGGCTTCTGTTCTCTGCTCAGCAGTGAGGGCTTAAACCACCATTTTCTGCCTTCTTCCCTCAGTCTTTTCTCTGAGGTCTCTGCCGTGAGCGTTGTGTTCAGCCGTGTTATATGCTGCCCCCTCAGCCCTGTGGGCCGTAAGCGGAGCCCTAGCAGTCCGAGTTCTTCCCTCTCCCGCAGCTGCGGTAGTTCTGGGATGCTGCGAGGTCAGAGCACTGAGCTAGGTCTGCGTCCTGTGCCCGCGCGGCTCCGTCTTAGCACTTCTCCCTTCACTCCTCCCCCGCTCGCGAGATTCACCCACCTTTAGGTGAATTCAGTAGAGGGCCTCTTCGTGTTGCCTGTCTGCTGTGCAGGGAGTCCTTTGTGGAGTTATTGTTGTTTGATTAGTTGTAAATTCTGGGGGAGCGTTACAGAGGCTCACCTCTTGCCGCCATTTTGTTGACATGTCCACGTATATCTTTTCAAATTAGTGTTTTCGTTTTCTTCAGATAAATACCCAGAAGTGGAATTGCTGGGTTGTATACTATATCTATTTTTAGTTTTTTGAGGAATCTCTATGCTGTTTTCCATAGGAGTCGCACCAGTTTGCAATCCCACCAACAGTGCACAAGGTTTCCTTTACTCCACACCTTCATCAACACATTATTGGTTGACTTTTTGATAATACCCATTCTGAATAGTGTGAAGTGGTATGTCATTGTGGTTTCAATTTTGCATGGCCTCAATGATTAGTGATGTTGAGCATCTTGTCATATGTCTGTTGGTCATCTGTCTGACTTCTTTGGAGAAATGTCTTTTCATATCCTCTGCCCATTTTTCAACTGGATTTATTGTTATTGTTGTTGCTATTGTTATTGAGTTGTATGAGTTTCTTATATATTTTGGAGATCAACCCCTTATTAGATATACCATTTGCGAATATATTCTCCCATTCTATAGGTTGTCTTTTCTTTTGATTGGAGGTTTCCTTCACTGTGCTGAAGCTCTTTAGTTTCATGAAGTCTCATTTGTTTATTTTTGCTTTTGTTTCCCTTGCTCGAGGGGATGTGTCCAAAAAGATGCTACTTAGACTGATGTCAAATAGTTTACTTCCTAAGTTTTTGTCTTGGAGTTTTGTAGTTTCTGGCCTTACATTTGAGCCTTTAACCTATTTTGAGTTTATTTTTGCATATGGTGTAAGAGAGTGGTCCAGTTTCTTCCCCCCACCCTTTTTTCCCTTCTTCCACCTCCCCACTGCTCCAGGTCAAGCTGTTGTTTCTCAGTCTAGTTGTGTAGGACACAGCTCCCTGGCCCATGCTGGTATTACGAGCCTTGCGCTCCCCCGGGCTGAGGCAGTCATTCGCCAGTCGTCGGTCAACCACTCACACCAACCTCTGGCTGCTCACAGCAGCCCATCTCCAGGGAGAGATGTTGTTCACAATCTTCACTGTAGAGGGCTCAGCTCACTGGCCCATGTGGGAATCGAACTGGCGACCTTCTCATTGGGTGCTCCAACCACCTGAGTCACCAGGCAGGTCGAGTGGTCCAGTTTCTTTCTTTCTTTCTTTCTTTCTTTCTTTCTTTCTTTCTTTCTTTCTTTCTTTCTTTCTTTCTTTCTTTCCTTCCTTCTTTTCTTCTTCCTTCTTTCCTTCTTTCCTTCTCTCTCTCTCTCTCTCTCTCTCTCTCTCTCTCTCTCTCTCTCTCTCTCTTTCTCTCTCTCTCTTTCTCTCTTTCCTTTTTTTCATGTATCTGCCCAGTTTTCCCAACACCACTTGTGACTGTCGTTACTCAATTATGTTTTTACCTCCTTTGTCAGATTAGTTCACCATACAAGCAAGGGTTTGTTTCTGGGCTCTCTATTCTATTCCAGTTATCTATGTCTGTTTTTGTGCCAGTATCATACTCTTTTTGATTACTATAGCTTTGTAGCATAGTTTGAGTTCAGGCAGCGTGATACCTCTAATTTTTTTTTTCTCCAGATTCTTGTGGTTATTCAGGATCTTTTGTGGTTCCATATAAATTTTAGAATTATTTGTTGTAGTTCTGAGAAGAATGACATGAGTATTTTGATAGGAACTGCATTGGATCTATAGATTGCTTTGGGTAGTATGGTCATTTGAACAATATTAATTCTTCCAATCCATGAGCATGGTATATCCTTCCATTTATTTGTGTTCTTTCAATTTTTTTCTTTGATGTTTTATAGTTTTCAGAGTACAGTTCTTTTACCACCTTGGATAAATTTATTTATTTATAAAAGTCTATTTTGTCTGGCATAAATATTGCTACTCCAGCTTGTTTTGTTGTTTCCATTTTCATGAAATTTTTTTTCCATCCTTTTACTTTCAGTCTGTGTGTGTCTTTTGATCTGAAGTGAGCAGCTTATATAAGGCTCTTGTGGGCAGCATATAGAAGGGTCTTGTTCTCTTATCCATTTAGCCACCCTATCTTTTATTTCGAGCATTTAATCCATTTACATTTAAAGTAATTGTTGATAGATATGTAGTTATTGCTGTTTTATTATTTGGTTTTTGGATTTTTCTTCTTCTTCTTCTTAAAGAAGTCCCTATAAATTTTTTTGTAATACTGGTTTGGTAGTGATGAACTCCTTTAACTTTTTCTTGTCTGGGAAGCTCTTCATCTGTCCTTCAATTCTAAATGATAGCTTTGCTAGGTAGACTAACCTTGGTTGTAGGTCCTAGTTTTTCATCATTTTGAATATTTCGTGCCAATGCCTTCTGGCCTGCAAAGTCTCTGTTGAGAAATCAGTTTACAGTCTTATGGGGTCCCCTTGTAGTTAACTAGCTGCTGTTCTCTTGCTGCTTTTAAGATTCTCTCTTTGCCTTTAACCTTTAGCATTTTAATTATGATGTGCTTTGGTGTGGGCCTCTTTGGATTCTTCTTGTTTGGGACTTTCTTCACTTCCTGGACTTTTATGTCTATTTCCCTCACCAGGTTAAAGTTTTGTCATTATTTCTTTAAGTAGGTTTTCAATCCCTTGCTCTCTCTTCTCCTTTTGGTACTCCTATGCTGTAAATGTTGGTCCCCTTTATGTTGTCCCAGAGTCCTCTTAAACTATCTACATTTTATTGGATTCTCTCTCTCTCTCTCTCTCTCTCTCTCTCTCTCTCTCTCTCTCTCTCTCTCTCTCTCTCTCTCTCTGTTCTGATTGGATGTTTCATGCTACCTTAACATCTAAATCGCTGGTTCAGGCCTCTGCATTATCTAATTTACTGTTGATTCCCTCTAATGTAGTCTTCATTTCAGTTATTGTATTCTTTGTTTCTCACTGGTTCTTTTCTCCTATTTTCTGTTTCTATTTTTATGTTTTCTATCTCTTTGTTGAAATTCTCACTTAGACACTGAGCATCCTTATAACCAGTTTTTTTAACTCTGTATCTGACAGACTGTCTGTCTCCATATTTTTTAGAACTTTTTCTGGAGATTTGTTCTGTTTTTTTATTTGGGATATGTTTCTTTGTCTCCCCACTTTGGCTGCCTCCCTGTGTTTTATTCTATGTATTAGTTAGAGTTGCAATGTCTCCCAGGCTTAGCAGAGTGGCTTATGTAGTAGGTGTCCTGTAGGGCCCAGTGGCACAGTCTCCCTGGTCACCTGAGCCACGCACTCCAGGTGTGTCTGTGGTGTGGGCTGTGTGTGCCCTTCTGTTGCAGTTGAGCCTTGGTTGCTGTTTGCACATCAGTAGAAAGGACTGACCCTCGGGCATTTTGGTTGTGAGGACTAGTTGTGACTACAGTGGAAGAGCTGTTATGCAGGGTCTGACCCTATGTAGCAGGATTTTCTTTAGCAGGGTTCTGGTGCCTGTCCAGTCAGCTCTTTGGGTGTGCTATCCATAGAGGCAGCCATGTGGTGTTGTAGCTCTATCCGAAGCTGGCCACCATTCATGCCAGCTCCTGAAAGGGGCCCTGCCTCAGGCCAAGTTCAGTGGCAGCCTGTATCCTACTTAGGGCCACCTGGCATGAGCTGCAAAGCAATCTGAAGATGCCCATCACCTGAGCGGGGCTTGGAGGTACCTTGAGAGGCCAAGCCATGAACCAAGGCCAGCTGCCATGAGTGCTGGGCTTGGGGCTGCTCAGCAAGAGATATGGGACATGCTGAAGTCAGATGCTACTTGTTTGGGTTCTGTGAACCTTTGAGAAATGTTAGGAAAGTCCACAGCATAGTCAAGACTGGCTGTTTTTGTGGAAAAGTCACTGGAAACAGCGTGGGTAGGCCTACAAGTTGGGTGGGGCAAGGTCTCAGGGAATCACCAGGGTAGGGCAATGGAGACTCAGACAGGTGGCCACTTGCATCTGCATGTGAGGAAGTGGGAGGGCTCAACAAAGAAGCAATAAATTCTTCCAGCACTTCTGTCTGGGAGAAAGCTGTCCCTCCAGCTCTCACCCTGGAGCCAGACAATTCAGTTCTTCCCCATATGTGCCTGGCACCTTTTGAGCTGCTGCCCCAGTAAGTGACTCTGTCAGTGAGTAAGTCCATGCACAGGCCCTGTAAGAGGAACACCTGGGAACCCAGCAGCCCTCCATCTCACTCAACCACACCTCTGCTGTTTTTCACAGCCTGAAGTTGTGGGGACTTCTCTTCCCGGGACAGGAACCCTGGGCTGGGGAGTCTGGTGTGTGGCTGGGATCCCTCACTCCTCCGGAGGGCCTCTGCAGCTGAGCTATCCCTCCTGATTTTTAACCACCACACATGGTTATGGGACCAACCCGTTCTCCACAGGTTGGTCCCATGGAGAGGAGGAGGTGACTCCACCCCTCCTACCAGTGTCGAGGTGGTTTCTCCTTTCTGTCCTTAGTTATAGGATTTCTGTTCAGCTGGACTTCAGGTGATTCTCTATGATGGTTGCTCTGTAGTTTAGTTGTAATTTTGAGGTGGTTGTGAGAGGAGGCAAGCCAGCACTTACTTACTCCACCATCTTGATTGGAAATCAGGGTGTTCTATATATAGTATCATGTCATCTGCAAATAGTACCAGTTTTGTTTATTTCTTTCCAATTTGTATGCCTTTTATTTCTTTTTCTTGTCTGATTTCTGTGGCTAGGACTTCCAGTACTATATTGAGTAATAGTGGTGAGTGGGCATCCTTGCCTTATTCCTGATCTTAGAGAAAAAGCTTTCAGCTTTTCACCATAGAGTATGATATTAGCTGTGGCCTTGTCATACACAGCTTTTATCAAGTTGAGGTAAGTTCCTTCAATGCCCCCTTTGTTCAGAGTTTTTATCATAAATGGACATTGAATTTTGTCAAATGCTTTTTCTGCATCTATTGAGATATCATGATTTTTATCCTTGGTTTTGTTGATGTGATGAATCATATTAATTGTTTTGTGGATGTTTAATCACCCCTTGCATCCCTAGTATAAATCCCAGTTGATTGTGGTGTATAATCCTTTCAATGTACAGTTGAATTATGTTTGCTAGTATTTTGTTGAGAATTTTGGCATCTATGTTCATCAGGGATATTGGCCTGTAATTCTTTTTATATAGTGTCTTTTTCTGCTTTAGGTATCAGGATAATGCTGGCCTCATAGAATGAATTCAGAAGCATTCTTTTCTCTTTAATTTTTTGGAATAGTTTGAAAAGGATAGGTACTAATTCTTCTTTAAATGTTTGGTAGAATTCACCATCTTGTGAAGCCATGTGGTCCTGGGCTTTTGTTGGGAATTGTTAAAATACTCAAAGGTTTAAAAAAAAAAAAAAAAGAAAGAAAGAAAGTCTCCTCAATTCTATGTACTCTGCCCCGTCTATTTATCTTTGCAAACACAGCCAAACTTTTTGAAGATTATAACATTTCCTCCACTGCCTCCACTTTCTTCCTCCAAAATATTCCTCAGTCTTCTGACATCTGGGATTTCCGACCTGGGTTGTCCAATGAAACTGCTCCCACCAAGATTATGAAAGCTCACTGCTGCCAAACCCAGTTGATACTCTTCATTCTTTATGCCATCATTCCTCAGCAGCATTCCACACTGAACCCTTCCTTCCTTCTTCCCTTAGCTGTCATTGCACCACACTTCGCGAGGTTTTATCCTGTCCACTGCCCTCCTTTTATGTTCTCCACTTTCTTCCTCACTTCTTTTCTCTTCTAGTGCTACCCACTTTCTGTGGATAATCTGTTACTCTCCTCCCACCTATAAGTTAATGCCGCCTAGATCTATCTGCAGCCACCACCTCTCTTTCCCCAAGCTCCATTTTTATGAAACTTGTTTAAGGAAATGGCCCCACCATTCACCCAGTTGCCAACTAAGAAATATGGGGTGCACTCTTGACTTGTCCCTCTCCCTCCCCCACATAGCAAAACAACCCCCAAGACCTGTCAACTCTACCTCATTAGTACCCCCATAAAACGATTTCTCTTCTTTCCATTCTCCACTACCTTCATTCTGGTTTCTATTCTTTCCCTGGGATTGCTGCAAAAGCTTCTGATCTCTCCCCTTTCTAAACCTTCTGCATGCTGCAACAAGAGTAATCTAATGCACAAATCTCTTCTTCTTGTCTTAGGTTTAAGGTTCTTCACTGTTCCTCTGGATAAAGCCTACATCTTTTGTATGACTGACAAGGCCCAGCAAGAGCTGGCCCAAGTCTACCCCTCCAGCTTCACCTTTCCCCACTTCTCCCTTGTAACTTCTGCCCCAGCCGTGCCAAAAAAGTCAGTCTGCCAAATCTGTTATGTGCTTTTTTTAGTTTTTGGGAAAGACAGAATCCAGGACACTCCTCTTGGATTCCTTGAAGTCAGGAGTGCTGAGACGAGCTAATGAGGGAGAGATCAGAGCCCATGGAGGACAGCTGCTGGAGGAGCTGGTGCCTTTGGATGCTGTCCTGTGTGCGTGGGCTTTGAGCCTTTGTCCAGAATCAGACTAGGCTGGGGCAAGGGACAGGATGGCAGCACTCACAACCCACTGCCTTTCCCTTCTGCCAGTCTTTTCCTTATACCCTAGATCCTGCATTTTCATAGTGTCAAGAGACCTGGGTTCTATCTCTTGGCTCAGACTCAGGCCTGCTGGATGACCTTCGACCAGTCTCAGCCCTAATTTATCTCTTAGGGATGAAACTTAGGGAATCGCTGTGAACCTCAACCTTCATCTGTAAGCTGGGCAGGATGGTCTCTACTGGTTTCTTGTGAAGGTGGGTAAGATCACTGCCCGGATGGAAACTTGGAAAGTGTGGCTTGGTTTTTATCCCCGGCTGCCTGGGGTAAAAGGCTGTGTGAGCAGAATCAGAATCTGCCCACTCTCCCAGCCAGTTCTTGCTAAGCAATGTCAGGAATGACCACACCTATTACCCTATTGTTCTGGGCTGGGACATGTTTTTGATTGGAAGAATCTGGCAGGGTCCCAACTGTCCCAGATTCCCACCTGAGGTGGCTTCAGGGTTATCTTGTCCATCGGCTGCCTTGGTGAAAGTTGGTGCCAGCTAGACAGATTCATAGTGTTGACCACCATCCAGAAAGCTCTCCCACGTGGGATGTGATCACTGTTCTGAGCTCTCAAGCACCTACCTATTCTCTCTAAACTCTGCCCCTCCAGGTGTCTGTACCTCTTCTATTCTTCCTGTGCTCCCAAGAGCCTTGCATAGAGGAGCCGAGGGGAGGAAGGTGCTGCTGCCTCTGACAATGGAGAAAGAAGCAGCCTCACTTGTTTAAACTAAGGTATATCTCAGTCTTGGTGAAGGGAAGGAGGGATGGAAGGTAAAATTTATCTCTTAGGGATGAAGCTTTCCTTGCATTCTCCACCCTCCCCCCCCCAACCTCCTAGGCCTATAGGTGAAGGTGGGGGTCCTCCCAGTGCATCAGTAGAATATTCAAATGTGGGCCGGCCAATTACTCTTGAAATTTACTTGCATTTTTAGCAGAATGGCAGACTCTGAACTGGTGTTAATGCCCACAATCCGGTTATGCAGAACATGCTCTCTGAAAATTAGTAAATCATTAGCGGGATTAATCACCCTGAAAGGCTGGGGCTGGGTTTGAGTTTGTTTTTCGTGTTTTTTTTAACACATTTTTTTATCTGGATAGCTGCAAAAATCACTACCACAGGGTGGGATGAGAACAGTGAGTGATAATTTTAGTTTTTGTCACCATTGTTAAAAGACTGAGCTTCTTCCTGGGCTGGTGTTCACTTTGTGGCCCAATTGAGAGTGGGGGTGGGCAGCTTGGGTGGATAGGGTGAGAGGAGAGTTCTCAAAAATAAATAAATAAGGGCTGGCCCGGTGGCTCAGGCAGTTGGAGCTCTGTGCTCCTAACGCTGAAGGCTGCCGCCTCTCAACCACAAGGTTGCCAGTTCAATTCCTCGAGTCCCGCAAAGGCTGGTGGGCAGGGCCCCCTGAAACTAAAGATCGAACATGGCACCTTGAGCTGAGCTGCCACTGAGCTCCCAGATGGCTCAGTTGGTTGGAGCATGTCCGCTCAACCACAAGGTTGCCGGTTCGACTCCTGGAAGGGATGGTGTGCTGCGCCACCTGCAACTAGCAACGGCAACTGGACCTGGAGCTGAGCTGCACCCTCCACAAATAAGACTGAAAGGACAACTTGACTTGGAAAAAAACGTCCTGGAAGTACACACTGCTCCCCAATAAAGTCCTGTTCCCCTTCCCCAATAAAATCTTTAAAAAAAAAAAATATATTGAAACCAAGGGTCCTTATGACTTCGATGAAATTTAGTTTTATAAATAAATAAGTAAATAAGTAAATAAATAAATAAATAAATAAATAAATAAATAAAAATAAATGGAAAAGAAAAAAGAAAGTTGTCGTGCGTTTGCTCCTCAAGCGTTGCTGTCTCTGGAATGCTCCTGCTCTCTCAATGCCTGGCGAACTCCTGCTCAGTCTTCAGGCCTCAGCACGGACCTGTTCCTCTAGGCTTCCTCTGACTCACTCACCCACACAGGCTTAGCGGTCCCTGTTGGGCGCCCCCATAGCAATTCCTCACCAGACGACTGACTTTTCAGTCACGTGTAACTGGCTGCACAAACACAGCACCCAGCCCCACCCTCCACTCCTTCCAGATCAGCATCCCAAGACCCCTCCCATGTAGAGCCAGTGCTATCCCAGGAGACCCTGTCCCACCCTTCTCATTGCATTTATCATACTTTTGTAGTTTTCCATTCTCCAATAAATTGTTAGCTCCACAAAGAACCATTTCTGTATCATTTACCACCTAGCAACTGGCAGATAGTAATTGCTCGACAAATACTCAGTGGGTGAATTAATCCTTGGGGTGATTATAAATTCTATCCACCTTAGTTATGACAGTTCAAAGGACATATGTAAATTCTTTTCTAATTTATGTAGAGCTACAGAATTATTGCATTATTGTATTACTAGTGTCTGGCTTTTTCACTCCTTGATGCCTATGCCTTATTCAATCTTTTTTTTTTTTTGTCCCAGAACTCAGCATGTCTGGCACATATTGTTTTCAACCAATTTTTGTTGTGTATAAGAAATAAAGAAACAGAGGTCCAGATACTTGAACTACCCTAGACCACACACAGCTACTTTGTCCCAGGAGCAGGACTAGAATTCAGTCTGGAAAAAGAGAAGCCTGGAAGGAATCTGCTCAATGTCTAAGAGTAATTCCAGCATAAATAAGATGCACTGGTTTCTCTCCATGAAGAGACTGGCCAAGAGCTGTGGGAACCTCCAGAGCCCCAGTCCTCCCTGGTCAAGCATCCCCATAGTGTGCATGACCCAGGCAAGAGTGTGAGGACAGGGGTGCCGTGTAGTGCAGCATGGAGGAGAGTAGGCCCCTGGTTTCCTTTGTCCCTTTTAGTCAGCTTCAACCTCAGCCTCCGGCACTGATGTTGGGGTATTACTTGTGCTCCTCCCATGTCTGTCTGTTGCCAAAATAGTTCTTTTCCTAGGTTACTTTCCTACGGAGTCAGAGAGGCATTGGCAGGGGACTCATTTAGTCTAGTCCTTCAGAGATGGAGTTGCCTCCTTCCAGGTTTTCAGCATAAAAATGTCCCCCAGCTTCCCCTCCAGCTCCAGGCCTCAAACCTTCATCCCCACCTGACTCCCCCCATGGCCTCCAATGACACTCATGAGACTGCATAAGACAAAGTGAGAAGTTGTCATTTTCCTCCTTTTCCCACTTTTTAAGATGACTCCAATATCCCCACCCCACCTCCTGCAGCGAAGTCCCCTGAGCATCCCGAATGTCACAAACCCTTAGAGGAAACTGAGCTGGGACCCCCTTTCTTTCATCAGAAGATCCAGCCCTGAGGCTTAAGAGTCCAAGCTGGGAGGCAGGTTTTTCTCTCAACCTGGACTTTTGCTTTTACAGCTCACTTTGGGCAGCCTTAAGCACACTGACACGCTGGCAGTACTTACAGTTTGCACTGGAGTGCAATTCCAGGGCTCATGTCCTCACTGGGACCAATGGAGGGGGGAGCTGGATGGAATGTGTGGCTCCCAACACCTCAGCCTCTTTTGCTCCTGGGTTGACAGGGTGTCTGCTGGCATTACTGAGCAGTGACCCAGGACCTGAATGTGATGTCTGAGTGAAGAGAAAAAGTCTGGTGCTGCCCCTTTCTCCTCACCCTTACACCTAATCGTCAACCAGTCCAGCAACACGTTTTGCTACCACCCAACCCAGACAGCACTGTGGCAGCCAATACAACAAAACCCAATTCTCCCTTTTCTCCAGTAATTAAACGTAGGAGTCTAGCTGCCTGCTTGACAAGGGAGACACATAGCAAAGCCTGAGGTACCCTCACAGGAGAGCTGAGCACTGCTGAAACACGTGACAGGGCAGCTCAAGGCCCTGCACAGGTCACCTTGGCTCCATTCCCACACCACGGAAAACGGGATTTGGGAGGCCGGTTCTGTGCCCTCCCCTCTGAATCTCATATACCCTTAGTGCATACAGCTTTTAAGTAATGAAACTTAACACTCTATTTAAAGGGCTAGTCTGCTCAAATCATAAATGTGCACGCTATTTGTTTGCCAGTAATTAAGACTGTACTTGTTAACATTTAATCAACATTTTCATAAGCATTTAGTCTTAATTATAATATTTTCATCAACAGGAAGTTCTAGAATTATGCTGTATGAGCCCCAAGAATTTGGAAAGCATAAACCCTTCTTAATCCAAAAACTTGGGTGCCTAATGGGGTCTTAATCATGGCCAGGCTGCAAATTTAAGTCAGGCCATGTCTGTGGACCTCTATAGGCTCAGTGCTTAGCATAGGTCCATACACACAGTCGGCTCTCAATAAATATTTGCTGAATTTGGGGGAAGGAATAAACCTTGTAAAAGTCTCACTTGGAGACATCAGCTTGACAACCCATACTGCTTTTTCTCCCAGAAGCTCCTGGTACAGCCCAGGTCTAGCAGCAGGGGTGCCAGGGCTGCTGCTCCAATCTGAGCGAATGGCATGAAGTCCAAAGGGGGCTGGCTGCAGACCAGGCCTCAAGCCTGATGGGCTTTGCCCTCCCCATGCTGATAACAGCATTCTCAAGGAGCATTCCCAAGGTGCAAGTGGCGGAGAAGGCAGAGGAAGCGGTTTCAGGGCCTTAGAACCCACTGAATTAGCTCCTAAGAGAACTCTTCCTTCACAAAGGGAATGCTTGAACAAAGGGAGAAGAGAAGCCTCCCACAGCTGTCAGTTTGAAGCAGCTGCTCTCACCTCAGTGCATCTGGGGAAGGGGCTACAAAGCAGACAATCTTTATTCACAATGGGGTGGCAGAGGAGAGATACCCCCAGGTCAGTCCAAAAGCAAAGGTACTCGGGGAGGGAGGTGGCGCGGGGCAGGGCCTCAGCACCCGCCGTCCCCCAGCAGGGAGTAAGGGTTCCTGGAGGCCAGACTGGGCCCTGGGGCGGAGGCCGGGGTGTCCTCATCCCCTTCCCCCTCCTCGTCTGCGTCCCGGTCCTCCTCTCCCTCCTCCTCACAGGAGCTGCTCAGCTCTTCCTCCTCCTCCTCCTCCTCGTCCTCCTCGTCACCCGCTGGCCCCACCCGACCCTGCAAAACCACCAGCTCCGTAGTCTCCGGATGGGATTCCCAGGTGCCTACGGAACCAAAGCAAGAAAAAGAACAGAGAGTTTTGAACAAGGAACTAAAGCTAGAGAAAGATGGGTAAGAGCAAAGACTAAGACTAACAATAATTTTTACAGCTGTTGGCATTCCTTCATTCATTTGTTTGTTCATTTGTTCATTCAACCTCCCATGTTCTAGGCCCTGAACAGCTCTGCACACGTTAACTCCTATCTTTATCACCACCTTGCCAAGGGGCAACTATAAGCTGGTTTTGCAGATCAGGGACCACCTGGGAGACGCTTAGCAACGCAGAGCTGACAGACAGGCACAGAATCCAGGCTTGCCCTATCTGTGGCCACATATGCTCACCCTACGGCCTACACTACAGCAGGGGCGGGGGAAGCGTACTGGCTGGCCGACCTTTCTGTTCGCTGTAGCCCGGGGGACGAAAGCACAGGGTAAGGCGGCCATCCAGCGCCAGCCGCAGGAGGCTGTTGGCCGCTCTGTACACATCGTTCCGCGCAGCCTTGGCTGTCTTGTAACCACGTTTCTCTGCCCAGGCTGGAGGGAGAAAAGAATAATCGGGAGGAACCCATTAACCCCACTCCCCTAATACAGTCCTTCCAGTTTGCCCCAGAACATTCCAGGCCAGAGAGCTTGCTGGCCCTGTGACAGAAATCTAGGGGAGTGGCCAGCTGCTGGGCCAAGGGCAGAACCTCTGAGAAGAGGGGAGAGTAAAGGGCAGGGGGAGGAGCCAGGCACGGAACCCACCTTCGCAGATGTCCCAGGCACACCAGGGGTGTTCGGTCGAGGGGTCCTCAGCCTCAGGGTGGCGCAGGTGGAGCAAGGCCTGCACGGGGATTCGGGATGCCAGGTAGCCCACTGCAGTGTACGGCTCCTGGATCTGGGCGATGGGGTAAATCCCTGCCAGAACCTAAGGGGACAGAGCGCTCAGCACCTCCCTCCATGTCCTGCTTTCTCCCTCCCAAGCACCTGTGCCCTCATACCTGTAACTGCTTGGGCAGAAGGGAAGGGAATATGAGGCCGGGGCAGTCACAGAGCTTCACAGAGGGCGTGAGAAAGTAGGTCTGAAAGTATCGTGTGTGGCCTGGGGTTCTGGAGACACTTACGACCTTCCGCCCTACCAGCCCATTGATCAGCGAGGACTTCCCCACATTGGGGAAACCTGAGGAAGACAAAGAAAATTAACATTTGACACATCTTTACTCTGATGGGCAGGACATGCTGCTATATCTGTAGGTGAAAGGGGAACTAAGGCTCAGAAATTAAGGAAGCGGTTTAACTTTGCAAGTTACAAATCAGACTCTGGACTGCCAGGGTTGAATCCTGGCCTCTCCACTTACCAACTTTGTCAAGTGGAAGGCAACTGACTTAACATTCTGAGCCTGTTTACTCATTTTACAGTGCAGACACCTCCAAGCTCATGGTCAAGATTAAATGAGAAATGAACAACTGTGTATTTCAGTGCAGCAGAGGACTAAGCACCCAATCCCAGGGAGACACGCATCTCATGACTATCGTTTCACTATTATCCTAAGTTCTCCAAGGAGTAGCCTGGAGCCCTCAGGTCTCCCTGCCACTCTCGTCATGATGCCACCTTCACTCTAGCTGACTTCAGTACCTACACAATCCTGTTCAGCACTCTGGCCTCTCGGTGCCAGGATGTCCCTTCCAAAGGTGGTTTCCTCCACCCCACCTCAGCTACCCTTTCCCGTGGTCATGCCCTGGACCCTGTTACTTCACACGTCCAAAATCTCACCTGCAAGCACCTTACTCTCTGCCCTGACATCCCATCTTTCCAGATCACTTATTCTGATTCCACCATTTCAGGAATTCTTTGACCTTGACTCTAGCACAGAAACACTACTCAATACCCAACTCACGTCCTCACTTCCCTTCTCAGCCAACTTAAGATTCCGTGCTCCCACTCTACAGCCAGTCTCTTTCACAGAGCTTCAGCACCCCAGTCCCATCTCTCCTCTCCACCTCACTCACCTGGTGAAATCCCAGCCCTGTAAAATGCAACACTGCCCATTCAGCACCTGCTACCGGGCAGCTCACTGTGGCTGGGGAGGTGCACCCCACGCTGACTGCACTCCACTGCCAACCCACCAAGACATCTCCTTTCCAAAGGAGGCGGAGGGGGTGGGAGGGGAGGAAGGAGAAAGGAAGGAAGAGGGCAGGGAGGAAGGGAGCGAATAACCCCCCTCCAACAACCCCCACCAGCCCCTTTTCTCTGTCCCCTTTGTAGTGAAACTCCTTCAAAGACTTGTGTGTTTTTAGTCATCACTTCTTCATGCTCTTTTTCGTGACTTTGAACTATAACATACAGAAGAAGGCTTAAAACATAAATGTGCCAGATGAATCCCATATCACTCACCCATGGCTGCTGTGTGACATGTCCTCAAAGGCCCCGTTTGTTCCTTCTTGAGCATAACCCTCTCCCTCTGCACATGTGAGCTTATCCTGAGTTGTAAGGGATTCTGTTGCTTACGTTTCTTTTTAGTTTTATGAGCTGTGTATCCCTGTAAGGACAGAGTCCCAAAGAGCAGTTTCCAGGCTCTCGGCCTCGCATGGGGGAGGAGGGGGTGCTGGCTTGGGTGTTGGTTGGCCATTGGCTGTAGCCAGTTGGCCAACTGGCTGCTGATGTAACTGCCACGACGGCACTGGTTGGTTGGTTGGTTGGCAGGCAGAAAAGCAGACGGCAGATTGCGGATTGTGTGGATCCTACTTCGTGTGTCCCCCCTGACCACCAGCAAGAATAGAGTGGTGTGAACCCCCTATCTATGGCTCCGTGGGTGTTCCTTTTTGGCCTCACCGTATCCTGCGTTCTTATGTTGGAAGCAGGAGCTGAGACCCCACGTGAGTCCCTGCATGACAATCCCTCAATGGTGCCATTCAATTTCGCAAGTTTTGAACTTGAAACAAATGGAACTGTCTGTCTCATGTGCCATACCACATTAAGTGAGGTTCGGCCATACTGTTGTCCATCCTCTCACTGGCCTACCCCAATCTGGCTTTCTTTCCGCCACTCCACTGAAACCACTCATGTTCACACTGTCAAGTCCGCGGAGCAAGTCTCTGTTCTCGTCTCACTTGTCATCAACATTTGATACAGCTGAGCCCTCCTTTCCTCTCCAAACACCTTTTCCATTTGATGTCTGGGACTCCGTTTCCTCCTCCCCTTTCCACCTACATCCCACATCTCATGCAATCCATGGCTTCAAATACCATTTATATCCACCAATAGCTCCCAAATTTAAATCTCTCCCAAATTCAAATCTCCAGTCCTCCTCCCTAAGCTCTAGGCTCCTATACCCACTGCCTATTCAACATCTCCACTGGGATATTTTTTTTTAATCTCAAGTTTAGTTTCTGAATCCCCTTCCCCTCCCAGCCCCTCCAAATCTGCTCCTCTCCCAATCTTCCTATCTCGGTATTCCCAGCTGCTCATACAAAAACCTGGAAGTCCACTGCAGTAGCCTTACTACGCTCTCTCTACTTCCTTTCTTGCCCACCCCTCACATTTATTCTCCACTCAGCAAATAAACTTCTAAATGTGGAAATCAGATCTTCATTCCTCTGCTCAAAACCCACCATCGGCTTCTCATCGGACTTGGAGTAAATCCCAAACACTTCCCATGACATGGTCCCTGACGACCTTTCTGACCTCCTCTCATGCTCTCTTCAATCCCCCTGTCACTCTGGCTAGGCCCACAGTCAAAAAGCTCCTTCCCACCCCAAGACCTCTCACTGACTGGCCCCTTGGCCTGGAAGGCCCTTTCCCCACATCTCCAAACAGCCACTTCTCCCCATCAGCCCAGGCTCTTCTAAGTCTTTCCTGGAGGACGCCTCCTCGTCCACTTGTTCTCTATCCCCTTTCATTGCCCCTAAATAACATGATTTCAAATGATGAATCAATTTACTCACAAGAAGACAAGCTCCATGAGGGCAGGGACTTCCTGCCACCCTCACAGCAGCATATCTATGCCGTCCCTGGAATAGCACCTGGCACCTGCTGCTCAGTGTTTGGGGGATAAATGACCAAGGGCTAGAGGGGGATCTGAACTCAGGCTGCCGGTGCCACAGACTCTCCCTGTCACACCACCTGAGCACAGTTAAGCTGGGAGCACAGGCTGCTGGGAGAGGGCACACAGCCTCCTGGGAGGAGCAGCAGGGTCCAAAGTCAGGGGAAGAAAGCCAGAGGGGAGTGGCTGGAGAGGGAGCAATCTGTCAGCGGTCAGGTGGGTTTTGCCCAAGACAAAAAGGAAACTGAAAGGTAAGTCAGGAGTATTTCCAAGGAACCAACTACTCTGCTCTGCTCTGCTCTCCCTAATTTCTTCCAGGCTGGGCCTTTTCTGGTTCAGTGACACCTCAGTGCCACAACTTTGCCAAAGTCACTTCTCACCTCCCCCACCCAAATTAAAAGGGGTTCTGGGCCCTAATGAGACCTTCCTTTCTCCCCACCAAGAGCAGAGACAAATGTCTGCATTAAGGTAAGAGTCTCCTTGACAACAGATTTAAAGGATTCAGACCAAGAAAGAAATACTTGCTAAGCTCCCACTATGATTTCATGGCCCCTCTGCTATGGACTAACTACTCCAACTTCCAGAGTTAACACATATAAGTCACTTAGACCAGTGCCTGGCACATAGTTAAGTATCGCACAAATGTTTAGTTTTAACAGTTACTATTACTATTATCACTACTTGTCAGGCTTTGTTAGGCTCTCTCTTTCCTCTTCCCTTCACTCCTCACATCTGTTCTTTCACTTATGTATCAGTATTCCCATTTTAAAATCCAAAATACTTAAGACTCAGTGGGTAAATATGTGCTCAAAATCAGTATCAACCAAGGAGAGGTGGGATTTAACTCAGGCATACCATGGTCCTTCCACTACGGCATACGGCCTCCAGAGATCTGGAGCCTAATGACGCCTGATCAGCTCCCCTCTTTTACAAACACTGGAGCCGCCACGCCACGCATGGCACTGCTCCCTTACCCACACAGCCGATGGTCACCACCCCATCCTTATAGCGCTCCCGGGCTGGGCCGGCTGGCTCCATCGCCGAGTCGGTCTGCTGCTCCACCAGCACTGCGGGCCCATCATCCTCTTCTTCCTCTTCACCAGAGCCATTCCCCCAGGTGGCCCCAGCCATATCCCGGGCAATCTTCTCCCGCCAGCTGCTCAAGTCCACTGCTCAGGGAAGAAGACGAAGAAGGTTCTCCCCAGGGCCACTGTACGTGACGGCACAGACTATACTGCACAGTTGATGTAACTGGTGCCCTCTGGAGTTGGGTAGTGCCAACCTGAACCATAGCTGACTCTCCCCAGCCTTCACTTGATGCCACCCTGGAATCACATGCATTTCTCTGAGTTTTCTGAAAAGTCCTGGGAAGCCTGAAGGCAGCGACCCTGGGGCTCCTGCCGACCTGGTACCTCTCCTGCCCCACCAAGTCGGTCTGCTCCCTCTTCCACCCCTCCCCCAGCCTCTCGCCTATGCCAGAATAGAGGGGTTGAGTTCGGAAAAGGTGAATAAAATGACTCTGGGCCTTGGGTCTCCCGATGACCTGTCACATCTCCCTCTAAGAGGCACAAACCTTTCCCTGCAGTGATGGCTTCACAGGCTCTCAGCAACTGCTCGGGCCCCAGGGCCCGAGTCCATCCTCTCCCCCGCCTCCGACTCTTCTTCAAGACTGAAATCAGGGAACACAAAAGGGTTAGCACACCCCACCTCTCTCACCACCCTTAGGTTCAAGATCACCACCCTTGTCAACAAGCACCTCTGCTCTCCCTTTGTCCCCCCCCATCTCTCCCATGCTGCCCTTCTCACTGCCACTCACCACTACTAGAGTCCTGTGGGGTGCGGGGGTCCCGAGGGAAAGAGGTGAAAAGGACGATGTGGAGCTGGGGAAAGTGTTGGTGAAAATAATGCTTCCAGGCAACCGCAAGAGCCGGCGGGGCGAGATCCACCTTGTTCAGAACCAGCACCAGGCCCAGCCCAAGTTCTCCAGTCACGTACTCGTAAAGCGCTGGCGGGAAATTCACAACCTGGGACAGGGTTGGCAAGGGAATGAGCAATGGGAGGTCACCCCAGAGTCCTCTGCTTCTAGCTCAGCAGGTACAGCTTGGAGACAAGACCCTGGAGGTAGCAGATTCTGGAGCAAAACAGGTAAATTAGCCGAATTGAACTAGGAAAACAAAGCAGAGGTAAGTAACACGTGTGTATTTGCGTAGGCATGTACGTGTGTGCGTGTGTGCATGCCGTTAAGGATCTCCAACCTACATGTCCCCACAGACCTCCCTTTCTCCCACTGGAGGACAACAGTGAAGTGGCAGAGCAGGGTCACATAACGGCCATCCAGCAGCAGAGTCTGGAGCCTTAAACGCTACCCCAGCATTCCAGGTCAGTCTTGTGCTGACTAATGGGCAGGGCATGGGAAAGCCCCCAGCTGCTTTCATGGAATCCCCTGGAGCTCCACTCTAGGACCTTCTGTTGGTTTACTTCTGCTGGGCTGGGAAACAGGATGTATAGTTTTTCATCAAAAGAATAAAGGAGAGGAGAGTCAGTTGGCCAGGGAAGGAATGACAGTCTGGGACACTGGTGAGTAAAGGACTGAAACCCTGACTGCAGACATCAGCACGGAGTACAAGAGAATGAGAAGGAAGAAGGATACCTCTTTGTCTCCCAACTCCTGCCTCTGCCCTTGACCCCACAAGAAATTTACCCCCACTCCCACCTCCGGCTTTCCCAGCCTATCCCAGTACTCACTGGATGTCGGATATCAGTGATAAGCAGGACAATGTCAGACATCTCTAACACTCGCCACAGCTGCCTCCACGTCTGAAAAGACAAGGTCAGCAGAAGAGAACCTGAGCCCAGACAGAGTCCCTTTCCTGCCTGACCCCAGACCAATCTGACCCTGGGTCACTACGCCCTATTCTTGTCCCCACTCCACTCTCACCTCCAGATTGTGCTCAAAGTAGCTGAGTTTCTCCAAGGTGTAAGCCCCATGAATCTTCCCAAGATACTCCTGGAAGCTGCGTTCCTCCTGGCTCATTAGTTGCTCCTTGGACATCTCATAGCTCCAAGGAGGACGTCGAGGAAAGTCCAGGACTGAGAAATGAATGCAAAGTCCAAGGAAGTCTGAGGACCGTCAGGACTGCAGGGTGCATCCCAGACCCCTCCTTCCTCAGTCAGCTTTTACTCCTCCACACCTTCCCCCAGCCCAGTGCCTGTCTCCAACAGCCAGCTCTCACCCACCTGAGCCAGGCTGGTAGACCTCCCGGATGTCCAGCTCCAGCACTTCAGCACTGACAGGCTGCAGCACTTGCTCCCGGGCTGCTCTCTTTCTCCTCTCCACCTCCTCCCGGCTGTCCCTCTCAAAATGCAGCCGGTATCTAACGGGACAAGGACCACAGCATCCATTACAATCCTTTGGCCACAAAAAGACTCTCCTCTTGGGCAGACAACTTCCCAAAGCTTTCTCTCCAAGGTTGTTTGCCCCTTGAGTGGGCCCTCCCCCAAGTCCCTCTTTCCCGCAATATTCAGCCTTCCCCTAAGTCTTGTCCTTCTAACAGCCAAGCTCTCTCCAGCCCCTCCGGAAGGGAGGACTGTTGGCCGCTCCCTGGAGGCCAGCGCCCGCGGAGAACTGTGGTATCCCAGCCATAGCACCTCCAGTTTCAAGCCAGCGGATGCTGGCTAAGCCCCAAGGCTCTGACTTTCTGGTAGGCGGGGAAGGCCAGACCAGTGCCCCCCCCCCGCGCCCACTCACCGATTTGGGTCATAGCATCGCGGACCCAGCCCCTGGGAAGGCTGCTGGTTGAGCCTACGGATGTGATGGGTCACCGACTCCCCGTCCGAGGTGTCGGTCTGCTCCTCCCGCCGCTCCCGACTCCCGCTGCGGCTGTTGGAACTGGATCGCAGCCCATCTTGAAGCCCTGAGGGGAGGAGCCGGTGACGCCAGTGCCGCCCGGCTCTCAGGGGCCAAAAGACCCCCTCCCCGTTGGAGCTGGCTTCCCCTCACCCCACCCCTCTTCTTCTGAGGCCCGATCCTCTCGGCCACCCTGCTGAGGACCCTCCTAGATGTGCGTGGGGGTAGCCACTCCTCCAGGGATCTGCAGGGATGTTGCCCGTTCGAGCTGGAGGGATTACCCTCCCCCAACTCCCCCTCCTTCCCTACCCCTTCCACGTAGGAGGGCTGGAGTGAGGGAATCCCCTGTGCGGTCACCGCGCGCGGCGGCTCCCGGCCACCACCCCTCCCACGCCCCCCAGAGGCGCGGCGGGCACACCCCTCCTTTTAGGGGTGCGGGAGCCCGCGCCCCGCCCCCTCCTGTCTCCCGCACTGACCTCGCTTCCGCTCCCGCTTGTCCTGCAGCTGCTTCTTCTTCTGCTTCACGCTGAACGGCTTCTTCCTCGGCATGGCCCGGACCAGTCACCTGGCCCTCCCTCCGCCGAGCTCCCGCCGCCTCAACTGACTACACCCTCCCGGGGCAGCCCCCGCCGCAAGGGCCCGGGACCCTCGAGGGGGCGGGGCTAGAAGGTGACGTCAACGGGCGGGCCCGGCCGACTTGCCCCAGTAGCTGGGCTGCAAGGAGGAAGGGGGGCGGAAATACAGTCACTTCCCTCCCGGAGCTAGGCGAGACGATGTGGGGTGGGCTCCCCGCATGTGAGAGCCGGGGGCACGGAAAGGGCGCAGCGGCCGCGAGGAAGGAGGCGCGCGTGGGAGGATCGGGCTCGCTTCGTCACGGACGCTACCAACTCACGGTCGATAGAGGGGGGACGCGTGTCACCACCACCTTGCGCGTCTGGCAGAAGCTACCACTCACCTGGAGGGGGCGGTGCAGCGGGGGGCGGGTCCTACCACCTGCAGGAAAGAGACGTGTGGACGCGCCGGCGTTGCTTTCCCAGCCCCCGGGCTTGACCTGGGGTGGAAGCCGAGGCTGCGCGCGGGGGGATGGAGCCCAGTGGCTGTGGCACAGTGGGGGCAGGGTCAGAGGTCTTGAGGAGCGGTGGCGGTCTGACGCGTCCAGGGCACCGCCCTGCTGGGACCCAAATTCCTGGTGGAGGATAAGAAGGAGCAGGTTTACAGATCACAGGGCAAGCGTGGGTGAGGAAGGAAGCCCTGGTGGGACGAGGACTTTGGGGGGAGGTCAGAGGTCACGAAGTTGTGCCTGCTGCTGTTACCATAGTAACCGGGAACCGGATGTGGCGATCTTAGCGTGCGACAGCCCTGTTCTCAGACCTTCCGGCCGGAGAGCCTGACAACTATTGCACACTGTGGAGAGCTGGTTGTGGAGTTTTTTTCAGCGAGGGGAGAAGAGAGGAATTTTTTAAAAACATTTATAGAAGCGCAACGAAGGGAAGGTTTGAGATTTACGCCTTCTGGCAGAAACAGGGTGGCAGCTTACGTGAAAATGAGCTGCACAAAGGCTCCCTGCAGCCTTCCGGAAGTTAAATGGCGGGAGCTTCAGCTTCTGGTCCACAGCCCCCACGGAAGCGGAAACGGAATCTCAGCGTGCCCCTTCCTCACTGCCTTCCAAATCCCGCTGCAGCCATTGCCGCAACCACGATGCCGAAACGAAAGCAGCAGAATCAGCAGCAGCAGCCGCCGCCGGAGCAGCTCCCACTGCTAAAGCGGGAAGAGACTGAAGACGAAGAGGATGGGACTCCCATCGGTGAGGAGCCCGGGAGGAGTGCACATCTCTGCCAGCCGGTCGGGGCGAGGGGTTAGGGGATGGAAAGGTGCGAGGAAGTGGGCTCCGACGGAAGGAGGAAGGGCGCACGCGCTGGGGCAGGGGTGGAGGGCCTATCCCGGATGGAGCCCCGAAAGAGTTGAACCCTCAACTTCCATCTGGCCCCTAAACCTTTCTAAAGAAGGCAGGGGAGGACAGGATAAAGAGCTCGGCCCTAGAGAGGTTGCAGGTTGCGTGACTAGGATAATTTGTGTCCAGACTTTCACAGGGAAGGTGGAAGTGTATCTTTCTCTAAACTGCAGGGGCGGAAGGGAGCTATCTGGCCAGCAATTAGAGAAGGGTTGGATTAGCTCTGGATGTTTTGGATAGCAACAGTGTCAGGGAAAGAGAAAATAGTAGGTATTCCTCCCGCATTATCCCTCTTGACCCGAGTCTCCACTTTTTGCCAGTCAATCCTGAACACTTTTGCAGAGGAAAGAGCAGATAGATGGGGTGAAAGCCTGTAACACAGCTGAGAATATACCTGGCTTTACTGGTCGATTTAAGAAATGAGTAATAGAATAAAAACTTAAGAATAGGATCATCAGTCCTTTAGTCCATTATGATGACCATATTTTCATGTCTACTCTTAGGACCACCCAGCCTTCTGGGCCCTCCCCCCATGGCCAATGGAAAGCCTGGTGACCCCAAGCCAGGTGAGGAGGAAGGGGCCCTGATCTTTTTATTAGGTCCTGGAAAAGGGAACAAGAGAGGGACTAAAACCAAGGAAGGACTTAAAATCAAAAGATCAGAATTCAGTACCTAAATGAATGAAGAGATGTTGTGTATTCACAGATTGGAAAACTCAGTGTTGTAAAAAATGTCAATTCTTCCCAAATTGATCTGTTGATTCAGTGCATTCCCAATTATAATCGCTATTGTGTGTCTGTGTGTGTGTGTGTGTGTGTGTGTGTGTGCGTGTGTGTGTGGGTGTCTGTGTGGAAATAAACATTCTACATTATTATATGGAAATAAAAGGATCAGGGTAAGAGATTGCAAAGGCAGGCTTGAAGTGGGAGGGGTTGATCTGAATATTAAGAGTTATTGTAAAGCTATAGTGGTTGTCACGGTGCAGTGTTGGCACAGTGATAGACACGTGAGTGGGTACGATAGCATAGAGTCCGGTAACAGGCCCGCACATGTGTGGACACTTCATTTATGATGAAGATGGAACTGAAATAGTGGTCTTTTCAGTAAATAATGCTGGATTGATTAGATATTCATGGGGTGATGAAATTTGACCTATTCATACCATATGCAAACATCAATTCCAAGTGGACTCTAAATTTAAGTGTAGAGGTAAAGAAATAATTCTAGAAAATAAATATATTTCATGGTCTTAAAGTAGATAAGAGTTCTTAGATAGGAAACACATTAACCATAAAGGAAAGATTTATAAACTGAACTACACTAGAAAATATAAACTTCTATTAATCAAATGACACTATTAAGAAATTAATAGGAAAAAAAAAGAAATTAACAGGGAGCCATAGAGTAGAAAATACTGGCAACAAATGTAATCAATAAAGAGCTCGTTCTAGAACATATAAAGAAGTTTTCTAGACAACCTATTAGAAAAATGGGCAAAAGAGCAGAATAGCCACCTCATAACAACTGTGACCTAAATGACCCAAAAAACGTGAACAAGAACATTAGTTGATAAATAAATGCAAGATAAAAACATACCACTTTGAAATTGAAATGCTTGCGCACTGTTGGTGGGATTGCACAGTGGTACACTATGAAAAACAGTATGAAGATTCCTCAAAAAATTAAAAATAGAATTATCTTAGGAGCCAGCAATTCCACTCCTGGGTCTTTATCCAAAAGAATGGAAAGCAGGATCTTGAAGAGAGATTTGCACACCCATGTTCATGGCAGCACTATTCACAGTAGTCGACATGGTAGTAACCTAAATGTCTGTTGACAGATGAATAGCTAAACAAAGTGTATGTTTATACAGTGGAATATTACTCATCCCCTCAAAAGTAAGACAGTCTTATCACATGCTACAGCATGTATGAACCTTGAGGTCATTATGCTAACTAAAATGAGCCAGTCACAAAAAGAAAAGTACTGTATGATTACACTTAAGTGCAGTATCTAAAGTAGTTAAATTCAGACGCAGAGTAAAATGGTGGTTGCCAGGGGCTGGGTGGCGGGGAAAGAGGAGTGTTGTCAGGAGCTATAGAGTTGCAGTATTGGAAGATGAGAAAGTTCTGAAGGTGTGTTGCACAACAATGTTAATTTACTTAACACTACTGAGATGTACACTTAAAAATAGTTAAGGTGGTAAATTTCATGTTACATGTTTTACCACAAATTAAAAAAAACAACAACACTTCACACTCAACAGAATGGCAGAAATGAAAAAGATTGATTAATACCAAGCATTGTCAAGGCAATGGAACAACGAACTGCTGGTGGCGGTATAAATTGGTACAACCACTTCGGGAAAAGTTTAACTTTACCTATTAAACTTGAGCATACATATACGCTACGGCCCAATAATACCTCTCCTAGGTGTATATACTCAACAGAAATGCATACATATGTGTAATGAAGACATGTACAAAAATGTTTATAGCAGCATTTTTCCTTATAGCCCCAAACCGGAATCCACCCACATGTCCACCATCACTAGAATGGATAACTAAGTTGTTGTGTGTGCATGCAATGGGATACTACACTGCACTGAAAATGAACGAGCTCCTGCTACAGGCAACTTGGATGAATCTCACAAACATGATGTTGAGCGAAAGGATCCAGACACAAAAGAATGCAGACTGTATGATTCCACTTATGCAAAGTTCAAAACCAGGCAAAAAGTAACCTGTGGTGCTAGAAGTCAGGACGTTGGTTACCTTTGGGGAGGAGGGTGGAGGGTGGGGGAGGAGGGGTACAATGGGGGGTGACTTCTGAAGTGCTAATAAGGTCCTATCTCTTCACCTGGGTGGTGGAAACACAAGTATGTTTACTTTGGTGATAATTGAGTTGTGCAGTTGAAATTGGTGTATTTTTTTGTATGTATAATGTGCTTCAATAAAAAGTTAAAAAAAAAATCAAGGCTTTTTTATCAGGAATAAGCTGGCCATTGATCACCTTTCCATGGCTTTCTCTCTCTCTCTAGCTCTTCACAGAGGTCCTCCAGGATCAAGGGGACCGGTGATTCCACCACTGCTGAGTCTCCCACCTCCTCCCCAGGGCAGAGGCCCGATTTGGGGAGGCTTAGGCCCCAGGTTTGGCCCATATGGTCGTGGTTGGTGGGGGATCAATGCTGAGTCTCCTGTTCCCAGACCAAGCCATGGTCCTTCCAGGGGAGGCTTTCACAAAGAACAGAGACATCCTCGAAGGCTCAAAAGCTGGTCACTTGTCAAAAATACCTGCCCACCCAAGGATGGACCCCAGGTTAAGGAAGGTGAGGTCCATTTTTTTTTATGCCTGTATACATTTAATACCCTGCACTCCCAGAGTGACCCTGACTCTTCTCTCTGGAGCCGTCCTTCTTCTGAAGTAGGAGTAGGTCTGAATGCTTTTTCTCCCTGGAGAAAGACTACCATTCTAAAATATCTGGAAATGGTAGAAAATAGGAAATCGGATCACCTTCTCTAGCTCTGCTTTCTCTTACATTTGTGTCCTTTCTTACATTTTAAATTGCCCGATTTTCGGTTGTTCACAGACAAATCTGATCGCCCTGTCTGCCGACACTTTGCCAAAAAGGGCCACTGTCGATACGAGGATCACTGTGCCTTCTACCACCCAGGCGTCAATGGACCTCCTCTGTGAGAATGTGCCTTCCCGTCCAAGCTGGAAGGAGCCCTCTGTGACCTAGCGGCCATATATTTGCCTGTGGCCCTGGGACAGCTATGTGAGGCTGTTCCACCCACCACCCTCAGTCAGTGATGCCTGCCCCAACCCATCACCTCCGCGTTTGGGGTCCAGAGTTGTTTCATCACTGGTGCACAGTGTGCACTTTCTTCTGGTTCAGCCTCCAGGGACTCGCCTTCCGGACCCCATTTTGGCTGCCTTTAGAGGCTTCCCCTCGCCAACTGACTGCTGAACAGGAAACCTATTTGGTGCTGTTTCTTATGCATCTGACCACCCAGCCCCCAATATTGCCCTCAATTCCTGAGTCTTGGAGCAGTTTCCCACCATTCCCTTCTTCTAGCTGCTTGTTTGAAGTCCTTTTTATGTGATGTCCTCTACTCCTTATGGTGTCACCTGCTCTGTGGAACTCACCAGGTTGTCTGACCTGGGGTCAAGTTTGGGTGACTGGTACAGAGTCACTCCGTGGAAGCCACACTCCCTTTTTTTGTCGTTTCTGCATCAGTAGCATGATCCCTGCCGCTATGGTCTGTGATCACTGTGCTTTGTGAAACTGTGCGTCCCCTTATAGCCATTCTCAGTGTCCGTGGCATTTTTGTGACTTCCCAACACTAGAATATTTCTGCCAAAATGAAGGAGGCACTTCGTGCCGTCTAGTTTTTCCCCACCTCCTAACGTGGGAGAATTGTGAAACATTCCACAAGACTGCCTCCCTGGTCCTCCCCATTCCTCTGGGGTTGGTGGGCCTACCCTATCTCCTGTCTCCGTTTTCGTTAGACTCCGTCATTGTGAGGCTGCCAGCCTGTTCATGTGAATTCTGTGAAGCTCCATCTGGCCTACTTTTGGGTGGAAACTACAGTACTGTCACCTTCTTCCAACCTTCTTCCCCTACATCCCTGGCACTGGTTGTTTTCTGTGAAAACTATAGTGAACAGTCTCAGTTTTGAACTGGCCCTGAGGAAATGGGCCAGCAGTTGTGGGCATGAGGAAGGGATGAGAGCCGTTGGAGAACTGAAAATTAATTTTTTTTCTTTTTAACTTTTTTTTATAGTAGTAATAAACGCAGTGGAAACAAGCATTATCTTTAATCCCTGTGTTCCAGTCATCTCTGGAGGTGCAGATGAGGGTGTTCTTGTAGGGGTCCGGTTATTCATTTAGTTCATGCGCAGTGGTGATAGAGAAAGCAGAGCTTGAGTTTCTTCCAGTCTGAAGGAACCAGTGGGAGTCCCATTAACCAGACCTGGCTCTGTTTTGTTCAAGGGTAAAGTTGGTAGGAAAAAGGAAAAGCCAGGTGCCCATGGAGTAGTGTTTAAACATTTTGCCTGTGTGTGTAGGTTTGATGTTTGTGGAGTAGTAATGACAAAGCAGCCTCTTGATAAATATTTGTAGAGTGCCTGTGGGCCAGGCACTGTACTCAGCACTGGAGGTGACAGCTAAACCTGATGGAACTACGGGGGAGACAAGTTCATAAAAAAAACCCACAAATACGTGTCAAGTTCACATCTGTCAGTGGTGCGGTAGAGAAGTAAGACATGATGAAAGGGGGAGTCTGTACTAAAGGGAATCTTGGGAGATGAAGCTGAAGCAGGCTCTGAAGGACAAACCGGAGGTGAGGTGGTAAGAGTGTGGTCCAGGCAAAGGTGTTTGCTAAGCGTCGGGGACAGTGCGAGGGGAGGCAGAAGACAGGAGCTAGACCACTCGGCCGGCCGTGCAGAGTGAAAGGATTTGGGTCTTTTCAGACAAAAGCCTTTGAAGAGTTGCAGGCAGGTCAGTATCACAGATTAGATTGGGTTTTTCAGGAAAATCACAATGAGTGGGGCTGGCCAGGCTTGATGGTGGAGATTAGAAAATTACTTCAGTAACCCCAGTGAGTCACAATGGTGGCGTAGATTTGGGTAGTGGAGTTGGAGAAAAGTGAACTTTTGGAACTAAGGTCAAAGATGAAAGTATTTTAGGTTTCGGGGTAGTTCAGCTATCATAACTCTGCCATTTAAAAAGGTATTAGAAGAAAACAGGAGAATGCTGCTACTTTTCTTTTGGAGTGGTTGAGTCTGAGCTGCCTTTTTTCCCTTTTTTTTTTTTAAGATTTTTTTTATTGGGGAAGGGGAACAGGACTTTATTGGGGAACAGTGTGTACTTCCAGGACTTTTTCCAAGTCAATTTGTTGTTTTTTCAATCTTAGTTGTGGAGGGCGCAGCTCAGCTCCAGGTCCAGTTGCCATTGCTAGTTGCAGGGGGCTCAGCCCACCATCCCTTGCGGGAGTCGAACCGGCAACCTTGTAGTTGAGCGGACGCGCTTCAACCAACTGAGCCATCTGGGATCTCAGCAGCAGATCAGCTCAAGGTGCCGTGTTCCATTTTAGTTGCAGGGGGCGCTTCCCACCATCTCTTGCGGGACTCGAGGAATTGAACTGGCCAACTGGCCCATATGGGAATCAAACCGGCAGCCTTCGGAGTTAGGAGGATGGAGCTCTAACTGCCTGAGCCACCAGGCCGGCCCTGAGCTGCCTTTTTTAAGACATCCAAGGAGAGATACCAGGTAGGTAGTTGGATATACAGGTTTGGTATTCAGATTAAATTAGAGGCATAAACCTGAGTTACCTGCTTATGGGTGGTGGCTGAAGCCATGACCGTGGATACAATTATTCACCCTGTAAATACCAAGCACCTACTATAGCTCACTTTACCAGCTTTGAATTCGATTGTAGCAGAAACCAAAATTAGTCTTTAAAAGAAGATACAAATTTATTTCTCACAAGTCAAGAGGTAGGCAGTCCAAGGAGTGTGTGACAGTCATGCCACTAAAAGACTCAGGTATTCAGAACCCCAGCTTCGGTTCCACAGTTCTTGGGGTCAGACCCTCCTATTCACAGTCCAGAGTGGAGCTCTCGTTTGCTATTCCATGCTGTAAGCCTCAGGATGGAGGAAGGACAGAGCACACCATCTATCCTGGAGGAAATGTCCCCGAAGCTAACATGCAGCTCTTACATTATATCCCACTGGCCATAACCCAGTCCTGTGGCTAATACTTAGCTGCCAATGAGGCTTGGAGAAGTACTCAGGCAGCCTTGTGCTAAGTAAAATGCTGGCCTTTCAGCAGGTGACAATGGTAGGGTGGACATCCTCTACCAGCCACTCCCTCTAACATTTGGGGATGTGATAGAAAATGAGAGTAAAAGTGCCGTTGCCCTGCCAGCCAAAGAGCACCAGGAGCTCACCTACGTCAGAGCTGGGTTTATTAACTGCAGAGGATCTCATTGAGAGGGTTAGGAATGATAGGACTAGGGTTTGTGTTTGGTGGTTTGGCCCTGGTTGGAGAGGAGGTTCAAGGAAGCAGGAAATTTTGGATTGGGTGCTGTCAGGAAGTGGGGGCAATTCTATGCTTGTACACTTAGCAAATTCATCTAGGAGGGAGGAATGAAACATGGCTAAAGCTGTAACAGTTTAAAACAAAAGCATCACTCATTGTAGCCAAGAGGGGTGTTTAGTATTTACGGTTTACACAGTAACCTTGTTTTTGTCCATGCTTAGACAAGATTATGAGCTTTGTCTTCATCACTGTCACAGAATGACCTTGTCTGTCATTGGTAGTCCGTGAAGTTTAGGTTCAACGTGAGAGCGCCAGGCCAGCTCTTAGCAACACCAAGGTCTAGCTCCTAGTGTCAGCCAGTTCCCAGTTGTCAGAGGCTGTTTCAAAAGTAAACAAACAAATAATTACAGATTGTGATTAATGATATAAAAGAAATAAATGGAGTATTATGTAGAGAAGAACAGTTGGGGACTACTCAAAGCATGGTGGTTACAAAAGACCTGTTTGAGGAGTCGACAGCTGAAATCACCTGGGAGCAGAATGTCAAGTGGGAAGAAGAGGGCCCAGCACTTAGCCTTGGGGAAAGCGGACATGAATGACCAAGTTAGGAAAGATAAGGATGGGCCTAACCAGGAGACGGGGGAAGGCTAGAGAGGCAGGCAGAGATCCAAGTGTGGGATCTTATGGTTGCTTGCTCTATGGCAAGTCCACGCCAAGTTCTTCATATGTGTTGTCCTATTTAAGTCTCACATTCATTCGATGAATACTTTAGTGCCTTCTCTGGGCCAGGTACTGTTTTAGGGGCTGGGAATATAGTGATGAAAAAAGACAAAATCCCTGCCCATGTGGTGATTACAGTCTACTGAGGATGATAGACAATAAATGCATATGTAATATAATTTTAAGTGATAAGTGCTATGAAGAAAAAGTGAAGGAAGAGGCTGGAGAGTGACAAGTCAGTCTTACAATACATAGGGCTTCTTTGAGGAGGTGATGTGACTAGAGTACAGAATTAAATTAAGCAGCCATGGGACTATCTGGGGGAAATGCATTGCAGGCATAGGGAACAGCAAGGGCAAGGGCCCTGGGGCAGGAATGGCTTTGAGGTGTGTGAAATAGGAATGGAAGACCAGTGAGGCCAGATAGAGAGATCAGGAAATCTGATGGGCCAGGTTATAAAGAGCCCTGTAAGCCCAGGCAATGCATTTGGATTATATTCTGAGTTTTGAGCAAATGATATATACTCTCAAACTACCGTGTTTCCCCGAAAATAAGACCTAACCGGAAAATAAGCTGTAGCATGTTTTTCAGGATGCCATCCCTTGAACATAAGCCCTAATGCGTCTTTTGGCACAAACCTTACTATAAGACCCAGTCTTATTTTCGGGGAAACACGGTACTACTGACTGAAGGATAGATTTGAGAGTGAGAATAACAGTAGGAAGACCAGTGAGGAGGCGTCTTCTGTGGTCCAGGGTAAAGAGATGGTGGCTTGGTCTAGGTAAAGGTGGAGAGAAGAGGGCAGATGTTTTAAAGTCTGAGTTGATGGCAACTCATCTTTCTAGTTGCTTGGTTCAGAAACCTTGGAGTCATCCTTATTTTTTTGTCACATCTGACATCCAATTTATTAAGGAAACCTACTGGCTCTTTTTTCACATATACCCAGAAATCAACCCTTGTCACCACCTCCACTACTGCCACCCTGGCCTGAGCCACTCTCACCTCCTAACAGGTCTCCCTGCTTCTGCCATTCTCCCCCCTGCTGCGCCCCTCAGTCTACTCTCAGTACAGCTCCCAAAGTCACCCTTTTAAAATGTAGGCCAGGTCAGGTCACTCCTCAGCTCAGAACTTTGTAATGACTTCCATGTTAGTCAAGAACAGAAGCCCGATCCTCCAGACAACCTAAAAGGCCCTCCAAGTCCCGACCCTGCTGTCCTTGTGTCTCTCGTGCCACTCCAGCCACACTGGCCTCTCTGTTCCTCATACATGCCCAGTACACTTCTGCTGTAGGGCATCACTTTTCCTGTTCCTTCTGCCAGGAAGGCTCGTCTCCTGGAAATACATGTGGCCAAAAATCCCTCAGGGATTTACTTGAATTTCACCTCACTTGAGACTCAGGAACATTCTATTTAGTACTACAACCTGCCCTCCTGATGCTTTGTACCTTGATCTATGTTTTCTCTTTCCACAGCATCATCTCCCTGCTAGAGATCAGTGGTATCCAATACAATATTTCATGGTATATATGTACCACATCTTTGTTCGGTGATATCCCGAGGCCCTACAGGAGTGCCTGACACATACCATGCACTCAATAAATAATATTTGTTTAATGAATGAATGAAGCAGACATGGCTTACTGATGAGGGGGAACAGATAAGAGGATGATCTTTCAGTTTTGGCCCAAGAATGAAAGATGGTGTGTTTTCTTTTTTCAGTTTTCACCATTATTTTTATTTATTTAAATGTATTTTTTTCTCCTGCTTTTACTTTTATTAGCATTTATTTGATGCTGAGTTTCCTCCTGGGCCATAAGTTTTTGTTTCTTCAGTTTCTTCTGGGAGATCTTTTTCTTCCGTGCAGCCTCTTCTGGTTTAGGCCAATCTGCTCTTTCTCAGTGAGGATCACCTCAGTGTGGCAGGGAGAGCACAGGTGTGGGTTACCCCACCCACGCGCTCTGTAAGCTCCGCGCTGCATCCTGGGAGCTTTGTTCACCTGGCTGTGCTCAGTGACCAGTCTACGTGTAAACCCTTATGCTCAGCATCACTCTGCATTTTTAAGCATGTGCAGCAAAAATGCTGCACTCTTTGGGCCAGCGACCCTGCATCCAGCCTCACGTTGGGCCTGTGCACATGTACCAACACCATTGTGACGATGGAATGGCACACATTGCTCCTGTAACGTGACGTCCTTCAGATACTTGGTGGCTTCCCAGATATGCAGACCCTTGATGGCCTGGGCAGTTTCTTAGTTGTGGAGGGTGCAGCTCAGCTCCAGGTCCAGTTGCCCTTGTTAGTTACAGGGGGCGCAGTCCACCATCCCTTGCGGGAGTCGAACCAGCAACCTTGTGGTTGAGAGGATGTGCTCCAACCAACTGAGGCAGCTCAGCTCAAGGTGATGTGTTCAATCTTAATTGCAGGGGACAGAACCCACCATCCCTTGCGGGACGCAAGGAGTCGAACTGGCAACCTTGTGGTTGAGAGCCCACTGGCCCATGTGGGAATCGAACCGGCAGCCTTTTGGCTTTAGGAGCATGGAGCTCCAACCGCTTGAGCCACCGGGCCGGCCCTACACATTTTAAGAAAGGAAAATATACGCCAGTACCATTGTTTTGATTACTATAGCTGTAGTATAGTTTGAAACCAGGTAGGATGATACCGCCAGCTTTGTTCTTCTTTCTCAAGATTGCTTTGGCTATTTGGGGGTTTTATGTGGATAAAGTTTATTCATGTAAGCTTAAGTCTTATTTGCTCTTTTTTTGTGAAAAGTGCCCTCCGTGTTTTGACAGGGATTGCATTGAATCTGTAGATTGCTTTTGGTAGTATGGACATTTGAATGATATGGATTCTTCCAATTCATGAGCATGGTACATCCTTTCATTTGTTTGTGTCTTTAATTTCTTTCATCAGTGTGGTATAGTTTTCAGAGTGCAGGTCTTTTACCTCCTTGGTTAAATTTATTCCTTGGTTTGTTTATCTTTTTCCTTTGGTGCAATTGTAAATGGGATTGTTTTCTCAATTTCTCTTTCTGATAGTTTGTTATTATTGTGTAGAAATGTAACTGAGTTTTGTATATTGATTTTGTATCCTCAAACTTTGCTGAATCTACCTATTCTAACTTTTTTTTGGTGGGTTCTTTAGGGTTTTCTATATGTATAACATCATGTCATTTGCAATAGAGACTGTTCTACTTCTTCCTTTTAATTTGGATGCCTTTTATTTCTTGTTCTTGCCTAATTGCTCTAGCTTGGTCTTCCAGTACTATGTTGGATAAAAGTGGCAAGAGTGGGCATCCTTGTCTCGTTCCTGATGTTAGAGAAAAAGCTTTCAGCTTTTCCCTGTTGAGTATGATGTTTGCTGTGGGCTTGTCCTATGTGGCCTTTATTATGTTGAGGTATATTCCCTCTATAGATGGTGCAATTTCTTGATGTGGGGAAACCTGGAAGAGACAAAGGCTTGAGGAGTAAGAACAAGAGGTCAGTTTTGTACATGTTAATTTGAGATATTTATCAGAGATTTATTTCAGAGAGAATATCCAATAAGCTATTGGATTCCTGAGTCTGAAGCTTAGTGCAGAAGTTTAGCGCAACAAGAGACATCTGGGGATCTTCATCAATTATGGATGGTATTTAAAGTCATGAGACATCGATAGTAAGTCTAAAGAAGAGTGTCAAATAATGGGCCCCAAGGTTTTAGACTTTTAGACTTCAGGAGGAGACGCCAGGAAAGGAGGAAAAAGTGAGCAGCCACTGAGATAGAAAGTAAACCTGGAGAAAGCAGTGTCCCTGAAGTACACAAAGGAAGGAGAGAGTGACCATCTGTATCATGTGCTGCTGGGAGAGTGATTAGGATAAGGACAGAGAACTGACCCTAATGTGTTGACCCTTGGCAAGAGTGGATTCAGGCCACCAAGCGTGATCGTAGAGGCTTAAGGACAGAATGTAGAGGCTGACGGGGTTGACAGGGACTTTGCTCCTGTTAAGGGGTAGTGTTAGGAGCGACTCCAAATCTTAATTGTGGGGATGGTGGTGGTTTAACGGATGTATCATATGCAAAGCTTACCAAAGTGTACACCTTGCAGTTTGCCTGTCAGTTTATCGTATGCACATTTTATTGTATGTTATACCTCAGTAAAGCTTTCACCAAAAAACAAAAACAAACAAACGAAACAAAAAAACAAGAAGTGACTCCAAGCCCCGCTGCAGTGATTTTTGTTTGGCTAGAGTTCCTCCTCCTTCACAACTCCGAAGTCCGGGATTTTGTAACACATCTCAACACTAGGCCCAGGAGCCTTCTTCCTTCGTAGGCGGACTGAGCCTCTCTGCCCGGAACCAGACGTAAGCGGGTGGTCGAAGGTACCGTCCATTTGAAAAAAAGAAAAGGACTGCGCCACTCTGTTGTACTAGTCGGAAATCAGTCATGCGGCGTCGCAGAGCCACAAGGGTGGCTTCCCAGAAGGTCACAAAAGCTCTGCCCGGCGCCTCTGGGAGCCGTGCCCCCCACGCCCCCGCGGGCCGGCAGGCACGCCCCCGAGATGACGGCGTGGCGCGCACGTGCACCTCCGGGGGCGGGGCCGGCGCGCCGGCAGGGAGATCCCGCCCCCTCGGAGCCCCACACCGCCGGAAGCGGAAATAACACCCGGCGCCGTCAGAGTAGTCGTAACTGCCACCGCCATGCCGAAGGGGCCCAAGCAGCAGCCGCCGGAGCCCGAGTGGATCGGGGACGGAGAGAGCACGAGCCCCGCAGGTGAGGCTCGGGGGCAGGCAGGGACCGAGAGAGTAAAGAGAAGAGGAGAGAGAAGAGTGTGCGAGTGATAGGAAAGGGTCACGCGCGAGACCGGCCGGCCGTGCGGGGCTACTGCGCATGCGTGCAGTGGGTGGGCCGAGTTTGCCGGGGCTGCGGTGCGTTTGGGGTGGGGCCGAAAGAAAGGGTGCGGGGGTTTCGCTGAGGAGGCGAAGTGGCCTGGGCAGTAGACGTGGAAGGGCGTGTGGTACTGAGGGGGAGGGGGAGAAATGAGACAGCTCTCTTTTCTCTTAGACCTTTTCCGCACCACACTGTTCTGCGTCCCACAGAAATTCCGGGGGTGCCAAAAACATGTACACAGGTGAACTGTTCGCTCAGCTTTGCGCAGGCAGTAGTTCGCCATCATCAGAAGTGTCTGGACACTGATGGGAACCACTTTGAGCACCTCTTGGAATTGCAGAAGTCAAACGTGACTTGTATTCATCTTTTGTTATTGGTGTATATTGAGTATTACCATTTTGTTAGTTTTTTCCTTTCTTAAATGTGTATACATTTTTTTGGTACCCTCTCTATATAAGCTGTGCCTCGACCTCCCCGCCCTGCGCGCGCGCGCACACACACACACACACACACACACACTCTCTCTCACGCTCACCCTCAGGAGCCCATGGTGCCACCTGCTTTTCAAGAGAGGATGACTCCTTCATGGGCTCTTTCTTAAGACACATCTGACTCACTTAGAGCAAGAGTGAAGATGCTGGGTGTTGGGATGGGGGGTGGTAAGGTTTACTTGAAAACAGCGAATATTTGTTGAGTGCAGTAAATGCTGTGCTTTGGGGAGGGTAGAAAAAAAATATGAAGACATCCTCCCAGCCTTGAAGATACTTCAAGGGAGAGATAGAATGGACCCAAATAATGACAGTAGGTACACAGTGACTAATTTTACAAGCATTTGTTGGATGCCTGCTATATTCCTCATACTGTGCAGAGGAACTGGGAATGTAGTGATAAAAGATAAGCCTTGCTTTGAAGGGGCACCCAGTCTAGTGGAGGGGACAGAAAGTTAATTAGACTGTGATTGACAGACTGTGATGAGTATGCTTGAGAATGCTATGGGACTGAGAAGAAAAGAGAGGCATCTATTCAGACAGGTAGCGTAGGAGTGTCAGCACAGCCTCCCAGAAATATGTGATATTCTTGAAGGATCTGTATGAGTTAGCAAGGGGAAGAGCATTCCAAGCAGAGAAGTGTGTCCAAGGCTAGTGATATAGGTGAGCGTCTCTGGTTCCCACTATTGGGTGACTTGTGTTGGGAAAATGTGCAGAAGACAGGTAATGAAAGGCTTTGTATGCTTTTCCGGGGCATTTAGTTCTAAGAATATTAAGAAGGACCTGTTGAAGTGCATAAAGAATGATATGATCAGTTCACAGTGACAGCACTGGGCAGGGGAGAATGGCTTGAATTGGTGAGGATTGGAGGCAGGGAGACCATTTAGGAGGTTCTCGCAACCATCCAGTTGAGAAGTGGTAAGAGTAAGTCAGGGCGGTGAAGACTAAAGGGCTATTAAGGAAGTGGCGTTGACCAGAATTGGGAACTGACCAATGGAAGGGAGGAGAATTAGGGATGACACTCACTTAAATAAGTCAGTGGGTAGTAAGTAGACTATTAATTAAAAGCAGTAGGCCTGTATGATGGGGAGTGCAAAGAGAAGGTCAGCTTTTCAATTCTGAGTTGGAGCTTTCTGGGGAATTTCTAAGAGGAAATGGCAAGGAGAGAGCTCTCGACTAAAAGTAAAGACAGGCAAGTGTTGGTGAAGTCTTGGATATAGAGGAGACCCCTGCAGATTGAAGCGTAGTGTGGGCTACGCTTTTGAGACTCTGAAGATGGGACAGAAAACAGTGATTGGGGGAGGAGATTGTAAGGTTGAGGAAAGTGTTTTACTTGGCTTTGAAGTTAGGAGCAGCTTAAGTGATGTACTAAAGGGAACGAGCCATTAGAGGAAGGGCGATGGAAGATACAGCCCTGCAGCTGCACTGAGCCTTATCCTGGTCCTTGCTGGTTGATTACACTTCCTCACAACTGAACCTGCACACAGGCTTTTCCTCTTCTTACAGGCACAAGGATCAGTGATGTTTCAAGTACAAAGGGGATTCAAAAGAAGGGCAGATGGTGTGGTTCTGTTAGTCCTTGGAGAGAAACTAGTGTCTGGGATTTGTCACTCTTCAGGGTTGTCAAGGTGAGCTGATCATGTCATTCCCTCTTACGTACTGCAATGGGTCCTCCTTAATGTCATTAGGATTAGACTCCTTGGAATATACAGCCTTACATTACTTCTCCTGTACATCTCTTCAGCTCTACCACTCTAGTCACCCAGTAGTGAGATCAGATTCTGAAATGTGTTCTGGACGGAGGACCAAGATTAAGCAAAGACAGACAGAAGCATGCCTGGGACCAAATCAAGGAGCAGTGAGAAGCCAGTGTCCAGAACACAGGTGTGGATGGGGAAACAGATATAGCAGAAAAGGTAGGATAGGGCCCTTTTAGTCTGTGAAGCTCTAAATTATAAGTCTTGTCCTCATCAATCTCCAGTTCTTGGCATGGTAGATCTCAGTAAAACTTTCCTAAATAAGTGATTACTGTGGATTACATGGAATTCTGGTCTAAGAAGTAATGTGGTAGATAGCAGAAAGCAGGTTTTGTTTGGTTGGCTTTTTTAGAGCTAAATACAGGAGTGCTTTTGGATAGGATGGCATGGTTTGGAAGGGAATATGATAGTGGGTAGGCCTGGCCATAAGGAGAAATCATGAAGCTGCTCCCAGTTTGACGGTGGGAGTGAGACAGGGAGTTAGACATAGTACCCTGCCTTCCGGGAAACCAGGACTGACAGAAGGAAAGAGCTGGAATATGTTCTGTCGGGTGAACTTTTATTACTTCCCACTTTGCTCCCTGGGACCACAAGCTAAAGGTGGCTCTCTAGGATGAAAGACTGACTGTGCTGAGTATAATACAGTGTGATGTGTTCTTGAATGTTGTGTGAGCAGAGCGGTGGGGGGTCATAGCCCCAGATGTTCATTTACTTTCCAAACAGCTCTATTTACATGGCCTGCAGGTTTCACAAGCAACATATCCCAAACTGAATTTATGGTATCGTCGTCCTACCTTTACCCCCATGGTGGCAGGGTGGGAAGAGGGGACATTCTCTTCCACTATATTTCGAGTTAATAAATGGTACCAGTAGCCCAACTCATTTTGCCAGCTAAAAACATAGGCGTGATCTCTGACACTCTGTCTTACTTCCTTTCCACCTCTACCTCCGCCCTCTGAATTCTGCTTTTTCCCTCCCACTGCCAGCCACCACTGTCTGTCCTATGGGACAATACAAATGTATAGGGAATGATAGTTGAACTAGAAAAATAGTAAAATAGGGTGGAGGCCACTGAGGGCTTTGCGGGGGAATCAGGCTGCTTTGAAATTTGCAAATAAGCATTCACAACGTCTGCTTAACCTTCTAGACAAAGTGGTGAAGAAAGTGAAGAAGGACAAGAAGACCAAAAAGACGGTGAGAAAATGAGGTTGAGGATGAGAACTGATCGTGCTTCCAAGCAAAACACAGCAATGTGAGGGAGGTGGGAGGTCCGAGCGGGAGGAAAGAGCTTATCAAGAGAGGAAGCGGGGTGAGGATGGGAGGGCAGGTCGGCAGGCAGAGTGGGGGGTTCTGGTCTCAGCCGTGTTCTACATTTTAACTCTCCCTGTAGTTCTTTGAAGAGCTGGCAGTAGAAGACAGGCAGGCTGGGGAAGAAGAGAAGTTGCCCAAGGAGAAGGAGCAGCAGCAGCAGCAGCAGCAGCAGCAGCAGCAGGTCTGAGCGTCGGGCCCATGAGTCCAAGGGGGCGTCTTGGGCCCAGCAGCCCCTCTGCAGCCCACACCAGTTCACCCTGCTGATGGGTACTCTTGGAGGCAGAGGTCCCACAGGGCCCTGGGCTTCAGTGTCATTCTCTCATCCTCTTTGCTTTCAGCAGCAGAAAAAGAAACGAGACACCCGAAAAGGCCGGCGGAAGAAGGATGTGGATGACGATGGAGATGAGAAAGAGCTCCTGGAGCATCTTAAGAAGCTCTCAGTACCGGCCAGTGACGAGGAGGATGAGGGTAAATGACGTGAGGGGAATGGGTGCCTGGAACCTGTGAGCCATGAAGAGTGAAGGCCTCATTCCTTGATCTTCGACTTGGTTTACGTTGAGGAGCCAGACATTGTAATTCTCTTTCCGGCCTCATCGTTTTTCCTTGTCATTTCAGTGCCTGCCCCAGTACCCCGAGGAGGGAAGAAAACCAAGGTAAGCCATCTGCGTGGTAAACGGAAACCTTATGGGCCTAACCTTGACCAGCCCACTGACTTCTCTGGCCCTTTCATTTTCCAGGGTGGTAATGTTTTTGCAGCCCTGATTCAGGACCAGAGTGAGGAAGAGGAGGAGGAAGAAAAACACCCTCCTAAGCCTGCCAAGCCAGAGAAGAATCGGATCAATAAGGTGAGAGTAGTGGCTGTGCTGGGTACTCCCACCCCACGTCGCGCCTTCCCCACCCGTGGTGGGGTAATGCCCTGACTTATCTTCCTGCTTTTAAGCCACCTCTTCTAGGCCTGTTTTGCTTATACTGTCAAAATAAGGTTTTTAAAATACTCTCCTCATCACTCGGAAATCTACAGTGATTCTGTTGCTTTCAATTCAGAGTCTAAAACAAAGGCCTCACATCTTTGCTCTTGCACTTGGACCCGGTGCATTGTTGCCTGGGACGCTCCCATGCGTGCCTTGCAGACCAGCCTGATCGCATCTGGCATCAGGCAGACTATGTCTGTGTTGAAGCCTTTTTTTCTCTATGCTCCGTCCTCCATCTTCCCTAGAAGGCTTTCCCCAAACCCATGGCCATTACCTCTTCTCAAGATTCACCCTCTTGAGGAAGCCCTCCAGCGCTGTTGCCACCCACCCGTGTAGCTCTCTTGCCTGTCTCATAGGCCCTTAGCTTTGTGAATATTCTGTAATGTTCTCTTCACTAGTCTCAAACTGGAGGTTAGGGTTTTTTTGGCTCTCATTTTCTTCCTAGCACCATTCAGTACAGTTAACTCCTAGTCCTGGACTCCCTGGAAATGCTTGTTAAGCAACAAGATAGCAAGTTAATTTGTGTGTATATATGTGTGTCCTCTCCAGGCTGTATCTGAAGAACAACAGCCGGGGCTCAAGGGCAAAAAGGAAAAGGAAGAGAAGTCAAAGGGGAAGGCCAAGGTGAGGGAGTAATTGGCAGGAGGAGGTGCTGGGTCTCAGAGATTTGGGCATTTCATTGGATGTGCTGTCTTTTCCGTTAGCCTCAAAATAAGTTTGCCGCTCTGGACAATGAAGAGCAAGAGGATGAAGAAGAAATGACACAAGAAAAGGAGCCACCCAAGCAAGGGAAGGAGAGGGCCAGGAAGGCAGAGCAGGTGCATATTTTGCTGTTGGAGAAGGGGGGCCAGGATGTCAGGGTGCTGGTACTGTCCAGAGCAGCAGTCGGCAAACTTCTGTAAAGGAGTTGGCACATAGTGAATAGTTTTGGCCTCGCAGGACACATACAGCCTCTGGTGCATAGTCTTCCTTTTTTTTAAAACAACTCTTTGAAAATGTAAAACTGTTCTTAGCTCCCGGGCCATATAAAAACAGATGCCGGGTCAGATTGGGCCCATGGGCCCGTTTTCAGAGTTGAAAGGACCTGGCTTTGCCACTTACTAGCTGTATGGCCTTGAGTAGTACATCCTTCTAGCTCCTTGATTCTCAGTTTTCTCATCTGTGTGACATGAGGGAGTCTAGTAGTTTCTGAGGTTCGCTATACCTCTGGTACTTTCCCATCCTGTTGTTCTGGATTTCTCAGTGGCTGTGTTAGGGCTTCCTGACCTTTTCTTTGCATGTTACTGTGTAAGCTACAGAAACACTGGCTACATGAAGAGAAGGACCCATTACGTGTATTCTGTTCTCAATTATGTTGCATTAGTAGTTCTGTTTACAGGTAACACACATACATCATACATACATAACTCCTGCCATCTGTCTTGTACCATGATTCCTGATGGCAGAAATGGATAAAGGAATACAAGGAAACCACGTGTTGGTATGAGAATGAGAAGATTCACCAGATACATGTCAGGACTCTAGGAGAGAAGGGAAGAGCTGACTGGAACTAGGGGTGGATGACATGAACTCCAAGTTCTAGAAGGGGTCCTTCATTTTTTACCATCCCCTCGTTCTCACAGGTGTCAGAGGAAGAAGGAGAAGAGGAGCAAGAAGCAGGGGAGTCTAAGGCCAATGATCCTTACGCTCACCTTAGCAAAAAGGAGAAGAAAAAGCTGAAGAAACAGGTAAGACCTTGGGTTCTTAGTGGTCAAAAGAGGAGAAATTGATTTATTTTTATGCTGCAACTATGGGACATGCGAATTGGTGGACAAGAAGGAGAGCTTTGAGTGCTACTTGAAATAAATTGAGTACGGACAGAATGGTGTTCTGTGAACCTTCTCGGTGTCCGATGACAGGAAACTGGCAGACAGTAGTTCTCCTTCCTTCTCAGATGGAGTATGAGCGCCAGGTGGCTTCATTAAAAGCAGCCAGTGCTGCCGAGAATGACTTCTCCGTGTCACAAGCGGAGGTGTCCTCCCGCCAGGCCATGTTAGAAAATGCCTCTGACATCAAGGTAGGTCTGAGGGGATTTCTCCCACCCAGCTGTCCAGGGAAGAGCCGGTTCTCTCACCTTTCCCTCAGTGGTCATGGCAACCAATAAGGGGGCTTTGACCACCAACAAGAAAGCTTGGAGGTGTTTTCCATGCCTTGAGTTCTGTCAACTGAAGTGAGAAGATAGAAAAAGCAAAAGTATAGGGGTCCACCCTGGAGGGAATAGGGGAGGACCTGCCGAACTGGCTTGGGTTTGGGAGACCCCATTGGGGAGTGGGCAGGGACGTGGACCGGCATGGTAAGAGCAGGGCACAGTGCCAGCGGGCTCGGCTTGTCAGGCCTCCTGGCAGGGAGAAAGCTGCATCTCTGTCTGAAATGGGGAGTTCTCACGTTCCCATCCCTCCCTTTGCCATGCTTGCTTCCTGCAGCTAGAGAAGTTCAGCATCTCGGCTCACGGCAAGGAGTTATTTGTCAACGCGGATCTGTATATTGTGGCCGGCCGCCGCTATGGGCTAGTGGGACCCAACGGGTGAGGAGTGGGAGGGGGGGGTGGAGGTATGGGGGCGGGGTGGAAGGAAAAGGAGAGCCTCCGAAGTGGTGACCTGGCCTTGGCGGCTGTCTCGTTCCTAGCAAGGGCAAGACCACGCTCCTCAAGCACATTGCCAACCGGGCCCTGAGCATCCCCCCCAACATCGACGTGTTGCTGTGTGAGCAGGGTGAGGCCAGTGGGGGAAGATGAGGGCAGGGCCGTTGGGGACCCACCGAGAGGAGCGGAAACTGCTTGTGGCGTTGGGATAGGTACTGGGGACTGGGAAGTGCATGCCAAAGGAGGGCGAGGAAAGAATGGACTGCAGGATGTTTTCTTTGGGCAGGGCCAGGCAAAGCAGAACGGAGCTGTGGGAAGGGGGACTCGGGGGACTAGCCCTCGGGGTGGCCTGACTGTTGTCCCCTTGCTCCCCAGAGGTGGTAGCAGATGAAACGCCAGCAGTGCAGGCTGTTCTTCGAGCCGACACCAAGCGAGTAAAGCTGCTGGAAGAGGAGCGACAACTGCAAGGACAGCTGGAGCAAGGGGATGACACAGCCGCCGAGAGGCTAGAGAAGGTAGAGGAGATGGCTCAGGGGACACGGGCTAGACTTGGGGCTTCCTGCGACCTCCGGACACGTTTCCTCTTCTCGCCCCTCCCAGGTGTATGAGGAATTGCGGGCAATCGGGGCGGCCGCTGCAGAGGCCAAAGCCCGGCGGATCTTGGCCGGTCTGGGCTTCGACCCTGAGATGCAGAACCGGCCCACACAGAAGTTCTCGGGGGGCTGGCGCATGCGTGTGTCCCTGGCCAGGTGGGCCGCCCACCTCACCACCCTCCCAGCGCAAACCACCTGGTCCCTTCTGCTCATTCTTCTAAGGCCAGCAGGGCGGTTCAAGGCCAACTTGTCTCCCTTCCTGTCTGTGTTGTCAGGCTTCGGGTCTTTTCTCCATTTCTGTCCCCTCCTGGTGTGTACCCGCACCGACATCTCACACAGGAGCATCTCTAAGGGATTGGGAAGTGTTCATGGTCTCGGGCTGCACCTCCCGGGGGCTGCTCAGGTTCTCTGAGCAGGGCCCTTCCTCCCACTGAGCCTGCACTTTGCTGTCCGGCCTTCTAGAGCGCTGTTCCTGGAGCCCACACTGCTGATGTTGGATGAGCCCACTAACCACCTGGACCTCAATGCTGTCATCTGGCTCAATAAGTGAGTGGCCCTGGGTTAGTCTGCATCCCTGCGTCCTGTTCACTCTCAATCTGGCCATCCCTTTTTTTCTCCCTGCCCCCGTAGTCTGTCCTTCCCCTGACGTAGCCCTAACTCGACCGATGTGACATTTCCACACTCTTCTCTAAAACCCAGCTATCTCCAGGGCTGGCGAAAGACGTTGCTCATCGTGTCCCATGACCAGGGCTTCCTGGACGACGTCTGCACCGATATCATCCATCTCGATGCCCAGCGGCTCCATTACTATCGTGGCAATTACAGTGAGGAGGACCGCTTGTGGGTGGAGGAGAGATGGGGCCCCGAGGAGAGGCCTGGGAGGGGTGTAGGGACCTGGTGATAAGCTGGATCTTTCTGGAATCAGACAGTGATGCCCGCCCCATCCCCCGAGTCCTGATTACCCCTCTCTGCAGGGGAGAGGGCACCCAGTGATGCCCGTCCTCTTCTGCCCCAGTGACCTTCAAGAAGATGTACCAGCAGAAGCAGAAAGAACTGCTGAAGCAGTATGAGAAGCAGGAGAAAAAGCTGAAGGAGCTGAAGGCGGGTGGCAAGTCCACCAAACAGGCGGTGAGCACTGGGGGTCTTCCTGTGATGAGGTGGTCTTCTCAGGAGGACGAGCTGGCTGGGCGACACCAACCTGCGTTTCAGGGACTGCTGCGAAGGTGTGGGTTTCTGCCTTTCCCCTTTCTCTGCAGGAAAAGCAAACAAAGGAAGCCCTGACTCGGAAGCAGCAGAAGTGCCGCCGGAAGAACCAGGATGAGGAGTCCCAGGAGGCCCCTGAGCTGCTGAAGCGGCCCCGGGAGTACACTGTGCGCTTCACGTTCCCCAACCCGCCGCCGCTCAGCCCGCCTGTGCTGGGCCTGCACGGTGAGCACTGCGGTGCCAGCAGGGCACCTGCTCCTGTTCTGCCAGGCCAGGATAATGGGGGAGCAGGGACCTTCGTGTAGCCCGGAAAAGAAAGGAAACGGCCGCTTTTTCTGATTCTCAGGTGTGACGTTCAGCTATGAGGGGCAGAAACCACTCTTTAAGAATCTGGATTTTGGCATCGACATGGACTCAAGAAGTGAGTTGGTGTCGGGTGGCGCAGGGATGTGGCGCAGGAGCACAGGAGAGCCTGGGGACCTCTGTGACGCCCTGTCTTGCTACCTGCAGTCTGTATCGTGGGACCTAACGGCGTGGGGAAAAGCACCCTGCTCCTGCTGCTGACAGGCAAGCTGACGCCGGTGAGTCCTGAGCCACCTCGGGAGGACCCACTGCAGTGTGTGGGAAGTAGAAATGCGGAGGTTCACCGGGGCCAAAACCGGACCCTCCACTGGGGGGCGCTAAAGACAGAACATGCGGAGGGCTCGTTTCCCTGAGGTGCTAGAGAACAGTTTAGGTCAAGTCAGCGAGGAGAGCTAGAAAGGGGTGTCACTGCTGGGACCCCCATGTTCATTGTAGAAGTACATGTTCAAGAAGTACATGTTCATTGTAGAATGATTTAAAATTGCATAAGCCAAGTAAAAATCCAGAGATAACCAGAACTAATTTTGCTGGATCGCTTTCACTTTTTTTCCTTTGCAAATGTGCATATCCTTTTTTTTAAAAACAAAAATGGGCCATCACATGAATTTTTCTGTAGGCAGCTTTTTTCAGGTAATATATATATATCACGCATTTTCCATGACAGAAATTATATGTGTACATTTATTTATATAGATTTCCCATAATTTGATGTTAGTCATTTAGATTATTTCTGATGTTTCACTAAAAGACACTACTATAGTAAATATCGTACATCTTTATGAATTTAGTCTTCTCTTAGGATAAATTCCCTAGAATTGCTTTCAAGGCTTTGGCAGTATGTCACCATAGAGTGCTTTAGATAGGTCGTAGCCATCTGTACTCCCTCCAGGAAACTGTTGAGAGGGCCCTTTTCCTCACACCCACAAAGCAGATCTTTAGAAAGACGCCCTTAGATCCTCCTGCCAACTGTCCCTAATCCCCATCTGAGGTGGGGCCTGAGAATGTGTGGTTCATGGGTCTGGCTGGGTGGGAAGGGTGGTGTTGGTTATGGTCAGCCCCCTCCTGATTCTGGATCTGTGCTTCTGTCCCCCGTGCTGGATTCTTCTCTTACCCCTTGTGCCCCGTACTCTGACTTCCCAGTGTGCCTCTGACACATGAAGAACAACAGCCTGTTCCCTTTCGCGCTCACCTGCCTCAGCCCCATTCTGGTATTCACCTCCCCCTCAGAGAAGTTGGGGTGTGGACCTGTGGCACCTTTCCCTTCCTCTCCCTGACCACCTGCTCTTTCCTTGCAGACTCGTGGGGAAATGAGAAAGAACCACCGGCTGGTGAGTTGGCTTTGGGAATTGGGGAATAAGAGTGGGCAGAGGGAGTATGACTCACCAACCACCTCCGTCTCCCCCGGGCAGAAAATCGGCTTCTTCAACCAGCAGTATGCAGAGCAGCTGCGCATGGAGGAGACGCCCACCGAGTACCTGCAGCAGGCCTTCAACCTGCCCTACCAGGATGCCCGGAAGTGCCTGGGCCGCTTCGGCCTGGAGAGCCATGCCCACACCATCCAGATCTGCAAGCTCTCCGGTACGCCGCGGGCTGGGGAGGCTGTCCTGGTCCCCAGTGTTCATCTCTGCAGACGGCCTGGAGGCGGGAAGGAAGGGAGCCAGGGTGTGGGGGGCTTGTGCACATGTGCACACAGCCAGGCGTTGCCTGCAGAGATGTCAGGCGGCCACAGGTGTGATGGACCTCCTTTTCCTCTGCCACAGGTGGGCAGAAAGCCCGAGTTGTGTTTGCAGAGCTGGCCTGTCGGGAACCCGATGTCCTCATCTTGGTGAGTGAGCTGGGCCGCAGGGGGGGGTGAGTTACAGGTAGGTAGGAGTGGTCGTGCTCAGTCACGAAATGCCGCCACCCCCACAGGACGAGCCCACCAATAACTTGGACATCGAGTCGATCGATGCCCTGGGGGAGGCCATCAACGAGTACAAGGGCGGTGAGTCAGCTCAGAACACGTCCCCTCCTCTTTCCCTCGGGGGCCAGGCCGCAGTGTCCTTCGGCTGGGCCTCCCTTGTTTCATGTTCTGATTTCTTGCTCCCTTCTGTCCACCCTCATTCTCACCATCTTTCTGCAAAGCTGTGATCGTCGTCAGCCATGATGCCCGGCTCATCACAGAAACCAACTGCCAGCTGTGGGTGGTGGAGGAGCAGAGTGTGAGCCAAATCGACGGAGACTTTGAGGACTACAAGCGGGAGGTGTTGGAGGCCCTGGGGGAGGTCGTGGTCAGCCGCCCCCGAGAGTGATCTTCCCTCCCAGAAGTCTCCCGGAAGATCAGCTCGCATCCCTGTTGTCCCGTCTCCACCCAGCAGCCTGCGTCTGTCTGCAGCTCACCAGCACAGGGAGGCGGGGTGTGTCCCTGACGTGACGAGGAGACCACTTTGTTGCCTTTCCTCTGAAAGACTTTTCTGCTCCCTGTTCTTCAGCTGGTCTTGTGTATGACATCTCTCTGTGCAGACAGAGATGACCTTCCTTATTGTGGGGTTCCATCCAGCCAGACGTTCGTGGCCAGTTGTCTGCAGCCTCTGGTCCATCTTAAAGCTTCGGGCTTGGTGGCCCCTGGTCTCTGGTGCTGCTGTTTTTTGGTGGATTTCATGCTGACTTCATGATGCGAACGGCTAGTGAGCTCAAAGCCGGAGAAGGGGTCTGAGGCCGGTGCTGCTCCCCGGGACTTGGTGTCTGTGGTCTCTGGGCTGGGTGGGGAGTTGGAGGCAGGAAAGGGTTGCTGCTGAACTTGAATCTCCCTTTACAAGGAGAAGAAATAAAGGAAAGGAGTTGGTGCTGCCTTGTCACTGTTCGGAGATACATGGGAGCTGAAACTGTTCTGTCATGATTTGCTTTGTTCAGTTTTCTAGCAGCATTTGGTATCCTCTCTACCCCACTGATACCAGTGGCTCTAACTGGCAGTCTTACTGTACTTAAGATGGTACTTACTGTCTCAGGAGCCTCCCCTCCCCCAGCCCTTCAGACAAGGAGAGAAAGGAATTCAGCCCTTCCACCTGGGACACTGGTCTCTCACTGTCCCAAGTTCTCCCCTGTGGTCCAAGACCCGAGTGCTGATCCTCTCAAAAGTTACCAAGTCCACTGACATGTACAGTACTGTGGGGTGTACAGGAAGGGAAAAGACAAGTCTGCTTCCATGAATAGTTAGAGAATACTTAGGAAATAAGACACGAGCATACTGTGTGATAGGATTAATTGCCAGTGCGTGGTTCTCTAGGTTCTAAGTTGCCAAATGCTATAGAAAGGGAAGATTATCTGAAACCTGGTTATTTGGCAGGATCACTTGAGGGTGGACCTTGAGAAAGAATAAGGATTTCAATAATGAGAGAACAGCCATTTTTGGAACCTAGCAAAAGAGCAGCTCTAAGGTTTAGAAGAAAAAACGGAGTTAGTGAGAACGTGGCTAGTGTGGCCACTATTAGAGTTAGATTAGAGGGGTGGATTTGGATAGTAAAATATAAGTGGCAAGTGGTAATTTTAGGTAGTGATGGGTGAGGTGAACTATGGGACTTACAAGGGGGACCACCTAACTTCTGTGGGGATAAGGTAGTAAGTCCTAAACTAGAGCAAGGGATGGAAAGACCCAAGTGGAGTTGGAGACAGAAGACAAAGACCAGGTATGTCCAGTTCCAGGGAGAACATGAAGAGCTGAGTGGTTAAGACTGAGTTTGGAAATATAATTTGGGGAAATTATTTTCTGGCCAAGTGAATAACAGTGGACCTCAAGTATAAGGTTTATACTGGAAGTGAAGGTTTGGTATGGAGATAGTTGTAGAGGTGCCGTAGGTGACATCTCCAAATTGGAGAGAAAGCACCCCCCTCTTAACATAATTTAAGGGGAAAAAATCGGGGCCTTGTGCCAAGCACCGAGTGAAACATTATGTATAATTTCCACAATTCTGTGCCAGGCTTCAAGTTCACTCACTAATGGTGTGACCTTGGACAAGCTACTTAGCCTCTTGGTACCTGTTTCCTTACCTGTAAAATGCAGGTGACAAAAAGTACCCACCTCACAAGTGTATTAAGGGAGTCAATATGCAATGATTTGTAAAGTGCTTTCTTTTTTTTTTTATTTTGTTACATGTATTTCATGTTACGCACCACACTTAAAATTTTCAACTCACTGCTCTAGATGAGATGATACATAAAATATTTAGGAATGTTATTTATAAAATGAACACCAAAATTTTGCATTTCAAATTTTTGATCACTAATTTCATTGCAGGTTCTTCAGATGCTCCAAGATAACTTCTGTCCATGGGCAGAAGTTTTATTTCCATCAACATGCTTAGTATGTAATGGAATTAATAATGAACCTAAATGAGGGCAAAAGGATGCCCCTCCAAAAAACAGCAACATGGGCATGAGACACACAAGAAAACATTTTGCCATGTATAATGCACTCCCATGTATAATGTGCACCCACGTTTTTGCCCCCAACTTTCAGGGAAATCGTTTTAATTTTTTAATTCAAAATTTTAATTGTTTACATTTAGGTACTTGTTTTTTGTGTTATAAAGGAATTTTAGCATATGCTTTTTAACGTTATTAACATTACAAGAAATTTTATGTAACATAATTACAAAACACAAGAACAAATACAAGGTACAAGAAATTTTATGTACTGGTAACAAATTTACAATATTTACACATAGAAGACCAAGAACTCTGTCATTGCAAGTTCGTCGCAAATTTGTCATAGGTTCAACAAAACCGATGATCATATTCCAGGGTATTATTTTGCATAGGGATATCATTACTGATTTTTGGAGTTACACTTTTAATTCATAAGCATAAATAAAAAAAAAACATTTATATAGATACGGAATTAGTACTACCCATGCATAATACCCATCCTTACTTTTTCCTCAAATTTGGGCAAAAAAAAATGTACGTTATACACTGCAAAATACGGTAGCATATTTACATGGTATATAGTATGTAGGTAACCCAAAGCCTGAAAAATGGAACTTCCATTAACAGAATACGTATTTTTATTCGTGAACTAGATTTTAGTACCTAAAAATACTACACTGAAGATGAGCAGCATAGAAATGTTTTCATTTTTATTTATTTTTTAGATTTTTATTGGGGAAGGGGAACAGGACTTTATTGGGGAACAGTGTGTACTTCCAGGACTTTTTTCCAAGTCAAGTTATTGTCCTTTCAGTCTTAGTTGTGGAGGGTGCAGCTCAGCTCCTGGTCCAATTGCTGTTTCTAGTTGCAGGGGGGTACTGCCCACCATCCCTTGCGGGAGTCAATCGAAATGGCAACCTTGTGGTTGAGAGAATGCGCTCCAACCAACTGAGCCATCCGGGAGGCAGCACAGCTCAAGGTGCCGTGTTCAATCTTAGTTGCAGGGGGCAGAGCCCACCATCCCTTGCGGTACTCGAACCGGCAGCCTTCAGAGTTAGGAGCACCGAGCTCCAACCGTCTGAGCCACTGGGCCGACCCGAAATGTTTTCATTTTAAAGTAGTGATTCTTCCACACACCTTCCTAATGCGGAAACAGGACACGCCCTCTGTCACCCAGACTGTAGTGGGCCGTTCCTGGGATGATGGCCCTTGTTTATCTGACTCTTGTGTCCTGGGCACTCTCCCTAATCTGTAGAATGGACAAGATGACCACAGCAAAGTCCTAGAGGGGTGTGAGCCAGGATAGGCCTGTTATGAGTGCACAAGAAGCGTTTTAGGGAAGACTTGTCAGTGGAAAGCAGGACAGCCCTGTGGCCATACAGAGGTCAGGAGGCTGGGAATGTAAGACGTTTCCCTGTGGCAGTGCTGAATGTAGCAATGGAGACAGAGACTGACTGTTCTAGGCAGTGGTTCTGTGTCCCAGCAGCACCACCTTACTGTGTTTCCCCAAAAATAAGACCTAACCGGAAAAAAAGATCTAGCATGATTTTTCAGGATGCTGGTAATGTAAAATAAGCCCTAATGTGTCTTTCTCTTTTTCTTTTTTCTTTTTTCTTTTTTTTTTTTTTTGAGTTTTCAGTTTCTCAGTTTATTTTTAGTTATGTTTTTACAATCCTCAGTGGCCAGGTTTGCTAAAGGGGATCAGCAGCAAAGCCCCGAGTCATCTGGGCCTCTGACCATGAAGATGATGAGACTCAACAAGTCAGAGGGAACTCCATCCCTGCCTCCCCCACCACCCACCTCCCCAGCCAGGCATCAGGCTGCAGACACAGGTGGGAAGCAAGGGTCATGTTTTCCAGAGCAGCGGAATTTTGTGACAAATGTTGACATGCTACAGTGTAAACAGAGGAGACTGGGCTGAACAAGCCAAGAGGAGCAGGGCCAGGTTCACAAGGTGTGTTCCCTGCTGTTCTCCCTTCCCAGCCTGGACTGCTGGTGGGGGGGACACCACCCCCAGGGCGTCCACCGAGGTTTCCTCTTCAAAATCACAATACAGAAAGTTAGAAGCTGCTGACAATACCAAACATTTTTATAAAAGCAAGGGAAACGAGAAGGGAACTCAGTAAACAGTCATCTTGGTTTTGTTCCCGTTTCAAAATACTCAGAATAGTTACTGTGCAAGGGGTACCATATTTCAGCACCATTTATGTGAACACAGAACAAGCTATATTTTTAATATATAAAGCTCTTAAAATTAAGTATAAAACATTATTTTGAAGTTCATAATTAAGCTCAACCACTGGGAAAATGACTGCCAAGACAGTGGATATTTCAAGTCCCGGATCTTTTCCTTATATTACCTATGTTTTGGCAATTTCATTCTTCACCAGAGTTACACCCAAGAAATCAACACAAGACTGAGATAAACTCCACCTAATGCGTCTTTTGAAGCAAAAATTAATATAAGAGCCGGTCTTACTTTCAGGGACATACCGTAGGGCTTATTTTATATTACGAGCATCCTGAAAAAGTCATGCTAGGGCTTATTTTCTGGTTAGGTCTTATTTTTGGGGAAATATGGTAGAAGCAGGGATAGGAGCTGAGTGGTGCCTTTGGAACACCAATGCTAGGAGGGAAGGCGGGGTGGAGGTGGGGGGATAGGAGTCACTTTTAGATGGACTGATTAGGGGAGCCTTCTTGGAGGAAGTAACATTAAAGCCAAGGTCTGAAGGTGGGGAAGGAACCAAGCAGATGACAGAGAACATAAAAAGTTGAAATGCTGTTTTGTGTGGGGGTGGGAATGGAAGCAGAAAAGAACAGACCGACTGAAACAGTGGGGGTGGGGGGGAGAGGGCTGCAGAAGAGCCTGTGGGGGCTTCATGAAACAACAGAAATCGGTCAGTCAGTGAATATGGTGAAACGGATGAGGTGCTTTTACCCTCTTTCTCCCTGCCCCACCAAGATAAAATTTTAAGATAACAGGTTACTTTGGATTTTCATGGAGCATTTGAAAGAAAAATGGCTGAACTCATTTTTAACTTAAAATAGAAAAAACTTGAAGCTCTCTTTAATGGTTCTTGTGGCCTGTTGCCGGGAGACAGAGGGAAAGAGGTTTGAAAAGCAGGCAACAGATGGAACCAGGAGGAAAGAAACACTGTTTTTTCACTTGAGCTGATACTTCACTGGTATTTCCTCTCTGACCTTGGCCTTGACATTATACCTCTTCTCAGGTCCTCTCCTAAGTGCACAGAGCTACAGCAGGCTGACTGAAGTCCCTCCTGAGACTAGGCAAGGGACGACAAAATCAGCCCCATTGGACTTACTAAATGTAAAGGCGGCCTGTGAAATTTAGCAAGTTGTTGCCCTCATGTGGCCAATCCTAGAAATAATAACAGCCAAGAAACGTGTTGTAGGGCAGTGACATCAGCGTTTTCCAGATCCGCAACAGGGAACTTGTTAGAAATGCACAATCTGGGATCCATCGCAGACCTCCTGAATCGGGCAATTGGCTGGATCCGACCCGCCATCTGTGTTTTAACAGGCCCTTCAGATGGCTCTGATGAACCCTAAGAGGTTGAATGCCATTATTCTCGACCCACACAATATACCCATCCTCCCTCTCCCCCCAAAATGTAATATACTCCTGATTTCTAGTTTCAAGAATAGCAGAACTTCCTATTTAAATTCTACCCCTCCATGTTCTATTCTCCAAAACCTCCTGTCTTCCTAGGAATCTTACTCCATCAACTAGGCCCTCAATTTAATACCTGTCCTTAAGAACTAAAAACAGGTGGGCAGGTGGCTCAGTTGGTGAGAGCGTGCGTTCTGGGCCACAGGGTTGCCGGTTCGACTCCCACAGGGATGGTGGGCTGCGCTCCCTGCAACTAAGATTGAACAACAGCAACTGGACCTGGAGCTGAGCTGCGCCCTCCGCAACTAAGACTGAAAGGGCAACAACTTGATTTAGAGCTGATGGGTCCTGGGAAAAACACACTGTTCCCCAATCAAGTCCTGTTTCCCTTCCCCAATAAAAATAAATCTTAAAAAAAAAACACTAAAAACCACCTTACCTGGACCCTCCATCTCCTAGCCACAGGCCTTTTCCTCTGACTCTGCAGAGCTACTGTTTAGGGAGAGCAGTCTGCACTCTGTTTTCTTGCTTCCTTTCTCCCCTGGAACTGCCCTTAGGGGAGCCACTTAGGGGAGTTTTCCTGCTTTTGGCCTTTTCCGTCAGCCCTCTCCCTGCTCTCCGCACACCCACACCCACGGAAACTCCTTCCCGAAGCAAGTCGGCAGGTCAGGCAGGTCCTACTGAATCGCTGTGCCCTCATACCAAGGTCCGCAGCTCCGTGGACCTTCATGGTACACCGAGGCCCCTCGGCTTGCTCAAGGACTCTGACCCGTGGGACTTGTGTGTACCCACAGTGATTTAGAGCACCCACCTCACCTTCTCTCAGTACCAACACTGACTTGAAGGTATAAGTTAGCTCCTCAAGGACTGAGAAACACTCCACAAAGGTTTGTATTAATGTACCTAAAACAGCTGATCATGGCTGAGTTGTTTTTAACAAGTCCAAACACACCAGGGGTTAAATAAGCTGCTTCTCTTTCCACTGTTTATTATTAATGTACAAAATATACAAAACCAAAAGAAAAAATACTCATCCTCAAATCCATTGTGGCTCTAACCCAAGACCCTGCACAAAACCCACCAATCCTGTTTTCACAGAAAACAACTGACGCCCAGACAGGTGAAGGACAGGGCTGGGAAAGGGCCAGTCGCCTTGTTGAACGCCCCCAGGAAGGCACCTGGTGGGATTCACAGGTGGCTGACAGCAAGGGAGCTGGAGGCCTCACACCGACAGGGTCCCTCGTGGGCGGAGGAGGCACACTAACCCCAAAGGCAGTGCATGTAGTGACGGTCAGGCCCAGCAAGCTGGGCTTCAGCTAATGAAGTGCTGGTCTCACTCAAGTTTCCAGAAGGAGCCATTTGCAAGGGTGGACCAGCGCAGCCTCAGCCACGCCAGCTAAAACCTTCATTGGATGCAAATGTGAACGTGCCATCACTGAGCCCAGCACAGCCCCGAGGCAGACTCAGGGGTTCCCAGAAGGTTGCCAAGTCTTACTTGCAAAAGAACTCAGAATGTGTAAAGCCTGTGTTGGGCAGGGGTGGGGACGTGTTCCAGAACTCAAACCCGCCTGGTTGAGCCCTTTCAGTGCAGTGGGATACACAATACCCCTTTTACGCTCTCCCCACCCCATGAGGAATAATGAACTTGGCTGGGGTGATTTCCTAAGTGCAGCTGATCACATGTCAGTTCCGTGTATGTGGAGGACCCGCAATGGGAGGTGGAGGTGTTCTCCAGGACAACCAGCTTTAGGGGCTCAGGCATTCAAGGGAATACTGGAAAGGGCTTGGGGTTACAGGGCAAATCTCCTCAAAAAGTGAAGCCGACTGGGTCTCCTCTTCCGCAGTCCAGGGTACAGACGTGTGCAGTCTCTGTCCCCCCAGACTGGAGGAGAGTATGTACAGCAATGGGCACCAGTGAGCAGGAGCCCCCAGAACCCAAGCAGGTGGGAAGGGGGCCGGCTCCTCCTCGGCTGGGGAAGGGAATGGGCCTCACAGAAGCCATAACGGTGGAAGGAGCAAGGCTGCAGTCCACAGGGGTGTGGGTGGGGCAGGCAGCTGGTCCCTAGGGCAGGGGGGGGCCATTGACACCCGGGTGGTAGAAGGCACAGTTGTTCTCATAGCGGCAGTTGCCCTTCATCATGAAGTGTCGGCAAACAGGGCGGTTCGACATGTCTGTGGAAAAGAGAGTGGAATGGTCAGACAGGAAGTGGCTAAGAGGTCAATGCCAGCCTCACCCATTCCCAAGTCCATGGCAGCCTGAGAACTGTCTTTCAGAGAGACATAGTCTTAGGGATTTGGGGAAAGAGCAAAGGGTAGGAACAGCCACGCATGCTGTGAACAGGTCACCTCATGTTCTGCCTGGCATAGTGAGTGGTAGTGACACTCCCCAGAAACATGTATGGGACAACACAAGCCATCCTCACCTCCTGCGTGGCTATGGCCTCCATCGTGCCCTCGGTGGCCCCCTCCTCCGTGGCCAGGGCCGTCATGGCCACGGTGTTCATGAGGCGGCGGTCCTCGATGGTCATGGCCTCGGTGACCAGGGACATCATGAGGCCGGTGGCCATGGGGGCCCCCATGTCCAGGACCTTCATGGGGGCGATGTCCACTGCCTCCACCCATGCCACTGCTGGGGCCTTCGTGAGGACGATGGCCACTGCCACCGCCCATGCCACCACCAGGACCTTCGTGGGGACGATGGCCCCCTCCCATGCTACCGCCAGGGCCTTCATGGGGGCGATGTCCACTGCTGCTGCTCATGCCCCCACCAGGGCCTTCGTGGGGACGATGCCCACCACCTCCAACCATGCCCCCACCAGGGCCCCCTCGTCCATTCGGGGGTCCTCCTCCAGTGCGACCTCCTCTGGCTCCTCGAAATGGAGGAGGAGGAGGTGGAGGTTCGTTTCCTCCTCGGCTACCACGACCTCTATGGTATGGTCCAGGACCTGGTCCTGGACCCCCCCTCATTGGGCCACCCCGCATGGGGTCACCAGGGCCATCCCAGAAGGGATCACCCCCCCGGGGAGGGGGAGGGGGACCCAGGAGACGTGGACCCACTGGCCCACCGGGGCCCCCAGGGCCTCCATGGGGACCTGTTGGGAAAAAAAGGGAGACAGTATTAGCTACCTTTTACACTCAGGAGCTGCCATCTCCCACCCTAAACCACCTCCTATCTTTTGGTCACTCCTATATTATTACCAGGCCAACTTCACTCACCACCTACCTGGCATAGGTCCCCCAGGGCCAGGGGGGAAGTGCTGCATGCCCTTGGGGCCCCCAGGGCCCGCTGGTGGGAAACCATTGGCTATTGGACCAGGGCCTAAGAGTCCATGTGGCACTGTTAATGAAAACAGGAGTCAGTCAGCAAGAGGATTCTAGAAGAGTGACCTGCCTTCTCACATATGTATGCCCAACTGACCCTCGAAATCCAGCCTGGCAGAGCAATGCTCTCTTGGTCTAGCCAAGTCTGGCCCTCCCAAGTCCGGCCACTGAGCGGCAGTTCCCCTGATTTCCCCAACTCCACTGCAGGCTTCCCCCAACCCTGGGTTGGCCCTGATGTTTACCTAGCATCTGCTTAATCTTGTCTGAATAGTCTGGTTGCTTCAGCAGCTCCTCTGAAGGATGACTATTTGGGCTACCCTATGAGGCAAGGTCAATGGGGGGCCAGGTCAACAGAGAGCAACGGTAACCAGCAGCAGAGAAACGGAGAGCCATAGGGGAGGTACTGGGAAGATGAGGACGACTGGGGCCAAGAGCAGTGAAGCCCCTGAGAAAGTGGAAAGAGGAAGGAGGGCTCGTACCATGATGGAGGTGAGGATCTCCTGGACATTGATGCCGCCTCCTCCAGGACCCTGGGGGCTCTTCCCAGCACCCATGCTGCCCATAAGATTGGCCAGAACAGGAGGCAACTTGGAGCCACCTGTCCCATCAGGTGAGCCACCGGCCTCTCCAGGCTCCAGGGTTTCAACATACGGGGTCTCATCCATGGAACACTCCTGAAAGCAGAAGAGAACAACGAGGACTGACTACAGCCTGAAGTGAGTCTCACCTGACAGCTGCACCCCCATCGGTCACCCTGGCCCCGACCACCATATCACACTCACGCACCTCATCTAGGGGGATGAGCTTCGGGGGTATAGGTTCGTAGGGCTCAGGATCAGGCTCGTGAGGACTACCAGCAATGCCCAGGGGATGAAAAACAGAACAAGAGTCAAATGATTTATTCAGGCCCTCAAATTTCTCCTACCCCCCACCCTCTAATTACCCCAGGGCGTGATGCCCTCAGGGGTCCTAGTACTCAGCACCCCAGGGCAGGGACCTGTTCTGCTCACCTTTCCTTGTTCAGGAAGAGCTCCTGAAGGATTCCTTTCTCCCGCTCTGCCTGGATGTATCGCTCCTGGCTGTTGCTTCCAGGGCTGACAAGAGGAGAGGGCAGAACCAGGGGCCGGGGGCACACCCAGGGCACCTTTTCCTCCATGTTGTCGTGGCTCAGACGCCGGGCTGTCTCGAATGCATGTCGGTCTGACAAGATCTCTCGCTTAGCTGCCTCCCCGAAGTCCTTGATCTTATTCACATTTACTACCGGCAAGGAGGAAGAAAGCAAGGGGAACAACGTAAGCACAACCATTTCCTTTTTAAATGCTCTACACCCACCTATTATATAGGAAACTTGACCTCTAACCTCGTTCAGTTTCATCCAGTTCAAAATAGAAATACTCTCTCAGTTTGCCCTCCTCAGGCCACGTCACAGTTTTCCTCTTCCTGCCTTTCCGGGTCAGCTGGCTGGGATCCCCGGGACTCTCCACCGGCTTAGCATCCAGAGCTCCTGGCTCCAGAGAGGCTGTAAGTGGAAGACATTTCAGACCCAGGTCCTGCCTTTCAGAAAACCCCCAAACCTGAACCACTTTCTATCCTTACCTGTATCCATGAGCTCTGGGACTTCCACAGGGGGAACTGGGGTCCCTGGACGTTCCGTGTCCATAACCTCAGGAGGTGCTGGCTCTGGGGAAGAAGGTTTGGCTGTGCTTGGTTCTGTGCTTGTTTTCCCTTCAAATGGGCTTGGCTATTGTGAAAGAAAAGAAGTTACTGAGCTGACAGGAAAGCCAAAGCCAAGGCAAGGCAATCAGTCCAGCGTCCTAGGTAGGGTCCCCCAACAGTTACTAACAATGAAGCTCTGTCTCTGACGCTGCCCACCGCCCCCGTCTACACCTGAGGCAAACCCCTCGTCCTCCCCAAGCAGTCCCCTGAGCGGGGCCCTTCCTCCAACTTCACCTTCACAGCCTTGTCATGACACCGACCGCTCAGGGCCCATACCTTGGCAGCTGTAGGTGACAGCACCTTCTTCTTCTTCTTAATTTTGATGCCTGGAACAGGGGCTGAATTGAGCGCATCCAGAAAGCCCAGGCCCTCCATAGCTACAAAAGGAAAAAGCGTAAAATGGAATGATCAGACCTCCTTCACGATCCCAGTCCTATAAGTAAAGTCTGGACAAAAAAATGGGTCCATGGAGACCCTGTTTCAACTGAGGAGACAATCAGAACAAGGTGAGCAGGAAACATAGACAGTATGATTTACACAAGAAATTCTGGATAGTGTTCTCTTTCTATTAAAGGCAGGCAGGCAAACCGTGGCTTTGGATATGAATCAGAGCTCAGGTAAGTGACAAAGCCAGGTGCTGTGGACATGACAGATTACGCTGCCAGCCAGGAGCGCCCTAACCAGTCACTGAAGAACACACCTCCCAGCTCATCTCTAAAATTACTCCTAAGTAATCCTAGGAAAGGAGAGTTTCAGAGGTGCAAAAACTAACTCTTTTGCTGCGTTAATTGATTTCAAGTTTTTTTCCCCCAAAATGTGTCAGAAATCCACAAAAAACAAAAAATTGATATTTTGCCTATTTTATGCATTTAATAACAATTTGAGCTGCTTTGTTTATAAATGACATTATTTTTACCTATAAAAACTTCCTATTGTTATTCATTCTTGAAAAACAAAAATATAGACAATGTACAACTGCTTTCCTAAACTTCCTTTCTGGAAGTTTCACATGCAGTCAGCAGATGGAAATATTCATTTGGATACACACCTGACCGTGGAGGCAAAAGGGTTAAGACACTAAGAAATCAAAGGAAAATGGAGGAAGATGATGGAGAGAAGGAATGCTCCCACATACTCATTCCCAGGAGGAGTTTGCTCCCAATCAAAGCACATTCCCGCACTTCAGACTCACGCTGTGGCGGGATGATCTTCACTTTGATCTCTTTGGTGGCGTTAGGTGTTGTATTGAGGGGCTTGTATTTCTTCTCTGCAGGGGGCACCACATCTCCTGGAGCAGCTGCTGAGCTGTTAGAAGAGGAACTGTCAGCATTGCCCACTCACTCTTCCTCCTGTCCTCAGACCAGCCCATGGAAACCCAGCACGCACCTCTGCCGCTTGAGGGGGATGGGCTTAAGGTTGTACTTGTCAGAAACCAGGACAGCACTGGCGTTCTTCTTCACAGGTACCAGAGACGGGGTCTCCAGCTCTAGTCCTGGGGAAGAGACACGGTATGGGGCTCAACTCACACCCACCTTCCTGGCTGTTCCTCTCTGGTCACCTAGCCTTGTAAAACCTCTCACCCAATCTTCCCTCTTTTACCATGTCACATATCCAGCTATTCCACCACACGGACCTGGGCCGGCCAACAGCCTTACCAGTGGAACGGAACTTGGCGTGACTGGGTGCTGTGGTTCGAAGAGACTTGGGCTTCTCCTTTTTCTTCTCCGGGGCCTCCTCAGCCCGGGGCTCAGTCTTCACTTCAGTTAAAGGTCGCTCAGGAGGGGTGGTTCGACCCTTTCCCTCTTCCTTTCGTTTTTTCTTATCTTTCTCTGTTGTGGGAAAACAAAGCAGAAAAAGATTTCATGAGGCTGACGGCACTGAAGGCCACATTTTTTTTGCCCCAGTGGGAAAGAAATCCAAGGGCTGGGACTTGGGAGCTTACCAGCAGGCTGGGTACTACTCTGGGAACGGATGACAGCCATCCAGTCGCTGACGAGGACTGAGGCCAATTTCCGGAGTTCTGTAGGTGAGAGAAAGGGGAAATCCCCATATAATTTAAACTATTATTCTCCCAGTAACAGAAAATAGAGAGGTTTGATCATTACAGAGTACGCTGTAAATCTACATCTATTGCTTCACATACATCTCATGTCATTGTTACAATAACCCAAAGATTTTAATCTTCTTTCACAGACACACAAGCATAGAGATTAGTTACCAAAGCTAGAAGGGGCAGAACGAACCCAGCACCTCTGGCTCTTCCCCTAACCAAATGTTAAAAGAACAGAAACTAAAATCAGATTTTAAAAGAAACTGTATTATTCTGTGTTGTCCTAACGGCAAATTTAATGCGAGTTTCAAGGAAGCAGATTTAGAGTCATCTTAAAAAAGATTTCCTAGGCACTTTTTTTCCTAGAATGCTACTAGGGATGGCTTTAAAAAAATCAATTAAATGTAGAAAAGATTAAAAGAGCTTAAAAACAGAGTAAGTTTGGGTAGCAGAGTTTATCGAGAGAAAAAAGCGATCAGAGAATTTAAAGGTAAAGAATAAAATTTGTTTCTAAATATATGAAAAAAAGTAACTTTGTAGCTCTTTCCTTTTGTACTTGGCAAATGACATCTCTTACCTTTGGCACCTCTTGCCACTTACAGACTCATTTAATAACAGGTTGTTGTAAAACATGAAAACCTAACTTTTCAAAAGTCACACAACTGGCAATTTCTGTATCTAAGGCAACGTGAACCCCAATGCATCCCCAATGCAGGGATACTCTAAAACCTTTTTGGAGCAATAGATACTATGGTCCAGTGAGACTTTACTACAGTCAATAAGGAACGTACAAATTTCAGCATCTAAAGGAAGCACAGAGTAATAATTAAATCTATATTCAAAGAAGGCAGCATAACTGAGCCAGCTGGAAAACAGGGAACAATCAACCTGACAGTGAAGAAACAAAAGATGGGCAATGATTTAATGGGCTCTTCTGTGTTACATGTTATACTATATTAAAGATACATTGACATGTTGCAAAAATAGTGAAGTGCCTGTATCAAAAAGGACCTAAAAACTTGGCATTAATACAACAAAGGAATGGGAAGTTCGGGAATGTTTCTCACTTAAACTATACTGTGAGTTAAATCCTGTATCTCAGAAAGTGTTCCCATTGTTTTCTTCTACAGCTAATGGACCTTCAGATAGGCTCACCCAGGCCTAGATGCTCCCCCCACACCAAACGGCGAAAGTCTCTTTCCCAAAGGACCTAGCACACCATTCCCTTACAAAAAGAGCAAACCTGAACTCTGACGAGGGGCTCAAGCTCTGCTACAATACTGTTCACCTGCTGGATACTAGTGCCTTGTGCTCCTGATTTATACCTTGGGTGTAAAATCTTTGGATATTTAGCCCTTGGGTACAAACCCTTTTCTGCTCTAAAGAAAAGGTTGTGATTTCAGGAGCCAGGCTCTACCTTCAAGGCAGAACTGTCTGGCCTTCGCCAAGAGGTCCGACACCCTTCGTCCTAGAAAAGGAAAGAATCTGTTGCTATCAAAGCTATAATATACTCCAGGAGTCGGACTCTGCCCAGGCCCTTCAGGAAGGCATCTATTAGTAGGACTAGTACCTCTGTTATTAGCAGAGTAGACATCGAAGGTCCCAGAATATGTGGTGTTTATTCAGAAAAAAGGAAGTCAGTGATAATGAGACACTCTAGGATGACACTATTTCCTCCAAAGAATTTTAAGTGTCTGACTTTTACACCAAGAGATCTTAAGAATCAGCATCTAGTTAAAGTATGGGACCTTGTCTTACACTCATTAGGAGAGAAATGGATAAATCCCATTCGGAATTGAGAGTAGGAGAGAGGGGACAGGTTAGAGGAACTATATTTTTAAAAGAAAAAGAAAAGCAAGGAGAGGTAGGAAGAAAAAGAAAGGTACAATCCAAGGATGGGGAGAGAAACAAAGAGAACTAAGTGGAAGTGATGGAGGCAGGCCCAGGACAGAGAGGAAGGACTGGCCCCTACCTTCATCCTCACTCGACTTGCTCAGTTGCTTCACCAGTTTGGCTGTGTTGTTCTACGAGAGACAAGGAGAAGCAGAAAGGTAAATGCCAGAAGGACAAGAAGTCCACTCGGAGCTCACAACCCCCCAAACTCACTCACGGTGTCTTGATAGTCCTTTAACAGCAACTAAAACTAACACTGTACTTTACACTTTACAAAACCTTTGTAGATATAGTCTTACTTAATCTTTAGAACAATCCAGTTAGGTAGGTACAATTATTCCCATTTTATAGATGAAAAAACTGGGGCTCAGATATATGAAGTGCCTCAAACCACACACCTATTAAAGGAGATAGATTTGTACCAAGTCTTCTTATTCCAAATTCCTATTTTTCCTACCATACTCCTTCACAGGCTAAGATCACAGCCCCATCAGTCAATGTGAGTTTTTCATCTGTTACACTAAACCAGAAAGGACGCACTTGGATGGTAAAGACTGAAGGTACCTGCTTGAGATGGTCCACGGTGAGTGGTAGATGCTGCAGGGTCAGGAGAATTTGCTGCAAAAGGGGAATGTTGTTGGTTGTCTTTGAATACGTCAACCAATTGTTAAGAAGTTTGTAGCCACCAACGTCAATAAACCTGTAGGCAGGCAGGAGGAGAATCTGTAATGTCCTCCTATGTTTTAGAAATACCACATCCCACTCTCAGTTCCCCATCAACAACCCAGGAACCCTCTGCCTCACCTTCCCCACCTTCTAACTACCTCTTCCCATCCCAGCCACCCGAATTCCCACTTACTTGACCAATATTTCTGGTGAACGGGTCTGCAGGAGAATGTTCAAGTAAGTGCATCGACTCACCATCTTTCGTGCTTCCTTCATCAGACTGTAAGAGAGAGGTTAGGTTAGAACAGAGCAGCCAGACTGCCTCTTTCAGCAGCAGTCTCCATCTGTGGGAGTGTCTGGAGATCCCTGATGACTTGGGACTTTGCTCCACAGTAGGAGGGTCACCTGGGCCTTCAGGAGGATGGGATGGAATCAGAGTGAAATGGAAACCCACAGAAAGACGGAGAACTGAGGAGACACTGAAGTCTCTGATCTGGGAGGTGAGCATCACTGCTTCGAATACACAGGACTCATTTGATTCTGATTCCAGGTGAGGAGCCCTAACCCTCAACAACCAACCCTTAGTACCCTGTTCAGGACTGGTTAGTCATTTGCTTCCCCGGGACACTTCAGCATCCTGGAAGGAAAATTAGTTTCGGTATGTTCGAACATGACCCAAAACACCATAAAGAATGCTGTCACCTGACTCCCCGCTGCCTGCCTTCCTAAAGGTGACTCCCTTGAGACTGTGGCTATCCAAATATCTACATCCATTATGGCCAAGAACCAAGATTATCTTGTCCTACCACTTATTCTAAAATTATTGGATTTGGGGCCGGCCCGGTGGCTCAGGCGGTAAGAGCTCCATGATCCTAACTCCAAAGGCTGCCGGTTCTATTCCCACGTGGGCCAGTGGGCTCTCAACCACAAGGTTGCCAGTTCAATTCTTCAAGTCCTGCAAGGGATGGTGGGTAGCGCCCCCTGCAACTAAGATTGAACACGGCACCTTGTGCTGAGCTGCTGCTGAGCTCCGGGATGGCTCAATTGGTTGGAGCGCATCCTCTCAACCACAAGTTTGCAGGTTCAACTCCCGCAAGGGATGGTGGGCTGTTCCCCCTGCAACTAGAAACGGCACCTGGACCTGGAGCTGAGCTGCGCCCTCCACAACTAAGACTGAAAGGACAATTTGAAGCTGTGGCACCCTCTACAACTAAGATTGATGGGACAACAACTTGACTTGGAAAAAAGGCCTGGAAGTACACACTGTTCCCCAATAAAAGTCCTGTTCCCTTTCCCCAATAAAAAAAAAATCTTAAAAAAAATAAAAAAAAATAAATAAATAAACAAATAAAATTATTGGATTTAAATCCTATTTCTTTACTGATTTTCCCCTTCCGCTCCAGGAATACTCGGTCCTGTCTGCCTTCATTACAGCCGTATCACAACATATAACATCTTCTCACAAGGAACCCAAAGAAGAGTGGACTCACCTGAAGATCTTGGAAATCCCATCCACACTCTTGACTTCCCCATCTCGGTTAAGGAAGCTATCCAGGCCCTTGAGAAGCTCTTTGGGGTCTATGGGACCTGAACCCATGATCGAGGTTTCTAAGATGAAAGGACAAAACAAACCCACAGAATAAATGGGTGGCAAGGAGAGTCCCAGTATACCTTCTAATATATTCTACTTCTACATTTGACAAAATATAGTGACTAATTATTCAATCTATATTTAACTACACTCACCACTTTCAAGAAAAACCAACACAGATCATTGTCGCCACTGAGAAAATAGCCCTGGCCAGTTAAGCATGGTGTTCCTCATGACTGAACGGAAAAATTCAGTTGGAGGACTGGAGCAGCACCTCTCTCCCGCTCCCAATTACAACCTTCCTAGGACAGCTGAACTTCCTTAGATTGTATTAGAATTAAGATTTACACTCCTGTAAGAAAATGCTCAACTCTCCAAGGCATTTTTGCTTATTGTTAAGTCCTGTCTCTTCCTTGATGGTAAATATCGTTTAAAAAACAAAACAAAACTGTAACTTGTAAGACCTGGGCCAATCTTGGTTGCTTGAGCTAAATGTCTCCTAAGATTAGTCATTCCTTTTTATCTTAGCCTATTAAGAGTCATAATTACAAGTGGCATGATATGTTCTGCCTACACCAGTAGACAATCAGCTAAAGTGACAGGTGACAGAGAAGAAACAAAATTTGAAAAAGAATCTCTCCCCAGGGGAGGCATGGGTAGCTCCCAGAAATGGAGACAAATGGATGCAAAGAAGTCAAGCAGATCCTTCTAAACCTTGAATAGAATGCCACTCACTAGCCAAACACTGCGTAAGTTTTTATTGTTTCAAAGTTAACGGCAACATTGGTTTGTGGTTTCAAAAGCAAGGATGCAAATCTGACCCCCTAATCCCCCGCGCCCCGCAAATCATATCACCAACCAAGATCCCCAAAAAAGGCCTGAGATTAGAAAACATGGAGCCAAAAAGAATAAAGCTAGAAGTTGTAAAAATGCCATTAAATTTTAAGTAGCTACTTTAGACAAGGTTAGAAAAGGAGTTAATTGAAAGTTAAACTGCTGTTATGGGACAATGTGAAGCAATTTCTAGGCCAGAACCCAAGTTCCAGAAATGTATTAAGAATCAACATAGTTCTGATTGGTATTTTTATCCACCATGCCGCTAAACAGCGGCTTCTGAGAACCAAGAGAGAATTGCACCTCAGTAGTATCGGCACTTGGGAAATAAGGTTAATACTGGGTAGTTAGGAAGGAGGCAAGGAGAAAACCTCTTGCAATCCTGCTTCTAGTAGTTAACAGACACTATACCAGCACAAGAGTGGGAACATCAGCGTTTTACAAAGGTGACAGTATTTTGTGCAGAAAAGAGAACAGGTTTTTTATAAGAAATTATTAATTCTATTTGTTCTCAAACCAAAAAACGAACAACCGTTAACAATTTGAACGTTTTAGTCCTCCCAACAAAAAGGTCAGTTAATTTCTAAATCATTAGGTCCTAACAACTCAGGCAAGAAAAGGCAGAAGCAGGGAGGAGGCTTGTTCTTGAAGCTGAATAAAGGGAGGAGATGAACTAAGAAATGCAGAGCAAATTTGGCTTAACTATGCGGTGACTGCTACCCTGGAAGAGCCCCAAGGACAGGTAGAACCTGAAGTCAGAGGGAAAAACACTGTAGACAGAATACCAGGCAAGATTAGAAGCCCCGAGGGCCAAATCCACTGAACTGGTGATTGTTATACAGAAATAGACACAGGGATAAAGGAATTTTTCCCAAGTAGTAAGACACACTATAATATATAAACACTATAAAGAGAGATAGAAACAATAAAGATAAAGATATATAGAACAGACTTCCCATCTATTGAAGACTGAAAAATGAACGAGTCCAAATACATATCAGCAAACAAGGTAATATACAACTTGACAAAAAGTCTTCCATTAAACTAACATCACTTCAAACCAGCCCCCCTAAATACAGCTGACTCCACTGATTGAAACCCAGAGTTGAATAAACATCACTTTGGAGAACTCCTATTTATATACCCAACTACCAGCTAAGCCAACAGGCCTGCCACCCCTACTTCCTTCAGAAACTCAAAAAATTATCACCTGAGCTCAAATGTTCCTTCATTTAAGAGGGTGGGGGAGAGACAAATTAGTATAAAGCTAAATTCTGTCTAGTGCCTTCTGCTGGGAATGGGACCAGGGACTTATTCTTTCCCACTCATAACAAGCCAGAAGAGTCAAGAGAAGCTACGAGACAAAGCAGTAGAAATGTTATTCATTTTCCACTATTCTTTTCCTATTTATATTTTGAAAATAAACAAAACTAAATTTATCTCATGAGCACCAGTCATGTGATTAAAATGTTAAGTGGGTTTTCTCATGATGGCTTTCCTACAGGCAGATTGGCTTTGACTCATTTTAAATTAAGGTCCCCAAGTGTCTTGACAACCTGATTTCCTTCCTTCGAAGTCAGTACATTTTGAAAGAAGTCCCAAAGCACTCAAGTGGAAAGGAATGAGCCTAAATCCTTGGCACAGGCCTCCAGGAGAGAAGGCAAGTGAGTTAACCAGGAAGAACCAGTGGCCAAGTGTCAGAACATCACACATGGTGCCTGGACTGGAAGGCCGAGGAAGATTTCTGGAGCCAAAAACAACCCTGGGCATGATATATTTTAATTTCCATGAATGTAGAACATACAGAAGGAAAGACAGGAGCAAGCCCCGGCCTGACTCCACCATGTCCTGCCCTGGGTGTTCGTGCCTCACGGAGGATGCTGCAGGCAGACCCACCCTAGTGGCTGACAGGCACTGACTGGCCAGTTTTCTCCTATTCTTACCAGAGGTCAAATTTTAAAGTCCACAAGCGGCACTGACTCCTGCCTCCAAAATGAGTTTTACTTGAGGGTTGTTCAATAGGGTGAAAAATATTTAGCTTGGCTCAAGTTATTCCATACCTATCACCAATAAAATAGAACTGGATTGGTTCAGGACAAAAATTCTATACCAAGTCAGAGCCCTTTTAAAAATACTCCTCTAATAAAGGAGGAGTCAGTTTCCCTTTAACTTGGAGACCTCAGCCCTTGTGGAAATGAAAATGTTTTGTACCCAACTCCTTACATTCTCCTTCCTTTCCTGTTTCAGGCATTTCCTCATTCGACTCAACAGCAGACTGAATTATGTCTCAGATGATTCAAAAGGTTGTACCTCTCTTCTGAGTGGTAAGCCCCTATCCCTCAGTCATTTTTAAAACTTGATCCATGATCTCCCCAAAAGCTTATTTGTAAAACTCAAACCCCCACTCCCTCCAACCCCATCCCAATAGGAAAGGATCCCAGAATAGAACTCTGGCCAAAAACTACAAGATCAGGTTCTCCGAGGTTTTCTGGATGTATTTGGTTTCCCTAGAAGACTTTTTTTTCCCATCTCCCATGTTATGGAAGATCTTCTTTATTAATCCCCTGCTCACTAGAGATCAGGAACCCCAGTGGGCAGAATGTTCAGCTCCCAAGGAAGGTATGCTGCAGAGGCACAGGGCAAACTGCTTAAAAGATAAAAAAACTTGTCATCAGTAGACATGTGGAAGTGTCCCTCCCATCCAATCCAGATTAATAATTTGAGAATCCATACCCAGTAGAAAATTATCCCTGAAGTCTCACCCAAGTCACCACAGGGCAGCTATACAAAAAGACTCCCCCATTCTGCCTAGAACCTCCACGCTTCAAAGCAGGACTTTAAAAAAAATGAAAAGTATATGGAGAGTCAGACAGATTTGACTTTGAAAAAGTTGGAGGAAAGAAAGGGACAGGATACCCAATTCCACTCTCAGATAGGGCATGGCCTTCGAACATGCACCAATTGCCATAGCACTGCATGAATTGAGAAATGAAGACATTCTCCCATTAATGTTTTTAAGGAATTCCTTTTGGAAGGTAAGGAAAAAGAAATTCAAAAAAAGGTGGCTCTTGGGAAAAAAGAAATGAAGGTTGTGAAATGTAATACCAGAAAGGTTTTGCTTACCAGAAACCGTAGCTTGATTCCCCCTGCCTTGAGTTTACAACTGCAGCCTCCTTTCCTAAAGATTCACTTCTCATCCTAGCACCAATGTACAGGAGCTAAGCAACTGGAGAACGTGATACAGCACTGAATACAAAGAGTATGCCCCCAAACCTTAAGGCGGGAATAAGGGTGACTTAGGAGAAATTCCTCAAATACCCACCTTCCCCCGCCCCATACAAGGTGACCAAATGCAGGAGGCCCAAGGACTGGTTCCTGAGCAGAAATGGCACATTTCAGTGTCATTAGACCCCATGTCTCAAATTACCTTCACAAGCCCTTGTCTTTCCCCAGTATCCCCCAACACACATAAATACACACAAGCTTACCCCCCCCACCCCCGCAAAAAGCTTCCCGTCTTAAAGGTATAGTTGGTTTAACTGGTTTTCGACCCCTAGCAACTGAAGCAGGGAAAACTTCCAAGCAAGCGGTTGTGATGAGTGAAAAGTGAAAATAAAAAAGCAACAGGCTGTTAAATATAAAAACTAGAGCTGCCCAAGGAGATGGACAGCTTGAAGACCTAATTCTTTTAAGCTTTTTCCTTTTTAAAATAAAGGCTATAAAAGACAAAATTCTAAAGAAAACAAGGAACATGTCTTTTCCTGGCTGCGTGCATAGGAGTCCAGGAGGCATTTGCTCAGGGGTGGAGTTTCAAAGAGGGTGGAGAGACAAGAAAGCTGATTACATCACCTTTCAGTGCTGCTCCTCCCCCTTGACCAAGTTTCTAGGGCGGCCCTATGCTCTGGACGGCAAAAGAAAAACAAAGAAGCAGGGACGCCATTTTGTAACGGAGAAAACTTTAAAAAGCTATTCCAGCTCTGCCGGTAGCTAATTACATGAAAAAACACCCTTAGTTAAAAAAAACAAAACAACAAAAAAAAACCAAAAAAACCCCGAAAACCAGTCCCCCATCTTTAAGTCTCTGAGCTATTTTGAGTAAGAGCGTTGTGAAAATAAAAGCAATTAAAATATTAAATATAACAATTTTCTGCGGGGAAGAATTGAGTTTGCAATTAAGGTTCAACCTACCATCGACCACCCCCATCCTCCCTATAAAGGCAAAGGGGGAGGACTTGGACCCCTCTCAACAAATAGGGTTGAGATAGGACAAGAGAAAAATGGGAGACACAACCTGCAAAACCGCTTGGAAGACAAAGGACAAGGAAAGTCGCCATATTGAAGCAGGGAAGAAAAAAATTCCTTTTAACGACACAAATCTTTTAAAGCTAGCATTCAATTGCACTAAATGGCTTTTAAATTATACTCCTGAATTTCACATTTCCCGACCTTTCCACCCTCTACTTAACTGAATTCCAACCCCCTCAAAAAGTATCAAGTTAAAATGTTAATCTTTTGCTTTTAAATAACCTATGCAAGCTGCAACAATTACAAAACATTTACTTCCCCAACTATTATCTTGTATGTACTGGCACTAGGATTATATTTTGCCCTGAATTAAGTGTCTTGCAATCTTTATTCCTAGATTGCCGCCTATTTTAACCACACAAATATACCCCAAGCATATTACATAAAAATTGAGAGGATTTAACAATCATCTTAAAAGTCATAGCCAGCTATTTCTCTCGGCCCATCTCCTTACCCTGCAATCTTTATGTACAGATTGCTCATTAATCTGGCAAATTGAAAGGCGCCCTGCTTGTCTCACACACAAAGAAGTGGGACTTCTGGGCCATGAGATCCACCGTCTTTTGTATGTGAGCTCATTAACCCTTTTGAAGACTGCTACACGGGAGGCAAGTAACCATTCCTCCTTATAAAAAGCAAACACTATGGCTTTGGCAGTCTGGAAATTGGCTGGATTACCAAGGGTTAACCATCAAAATCCTCCCTTTCTGGCTCTCCCTCCACCCTCTCCTCGCCTTCAGCAGGCAGGGGAGAGGTAGGTGGTAGGAGAGAACAAGACTGTTTAGACCCAAAGGCCCTTTTTAATGGAGATTAAGTGACCGGCTTGGTCCTTTCTCCAGTTCTCTATTTTGTTCTATGGTCTCATTTCTTCCTCTCATTATTTTTGGTTTCACAAAGGGAAACGTTGATTTCTTGTTGCAAGGCTCGTTTTTGAAAATTCGACACTTACTATCCAATTTTTTTGCGACGTCAGCACCTCGGGCTCAGGGGGGAGGGGGTTAAAATTTGAGAAAAAAATAAACCAACCAACCAGGACCCAAAACTCTTATTTGAGGGGCCTCATTGGATCAAAAAGTCTCTTAAAAAAATAAAGGCCAACTCAGTATTCATTTCCCCCCCACCCAACTCCATTTAGGGAGGGGGGGGTCGCAGAAAAAAAGTTCTGAGTGGATTCAAAAAAGTAAACGCTGGATAAGTGAGTTTGGGTGGGTTTGGGAAGGGAGGGTGGTTGATTATTTTTGAAGTTATGTGGTGACGGTCCTTCGGCCACAGATTTCAAGTCCCAAGCAGCGTGGGCTGGTGGGGTGGGCAAGATAGGTGGGAAGGGGCAGAAGACACAAGTGGTTGGGCTGGTGGCTGCTGTTTTCCCTTTCCCCCCTCTCAGGATCCTTTCAAGGGCTTAGATGTTGCTGCGGCTTGTTTCTTTTTTCCTCGTGGCCGGCCTGTCTTTCTCCGAGAAAACTCAAACCTGGGATAAAAGGAACACAAAGGAGAAAGATGTAATCAGTACGGGTTGCTTTTAAACACCCCAAAACTACCATCTTTGTTGTCCCAAACACCTCCACGTCCAATGCCGCACACAGCCGCTTTATACAAGTCATGGAACCCAAATAAACCCATGCCTAACCCGTTTTCCAATCCAAACCTCTCAATAAAATTTTACCCTCTAACCGACAAACTACCGAAACTTACCTCTAAACGAACCCCAGAATGGCGGATGCCCGGTCGGGTGGAGGATTTTATACCGGGACGCCGCCCAACGCGCCCAAACGTGCTAGTGTAATTCCCTTGTCGCGAGACATTGTGCGCGAGGCGTGAATTTATTGGTCAACCCGAAAGACAACTCGCTAGCTGATTGGCTATCCTTCCTTCGCCTTCGCTCAGCCCACCCTCCCCTCCCCGCCACCCCTGGGACCTTTTTCCGCCTCCTTCCTGGGGAAGGTGTGGGGGCCGCGTGCGCGTGACCTGACAGCCTAGCACCGCCTTTTCCTCTGTTTCCGCCACTTCCGTCCTCAAGAACATTTCTCAGCTTGGGTTGGTAGAACCAGGTCTGCGCATGCGCAGTAGTAGGATCTCGGTCAAAATCGCCCTCAAAATTGTTTAAAAGGCAAACTCTAAGTATGAGATCTAAGGATCGTAGTGACTAGTTCAGCAAAAATTCAATTTTGAGGCCGAATTTGATTGTGACGCAGTTGAAATTGGCTTCTCCACATGACCCCCCCCCCCTTTCTCGCTTCCGTCCGGACGCAAGTGCGTGGCTGCCTCCCGCATTGTTGGCTCCTCCTTGGTCCTACCCTAGTCAGTTTCTTGGAGCATGCGCAGTCACCTTTCCGGTCATTCCACCTTCGGACGTACGTCAAGATGGCGGCCTCCGTAGTGAATACGTTGCTGAGGCGCCTTCCTAGCGTTTGGTCCTTCAGAGGTGCCTACGGAGTTCAGGTAACTCCTTGGAGCACATTTTGTACAACCGTAATTTAGTTATGTGTTTTTTAGGTTGTCGCTCCACTTCTGGGAATCCAGGAGCGGAGACTTTTCTTAAGGGTGTTTTACTCGGGTGTCTAGGCAACACTTCGTTACCGCCAGTCACCCTTTCCCCTCACCCTCCTCAAATCTCCGTGCATTTTTTAAATCCCGAGCCGAGGGCAAAGAGACAGGGTTAGAGTCATCCTCTTCCCAATTTACCATGTCGGCTAAATAACTAAGTGAAAGAGTGGAACCCCTCTCCCTCGGTCATGCACAGCCGACTCTTAACTATGCAGATGGTGTCTAAATCTGTGATGCCCTGCAGTGTCCTTGAGCTCAGGGACACTATTTTCTACCAGCCCTACTATCTCCCGGTAAAGCCGGGATACATTCTCTCGACCTGATACAGGTTCCTCAGCCGTCTATGTCACTAAATCACTTTATTATGAGAGCATACATGGGAATTTAACTCAGCCCTTTGGATTGAGGTTTCCCTTCAGCCTCGTGTACTCACCACCCTGGAGGTTCTTGGTAGGGCAGGGCACGTTCTTGGTGGGGCAGGGTGAGATAGGAAGGATTGCCCAGCTCCACTCCCTAAAGTGGGACTGAAGAGTGGTGATGGGTCACCACGGCTTTAATGACAGGTCTGGTAGCTTTAAAGCTAGCGTTAGGACTCAGCTTGTTCTTCCCTATGGAATGTTGACCTTCAACTTTGTATAAAACTGGGCAGCTCTGATTCTGGATTGGATTGAGTTGGAGACTCACCTGCCCTATGTATGCCCTCCCTGCCACACACTTCCAAGAAGCGAGACATCCTCCCTTTTTCATTCTTCACCCTTTTCCCTCCACTGGACTCAATTTGTCTCCAATAGCATGACTATCTTACATACGCCGTGTTTTTAAGTTGTCCTCTCAAGATTGCATCTCAGTCACCTATCCTAGTTATTTTCTAACATTAACTTCTCTTTCAGCATCTAGTTTGAGATAAGGAGAATGGTTGTTGTTGATCTTACAACAAAAATGGCCCAACAACAACAAAATATGGCCCAACAAAAATGCTACCTTCCATATATATTCCTGCTATATTCCATTCCATTCATATATTCTATGGGTGTGCACGCCCCTCTCCCTGAAGTGTCAGCAGCAAAACAATCGGGTCCCTTCCTTGAATTCAATTTTCAATTTTTGCCCTACTTTTACAGGTTCCCCTCCAGACTCTTTGCACTGAAGCCTCCCCTGAGGAAAATTCTTTACCCCCGGTTCCCATTTCCCCTTATAAAAATGAACCCTGGAAATATCTGGACTCAGAAGGTACCTCTTAAGTGGTGAAGGGGAGGGTTGTGTGGGGTCTGAAATAAATGGGCAGAGATACCTGCTGCATTCTTACCTGTATGGTCCTTAATTTCAGAATACCAGACCCGCTACGGTTCTCGCCCCGTCTGGGCTGACTACCGTCGCAACCACAAAGGTGGAATACCCCCACAGCGGACTCGAAAGACATGTATTGTGAGTTTCTGAGGGTGGCACATGGGTGGGATGTAAAGTCAGGGTGGAGACCATAGTGACAGTGGCAGCAGCACTTTTTCTGACAGGGCTTGGAACATCTTCACCTGCCAGTTTCTTCTTTCTGCAGCGTAAAAATAAAGTTGCTGGGAATCCCTGCCCTATCTGCCGGGATCACAAGCTGCACATCGACTTTAGGGTAAGGAGAATCTTTTTTCCAGGATAAGGATTTAAAGCTTTTTTGTAATGTTATACAGATTTCCAGGGGTGCCCCACTCTTCATATCCCAGCACCCCTACAGACCATTTTGTACTGGCTTTCTGGCACTATAAAAACATCCCTCCCTCCAGCCTTTTGCCTTCTATGGATTACAGTGAAAAACTTCATCCCTTACCTGTGAAATTTATAGTCTAAATTGGGAGGCACAAAAATCCCATTTCTGATGGGACAGCAATGCCCAAATTTTATTTATATCCATCACAATTATTAGCAAGTAGGTTGGGTTAGTGTTTTTTTGAAGTTTTTTTTGTTTCCTTGTCATGTTGATGTTTGGTGGCGTTCTGAGACTTGCAGCTGGAGGGCAGATACATGAAGCACAGTATAGAGTCTAGTTATTTTTTCAAAAAGCCTTCATTGTGAGAAGGACAAGACTTGCTCCTTAAAAAATTCAAAAACTTTTTAAAACTGAGCTTGCAGTGAAGGTATTAGATCAGAAGCTAAATGGCTGGTCATCAGTGAAGCTGAAAGGCATTTATATATCAGTCAGCGGAGGAGGGTGTCGGACTGTTCTCAGGCCCCATCTGACATAAGTTGTGGAGGAATCCAGTGGGTGACTTCTCAATTTCAGCTGTATACAATTGGTTAATAAAAAGGGATTCTAACCAATTTTTTTTTTATTTTTAAATTTTTATTGGGGAATATTAGGGAATTGTGTTTTTCCAGGACCCATCAGCTCCCAGTCATGTCACTGTTTTTCAATCTAATTATGGAAGGCGCAAGTCACTGGCCCACGTTGGGATCGAACTGGCAACATTGGTGTTGTGAGCGCTGTGCTCTAATCAACTGAGCCACCCGGCCACTCCAATTGTAATCAATTTTATACAGTTTATAATCATATAACAAGGGAGAGAGAAAGATTACAAATTTCATAGTGCAGATGATTCTGCCTACCATCCCGCTCCACAAGTATACCTACTTTTTCCTTGGGTCTCACTTCCTGTGGTTAATTTGCAGCTGTAGAATCAGTCTATATAATTAAAAACTGAAATTGATCTGAGTAAATATATACATTATACACAGCATGCTGTTACATACCTTAATCATTCATACACGCACATTATAACATATACTACATTTTCTGGGTGATTTCAGGGATTGCCACCTGACAGTCCCCATTTTTTTTGCATGAGGGCTGATTTTAGAACCTAACCCCTGCGGAAGAGAATTCTGAATGTAAGACGTGCATGTGAAATGGTTGAAAGGCAGGAAAGGGGAAATATTTGTTGGGAGTTTTCAAGAATGTGTTCAGTAAAGTGATGGGGCCAAAACTGGGACATGAAGGAGGGTAGCATCTGGGGAGACGGGTTAAGGTCGTCTGTGGGGTGTGTAGGAATTGTGCATATTCAGTCTCTAAAGGTCTTGATTCTTTCCCCTCTCTCTCTCATTTCTCCACCACTTTCCCCCACAGAATGTGAAGCTCTTGGAACAGTTTGTCTGCGCCCACACGGGTATCATCTTCCATGCGCCATACACAGGTTAGCCCATCACTCCTGTCACCATCAGAATAGTTTTTCCTGGGAGCACTTCTCGTTTATTCAGTCAGATGATAGGTATTTGTTTGGTGGCTCCCACTACAGCATAAAAAGTGTGTTTGAACCTTTTGGAAATCTTGGCTTAATGGAGATACTGACATGCTAAAACTGTTACATGTAGACAGAATTTACAGGCCAGTGTCATTGTAAGCAAACGATCGAAATGTAGCTCTTAAAAATAAATAGTGATGCTTATTTCTTTAGGGTCTCTTCAGTTTTACAAAAAGCTTTCTCAGAAATTGACTATCCTATAAGTTCTTTTATACCATTGACAATTAATTATAAGCGTAACAGTTCAAGATTAATCTATTCCTAACCACAGCCACAGGCCAAATTTGGCTCACCACTGTGTCTGTTTTCAGATTGTTTACAATTGCTTTCAGGCTACAACGGGAGAGTTGAGTAACTGAGACAGAGACTCTAGGACCCACCAGGCCTAAAATACATGGCTCTATATAGAAAAATTTTGCCAACCCCTGCTCTAAAGCAAGATGAATTTGTAAAGAATAATCTGGACTTACCGTTTTGGGGATGGCAGCATGATTAGTGAAGTTCGGTTTGTCAGGGAATTTTAAAGAGGAGTTTTGAACTCCCGTCAAACTGTAAAAACTGAAGAAACTATTTTGGTACTCTCTGAGGTTGGCTTCCCGAGACCTGCAGTATTTTCTTTATTGAATTTTTCTCTTTGAATTGTCCTACCCAACCCTTTAACTAAGCTCACCTTTGACTTGTGTTCTGCTCCCTGCCTTGGAGCCTTTCCAATTAAATGGCTTTTCTATAGTGGCTAGACTCTCCTAAGTTTTCATCCCAGCTCAGAGAGAGAGAGGATTCTTCTCATTGGGCAGATGGAGGGACAGGCGCATGGAGGAGTCAGGAGAATAGGGTCATTAGATAGAACCAGGTCTTCCAAATGCAGCCCTCCATCACTATGGAGAAGAGGTTTTATTCCTTATTTATGCCTTATAGAATGAGCACTGAGTTACCTTTTTCTTCTCACAGGAGTCTGTATGAAGCAGCATAAGAAGTTGACCCAGGCTATCCAGAAAGCCAGGGATCACGGTGAGTGTGAGAAGGGGCACCGAGCAGTTTTGGTAGGTTTCAGGAAGGGGATTGAGGGCTGCATGCGTATAAATGCTCCCACCAATCTGCGAAGCTAGCACCCAACATGCTCATCCCAAGAATCTCTTTCATCACTCCACTGTCCCTTGTTCCCTCCCCTGAGTCTCTTACCTTGTCATTGTCCTGTCCCCTTGTTTTTCCTCTTTCCTTCCCCCGCCCCCATAACTGTTGGTCTCAATGCTATAGCTAGATCATAGGAGGATGTTTGATCTTTGATAATTTTGATAGTATAAATTTCTGGCCCTGGGCTCCATGATACCTTTGCACAAATCAGGAAAAGGTACCCCTCCATTAGGGCAGATGCCGCTGCATAGGCCTGGTGCAGGGCTGCACAGCTTGGTAGGCAAGAGCCCAGGCAGTATGTCAGCCCATGCTTGTCCCCTTGGCCAGTTGGCCTTTGTGCATGTACAACATGCACAAATGTACCCAGTGGCTCCCACTGGTCCCTTCCTCCCTTTATAGCTTGTTTTCATTACTGTCTCTTAATCTGAACTACCCCCCTTTGCTCCCTTCCCTCACTTTCTCTCTTTAATCCTCTAGGTCTCCTCAGTTACCACATTCCCCAGGTTGAACCTCGGGATCTTGACTTCAGTAACTCTCATGGGGCTGTGAGCGTTACTCCGCCAGCCCCCGCTCTGGTTTCGGGGGACCCCTGGTACCCATGGTACAACTGGAGGCAGCCGCCAGAGAGGGAGCTGTCCCGCCTTCGCCGGCTCTACCGAGGCCAGCTCCGAGCAGAGAGCGGCCCCGCCCCGGAGTCACGGCCCGAGGTGCCACTCGTCGGAGCTGTAGGCGGGAAGGCTGCCTGAGGGGCTGGGAGTTCACACCGGGGATTGCAGGATGGGGCTTCCCGGGGCGGACTGTGTGCTTCGTGGCCAGTGTCTGGTCCGCGGCCGGAGGGGAAGTGGCTTGACGCAGGGGATAAGTACATCTGAGGCCGGGGGGGGCACCGCAGACAGCTGGGAAAGCCGCCCCGAGGAGTGTAAAAAGATGGGCTCTACGTCCTGCCGCTGTTTCAGACTGGCGCCAACCCGTGTTCTCCACAATAAAGCTGCATCTCCTGTCTCCGCTGAGTTTCCGATGGATGCCATGCCTGTGGGGGATGGGTGCTGTTGCGTGGAGAGGAGTGGTCGGGTTTGAGGCAGCCCAACCAGTGAGTCGAGGGACCCGCAGCCACCAGAGTGGGCGGTCGCGGCACTCTGTCACGTCACCTTCCTGAGACGCTTGTTCCTGAGGCAGCGTTCCCAGCATGCCCAGCTACTCAGCAGGGGCGAAAGGGCTGGAGAAGAAGACACTCGGCCGAAGACAAAGGCACTGAGGGCCTTGGGAGTGGTGCGGAGAGGCGCGTGGCGGGCCCCCGGCCTGGCGGAACGGCGGGCTCTCCAGGCCCCGCCGCCCCCTCCCAGCGCAACAGGAAATAGAGACTCCAGAGGGCGGGGCGGCGAGGGGCGGAAGTGACGTGGGTGGGGTGGGGTGGGGTCCCGTGCACAATGGGCCATGGAGTTCCCATTCGACGTGGATGTGCTGCTCCCGGAGCGGATCACGGTGCTGGACCAGCACCTGCGGCCCCCGGCCCGCCGACCCGGAACCACAACGCCAGCCCGGTGACATCTCAAACCCGCCCCACGGCCCTTGTCTCCCGGTTCTTCTAGAAACCTGACCCGGGCACCACGCCCCCTTCTCTGATGAGTGACCACTCCTTTTGATGTCCCGGCTCACCCAGTTGGTGACCTTTGACTCTAGACTTAGTGGGGTTGATCCGCTTGGATCTATGACTTTTTACCTTTTGCCAACTATGTGATTCCAACCAAAGGATGTGGCTGGCCCGCCTTTCCTGCCTCCCCACAGTCACCTCCCGGGAGGAGGGAGCGTACCACCTTGAAAGGCGGTGTGGCAGAAGTTTGGGTTCCATAGGGGTGGGGTGGAAAAATCAGATTGGAAGACTCCAAGGTAAAGTCAGAGCCTTAAGTGCTGAACTCGGGTTGGGGCTGTGGTCCAGTTTCCCTGGGAGTGCTTGTTTAGAACCCTCTCATTCAGTGATTTTTCTGTTTATCTCCTCCCTCTCTAGTGTTGATTTGCAGCAGCAAATTATGACCATTGTAGATGAACTGGGCAAGGCTTCTGCCAAGGTATTGGGTAGTCTTTCGATGGGGCAAAGGGGAGGCTTCTCTGGGGATGAAGATGAGGGAGACCTGGATCCTTCGGAAGGGACTTGCCGAAAGTCTGTCTTCATCTCCCTGGCAGGCCCAGCATCTTCCTGCCCCCATCACCAGTGCTTCCAGGATGCAGAGTAACCGCCACGTCATGTATGTGCTGAAAGACACTTCAGCTCGACCGTGAGTGCCAGATGCTCTTCCACCCTGGGTTTAATTCCTTCCTCCCACAGCCCCTCTCCCTTTTCTGACTCGACCTCTTTCACATAACCTACTAGCTTGTTCATTATTTTCCCCATCCTATAGGGCTGGAAAAGGAGCCATTATTGGCTTCCTCAAAGTTGGATATAAGAAACTCTTTGTACTGGTGAGTTTATTGGAAGCTGAGAGTTCACATGTTTTGATTCCTAAAGACAAAAGTGCTGGAGTTTGGGAGGTGGCAACGATGTCATGGTTCTAAAAGATATTTATTGTTCTTTTCCTCTTAGGATGATCGTGAGGCTCACAATGAGGTGGAACCACTTTGCATCCTGGATTTTTATATCCATGAGTCACTTCAACGCCATGGCCATGGACGTGAACTCTTCCAGTATATGTTGCAGGTATCACTTATCTCTTCACCAGTCTTTCCAAAATGGAGATCAAGGCCCCTTTGCCCTGAGCCCTGCCAGAGCCCCTGCCTCCCACCGTCCCACCCTCCACGTCCCCATATCCTCCTGCTCCCTTCCCAGGCTCCTGAGTCCTGTTGGCATGTTCTCCCCTCACCTCCTCCTACCCTGAGTCTCCCGTTTCCTGCAGAAGGAGCGAGTTGAACCACACCAACTGGCCATTGACCGACCCTCACAGAAGTTGCTGAAGTTCCTAAATAAACACTACCACCTGGAGACCACTGTCCCACAGGTTAGAGGGTCCACAAGCCAGATCCTCACTGAGCATTCACATTGAATTTATTTATTATTTGGGGGCAGAAAATCGGCACCTTTCAAGCACTCCTTATTCCTCATTATATGGGATTCATTTTCCACAACTAAGCTTTTTGTTTGTTTGTTTTTTAACCACGTCTCATGCTGCAGCTCTCATCTATTTTGACTCTTCATCATGGCTGTTTTGTATATCTAATAATATGTTTGTGCCCTAAACATAGCCAGCTCATTTCTCCTCCTTGTTTCACATAGGCCATTACTTACTCAACCAACATTTATTAAGGGCCCAGAATAATACACATTCCCTGTCCTCAGGGAGTTTTGGTCTATAACAGGGAAGGTGATTGGTTTATAAGTAAATGCAATGTAATGTTACTGATGCTATCCATTCATTCAACAAATATTTATTGAGCACCTGGCACTATTCTGGGCACTAGAAATACTTTACACAATGAAACAGATAAAAGTTTCTGCCCCTGTGGAGCTTATATTCCAGTTGAGGAGACAGACGACATAATAAACAAGTATATACTATGGTTGATTATAAGCGTTCTGGACAAATGAGAGCCAGCAGAGGGCTTGGGAGTGCCATGGGTGGGGATGGCAGTGTGGGATTGCAAGTTTAAATGGGATAAGCAGGGAAGCCTCACTAAGGAAGTGTCATCTGCGTAATAAGTTAAAGGAGGTGAGAATAAGAGCCAAGAGATGTCTGGAGGGAGAGCATCCCAGGCAGAAGCAATGGCTAGTGTAGAGGCCGTGAAGTAGGCTTGTGCCTGGAAGAGTGAATTGGCTGGTGTGACTCGAGTACCATGAGTGACGGTGTGTGGGTGATAAGATCAGCTGTAATGTGGGAGGAAGGACATTTCGGGCCTTAAAAGCTATTTCAAAGGCTTTGGGTTTTACTCTTAAGCGAAAAAAGGAGAACCATTGTAGAGATTTGAGCAGAGATGATAGAGTCTGACTTACTTTTAACTAGATCACTTTAACTGTTCAGAATAAGCAGAAGGGGACCGAGGGCAGAAGAAAGTAGACCAGTTAGGAAGCAACAATCCTGATGAAAAATGGTGGTGGCTCAGACCAAGGTGATTCCAGTAGAGATGGTAAGGAGTGGTCAAATTTTAAATATTGTGAAGCTAAAGGAAATAAGATTTCCTATTAAATTCTCTGTGAAGAAAGAGGGAGAGAGTGAAGGATGATTCCCCAAACTGTTGGCTTGAGAAGTTGGAAGGATGGAGTTGCATTAGCTGAGACAAGTGATGGAGCAGCTTTGGGGGAAGTAGAAGGACTCCATTTTGAATGTGTTAATTGCAGATGTCTGTGATAAAGTCCAGGTTGAGTGGATAGTTAGGTATTTCCCTAGAGATCAGAGATAACATTTAGGGTGGAGAGTTTTCAGTATGCATAGGATACTGAAAGCAGTAAGACAGGATAAGATCATCAAGGAGTGATAGAGAAATAGTCCCAGGACTTGTGCTTTTGGGCATTCATTTAAGAAATAAGGGAGAAGAGAACAAACTGGCAAGTGTGACCAAGGAGTAATAGTGAAGTAGATGAAAACTTACAAGTAGGGTGGCCTGGAAGGCCAGTGAGGAAATTGTTTCCAGGAGAAAGGGATGGCTTACTGAGTCACATGCTGCTGATCAGTGGGATAAGAAGAGGTCTGAGAAGTGACCGATGGATTTATCTGCTTGAGGCCACTGGTGAGCTATTTTGGTGCAGTGGTGGGTGGAAGCCTGGATGGGGAGTCAGTTTAGGAGAAGCCAGGAACTGGAGCGAGCAAGACTAGGCCACTCTTCTAAATGCTGCTTGAAGGTGAACAGAGAAATAGAGCAATAACTAGAGCGGGAAGCATATCAAGAGAAGGTTGATTCTTTTCAGTTGGAAGAATTAACAGCAAAGGAAATTCAGTAGAAAGGAAATTTGATGATGTCAGAGAACATGGGGAAAACTGCTAAAGCAATGTCATTGGGTGGGAAGGGTTGGGAATTCAGTTACCAAGTTAGCCTTGGATAGGAGCATGGAGAGTTAATCCATGGTAACGTGATTTGATTGACATGCTTAGACAGGACATAGGACATGGTGGTGAGCACCACCTTGGGCTTGCGTTTGGGTAAGGAAAGGCTTGGCTTACATTTAATCTTGAAAGGTGAGTGTTTGTCAGGGGGACAGAAGTGGATGGGCTAAGTACTTTTCATGTTGAAGAACCAGAATGAGCAAAGTCAGAGATGTTTTAAGCTACCTGTCAGGACACTGCAGGCAGTTTGGTGTGGGTGGAGTAATGGGCCTGTGCTTGCTGGGGGGAAGATGAGGGTGGGCTGGCAGACATTACGGCAGGGTCAAGGCAGGAGATAGGCAGAGTCTACTCGGAGTGTCTCCCACATGTATTTTTCCCATTAAGAGGCAGCAGAGAGCAGTGGAAGGAGCCCAGTGTTTGGCAACAAACACATTACCCAGGTACCGTGTAAGACCAGAGCAATATTGAGTATAAATAATAATGGCTAATGTTTCACGAGCTCTGTGTGGTATCTACATGCATCATTTCAGTTGGTCCTTGTACTTCTCTTTGAGGTAGGTGCTATTATTGACTCCAGTTCACACTGCTACTTGGTAGAGCTCAAATTTGAACCCATGGCCCACTCTTAATGACCGCATTGAACTCCTGGCTGAAAGGCTGCAGCTAGAATCAAGTGTCGGGGGCGTGGGGCCCAGCTCTGCCACTTTTTGCTACTCAGCTTTGGGCAAGCCATGTCCAAGCCTTTTTCACTCTTCTTTAAAATAGTGACTCCAAGGATTGTTGCGAAGGTCAACTTGAATAATATAGTTTGTGGTTACACTTGCCAGTTTGTGACAATATAATGAAATCACCCTACAGTGATGAGTTAGTCGCTATCAGAGTGGTGCCCTGTCCTCCGGCAAGTCTTCCCTCCACAACCCCACCCATGTGAGCCCTACTGAAATCTTAGTTTTTCTCAGTATTTCTGTACTCAAATCATTTGGCCTTGCTAATGTGTTTTGTTTTGAAGGTGTTGTGTGGACAGTTTTGGATGCCTTCCTTGACTTGACGTTTTGTGCACTGTGTCTTCATTAGCCTGGGTCCTGGGAGAAACTAAAAGTAGGGTCTGGGATTTTGTTTTTAAGATAATATTCACTATTTTAACTGTTTAAAATAACACAATTCAGCGGTTTTTAGCATATTCACAATGTTGTGCAATTACCACCATTGTCTAATTCCAGAACATTTCCATCACCCAAAAAGAAACATGGTATTCATTCACCAGTCACATCCGGTTCCCATTCTGCCAGCCTGTTAACCAATAATATACTCTCTGGAATTGCTTATTCTGGATATTTTATATAAATGGAATTATGCAATGTGTAGCTTTTGTGGTTAGCTTTCACTTAGCATAACATTTGAGGGGTTTCATCCATATTGTAGTATGTGTCAGTACTTTGTTCCTTTTTATGGCTGAAGAACATGTATGGGTATACCACATTTTGTTTATCCATTTATCAGCTGATTGATATTTGCTGGTTTTTATTTTTTGTCTATTATGAATAGTACTGCTATAAATATTTGTGTATAAGATTTTGTTTGCACTTGTATTTTTAATTCTTTTGGGTATGTACCTAAGAGTGGAATTGCTGTCATGTGGTGATTCTGTGTCTGTTTTTCCAATGACTGTAACATTTTACATCTCCACCAGCAATGGTTAAGTGTTTCAATTTCTCCCCAGCCTCACCAATATTTATTTCCCTTTTTAAAAAAATAATAATTATCTTAATGGGTATGAAGTGATATCTCTTTGTGGTTTTGATTTGCATCTCCCTAATGACTAATGTTACTGAGTACCTTTCAAGTGCTTTCCATTGGTCTGTATGTCTCTCCTTAGGCCTCTACCACACCATTTTTTATTACTGTGGCTTTGTAGTATTGAGATCAGGAAGTGTGACTCTTCCAACTTTGTTCTCCTTTTTCAAGATTGTTTTGGCTATTCGAAGTCCTTTGTAATTCCATATCAACTTTGGGTACAACTTATCAGGGTCTGAGTGTGACTGAGTCTGTTCAGGACAGGAAGGCTGGCTTTTGTTCCTCCCACTGTGGTTATTCCAGCATAGGGTTCTGTACCCAAGTATGTTCTGAGTGACTGAATGGACAACTGTAACATATTTGGCTTGTTTTGTCTTGTAGGTGAACAACTTTGTGATCTTCGAAGGCTTCTTTGCCCACCAGCATCGTAAGTGTTCTCACCTTGTGTGTGTTGGTCAACTAGTTGGGGTGAGGGAAAGGAAAGAGGTGGATGCTTGGTCGCACTGGCCCCACACTGAGGGACACCACCGCTTCCTTCCTCACAGGGCCCCCCGCTCCCTCTCTGAGGGCGACTCGACACTCTCGCGCTGCTGTGCTCGATCCTCCGCCCGCTGGTAAAGCTGCACTGGTGGGCCTGCAGGGCAGTGAGGGCGCCTTACTCTGAGGCCACAGGGCACTATGGCATCTGTGGGCAGGCTGGAAAAATTCTAAAGCAACCTAGTGTCCAGCAGTGCTTCCCCATTTGCCTGTAACCTCATGGGAGCTCAGTGCATTTGAACTTGTTGAGACTTAACTAAGAGCTCATTGGGAGCCTGTTTGACGATGGATGTTGACGGAGTCTCTTGCTGCTTTGGGTCCATACACATAGGCCAGAGTCAGGTTCCTTTGTAAACCCCACAGGTCTGTCAGCGAGGGTCAGGCACATGCAGTCAGCCCTTCCATTTCCAGTCACAGAATAGTGACATGAATGGGCCCAAGTTTAAATACTAGATTTAGACGAGAATGCTCAGAATTTATAACATTACCAACCAAATAATGAAACTGATCTGGAGGCAGCAGACCTCGGAGGTACTGAAATGCTGCCCATGTCTCCTCCCCCATTCTCACCACGCGCTCCCTGCCAGTCTGAGCCCCACTCCCGCCTCACTGCCTCCCAAGGTACAGAAGCACAGCCATCTCCTGGCTGCCCAGTACACACTCACACAGAAGGGCCCCGCCTGCCTCATGGCCAGGAAAGGGGGCAGCCACCACCCCAAAGACAGTCCAGTGCCAGTTATTAGCTTCAGCCAGTGTCAGGGACTGAGGCAATTCACATCTGTGACAGTTGATTTCCCAGGCTGCCCCCATATGGCTCCTGCTGATGTAGGGCTGTGAGGGATGAGAGCCAGTAAGGAGTGTGAGGACGCATGTCCACAGTGGCGGGACTGTGGATATAGCTTCCATGGGTTTCCTGAGATGTCTCTCATTTGCCACCCACGATGGAGAACTTCTTGAGAGGGAAAAGGAGGGAGCAAGTAGAGAAGTGAGGGGCCGGGAGGCAGAGCTTTGGATAATAAGTTAGCCTCCCATTTACTCTGCTGACTTTTTTATTTACTTTTTTACACTACTTTGACACTCTATTATTTTGTATTAATTTCAGGTGTACAGCATACTGCTTAAACACTTACGTAACTTAAGAAGTGATCCCCCTGACTAGTCTAGTCCCCATCTGACACCATTCTTATTTATTACCATATTACTGACTATATCCCCTATGCTGTACTTTACCCATTTACTCTGGTAACTCCTTTCCAGATATCTGTGTTTTTCCTCATCCTTTTTTTTTTTTTTAATAAAACTTCAATCTTTTCCCATCTTTGCACCTGAAGGAGAGATTCTGCCCACCCCAACCTCTCCTGACCTCTCCACAGAATTCCTGATTAACCAAGGGCTTTGTCCATCTCATCTCGAGGGACCTGGGGTCCTCGTTGACCCAGTGGGACCATTGCATGGCCCCAGAATCCCAGGGGCCTGACAACACCCGCTGCCAGTAAGAGCTCAGCTCCCTTGGCCACCCTTGTCCTGCGCCTCCCAGGCCCCCGAGTCTCCCCCTGGATCTTTTCCCCCTCCTTCTGGCTCTCCTCAGAAGTGCTCCAGCATCACTCCTGACCCTAATTCCTTTTCGGTGTGATGGCATTATCACAGAGCTACTGCTTCTGTGATAGAGTTAAGCTCTCCTCCTTCCCCAGAAGGAGCTATGGTGTCAGGGAGCAGAGGTTTGGGGTCAGGGTGGGGGGAAGGGTGCAGAATTGGTCTCCTGATGCTTACCTTGCCTGTGTCTTCTCCACCACCAGCTCCAGCGAGGAAGCTACCACCCAAGAGAGCAGAGGGAGACATTAAGCCATACTCCTCTAGTGACCGAGAATGTAAGACTGCGGTAGGGTGTCTGGGCTTGGGGGCCTTAACTCAAGCGAACGATTCATTCCCTCTAAAGGTTCTGAGTTCTTTTTTCTACCCTAATTTTTGCTGTCATGACTCTTTTCCCTCTCCTTTTTTTCTTTGTCTGTCTTGCTCTTTATTCTCCCTCTCCTCAGTTCTGAAGGTAGCTGTGGAGCCTCCTTGGCCCCTCAACAGGGCCCCTCGCCGAGCTACACCTCCAGTCCACCCACCCCCCCGCTCCAGCAGCCTGGGAAACTCTCCAGAGCGGGGTCCCCTCCGCCCCTTTGTGCCAGAGCAGGAGCTGCTGCGTTCCCTGCGCCTCTGCCCCCCACACCCTACCGCCCGCCTCCTGCTGGCTACCGACCCTGGGGGCAGCCCAGCCCAGCGTCGCCGCACCAGGTAATAGGAGTTGGAGGCTAGGGAGCCTCAAGAGTGTGTTAGAAACGGCAAAGGGCCGTTTGAATCCATTAGAGACATGAAGCAATAGGACAGGTGGGTTGGGAGGGTCCTGAAACCTTTGAAGAATATATTGGAGAATTCTTGAGGGAGTGCTCGGGGAATAAATGACAGTGAGGGAGCAGAACAGGACTTTATATGGAGTCTAGGGACCCTAGTTTTATAGTGAGAATTGGAAGGGCAGGAAGAATCCAGATCCATGGGTGGGAGAAACTGAGCCTCTAAGTTGGGGGAAATTGTGGTATAATACTTACTGGGACTGTCTCTGACAATTTGGGAAGCCACTGGCCCCATGTCAGTGCCTTGTGTGGCAGGAGTCCATCAAGCAGGCGGAGTGGGCATCTCCTGTATTTCTCTCCCTAGCTTTCTTTTCAACTCTGACTTCTGTTTTTCTCTCTTCCCCCCTTTTCCCTCTCCCTGCCTCCTATCCATAACATCCTTCCACAGCTCCCTTCCCCGCTCTGATGACAGTCGATACTGAGAGACAGTTAGTTAACTCCCTCCCCTTCCTGGGAAACCCTGGGTGGGCAGAGACCCCTCCCCCTGAGAACCCCAGACCCATTCTTCCATTGCATTCCCCAGGATCTAGTGGAACCTGACAGCACATAGGATTCCTTTTTGCCGTTTTCGGACAACTAGGTCGTCAGGGTCCCAGATGGCCTACTACTTTGTGGCTTTTCTTGCCATAGAAAGCATCCCTTCTCTCCTAACTTGGTCTCTGAACAGTCCCAGACAGCGTGAATGGCTGCCAGATCCCATGGCTGGGTGGCTTATACTAAGTATCCAGAGAAGCATACACTGGCTTGCTGTCAGACTCTGGAACACCATGGAAGGTCCAAGGGCCTCTTCTGCCAGGGAAGCCTTTCCAGGAGTCTTATCCGTGGAGTAAATCCCATGTTCACTCTGCAGTGTCTACTAGTGGCCCTAAGATGGCTTTGTGCTACCTGCCACACTTACCTTTCAGCCTGCTGACGCCAGCCAATGAGCTCTGCTTCAGAGCAGCCAGTTAGGTAGGACAGGGACTTAGCAGCTCCTTAAAGGGATGCACTCAACATTGCCAAGCTCTTCATTACCTGTTTTGTGTATATGTATATGTCAGGGAGCCCCTGAGCTGATGTCTGCTTTGGACACCACCACTTCCCGCAGACCCAGGTTCCATGAGGGAGTCATTTTCTTGGCAGTAGACCCCAGCAAGCACACTGGGATCACAGCCATGTTTCAGAAGATAAGCCTGAGTCTCAAGGATCTGTTAGCTCCCAGAACTGCTCGCGTCCATCCCTCCCCGGTAGTTAGATGCTGATGTATTCCTATCTTGTGAGATTGTCTTGAGATGATGGGAAACCCTTCTCTGACCTTCCTTTCTTCTTTTCTCCATACCAAAAACCTTTTTCCCTGCTCCATATCCGGGGTATAAAACATCTTTCCCCCTCCCTACCCTCTGAATATGTGGTAGATCAGGTACCCCCACTGTGTTCCCCCAAATCCTTGGGAGCAGGATCTCCCTTTCTCCAGACTCATTCCCCCTTTCTTTTCCCTCTTAGTGTTGTCTGAATAAAGTGTGAATTCCTTTGTTTTTCAAATGGACATTTTCAATGAAAAAAACACCCCAAAAAACCAACTTAAGGTCTCAGCCTCATTTATGTGTCACCACTTGTTGTCCTGGGATCTCGGGATGTCTGTCCCTCTCATCTTCCTCACTGCTGAGATCTGCAGATCTTCCAACAAGGAGTTCTAGAGCTCGCCTTGCAGGATCTGGTGTCTGTCTGCCCATCCCTGCTTCATTGCTGGATCTTCTCCCCCGGATTCTGCCTCTTCTCATGGCACTGGATCCTCTGTGTAGGCTTCTGAATTTACTTCTCCATTCCCTCCAGAAACCTCCGGCTCTCCCCAATGACTTCTACCCTTTACCCCAGGCCAGCCCTTGCCGAGATGTGAAAATTTACCAAAATCCCTGGGATCCACTATGTCCTGAAAACAATCCCCCAATTGTTCCCTGGATTCCTCTTCCCACTGATTTCCTGCCCTTCCCCCACACACAAACCCTTGGACTTCTCTCAAGACAATCCCTTACCTCTGTTGAGGGCCCAACATAGTCTGTCACATATCTTCAAAGGCTCCCTTCCTTTTCCTCCTAAATTCAACTTGACTACTGCCTACAATTAAGGTAACTGTTTTCCAAACCAAACGTCAGGGCACCTGGTCCAACAAATTCGTGTAGCCTACATGTGAGTCTGTTTTTAAGAGATGATTCGCATCACATTTAGCTTTACTTTTAATACATTACCCCAACTAGAAATAATAAAGCAACAAATCAGGATTGTTCCAGAAAATCTTTGGGGGTATCAAATGAGCTCCCTCCCCTTTTCTGGGGCACAGCTTAGATGAAAACCCCACAGAAAGGATAAGTACATTTCTGTGTGTTCCTGTGCTGTTCCTTTTATCCCTCTCCTCTGGTTCCTCCATATCCACTCATCTTTCATCCTATAGCCTCTTCCCCATCATCTCCCATTTCTTCTACAGGGGGCTGGTAGCCCAAAGCTGCTGCTACAGCCGCCATGGGGGGTTGAATTCCTCATCCCCCAATACAGGTAAGTATTCATCCCTCCTCAAATCAAGTAGGCCATATTCTCTACTGATTCCAGCTTTCCCATGCACATGCCTGGTATTTCCCCAGGCAACCAGGAATGGAAGCAGGGGAAACAGGAGTCCGAGAATAGGTGAGGCCCCGCCCATCCCCTGCCAGCCTCCCGCCACCGCTGCCTGTCTCCTTTCCTAACATCACTCTCAGCTCCTTCCTCTGAAATCTTATTTTCCGAACTGGACGCCAGCTCTTCTCCCGAATTCTCCTACCTAATATCCTACACGCCTCTTTCCACACTGGTTCAATTTTGGTACTTCCTTCAGCACTGTCTGAGGAGTTTCAAGTTTGCACCTAGTGCTAATGGTTCCAGCCTCATACCCTGTCCTGTGTCCTTCACTATGTAAGAGCCAGACAGACCTGGGAGAGTCTGACCTTCACACTCACTGCAGTACCTGTATAACCCACTCTCCATCTGCCTCCTACCTACCAGGTCTGCCAGTGAGGAGCAGGTCTTGTCACAGGATGGGGATGGGGAGGAACCCATGCACACAGTTCCTGCACAGGCACAGGCCCCGCCAGCCCAGTACTGGACAATGGCTGGGGACATGCTCAACGCCAGGTTCATTCGAAACTTGCAGGAACGTCGCAGCACCAGGCCTTGGTGACAGCAACCACCGTCACACCTTCAAAGTCAGTTATTATTTGTCACTCTACAGGAGATAGCCAAAGCCCACCCTCATACTAGATGTATTCATTCATTCATTCAACAGGCTTATCAGTGCTAAATCGTTTGTATCTTATTTTTAACCAGGGCAATAAAGTATTTGTATCACGAGAGCCGCCGAGGAACTTAAGTGTGGTTACTTGAGTCGCTCCGCACTCTCCCCGCACCCGTTGGGCCCCATCCTGCCCAGCTCCGCGCAGGCACCCGGGCGCGGGCACACTCGCGGCCGCCAACTCGCTGCGCAAGCGCTCTAAGGCAGCCCCCGCTCTGGGGAGCGCAGGCGCACTGAGCCGCAGCCCCGGCCTCCGCGCCTCCCTGGAACCCGCCGCGGTGCGCAAGCGCCCTCCCCTGAGGCCCTCACACCCCCCCTTTCCCCTTCGAGAAGCCGGCTCCGGGGCGCGTTCACCCCGTGAGGAGGCCGGAGGCCGCACTCAGGAGGCGAGCTCCCTACTCCCGGAAGGTCATGTACCAGCCCAGCAGGGGGGCGGCCCGGCGTCTCGGCCCCTGCCTCCGGGCCTACCAAGCTCGCCCCCAGGTGAGAGCAGGCGGCGGGAGGCGAGGGGGTGGGGCGAGACCCTCCTCGGAGCCGCCGGGGGGCGGAGCGCGCTCGCCGTCCCGCGCAGGCGCGGTGATGGCCCACCGCCCCTTCCCACCGCGCCCCGCGGCGCGCTGAGGGGCCCGGGGTCGCGGGGGCCCAGGGGGCGGCGCCGGCAGCCCTGGCGCTCGCGGGCGCCCCTTCTCCCGGGCCTGGGGCGGGCAGGCGGGCTTGGAGGGCCGGCGGCGGGGCGACTCCGCGGTTCCCTGTGTCTGGAGGTGATTTGAAGGGCAGGGGGTGGAGAGGTTCGCGCCTCCCTGGCGTTCCCTGGTCCCGACTGGACAGACCTGCGGGCGCGCTGTGCCGCCCGCGCAGCTCGAGCCCGGACAAGCGGTCCTGGCAGGAAGGCCGGCCCGGGGGGACCCGGTTCTTGCCACGCCCCCGGCGGAGTCGGCGCCTCGGGGACACCGTCCGGGACAGAGGTACCCGCGCGGCCTGCTCGCCTTCCCGGGAGTAACAGCCCTGGGGGTTCCTGGGGAAGCGGAGGGACTCGGGTCGGGCGTGACTTTGGGTGACCTCCTCTCCATCGCCGTGTCAACGTCGGTAAACCGGGGGGAGTGAGGTCCGGCCTTTAACAGTCTCGGGCTTGTGTCGCTGGGACCCGAAATGATAATAGCTCACATTTATTTATATATCACTTTTATAGGTCGCAAGGTTTTATTACATTGATTAGCTTACATAGTCCTCATAATAACTCAGTGTGGCTTCGTCATCCTCATTTATAAGAGAACATTTGTAGGAAACTGAGCCATAGGGAATGAGTGCCTAAGGATACGTGATAGGATCGGTACTCAAAGAAATGTCTCCTGTTCCAGTTGAATGTGGTTTTTTCTCTATGCAACATCTGCCTCACACACTTAATGGTGGAGTTGTGTTACCGACCCCATCATTTCATCCACAGTGTAATAAAATTTGTTTTTCATTCATTTGTTCATTCTTCAAACACGTACATGATCCTTGCTATAAGACAGGTAGAACTGTCCCCAGGCAGTATTGAAATCTTAAACAAATGAAAAAGTATTTGCTAATGTTTTGGGGAGGTGCTTGTCATAGGAAACTGTTTCCTCCTGGAGATGGTGGTGAATCCATCCCATTTTCCTCTAGTAATTCCATCTCTACTGTCCGGAGGAGCAGATGGGATTGGAAGCGTGTTAAGGAGCACAGTTTGCATGAAGGGGCATTAGGTCGCCACATCCTTACCTTTTTCCCTTTTGTTCTTCCTCCTTAGGACCAGCTTTCTCCATGGGCTCTGCCATTCCCACCCCTGTGGCCCCAGTCCACGACTACTACTTCTCCAACTTCTCCTCCTCTTTGGTCTCCCCCACCCACACCCCCCCCCACCCCGCTGCTTCCCAGGGCTCTCCCACTACCTCTTCCTCAGGTCCCAGCCCTCAGCTCACCATGGGTGGTTCTCCCTCCAGGAAAGGGGGAGGAGGGACCAGGACCTGAGTTGCATAGCGGCTGCCTGGATGGGCTCAGGAGCCTATTTGAGGGACCTCCCTGCCCCTACCCTGGAGCTCTGATACTTTTCCAAGCCCCTGGAACCTCCCGCCCTTCCCCTACCACTCCATCGGGAGAACCCAGTATGGAGGAGCACCTGGCTGTCATGTATGAGAGACTGAGACAAGAGGTAAGTCAGTCCGAAAGTGATCTTTATACACATTGGGAAGGAACCTAGGTAATACTTGGAAATAGAGGGTTATTTCCCCTCTATTTGGGGAAATATTTCCCCTCTATTTGTGGATTCTTTCTTGGAACCACAAGGCAAGCATAGAAATATGTTACAGACATTTCCCAAGGAAGCGTCTCCTCAGTTTGGATTAAGGGAAGTTAAACGGCACGGAGATGATCTTTCACTCGGGGGAATAAGGAAGCACCAAAAATAGGAAACTGAGAAATAGGATCATCTTTTCTTTCCCACCGGGCTGACGCCTTCTTCTTCACCTAGCTCCCCAATCTCTTCCTTCACTCCCATGACTACACTCTCTACTCATCGGATGTGGAATTCATCAATGAGATCCTGAACATACGTACCAAGTGAGAATCCAGGCATGGGTGGGCCTTGGGGAGAAAAAAAGGACCCAGTGTACGTACTTGACCCTTTTCACATACTAGAGAACGTCTTAGGCTGCTTCTCTACAACTGTTCCCCATTGCTCATATAGTGGCCAGTTTGGTTTTCTGATTCTGCATTGAGATTTCTTTCCCATCCCTTCTTCACAGGGGCCGGACATGGTATATTCTGTCACTGACCCTCTGTCGCTTCCTGGCCTGGAACTATTTTGCACAACTTCAGTTGGAGATTCTACAGCTAACTCGCCACCCTGAGAACTGGACCCTGCAAGCCCGCTGGCGGCTTGTGGGGCTGCCCATCCACATGCTCTTTCTGCGTTTCTACAAGCGTGACAAGGAAGAGCTTTACCGGTAAGAAGGGAAGAAGGACTCACACTAGAGTCAGTGTCCTCCGCATACCCTTTTAGGATTGATGGTCTGGGCTCGCACAGTCCTTCACCTGCCTGACTTGACTGCAGGTTCCTTGTTCTAGTGTACTTCAATGTAGCCAAAGTAGGGTGTATTAGGAAAGCTCTGAACTCAGCTTTTCTTCATGTATATTACCTGGCACATTGTAGGTATTTATTTATTGAACATGTGAAAATTCCTGTCTCATAGTTGAGCCTCACCACCTTAGGTAAAGTACCTGGTAAATGTCTGGCCAAGTAGAATCCCAAGAAATTGTTAGGCTTGCCCCACACCAGCAGTTCACAAACTTTGCTGCACAGTGGAATCATCTAAGGATCTTTGTAAAATATTGATATCAGACGTTCTGATTTAATTGGGACAGGGTGCAGCCTGGGTATCAGGATTTTTCAAAGTTCCCCAGGTGATCGAATATGTAGCAAAGTTAATGAACTACTAATTTAAGCAAATGCTAGAGTTAAACTGTGAGACCAGTCACCTTCTCCCCCGGTAAGCCTCTTCTTTCACCAGGACCTATGACGCCTATTCTACCTTCCACCTGAATTCCAGTGGTCTCATTTGTCGCCATCACCTAGACAAAGTGAGTCCTAGGGCTGGGTGGGGCAGGGCAAGGGGCAGCACATCCTGCTAACTGGCAGTGACCTTTCTCTCTGCAGCTGATGCCTTCACACTCACCCCCAACGCCTGTGAAGAAACTGCTTGTGGGAGCCCTGGTGACTCTGGGGCTGTCGGAGCCAGAGCCCAACTTACGCCTGTGTCCCAAGGCCTGATCAGGAACTGGGGTGGGGGCAGCACTGAGACTTGGCTGCGCACAACAGGAGGAAGTGGAAGCGGCTAAGAATCTCAGGCCAGCTTCCTCCCCTCTTCTCTCTTCTTCCTTTCTATTTCATGCTGTGGAAAACTGCTGTGTAATTAAACTTGTAAATAATAAAGTCTAAGTGAAAACCTGAGATCAAATTTCTGTGTCTCTCTGGATTCCAAAAGTTGCCACCGCTTTATTCCAAAAATATTTTTATTAATAGATATTAAATAATGTACAGAAGGAAAAGGAGCTGGTGTCGGGTTCTGGCTATGGCCCCTTCTTTTCACCCTAGCTCTTCTCGTGTCTTGCCTGTCTTTTTGGGCATTTTCTTAGCATGGGGATCTTCTAGCTCCTTGGCCTTATAATAGTGGGGAGCCACCTCCAGAAGCCAACTGCTCTCAATCTCCAGTACCTGGAAGGGTAGGAATAAAATCAGTAGGGTTCCCATCTTTCCAGCCTGGATTCTAGTGTGTGTGTGATCAAAATGTTCTCCTTTTCCCCTTTGACTACAGGGCTGGGGTGCAGGGCTCTCATACTATGTACCCCAGGGCTGTCATACCTCTACATGTTATGAAGGGTCCCAAGTAGGCTATCCCTAATAAAAGCTGAACGTAAAAACTAAAATACACTTAAGACATATCTCTGCTGTTCAGCTCTATCACCCTAACACCTCACAAAACACCAAGACAGTAGGCATTCAAATAGTTAACTGAATGAATATACAATCCTCAGATGTCAGGAGATGCCAAGACAGCTGTTAGAATGTCTTTGTTTTATCCCACCTTAAGCCAATGTGTTTTCCTGTTTCTCTGCCAGTTGCAGCAACGTGAACCCAGGGTTTTTAGCTTGCCAAGAAAGCACCCGTCCCTACACCACCTGCCTGGGCAGGGGATGGCCCCTCACCTGTCTCATGAACTCCTTGGTGGTCAAGACAAGTTCATGGTACAGCAGCCAGCGTGGCTGTTCCTCAAAGAGGGAGGAGTTGGGGTGAATGAATACTGTCTGCTGCTGTTTCACTGTGCGATAGCCGCTCCGAGTCAGCCGTGCTGTGTGGTAGAAGTAGCCAGCAGTGATGGCCTAAGGAGCAGGCAGGAAAGACAGTCAATGGGAAACCAGACAGCCAGGGACCCTTAGCACTCGCTACCTTTCCTTTAGTTCAGACTTCTGGAAAACTAGAAAGGCGAGAAATGAAACACCCACAGTGGTCTGGGAAGAAGGCAGTCTCAGGCTGGGGGGTTGCCTCAGGCCCCAGACGGACCTGTGCTCCTTGGGAGACACTGGGTGGACAACACTGGACTAAAGATACACTGACCTTGCGTACACGGATATAGTCCCCCTGGCAGGAACTGAGACCAACTTCCACGCGTTCCAAGAGCCCCTCCAGCTGTTCCCGTACATCGCGGGCTCGGCGCATTGATCTGAACTGGACAAAGTTCTCATAGCACCACTGGGAAGAATAACCACTCTCAGCCCACTGTGAAGAGGGTTAAGGGGCGGGGGGTTAGTATACTGCAGGACCAGAGTCCCCCATGTCTCCCTCATTCCCACTCACCCAAGCCCAGTGACCTGTGTATAAACGTTTAGCAGAACCAAGTGGTCCCCACCAGGGAGAAAGAAGTTGACACGGGCATTGTCGGCATGGACGACCTTGTCCTTGGGTCGGTAGAAGATGGAGTTGTTGACAGACAGCATGGCAGCCACTGTAAGGATCTCCTCTGAACAGCTGTACCTGGGGCAGGAACGGAAAAAGTCTGAGAGTTCAAAGGAAGAAACAGAACAGACACACACTGGGGGAAAAGTGATCGCTTTGTGATGGACGTGTCCCGACGTGGGGACTGCTGATTAGGACAATGGCTACAGATCAGAGTAGATAGACTTGGTGGCAGCGGCAGCAGTACAGGGGTCAAGGAAGCGGGAGCCACAGAGGACAGTTACCGAGCAGGGCTCTCCCCAGAGGAAAGGACGAGGCCGCCTCTGAGGGTCCTGCAGCAGGCAGGTTTGCAGCCCAGGCATCAGGAAACGCAGCACCTCCTCTAAGTTCACGTAATGACCTGACTACGACCACAGCTACATCTAAATGTTCCAGTCTGAAACCTTAGGGACAAGGAAGTCCCATAGCAGCCCTCGCTGAGCATTCCTCACAGATGGAAAGTCTTCCACTTCCGTTCATGCCCCCAAATTTTCCATGTTTGTCAACCTTACCAATTTGATTTCATGATCAAGGACAGCAGGGTGTCTTACCCTCGTGGGCCTCAAAGGGCGCAGCGAGAGTTCTCTAATAACTTGTTGCTTGTTAAAGAATAATATGGTAGAGAGAAAAAGAGCAAGATAACAAGGATGGCCCCAGACACAAGAGGAGGCATAGCCAGTTTGTGGGTTAGGGGCCGGGCAGGAATTGGGGGCTTACTTCTCAGAAGCCAAGATCATTTTAGATAGCATGGGGTCCACCGGCAGCTCTGCCATCTTTCGACCAGACTAAGGAGAGGAGAGGACAGAGAGCTGATGCCAGTCATCCCTCAGATGTCCCTCCACCACTCGAGGGGTCTCCCTAACCCCTCCAACTTGCCCCAGCCCACTGCCCTCCCACCTCACCGTGGTGAGCTCCCCAAGGTGGTTGAGGGCTCCCAGAGCATACAGCTGCTCCAAAGCCAGCAGTAGGGTCTCGTACGGTGGAGGGTCCAGGAAATCAAAGTGCATGAGGTCATGGATCCCTGCAGGGAGATGTGAGGGGTCCCACAGAGTCCCTTCACAAGGACCAGTGACTCCAGCCCCACCTCCCTCCTCTCAGAAGGTCCGGGGACCCCATCACCTAAGCTCTTGAGCAGCAACACGACATTGCCCAGGCTGGTCCTCTGGATCTCTGGAACCGTGGTTTCCTCCAGCTCGTGCTGATAGGCCCAGGCCGTATATAGGCGGAAGCACTTCCCTGCAGCCACCCGGCCTGCCCGACCAGCTCGCTGATTGGCTGACGCCTGGAAAGAAAAGAGGAAGACTGGCTGACAACAGGGCAAAGAAAAAGAGAAAAGGTAGTATTTCTCATGCAAGAAATCTGGAGGATATGGCCTGCTCTCTCCCTATCCTCTAAGCAGCCCCACAGGCTTCTGAGCTGGACCTTCCTGTGGGCCTGCTCCAACTCGCGTCCCCCCAGAGCCCAGCAGACCTTGCTGCAAGGTGTGACAGTGAGCGACTCCATGCCTGTGCGGGGGTTGTAGCTCTTCTGCTTACAGAACCCTGGATCCAGCACGTAAATTATGCCCTCGATGGTAAGCGAAGTCTCAGCGATGTTTGTTGCCACAACCACCTGAGTGAGAAAACATGGGGCCACTCAGAGACCCCACCCACTGAGTTACCTGGAAAAAGTAATCCTGGAAGATTCAGAGTAGAGGAGTGGGGGCAGATAAGGGGCAGGAACAGAGGGATTCGTGTCCAAAGTCAAGAGGGGGGACAAGTCTAGCAGAAGGGTGAGAGAGAAGTGAGGGTCACCAGGGGCACAATGTGGAAAGGAAATGGAGAAGAGGACTTACAGTTTTTCTCTGATGGGAGATGGGGGTGTCCAGTTCCTGCCCCTAACTGTCCCACCAGCACTTTCATATTCACCCTCAAACATTACTCCCTGTGATAGTCTCCTAATGAGTCTCCCTGCTTCTACTGCTAGGCCCAGATACTTGGCATCTAGATGGTTCTTTTAAAATGTACACCTGTCATATCACTCCCCCATCCTCCAACGGCTTCCCATCCTACCTGAGAATTACATCCAAGCCCCTTGGGGCGTCTGGCTTCCTGCCGGACTTCACCTCCCAGTACCCGTGCTCCACTGCTGCTTGCTGGCCAGGCACAGCACACTCCCTCAGTCCCCACTCCTGTGTGACAGCTGCCACTCTGCGAGGAGCATCCCTCCCGGAGACCAGCCTGGCTCCCTCCCTCACCCAGTTCAGGCCTTGGCTTCACTTTCACGTAATGGGAGAAGAAGAGGCCTTCCCTTCCCTACATGCCAAGGAAAAGGCCTTCCTGCCATTTCTCAGCCTCCCCACCGAGAGTCAGAAAACATGGAAGTCTCCATGTTGCTTTGCGGCATTGGTCACAAATTGACATTATGTGTTTAATGTGCATTGTCTCCTTATTTACACTAGACTGTAAGCTCTATGAAGCTGGGGGTTTTGTTTTGTTCATCACTGTATCCCCACTCCCTAGAAGTGTACCTGCTAGGTAGGAGGAACCTGTTAAATATTTGTTGAATGAAAGTTACATTTTTGCTCATTCAATCACCTGAAGTCCGAACTCTTGCACTTGCCATCAAAGGCCCTCCCTAATCAGTCCAAAGCTGGCTGTAGCCTGTCTGCCACTACTTTCCACACGAACCTTCCACTCAACCTGCCACTCTGACCTCAAACACACCTTAGGCCTTCCTCCGCCACTTTCCTTACAGGCGCAGCCCAGCCCCACCTGCCAGCACACCACAGGCCCCCCTGCTCTGCACCCCGCAGGGTTACTTCCGGGTCACGCATTTGGCTACCTCATCCTCTCTCCGCGGCAGAGGGACTGACTGCTGCTCAGCCCGGCAGCTGCAGCAGTGCCTAGGGTACACTTTGCGCAGGGCAGGCATGTTCTCTCTTCCCTGCGGGCTGGGTGAACTACAGGGCGAGGAGTGTACTTTCTCCAGCTTACCTTCCGGGCCCCAGGGGGCGTGGGCTGGAAGATCCGGGCCTGCATGTCAGAAGGCAGGTTGGCGTAAATGGGCAGCACCAGGAGCTCCCTGATCTTAGAGCCCAGGCGACGGCAGCGATCCTGGAGCATCTCACAGGCAGCCTCAATCTCCTCCTGCATGTGGGGTGTGGAGAGCAGCATGGGCCCGAGGCACAGAAGGCTGCCCCGCCAGCCCCACCTTCCCCTGGGCATACGCATCACCCTCCTCGCCCCCCGTCACTCACCTGTCCTGTCAGAAACACCAGGATATCCCCAGGTGGCTGGGTGACGTGGATCTGTAGCACAGACACTACACAGGCTTCCAGGTAGTCAGCCTCTGGAGCCTGCAGAAGGGGAGGAAAGGGGTACCAAGAAGGTCACTTGCTCAGGCAAGCCTCTTGCTCTCCTTCCAGCTCTACACACTTTATCCCATTTCCTCTCTAGCTCTCCATTCCGCCCTTCCATCCTTGGGACGACTTTCCCCAGCTTCATGCCGCACACCTAAGCCCAGCCTCCCTGAGAGGGCACCTTGGTATAGAAGATGTCAACTGGAAACCTGCGTCCAGGGATTCGGAAGATGGGGGCGTCATCAAAGAAGGTGGAAAAGCGGGCCGTGTCCAGGGTGGCTGAAGCCACTAGGACCTTGAGCTCAGGTCGGAAGCGAGCAACGTCTTTGATCAATCCAAAGAGAATGTCTGTGTGGAGGGTCCGTTCATGGGCCTCATCCACCATTACCACCCTGGGGAAGGGACAGGGAGCAGTGAGTGAGGAGAGCTGGGCAGTACAGGAAAGGACACTAGGGTCCCCTGGATGAGCGGACAGATGGAGGCAAAGAACCCAAGGGTGAACGCGGGAGGCGGGGGCTCCGGGAGAAGCCAATCACCCCAGTTAAGTAAGACCAACAGAACGCTGGAGAACACCAGGGCCCATGGTCTGCGGCCTATCTCAGCTTGGGCAGACAACAGCAGCCAAGATCTGGAGGCTGGAAGTTGAGGCCAGGACAAGTCAAATACCCCCTCTGGGTCAGAGTCAAGAGTCTGTTAGAGGCAGCAGAAGGAAGGGATCTGTTTTAAAGAGGAAAATGTGAGGGAAAGGACTATTTCAATAAGGCTGGATGTGCCAGGCTGGCAGGGGAGGAACAGATGGACCTCTGCCATCCTATCTGAGCAGCCCAGAAGCACCCAGGCTCCTCGGGATGCTGCACCCTCTGCTGGCCCTCCTGCCCGTTCTGGAGAGAGGGCCCGGTGAGCATCTCTACCCCAACTTTGGAGGACTCTGCAGGCTTCTTGGTCTCCGCCTAGCTCAGCCATATGTGTGCCACCTTCTTTCTCCTTGCTCTAGTCTTTGGATTTCTGCATGGCAGCCAAGCCTGCAGGAGCTCACGCTGCACCTGAACCCTTTGTACTCAAACCTGACCACGATGGGGAAGTCCCCAGCCGACTCAGGCTGGGGTTGATGGAAAGTCCCACGCCCCACTCACACTGGCTAGCCTTCCACAGGTTCTCAGAGATTTCTGGACGGGATGTGAAAGATCAAATCATATTTGTCCTACTGCTGCACTGTGATCTTCTAGGACCAGAAATTCACAGCCCCTTAGGAGCTGAGAAGGCACATACTGCTCAGCTGACCTGACCCACCCGCACCACGCATGATGCCTTCTCCCCTCAACACATGCTCATTACCAACCCCTGCTTGGTCAGTGCCAGCAGTGTGGACTCACTAGTCACAGACCAAGCCACCAGGGTACAGACACTGACAGCCCCTGCCATCTCTGCCCCTCTATGGCTTCTTGGTAGTGAGCCGAAATTCGTCCCCCCGTTACCTCCCCCATGGTTCCTAGATGTGCTCTCTGGGGCACATCAAACAAGTCTCCTCCGTTTTTCCACGTAACAGCGCTTCACATATCTATAGAGGGAAGCAGGATGTCTCCCCTGAGGTCCTCCCTTCTAAGCTGAACATTCTAAGTTTCTTCAAGTGGGCTTCACATGGCTTGTCAAGTCCCCACCACAGCAGCCCACCACCCTGGTTGTTTTCTAAACTCTGGACACAATTGGAAAGGGGGGGGGGCTTTTTCTGCAGTATCTTCTACCCCCCAGTCCCATCTCTATGGTACCTGGAAGTCAGCTCCAGGGCTGCCAGAACCATAAAGACTCAAGAACCAGTGGATTAATCAGAAGACAGTGGCCAAACTGACTGGGTGAGAAGAAAGCAGAGGAAAGCCAAAGATTAAAGGAGACACAAGAAGGCACTAGAGGAGGAGGGCTGCAAACCGGGGGGGAGAGAAGGTTGGTGGTTCTCCCCGGGAGACGGGACCTTGTGCATACCTGTAACTTGCAAGGTCAGGCTCAGAGAGGAACTCTCGGAGAAGCATGCCGTCTGTCATGTAGCGGAGGACGGTTCGCTCTGAGGTGCAGTCCTCAAAGCGGATGCTGTAGCCAACCTGTCAAGGGCGCCATCAGTGACGCACAGTGTGCTGGTGCTCCCTGAGGGAGTGCAGGGCTGGGGACAAGGGGGGCCCTGAGGGCAGTGTGGCTGAGTCCCAGACCCTTGGGGTTCCCCTCACCCCTCAGTCCCCACAGATCTCACTTCATTGCCGAGCTTCACACCCATCTCCCGGGCCACTCGGGCAGCCACACTCATGGCTGCTACTCTCCTGGGCTGAGTGCAGGCAATCTTCATACCCTTCTTGGTATAACCCTGAAATGACAAGCAGAAAGAAGAGATCTTCCCTTTGCTAAATATGGCCCTGGGGCCCAGGACAATTCAGAAAAAGAAGGGGGAAAGGAGGGAACAGACAGAAACGGAAACCCAGACCAGGGCAAACGGGATGGCAGACCTGGAGCCCTCAAAGGGGTGCTCACCTGGTCCTGACAGTTCTAGGCCTTTGGGGAGTCAAGTTCAGGGCACAGCTAGGTTTTAGTTTGGAAAGAACAGACCAGGTGGGGCAGACCGAGAAGCAATGGGGAACAAAGTAAGGTAAAAAAGCAAGAAAACAAATCCTTTTACTCCTTGCTTTTGGACTCTGGAGAGGAGCAGGGGCCGAGCTGGATTGGACTATGGGTCCATGTTCACACCCCACCCCCACCATCTATCTGTCCACACTTCCTTTCCAATGTAAACATACTGAATGGCTACAAGGCAGGGACATTGTGGCAGGAAGTGAAAATAGAAACATGGAAAGGATATGGTCCATATTCTCAAGAACCTCATCATTTAGTGGAAAAGACGAAATGACTAAAATGAAGGCGAGTGACTACTGAAAATACCACCTCAAACGAGCTGACAGGACTGTGCTCGTCCATGGGCGGTACCCGGCAACCCGGAGGGTGGGGGGCCGTACCTCCTCAAAGAGATACTGTGGGATCTGGGTGGTCTTCCCTGAGCCTGTCTCGCCCTCAATGATGAGGACCTGGTGATTAGCGATAGCAGCCAGGAGCTCCTCGCGAAACGGGAACACGGGGAGGCTGCGGCGGACGGCCTGGATGGACTCCTTCTGCTGGGCCTGGTTGGGGGCGGGGGGAGCTGACGGCTCCTAAGGACAGAGAGGAGCATGAGTGTCAGGGCCAGCTGCCCATCCCCCTCAGAATGTCCCAGCGCTCTCCCTCTCACCTCATCGCCCTGGAGCTGAGTGGCCCGGACAAACTCAATGGTCTCCTCCTCCTCCAGCACCAGCTGATACTTGGGCTCCTGGGAGGCAGCATCTCGGGCCCCAAACTTCAGGGATGCAGCCCCCAGCCGGGCCTCCTCCCAGCGCCGCTGCTCCTCCCCAGGGGCACCCGATTCCTCCTCCACTAGATCCATAGCTCGTGCTGGCTATGGAGAGAAGGGCGTGTGAGCAGAGGCGGCCCTGTCTGCCCAGTCCCCTTGCCCACTGGGAAAGGGGACAAGGAAGGGGCCAGCCACGGCACTGACAACTTCCCTCCCGTCAGCCTGGCGGCCAGCGCTGAAGCAGACAGCCCTCTGCCTCACCTGTCCCCGGGTCTCCTCTGGCATGTGGTAGCGATTGGTGGCCTCCAGCTTCTCCTGCTCCCCGGCTGCCCGGTACTCCCGGGCTAGATCCCGCACTCGCCGCTTGTACCTGAGCTCCCGCCGCTCATGGCGGCTCAGCTCCACATCCCCAAACAGGAACTCCTCATCTGCCAGCTCGGCCTCCAGGTCCTCAAGTTTCTCCCGCTCCCGCTTAGCCAGGTACTCTCGGCGGGATTTCTTCCGCAGCTCAGGGACCTGGGTCAGCAACGGCAGTCAGATCCTCATCTTGCTAGGACAGCAGCCCCTTCCCCTACCTACCCATAAGCGTGACAAACTCCCTGACAGGCCAGCACGAGAGCCTGAGGACGTGACCTCTGCCTCCCCTCCACCACACCTCACTGATGCTGGCCCCATCTGGGCCCCTCTGAAGGCACACGGGACCCCACACTCCCTTCCAGCAGCAGAGTCTGTGGGAAGGTTCTTCAAAGCAGCTTTACCAACTTTGTCAGTATAATACATTAGGACAATTATTTGGATATTTTACATTTTAATTTTACTATTTTATTCAACTTAGTGAAAAGGGGAAAACAAAAGGGCTGATACCAGCATTTAGAAGCACAGGTCTTAAACTGAAAACATCTGAGACCAAGGAAACCACTGGATGTGCCAGCAGTAGCTAAGTTTCAGCCTATTAGATGCTCCCTGGTCTTAAACTGAATGACTATAGTTTGGGGAAGAAGAAAAATAAGTTATAAACAAAAGGCTGGCAGAACAGCATCAGAGGATTTCCGTGAGGCAAGATGTAATAGGTGATGCTGGGTCTCTGGGACTAACCCCCTCCGTGCGCCATGTGTCTTCCACGCGTTTCCCTCGATACACCCTTTTCAGGACACACTGTAGATGACAGAAGACTGGCTACATCCTTAAGGCCTTTCTCGGCTCTCGCCACAACTTTGCTGTGATCGAGACAAAGGTCCCTATTGCAGTAGCAAAACTCTGACAGAGCCCTCCCTTTGGGGGCTCCAATTCTATTTAAGTGGTTGGCTTTTCCTGATTGTTCTGTGAGGACTTAAAATGGAGTTTATGCTCATGACCTAATCTGAGTATCAAATACTCCTTCAGCCTGCAGGGTTAGGCAGATGGATGTCTTTTTAAAAAATGGGCAAAAAAAATCATGGCCATTGCACATCAGAAAGAATACTGATATGCAATTGTAAAATACTGAAAAATAAAAAATTCACGAGTACTATGTGATACATACAAAGAATTGGGGGGAAAAACCTGTCACCAGTGAGGTGACTTTTACACCTAAATTCTTACTCTGAAAATTAGTAATTCAAAGGAAGCAAATATTTACCCTGCCTGTTAAGGAGGAATTGTAGCACACTTCTAGTTGCTGAGGAAAAGTTCTTTTTTTATACCAAAAAGCTAGTTAATAAATATAGAAGGAATGTCAGAACCCCCCAAAATCACCATTTTGCAATCCCCAATGAAATAACTGATTTTGCAAAGGCTCAGCAGAGCTTGCTAAAACCATTAGATGACAGGCTGTTGGCAGAAAGGAAATCTGCAGCAGCAGGCACACAACTGGACAGCATGTCCCCTGATGGGTCACCACGAGAAGTGCACAGCACCACCAGGAGGTGTTGCTGCCACGACTATTTGTTCTGAGTCTGCACACACTTTAGACTCAATCTCCACTTTAAAGGAAGAACAGGGCACAGAAAAACTTAACACCACAAGATAAGGATCAGGTAAGTCCAGAATGAAGGACATGGTACAGAGGAGACAGGAAGAGAGAGAAAATGAAACAAACTTAAGAGCCCTAACAACCAAATGTAAATGCATGAGCCCTTACTGGATTCTGGTTTGGAAAGAGCAGTTATTAAAGACATTTTGGGGGTGCTGAGGGAACTTGATTGTAGACAGGTTCTTGGCTGATACATGACAATTACTGTTCATCTTCTTGGGTGTGACAATGGCACAATGGTTTTAGGGGAGAATGTCTTTATTCTTAACAGGTACATGATGGTGGGATAAAATGCCATGGTGTGTAAAACTCTTTTTAAATGGTTCAAATGAAAAAACAAGCCCACATTTACATAGACGTTGCCAAATATAGCACACGCAATTTTTGAATCCAAATAGTCTGTATGAGGTTTCATTATACTATTTGTTCAATTCCTATTTGTTTGAAAGTTTTCATAGTTGAAAATAAAAAAGTTAAATTCAGGCAAATAAAAAACACTACGCCTGTGTTGAGAGGTGTCTCAGAGGTTTCTGACTACAGTCGTTCTGTGGGATGGTACATGAGACAGACTGGACAGGAGAGACCTCAGGGCCACTAGGCCATTCTCAGGACACCAAGAGTCTCAAAGTGCTTCTGAAAAATCTAAGTGTGACCTTACTTGGGAAGACCAGGCCTTTGGAGAATTGCCTACCCTACCTAGACACATCAGAACACGTCCAGCTCGCCAATTACAAGGGCTCTGCTCCTGTGCAGTGACAAGACCCACCCAGGAAACCAGAGGGAGATCACAAGGCCACATGGGGATGGAGGGAATGGGTGGTAGGAAGGCACTAGGACATGGTGGGCCCCCAAGCTGAACAGTCAGCATAAACCTGGGCGGTGGGACAGCAATGCTGCCCTTGCCCGCCAGCCAACCCCTTGACCTTCCAGCTAATTTTGATTACATCTGGCTAAGTCTCACATTTCTCTCACTAACATACATATGATTTGACACAAAAGAGTCAAGGAGGGTTTGTGAGTAGCTTCCTTCCCCTATAACTTCAGTCCACCTTCAGCAGGCTCCCGTCAACCCAGCCCCTCCTCCAGAGACCCGACGCCCCAACAGCTCCCCCACCACACTTCCTTTGTATCCTTTCTCCCTTCCTCTAACCATGCCACCAGAAAGTCTTTCCTTTGTTTTCTGCTCTTGGCTTCCTGGGCACTGGGACTCACCATGGCTTTCCGGTCTTCCTCAGCCATCTTGAGGCGCTTCTGAGCCTCTTCATAAGCCTAGGAGAAGAAAGCAAGAGAGGAGGGATGTGAGGCCAAAGCACCCACAGCCAGAACCATTCCCCCTCTAGAATTGTAAGTATCATTCGGATGTCCCCTAGCACAAAGAAATGTCCCTTCTCAGTGAGGAATCTCTCTGGCAGAGGGCCGCCGTAGCCAGAGGACCCAGAGGGGTTCTCTCATCAGAGGTGAGCATACTACTGGAGGCATCCCCCATTTCCCCAGAGATCACTACCTCTGCGTCACACCCACCCTGTTTGACCCAGGGATCATCCTGGGGATGACAGAATGCGCTGCTCCTATGTACCTTCTTGTCGGACCGCTCCAGGACATTGCGAGTCCGGTCCTTGTCCCGCTGCCGAACCCGCTCGGCGAAGGCATCACGTTCCTCCAGGTCCTGAAGGCGCTCTCGCTCTGTCCGCTCCCACTCATCCTCGGATTCTGGCTTCTCCGTCTGCTGTTTGCTCTCCCTGCAGCCCAGAGGGAGGATTAAATAAGGGCATCCAGAAGGTTTACCATCCTGTCATCCACCTGCCCCATCCTCTCTCACCCTGCTTCTGACTTACCCTCTGTTCCTCTTCCCTTTCTCAGAAACCTCTTCCTCCTCTTCTTCCTCCTCCTCCTGGCGTTTCTTCCGGAGGTGTTTCCGTTTTTTACGCTTCTTCTGGAGACTACTCCCAGCCCTACCCACAGTCTCCTCGCTGCTCTCCTCACTGTCTTCCAGCAACTTATAAGATCGGTTCTTCTCTAGCAGGGCTCGGGCCTCCCGCTCGGCTGCCCGAGCTGGCTTTTCTACCACTGCCTTCCGTGGTACCTGTCAACAGAGAAGATAAGGGGAGGGGAGCAACTCCTCATCTTAAGGAATGACTTGATCTGAAACCAGCTTTTCTTCACTCTTCCCCATGGCTTCACACCATGTTCAATAGCCTAAAAGGGGCCTCTGAGCTTCTGAACTTCCTTTCAGTTGTTCGTTTAACAAACACTTATTGAAGCCTGTCCCAGGCACCAGGTACTTGCTAGGAACTAGGGATACAGAAATAAATGAAAGAGAAAAATCCCTGCCCTCATGGAGTTTACATTTTCAAACCCAATTCTCAATTGCTTAGCCTGTGCTCTTCCCAATGATTAAGTCAGTCCTACAAAAGGACTGACTGGGACACTACAAGTATTGTTCTGCAGAGGACTGTCACAGGCCTGGCACTGCACCCGACTCCAGGATACCCTGGTGACAGATTAACATCAAGTCCTCACCCTCATATCACTTACATTCTAACCCCATCTCTCGCCGAGCACCATATAGGACAGCCACCCCAAGCTACGTGCCATCCTCTGAAGATGTTTAACACTCTCACTCTTACGATAAGCTTTCTGAGCACCTGTCCTGTAAGGCACTCTATTAGGTGGAAGGAGCACAAAGACAAGAAACACAGCCCTGTCCTCCAGGAGCTCAGTCCTACCCCCTTCTCTGCCTGACAATTCCTGGGAATCCTTGGACGTGCTTTTCCTGACCAGTACCCCCACCTACCACGCTCCCACAACACTTCCTTCTACAGCCTCTCGTCTACAGCCTCACTATTCAGAGTGGTCCTTGGACCATCAGCATCAGCTGGAAACGTGTTAGATTCGTTAGAAACGCAGAAACTCAGATGCGCTCCCGGACCTACAAAATCGGAATGTGTACGTCAACAAGGGCCCCGGATGGCTCGCATACACGCTCACGTTGGGGCAGCACTGCTCTGCAGCACCTCAGCGACACACTTAGGCCCTCCCGTCCTCGGTCTTGGGCACTGAGCTGACGCCCGCGCGACAGCGGACAGCGGACAAAGGCTGCGACTGGGCCTGTGACTCACTTCGCGGACGGACAGTGAGCCCAGCCTCGCCTGGAAAAGGAACCTGTCCCCCTGCCCCCCCCCCGCGGCTCCCACGGCGGCCCCGCGCTCCCAGACACCTTGCTCCAGAGTCGCAGGGCGAAGTCCCGGGCCGGCCCGCCGAGGTCCAGCGTGTCTGTGTCCCGCAGGCGCTGCACGAACTCCTCCGCGGAGCCGCAGCGCTGCGCCGTGCCGATCAGGAACTGGGCCACGTGCCGCTCGCTCAGTCCCAGCACCGAGTGCAGCTCGTCCTGCACCCAGCGCTCCAGCCCCGCCGGCGTCGCCATGGCGACCCGGCTCCCGGGGTCCGGCGCTGACGGTCTCGAGCAGCCGCGCCGTCTGCCGGGCGGGTCGGGGACCTGGAGGCCCGGCTGGAGCCTCCGCCCCGCAGAGGAGGCACCTCAAGGCGTTAGGGTTCGGTGCCCGACAGCCAAAGCCGTCTTCGCCGGCCGGGGACGCCGGAAACGGCCGCACTTTTGCGACGTAAGCACTACGGTGGCCCAGCGAGTCCGAACCGCGCGAAGCCGCGTCCGTGGCTCGGAGCAAGGAATTCCCCTTCCGCCCTCCCCGTCGCTGTGGCCTCGGAGAGCTTCTGGGGGCTGCCCTCCTCCGTGCACGTGCGAATGTGTCTAGCGCCTGATGTGTGCTAGGCACAGCTTTAGGCGCTGGGGATATAACAAAGAACGAAACAAAAATCCCTTACCAAATTTACATTTGCCGGGGGGAGGAGGGAAGGTACGATACATAATAAATAAACCATGTAAGTTCTATGCAGCCAAGATTAAAGCAGGATGTATGTATGGCGGTTCTATTTCAAATCAGAAGATCAAGTCCATGCTCATTATGGACAAGCCCATACCTTTGCTAGGAGCAGGAGTGAGTGCGGGTTAGGCGTAAGTGAGGACCTCCAGGCAGGAAGAAAGTTGGGCTCTGGGGAAAAAAGAACTTGCTTTTCTGGATGCTGTCTCAGAAAGTAATTTTAAACGATCTCTCCAAACTAAGGCATGTGCAAATTGTGTTCTGCATTTTTGCTAATAGTGTGAGAAATTCACTGATGGCTACTTATTTAAAAATAAGCGGAAAAATTGTTGGTTGTTAGATGGGAGAGGGGAGGGGATTGGGGAGAAGGTGAAGGGATTAGAAAGAACAAATTAGTAGACACAGTATGAAATACAGAATGGGGAATATAATTAACAATGTTGTAAAGATTATGTAAGGTGCCAGGTGGGCACTGAACTTACCAAGGGGATTACTTCTGTGGGGTCAGAGTCCCGGAGAGCAGTTTCCAGGCTCTCGGCCTCACGTGGAAAGGTGCTGGCTCGGGTAGTAAATGGCCATCAACTGTGATTGGATGGCCATCAGCTGTGACTAGTTGGCCATCAGCTGTCACCAGTGAGCCATTGGCCACTGATATAACTGCCGTGGATACGCTAGCAGAAAAATGGGGGCTAGCAAGAAGATGGTGGCTGAGCTAGCAAGCTCAGATTGCAGTTAGCACGTGAGGTTGCTTGACAGAGAAGTGGACAGCAGGTTGCGGATCATGTGACTCCTGCTTCCTGCGTCTGCAACCCAGCCGCCAGTGAGACTATAGTGGTGTGACTCCCCTATCTATGGCTCCATAGGTGTTCCTTTTTGGCCTCACCATGTCCTGTGTTCTCATGCAGGGAATGGGAACTGAGACCCCGCATGACACCCTGCATGACAACTTCATAGACTGTGTAGATGCCTGACCACTGCGCTGTACACCTAAAGCTGAAGTAGACTAATATTGTATGTCAACTATAAGGAAAAAACTATACATTATACTCCACGGGAGGTGGAGTATAACATAAGATAGTCAATGGTATAAAATGTCAGAGGGGTAGTAGCTTGGGGGATGGGGGTTATCACTTTGTGAGAGGTGTAAATGTCTAACTACTATGTTGCTCCGTACACCTGAAACTAATAAAAACTAATTAAAAGTAATAAAATAAAATAAGTGAAACTTGTTACTTGACTCTGTTTCATACTTTTATGATTAATTGGACTTATGCTGTTGTTGAAACAAGAAAAATTGTTGTTCCAATTAACAGCCACAGGTAACTCCTTACTTCTTGGATGCATTGTTTTCTGTTTCTGAGATGGACCGTGGGCACCCCTGGCATATCTGGTCTTCCTGCCTCTACTTCCTGGGGTCACAACAGATTAGGAATTTTACCTAATTAGCTATTAATGTAAGCATTGTTTCCTTCCATATGCATACCCTCTGAACCAGCTCATTCTTTTGACACATTGCTTGTTCCTTTGCTAGTAAATTAAATACTCTTGGCATATGTTTAAGACCAATTTGTCTAATACATTTTGTTCTTAGTAAGGAGGAGTCTCCTCTGACTGGGGCTGAGAGAAGCATACTGTAGTGATAGGACTATAACTACTCAACCATGTCTTTACTAGCCTGGAGAACTAAAAAACTGACTTGGTAAGTAAAATATAGATCCTTCACATTTGTAGAAGATACAAATTATTTGAAGTGGGAAAATCTCCCAGTATCAATTTTACTTAAGCAACAAAGCCATGAAATAGCAATGGCTCTTAAACCTTTAAGAATATAAAACATATTGTCTATCAGAGAAGACCCTTTCCCAGGAAACTGCACTTCTGTACATACACTGTATTTTGCAACAAGAGATTTATTATTTAATGGTCCAGAATCCTGGAGTAAACGCCCCTGGATGAGCCAATATCATACACTACCTGTCTGCTTGCACGGCAGTAGGCTTCTGAATACTGGAATCCTTCAATTCTGCTTCCAATTTTATCTCTTTTTATCTATTCATTTGTTCAATCATTCATTCTAGACATCTTTTCTCTCTCTCTCTCTGAATACTGGAATCCTTCAATTCTGCTTCCAATATTTTATCTTTTTTCATCTATTCATTTATTTGTTCAATCATTCATTCTAGACATTCTCTCTCTCTCTCTCTCTCTCTCTCTCTCTCTCTCTCTCTCTCTCCTATTAGGTGCCAGGCGTGGGGATAAACCCAACCAACATAGTCTGCCCTCATAGCACTTGCAGTCTAGTGGATACTTCAACTGCTCTTCCTCAAATAAGTCCTTTGAGAAACCAGTGCAGAGCTCCCTCAAAGCCCTTTCTACATGTCAATGCTGATTTCCTGGTTCAAGCCCATTATTTTTTCCACACACAGCCATGGCCACTTCCTCTTCCTGGCCAACAGGAAGATGGCAGGCTGGGAATGAGGCACAGCCTCCCCACACATACACCTTTTTCTTTTCTAAAAGAGAAACAGGCCAGCCGGGTGGCTCAGGCAGTTGGAACACCCTGCTCCTAAGGCTGAAGGCAGCTGGGTCCATTCCCATATGGACCAGTGAGCTGTGCCCTCTACAGCTAAGATTGCGAACAACAGCTCTTCCTGGAGCTGGGTTACCTTGAGCAGCAGGAGGTTGGGGGGGTGCCACCTGGCACATAGCAGCCCACCCACTGCCTCAGCCAGGGGCAGTGCGAGGCTCCTAATACCAGCATGGGCCAGGGAGCTGTGTCCTACACAATTAGACTGAGAAACAACGGCTTGAACCGGAGTGGGGAGTGGGGGGGGGGTGGAAGAAAGGCAGGGGGAGGAGTAACAGCGGGAAAGTCTTTAAGGCTACATTTTATTATGGAAAATTGTTTTTGTCTTAAAAAAACAACAGGCAATTGACAAGGAAGAATGAGGGAAAATTGAGGTGCCTTATTAGTCACCCTGCACCCTTGCAATTCAATTCATTTGTGAAGTGAATAGGAGGAACAGAATTAAATAACCAGATGGGGGTACAGAGTTAATATTCCCAGCCTTCCCTCTTGGGGAAAAACTGAGGCACAGTAATACTGAGCAAAAGTGGAGGAAGCCACACCCCCAGGTCACTCACAAGGAGCAGACTGCAAGGGATGGGGGACAGGACTCCATATGGACTTAGCAAGGCAAATAGTAAACCTAGCTTGTAAACCTGGGACTTTGGGGGGTGGGGACCTGGGAGTTGTAAACAAAGGGGCAGTGACCTAAGGAGCAGCAGGGAGAGGAGCCTGTAAGAGGAGTGGGGGCCAGGCCTCCAAGGGACAGGAGTGCTTAAATCTTGAGAGCCCTGGGGGGAAAGGGGGCGGGGATTTAAGGAAGGCTGTAGGGAGAGTGTACTGGGCCCAAGGAGGTGGAGGGGGTGCTCCATCTGCACCTCAGGAAGCTCTGTGCTTCCTGGGACTTGGAGCTCACTCTTGTCTCACCTAAGATGCTTGAGCATGCCTGATGCATTCACACCAGGGACCTTGGGTGAGGGTGGATTTAGGCAGTTGGGTCTGCCCCTAGAAATAGGATGAAGAAAGCAAGTTGGAAGATGTTGATTGAGTTTCCCTGCCAGGCTCATTTTCAGGGTGTCTGTTCTGAACCGTCTGGGCTCCGGGATCTTCAGTTTGAGGAAGGAGGGAGGTATATGCCTGTTTTGGAAGGGGGTCACCTCCGGCAGGACTCATCTGTGGGAAAGGAGACAATAATGATAGAGAATGAGTGAGGTCCTCTGCTCCCTGCCTCCCCACCCCACTTGAGGAATTGAAGGCCAGTTGGCATAAGGAAGTCTTATAACATCTTCCACATCTTGAGTACCTGTTACTACCAGTAATGGTAGCCATACTCATATAGCTCATATTCTGTGCCAGGCATTCTTAAAATTCATTTACTCTCACAATAAACCCTATGTGGATTAAATAATTTGATGTCCAGCAATTCCTCTAGGTGCTTCACAAAAATTAGTTAACACTCTCGACAACTCCAGGAGGTAGTTATTATTAATCCAGTTTCATAAAAAATAAACTGAAGCCAAAGGTCAGTTTATTTCCCTGAGGTCACAATCATTAAGAGAAGATAGAATTCAAACTCAGGCCTGTCTGACCCAAACCGTGTTTTTAAGCACACTAGAGAGCTCAGAAAGAGCCCTGGTTTGGAAATCTGGAGACCGATGTGTACTTTGCTTCCCAGGACGTCAGTTTCCCCATCTGTTAAAGGAGAGGGTTAAACTAAAGTTCCTGGCAAGCTCCTTCCAAGTGACAACATTAAATCCTCCCCTTTTCTCCGGGACCGCAGTGCCAGCTCTGAACACCAGGGGGCGCGCTCGCGCCGGGGGAGCCTCTGCTCACCCACGATCAGGGCCTTGGTGCGCAGCCCGCCCTGGAGCTCGCGCTGCAGTAGCAGCTCTTCCTCATCCTCTTCGTCGTCGGGTTGGGCCACTGAGGAACTGGGGACACTGGGGGTCTCAGACTCCGGGCCCAGCTCCTCCAGCACCGAGCTCTCGGAGGGGTATTGATACGTAGTCTCTAGGGCTGTCTCGCTGAAGGAGATCTTGAGCTGCGGATGGGAGGGTGGGAGACAAAGGGGGTTAAAGGCGAGAAGTCAGCTCGAGAAAGCCCTGGCAGCAGGTGCCAGGTGAGGTGTGCGGCAGGTTTGGGCACCCCGCTGATTTGCCCTCTCTGGGATTCACTTTTCCTTTCCATGCTGGCCTTCCAATCCCAGGTTTCCCCTCTTCAATTACATTGTTTCAAAAAACATCAGACTTTGGCCTGCGCTTTGGCGGCAGAAGTGAGTAATACAGGACCAAGGTTCCTATTCTTTAGAGTGGGGGAGGCAGAAGGGTAGGTAGAAATTAAATACGTGGAAAGAAGTCCTGTGATCAGAACTGAGTCTTTGGGCCCCCTGGGGCAATCAGGAAGGCTTCCCAGAGGAGGTGACATTTGAGTTGGCTGGGCAGGAGAAACTGCCCAAGCAAAAGCAAGGACAGGCACATTAGTTTCCATACCCTCAGCCCCTTGCTGTTCTTAAGAAACCCAGGACCCTGGACACCCACCACCTCCTGCTCCTCTCACTCCTTTCCTACAGCTGGAATAGACGCACAGCAAAAGGGTCTAGAGTCTGGGAGGGGAGAGGAGACCAATAGAAAGGCCCAGAGGAAATGAAGATTGTCCCCCAACAGGTAGGGGAAAAATATCAGCCCTTGAGTCCCTGAAAGGTGAAGCTGGGGGAGGTGACAGGGTCAGAGAGGAAAGTCCACGCAAACAGGGTGGAGGTGGAGAGTGCACCAGGAGGGACACACAGAGATAGAGGCAAAATGCCAGAGGGGATAGAAAATCTTTCGTAAGCAGCCTCCCAAGAGCAGGCAGTGAGAGCCCAGCTGTTCTCACTGCCGTCCTTCCCTTCCCCTTTGCCCTCTTAAGAAGCTCAGGGGAGAGCCGGCCCGGTGGCTCAGGCGGTTGGAGCTCCTCTGTGCTCCTAACTCTGAAGGCTGCCTGTTCGATTCCCACATAGGCCAGTGTGCTCTCAACCACAAGGTTGCCAGTTCGACTCCCGCAAGGGATGGTGGGCTGCGCCTCCTGCAACTAGCAACGGAGGCTGGACCTGGAGCTGAGCTCTGCCCTCCACAACTAAGACTGAAAGGACAACTTGAAGTTGAATGGCACCCTCCACAACTAAGATTGAAAGGACAACACCTTGACTTGGAAAAAAGTTCTGGAAGTACACACGGTTCCCCAATAAAGTCCTGTTCCCCTTCCCCCAATAAATAAATATTTAAAATAAAATAAAATAAAATAAAATAAAAGAAGCTCAGGGGAAGGGGCAGGGTGGGATTAACTCTGGGAGCCAAAGCTATTAAGGAGACAAATATTCCATGTGAAGTACTTGGAAAGGTCCAAGATGATCTTCTCAAGCCTTCCCTGGCATCTGTTTGAGAAACCTGGGGCTGGAGCCCCACATCCCTGAGTCCCTGAGTCTCTGCATGGACTGGGAGATGAGAAGAGAAGCCTGGAGGGTGTCTGAACAGGCAGTTGCACAGGCAGTTACTAACACAGGGATCCCCAGAGGAAGCTGGAACTCAGGGATGTATCACTCCTTGGCTCCAAACCATCTCACTGGGGGAAAAAGCCAGAGCCTGACCAAGGCCTACAGAGTGCTGCCCACGTGCCACACCCCTCCACACCCCTCCGGTACCCCAGCCACTCAGGCCCACCTCGGGGCACTCCCACCTCAGGACCTTTGCACTGGCTGTTCCCTCTTCCTGGAACACTCTTCCCCCAAATAGCCCCATGGCTCCCTCTATCCCAATCACCCTATTATAAAGTTGTCATATTTATTCCCCCTCCTCCTGGCCCTCTAGCTTCCACTTATCCCTGTTCTATTTGCTTTCCCATAACCACCTCCGAAACTACCAGAGAACTTACTTATTACCCTTTTGTCTGCTGTCAATAGAAGGATGGCAGTTGCTATACTGGGTAAGGAAGGGTTCATCCAGAATTCAGATGAGGTCCCAACAGAGGACCAATGCTGCAATGTGAGGGGAGCCAAGCCTGTATACAATCAACCCGAGTCTGTCTGAAACTGCTGATAGAATTGAGTGACAGCAACCAGACCCCTTACATCCCAACTTCTCAAAAGGGACAACGTCTGGTTCTGTTACTGGCAGATTTACCCAAACTTCTGGGAACCCATTTGTTTTCTTTTCATATCCCCTTTCGGGATAACAAGCTCCATAGTTTATTAGCCACTCTGAAAAAAGATTCATTTTATTTGCTCTCAGTCCGTGTTTGACTCCCCTCACCCTGCTCCTCTCCTCAGCAGCCCCCACCCCCCACCCCCAGCTTCTGACTGGGCTTCCCAGGAATGCAGCCTGCAAAGATGTGGGGGGAGTACGCAGGGGGTGACTCACTGGCTCCTCTCTCATCAGCTATATAAGGTCACAAGGGGCAGGAGAGGGGAGGGGCCAGTGTATCGGCCAGAGGGGCCTCTGGGGAAGGGCAGGAGCCACAGCCCAGCCTCTGGGCTCCAGTGGCAGGGCTGGGATTTCTCTGGATACTTTGATGGAATCGCCTGCAAACCGGAGTTATTTAGGGAAGGCTGGGGTGGAGGGGGTGTCCTCCTATCCCTGAGCCAGCGGGTTGGGGCGGAGCGGGGACGGCATGCCAGCCCCTCATGAGGTGGTGCTGAGAGAGCAGTGGTCTGAGAGGGTGGGGGGTGTCTGGATCTACAGAACTCTGTGCTACTGCTTCCCCACCCCCACCCCCACCCCCACCGTGGCTGCTTCCTTCTTCTCTCACCACATCCTGAGCACAGTTCTGGCAGGCCAGGGCCCAGTGTTCCCCACTCAGCACCACCAGCCTTCCGGCCCCCACCCCAGGCTTCCTGTTTGGGCGATCTGCTTCCGGCTCCCCAGCTCCCCAGCTCCCTGACCTAGGTATGGTCACCATCACAGGTCCTGCCCTGCACCCGGATGGCTCCCGGGCTTTTGGTCCCAAACTTCATGTCTCCCTTTACTCTTTCCTCCCCAAAAGCACAAGCCAACTTAGTAGGAAGTGATTTTTCTGAACACGTCACCTGGCAGTTCCTGACCTACTTCCTTGCATCAACCCAATCTGAAGGGGACGGGGTTAGTAGCAGACACAGGGCTCAGGATGGGCTCAGGCATCTTGGCTTGGAGAGGGGAGCTTAAGCTTCTTGTGATGAATTGGGAGATCAAATGACCATCCCCCCCCCCCCACTCCCCCCAAGCTCAACCTAGGTTTTTGGTTCTTGTGATTTCCCACTGACACTAAAAACAAAAACCTTATCTGAGGACATAACACATGGGATGAAGACTGTAGAGTTGGAAGGGCTTCCCAGCCTCTAGGGAGCCGTATTAGGTTCAGGGACCTCAGAGATTTTAAAGCTGATAATTGATTGGTGTGAAAGGAAGGGACTAGGAAAGGGGTTGGGCCAGGGCTAGGGGAGAAGTTGGCCTGGCAGCTCCCACTTTCCTGCACATCCTGATTCAGTTCAACCTCTGACCCTCTGCTGGCCTCAGCCCCCACCCTTGTCCTCAACTTCTATTGTACTCCCTGCTCTCGGCAGTGCCTCCAAATTCACTTCTCCCTTTTTCTACCCCAAGGGGAGGGAGAGGCCAGGGTGGCAGGAAGACGGGGAAAACCGAGTGCAGAGCCAGTTCTGAGGGAGGGGAAGCCCAGGGAGGAAGGCAGGAAGGGAGGGCAGGGGGTATTTTGGAAGAGGAGAAGGCTTTTCTTGTCCCAAGAGAGAAGGGAGCACTGTCTGAGGCAGTGGCCCAGCTGGGGGTGTGCAACCCCGAGGTCACCACTTCAAATGGCTTCTGTGTGCATCTCTCCCATGGGGCAGACCTGCTCTATGGACAGCCCTGCTCTATTCCCCATCGCCCTTCCATCCTAAGATGTCCCCACTCAGCTCTGCCCCCTCTTCTTTGGGACTATGGGAACTTCCTCCACTCACTTCTTCCCCCATTTCTCCCTAGAACCCCAAAGCCCCCTCTTCCGCTTCCCCAGGCTTCCTGATCCAACATTCTCTCCTTGGAAGGGGGTAAAGGCTTTCACCCTGGTGACCCTGCCTTCATAGATTCAAGGCTGTTGGCTTGTCTCCCACCAGATGGGCTGGGTTGGGTCACAGACTCAGAGGAAAGGAAGGAAAAAAATGGCGGGGAACGGGGAAGGGGGAGGTCTCAGAGCCTGAGGGAGCGGAGGGTAAGCAGCCTGAGCACACCCTGAGAGAGACACACCCAGGAACAGCCCTCGGTTGTGGGCAGGATCCTTGGGGCTTGAAAATGAATGGAAAAGGAGGGCTACAAGAAGGAAGGGTGTGTGTGCAGAGGAGGAAGGGTGGCAGCAGGAATCAACAAGAATAGAGGAAGACCGGAACACAGGGGTATAAAAAAGACGGAGTCCAGAGGGAACAGACGAGTGGGCTTCTAAGGAGTCTGGCTTGGCTGCTCCCTACCTGTTTGTGGTGCCTTTCAGGGGACCCCTTGACAAGGCAGCTGCGGCTGAGGCGGAGGTAGCCCCCCAGAACCAAGATCTCCTCAGCAGTCGGGTACCGCTTCTTCCCAGCCCCAGGGACTGCAGCATCAGCTGTGGCTGCCGTGGCAGGGGCTGCAGGGGGCACGGCCCTCCTGGGGTTGACTGTGAAGGTGTGTCCACTGCGGCGGGGGGCCCCCACCCCTGGCCCTGCCTTCACCCCATAAAACAGGCGGCTCATGAGGGGATCCCCAGGGGACTGGGGGGCAGGTGGGGCTGGGGGTGGGGGAGACAGAGGGGCTGTGGGTGGGGGCCAGAGTTCCACTGCTTCCTCTTCCTGCTGTCTAGAGCCTCCAGTCCCAGCGTCCTCTGGTGGAAGGGAGGAGGGCACAGAGCGGAGGTTCTGCAGGGTGCTCAGAGACCTGCCCGGAGCCTCCGCCTCCTCCTTTTCAGCCTCCCCTTCTCCAGTCTTTGCACCAAGAGGCCTCAGGTGCTTCTCAGCAGACTCTGGTGGGTCTGGCCTCTGAGTTTGAGTCTCTGTGTCCCTGGGTGTCCATTCTCGAACCTTCCCAGAGTGCATGGTCCATTTCCACCCTTCTGCCAGCCTCAAGCCCCTCTCACCATCCTCCATGGGGCTGGGCCTCTGCTCTGCGACCTGCACTCCTCCAGAGCTGGTATCTGGAGTGTCCCTTGTCAGCGTCTCTGACAGCCCTGTACTTTCTTCTGGGGCCATCCTTGGAACTGGTATCTCTTTCCTCCCACATTCCTCTGAGCAGTCTTTTCTTTCTTCTCCTGAGCTCAGCTTCCATTCTGATGTCTCCGGTTGTATCAAACTTTGTTCCTGAGACTCTCTAGAGTCAGGCCTCCATTTATGGGCCTCTGTCAGGCCCAACTTCTGGTTGTCAGATTCTGCTGGGCTCAGTCTACTTTCCACCACCTCTTTTCTCCTGGGGCTTTGTTCTCGAGGCTCTGCCAGTCCCAGATTCCGCTCTGGTGTTTCTCCGGGGCTCAGCCTCCATTTCCGTGCTTCTGACAGCATGGAGATCCTGTCTCCAGACTCTCCTGGGCTCTGCCTCCACTCCTGAGCTTCTGAAGGCCTGGGGCTCGGTTCTTGGGTTACCCCTATCCCCAGCCTCCTCTCTCTGGCTTCCCTGGGACTGAGCCGCTCTTCCCTCGACTCACGTCCCTTGGGGCTTGGATCCCGCATGTTCCCAGGACTGGTTCTCCACTCCCGGGCCTCTAAGGGCCCAGGCCTTCTGTCTGCAAGCTCTTCACTCCGCTGCTGCTGCTGCTGCTGCTGCTGCTGCTGCTGCTGCTGCCGCTCCTGCCGAATGAATCGGTTCTGGTGCACTGGCCCGATGGCCTCCAGCAGGACAGCAGACTTGTCTGGGTCTGGAGGTCCAGCCTCTGCAGTCCCAGAGGCAGGAATCGATTCCCCAGGAGACAGACCAAGCTTGGCCCGGCGGCGTTCCAGGAGCCCCCGCTTCCAGGCTGGCATCTGGGATAGGCGCTCCCGCTCCGCCTTTTCCCTGCCCCGAACTGCTGCCTCCTCCTGCCGGCGCCGGGCTAGCAGCTGTAGTTTCCAGTCCGGGATGGTGGCCATGGTCTCCTGGAGGTGAGGGTGGGGAGCACTGGGGGCAGAGAACAGGAAGGAGAGGCTCCAGACAGGCTCAGGGGGTGAGACTGGGGGTAGGGGGCAGGAAGTGAAGGGGGGAAGTGGGACACAGAGAAGGACAGGGGAGCTGAGAGTGAGGACAGAGGGAAAGAAGGAGAAGAGGCAAGAGAGAGAAAGGGGAAAACCAAGAAAAAGCTATGGGCGAAGTTAAGGGGGAGGGGAGGGCGTGAAGCAAAGGAAGAGTGGAGATTGGGGCAAAGGGGCAGGAGTCAGATTTGGCAGTACAGGGTTAATGGGTGTCAGAGACAGTCCCAAGGATGTAAGAAGAGAGAACGGTGAAAAGAGAAGTTGGTGTGAGGGAGAAGAAAGAACAGAGGCAGCGGGTGAGGCGGGACAGGTTCAAGCGAGGTGGCCTCACCGCTACCCTGGAGGCAGTGAGAGTGGGGAGGGAGGTCAGGGAATCCCGCCGGTGAGGTGGGAACCGGACCCGAGTGGGTGTCGGGGAGGTGAGGAGGGACGTGAGTGGGGAGGTCTAGGGGAGCAGGGGAAACGGGGTTCAGAGGGGAAAGGGAGTGCACCCTCGCGCGTCTTGGCGCGGGCCCCCGAAATCCGGGCTCCCCTTCCAGTTGTGCTTGGGCTCCGCCTCCGGCTCCCCCACCTCCCCGCCCCAGGGCGGGCCAGGGGAAATACCCTCCCCCGGGGACTTTCTGAGCCCGGGCGCCGGGTCTGCCAGCGCGTTCCCAGAACCCTAACGTCCACCCCCACCCCGGCGCGTCACCACTGCCTGCCTCTCCCACCGGCTGCGCCCCGGACCCAGGAGCGCGGAGGACCAGCTCAGCGCCGCTTCTCTCCTGAGCCTTCGCGTCCTGAGCCAGGGTCTCGGCTCTCATGGAACCATGACATTGCCAGCCATCCCTGCCCAGCTCTAGTCGCATGGACAGACAATCTCAGCACAAAGAGGAATGAGCCAAAGGTCCGGACCAGGGACCGGAGCGGAGAGACGGCCCCTCACCAAGTCCGAAGCGCCTCTGTCAACTCACACGCTGCGGGGCTCCCAGGGGAGGGGGTGCGGAGAAGCCTGGCGTCGGGAGAGAGGCGAGAGGAAGAGGAGGAGAGAGGGATCGAGGGAGATCCGGAGACAGGAGGGAGGGGAAGAGGGGGAGGAGCAGGAGTGAAAGAGGGAGCCGAGGGGGAGGGACGGAGACAGCAACCTGGGGGCCGGGCCGGGCGGGGGGCGGTGACCGCTTTGTCTGAGGACAATGGGGAGAGGGAAGGGGGCGCGGGGCGGAGCCCGAGGAGGGGGCGGGGCCTCGCTCCCACCGGCCCTGCGTGGGACTCCGGTTCCCCGCTCCCCTTTTCCCGCCGCCACCCCTGGCTCTCAGCTCTCGGCCCCCAGGGTCCCTCACCCCGCTTCCGTCCGGTAGCCCTGGAGAACCCAGGTGTCCAGACACCCACCCCCAGCCCGCCGACCCAGGGCGGCGGCCCGTGACTCAGGCCCCTCGAGGGACTTGGGGAGGAAGCAGCAGCTGCTCGGAGCGGGGCCCGCCCTTCCCATCTCTCGCCGCTCCTCCCCACACTTTGGCCTCCCGGGCCCGCCTTTGTTGCTGCGGGGTCCCGGGCCGCCGCCAGGCAGTGGGGGGCCGGCGGGGAGGAGAGGCGCTCGGAGGCCAATAGCTTTGGAAGCTCGTTTTCCTCCCGGAGACGCACGCTGCCCCTTCTTTTATGCTTTCGTCTCCCTTGGGTCCCAAGGTCTGCTTCGGAGAAACGGGAATGTGGAGAAAGCGGGACTAGGATGCTCCGGGAAGGTGGGGGTGGGTCCACGGGAGTGGCCGCCGCCCTTGGCTGCTCAGACTAGACTTTGATGCTCCCAGGCTCAGGGCTCGCTTCCTTCCCAAACTCAGCCCTGCAAGTTTGAGACTGACAAAATGCGCACTATATGTAGAAAAACCAAGCTGAAATTTATTTTCCTCCATTGCGTGTTCCTCAGGAGAATAGGGGGGCCCTTAGTCACCCGAATTATGAGCAGGAGAATCTTCCCAAGTAGGTTCAAGTACAGAACCCGGGGGCGGGGCCTAAGGAGGTGGAGAGGCCAGCCAGTGGGGATCCTGGAGGGACAGCCACTATTCAAACTTGCAGCTCCTAGGAGGGGAAGTCAGACTTGGAGATAGATGATCCCTGAGGTGCAGAGGCAGTAACTGTGCCAGGGGAGTAGTAGGCTAGACTCATCCTTTTGAGGTTGGTGAGGGGGGTGTCGAGCCCCCCCCCATATGTGAGACCAGTAAGTTCCCCACCCTTCTTCCTCGCTGATGAGAAGTGCACCTTGGAGTCCAGTGGCTGAGACTCAGAATTTAAGGTATGGAGATGGACCCAGGGAGGGGAGTGGACAGGACAGGTCCTCCTTCAGTCCACAGATTTAAGCCTCTAGTCTAAAGCAGCCAGGGCCTGGATATCAAGGAATTAGAATTCTGAGCGGGGGAGGAAGTACACGGCTTGGAACCAGAGTTAGCTCCTCATTTGGCCTCCCCATCCTGGGGCCGGGAGAGCAGGTGGAGCTTTCTTTGCAGCTGGGCCCGGAGGTAGCGGAGGTCTTGCTGGTCAAGTCCATGAGCCAGGCCCAGGTACAGAGTAAGGAGGAGAGCCAGGAGGAGGCGGTCAGTGCCGAGGGTGGGCACCACCCACAGCACTGTCAGCAGCTCCACACAAACTGGATGGCGCAGGTGGGAGAAGAGTCTTAGAGCCCGGGGAGACTTGAGGGCCAGAGGCTCGCCCAGCCCCAGCACATGGTAGTACACCTAGGAGAGAGAGAACAGCTTAGAAATAGAGTCAAGCCCTTTTTGAAACGTAGCCACCTTTTCCTCCCTTTCCAGGCACCCTCCTGCTACAAGTCAGGCCCAGGGACCACTCTTCTGAGTCCTGTGCCCCTGACCCTCATCTTTGGGCCACGAACTTTCCCCAGGCCCAGGAGGCCCATGGTTTTTAGCCTTTGAGGGAGGGCTGAGGGGAGATTGTCTTATAAGAGAGGGAGGTAAGGGAACTGAAAGCAAGAGGAAGGTAGAACAGCATGAGAGGAAGAGAGGGGGGAAATCCTTGGAAAGGAAAGAGGCATTCTAGAAAGGATCAGAGGTCTCAAGTCGGGATCTGGCAACCTCACCTGTTTGAGGCCCATGAGCTCAGCGTAGTCAAAGACGAGAAGAATGCTGAAGATGAGGAGCCAGGAAATGACGTGCAGCACAAAGCACAGGAGGGGCATCCAGGTGGCCCACGGCTCAGCCTGAGCTGCCCACAACACAGGGCCTCTGGGAACAGGCTCCCAGCATCGCATCACCAGCTGGAGAAGGATGAGGGGCTAGATGTCCCAGCAGCCCATCCTTGAGAGACCAGGACTCAGAAGCTGCCCCATCCCAGGCTGGCCTGCTGCTTTCCCCACCTTTACCATGAGCATCACCAAGAAACAAGTCACCATATGGAGGGTGCTGGGTGGGGCCTCAAATTTGTAAGATGACCTGTCTCTACCAGAAGGACTTACAGAACGGATGGGGGTGACCAGAGAGGTGCACAAAATAGCCTATGCCAAGCACCCACTGAGAAGACAGATGAGTGCCAACTGGGAAGACTTCTCCTGGTTTAGAAGAAAGGGTAGGGCTGAAGAAGAGTTAAGGAGAGGATCTTAAACTCAGACAAAGTTGCAGAGGTGAGGATGCACATGACACAGTTGGGGAATGAGAAGCACTACATCCTTCTTGATTAAAAAAATAGGGTATGTGCTGTGGAGGAATGGAAGCTGAGATTAGTCCTGAATACTCTCAGTTCTCCTCCAAGATGTTTCCACATTTTATCAGAAACTAAAGTTCTTGTCCCTGCCATTTAGGTCATCATTCCCAGACTGTTTCCCTTGGGGACTCAGTGCCAGGGCCTCATACCTGCAAGGCCAGGGCAGTGCATGCCACGTACAGTGACCTCTGAAGGACCCCAAAGTACCGGGACATCCACACCTTCACTGTCTCAGTCGCCATGAGGCTGTGCTGCCCCACAAATAGTAGCAGGAGCCCCAGATCCCAAGCCAGGGGGGCAAGAATGCTTCTGTCCTGCAAGGCAGCCAGCCATCCCTGACGGGCATCTAGGGGGAGTTGGAGAAAGAGACAAAAGAATAAGATGGTGGGAAACACCCCTTACCTTCACCTCCTCTTGGGGACCCACGCCAGGTCCCTTAATGCTTTCAAGAGCCTCAATGTTTCCTCTTTAGGCTTTGCCCACCTCACTTTCCCATTCCTCGTTCCTTCCCTCTTTCCCAGGCCTCCTTCAGAGCTGGGGAAGATGATTCTGCTGGGTAGTCACCAAGGCATGCAAGAAGCCACCCTTGGATTGCCCCTTATTTCGCTTCTCCAAAGCGCCTTTTTTTTTTAACACTCTCTTCTCCATAGTCTTCTCTACAAAGCACTTTCCTTAGCATACTCTGGTTATCGCCCTTTCTCTCCGCCTCAGTGCTCACTTTCCCGCCTCTCCAAACCGCTAATCCCTGAGTTCCTAATTTAGCCCGCAGTCCTCTCCAGTAGCTTCTCCGAGGCTTTCTCGGTTGCAGTTCCCTCTCCCGGACTTCCCCTGTCATTCGTCTACAAGCCCCGCCCCCGCTCCCTCTCCTCCGGCCCCACCTCCCTACTCCAGAGCTCATCCTCCAGCCCTCCCGCTCACCCGGACCACCAGACGCCGGCATCCCTCCAAGAAGTGGCCGAAGGGAGGTAAAGCGCACGAACTCCACTCCGGTGCCAAAGGCCAAGATGAAAGAGGCGAGAGCGGCAGGGACCAGGAGCAGAGCAGAGGCCATGGCGAGAGACTGAGGGGTGGGGAAGGGGGCGGGCGTGGGGTTCCCGCGGCCGCAGGCCCCGCCTCCCGTCTGGGATCCTGCCCAGGAAGGCGGGCTCCTGCCTACTCGCCCACTGCGCGCTGCTTCTGCCACTCGCGGCAGGGCGGAGGCCCGGGTGCCTGTCCCCAGCCTGCCCTCTCCGCGTCACAGAGGGAAGGTTAGAATCCCAAGTGAGAGGGGAAAGGACACTGGCTCTGCAGCCACTCAGGTGGGTTGAATCCCACCTCGGCTGGTTTTCCCATCTAAAATGAAAGCAGTTCCTCTCTTGCTGGGTTCTTGGAAACAGCGGTAGAAACCCCCTTTCTTTAACAGCCCCAGCTGGAAAACAGCCAGAGTCAGAGGTTCTAAAGCCTCAGTGAACACATAATGAACGGCGAGACAACGGCTGAGAACCCAAAGCTGAGTCACTTATTACATCTTGTTAGATTGAAAAATGAACGACTGTTTTACCACAAAATAACGCTTGTTCTGTAACTTATGAAAAAGTTGGGTTATTGTTTCTCCACTTGCTAAGAAGGGCAGAGAACTTCTCTGTAACACTAAAAGATTTGTTCTAATAATGCCAAAGGCTGTTGATTTGTAACCATGAGAATAAAAATGTGAAAATATTTGTGGTAGAAAGCTTTACGTATTACAGTTGTAAGCCCTGGCAGTAGTCTACTTTTACCCAAGCTTGTAATTATCTATGAATTTATTATCTATGACTTTACCCTGCAACCTCATCAGCTGGATTCCCCTTACTACTCAGAAACCACTAAGATCTTCTGAGTTAACACATTTTCCCCACAGACCTGTTTGTAATACAAACATATCCACAAAGCAAAGTAAAAGTAAGGTTTTCGCCATCAGACTGAAAGATCGTGGAGTTAAGGACCTACTCACAGCTATCACCACAGTATGAATCTTAGACATCATTAAACTAATTCCCTCAACTTATAGAAAAAACAGGCCCAAAGAGATAAAATTTCCCCAGATGAGAATTACAGAGCTGCTAGTCCTGTGGGCTCGGATGAGAGCACTGCCAAGCATCTCAGCCTCTCCACATTCCTTCTTCCTCACCGAGGCTCAGCACTCCCACCTCGGAATCAGTGCTATTGTGTACTGTACTAGACATCTTATGTTTCCCTTCCAGATTCACTCCACCCTGCTTTCTGCTTCACGAAGTTGTCTTGCATGGATTCGTACATCAATGAAAATCAGTTTTTACTGAGGGAGCCCTCTCCAGAATGGGGCCCTCCTCTCATACTTTTGGGTTTAGAGGTAGTCACCACACAGCTGTGGGTACTGCAGTATTCTTTGTGATTTCTCTACACTCTGCCTGCTTCTCTGTACTTTTTACTTTATGAAACTCTCCCCAAATTATCCTGATTCGTGCCATAGTTTCCTGCCAGGCCCCTGACAGAGACACTTATTACACAATGTGCTACAAGCTGTGGAATTCTCTGGTAGTTTAAGTTGAGACACTTAGATATTAGTCATGAAATGGGAGTGCTAAGTGGGGCTAGAGAGACAGCAGATACTGTAAGGAATTCCATGGACCTCAATGACGTGGACAGTTTCACACAGTATGAGGCTTTGAACTGGGCAAGAGGACTGACATTTATTTTGTCCTACGTTTAAAAGCCAGTATGGTGTCTGGCAAAGCTCATGCTATTTTTACTACATCAATTTTTCAAACTTACGTATAACTTATCTGCAGAAATATGCACAAAACTAATCAACCAATTTTTTAAAAGTTTTAATTTTTAAGTGTGTTTTTCCAGGATATCAGCTCCAAGTCAAATAGTTGTTTCAATCTAGTTGTGGAGGGCGCAGCTCACAGTGGCCCATGTGGGGATCAAACTGGCAACCTTATTGTTAAGAGCACAGTGCTCTAACTGAGCTAATCAGCCGCCCCAACCAATTTTTTTTATTGAAGTGAAATTCACATGACATAAAATGAACCATTTTAAAGAGAACAATACAGTGGCATTCGGTACATTTGTAACGTGTGCAACCACCACCTCTGCCTAGTTCCAAAGCATTTGCATCAGCTTAAGGGAAACCCTGGGCCCAGTGAGCAGTCACTTCCCCTTTTCTCTTCCCCCAACCCCTAGCAACCACCACTCTCTCTATGGATTCACCTATTCTGGGTATTTCATGTCATTGGAATCAGACAATGTGAACTTTTGTGTCTGGCTTCTCTCATCTGGCATAATGCTTTTGAGGGTCATGTTCCGCACTGCAGCATGGATCAGCACTTCATCCCTGTTTGTGGCTGAATAACAACCCATTTACACGTCTGCCACGTGTTTATCCATTCATCCCCTGATGAACATTTATGTTTCCATCTTTTGGCTCTTGTGAAGTGTTGATATGAACATTTGTATACAAGTAGTTGTGAAAAAGTATTTTAATTATTTCAGATGTTTACCTACAAGTGGAATTGCTGGGTCATTTTCATTGCTGGGGAATATTTTCATCAGTAATTGTATGTTTAACTTTTTGAGTAACTATCAAAAACTGTGTACCACAGCGGCTAAACCATTTTACATTCCTACCAGCATGTGTAAGGGTTCCAATTTCTCCATATCCTTGTAATCAACCAACTTTTTTTTTTTTTTTTTTTTAGATTTTATTGGGGAAGGAGAACAGGACTTTATTGGGGAACAGTGTGTACTTCCGGGACTTTTTCCAAGTCAATTTGTTGTCCTTTCAGTCTTAGTTGTGGAGGGCGCAGCTCAGCTCCAGGTCCAGTTGCCGTTGCTAGTTGCGGGGGGTGCAGCCCACCACCCCTTGCGGGACTTGAGGAGTTGAACCGGCAACCTTGTGGTTGAGAGCCCGTGCGCTCCAACCAACTGAGCCACCTGTCCGCCCCTCAAACAACTTTTAAAACCTAAATTTAAGAAATGTTATATATAAAAAACCTATTAAAAACACTGCACTACACCATAAGGCACAGAGTGAATATTTATTTATCACAGAGGTTAAGCCTAAGCTCTAACTGTATAAATACTGGAAAAGCAGGCCAGAAAAGTGCAAGGACTTACTCAAAGTCAAAGCCAAAGGACGCTTCTGACAAGATGGGGCCAGGAGAGAGGAAAGTATTTCAGTAGCGTTCCATAACTCCACCCTCAACGTTACTCACATCCTTCAAGTTCCTGACACCAAAATTGTTTCCACTATGTTTTGGAGGATAATTAAGAACCCCAATAAATGAAGAGGACGCGAGATGGCTTCCAAATGGGAGGCAGGACACTGTGCGTACCACCGCGCAGTAGTACATCAGTCCAGCTAGAGATGAGAACCACTTAAGACATCTGAGCACGAGGGTAGCCGACTTTAAATGGCCATTTAAGAAAATCTGTGGCTCCCAATCTCCCTATCTTTGTTTACCCATAAGCCTCCTATCAGTACACCCCACTCCTTTTCCAAGCCCTAAGTTTTTTCTCCCAAATATTTTCTAATACGTTTATTGGTCTGGGGTGGGGTTTTCAGGTGGATGACATTTCCAACGTGGAAAGGACAAAGGCCTCTGGCTTGGCTTCCTGCTTCAGCACCCCTGTCAGCAGGAACTCAGGTGAGAGGACCGGCAGCCCAACCCGAAATGGAATGCAGCATCGAGGGACGTCTTGGGAGCACGTGACCACAACTCTCTGAGGCTGGGGAAGACAGAGAGCACAGACAGAAAGTCAGGGGGAAAGTCCCCTAGAAATAGGCGTAGGGCCCACTCATCAGTTTTAGCATCACTAAGACAGCAGCTCCAGATAGGAAGCCACACGAAGCACACTGCATTGTCTATGAAGCATTCTTGCCAGAAAGTTGACCCTGAATTTATTGAAGCCTTCCAGATTAACCATAATTTACAGGAAATGTAGTAGATGAATAAGATAAATGACACAACAGGGAGGGAGCAAGCAGAAACATCCAGACTGAGGAACATTCTAAAAGGACAGCTGCCCTAGTTGCTGCAGGAAGTCACTGGCATAAAAAGGGCTGGGTGGGCTGCGGGGACGCCCTGGAGTAAAAGAGAGTTAAGAGATGTAACAACTGCAGCAACACACGGACCTTGTCTACATCCTGACATGAACTGCAGAAAGCTATTTTCAGACAACTGGAGAAATGTGATTAATGGAGTAGGAGAAAATGACCGAGAAACTATTGTTAATTTTGTTATGGATCAATAATGGCATTGTGTTTATGTAAGAAAATGTACATATTTCTTAGAGATGTGTATTTTTAGCATGTAGGAGGAAATAATATGATGTTTGCACTTTCCTTTAAAATACTTCAGTAAAGAAAATGAAAAAGAAAAAAAGGGATACATAGAGCATATGTAGCAAAATCTAAACTAACCTGTTGACTCTGAGGGATTGGTATATGGAGGTTCACTACATTCTTCTTTCTCCTTTTAGGTATATTTGCAATTATTAAAACTACAAAATAGAACTAAGTCCACTTGGAATCAGCAGACCTATTCCCTCTTTCCTATCTCTTTCTGTACCATAGGTCTTCTCTCACCCTCCCACTACCCTATATTCCCACCTGTACCTCCATTTTGTCTTCCAGCCCTTTCCCATTCCAGCCACTTTAGCTGTCACCTCCGCAGATGCAGAACGTACCTTATAGGAGCGGGGCATGCTGGGTAGGAGAGTGCCTCCACAGCATTTGATGATCTCTCCCATCTGAGCTGGAGGAGGCTGGACTCCAGGGGTCACATGAATCTCATAGCCCTAAGAGGAAGAAAATGGTGTAGGCAGTGGACTGTTGGGAAACTTCTGGAGGGAGGGCTGAAGCATGGGAACACAGCCTCTCACCTCCAGCAGCCTTCGTTCCCGAGCGCGGCTCAGGGCATCTCGGAGGCTGAAGCCAAAGTTCTTCTCCTGCTCAGGGTCAGTCACCACATAGTCATCTGGGGGCAAGAAGCAACCGGCCCTGCGGGACTAAGGACAGAAGACAGTGTCAGAGCTCAGGCCAGCCACCCAGCTCTGCTGCCTCGTATTTATGGGGAACTCAAAGTGTTTTAACCAAGGATAATCATGATTACCTTACAAAAATGGAATTTACAATGCCTCTTCAAAGCATTCTATTTTAACAGGAAACTTAGCTTCACGGAATTCATACACTGAAAGGTTTTGTTTTTTTCAAGTGTACATTTTGTTGTCATTATAAGACAAAACAGAACACAGCATAAGGGAATCTATTCATGCTTCAGGTCCTTCTCCTTCCAGGAAGCAGCACTGTTATACTATTTCCAGTTAGCAAAATCTGGCCTAATTTAGTAACCCTTCTTCCTCTGGTGTGAGTTCTTTCAGCAGAGGCAGCCACTGCGATGGCTTAGTAGTAGCGTAAGCCACCAATGCTACCCCAGAAATCACAAAGTGTCTTTTGAACTAAGCCTTCTGCCTTACTCACCCCTTCCTTCCTGCCCCTCCTCCTCCCACCACTGTCTAGAGTGCTAGGCGAGCAGTCTTCTTCCGTCACTCTCTATTGGTCTGTCCTCATCTGCTGGCCTCTCACCTGGTGCAGCCAGTCCAGGGAAAGGATAGGGATTCCCCGCCCCAGGGCACACAGGAACTTGACTGTCCGGCGGATTCGATCAGTCACCAGGTAGGACGCCTCTGCCACTGAGCTGGCAAGACTTCCCCCCAGGGCCAGCACTGCCCGCTCTCCCCGGGCATCCACCACTCCTGTGAAGAGCACCTGAAGAGGGAGTTAACCTGAGCTGGTCACAGAAACCAGTGCCATCAGTGCCCATCTCCCACGTCCCCTGGGTCTCCTCCCACAAAGCCCCATGACCGTTCTCTCCTACTTTGGGGGCTGTGGACTCCTGGTTAGGTTTGCTCCGTCGGAGGCTGCGGCTAGGCATTCCCTTGGGCTCCTCCTCGGCCTGGTCTCTCTTTCTCTTGCCTGGTCCTGGGATCACTTCATTCTGGGATTGAGAAGGATCACGGTGGAGTTTTTGAGCCCAAGCCCTTTCCCAGCTCCATAGCCCCAGGCCTCTACTCACCTCTTTCTTGAGGGATTCTGTCTTCTGGGGGATGTCCCCTCTTCGGAGCCGTTTCTGAAGTGGGGGTGAATCCACAGTCCCTAAAGGCCTCTTATGGTTTTGAGAGGCCTTAGGCTGGGGCTCTGGAGTGGACCTGTATCTACCTGCTGCTTCTACCTCTTGGATCTGAGGAACATGAGTGGTAGCCTGAGGAAGCTGGGCAAAGGCAGGCTCAGGAAGGGTCTTAAGGGACTCGGCTGCTCTCACTGCTCCTCGCCTGCGGGTCCTTGCAGAATGGGAGTCAGGTTCAGGGGGTGCAGTGCAGGGGTTGTGAACAATGGGAGCTGCAAGGAACCCATGCTTCCTAGTGGCCCTTGGCCTCCTGCTGCAATTGGCTTGAGGGATGGGCTCAGGGGGAATAGGCTGGTCTGTGGGAGTGGAAGGTTCAAGGTCAGGGGCTGTGGATTCAATTGGTTGGTCGGTCTTGACAGAGGACCTGTGTGTCCTGCCCCGACTGGCCCGAGATGTGGGTTTGAGGGTGATAAGCTGGTCTGTAAGGGTGGAAGGCTGGAGCTCAGGGGTTGTGGGGACAATTGGTTCAGGGATCTTGACAGGAGACCTATGTGTCCTGCCCCGAGATATGGGCTTGGGGGTGACAGGTGTCTTGACAGAAGATCTATGTGTCCTGCCCCGACTGGCCCGAGATGTGGGTTTGGGGGTGACAGGTGTCTTGACAGAAGATCTATGTATCCTGCCCCGACTGGCCCGAGATGTATTTTTGGGAGTCACAGGCTGGTCTTTGGCGGTGGAAGACTGCAGCTCAGGGGCTGTGAGGACAACTGGGGCAGGGGACCTATGTGTCCTTCTCCGAGTGGCCCAAGATGTGGGCTCAGGGCTGACGGGCTGGTCTGTGGGGGTGGTGGGCTGGGGCTCCAAGGCTATAGAAGAAACTGGAGAGGGGGTCATCCTGGAGGATCCTCGGGGCCTGACTTTGGGTTTTGCATAGAGAGGGTCCAGCTCCGAGGACAAGGGAGTCTCTGGAGCTTCCTGAGCGCTCTTTTGCCTGGTTCTGGGAATGGGCGGCTCTGAAGGTGGAGAGGGAGAGAAGAGGGGCTGAGGTGCAGGATGCTTTTGGCTCTGAGAAATGAGAAGGTCTGGGAGTGGGGCTGCGGCTTCAGGTCCTGTCGGAGGCAGATAAGCACCTAGGGGTTCTGGGTCACCCTGGGGAGAAAGAGAAGCAAGTGAGGGAGGGAGAGGCAGGGGGAAGATAGGACTCCATACTGCTCTGGAGACTTGTTTAGGGTTAGAGTGTGCACACTGGCATTGCTCTTTCTGTTTGTGACCATCTCCTATTAGACTGGGAGCTGCCCGGGGAGGAAGTCGTCTTCTTGCCTACCCACCTCGCCCCACACCACCACTATAGTGTTCTCAGTATACGGATGACGGACAGTTGGGAAAAGACGGAAGGAACACAAAGAAAGGGACTTTCTTTCTGAGTCAGGTAGAGGGAGACAGAACTTGGGAAACAGACATATGGAAAACAACAGGTGTCAAGGTAAAGGGACAGAAGCCAACTAAGGAGTGTGAAAATGGAAGACAGTGTGGGGAGGGCAGTGGAGGGGGTGCAGATGTGACTTGTGGGGTGGGGGGGGCAGAGAAAGCAGCTCTCACCTGAGAAGCCTTCTCAGCAGGTGGCATCTTGTAGTTCAAGTGGCCTAGACAGAAAGTAAGGACAGTATGGGTGAGGTCTAAGCAGTTACCGAGGGGATGAGTGTCACAAGGGCTAGGTAGTACTGTGGGCCCCCTGCCTCCTGGCGCTCCCCTTTCTCCACCTGACTGGATCCCAGAAGCTCCCGGGGCTGAAGCTAGTCCCTGAAGGTCTCCTGCCCCGACTTCAGGCCCTGCTGCTGGACTGGAGGCCTGCCCTTTCTGGGCCTGGCTCCCCCGCTCTGCGTCCCCTCTCCAGGAGCCTCCCTCCAGTGTCACTTTGGGTACGTTGGCCTCTAGCCCATCTCGTGCCAGTTTCTCTGCTTCTCTCTCAACTATTTCTCTTACAAAAGTCTGCTTTACTATCCTTTTCTTTTGTAGCTCCTTGGGTGTCTCAATTTCTATCTTCACTCTCCACATACTTTTCCGTACTTGCACCTTTCACCGTTTTCTCAGATTCTTGTCTCTGAGTGGCTCTAGCCAACACCTGTTTCCTCTCCCTGTCTTGCATCACCCGAGTTAATTCTTCCTCTCCCATCACATCTTGTCTCTCTCCTTCCGGTGGCAGTTTCTTGCTTTCCCTCTCCAATAGCCCTCTCTGGGGGTCACCCGCTCTGCTATTTCTCTTGGTGTACGCATGCCTTTCTCCACACTCTGCATCCCTCGGCCTTGAACCCTCAAGGGCTCTGTGTGAACTGGGCTTTCTGGATGCTGGTCTCGAGGAGGTGCCCCAGGTGGAGAGGGGCAAGAGCCACGGGCCTCAAGGTGGGCAGCAATGGGATGGGTCTCAGAGGCCTCTGACTCCTTTGAGCAGAATGGCTGTGTAGGCAAGATCTCCCATGGCTCATCCAGGGCGCCTGAAGTTGAGTGAGAGAGAGAGAGAGAGAGAGAGAGAGAGAGAGAGAGAGAGAGAGAGAGAGAGAGAGAGAGAGAGAGGGAGAGAGAGAGAGAGAGAGAGACACAGAATAGGATAGGATTAAGATATATTCATGAACAATAAATCTATATGGGTCATTAAAGGAAAGCTGGGAATAATGAGGATAGTTGTAACATTTAATATTTGTCTCAAAAAGTAAGACCATACCTTCATATAAAAGCTCTCACAGTAGCCTCTTAAAACTTATGTTAGACTACCTGCTCTATGGGTCCAAGTTAATTGGCATTTTTTTCTAATGAGATAGAGAAACATCAGCAAAATAATTGAAGAATATGAAAAAAAAACATTAGAGGGATAAAACAAGGATGCTAAGTTAGGGGCACAGAGAAGGGGAGTTTCTTATACCTGGGTCCTGGGAGCTGCAATAGGAAGGGCCAGGTTCTTGGGGTATGAAAGCCTGGGTGGGTTCATCCTCCATGCTCTTGACTGCTGCACAGGAAAACATGGCCTAAGCATAGCTCCTCCACAGAACTCAAAGGCCCATTCTCGGTCTCCAACCCTGGCCATGCCAGCTCTCACACCCTTCAAGGACCACTAGTCTAATCTCTCACCTCCTGCTTGCACCAGTATCCCTATGATGGAGCTGTCCTCACCTTCCAGGCTCTGATTCTCTGTCTCCACAAAGCACTGGGTAGCTTGCAGGTCCAGATCTTTGGAATCTGTTGGGGGAGGAATACAGGATAATAAAAAATCATATGTGACCCATAACTCCTTACTTTTTTCCTACTATTCTCTCCCTAATCCAAACCTGTATGCAATGGACTGAATGTTTGTATTCCCCCCAAAACTCTTATATTGAAACCTAATCTCCAAAGTGATGGTATTAGGAAGTGGTGCCCTTGGGCAGTGCTTAGGTCATGAGGGTGGAGTCCCCATAAATGGGATTAGTGTCCTTACAAAAGGGACCCCAGAAAGAATCCTTGTGCCCTTCTGCCATGAGGACATGGTGACATGGCCACTATGAAAAAGGAAGCAGGGCCTCACCACACACTGAATCTGCTGGCGCCTTGATCTTACACTTGCCAGCGTTTAGAACTGTGAGAAATAAATGTTTGTTGTTCATAAGCCATCCACTCTGTGGTATTGTATTATAGCAGCTTGAATGAACTAAACACCCTGTCAGCTTTCACCTTAAGGGTCGGGGGAAGCAGGCCAGCACTTACCATCACAATTGCCTCCAGAGTCTCTCATCATGTCCACATGTGGGTCTCTCCCACTTTCTGTGGAGGGCTGGGCTCCCTTTCTCTGCAGCTGGGTGGGTTCCCCTGGAGTGCCTGTGTCAACCACCACATCTGTTAGGTTCTCCCTCGAGACAGGGAGGAGATCCTGCCCCACTTGTGCTACAGGTAACCACCCTGG